>NC_035107.1:171580050-172822550 GCF_002204515.2 Aedes aegypti
CCTCGGGAGTAGTGATGATTCTCTAGCTCAAGACCACATAAACCAGCTCTGATAAATTTATTTGCGGAATTATTCATTCGAATACGATTTATTTGTGCTGTTCGGAATTTGAATCAAGGTGTTCGGAATATGAGACAGAATGAGCGCAGTGTTCGGCATTTGAGTCAAAATGTTGTTCCAAACTTTTACGTAGAAACAATACTAAACAAGTTTAAATAAACATTTTTATCAGTACACCCAACAGCTAACGGTTATACTTTGCGAAGTAATAACAATTTTCACAAATATCAGCTAATTTATGCCTATCAGATGCTTTTGAAGTCGCTGTTGGCCTTAAGTGTTCGGAATATGAGTCAAAACGGTATTTATATTAAAAAACAAGTTGTGTTTATCGTCAAATCGTCTATGAGAAATCCGTCCGATGCAACATAGACCACACTGTTTGATGCCAACATCCATCTGGTAGTCTGGCTAGAAGGAGACTGGCACCTGTACGATCCATCACATTCAGTGAAGCTCCATTGTTATCAATGCTCCACATCTTTCTACGATTTCCGGGCCATTCCGCAACTCGATTCCGATGCTATTTGTCGCCTATGGTATGTCAGATCGGCAAGACAATACGGGTATCTCCAGTGGTCATTTCTGGGTTATTTCGGTGGTCAAGAAGAACCAAAGTGGCCTTCTATTTATAATTGAACTAGAAGAGTCACAAGTATTCAAAATCATGAAGATTGAGCCGTCGCATGCCTAGTTTTGGTACAAAAACTGAAATGTCCCACAATACAGGTATTTCCGGTGGCCATTCCTGGGTTATTTCGATGGGCCAAAGAAATCAAAGTGTCCATTCATCAATAATTGAACTAGCAAAGTTACAGGTATTCAAAATCATGAAGATTGAGCCGTCGCATGCCTAGTTTTGGTACAAAAACTGAAATGTCCCACAATATGGGGATTTCCGGTGACCATTCCTGGGTTATTTCGGTAGGCTAGAAGAACCAAAGTGGTCATTTATCAATAATTGAACTAGAAGTGACACAGGTATTCATAATCACGAAGAATGAACCGTCACATGCCTGGTTTTGGTGCATAAACTGGAATGTCGCACAATACGGGTATTTCCGGTGGCCATTCCTGGGCTATTTCGATGGGCCAAAACAACCAAAGTGGTCATTCATCAATAATTTAACTAACAAAGTTACAGGTATTCAAAATCATGAAGATTGAGACGTCGCATGCCTAGTTTTGGTACAAAAACTGAAATGTCCCACAAGATCCTGGCAGCACTGGCTGAGGGAAGGTTGTGCATTTTTAACGTGGTACTCAAATAGTGAAAAAATGTGGAAATATCAAAGTAAAATCGACGAAAAATACATATCCGAACGTAGAAAAGAGCAAAGTCGCGAGTGCAAGTTAAATTTTAGTTGGAAAATGGATTAAAAGTTAATAATTTAGTTTTTAAAAAAGTGGAATTGCTGTGAAAAAAAAAATGATTGGCGACAGCATGCGCGGGGGAAGCGATTAGTGTATGAGTAAACGCGGTCTCAGTAGTAGTGGTAGTGAAAGGTAGGACGGGTGGATGTGGTGTGGTGAGAGAGGTGAACGTGTGGAGAATTTTCGCTTGCGAGTCTTACCCACACCAACTGATTAAAGTGATCTTTATCTTATCGGTTTATCGGAGGAGTGGAAGTTTGTTTTTTTTTTCTCGGTTTTTGAACAGTTTCGCATAAATGATACTTTATAGCTAACGGTGAAATAGTTCGACGACATCGTTGCGACGACTAGCTTCAAAATACAGCAAGGATAAAAAACCGGTGAGATCTTTCCATGATGACTTGTGTTATTTGATTATATTTCCAATGTTATATGCATTTTGGGTTGGGTGGGACCATCAGGGCACCCGATTGAAGCGAGATGAAGAGTGAAACTGTCAACTTCCTATCGCTAACATTTCGTGGCAAAAAGGCGGGCTCTTCTTCCCATCTATTGGGTCTTTCTAACAAGCAAGGGCTTGATTGTACGACTGTTCGTGTGAACTTACTTTTGGAAGGAGATTCTTTTTATTTGCGGGTTTCGCGTAAGTGTCTCTGCTTACGGGTCCGCCATTCGTTTTTGGCCCTTCAGACAGGAGTATGATTGAATACGAATAGTCATACAATCTTGAACAAATTGTTTTGTTAGAATAGGCCATTGCTACCGGTGGATACCTTGCTACAATAGATGGCAGCCTATATCATCATCATCAAAAACTGAAATGTCCCACAATACAGGTATTTCCGGTGGCCATTCCTGGGTTATTTCGATGGGCCAGAAGAACCAAAGTGGTCATTCATCAATAATTGAACCAGCAGAGTCACAGGTATTCAAAATCATGAAGATTGAGCCGTCGCATGCCTAGTTTTAGTACAAAAACTGAAATGTCCCACAATACGGGTATTTCCGGTGGCCATTCCTGGGTTATTTCACTGAGCCAGAAGAACCAAAGTGGTCACTCATCAATAATTGAACTAGAAGTGTCACAAGTATTCAAAATCATGAAGAATGAACCGTCACATGCCTGGTTTTGGTACATAAACTGAAATGTCCCACAATACGGGCATCTCCGTTGGTCATTCCTGGGTTATTTCAGTATGCTAGAAGAATCAAAGTGGTCATTCATCAATAATTGAACTAGCAAAGTTACAGGTATTCAAAATCATGAAGAATGAGCCGTCGCATGGCTAATATTGGTGCAAAAACGGGAATGTCCAACAATATGGGGATTTCCGGTGGCCATTCCTGGGTTATTTCGCTGGGCCAGAAGAACCAAAGTGGTCATTCATCAATAATTGAACTGGCAGTGTCACAGGGATGCAAAATCATGAAGATTGAGCCGTCGCATGCCTACTTTTGGTGCTAAAACTTTGTGGTCCCATATTACGGGTTTCCCGGTGGCCATTCCGGTGCTCCAAAAGGACCAGAATAACCATTCATTCATTCTTTCGGCAAAATACATCCAAACATAAAAAACCGTAAAGAATTGGACCCAATTCATTTGGTTTTGGGGTTCAAACCTGAGTAATTTCATCGAATTGTCCAGATTGGCCACCTCCCGGGACTCCAGGAACCGGTTCCGCATTGACCTTACTGGACCGAAATTTTCAGGGAATGTGCGCCGGCAATTGGTTCCTTATTACAGAAAAAAATTATGCCAAAATATCCATCAACCGAATAGCACCGATGTGAATTACATATACAGAACTGCGATAGAAGCTTACTTTTCGGATGTTCCGGGTTTCCGGAACCGGGTATGAATAACTAAGCGATTTGAGAATCTCTATTCACAGTCCACGAGAATACCTGTTCAACAATATGAGAACGGTTCAGACTACTTGTTTAGTTACGAACCTACAGGTCGTCAAAGTAAGGGTCTCTAAAGGGACTTTTTTCATATGTAGCAGGTTCCCGGTGGCCACAGTGACCAAATCCGGATCTCCAGGAGGGTTTCTGAAACTAGACATGTGTGCCCTTCATTTAAGCCCAACAGAACTAAATTCGGTCAACACACTGATTTGAAGCTGTTTGAATTTTCGGGTCGAAAACGACCCTAAGTCACAATTTGTAACTTTTTTTATGGAAGCTCCCCTAGGGGTCATTCAAAACTTTTGCTTCCGCAAAAACAAAATTTCCCACAAAAAAATAATTGTCAGAAAGTTTCAAATTGCTAGGTTATTTCAATCAAAAGTTACATTGATTTGAATTTTGAAATGGGTCGAAAAAGACCCAAGGTCCTTACTAAGGTTAACAATTTTTGGCAATTTGTTTGCTTCATTTGCCGTAGAATTCAAACTTTATGTGTATAACAATTCTTATCAATTAAGTTCATAATATTTTCGATGATCAAAGTTATGGTAAGTTTGTGGTGGTTTAGAAAAGAATGTATTTTTTTTCTTTATGAGAAAAACGAAGAATTTTGTATAGAGACTACAAGCATGTTGAAAAAATCGATTCAATCTAAATTTTGTCGGGTAATTTCAATCAAACTATATTCGAAATGAAAAGTTCAAGTCATATTTTGCATGCCAAGTGGACTAGTTCACAACAAAAATGACAACAAAGGTTAGAATTAATAATGCCAACAATTCAATCACCGTTTCATTCGTAAAAAAAAACTTATGAATAAAAGAAGCAAATTTCCTACTTAGTAACAGCAAGTTCAATACCAATTATTACGCGAATCATATAATGATTCTCAAGTAGAATTCCCTAATTTGTTCATTTAGGCCCCAGAAGCTGCTGTTGAAAACTTTAGTCGAATCCGTCCGCTCAAAGGAGAGGCCAAACGAGTTTGGAGTTTGTGCAATAAAATTCGAGCAAGTATACATAAATAAAAATAGATTCTTATGACATATTTTCAACCACAGGTGACGTTGTAGTTGATTACTTTAAATCATTATTGATTCGAAATTTCTCCTTCCAATAAAGAAGAGATTGCAGCAAGTATTTCAAAAAAAAAATATGCCCTTGGAAACCGAATAGGGGGAACATGGGTAGAAAAAAGCATTGGGTGGTCTTACCGAAACAAGGACACCCTTTCACCAAAATAATAATATACTTGGTATAGTTTTGAATAATGATAGAACGACATCGGAGTACTTTTGAAATATAATAATATATAGCTGCCTGTTTCACTCTAACCATATCTCAGTTTCTCTAGGAAAAATTTGTTTTTCCAAGCGGAAAGGCTTCTGAGATGTTGTAGTTACTTCTTTATTGGTTGGAGAATCTTCAAATCAATAATTGTAGAATGGCACCTATGGCCAAAAAACGTAATTAGAATTGAATTGGACGATTGAAATTTTAAAATGGTTTGAAAATTCAATCTCCCATATGATCCTTACCATACTTATCTTAAAAATAGTTTTTTGTGCAATTTTCAGCTTTCTAGGTGGTGATTTAAAAGTGGCCCAAAGACAATGTAGGTTTATATGGAAATTAATATGGATAAATTTTGAGAAATGTTTCAAACACGCTAGTACTGTAATGTAAGTAGAAACTCATCATCTCATAGTGAAAACTCATTCTTCTAACCCTAATGAGAGGTGTTGCTGAGGAAACAAATCCCTTTTGAGCTATTTTTTTGGGATTTTTGTACATGTTTGTAGGGCTATAATCCCATATTAAGCTAAACAATAGCAAACAAACTCATTGATATCTCTTTTGCTATCCGCGGATTGAATTTCTCTCTTCAGAAAATTTCTTTATTATTATTTGAATAATAAGTGTCCACTTTGGGATAATAAGTTTGTACTTACATTACAGCACTAGCGTGTTTTGAACATTTTCCAAAATATCTCCATAGTAATTTCTATATAAACCTACAACGTCTTTGGGCCACCTTAAAATCACCACCTAGAAAGCTGAAAATTTCACAGAACACTATTGTTATGGTAAGGATGGTAAGAAAGATATGGGAGATTGTATTTTCGAACATTTTTAAATTTTGAACCACCCTAATTTACATACGTCGTCGATTTTCGTTATATAATTTTCATGCTTGTTTAGCCTCACTCGCTTTATTTATTTCTTTATTTTCGGCTCATTTTGCACAGTAGCTTCTGAGGATCCAAATTAACAAATTTGAGGAGATAAACTTAGGATTTTGAAGTTTTATCATGATGAGCCACCTTATTGACCATAGAGTAAGATGGGGCAAAAGTTCGACCTTAGTGGTATAATCAAAGTTTCCGTAAAAACAAATGAAATTAAAACAAAATAATTACCATACAGTGAACCTTCAACATACTAATTATAATTTTGTTGAACAAACTTGTATCAAAATATTCACCAATTTTTAATTATTACAGTTTCAAAATTGATTGTCTTAAACAAACTTTTGTCCCACCGGTGGGGCATGAGTTTGAATCTAGTGTGGGTCAAAAGTTCGTTGGCTAAAACACAAAATATCGATAATTTTATGATAGACTTACTTCAAACCAGCCGTAAGCTTATGTTTGTCAAAAAATACACACTAAATTTTCTTAAAAAAATTTAAGGGGGTTTATTTCAAATTAAAATTAATTAAAATTTAATAGGGTTTATTTCAATATACCCAAAAATTGCCGTTTTTCGCAAAACTAAGCAAACATTTAAAATTTTGGTGACATTTTTCGCACGATCTGAAAAATTCCGCTGAATTTCAAGATAATACAGTATTGGACAAAACATTTGCAACTTATTTGATTTGCCATACAAAATGACCAACTTTAGTAAGCTAGATCTCAGTTATTTATGGAACGATTCGAATGAAATTTTCACAGAACATCAGATATAACTTGAATTTTAACCTAGACCAATCCAGTTGCCTGCGTAGTAGTGCAATGTTGACAAAATTTTCTTTGTTTGCTGTGAGAACTGTCACAACATTGCTTTTGTTTGCTGTGAGAATCCAAATATAAACAGAATTACTGCAAAACAACCACTTCCTTGTTGGCCTGCTGTTGACCGAAAGCTCAATAACGTCAAACAAACATCGATACGTTTTCATTCTGAGGAAATCGACTTGTGTAAGATTGATTGAGCGTTGGTGTTCGTGGCAGTTTGCTTGGGGACCTCTATACATTTCTGAAAAAAAAATCCAATCGCGAGTTTATAAGTAATAACGGTTTAACTAAAGTGTAATTTGTAATTTTCGACGAAAAATTCAAAACTATTTCTCTCAAAATCTGAAAGCCTTACACAAAAACTGTCCTCAGCAAACTTGTTCATCTCGTTAAAATCTACGTTAAAATACAACATACCATGAAGCTATTCCTTCGATATGTTTAGTCATTTAGTCACGTTTCATGTCATTTATAAAATATCGTCAAAAAAGTTATTCAAGTCAAACCGTTACTGCTTTTGAACTTGTGATTGGACAAATCATTCAAAAATATATGTTCAAATTTAAGTTATGTCTGATGTTCTGCCAAAATTTCGTTCAAATCGGTCCATAAATAACTGAGATAGGGAACGGACCTGGTGTAGTGGTTAGAACACACGCCTCTCACGCCGAGGACCTAGGATCGAATCCCATCCCCGAGATAGTCACCTAAAATTTCAGTGACGTCTTCCTTCGGAAGGAAAGTAAAGTCGTTGGTCTCGAGATGAACTAGCCCAGGGCTAAAAATCTCGTTAATAAAGTTAGAGAAAATGAACTAACTAAGATATAGCTTACCAAAGTTGGTCATATTGTATGGAAAATTGAAAAAGTTGCAAATGTTTTGTCCAATACTGTAGGTGGATTTTAGGCAATATGCTTTTTTTTCGTAAGTTTTTACATGGGTCAAACTTTTGCCCCGCTAATTCAAACTTTTGGCCCAATATGGTCCAAAAATTGTTTCCAAGCATTTATATAAAAACTAATGCACCTCAAAGCATTCTTGTGATAGGCCTAGAAAGGCCCTTACATAAAATATTGAAAAAAATTTTATCTTTATTTTGTTTCATGCAATGAAAGTTTGACCACAAGTTATAATATTCACGTTGAAAAACAATAAACAGCCATAACTTTGACAAATCTCAATCGATTTTTATGATATTTGGAGTGAAAGTCTCTTTTTCGAATAGCAATGGAACCACCATGAAATTTATAATTTTTTTTTTTGAATTGAGCTAGAAATTAAAAAAAAAACGCTTGCCACACTCGAACTTTTGCCCCACTTTACAAGATTTACTAAGTATATAAATTCAGTTTGAGCTTGGCCTTTAGTTTGCTTTGATAGTAGCCTGACTGAATCGATATATATTATTCTACACATTCTTGTTCCTGCCATTGAACATACTTTAAAGATTACTCATTTTTATCATATCGTTTTGACGTGCCCCCCTTCTACTACACAACTCATTGAAGTATTGATTTTCAGTTATAGTTTAAACTGAATCCAGGAACTTAAAAAAAAAACTCTGCATATATGTGTTTTATGTATTTTGCACAGAGCGTTATGTGTAATATGTGTAATATAATTTTGGCACCTCCATTTGATTTTGCCGTAAATGGCCAAATTACATACGCATAACGGTCTGTCCAAAATTCTTTGATCACCCTAAGCAACTGACGAGAAAAATTACATATTGCTGTAATAAAAATTATCAAAAATGTTCGCACCAATGTGAAACGTTAAGGGGGCAGGATCTGTAATTGATTTAGGAATTCTCAAAAGCAGATTTTTCGTTCAAAATCAAGAACATTTACAAGAAAATGTGTTCACTGTATCCTATTATCCAATTGAAACACAGTGAACACATTTTCACCGAATAACTTTTAGTTTTGAACAGAAAAACTGCTTTTGAAGTTTCGATGAGGACGATGATTACGATGACGGAGCGTTGATCGTTAAACTGCAATCATAATGTACCCCAGACCGCATGCAACATGCGTACAGCACATATAGTTCCACAAACAGGTACAATATCAGAAGCCACAGAAGCTCACCGATAAACTGTTATTAGCGGCAATAATACGCTGCGATTTTGACATATATGAGCGGTTTTTCCTACGCTTTCTAGTACCATGGAAAACGGTGGATACTCACCGATCCATCGTCATGTCGCATGTGCAAAAAACCAGCTATCATGGCGTTAAAGGGGGCGGACCCGACCAAGATTCCAGCGCCTTAGCGCAGCATTGGTAATTTACATCACAGATAAGCAGCGAATAAATAACAATTTACGGTAGAATCGTAGGAAACGGCTCTCACCTGATGATGCGATGGTCGAAATGGATAACCTTTCCCTGAGCTGTGATGCTGTGATTAAGGTAGATCGTTAAGCTGCTCGCCGTTTCCAGTTGGAAAATAGTGTGTCAACAAATTTGTTTCAAAAACTGGTTCTATGTCGCGTCATAAATCTCATTCAATCGATGATGGTGGTCCGCTAGTCAACTGATTTCTTTTACATGATTTTCACCGCAAATGGTTGTATTGATTGAGACTAGGCTTTTTAGTACCAATGCAAGCTGACACAAAGTATATCTGTGGTCGTAAAACGAGAAGCAATTTACCCGTGATTCGATGGAAATGGTTTGTGTCTTCCTATCCCAATTAGGCGTTGATACCTTGTTTTATTTTCAGTGACCTACATTGCAGAGCTTAGGAGCTTAAAAAGATTGTAAAAAGAGCTTTAGTTTTATATTTGATTCAAATATATTTTGATTCTGTATTTGTAAATTATTTAAAATTAAGCCTAACAGCATACCGTGAAAATTATAAGTTATCAAGCAAAGGGTTACTTTATAATTTAATTGGTACTTCATCACATATATAACCTCGTCAACAATATATCGCCAACTCATTCAGTTCATGGCCACCTCTCTCAATCCTCAACTGCAATCCACGCTCTCCAGGTGTAGCTAGTCAATCCACCTAGCTCGCTGCGATCCACGCCTTCTTGTTCCGGCCGGATTCGAAGCGAGCACTATCTTTACAGGGTCGGACAACAGGCATTCTTACAACATGCTCTGCCCAACGCATCCTTCAAGGTTTAGCCGTAGAGCATGGTGAGCTCGTGGTTCATCATCCGCTGTTACACACCGTTTTCTGGATCAGCTAACTGACAAGTTGTTCGAAAGGAAGCCGATACTTAATGCAGGAAACTTCAATTCCTGGGCTGTGGTGTGCAGTAGCAAAGCTACCAACGCAGATAATACATCATGCAGGAAGCCTTAGCAAAGTTAGATGCACGATAGTGCAATGAAGGCTGCGTTAGAATATTTCAGAGAAACGAAAGGGAACCCGTCATCAACGTTACGTATTGTAGTCCTGCATTGTCGGTGAATATGAACGGTAGAGTTTGTAAGGGGTACACCCTATCTAGCGATTCGCTACCGCATCGGGCAACGGGGCTTCATAGCCGTGTGGTTAGTGTCATCAGACAATTAGCCGCATCGTGCTAACGAGTGTGGGTTCGATGCCCACCTAAGACCGGAAAACTTTTCGTCAGAAATGTTTTCCGACTGTGCCACTGGGCGTTGCATGCTAGTCCATTGTCTTCCTTCAAAGGGCGAAACGCCCACTGGAAGCATTAACGTGTCCGTGTCTTTAAACAAAAAAGGAACTATGCGTTGAGGCACTTCGTCAAGACGGCGATAACGAGGATATCGACGCCACCGAGCTAACACATAGGATGGTATCGGCTTGTGACACAACTGTTCCGCAAAAACTGGAGCCGAGGAACAAACGGTGAACAGCTTACTGGTGGAATGACATGCTCAGCACGCTTCGCACTGCTTGTCGCAGGGCCATAAGGCGAGCTCAGGGAGCAGGGACGGAAATGGAGAGTCGTTATGGCCAACATCAAGGGCCCTTCCCAAGCAACCACTAGCCCGCTAATTCGCCTTTTTGGGTTTATAGGGTTGTTATTCGGCTAATATATGGCTTGTCAGCTCTGTTATAGCCCTATGTTAGCACGGAGGGCGAATTAAAGTGCTATCTGGTTACTTGGGTTCGACGCCAGCTGAGATGTGTCCAGACATGCTGAAGGTGATCGTAGAAAGTCTCTTCCCGAAGCACGACCCAACGTCCTGGCCACCAACACCGTACGGTGAAGACACAATCACGCAAGTGTCAAACGACGAGCTTATAGAAGCGGCGAAACGCTTAAATGCTTAAATACAGAGAAAGCCCCTGGTCGAGATGGAATACCGAACGTGACGCTGAAAGTTGCCATCCTGGCATATCCGGACATCCCAAGTAACAATTCCACAGCAATCTGGCATTCGTGTGGATTTATTAATGTTTTATGACAGTTACGTGAATGCTGTAATAGCTAGAGGCGACATTTAACGTTGCTAAAAGACGATATTTTGTAAGTTAGCTCTTAGTTGTTTTCAAAACCTTTTAGAGACAAAATATAAAGTCAAAATGGTGTGGCTACAAAACCAGCTTTATTGCAGCATAAAATACCTTATTTAAACTGCTTGCCGTGGCTAAACGATCCTTACTAGTGACGGCTATGATAAAAGACTCATATAATACAGCTTGTTGTCATAAAAGCTGCTTTTAAACTGATTAACTTCCACTTGAATCTTGATAACTTACCTTATTCATGCCTCCCATATCATTATTTGGGCTCGTAAGATGCGATAACACCATTAGCATTGTGAGTTTATCACTCACCACACTAACATAATATCATAAACATTGCGTTATTACTCGGAAACACTTATTCCGGATAGAAAAACGCAAAACTAATGTATTTTCAGTGTTTTTGCATAGATTCTTCAAAACAGCACCTTCAAACTGTCAAAGTTTGTGGAATGCTGCTTAGTTACCATAAAATGCGAAAAAAAGATGAATCAACTTCGATCAGCATTTATTAAGGCAATTTTACATCCACAAATGCCGAATCATAACAGTGTGCCCTTATTTGTGTATTTATGATGACAAAACAGCATTTGTCGATGAATCAATCAATTATGGTCCCGCCATATTAATTTCACTCCGGTTGCCACAATTTCACTTTTTTCAAATCACATTATCTCCACGAATTCGCTCATAAGATGCTACGGTATGATTATTAAACTGTCTAAATGTAATTTAGCGCACAATTACTGCCCAATCAAACCAACAAATGCTGAATATGTTTTATTCTTCACTGGCGGTTTATTTTAGCAAATGCTAAATAACTAGAAATATACCGCTTTCAGAGGGGGCACTCGCAATTTTACTTCTTTTTCATCGCATTTCACTGTAAATCTCACTCGGCACTAATGATTTGATCCTATATCAAAATAAATCACTTCAATTACACTGTTCGACAAAAAAAGTCGATCTGAATGCACAGAGACCGGACAACCCGGGCTTGACAGTATAAAAATGAACAAAAATAATGGCGGTTTCAGAATGTTCGTGTCTGCCCCAGGTCATTTTTAAAATATACTTGAACTTTTTGCATTTTTTATTTAAAAATCTAATCTGATCAATAAACCGACACAGTGTTTTATATTCAGGACAGCGGAATTCATGTACCATATAATGTTTTAAACGTTAAGTCCAATATGAAGAGTTGTAATAAGATTTGCAGGAAGCCCTCCCCCCTTTTTTTGCACCCACCCCATTTTTAAAGTATCGCAAATGATGGAATATTTGATATACAGGGGGTTGTCAAAATAACAAACCCACAGGCAAACACACAGGGACAGGCAAAAATTGGGCCAACTTTGGAATGCTGTAACTTTGACAAAAATTGACCGATTTCAATTCTTTAAAAAGTAATGGACGGGTCAACTAATCTAGTTTTGAGGTGCATCCACGGAGATGAACTATGACCACCGGATACCGGTGATAATCCGGATTCCCGGAAGCATGTCTTATGCAGTAAAATTATGACATGTTTTTAGTAAAGGTCTCGGCTAAAAATTCAAAATTTTATTACACATGAAGATAGAAGATCAAGTTCTGAAGCAATTGGTGCGCCAAGTATTAAGATCGGTCCAGAAACAACCAAGATATGGCCATTTCCCCGGAATCGGTGCCGGTAGTGGATCCGAATTGGGATCAAACAATTTATTCACTCAAAATATGTCGCGCAATATTGTTTTCTCCCTAGCTTATCATAAAATACCCTATAATAAATTGAGAAAGAGTCTTGTACAGATTTGGCCACTCATGGCGCCGCCAAGTGCCCCGGGGGAACCTTACATAGGGGACATTTCGATTTCGACACCAAAGCATATCATGCGACGGCTCATTCTTCATGTCTTGTCGTAAATAGGGCAACTGTAGACTCAAAACGGATAGATGACTACAGTGACTACTTCCGGGACTACCGGATGTCCCCGAGGGAACCTGTAATTAGGGACAATTGAAATTTAACTCCAATACATATCGTGCGACGGTTCATTTTTCATGTCTCGTGCTAAATAGGGCTAATGTAGACCTAAAATGGATAATTGACTACAGTGGCCACTTTTGGGACCACCGTAATTTCCCGGAGGAACCTGTCATTGGGGACATTTCTGTTCTTACACCAAAACATATCATGCGACGGCTCTTTCTTCATACCTTGTCGTAAATAAAGTAACTGTAAACTCAAAATGGGAATTTATTTGAATTGGCCACTTTTGGGACCACCGGGTGTCTCCTAGGGAACCTATGATCGGGGACAATTGGAATTGAGCTCCAATACTCATCGTGCAACGGCTCATTCTTCATGTCTAGTCATGAATAGATCAACTTTAGACCGAAAATGGATATTTAACTAGAATGGCCACTTTGGGGACCTCCTATAGTTCCCTAAGGAACCTATCATTGGGGACATTTCGATTTTTACACCAAAACATATCATGCGACAGTTCGTTCTTCATGTTTTGTCGTAAATAGGGCAACTGTAGACTCAATGTGTATATTTAAATATTGTGGCCACTTTTGTGACCACCGGATGTCCCAGAGGGAACCTGTAATTAGGGAAAATTGAAATTGAACTCCAATACATATCGTGCGACGGTTCATTTTTTATGTCTCGTGCTAAATAGGGCTATTGTAGACCTTAAGTGGATATTTGACTACAGTGGCCACTTTTAAGACCACCGGAATTTCCCGGAGATCTGTCATTGGGGACATCACAGCCTCCCTCAGGGATATCCGGTGGTCACAAAAGTGGCCACTGTAGTCAAATATCCACTTAAGGTCTACAATAGCCCTATTTAGCACAAGACATGAAAAATGAACCATCGCACGATATGTATTGGAGTTCAATTTCAATTGTCCCTAATTACAGGTTCCCTCTGGAACATCCGGTAGTCCCGGAAGTAGTCACTGTAGTCAACTATCCGTTTTGAGTCTACAGTTGCCCTATTTACGACAAGACATGAAGAATGAGCCGTCGCATAATATGCTTTGGTGTCAAAATCGAAATGTCCCCTATGCAAGGTTCCCTCGGGGCACTGGGCGGCGCCATGAGTGGCCAAATCTGTACAAGACTCTTTTTTAATTTATAATAGGATATTTTATGATAAGCTAGGGAGAAAACAATATTGCGCGACATATTTTGAGTGAATAAATTGTTTGATCCCAATTCGGATCCACTACCGGCACCGATTCCGGGGAAATGGCCATATCTTGGTTGTTTCTGGATCGATCTTAATACTTGGCGCACCAATCGCTTCAGAATTTGATCTTCTATCTTCATGTGTAGTAAAATTTTGAATTTTTAGCCGAGACCTTTACTAAAAACACGTCATAATTTTACTGCATAAGACATGCTTCCGGGAATCCGGATTATCACCGGTATCCGGTGGTCATAGTTCATCTCCGTGGATGCACCTCAAAACTAGATTAGTTGACCCGTCCATTACTTCTTAAAGAATTGAAATCGGTCAATTTTTGTCAAAGTTACAGCATTCCAAAGTTGGCCCAATTTTTGCCTGTCCCAGTTATTTTGACAACCCCCTGTATATCAAATATTCCATCATTTGCGATACTTTAAAAATGGGGAGGGTGCAAAAAAAGGGGGAGGGCTTCCTGCAAATCTTATTACAACTCTTCATATTGGACTTAACGTTTAAAACATTATATGGTACATGAATTCCGCTGTCCTGAATATAAAACACTGTGTCGGTTTATTGATTAGATTAGATTTTTAAATAAAAAATGCAAAAAGTTCAAGTATATTTTAAAAATGACCTGGGGCAGACACGAACATTCTGAAAACGCCATTATTTTTGTTTATTTTTATACTTTCAAGCCCGGGTTGTCCGGTCTCTGTGCATTCAGATCGACTTTTTTTGTCGAACAGTGTTATTTAACTGGCACTACGAAATTAATTATCACAGACTTGTTGTCAATCTTATTTTGTTTAATTTATTTTGGAATAAATCCGTCAACATCGACGTTACGATTAAATCATTTTCAAGCTGAAGCTACATTCATCTAGAACAGGTGGCCTCAACATAGCTACCATAAATGCTATTTTGCTTTATTTGTGTGACATAAATATGCACTTCATAGCCTCTTTCAGAGTGGGCCAACTAGTCACATTCTAATCTACAAGAGGTTTTGAGGGATGCGATGAAGGTAGAAGTATCTTGACCGTGGTTTTATAGGCGTTTATTTATAGCACCCTGGAAGTAATTCGTAAAACTAATATTGTTACTTGGGATGTTCAGGAAGATGTAGCAGAAGTGTCTTGACGAAGGTAACTTCCCAGGGATATGGAAGATCCAGAAGCTGGTATTGCTGCCAAAGCCAGGAAAGTCACTGGATGAACCAGCCTCATTCAGGCTCATTCGCCTACTGGATACGCTCTGAAAGCACCTAGAAAGAATCATCCACAACAGGCTGATGAAGTGTACGGAGAGTTAGCACGGGTTGTCAAAAATGCAGTTTGGATTCCGCAAAGGTGTATCGCGGATAGACGCAATTCGAACAGTACTCGAGTGTGCTGAGAAAGCGTCGAAGCAGAAACGAAGAAAAGATCGATACTGCGCCGTGGTTACAATGGATGTGAAAAACGCATTCAACAGCGATAGCTGGGAAGCCATCACTGCAGCACTGTACTGAATGCAGGTCTCCGACTATCTGTGCAAGATCCTGAAGAGCTACTTCTAGAACAGATTGTTAGTGTATGAAACAAATGAAGGGCATATGTCAACGCAAGTGACAGCAGGCGTCCCTCAAGGTTCCATTCTCGGTCCAACTTTTTGGAACGGGATATATGATGGAGTCTTGATACTGCAGCTGCCCAGGAAGATGAAGATTGTTGGTTTTGCAGATGATCACTAACGGTAATGGGCGAGACGCTGAAGGAAATGGAGATGTCGGTGATGGATACAATTTACGCAATCGAGAGCTGGATGATCGGAGTCAAACTGCATCACAAATCGTCGGAAGGTATGTGATTGCACCGAAGCGCGTATTGAAGCACGTGGGAGTAATTAATTTCAGCAGCCACGTTGGAAAGTCCGAGAAGGCTGATGATAGTGCAAGATGCGTGTGCGTATAGGACGATATCGTCAGATGCGGTATTCGTTATAGTCGGTATAATCCCTATTTCCATCACTTTGGCAGATGATATCGAGTGCTACCAACGAGGAGACATCAGATACGTACGGAAGATTCATTCATTTATTTAGTTAACATCTAAACAGATAACACTGAATCAACAATTTCACGCCACAATACTCGGTTCTAGGCCGCATCTCTCCATCCTCGGTTCTGATCCACGCTCGCCAAATCGATACGCACTTGATCGACCCACCTAGCTCGCTGCGCTCCACGTCTTCTTGTACCAACCGGATACAAAGCGAACACCATATTTATAGGGCTACTATCCAGCATTCTTGCAACATGCCATGATCATCGTATCCTTCCAGATTTGGCCGCCTTCTGGATACTGGGTTCGCCGTAGAGTTGGGCGAGCTCGTGGTTCACCCTTCGCTGCCACACACCGTTTTCCTGCACACCGCCAAAGATCGTCCTAAGCACCCGACGTTCGAAGACTCCAAGTGCTTGCAAGTCCTCCTCGAGCATCGTCCATGTTCCATGCCCGTAGAGGACTACCGGCCCTATGATCGTTTTGTACATGGTACATTTGGTAAGAGTGCCTTTTAAGACCACAGCTTCTTGTGGAGGCCATATTAGGCCCAAGGTAGACGAACTTGTCGACCACTTCAAACGTATCCCCGTCTATCGTAACACTGCTACCTAGGCGAGCCATGTCGTGCTTGGCCCCACCAGCTAGCATGTACTTTGTCTTGGTCACATTCACCACCAGTCCAACTTCTGCTGCCTCACGATTCAGGCGGGTGTACAGGTCTGCTATCTTTTCAAATGTTCGGCCGACAATGTCCATATCATCCGCGAAGCAAACAAATTGACTGGATCTCGTAAAAATCGTACCCTGGCTGTTAAGCCTGGCCCTCCGCGTAACACCTTCTAGCGCAATATTAAACAACAGGCACGAAAGTCCATGACCTTGTCATAAAGGGATCCGAGCTGGAATATTCGCCTGAAACCTTCACATAATTTTGCACATTTTCTATCGTCGCTCTTATCAGTCTCGTGAGATTCCCGGGAAAGCTGTTCTCGTCCATGATTTTCCTTAGCTCTACGAGGACCGGTCGATACTATCCTATGCCGCCTTGAAATCGATGAAAAGGTGATGCGTCGGAACCTGCTATTTACGTTAGTTTTGGAGGATTTGCCGTACAGTAAAGATCTGGCTCGTTGTTGACCAGTCGTCAACGAATCCGGCTTAATAACTTACCACGAAGTCGTTAATTATAGGTGACAGACGACGGAAGATGATCTGTTATAATACTTTGTAGGCCGCATTTAGAATGGTGATCGCTCGAAAGTTCTCACAATCTAACATGGCGCCTTTCTTGTGGATGTGGCATATTACCCCTGGTGTATGTGGTCTCTGCACCATTCAGGTGTTCGTCGAAGTGCTGCTTCCACCATTCGATCACCTCTCGCTCGTCCATCAAAGCGCTCTCTTCCTTATCCCTGCATATCTCGGCTCGCTGCACATAGCCGTTGCAAGATGCGTCGAACTTCTGATAGAACTTATGTGCTTCTTGAGACCGACACAACTGTTCCATCTCCTTGCACTCCGTCTCCTCTAAGCCCTCCGTAACGCTTTTTGTATGGAAATTTTTAAAATTTTGTATGAGTCGTAACGCTCGAGCCTACCCCTCCCCCCTTCGAGCGTTACGTAATTTGTGGATGCCGCCTTGGACCTTTTTGGGAACATGTCTGTCTAATACGTATGAATGAACATTGGAGAAAGTTTGTGCTGCCTCTTAGATGTCATCTGAATCCAAGAATACGCTCCAATCAAAACTTGCTCAATTAATACCGCGATGGTCGGCCTTACGAAAATCGTAATAGACGACATTAGGTGAAATGACATAATCGTAAGGCAGCTTAGAGCCGATGGCTACCAACAATGGTGGATGATGGAGGGTAAGTTTCGTGTCCTGTGTGCTCACGAAACAAAGATCTAGGTGGCGATTATTCTGATTAGTGACGTGGTTGGTTTGAGAGAGTGTGGCAGAACTATAGTTGTCCAAAAGAAAGGAAGCGGAATGAATGACGGAATGACCGATATCTGGAAAGAGGAAACCATTGCTTGATATTTCCCACGAAATCCCCGGCATATTGAAGTCACCTAACACGATAACTTCGTTCTTTGTTTTGGTGGATTCCAATACGGAGTAGACCGACTGACAATGCGTTTCGATGAGTTCGCGATCACGTATACGATCAGGAGCAATGTACAATACGCAGAGAAACAAGCTTCGATCACCGAGTTTAATCAAAGTCCAGACCTGCTCCAAGGGACTTTCGACTTTTTTCGTGTTAAGTCTAGAGTTAACGGAGAGAGCGTGCGTGAATCCAACCAGGCCTCCGTGAAGACAATTATGTCGTAGCAATGATCGGATATGGCCACTCGGAAATCATCAATATCACTGTTCATACCGCCGGCGTTTTGGTATTAGATGGTGATTGATTGGTCGGATGGGCTAAGGAGCATGAAGAAGTCGGGGCATCGTCGTAGAAGCTGGAAACAACACGTATTTCAGTGCCAGAACAGCTCAGCGGAGGGACGGTATACTTGCCTGCCGTTGGGTTTTGGAAGACCTCTTCCTCAGAACCACACACAGGACCGGGACGGCTGCAGGTCGCTGGCAGGAGGGGCTCGACTGTGGAGGGCGAGTCAGAGGCTTCCAAGAGACTAGGGGCAGGCATGCGTCCCGGTGGCAGGAACGAAGATGTACAACAGGAATCATTTGACATGGATGAACTGGAAACTACGAATATCTCAGGCAACGAATAGTTCGTGGGAGTGATATACTTGCCTGCTGATGAATGTTGGAAGACCTCCTCCTCACACCCAAACACAAGACCGGGACGGCTGCTGGTCGCTGGCAGAGGCTTCCAAGAGGCTAGATGCAGGCGTGCGTCCCGGTGATCTGAATGTTGAAGTACGATGGAAGCTGATTGATGCTGGAGAACTGGAAACTACAAACATTTCAGCGGACGAATTGTTCAATAGAGCGATGTACTTGCCTGAATTCGAATTTCGAAAGACCTCTTCCCCAAATCCACACATAGGGCCGGGACGGCTATGGGTCGCTGGCAGGAGGGGCTCGACTGTGGTGGGTGGGTGAGAGGCTTCCAAACTACTGAGGGCAAGTGTGCGTCCCGGTTCCCAACGCTGAGTCGTGACGAGATTTTCCGAAAATGATCACTACTAAACAAGTCGGCACAACCATCACACATCCAAAATACATTTCTTTCATGGGCCACCTGAATATCTCTGAAAGAATGATCCATCCTCACACAGGTCAAGTGGAACGAGTGTCCGCAATATCCTCGACAAATTATTCGTTCCTTGACACTTGTTGCAAGCCATTGCGGTCGTAGAACCGTGAAACAGGACGGAAAACTGTTGGACTATTTCAGAGCGATTCGCCTACGGGTATGCAACCAGCAAAGTTCACATGTATTGAAGTAAGCTCTCGGTGATGGATCGATGTTGCATGCAATCGCAAAGGTTCCGATTATTCCCGCCAGATGTCACTTTGGAGGAAAAAATGAGCGAAGGGCTGGGAAGTGAAGGAGGTAGTCACATACACTTCTGATAATAAATTATCGCCAAGTTGCATCCACAAAATTCACACTTTAAAACGGTTCGTACACTGCACTATACTGATGGTGGAGAACCGACACTATGGACTCGCGAAAGCTTACTACGGGTCGAATTTAAACTCGATAAACACAATTAAAAACATAAATAAATATGAGCTCCGTACAAACACGACTATTTGCTTTACAGTGTTGCCAAAACAAAGTCAAAGGTATTCTCTCGTAGATTATTCGTTGCTTGATTTTTTTACGGCTGGCTTGCAGGGTCTGACACCAACACCCTAGATATCCGGAGGACTATTCTCCCTACATTTTCGGAGGGCCATAATGCAGAGTTTAGCTTAGAGTCCTTCTCTGGCACTCGAACGATGATCAGCCGCCCCTGACGTGGGGAACAGATGCTGTTGAGAGCCAATCCTAACATGGAGTACAGATGTTGTTCGCAGAAGCAAAAGCAAAAGCAAACCCCCCCCCCCTTCTCTGAAAGCATACGATCAAAGTTCCCACCGGGGTTGGTTACCCGATCTTCCCTAAGGTTACTCGTACCCCGGCCAGTACCACGAGGAGGGATAGGAGTTTCTGAGCAGGAGGCTAAGGACGCACAGAGGGGTCTATTTTATTTCTTAAGGTCGTACCGTACCAAGGCCATGCACAGCCATTTATCAACCACGTACGGAATATGGCAGAGTCGAATTTATGGCGAGGTGACAGCACTACGCGGAGAAAGAAGATGGACCCACCGACTCATCCCAAACCTGTCGACGTCAATGAATAGGTAGCATGGAGAGGTGATTTTCTACCTGACACAGTTCCTACCAGGTCATGGATGTTGCAAAAAGCATCTCCATAGATTCGGGCACGCAGAGTCACCACACTGCCCAGATTGCCCAAACATCGAGGAGGCACCGCAACATGTAGCTATTGACTGCCCAAGATTCGCGGAAGTGCAGAATGAAATGCTCCGAAGCAGCGACGGAGATCTGAACCCTGAACACATCGGCAGAAAATGTGTCAACATGTGAGTACGTGGCACGTGGTGGCAGAGCGATAACGCAAGTTCTGTCGTCACTGCAACAAAAATGGCGAGAAGACAAGTGGGCGTCAGGAGTAGGCTAGATCCTCTGTCGGGGACTAGGCCGGGTAGTTCGAGCGTCACGTGTATCGGTGATAGGTAGTCGAAGCGCCTGAAAACCGGAAGTCATCCCCACACCGGAATTGCAGGACCGACACTTGACCGACCAACATCGCTTTCGAGTAGGCTAGGTCCTCCACCGGGGACTAGCTGAGTAGATAGTGAAACAGCTTCGGAGTAGGTTAACTCCACTGTCGGGGACTAACTGAGTAGTTCGCGTAGTAGCACCGTAGTTGCAACGCGCCTGTGAATTTGAAGTTTCCCTCCTCCGGATTTGCGGGACCGACCTCGGCATCTACCCGGATAGCATCTGTTGCTCCCCCGGATAGCTGGAGTAGGTGAAATTTCTAGCTAGGCTAGAAATGTTTGAAATTCTATATAAAAGAAAAACAAAAAACAAACTACAGCGGCCCATACACTTGATGCATATTGCTAACTATATCTGGATCACGTTACAGTATTTTAATGTTACTTTTGGATAGGTACGATAGGTACGGATGCATACATACAATCCTTCAAAAACTTGAGCGATAAAAATGTATGCCGTTATTCATGCCATTTAAGATAACAGATTTCTTAAAATTTGTATGTCAAAATATATCACGAATGGTTTTATGTTTTCAATTAAGGCCGGAACAAATTTGAAATTTTACTTTTGTCACCCCCCACCTCCTTCAAATTTTCAAAAAGACAGAGGGGGGAAATAAATAAAATGCCTTATTTTCAGTGTTGGTTTTTTATTGTATTTTTTGTGTTTCAGCTTGTTTTGTAATTCTTCCTTACGATATTACATGAGATAACAAGTGTTATTGGATTATAAGTCCTAAATCCGTTTGTTATTGCTAATAGGCATGGGATTTTTTAATTGAACGTTTTTCTTTTAGAATAAAGTTTACGCCACCTTTACTGTAGCCTTTGAAAATAAAATGTTTTTGTGATTTCCATCAATTACTATTCATATAAACTTTCAATGAACAATCAATTTATCAAATCAATGCAGCAATTGGCTCTTAACATTTATTTGAATTTGATCCTCCTTATTCTGGATGTAAAAATATTGAAAACGTGATCATCATTCACAAGCTGCTTATCAAATGTCCTTGTCCTTGTCTTCATTGTATTCATATAAACGTTATGATTCTATTTTGTTTGATTAGGGGAACAAACATATTTATGGGGGAAATCGCTCAATAAATATAAAGCCATATATAGACAAAGTACCATCAAAGCTGCTTTTCAGAACACTTACAACTAGAGACATTGGAAATGTCGCGGAAGCCGCGAAATTTGGCCTTCGACGCAAAATTCGGGAAAACCCTCGAAATACGTTTGATCGTTTTAATTCATATGAAAAACGCAGTAAGCTTCAGTCTATTTCCTATTAAAATGCTTTTTTATTATTTTGAAGTCAAGGTTCCGCCAAAAAATTTCGTACATTTTACTTTATCTTGGATTTTTTCTGATTGCTTGTTTTGTTTTAAATTTTAAATTGCTACTATTATCTTGATCTGTAAAATACAAATTACAATTATTAACACACCGTTGAGTTCACACATTTGAAATGCATTTTCACTGAGAATATGTACTTTAGTGCCAATTTTATACCAAAAGTATGGTGCTGTGACAAAACTGATATATTTAAGTTGCATCACCTTCGTCACCCGTGAAATTTAGAGAATTTTAATGCGAATTTCCATTGTCCCTACTCACAACTTATTATACTGCCATCCTCTGCGTATTTATCTCACAGTCGCTCAGGTTTGTACAGAACATGGCACAAGAGGGCATAGAGAGCAAATCTTTTAAAATACTTTTACAAACAAAAAGCTCCATATATGTTAAATCAAATTTACATAATGTAAATTGATTTTGAAGTTGCATCCAATGTAACATTACTGGAGAGTTCCTTACATTATAAATAGATTATATACAATTTGAAAGTTGAATGCTTTCTCTCATCAAAACTTGAGAAAAATACGGCAAAAAACTTGGAGATTGTTGTTATGAAAAATTGAATTATGAAACGTGTTATAGATCAATGTTATGGAAAATTAAAAAAAAATGGCATAATTATTGTTCAAAACATGTTGGTTATACGGATTTATGTGGCATAACATGGTTTTGCAGCATATGAGTATATAAAAATGATAAATTTACCTGAATTTTCATTTTATTATTTATTAAACCCCCCCCCCCTCGAAACGTTTTGATGGAAGGTGACAAAAGAAGATTTTAAGATTTGTTGCCTAATCAATTAAAGAAATTAGAGGAGATGATTGAATCCAGTCGCACATACACACGCTCACAATGACACCAACTACCTGCGGAAGCTAAACATTCCAATCAAAAGCAATTATTTATCTGCTTGGTGTAGCTCTGCAGTTTGGTGAAACGACTGATCAAGCTCTGGGACCAGAAATGCAGCGGATTCCATTTTCATCGATAGACACATTTCCCTTTTCCAATGGAATGCTTTCCGAGTGCGCTCTTCGAACGATCATCACGAGACCAGCAGAAAAAAAACGAAAACCTGGAGCTGAGTTTGTGGTAGGTCTAAGATGAAAAAAAAACGACTCCATGGGAGCTTCCTTCTCGACCACATCAATGTTCCAATCCGGTGCTGTTCATGGGATGATAAGGGTATGCGAATAATCAAATGCGAAATAAGTGAATGTTTCGCTATGCTCGATACGAAATGAGTGCAAAACATTTGCTTGCATTTTCCACTGTATACTGTTATGATTCATTTTACGTACTCTTAAGGCCTCGGTGATGTACAGCTCATCAAAACACATATAAAACAAAACGTTCTGTATGATTTTGCCACTTTATCAAGCCTTCAAAACTCTTAACTTTCGAATAATGAGCGAAACATTTGGATTTCGCATCATGAATAATAATAATTAATTAAAAATGTTTGGACTTTTCGTGATTCTTATTCCGGTCACTTTATTACTTTTGCTTAATATTCCGGACATTTTGATTCGGATTCCACACAACTTTATCAAATCATAAAAAAGGAGAGTTAAATCATCAATTGAAATGGCTAAACCACTAAAAAAATGTTTAAGGCAATTGGGCGTAATAAATTTTCATAGATATTTATTGAACAGACAAAAATGGGAACATTTCGTACGAAATCATTCCCAAACAAAATATAGTGTCCGAAGTTTGTAGCTGTCCTTAATATGAATCAAAATGGTGCTAAGTCTACGAAATCAATTAAATCTGCCTTTTGCTATTGTATGGATCAAATCGAAAACAAATATTGTCTTGACAAATAAATATGTCGACTTGTATGGGACCGAGTTGAAGTACCGATCAAAGCCTATACATGATGGAAATCTACGCTGGAGTTTTTCATTCTGACGTAACGAGATGAAATCGAAAATTATAAATTTCGCCTCAATGAGTTACGTTGATTTCCGCGGAATTTCATCTCGAACGCTTGACGGAATCATTTGAAATATCGCATACCCTTATGGGATGAGCAGCATTCTGTGTGCCTTTCGGGCTGCTGGTGGGTATTGTTGCCGACAATGTCGAAGATGTCCAATGGAGGGAAGGTGATTTATCGTGGCATGAGTACAAGTATTTTCTTCAAACGATAAGAGATGCCATAGGATGTTTTATACTCTTGGCCTACGATCTAGCTGTATTTACAGAGAACTACGAAAGGCATCCCTAGCTTACCATAGCGGGGCAGCTCACTTTCGCTTTCTCAGTAAAATCGACGACGTCTAACCATCATGTGATTTAGTGGTCTATCGGTTGTTCATTTCAGCTGACACTTTATCCTAACCCGGGCCTTCCCCATCTGTTCCATTCAAGAAGTTCAGATTTTCTTTTCATAGGGACAAACCATGCTTTTTGCTCCTACACTTTCTTCGCGGCTTGGCAGCTAGTTGAAATGATAAACGGTTCATTGATTTCGGCGAACTCCCGTATGTTGGATGCTTTTAGGTGTACCTATGGACTATCTAGACAAGAGGTCGTCTGCAGTGCTCTTCCACCATAGAGACTTGACAGACTGACCATGGGAATGCATCAAAGGTGCGGTGCCATGGGGAATGTAGGTCAGCCGGTTGCTGTATGGAAGACTTTCCCGCTCATTGATTGATAGCATCGAGAGAAAACAATTCCGCTCTAATAAGTGTGAACAAACCTAGCTTGTTAAAATAATAAGTTGACGCTAAGTAAAAACACCCCAACCTAATCAAGCGATTAATTGAGCATGTCTCCATTCAATCGGCTTTCAGACCAATTGATGAAAAGTGGTTTTTGTATCAACCGCATTCAATCGACAAACTTGAACTAAGTTGAAACTGGGCTCGGTTAACAAAAGGTTCACACATTCATTAAACATGTATTCATAGCTTTGGTAGGTGGAAAGCAGTGAGTATCAATACTTCTTTTTTCTTACGGTGAGCCTTAATCAAAATTACACATCAATTCTTCAAGAGCACAAATCGGATGCATTAAACAGCTGTTCATGCTAAAAATGTGATCGATTAATCATATACTAGTGGTAACCAATTGATTAAACTTTCACCCTCTTCTGGTTCTGCGGATTCGTAGTCTTGGACATTTGAAGTGTGATTTCGATTCATCTTTTTCTTATCCTGAAAATGACTACAATGTTGTCTTGATATATTCGCATTTCTTTACTGTACGATACACGTCGCATTTATTTATACAGTCATATATTACCTGCAACAATGACTGGCTTTCATTAATCCAAAATCGTTAGATGAATTAGCAACAATTATTGAAGATGCGTTCAAATTTCAATAACGATCTACTTCACCTTAAGCGAGTGTAAATTTTCAAGTAATGACAGAGAGTTTTATCATCATGTTGTTCGCAATCTATAGTATCAAGCAGAAGTGTCGGATTTTGCATTGGATAATCAACTCAAACTATATTAAAACGTTTAGTGTATAACTATTTGTCAAAATTGGTAAACGCTGGGCATGGCGTACCATTGGTACCTCGCGTACCTGAAGGAATAAAAAAGACCCCTTTATGTGGTCCTTAGCCCAACAACTCCTATCTTTACCTCCACGGTGTACTGGTCAGGGTACGAGCAACCTTAGCGAAGATCGGGTAGCCAACCGCGGTGGGAACTTTGGCCGTATTTGTTTATTTTGTTTATTTGTTTATTATTGTAACTCATCGGACTTATTAGTCTAAATGATAATAAAAGGAGCAATTAAGATAACTAACAATACATTATCATTAACATTCAAAAAGTGAGAATCACACTAGTCGTAATCGCATAATACGGTTGACAAAACCTTTAGCAGGTTCACCGAACTCATATTCCTCTTCCACAATTGAAAAGGTCCTTAACATTGCAGAAAAAGGCTCGTTGTAACTGAAAGTGGTGCGATGAAATCGATGTTGGATCACAGCTGTGTTGCGAGTCCATCTGGAGGCGCGAAAATCGATTCGGGATAGCAACCCTGGAGTGTTCAGTTCGTTACTGATAATTTTAGCTGCAGTGGGAATCTGTGCAATATTACGCCGACGTTCCAACGTGTCCAGATTGAGTAATTGGCACCTATCTGGATAAGGAGGTAGGTTTACAGGGTCACGCCATGGTAAACTTCTCAGCGCAAACCGTATGAACCGTTTTTGAACCCTCTCAATTCTCAAGTTCCAAGTGAGTTGGTGAGGAGTCCAAACAACCGAGGCAGTCTCTAAAATTGGGCGGACAAGGGCACAATACAATGACTTAAGACAGTAGGGATCCGTGAAGTTTTGCGCAATTTTAGAAATAAACCCAAGCTGGCGATTTGCCTTGGCAATGATTTCCGTCATGTGGGGTATGAAGGTCAGCTTAGTGTCCAATTGAACACCAAGGTCGCACACTTGATCTACTCTGTTCAGTAGTATACCATCGATTTTGTAGTCAAAGATGATAGGGCGTTCAATTCGATGGAAAGTCATTGCAGAGCATTTTGTGATGCTTATCGTCAATCGATTTCTTCGGCACCAATTTACAAATCGATCTAAGAGGGCTTGCAAGTGATGACAGTCCTCAATTGTTCGAACTGAGACGTAGATTTTTGCATCATCCGCAAATATGGATTTACAATTTGGTCCAAGGAGCAACGCAGCATCATTGATATACAGAGAGAATAGTAAAGGACCTAGATTACTTCCCTGTGGCAAACCCGACTTGTTAGTAAACGTATTTGAAAGCTCATTACCAAACTGCACACGCAGCGTTCATCCAACCAGATACGAGCGCAGCCAACAAACTAGCCTTTCGGAGGCACCTAATTTCAGGAGTTTGCGAAGAAGTATCTCATGGTCAATTCGATCGAATGCGGCTTTCAGATCTGTGATTGTCAAGATCATCAACTTGTGCCTTGCTCTCCATTTGGTTCGCACACATGGTTGTGAACTCAAGTAGATTAGTCGTTACCGATCTCCCGGGCATGAAACCGTGCTGATCAGTTGAAATGTAGTTCATCGTTTGGTTAATCAGGAAATTTCCAACAATAATCTCGAACAGTTTGGACCTTGCAGACAAGCTCGTAATTCCTCGATAATTCCTTACGTCGTGACGATCACCTTTCTTGTGTACTGGAAACATAAAAGATTGTTTCCAAATTCCTGGGAACACTCGCTGATCAAATGACTTGTTGAAAATCCGGCACAGTGGCTGGGCAATGGCATCGCAGCATCGTACGTAGACAATGGCAGGAATTTTGTCCGGTCCAGGAGTAAACGAGTTTTTCAGCTTTTTAGTTGCAGAGATTACCATCTCAGGAGTAACCCTGAATGAATCCAGGTCGACGATGTTCATTGGAACAGCAGAAATTGAAGCGCCAACCTCATCTTCCGTTGAAGGACAATCAGCAAACACGGATGAAAAGTGTGTGGCAAACAACTCACAAGCAGAGGCGTTCGTATTTGCGTTGGAGTGGTCAAGATACACGTTGGAGGGTATGCTAGGATTTTTCCTTTTCGAATTAACGAACTTCCAGAACTCTCTTGGATTGCTTCGTAAACTAAACTGGATGCGTTGCACATATGAGCGATAAAGAGTCGAGTTAAGCTTGCGATAGGCTTGGCTAGCGATATTGAAATTTCGTTTGTTGGCATAGTTGCGATTGCAACGCAGTTTCCGTTGACATGAGTTCTTTTTACGACGTAAATCGCGCAGTAACGATTTCCTAATTATTCAGCCGAGAATCCCAGTCAAATCCTTCGAGAAATGATTGTAAGGCATCGAAATCAATCCTTCGATAGTTCAGCATATGAGAACGGTGGTTAGAGGTACTGTTTCGTAGTGGAGTGCATTCAGCAGTAGGAATTGAAATAACAAGCGGTGGGTGGTGATTGTCAACACGGAGTAAGGGTGTGACCGATTCATCAACTGTGAGGCAAAGATTATCAGACCCAAAAACGAGATCCAGAGTACGACCGAGCTGATTCGTAATCGAGTTGTACTGATGCATATTTAAGAAATTAATTCCATCAATCAGTGCGGAGCTAGAGGGAGTAATCTGGGATTCAGAAACAGCGGTTTCCTCTTCCTGTCGTAGCCATTTTAATCGGGGTTGGTTGTAGTCTCCGCACACAAGAACAGCACCATCGTCTTGTTGTAAATCGCATAGTTCCCGAATAGATGCAACGTGTGTTTCCATTACGTCAACCAATCTGCTTTTATCGGGGGGTATGTAAATGGCGCAAATGAATAGTTGCATTCCTTGCACAGTGCATGCTACGCAAATTTGCTCAACATATCGACCACGGGAGATTTCGGCCAGTGCACCAGTATAACGCTTCGAAATAGCTATCAAAACTCCACCAAAACACGTCTTGACACTGTTGAGATCACTTCTATCGCAGCGATAGACATTGTACGAGGTACCGAATAACTGAATAGAGTTGATTCGATCATTCAGACCTGTTTCAGTCAAGACTATTATGTCAAAGTTGCTATCACGAGCCGCAAGGAAGAAGGCGTCAATTTTGCTTCGCAAGCCACGAACGTTCTGGTAATATACCCAGATTTTCCTACTATCGATTGCATGAGAATCCACAGAAACGCTGGAAATTGATGAAATTTCAGGCAGGTTTACGTTACAACCAGACGCGTACATGCCTGACAGAGGTTGTCGGGAGATCCTGTCACCAACCACGACCGAAGGCCCAGGACGACTACGTTGGCAGGAACTGACAGCATGCACGACTTGGTCGGGTGGCTCGAGGACTCCCTTAGGGCTGATGGCAGTGCGTCCTAGGTATACACGGCAACATCTAGCGGTAACGAAAGAATCGACGGTTTGACCTGTATGTGCTAAAGAACGTCCTGATTCGAAATGAAGGCTTGTGGAATAACAGGGATGTACAGTGAAGCGGTGGCTAACGATTAATTGGTCGCTAGAGCAGGTGACAGTGCTGTTGGTGATGGAATCGGAGTTGACGTGGAAGGCTTCCGAAATTTTGGAGCGGCAAGATCCTCGAACTGCCGGAATAAGACGCCTTCGGGCCATGTTGAAGGATCGAGAGCCTTTTTCTGCAAAGATGGGTCAAGACCCACCTTGAACGAGATGAAGGACATGTTGCTTACGTCGGCACCCTTGGAAACCACCTTTACGATATCAGGATCGGTTTCCAGCTCCAGATTAGCCTTTACCATTTCAGCAATTGCCTCATTAGTTACATCTGTTCTGATGCGTGACAGATAGAGCCGAAATTTACTAGCAGGTTTTTCACAAATAGGTACAGAAACAACATTCAGGTTATGCTGCTTCGATCCAGATTGACATTCCAATGGTATGCGTCCAATAGGATCAATCTCACGAAGCCGTTTAGCAGGACGATTCGGTTCGTTAATCAACGGCCATCGATTGAATATCGGAGCTGTCGAGGCAGGCTTAATCGAGATCTTTTTTATCTCTGTTTGCAAATTATTGATAGCATCAGTAAGCGACGTCAAGGGAGTTTTTTCGTCCGCATGTCGTGTAATGGCTCGTAGATGAGAATTCTCAAACAAATTGGCACATTTGTCACACATCCAAAAGAGGTTTCTGCGGTGGGATGTGAAATAATTCATCAGAGCTCTTGACACGCCAGAGCAATTCATATGAAACACACTGCCGCAATATCCCCGGCATGTAACGGAATCAATGCCAGTAATTGCTTGACAGCATTTTGCGCAACAATTTTCCATGATTGTAGTATGCAAATCGAAAGCGCCTAACAGTATACTACGCGGTGATGAAACACTATGTCTACGACGTTATGCTGACAGGGAAGGGGGAGGGGTTGTTTCTGCAAGCCTAGAGCGTCTGTATTCCATGTTGGGAGCGGCTCACAACAGCGTCTGTTCCCCACGCCAGGGGCGACTGATCATAGTCCGAGTGCCAGAGAAGGACTCTAAGCTAAACTGTGCATTATGGCCCCGACCGTTTAGTCCTCCGGGATTCTAGGGAGTTGGTGTCAGGCCCTACAAGCCAAAGTTAAAATCATGCAACGAATAGTCAGTGAAAGAATACGAACTGGAACATTCGGCGAAAACCACAGAAACGTAAAAGGACCGCGGATTCGGCTTCGTAGCGTTGAAGGAGTTGTGTTGGAAAAGATCAATGGGGCGAACGTTTAGAGGTAATCATACCATCTATCACAGCTGCAGTAACACACACGAGCTGCAAACAGCTTTCATAGTGATGGGTGCAGAAGCGCGTGATCGGGTGGTTGTACATCAATGAGAAAATGTGCAAGTTGAGGCTCAAAGGCAAGTTCTTCAACAATAAAATACACAGCCCTCATTCCGGATGCAATGATGATATAGACGCATTTTACACGCAGCTCGAACGCGAGTACGACAGCTGTCCAAGTCGCGACGTCAAAATCATCATAGGTGATTTAAACGGTCAGGTTGGCCATGAAAAAGAATTTAGACCAACTATTGAAAAGTTCAGCGCTCACCGGTTGACGAACGAAAACGGCTTACGACTAATTGATTTCGCCGCCTCCAAGAATATGGCCTTTCGTACCACCTACTTCCAGCACAGCCTTCCATACCGATACACATGGAGTTCACCACAGCAGACAGGATCACAAATCGACCACGTTCTGATTGATGGACGGCACTTCTCAGACATTATGGACGTCAGGACCTATCGTGGCGCTAACATCGACTCCGACCACTATCTGGTGATGGTTAAACTGCACCCAAAATTTTCCGTCGTTAACAACGTACGGTATCGACGGCCGCCCCGGTATGACCTAGAGCGGCTCAAGCAACCAGATGTCGTAGCGGCATACGTGCAGCAACTCGAGGCTGCATTTCCGAAAGAGGGTGAGCTGGATGAAGCCCCTCTTGAGGACTGCTGGAGAACAGTGAAGGCAGCCATCAACAATGCAGCTGAGAGCAACGTCGCGTACGTGGGATGAAGTCGACGGAACGATTGGTTCGATGAAGAATGTAGGCAGATTCTTAGGGAGAAGGATGTAGCGCGGGCAGTCGTGCTGCAGCAAGGACCCGGAAGAGCGTGGAGTGTTATAGACGGAAATGGCAACAGCAGGATCGCTTCTTTCGGGAGGAAAAAAGCCGTCTGCAGGAGACAATGTGCAAGGAGGTGGAACAGCTTTGCCGGTCTCAAGAAACATGTAAGTTCTATCAGAAGCTCAACGCATGGGATGGAAGCATCTTGACGTACGAGCGTGAGGTGATCGAAAGGTGGAAGCAGCACTACGATAAACACCTGAATGGCGCTGAAAGTACAGGCAATGAAGGTCAACAAAACGGAGGAAATGTCTTTGTCAGTAGTGCAGACGATGGAAACCAACCAGCCCCCACTTTGATGGTGGTGAAGGATGCCATTCACCAGCTCAAGAACAATAAAGCTGCTCGTAAGGATTGTATCGGAGCTGAACTCATAAAGATGATCCCGGAGAGGCTGGCCATCTGTCTGCATCGGCTGAAAAGCACAATCTGGGAAACAAAACAGCTACCGGAGGAGTGGATGTAGAGGGTATGCTCCATCTTCATGAAGGGCGACAAGTAAGATTTTGAGATCTTTCGAGCGATCACCATTCTAAATGTGGCCTACAAAGTATTATCCCAGGTTATTTTTCTTCGTCTGTCTCCTGTAGTAAACGAGTTATCAAGGCATTAAAAAATCATGGACGAGAACAGCTTTCCCGGGAAGCTCACGAGACTTATTAAAGCAACAATGGAATGTGTGCAAAATTGTATAAAGCTTTCAAATGAACATTTCAGGTCGTTCGAATCCCGCCGAGGACTACGACAAGGTGCAGGTGCCTGTTGTTCAATATTGCGCTAGAAGGTGTTATGCGGAGAGCCGAGGTTAACAGCCAGAGTACGATTTTCACGAGATCCATTATATTTGTTTGCTTTGCGGATGATATGAACATTGTCGATCGAACATCTGAAAAGATGACAGACCTGTACACCCACCTGAAACGCGAGGCAGCAAAAGTTCGACTGGTGGTGAATGCGTCCAGACGGGGATATGTTTGAGGTGGTCGACGCGTGCCCACCCGCACCAAAACGCCCATAAGACTGGTAGTCCCCACGGGCATGAAACGTGGATGATTTTCGAGGAGGACCTGCAAGCACTTGGAATCTTCGAACGTCGGGTGCTTCGGGCAATCGTTGGCAGTGTGCAGGGAAAACTTTGTGTGGCGGCAAAGGATGCTCGTTCAACTCTACGGCGAACCCAATATCCAGAAGGTGGCAAAAGCTGGAAAGATACGATGGGCAGAGCATGTTGCAAGAATGCCGGACAGCAACCTATCAAAGATGGTGTTCGCATCGGATTCGGTTGATACAAGAAGGCGAGGAGCGCAGCGAGCTAGGTAGGCAGATCAAGCGCGCGATGATTTGGCTAGCGTGGGGCTGAACCGAGGATGAAGAGATGCGGCCACGAACCAAGTATTGTGGCGTAAAATGGTTGATTCAGTGTTATTTGTTTAGATGAAATATTAAATAAATGAATGTTTGCCAAAAATAGAGTGATTTGAGCTGACACAATTCCACTTCATCAAGAAGTAAATGATTTCTCATGAGCGTGAGCATTCCAAATTTTGAAGAATTATTTTCATTCGTTTAATTAACTAAAGTATCAAAACAACTCTCACGCAAGTTCCTGAAAACAACTTGCAGAGAAATGTGCCTCGCATTTCAGGTTTAGTCAGCGACGCACACATAGGAACATTGCACCATTATTGAGTTTTAAGGTCGAATGCAGAGACTGCGACAGCACATGAATTATTACGTAACAAACGCCAATTAACTTAATTATTTATCAAATTGCATTCTCATGTATCATTTGGAACTTCCTCTTTCCCTATCATGATGCGCAACAGACTGCTGAGCTCAGAGATGCTGTTGAAGTAGTGATGGTCATAATCATCCTACGCATCTTCCATGCTTGCTGATCTGACTGTGTCTCGCTTGGGTGGTATACGGGAACGGGATGCTCTGAATGCCCGGTGGTGCCTTCTAGCATTAGGTGTCCCGGCCCACCTGTATGATGGGCATAGGCAAGAGTACCACAGTTTTTTCTGCCCCAGAGTTAGGCTTTAAGCCATATGAACGCGCGTTTATCAGTGCGGTAGGCAAAGACAGCAGAGCAAATTTCTATAATTAATTTAAAAGATTTTACTACGGAAGCCGATCGTCTCTCATGTGGAGATTGTTTCCATCTTTCAAACTTTACATCCCAAGTGAGGAAAAGACAGCTTATTAGTTCAGTGTTCTAATATAAATTCTACATTGGAAACATTCGAAACTATTATAACTCTAATGTTTGAAATATCTTGCTTACTCCTGCTTGATCGGAATATTAAGCTGCCTCCTTGCTCGAGGAGCCAAAGAAGTTCTCGACAATCCCGTATCCATTACTCATTGCAATAATAGGAAGAATTACTTACTCCAGATGGCAGAACATCGATTTCGCTCTTGATTGGACTGATGAAGCGCGCATGCGTTCGGCTCTAATTTTGAATGCCTTTTATTACTTCAAGCAACTTCTATACGATGTGTGGATTTGTTTTTTGTTTACTGGTTCAATAACGCTGCATACAGGAAATAATATAAGGTACCCCGGGGCCAGTGGGACATAAAAAAACGATAGTTTAATTTAATTGTTCAATTAAATTTTCAAATGTCAATATTTCTCAAATCCAACAACACAATCACATTTTGGCAACTTATTTGCTGGTGTGTACATGAATTTGATCGAATAATTTCAAAATTGTGAAAATTTTAGAAAAAAAATTTAGAATGAGCCATTAGACGCAATTACCTCGCTGAACGGGGCAAGTGGGACACATCCAGTTTCATGCGTCAATCCACGTCAGTAAGTCAACCATTACATTCCACAGTGGTCCAGGAATCAGTTTTACGCGGAAAGATGAATTTTGAGCTTTAGAATGAAACATTAGACAAAAACGGTCTTCTACAAAGTTGTTTGTATTAGTAAGGTCCTTTGTTTGGTGTTATTGAAAATTAGGGTGGACCACATTTTCATAGAAATTGTGTAACTAACTTTCTTATTTGTAGAAATTATACTATACATGCTTCAGCAAAGTTGTAGACCATTAAATTTTAAGCAACTTTGCCAAAAAAGTTTTTTTTATCTCTTAAATTGACCGATTTAGAGCTATTTTCCTACGGTGACATAGGGTGGTCGGAACCAAATTGGTTTTCTGGCTCTAGAGTTTTCAATTCAAATTTCTCATCAAAGTAGTCTATGAAACACTTTTAGAACTTTGAAAAATGCGTAGTTTGGTGAGTGAAGAAACTCGTTATCTCTTTCCGTTTGGGAGTTATTGTTGTTTTTCTCTCAAAAACATGCCTACTTCGATTGTGAATATTTTTGATTGGGGCAAACATAAAAAATATCTTTTGACGGCATTCAAAAGACAAAATAAAATTGAATATTATATCAAAAATTACAAATGTGTTATTTTTGTAACTCTAATAAAATGCCCTTAAAAACAAATGATTTTAAGCAGAAAAACTTTAATAACTTTTGAACTAAAAAAGATATCAGCAATATTTTTGCATGAAAATTTGCGTTTTGTTAAGTTCTAAAAGTCGTTCATAGACCGCTTTGACGAGAAATCTGAAATAAGAAAGATAGGGCTTTAAAACTATTTTGAAGATTTTCATAGTATGTATTTCGTTATTATTTTGCATTTTGAGCATGAAAATAAAATTTTAGACAAAAATGATCTTCTACAAAATTGTTTATAAAAATGTAGGCTTTCATACTGAGTCATTCAAAACTAGGGTGGTCCACAAATTCACACAAATCATAATCAACTTTTTTATTTGCAAAAATACTGGTATATACTCTTAGGCAAAGCGGTAGAACTTAGAATTTTGACCAACTTTGCCAAAAAAAGTTTTTCTGTAGCTCAAAATTTGACCAATCTAGAGCATTTTTTCCTAATCATCAAAGGGTGGTCCAACAAAAATCAGTTTTTCAATTCTAGTGTTTTTAATATTAGTTTCTCGTCAACGAACGACTTTTAGAACTTAACAAAACGCAAATTTTCATGCAAATATATTGCTGATATCTATTTTAGTTCAAAAGTTATTAAAGTTTTTATGTTAAAAAATATTTGATTTTCAAGGCATTTTATTAGAGTTACAAAAATAACACATCTGTAATTTTTTATATAATTTACAATTTTTTTTTGTCTTTTAAATGCCTTCAAAAAAAAATTTTTATGTTTGCCCCAATCAGAAATATTCACAATCGAAGTAGGCATGTTTTTGAGAGAAAAACAATAATAACTCCCAAACGGAAAGAGATAGCGAGTTTCTTCACTCACCAAACTACGCATTTTTCAAAGTTTTAAAAGTGTTTCATAGACTACTTTGATGAGAAATTTGAATTGAAAACTCTAGAGCCAGAAAACCAATTTTGTTCGGACCACCCTATGTCACCGTAGTAAAATAGCTCTAAATCGGTCAATTTAAGAGATATAAAAAAACTTTTTTGGCAAAGTTGCTTGAAATTGAATGGTCTACAACTTTGCTGAAGCATGTATAGTAGGGGAACATGGTCCAATTCGGACCTAGTAACAGTTTTTTGGCCATATCTTTTCAGCACGATGAATGGCATGGAAAGTTTTATGTTTTCGAGAAAGCGCAATTCAGCGCGCATATTTTTCTCTCAGAGAGTTTTGTGATAGCTCCTACCAGGACATGGCTAGACATATTTGAACCAACTTCTCCAAAAGGTCCGAATTGGACCAACCCTGTTCCAATTCGGACCCCCCATGTTCTAATTCGGACCACCCTATATTTCATCGTTATTTGCAATGTTAGTAACAAAATATTACTCAGATTTGTTTGGTATCAAAGCTTATTGAACTTTTTCTGCAAGCGCAAGCATAAAAAATGAACTCAATGTATGAGAAATTTCGAACTAATTCGAGTCAGAACAAGCTCAAGTGAAATATGATTTTCATAAAAAAATATGTTGGAAACTTGTTCAAAATTGGGTACGGTCAACTATTCCTGACTCGATTTTGAACAGACTATCGTGTATGAGAGCTATCGAGATGAAGTACACATATTTTCAAATTGTAGAGCTTTTTTTATTTATTTTGACAAAATACATTCGAAAAAGTAATTTTGAAGTTGAATATTGTAAAATTTTCCACACATTGAAACATTGCTATGAAATACAGACATCATGTATACGCGCTTCACATCAAGAGCTTGAGATCAGCTTGCCATGAGCGCACAAAAATAACCGCGCGCTTGAGCACGTGCTATGGTGAGACACATTTTTTTAGATCTCATGTAGCAATGTACTAGCTCAAACGATCACATCTACACTGGCTCATGCGCCGTCTCATGAGAAAATCTCAATGTGACAGTGCATTTGAGCCTCGTAGGAGAAGGTTTCAGAAGCAAGGAAAAGGGATTTAACTATGGATCAAACTGCCCGTAGGCAGTTTCAAAGGACTGACGTGATTAAACGCGGTTAAGATTCTAGAATCTGAATTGAAAAACTTGGGCTGGCCACCGAAGAAGCATAGGCATAGACCGAATTCGTATGCTTCCGTGGGGTCATTGTACTAGGCAAACATAACTGCATGAAAGTACTCCTAGTAAGCGCATGAGACTCGCTCACTAGGATATATTTTGTACGTATCTGCATCTCGTGTCTCACATAATCTGTGAGCTGCGATATGGAATATCGCATGGCACACTAGCTCATTCAGGTATACATGAGAAATACGACACTCTGATGAAGTATCGGGTTGAAAAGGTGAACTTGTATGGGAAACTGAAACAGACAACAAACAGACTCGAAGTCTCGGAAATTCAAGTTTGAGAAGTACCTACTTATATTTATGGATTGAAGTACACTATATTGAAGGGACTGCGTTTTCCTTCGAGCTTGTGAACAAAAACACAGTAAATCGGATAAGGGATAGTTGACTGTATTGTTCTTATATGCTACTCGTAAACGTTTTTTACAGCGTATTGCCAAACTATTTTGGATAAAGCTTGGCTGTGGTATTGATGAAGATGCTTTTCAAGCTGCTGATTTATTGATTCCTTTAGTTTTTGGTAATCTACCTCATTTCTTAGATTTTTTGCGAAGCCATTTTCTTGACCGCAACAGAAACAAAGGCACTATTAATCAATATTACAACTTCTGTGATTTTCGATTGAGTCGGGAAGATTTTCACGGGGTGGAGCTCTTAGAATAGACTGAGTACACGTTGAAAAACAAGAGGTCCGTATTGAACCATATCAAAAGGTCCGGATTGGACCAACACACATTTTGAGATTTTCAAACTCGTTGAGCACAAACGGTGCATAGACATATCAAAACCATATGGTCAGATGAAAGCTTAGGCTAGGGTGATTCGATTATAAAATAACACAGAGAGATTGGATAATTATTGTCGCTTATAGAAGCTTGGAAATAACGCCAACCGACAGTACACCTGAGCACTTCAAAACAATAAACTAATATAAAAATCAAACGTAATAACTGAAAGGCGTCAAATTTATTGTGTTAGATCTAAGCCAAACGGTGAGCAGAAAAACGGTACCCACGATCTTTACAGTAGCGCCAGTATTGAGAAATGCTTGATGGTCCGAATTAGAACAGGGTCCGAATTGGACCAGGTTCCCCTATAATTTCTACAAATAAGAAAGTTAGTTACACAATTTCTATGAAAATGTGGTCCACCCTAATTTTAAATAACACCAAACAAAGGACCTTACTAATACAAACAACTTTGTAGAAGACCGTTTTTGTCTAATGTTTCATTCTAAAGCTCAAAATGCATCTTTCCGGGTAAAACTGATTCCTGGACCATAGTGCAATCATCGGATTAATAAATCTTATATTATTAATTTTGAGTACATTATCGATGTACATAAGGGATCAACTATAGAGGATCCTTCGACCTTGACGCTTGCTTCTTCGGGAGCGGGTGACGAGAGCAGGATCGAACATGTCGCGTGTCGGTGGAAAAAGTTAAAAGGTCCGCTAGTTCTGTTTGATCCTTCGACCTTGACGCTTGCTTCTTCGGCAGCTGGTGATGAGGGCAGAATTAATCGTGTTGCGCGTCGCTCGCGTGGCACTGTGGAATAGTATCGCGGGTCGCGGAACTCGTTAGTAGTGTTTGATCCTTTGATATTGTCCCTTGCTCCTATGAGGGCGAGTGACGAACACTTATTTGGCGTTCAATTCGTTTATCGAGTAATATCGCGAATCCGGTTAGGCGCATTCATTTCAAATTCTATATTTATCGTTTACCAAAACGAATCCCTCCCCCATATCCAAACTCCCAGTGTTTACTTGTGGAAGTGCAGAGGACTCATCGGCTTCCATAAAGCAAGTAACACGTCAACATTTCCCTCCTATCCCCAAATTGACCTGCATTCGGACGCAGCCGGCGCCGTTATTGTTTATTATAATAATGAGAGCACCAGTACTTACACATTGAGGATGCTACTGATCCCGAGTAGCGTCTGTTGGTTCCCTGTGTAAGTACAGCTGTTCTTGCAATAACGGAGTAGCATCTGCGGGCGGTCAATCATGCTCATGCTAATGCTCTACATAAGGGATCATAAACTTTCAATAATTGACGAAATTATTAATATGTTCTGATACCATTTATATGCATGAAAAAAAAAACACCTAATGGTGTGGACTTGTTTTGCGTAACTACTAAATTTGATAGAAATAACAAATTAAGTTCAATTAAAATAGAAAAGTAATCATTCCCATGATGCATTTCAAATTTCATCTCTGTCTTTGTTCAGTTTTGAATTCGTATTTCAAAAATAAAATAATAAATAAAAAAATATAGAATAATTACACATTTCTTCTCCCTCTTATGCAATTACGTAATTTGAGTATGATCTTTTTTGATAAAAAATCATTTGTTTGAATGTTTCAATGCCACTCTATAAGAAAATGTTTTGATAGGCCCCACTTAACCCGGGTATAAAGACATTTTGGGGTTAGTTAGACCATCAAAAATTTCATATGAAATGAAAACAAAATACCGGTTAATCGTTAGCAGCTTGTAATAATACCTTATATTATAGTTTACTGTTGGATATTCGATTTATGACACATTTATTTTTTGCGAGTCAATGCAAGACGTGAAACGTGTCACAATTTATCATACAAGTTGAAAATGGCGCTGAATTGACAACTGTTATATGAACCACATGGTAATAAAATGACAGTATTTTTTGTACTTATTTAATACCTTGTCATTGTATCTTTAACTTTCTAGAAGAATACCCCCATGAAAAACTTTTCCTAAGTGAGCTATGACCGAACGTCCCACTTACCCCGGATTCTCACTTGCCCCGGGGTACCTTAATTGCCTCTTGAATTTATCAACATACGATGCTCTCCTGCAAGATACTAACAAAATTGAATGTTTGTCCTCAATTCTTCATTTTTGTTGCTTTCGATCTTTTTGTAAGCTTCGGTAAGTGCTGCTAATGACCAACTTCCTCGTTCTCCTTCTGCTCCAAACATATTTGTGATTAACGTAGATTTTTCTGCGTGTCTAAAGCACCAGAACTCCCAAACCTTCTTTTGTGTAATGGCCCCCAGCAACACACATGTTATAATTGTGTATTATCAAATGACATATGACCAAAACTAGTCATATATGAGTTGATAATACACAATTATAACATGTGTGTTGCTGGGGGGGTAGTGGGTACGTACAAATAATTTAACGTGAATTGAATAATTACGTAATATGGTTATAATTACATAAATGGAATTCAAGGCTGCGAAATTAATTTTATTTGATATAGCCTAAGTAATAATCAAATAGAATACAAATACAACTTATTTTGAAAAACCTTTGTAAAGCTATGTCAGCTATATGTTAATTTACCTTTGTGGACTTGTTCAGCCTAGAACTTCGTGGGAATCACCCTAGATTAATTAGTGATCTCTTGAAGGTTAATGAATAACATCCATACCCATATATGCTCACGATGTTATATTTCGTCTAAGTGTATGTACATCGACCATTGAAGGTTACACAAGACTTCTTTTAGTACTGGCCTACAGATTTCCAAGCGTAACCAGTGATCCTTAAGAGGATTATGAACGTGAGTGAAAACCACTAGCTAGTGACCAATCGATTAAGTTTTCAGCTTAATCGGATGTTTCTCCAGATTTGTGCTCTTGAAAATTTGAGGTTTGGCTTCTATTTATCTTCACCTTAAAAATCTCACAACGTTTTCATTCGCGTTTGACGTTTCACACTACCGCCATCTGCCGGTTTTGTTGCACAAAACACCTTTTCGTGCAACATGGTCGCCAGATGAAGATAGTGTAAGCTGGGCGATGGCTTTTGAAGAAATTTGTTCTAGGTGTTACGTCTGTTTGTCTGTGATAATACTTTACCGAGATTTGAGTTTAATGGTTGTTTAAGGTTAAACAAGAATTTCTTAGAGTACAGGCCTTCATATCTAAACGTTAGGCTTAAAACTTGATAACGCTTGTTTGTTGGAGACTGCTTGGGTATGAACCTTATTCATAAACTTCCGAAAAATCTCCGGTCACGTCTGTAGATACGAAGGCTTTAACTAAAAGAAGTTTTTGGATAACCGTAGAAAATCTTTGATTCTGGAACATGATAGGACATATTTATTGAGCCAGGTTGACTGTGAGCCTTACTAATTGATGTCAGAAACATTAGAAGTTTCACTTGTAGAATTGAAGGCCTTTACTATGAATTCCGAAAAAACTTGTAGTGTAGAGTGTAAAGCTTGATGATTTATCGTCAAGTTATGTTTTTAATCTGAATACCTTGGTTAAACAAAGTTCTTGGATAACCCTAGAAAGCCGTTGGAATCCAAACATTATAGAATACGTTTGTTTGAGCCAACATGGGTGTACATCTTACTAATTAACCTTCGAAAGATTGTTACGTATGTAGATTATTTTTATTTATTTATTTGGTTGTACGGTCGACTCTCCATTTCTCCATATCGAAGGGACCATCGAGATAGCAAGAGATCGAGACAAAGAACGTACTTTAAATTTAAATGAAAACTGCTCCACAAGAAAATAGAGAATAAAATAAACAAGCAGAAGTCATTTTGCGTTCCTAATTTGGATGGAATCACGAATATTTAGTCAAGTAACTTGTGATATTGGTCATATCGACATACGAAGAATAATTTGGGAACAAAAAATCAAAAGGAACACATCGAGATCAGGTGACATCGAGCTAAGGAGGATATGGAGATATAAAGAGGGAATTTGCATGCAGATTGAAGGGACCGACAAAATCATCGACATAGGGAGAGATATGGAGATGTAGAACATCGAGATGAGGAGAGTCAACTGTACATCAATTAACTTGATTAAACCTCGCCAACAACATTTCAACAATTCATTTGGTTCATGGCTGCTTCTCTCCATCCTCGACTGCGACCCACGCTCTCCAGGTCCTGACGCACCTGGTCAACCCACCTAGCTCGCTGTGCCCAACGCCTTCTTGTTGCGACCGGATTCGAAGCGAACACCATCTGTATAGGGTGGTTGTCCAGCATCATTGCAACATGCCCTGCCCAGCGTATCCTTCCAGCTTTGGCCATCTTCAAGATATTGAGTACGCCGTAGAGTTGGGCGAGCTCGTGGTTCATCCTTTGTATCCTTGCACCGTTCCCCTGTAAGCTGGCAAAGATCGTTCCAAGCAATCGGCGTTCAAAAACTCCAAGAGCTTGCAAGTCCTCCTCGAGCCTCGTCCACGTTTCACGTTTCACGAAAGCTGTTCTCGTTCATGATCTTCCGTAACTCCACAGGTCAATACTGTCGTATAACGCTTTTGAATCGATGAACAGGTGGTGCGAAGGGATCTGGTACTCACAGCATTTCTGGAGGATTTGCTGCACGGAAAAGATCAGGTCCATTGTCGTGCGGCCGTCGATAGAACCTGCTTGATAAATTTCCACCTATTTGTTTGCTATAGGTGATAGACGACGGAAGATAATCTGGGATAGCACTTTTTAAGCAGTGTTAGGATAGTGATTGCACGATACCTTCCATACTCTAGTTCGTTATCATTTTTGAAGATGGGGCAAATAACGCCTTGCTTCGACTGCACCAGCAGCTTTCCTTCTCTCAGATTTTGGCAATCAGCCGATGCAGACAAGCGGCCAACCTCTCCGAGCCCATCTTGATGAGCTCGGCTCCGATACCATCCTTGCCAGCTGCCATGTTGTTTTTGAGCTGTTGAATGGTTCCCTTAACTTTCCCATCGTGGGAGCTGGTTGGTTTCCGCTGTGCTGATGTAGCCTTCAACTTCGCTGTCCTGACCTTCTGTGCCGGTATTCTCTGTGCCATTCAGGTGTTCATCGTTGTGCTGCTTCCTTTTTTCGATCACCTCGCATCCGTCCTCTGGACATTTCAGCTCGCGGCACGAAGCCGTTGCCGAGATGCGTTGAGCTTCTGATAGAAGTTCCGCGTTTCTTGAGAACTCCATCTCTTGACATTCCACCTCTTCCAGGCGGTGCTTCTTGTCCCGTAATAGAAGGGTTTGCTGATCTCCAGGTGTCCCGATACGGGAAGCTGTGCTGGAAATAGGTGCTACGAATGGACATATTCTTGGAGGTAAAACCTTAGTACAGCTGTCTAATGGTATTGTAGCTTAGGCAAAAACGCAACATTTTTTCTAATATTGATCATTGGCGAAGAAACCTTTAACTCGAACGAATTTCAACAATTACCGATAAATGTTATGCTTGGTTAACCTTAATTGTGTGAGCCTACATGAGTGCAAACCTTGTTGATTTATCGTCAAGAGAGTACTGGTTACGTTTGTTTATCTAAAGAAATAGACTCAAGGGGGTTCTTGGATAATCCTAGAAAGCCGTTGGATTCTAAACTTCATACAGTGTGAATTTGTATGTTGGAACACGACTGCCTTCTAACTAGGGAATCCTACCCGTTAGTTGAAACAACTGACAGCTGGACAGCGCATTGCTCAGACGTAAATGTCAGCTCTACTCTTGACATTCGAGTGCTTTTTAATTGATTTTTTTTAAACAAGCAAACATCCAACCATCAAGTCGTTCCATATAGCGAAGCTCCATTGAAAGAATCCCCAATGTAAAATGTGTTTGTTTGAGTCTGTACACAGTTATCTCAGATTACCGACTCCAGTACAATTTTACTGGGTTATTGGACAATTGTATTTCGAAAAAGAACCTCATGAAAAGAGTAATTTTTGGACTTAAGCTCAAAATATTTTGAATTGGGAACAAATCAATATTTAAAAATTGCAAACCTTCAATAAGGTTCAAAAGCAATTACTTCTGGACACTTCAAGAAAGTGTCCGGTATTAAAGAATTGCAATGCCAACAATTTTATTATTTTTATCCAAATCATGTTGTGTGTGAAGTAGAAGTAAACATATTCACTAAAAAATGGATAACAATATTGCTAAACCCTTTAGTATTTTTTCAACTCCATTGATTATAAATATTTGCTGTTGGTATGCTGCAATCACATGGTAGAATAAAAACAATTTTCAGTTTCAAATGAAAACCAACGGAACTGTTTCCTTGCTCTGAAGGTACCTCTCCGTTTCGTTATCGTTGACCATCAGCAAACAAACATGAATGGCACTCTACAATCTGGCAAGATCGCATTCTTGCACAGCTGAACAGGTCAACGGAAGCCGTTTGCAAATTCCACCTAAAACACAACGGTAGTTCTCGGAAATTGCCGTGCATAAATAAACTTGCAGCACCTTCTAACCTCGAGTGGGAAAACGCGTGCCTTTCACACCATCATCGTGACCGGGCAGAGTCATGCTGCTGTTGGCCTTAAGGGCTCCACCAAAACGTATGGGTATCAAAACCATCGCCATTAGGGTCCGATGTTGGTGTAAGAATATAAATGTTATTGTTTAGCATATGGTTGGCAGCCCACAGGATAGAAAAGGAAGATCATCTCCAGCCGATTATCAACGGTATGGCATCAATCCAAACGGCACGCGGCAGGAGCTAATCTGACCCAACGACAGACGGACGATAATAGGGTAAAGTGGTCCAAAATGCTACTCGAAGGATTTGTGTCGTTTTCTCGAGATCCACATTTTAAGATAATTCAAAGGGCGTTAACTGTATAATATTTAACAACTACCGAAAAACTTAACATTACATATACTTTGCAATTGGATTAAATGGACAAATACACCGTGTCCAATATATTCTCATACACTTTTTCTTTTCTTTGGTATAACTTCACTGAATGTAGGATAATCTTCGTAGTATTTCATTGTAGTCTGGTAGTATTACACTAACGTAGAATAGCTTGTTTTATGAATAAGAAAAAAATAATTGCTATGATAAGTGATGAAATGTCCATTGAAGTCGTGTTTTGCACTTAAAATGAATTTTTGTTCATATTGGTCTGGTTAACTAAGTGAAAATCAGAGCATTCACAAAAAAGTTTCAGAAACTTTAAATTAATCATATTGCGTTTTGAATAGATAAATATTGATAAAATTTGATAAATATATGAGCGATAACTGCAGATTGAAATTGGGCTCTGCCTATGAGCGTGCCGCTGGAAATATTTTTCGTAAATTCTTAAGTTGATATAATAAGTTTATAAATGAAATATTTCCAAAATATTTCCTGTAGTGAATCAGTATTACAACCACTTTCAAAAAATATTATCACCAATGATGTCAGTTAAACAAGCACAAAGTAATGTTATCTCGAATTTGTATGAGAATATACTGGACACGGTGTACAGTCACCCCACAGTTATGGATAGCACACAGATATGGATCAAAGTTGGATTAAAACGCAAATATCTCATCAAATAGAGTTGCAATTACGATGAACGCATTTTACGTACGTGAACCATAAATCTGTACAACATTGCAATCAATTGTAATATGCTTAAGCATATTTTTTCCGTCCGTAGGAAATAAAATGTCAACCGTATTACCAGAAGCGTTGATTCATAACTGTGGGGCATTGAAACCCATACCACAGTTATGAATCAATGATAAGACGCTTCCGAAATAAACGCCAAAACGTATGCTTTCACTAGCACACCATTCGTTTACCTCGCAGATAAATTGTTGTTATAGTGCTTTGATCCATAATATGAGTCGATTTGATCCATAATACGGATCCTCTTCCTCCACTGATCCACATCTGTGGGGTCGACATCGTTTTAAATTTCCAGCGAAATCGATACTTTTTGATAAATAATCGAGAGTTTTGATGTGTATTCGCAGAAACAACTATATTCTGCAGTGTCAGGGAGGTAATTTTGTTCTGTAAAGCATCACCATGATTTTTAATCACATTTTGTTTTAAAAAATGACCCTTAGTTGATCCATAACTGTGGGGTGACTGTAGATGTAAAATTTGCGAAAAAGTTACACGTCCTCTCGATGAGATATGGAACTCACGACTCCTTGTTCATTAGATATGGAGCGATACCCCTACACCACGATAGCATGGACACATAAGTTAACCTGAATTAGATTTCAGCTTAATAATCACGTGGTCTTCTTTCGCAAAGCGCACCTTTTTCGGGAGAATTAGATGCCAATCCAAACACAACGCTTTCTATTGTATATGGAATGCCTAGACCGAGAGCAAACTGGAATATATATGAAACATATATTGACTCTAATCTTGGTGTTAACATTTCTTTACAAACAAAACTTGATATTAACAATGCTCTTGAAACTTTAACATATTCCATTGGTGAAGCCAGGAGCATTGCAATTCCAAAATGTGAAGTCAAATTTGAATCCGTGATTATAGACGATGATCTTAAACTCTTGATCCCGTCTTAAAAACGTGAGGAGAACGCAATTTCAACGCACTCGCGATCCTGCTATGAAAATAATATGGCTGGATTTGCAGAAAAACATCAAGAAACTTTTTTCACAATTAGGAAACAAAAATTTTGAAAATAAAATTCTTCAATTGAACCTGGCTCTAAGCCCTTTTGGAAATTATCTAAAATTTTGTAAAAACCTCGGAAGCCAATACCGGCATTGAAAGAGGAAAACAACTAACCAACTAACCAATTGCGAAAAAGCTCAAAAACTTGCTATGAAGTTTGAAAGCGCGCACAATTTTAATTTAGGACTTACTATTCCAATTGAAAATCAAGCTACTCAGGACTTCGAAAAAATTTTCAATCAAGAGAACGTTTTCGAAAATGCCTGGGAGACTGATTTGGAAGAAGTGAAAACTATTATTAAAAAATTCAAAAATATGAAAGCTCGTGGCGATGATGGAATTTTCTACATTCTCATCAAGAAACTTCCAGACAGTAGCTTATCATTCTTAGTTAATATATTTAACAAATGTTTTCAATTAGCACATTTTCCTGACAAATGGAAAATTGCTAAGGTTGTTCCTATTTTAAAACTAGACAAAAATCCTGCAGAAGCTCCTAGCTATCGTCCAATCAGTTTGCTTTCCTCCATCAGTAAACTTTTTGAAAAGGTTATTTTGAACAGAATGATGGCCCACATCAACGAAAATTCAATTTTTGCCAATGAACAGTTCGGATTCCGCCATGGACATTCGACCACTCATCAACTTTTACGTGTAACAAATTTGATCCGTTCTAACAAATCTGAAGGCTATTCTACTGGTCTTGCTCTTCTAGACATAGAAATAGCATTCAACAGTGTTTGGCATGAAGGTTTGATTGTAAAATTAAAAACCTTAATTTTCCAACATACATTGTTAGAATAATTCAAAGTTATCTGTCAAATCGTACACTTCAGGTTAATTAGCAGAACTCCAGGTCTGAAAGATTTCCTGTACGAGCTGGTGTCCCCCAAGGCAGCATTTTGGGATCAATAGTATACAATAGGTATTTTCACATCTGACTTACCTGAGTTAACTCAAGGATGTCAAAAATCTCTGTTTGCGGTTGACAAAGGCCTCTCCGCCAAAAAACGAAGTCTACTTGTCATCTGTAGTCGATTGCAAAAAAGTTTGGATATTTTTTCTTCATACTTGCAAAAATGGAAGATTTCTCCTAATGCTTCCAAAACTCAACCAAACCAAAAGCTCTTTATTTGAAACCTTCAAGTAGACATGTTGTCACGATGAGAGAGGTTCTAATAAATTGGTCAGATGAAGTTAAGTATCTAAAGCTCATGCTAGATAATAATTTAACATTCTAAAATCACATTGAGGGCATTCAAGCCAAATGTAATAAATATGTGAAATGTCTCTACCCCCTTATTAATAGAAAATCAAAACTTTGTCTTAAGAACAAGCTTTTGATATACAAACAAATTTTCAGGCCAGCCATGTTGAATGCTGTACCAATATGGACTAGCTGTTGTAATACCAGGAAGAAAGCTCTGCAGAGAATTCAAAATAAAACTTTGAAAACGATTCTGAAGCTTCCTCCCTGGCATTGTACCAATGAGTTACAAAGAATATCCAATGTTGAAACATTGGAACAAATGTCAACAAATAATAATTAATAATTTCAGGCAAAAATAGTTACAATCTTCTATTGTCACGATTAATGCATTATATATTTAGGTTAAGTTAGGTTTAGTAAATTGAAAACATGTTTTTTTTGCTTTTATAAGCAGGTGAAATCAACTCATCTGTAAAAAATCTGAACTGCTACGGCAAATGAAATGTAATATGTTGTTAACAAAATGTTGATAAAATCTTAAATTTGTTTTACCAAATTAGGATGATAGTGTTGTCTATCACAGAACACCTAGATATAAGGAGTGAATGTAATGTTTAAAATGATACTAATAAAATAATAATAATAAAAATAAAAGAAATGCCTTGACCAAGAGCGTATTATTTGTTAGGTATTGAAATACCACACACTTCTCGCCAACAACGTGCTGGACGAGATTGGTAAAGTGTGGGCTTCCAATGGGTCGCGACGTTCTCAAACGACCAGTTACGGAACATGAGTCCGTGGCTCAATAAATAGTTATCGTAGTTCAAGCAATTCAAGAAATTCAATAATTTTAAAATTCTATGAATATTTTTTACATGAAATAGAGTAGAAAAGCTGCTGAATGACGAAAAACGTATTAGGAAAAACGACCATTTTTTCATTTTTGGAAAAAGAAAGATAACTTGCTTCTCTGAAATCATACGCTGATTAGCTTTTGATATGTTGTAAAGCTGTGGCCTTCCTTAGCCGAGTGGTTAGAGTTCGCGGCTACAAAGCACGGACCAGGATCTTTTCGCAATGGAAATTTCCTTGGCTTCGCTGGGCATAGAGAGTATTATCGTACCTGCCACACGATATACGAATGTGAAAATGGCAACTTTGGCATAGAAAGCTCTCACTTATTAACTGTGGAAGTGCGCATTGAGAACACTAAGCTGAGAAGCAGGCTCTGTCCCAATGAGAACGTCATACTAAGAAGAAAAAGCAGAATGTTGTAAAGCTGATCAAGACGAATGTTTCGACATATACCACTCAAAAAGTCCAAATTGTGAGTAAACTAGTTGTAGTATTGAGGGGATGAAATATTCAGCAATCAAACTTCCCCATGACCCCATAAAACCGCTTGAAAGCAACAATACGTGAATTTCGCAGAATCTATGATTTTATCTCCAAGGCTTGAAGCGGCAATACTTAGGTAAACATATTTTGAAATCGTTTGGTAATGAATTCAAATTGAATCCTTCTACGAATAAATCCATGAGTCGGGCCATTTAACCCCATCGGTGCGTATTGGACCATGTTACCCTATTCATGTGAAGAGGAACGTTGATGACGATCATGTTAGTAGGCACTGTGAGTAGGCACTGAGAGTAGGCACTAAGAGAGGGCTCTGCTAAATTGAAGATCATGAGACTTGCCGTGCACAAAAAGGATGAACTGGAACAGATTTTATTTTATTGTGCTGCTCGAGCAAGCTTCCAACGCCCTAGGCCAGAAGCGAACCAGAACTTACTGCCAGTACAATGATCTGCACTTCATTGCATGCTCAATATGCAAATGCGGAGAGAAAAATGTATTTTTTGTGTAACGATACCCACACAGAATCCATTGATCTCGGATGCAAGGTTTGACCTCGTTTTAGGAAGACAAGAGGTGATTACAGTACAACCGTGGAAGAGATTCGTAGTTGTAAGTACTGAATCTGCCATGATAATTCTGAATTGCAATAATATATGATTGATGATCATCAGTACGGGACTTAACAGTAATTAACATTAATTGTTGGATTGGAAATTTAGGATGATATCGACCGTTTCCAACTTGATGAGGAGACACACCGCTGAATTTAAGTGTTTCCGATATAAGGTGAAAATAGCTCTATTCAAGATTGAAAACATGTATAACCAAAAGTTACTCAGCGCTGAAAATGTGACCGATTTCGTTTTCAGTGTAAAAATATCTATTGTTTTTTATATCACTCAGAAATATGTAAAAGTAACATAAAAAAGAAAATATTCTGATTCACTTTGTGCCAGACTTAAGATAAAGAGTAACAGAGTTATAACATAAAGTGCTGCTTGACATGCTGATATTATTTTATTTAACTTGCAACATAATGTATAAAATTTTCACTGTACTTTCGAAGTCTAAACAATGCACATGTATGCTTTAATTTGAAATGAATTGAAGGAACTTATTTTATATGGTTAATAGGGCTTTGTTATATCTCTTTTCTCAAATGTAGGCGTATACTTTTGAATCCCTGAATTTAAAACAATATTGAATATTTTATTTTATTCATCATTTCTTAAAGTAAAATTGGTTATTATCCAAAAATATTACATATGAAATAAACATTGTGAAACATAATAAATTCCGAATATATTTGCATCCAAGTTTGCATCTCATGAACGTATTCCTGCATTGCAAAATAGTGTTTCAAGCAAAATTATGACTGTTATCTAACAATTAACTTGGACATATGAATATTCGTCTCATTCTCACCCCTGACGTCGGTTTTTTAAATTTTCAACTTCAAAACGGAGCAACCACACCTCTTACTAAAACTTTAGAGGATACATGTTTGTTGAACGGTTATGTTCAGAATAATAGTAGTGAAAGACGATTTTAATACAAAATGCTCAAATTTGACATGCATTAACTTTGGTTCCCTATAATTTTGACAAAGAACCACAAATATCATCAATTTCATAATCACAAAAATTTAAAAAATAAATGCACCAGGTGAAACCGCTCAAAATGATAGAAGTTTTTCTTTTGTAATATTTTGTTCAACAAGAATTTTGTCAAAAGTTGGCTTGTTTATACATTTATAGTTTGGGAGGAAATTGTTGATACGATGAAAGAGGGAAAAATTTCAAAACTCAAAATACAGCAGATATTTGAAATATCAAAGTTACTATCATTTTGAGCAATTTTACTTGGTCTTTAACGGTAAACGGTACTTTAAAAAAATGCAAATTTTGTGATGATAAAATTGAGGATATTTGTAGTTCTCTGCCAAAATTTCATGTCGATTGCTCTTATGGAAACAAACTAACAGCATGACAAAGCTGAGCATTTGCTATAAAAATCGGCTTTCACTACTATTATTCTGAACACTACTGTAGAAGAAGAGCACCAATTTTCGACCCAGTCATACGATTTTGGCCTACTTTGTATGAAAATCCGAAAATTGACACAGAATTCTTGTAGGTAGAAAAATAAATGCTTTTCCCCTATGTATGTATCTGAAATCATAGTTTTAAATAAGATGCATTTTTCCTCGTTAACTCTGGACCAAAGCGCATTATTGGTTGCCGTAGTTGTTCTGTTCCGCATACTCGCCTAATACTGAGCATAGGTATTTGTTCCCTTTGTATGATTCTCGAGTTGGGTGCCCGGTAGTGAGCAATGATTAGTAGGTCTGCATCGCATCGAATGCCGAGAGGGACAATTAAAAGCTTTAGATATATTGTGGCGTCTAACGAGCAAATAAACGTTCTTATTGATCATGTAGGATCCATTAATGAATCTTCATGCTGTAAATATTGACTATCAATACATACCATTCAAGCAGCTACATACATAATGTACATATTGGTGCGGTATGGTACTTGTGTTCATTTAGCTAAATGTTCTAAACTTGTCGGATATAAGCGCCAATATACTGCCTATGGCTTAATAAAATGAGCGAGTCCAAGATTTAGTATTTAATTTAAGTTTGTGTGAAGAAAGACCGCTCTTGCAATAAGGCCCTTTTCTCTCCAAATTACAATAGGATTAATGCGCCATTTGAGCAATTCTTGTTTATGATAGGTGCATCAATTTTTAATCTCATTACCAATATGACGAAACGAATTGTTTTTTTTTTATTTTTATTAATGAGGCATAGTTCATCAGGCTTTACTTTCTTTCCCAAGGAAGTCGTCACTTGAACTTCACCTCGTAATTGAGTATCTTGGGGATTGGCGCAGAAGTACAGTCACCCCACAGTTATAGATAGCACACAGATATGGATCAGAGTTGAATCAAAACGGAAATATCTCATCAAAAACAGGTGCAATTTCGCAGAACGCATTTTACCTACGTGAACCATACATCTGTACAGCATCGCAATCAATTCAAATATGCTTAAATATATTATTTCCGTTTGTAGGAAATAAAATGTCAATCGTATTCCCAGAAGCGTTGATTCATAACTGTGGGGCATTGAAACCCATACCACAGTTATGAATCAAAGATAAGACGATTCCAAAAGAAACGCCAAAATGTATGCTTTTGCCAACACACCATTCGTTTTCCTCGCAGATAAATTGCTGTTATAGTGTTTCGATCCATAATATGAGTCGATTTGATCCATAATACGGATCCTCCTCTTCCACTGATCCACATCTGTGGGGTGGACATTGTTTGGAATTTCTATTTAAATCGACACTTTTTGGTAAATAATCGCAAATTTTGAGTTGTATTCTCAAAAAAACTATATTCTGCAGTGCTAGGGAGGTAATTTTGTTTTGTACATCGTCACCATATTTTTTAATCATATTTTGTTCTGAAAAATTACCCTTAGTTGATCCATAACTGTGGGGTGACTGTACATTGTATTTCACAACTTGGATACCGATGGCGAGCCGTAGCGCCGAGCAGCGCATGAGACGAGTCTCGCAGAGAGCACATCATAGCCTCCGGTTAGCGCAGCACACTAGGATTCTGGTGAGCTGGGAGACGGTTTGGTTAGAGGCTCGTCAGTACATTTATGTACTCCTGAGAAATATGTAATTCTAATTCCAGGTCCTCGGCGTGAGAGGCGTGTGATCTAACCATAAAAGCAGGCCTATTTCCGATACCTAATGCCTATTAAAAATATAAAAAGAAAAATATTCTCGGAAATGTTTTCATCATGGAGAAAATTGACGGAAAAATAGCTGGAAAACTATCGTCTGCATCATTAATTTTTTTTAAGAATAAGTACGGCGTTGATCAAGTTCATACGTATATTAAACAAACGATTTATAAATTAATTTATATTTCAAGCTTTCTGCTGATCTGCATTTTGTCTCTGTAAAAATCGTGGGTGGGACAATCCTTTGATTGTCTTGCCCAGGTGTTTTTATGCGTAGTACATGTCCTAGAAATCAAAGAGGAGCGAAAGGTCGTTTTCCAAGCAGCCAGAGCTGCTTTCAAACGCGAGATAACACTGAGCAAGTCTGAGTGCTACAAGCAGCTGTGCCGAGAAGCTGACGCCAACCCCTGGGGGACGCCTATCGAGTGGTCATGGCAAAAGTCAAGGGTCCATCAATTCCGGTTGAAACGTGTGCTGAAAAGCTGAGGGTTATTGTCGAGGGTCTCTTCCCAACGCATGATCCGACACCGTGGCCACCCACGCCGTATGTCGACGAAGAAGAAGCAATCACTGAAGATCGTCAGGTTTCCAATAACGAGCTTGTAGCAGCGGCGAAAGCATTGAAGGTGAAAAAGGCCCCCGGACCGGAAGGAATACCGAATGTGGCATTAAAAGCGGCGATCCTAGCGTACCCGGATATGTTCCGGAAAGTGATGCAGAAATGCCTGGACGAAGGTCTTTTCCCGTAGTTACGATAGACGTTAAAAACGCGTTCAGTAGAACCAGTTGGGAGGCCATCGCTACAGCGCTGCATAGAATGCGGGTTCCTGACTATCTGTGCCGAATTCTACAGAATTACTTCGAGAATCGGGTGTTGGTGTATGCAACCGACGCCGGCCGAAAGGAGTTAAGAGTAACGACGGGAGTTCCGCAAGGGTCTCAGACACCTCAGACACCTGGGCGTGATGATAGACGATCGGCTAAATTTCAACAGCCACGTCGACTATGCATGTGAGAAGGCGGCAAGGGCGACCAACGCACTCACAAGGATCATGCCGAACACTCATGGTCCGAGAAGCAGTAGGAGGCGTCTTCTGGCTAGCGTATTATCGTCGATACTGCGATACGGAGTTCCGGCCTGGGGTGTAGCACTGCAAACCAAGCGTAATCGGGACAAGCTCAACAGCACGTTCCGAATCATGGCTATGAGAGTAGCAAGCGCTTACAGAACAATATCGACGGAGGCGGTATTTGTGATCACCGGGATGACTCCGATTTGCATCACCCTGGGAGAAGACATCGAGTGTTATCAGCGGAGAGGAAATTGGCGAGGATCGGCTCGCTGGGCAAGCAAGAATGGGATGCCTCTGAGAAAGGTAGATGGACCCACAGACTCATCCCGAATGTGTCGACCTGGGTAAACAGGAAGCATGGCGAAGTAAACTTCCACCTGACACAGTTCCTGTCAGGTCACGGTTGCTTCAAGCAGTATTTACATCGGTTCGGCCACGCGCCGTCACCGTTCTGTCCAGGTGAGGAAATTGGCGAGGATCGGCTCGCTGGGCAAGCAAGAATGGGATGCCTCTGAGAAAGGTAGATGGACCCACAGACTCATCCCGAATGTGTCGACCTGGGTAAACAGGAAGCATGGCGAAGTAAACTTCCACCTGACACAGTTCCTGTCAGGTCACGGTTGCTTCAAGCAGTATTTACATCGGTTCGGCCACGCGCCGTCACCGTTCTGTCCTGTGTGTAGTGAAAGAGAGGAAACGCCGGAACATGTTGTTTTCGACTGCCCGAGGTTCAACATGGAACGAAGCGTGGCGGTGGCTGCTTTTGGAGAGAACTTCAATGCAGACAGAATTGCAAGCAAAATGATAGGCGATGCTAACCTTTGGAATCTGGTGGAAAAAATGGTGGTAGAGATAACATCTATCTTGCAGAGAAACTGGCGGGAAGAGCAGTGAAGCGAGAGGCAGAGAGCAGTGCCTGGCATCGGGTCGTCGGGGCGCTAATGAACCGGAAGTCAACCCCCAACCGGAATCGTTTGACCGACCTCGGCACTCGAGTCAGCCTGACGAAGATCTCCCCTGCGATAGCCGCCGGTAGTCGAGGCACCATCAGTGCGGACGTCTCCCCAACCGGTACTGGTGACAACCTCCGACGCCGGGGAAGTCAGGAGGAGAAGGAAGCGAGAAGGGATGAACGATGAAAGGAGACAGAAAAGCGGAAGAAGGTGGAACGGCAGTCTGCTCAACATGCAAGAGCAAACAACTGGCAGACTGCGCAGAGTGCAAGAGCACAGAGCGGGAAAACGTTAAGAACGTAAGAGAAGTGCAGATGCACAGCCCCCCCCCGACGAAGTCGGGGATCCAGGCTACCGCCGAAAGTGAGGACTAGGTTTTAGTGGATAGGCACGCAAGTGAATCCCACACAGTGCCAATAATTAACAGGCCAGGTTTTCGAAACTTTTTGATACCCCACTATAATAAAAAAAAAAAATGTCCTACCTATCCTACCCACTTCCCGCATACAGGATTACATATTTTGAAAATCGTTGTATATTGATTCATTGCACAATTCAAAACAGTTTCGTAATGGAAAAGCATTCCGTAATATTTATTACGCAACTGATTTCAGTTACGGTCCTTTCGGTTTTCTCAAATTGGTACGCCAGCTGGTTAAACAGTTTGCGAAAAAGCCCATTTTTTTATAAATCTTGGGTATTTCTCCAAGTGATATGTCTCATATTTCCCTTGGAACACAGAACAAGCTTAGTGGCATTGTATAAAGAAACGATATAGCTTTCATTTGAAGTTAAAAAAAATTGACTCCCATTTTGAATTTTGTTAGAAAAATCGTTTTTCACCATTAGCGCACCGCTCGTTTTGAAATCTGAGATCACCATCAGAAAGCTGAGGAAAAAATGCGTAAGATAGGCAACAAAAACTAGGTGAGCAATGGTATTTTCCCTATGAAATGAACGGTTTTCTAAATCATGTTCAACGATTTTGACGTATATGGCGAGTGCAATCAAAGAAACAAGTTTTCAATCGTTGATGTTTTATTCAAATCGAGTGAAGAACACGAGTTTTATTTTGAGTGATTTGAATTGAATCTTGAATTGAAATAGTAGAATGAATGTTTCACCTTGATAGCACTCAACATGTAATGCTACCGTTACATTTACTCTTCTTCTTAATCTTCTGTTTCCTGGCGTTACATCCTCAATCTACTACTTAAAACCAAGATGGTGTCAAAATCCAAGATGGCCGCCAGATCTGAATCGAATAAAACACCAACGATTAAAAACTTGTTTCTCTGTTGTGCAAAAAATGATGTATGCATTGATTACACACGTATCTCAAAATCATAGAACATGATTTAGAAAATCGTCCATTTCATTAAGTTAATACCATTGCTCACCTAATTTTTCCTCAGCTTTCTGATGGTGCTCTCAGATTTCAAAACGAGCGGTGCGCTAATGGTAAAAATCGATTTTTCTAACAAAAATTCAAGATGGCGGCCAAATTGAAAACAGCCGCCAATTTTTTTTAACTGCAAATGAAAGCTCGAGGGGTCCACCAATTTAAAAAAACCGAAAGGGCCCCCCTTAATTTTTATCGGAAACTAGCGATCAGTGACATAAAATTGGAATTCTAACGATGGGTTGCCGATGGCGGCCTGGTTTCAGCGAGAATTGCTCAGCTATCACTTGTAGACGGTCATCTATGCTCATACTCTTTGTGCAGTCATGCAAAATAACTAAAAGCACAGCTTATTAATTGAAGAAGGAAAAATTATGATACTAGCCCAATAGATTTTTGTTACAGTATAGATAAACAGAGCTGCATATTTTTTTCAAAAGCAGAAAATTCAGCGAATTATTAATTCGGCCAAATGTCAATATCCAAACATCCATATGCCGAAAGTATTTATGAATGGAGGAATTCTAGTTATAATAATATCAATATATCGCTTTGAATCCTTCAACGCTCTTGGGTATTTTTTTTTATAAATTTCTGGTATTATAAGTTGGAGTAGAATTTAACCAGACATTTTAAAAACCGAAATTTCTTTAAGTAACAGCAGGATTTTTTCTCAAAAAACCTTTTGCATACAATAGGCAAAGGCAAGGGTGAATGTCAACAATGACTATTTATGCACTAAAGTTTTTTTTAATGAATCTTTATGAAAAGATATGGAAGTAAATATTTTGGTAAATGGAATCATTCCAAAATGCATCTCAACCATTTTTTTATTGATCAATTGGTCGCTGTTCAGACAGACCGGACTGGCTGATATTTTGGCGTGCTCCATGAGTGCTTCGTGAAGCCCAAGCAGGACAGTTCGGTTTTGCGTCGTGCGATAGATTTGGCTCACGGTTTCGCGCATGTTTTCGTCGCCGGAGATTTTTTTTTCCTGTTTTGGAGCGTCTTGCTGGGTAGTGCTTCGTGAAGCCCAAGCAGGACAGTTCGGTATTGCGTCGTCCGATAGATTTTGCTCACGGTTTCGCGCGTTTTTTCGTCGAAAAATTTTCTGTCCATTTTAATATACAGTTATATAAAAAAACAATTTTACATTCAGAAATGGAATAGTGAAAAGTGAAAAATGAAAAAGTGATTTGTTTGATTTGTGTCCTCAGTAGGGGGAGATCCCCCAGTGCCGGACAGCACCCAATACCGGACAAAGTCGAAACATTGAGAAATCATGGTCTAATCAAGATGGTGTATTAGTAGAAAAGAAAGCTATTATGTAGACTAATGTTTGCGTAGAATAACACATCCTTGAAATATGCATGACTTTTTAAAAAAGTAGAAAAGTTTGAAAATCTTAAAAAAATTGACGTATTCTTTTAATTTTGAGCCTATTTAGTAATTATTTTGAATATGAAAAAAATACTTTGGATCACGCAAGCTTGATCGAACATAATCCTAATTTGATAGTATGAATGTATTTTGTACCATAATTGAACTAAATAAGGACAAATTACAATTTTCGTTAAGCACCTCCTGTCCCTCAGTTTCGGACAGCTTGATTTGTTATATGATATCTTTGTAATTATTGCGTCAGTGTCTCAAAATACTTTCATTTTTCATGGGTTCCGACAATCATGGAATCAAACATGCAATAAAATTAAGAAGAATGAACATTCAGAACAACATCGTAAAATGTGCTATTTTTCATCATATAGGGAAGAGGTTTTTGATAGGCATCTTGCAAACTAAGAAAAACTTAAATTATTCTTGTAATTGTTGCAAATGCATTGAATTGGTAATTATAAACTATTCCTATAGTGTACACATTCAATGATGTTCAAATTTGCAGAATTCGTGGCATTTCCAGATCGTGTCCGGTATTGGGTGCCACCTTTCAAGATCGATCAATTTGGTACTAAAATACATCCTCAAAATGCATTGTCAAAATTCATATTTATATTTTCAAATTTATTTTTGTACACTATAAAAATGATAATATTTATCATAAATGTATAACACGAGCCCATAAAATCAATAGTTTTCGAATTATGAATTTAGTGGCTTAAGTGTCCGGTACTGGGGGATCTCCCCCTACTGTTGGTTTTTGGCTGCCCTAAGTTCACCGAACCATCCGGAAGTGACAGGCAGCACAAAAATTTAGAGAATCAATCCGGTGAGTTTGTTCCAGTATGACACTTTTTCTTTTGTGAGCCTTCCGGATCGTTTTTGTCCGCGTCGTGGAACTTCTGATCGTTTCTTGAACGGAAAAAGTTATTTTCGGAGTTTGATAATTATGTTCAGATTGCGCATTCTGTCCGGGCGGGTGTAACGCAACTAACAATCGGTTGTGGATGCTTTTTAACCGTTCGATGACTCTGGAGGGATCGATTCTGCTTTTCGTATAATTTTGAGCAGAAAAACCGACTGTAATATCCTAGGGTGTTCAGTTCGAACGCGCTTCCTTTCGTTTTTCGATTATCTAAAAATACAGTACCACCCAGTACAGTTTTTCAATGGGCACAGTACTTTTCAATAGGCGTATTTTTTTTTTTACGCGTATCGTTATTTTATACAATCCGATGACCCTGGAGGGATCGGTTTTGCTTTTTACTGGTTATTGAGCAAAAATATTACTGCACAATCGACAAGCATTTCGCGAAATACTATTTATTCTATAAATAAGCTATCGTTTTCTTTTTTGATTGCCGGCATTCAAAAGATTAAGTAGACCCCTTAATCTTAATTTATAAGTTGAGTCGATCAAAATGACTCGACTGGAGTCACTGTCGACCGAAAAAATCGCTCGACTCAGCTCTGTCCCTCGAGTTTTTCGACAGTTGTCACTCTATGTGACTGGATTACTATGGCAGTCGACGGGTGACATCTGAAATATGCATGCTTGCTTTGATCGACAATGAATACAGACGAGTCACATGAATCTGCTCGATTTACAAAATAGGCCCCTAAATTGAAAACGCTTGAGGTGATTATAGAACGAAGCCACACCTCAAATTTTCAAGAGCACTAGACTTGAGAACCAAACAGCACTCCGCGTTAAAAATCTATCCCATTGGTCACTACCAGCAGGCAAGTAAGTTGATTGGTTTTCAACGCGAAATGTTGTCAGATACTCTCATCTTGTGCACTTGAAAATTCAAAGTTTGGCTTCGTTTTAGAATCACCTTAAACAACAAATATTTATAGTCTATCGCCAGCTTTCTAGGCGAATCTTGATAATATACCTTCCCCAACTCCAACTCCGTAGCACTTATGAGGGTGTCGCTGAGTCGGTGGCCTCTCATTAAGTAAGTGCTACATCAACATTTCCTTCCCCTATCCCAAGTTACGGTAAAGGTGGGCGTGGCCGGGAATAGCGATATTCATGCTTTTAGTATTATTGTTTATGATTTGAACTAGTTATACTCCCCTGCCTTGTTCTTGAAAGTAGTCAGGATGAGTTTATTAAAAAGAAACATGAATGTTGCTAGTATCCAATCTACGAAGTATACCGTAACTACGCTAACGCTAACGCTAAAGATACGTTAAGTGCTCCATCAATTTTGATTCATCCGATGTTGTTTTCAAACAGATATATTATCAAATAGATAAATTACATTATTACAGCGAATGATGCCAATATTTCGACATTTCGAGTGCCTGGCGCACGTTTTCCTTAAACCATTAAAAAACACTTGGTTCATTCTGTCTGAACACCGACCAATTATAGTTGAGAAATTCAATCAAAGTTTCATTTGGTGTATGTTTACTTGGCTTAAGTGAGTGAGTAACATTTTTTTTTTTTGTTTTGTAAAATATTTTGCGGGATTTGATTTATTTATTTGGTCTTCGATTTAAATAAAAATACATCGCACAGACTTCAATTCCGTAGAATCCTTAATCTAAATGTTTCCTTAGCTATGTTAAAATCGTACAAGTGATACACATTATTAAACATTTCACAACATACATCAAGCGGATTATTTTGCCCATATAACGTTCGATGAGCAGCGTGTCGGAATAGTGCAGTCCTCCGTAGGAGCCTCACAGGAGTGTTGAAACTTAATTTGCCTAACAGACCAGAGCAGTCGATGTTATTTTCGAGCAGATCAAAAATGAAAAGCTGCTTTAGAAGAGTTCTCCTGTTGCGTAGTGTAGGTAAGTCGACGAGTGCACAGCGATGCTCGTATGGCGGCAGCAGCATCCTATTTCGCCAAGGTAGTCTCTGGAGTGCATACCTAACAAAACTTTTTTGAACTCGTTCAAGTCGATTGATGTGTACAGAGTGATACGGGGCCCAAACTATAACTCCATATTCCAAAATGCTGCGAACAAGTGATATATATAAAGCCTTAAGGCAGTACACGTCTCTGAAATCTTTAGTGTTGCGTCTGATAATTCCAAGAACCGCGTAAGCCTTTGCTATCACTGACGAAATCTGCTCAACAAAACGGAGCTTACAGTCAAGCGAGATACCCAGATCCTTGACCAGTCTAACTCGTTCAATCGTGGCACCATGCATTGAATATTCAAAAACCGTCGGTGAACGTTTCCGCGTGAAGGTGATAACATTACATTTCGCGATGTTGACATCCATCCCATTTCTTGAACACCAATCTAGGATCTTATCAATGTCCATCTGTAAGGCGCAACAGTCCACAGGCGAATTGATTACTCGAAAAATCTTCAGATCATCTGCGTACATCACCTTCGATGACTTCAACTCGCTGCAGAGGTCATTCACAAATAGTATGAACAGAAGCGGCCCAAGATGGCTGCCCTGCGGGACGCCGGAAGTGATCTCGAATGGATCTGAAAGCGTTGTTCCAAGTCGCACTGATGCTGAGCGGTTGATGAGGTACGCCAAAACCCATTTTGTCAACCAATCGGGGAAACCCATTCGCTGGATTTTTTCAACTGCTAGCTGATGAGGAACTCTATCGAAGGCTTTAGTAAAATCCACGTAGACTGCATCGATTTGCTGTCGTTTTTCTATCTTATCGATCAGTGTCGACACGTAGCTCATTAGGTTCGTAGTTGTAGATCGCTTTCTGACAAACCTATGCTGATCTTCAGTAATAATGTGTCGGACCGCAGGATACAGAAAATCTAGCAGCATGCTTTCAAAAACTTTCGGTAGACAACTGAGTATAGAAATTCCCCTGTAGTTTTTGACATCATGGACGTTGCCGGCTTTGTGGATCGGTGTAATAAGAGCCTCCTTCCATTTGGCTGGAAAAACACTTTCAGCAAGAGAACGGTTGAACGGGATAGATGGAAGAGTTGTCCTTAGATCAAAACAATGAAATTTCTTCCATGAAAATATAATTAGTAATAATATAAATAGTATATATAGTGCATAACATGAATCAAACAATCAAGATGATAGCAGAGAGATAAAACCAAGTTCAAATAATAAATATTACCATTGTTTACCTTGAAAATTGCAGCATATTGATTAAAGAAAGTTAAGGTGAAGATGAATCGAAGCCAAACCTCAAATTTTCAAGAGCACAAATCTGGAGAACCAAACATCCGTTTGAGCTGAAAACTTAATCGATTGGTCACTAGCATAAGGTTTTCAGCATAAACGGGTCTTTGGCTTCATTTCATTTTCGCCTTAATTGGCTGATTAAAATATCAGCATCCAGAACTCAAATAATAGCCTTGACAGAATAACAATAAATAAAAGCAACAATGAATCCTAATCAACCACACTCTAAAAATAAACAACAAGTCATGTCATGCCTCTTTATCTTTTGCTTCATGGTATTACTTCCAATTTGGACATCAGCATGACTTTATAAAGCAAACGTTTAGCGAGGAACACTGTTTGAACCCTTTTCCATAATCAAATCAATAAGCAAATTGATTGCTAAAATGATTTCATTTTTCTTTCTGTAAATTATGCATATCGTTCATTATTCCTAACGTTCATTATGCCAAACATCCATTATGTCAAACGTCCGTTATGCCTAACGTCCGTATGTCTAACGTTGTCTACCCGATATGAGCGTAACAAAACAAAAATGTGGCCGAAGAGGCCCTAGCTGAAACGATGATGGAGGTCCTGAATGATCATGAGCATAGACTGCCGTACAATTCGTAGTTGCTACTCCGTGTTTGACCAGACCACAGAGATTCAATGAATGGGGCTTGGGATTAGATTACCATTCTCAATGTGCACAAATCGCGAGCTTGAAACTCAATATCGGTGCCTGCCACGTCCTTGCGGTCATCGGGAAGGGAAGAAATGTTAGTTACACAAACATTGTTACTAGAAACCGAAGAATCTTCTGTATCTCCATGGAAATTATATTAGGTTAATGGGATAAGGTAAGGATCTGGGAGTCACTAATGGCTGGTGATGCGATCCATGATATAATCACGGCTAACCGATTTCGCGCATTCCCGCAGGATCAAGTGACGCGCCGGCAATGGTGGTCCTGAATGGTCTTCTTATTCAAATTATGTGCAAATGATTACAATTAATCAATAGCACACCTTTTGAGCATAGATTCGTAGTTGCTACTCCGTGATTGACTAGAACAATCGAAGTTGCACAGAGATTTAATGTATGGGGCTTGGGATTAGCTTACCATTCTCAATATGCACAATTCGAGAGCTCAAATTTTATAAGTCAATATCGGCGCCGGCTACGTTCTTACGGTCATCGGGGAAGGGAAGGAATGTTAGTTGACGACAACCGTTGTTACTAGAGACTGAGATTACCTCTGCATTTCAACAGTTGTCGTGGAAAGGATATTGGGTTAGTGGGATAAGGTAGAGATCTGGTAGTCACTAATGTTTGGTGAAATAATTCAATAATCGCATTGTACGCTGAACAAGTGTTGGTCATTCGCCCACGCAGGAGCAAGCGACACGATCAATAGATCAAAAACTACTAACGGACCGCGCACTTTTTCACTACTCTACTACCGACGCACGACATGTTTGATCTGTGTTGATATGCTTTGTTAATTGATTTTACGGTTGCTAAGCTTACTCAAAATAAGTATAACATGTTTTATGAGGTAAACGTATACGTTTAAGTCTTTGATTAGAGTTTTAATTCATACGCTTGTGATCCATTTTCCACCCAACCGTCTTATTTACCGGCGCTGTGTCCCATAATAATCGTCTCACAAGGTGTGACACACGTGTTTCGTTTCTAGCGTGAATGTGATTAGGGAACAATAGCTACAAGCTGTTTGTCCCACATCGGATTCATCAGCGCTTCGCCTGGAGGAGGTTGCTGACTATAGGGCCCCGTAGTTATAGTTCTACTGACACATTTATCCAGCCCAGCGGAATGTGCTACAAAGAGATGGAACATCCAGAAGGGTGCGCGAAAATTACGCGCGCTCTTGCACAAAAACAACAATCACCATCACCTCGTAACAACAGAACGAAAGATGGAAAAACAACATGACATGCCAACAAAAGAACTTGTTACCGTACAACACATGTGCGATTAAGGGTATGTGATATTCTGAGAGATTCCGTCAAACAGTGCATCCACAGAACTCAGTGAGGCGAAAATCATGTTTTCCAAGTACGTTTTGTTTCGTCAAAATGAAGATATTTCTTCGATATTTGTTAGTTACAAACGAAATATCAGGGCAAGTGTGCCACCTGTATGGGACAAGACGGCCACCGAATGAACATCGCATATAATTTTACTTTTAACGAAGTTTTCTCTATTTCCTATTAATATTATTTACAAAGCAGACGTTAATCGATAATTTAAAAAATAATTTCAAGTTTACCGTAATAAGGGGATGCTTTATAACAAGGCTCAAACCATGTGTAACTCCCTATTACTCAATTCGAATAACTAAAATGGTTATTTTTGTCTTCATTCAACAGAATATATGTATTACCCTTATATAACGGCGAAAATGTAAAATATTAACCCCTCTACCAGCAGCTTAATTTTTTACCGCAAAATTCAAATTCAAATCGTTATAACTTTTTTGTTTTTCAATATTTTTGCACCATTTTTCACAAGTTCTCAAACAACTCTTCTAGTTTAGGAATCCATGTCGATATTCATTATTGGTGATCTGGTTTTAAAGTTATTCCGATTTTCCTTGGGGGACCGACATTTTCCATATAAAATGTATTTGGCGGCCATTTTGGTTTTGATCAATTTATCAAAAAAAATAAAATATGGGCTATATAACGCCAGGTAATAAGGAGCTTCTCTGAAGAAAATCATACAAATCGGTTCAGTATTCTTGGAGATATCTGAAAATTACGATATGATGTTTTTTGAAGTTTTTAAGATCTTTATTTGGTCAGCGTGGTTCCAGAAACTTAAATGGTCATTACTTAAAGACGGCATTCCCTGTCGAGCTTTCGGACGAGTCAGACGCATTGTTCCGCTTATCATCGCGCGATAATCTTTCCACAAGTGGAGTTTTTGTTTTTTCCTCACGCTGAGGTTTTTATTTTATATCCTTGCCATCCTGCTTGTGCAATAATTCGCAAGGTGATTCCTGCCGACGACGGGAAGCGAGCTGGCATTGGCGATGCCATTGCAGCATCGTTCATCTTTAACCAAAGACGATCATCGAAGTCCATCATCGTCATCATCTGGTCGCCAATAACAACAACGACGACGGCGACATAGACGAGTACGGCTGCTGTATTGGAAATTGGCGCAGCAACAAAAAAACTACCTACACCCCGAACGGATAGATAAGTAGTTTTACTCTTTATTGCTTTTCGCCTTATTGTTTTCCCATCCACCGTCTCACGTGATAGTTGTTTTCGGGTACATATCAGTGGTTGCCAACATACGGCCCACGGCCCACGTTAGTAAGTTTAAAAAGTTTTTTTTTTATTATTATTATTAATATTTGGATTGATTCATCAGTTATCATTATCATTACTACTAGTATCCTTCTTCTTTTTTTTTTTTGTTTTGTTTTGTAAATATTAGGTTAGTTGTTGATAATTTTACTATTGTTTTTGGTTTCGGCTGTCCACTAGGGTGGTGCTAAGCCATCTCAATGGACGTAACCGATGACGGCGGGGGGGCGAAAAGGTTCGATATCTCTGATGATGATGTTGAATCAGTAGAATCTCCCTCATTTGAACTATTGAATAAGCTCCAAGAATCGATGGATACGTCCGTCGAGGATAATGCAGTGCTTCCCTCCACCTCAGGGATGAACAATACTGGTCTGAAAATGCATTCTGTGGTTCCCCAAGCAATAAGTCTTCCTCATTCCCAGACAAATGGTTCTTCTAGCGCTTCTTCCACTGCGACCCCCCGCCTTAAAGCTTATCCGCCCGGATCTAAGGGTCCCTTTCTGGTTTTTTTTCGGCCCAAAGGCAAACCGTTAAACAAGCTTCAAATTCAGAAGGATCTGGCAAAGTCGTTTCGAGACATTGTCGAGGTGTCTTCGCCCAACCGTAATAAATTGCGGGTCACCGTCAGTGACCGCGAACAAGCAAATCGGATTGCTGGCTACGAGCTTTTTCTGAGGGAGTACCATGTCTACTTGCCTAGTCAAGAGATCGAGTGCTCAGGAGTAGTTACCGAACCGTTTTTGACATGTGAGGACATCAGATCTGGTACTGGAGGTTTTAAAAATCGTGCCGTTCCTCCAGTACAGATAATTGATGTCAAACAAATGAACCACGTGTCATCTGATGGCACCAAAAAACCTTCAAATTCGTTTCGAGTGACTTTTTCTGGGTCAGCCCTCCCGGACGTCCTCGTGATTGGGCTTCTTCGTTTACCTGTCCGTCTCTATAAACCGACGGTCATGCACTGCGAAAAATGCCAACAATTAGGGCACACCGCAACGTACTGCTGTAACAAACCTCGTTGCAGCAAGTGCGGAGAACAGCATGTCGAGGGCCCTTGTCCAAGCGAACCAAAATGTACATGCTGTGGACAAGCTCCACATGAACTAGTCGCATGCCCGAAGTTTATAGAGCGGGAGAAACACACAATTCGATCCTTGCAACAACGATCGAAGCGATCCTACGCAGAAATTCTGAAAAAGATCGCTCCGGCCAATGATCCACCAGCCCAATCGAGTAACAGCAATAACCTCTTCACTTCCCTGCCTATTGAAGATCTGGGCTCTGGCACTGAGGATGGAGAAGAGTACACTGTCATTAACACAGGAACCAAGAGGAAGCGAGCCATTGCAAAGCGGCTCAAACAACGCCAGCATGATCCTCAAAACGTTTCTGTTGAACAGGTTCTCCAACCATCTCTGGTAAAATCAAGAAGGGACAGAAACTCTACTAACGCAGTACCTCCGGGTTTCAAATTCTCAGTTGGAGACTTTCCGTCACTTCCAGGAACATCCAAAACCCCGGATGCCCCCATTTTTTGCTCAGAAAACCAACAATCTTGTCACCAGAAAAGTCGACAAGAACAGGTCGACGCTTCCGGAAAAATGACTCTTTCTGGGTTAGTGGATATCATCTTCCAAATGTTCGAAGTCTCGCCCGCAATAAGGAACCTTATCAATATGATTCTTCCTTTGGTAAAACCTCTTCTGAAGCAATTGGCTTCAAATTGGCCAATTCTTGACTCGTTCATATCTTTCGATGGCTAATTTAACCAACGAGGTCGGGGATATGATCGAAGTGCTACAGTGGAATTGTAGAAGCATTTTAAAAAATATAGACGAGTTCAAATTTTTAGTTCACAGTACGCGCTGTGACGTATTTGCCCTTTGTGAAACATGGCTAACTTCCGATAAAGATGTCCCTTTCCACGATTTTAATATTATTCGTCTAGATCGAGGGGATGGGTATGGAGGAGTGCTTTTAGGGATCAATAAACTCCACTCCTTTTATAGAATTGATTTCCCCCCGATGGTAGGCACTGAAGTAGTTGCTTGTCATGTTACTATACGAGGTAAAAGTTGCAGCATAGCCAGCGTGTACATACCACCTAATGTCAGAGTATCTCGCAGAGATCTTTCGGCCATATGCCGCGCTATGCCTGCACCATGGTTGATCCTAGGGGATTTCAATTCTCACGGTACAGCCTGGGGGTCACCGAGGGACGACAACCGCGCTTCCTTGATATATGACCTTTGTGACTACTTCAACTTGACAATTTTGAACTCGGGGGAAGCAACACGATTAAAACCTCCAGATCCTCCAAGCATGTTAGACCTCTCAATCTGTTCGAGTTCACTATCATTGGATTGCACGTGGAAAGTAATTCAAGATCCCCATGGTAGTGATCACTTGCCTATCAGAATTTCAGTTACCAATAATTCGAATCCAATTCGTCAGATAAACCGCCCGTATGATCTCACCAAGCACATTGACTGGGAAAAATACGCCGAGGTGGTCTCCGATGGCGAACAGTTAGTGGATGTCCTTCCTCCGATGGAAGAATGTCAATTTCTCTCCGGGTTAATTGTTAAGAGTGCTCTTCAAGCCCAGCGTCGCCCTTTTCCAGGATCTGCAGTACGAAGCCGGCCACCCACTCTGTGGTGGGACGACGAGTGTACTAAGGTCTATCGCGATAAATCCGCCGCGTTCAAAGAATTTCGCAAACGCGGTACACTAGAAAATTACGACCGGTTTACCAAGCTCGAGCGAAAATTTAAAAGCCTTGTAAAGGCGAAAAAACGCGGATATTGGCGTAATTTTGTTAACGGGCTATCGCGCGAAACGTCAATGAGAACACTTTGGACCGTTGGGAAAAGAATGCGGAACGCTTCAAAAGTTAATGAGGATCGCGAAAGCTCTCCTCGGTGGATCTTCGACTTCGCCAAGAAGGTCTGCCCGGATTCCGTTCCAACCCAACAAATCATTCGCGACACGCAAACCAACAGAAACGAGATGGATGCACCATTTACGATGGTTGAATTTTCACTTGCTCTCCTCTCATGTAACAACTCTGCCCCAGGCATGGATGGAATTAAATTCAGCATGCTTAAAAACCTCCCAGACGTCATGAAGAGGCGCATGCTGAATCTTTTCAATCGATTCTTGGAGGGCAACATTGTTCCGGATGACTGGAGACAAGTGAGAGTAATAGCCATCCAAAAACCCGGTAAACCCGCGTCGGATTATAACTCGTATCGACCTATCGCGATGTTATCATGTATTCGAAAGCTATTAGAGAAAATGATTCTCTTTCGGCTTGACAAATGGGTTGAATCGAATGACCTTCTATCAGATACGCAATTTGGTTTCCGCAGAGGTAAGGGAACGAGCGACTGTCTAGCGTTGCTTTCTACAGAAATCCAACTGGCCTATGCTCAAAAGGAACAAATGGGTTCAGTATTCTTGGACATTAAAGGGGCTTTTGATTCAGTTAATGTAGACGTCCTTTCAGACAAACTCCACGAGTGTGGTCTTTCCCCAATTTTAAATAACTACTTGCATAACTTGTTGTCTGAGAAACGTATGAGCTTTTCTCACGGAACCTCAACAACTTCACGAATTAGTTACATGGGTCTCCCCCAGGGCTCATGCCTAAGCCCCCTTCTTTACAATTTCTATGTCAGAGACATCGATGACTGTCTCGTGGAAAATTGCTCGTTAAGACAGCTTGCAGATGATGCCGTTGTTTCCGTAACAGGACCAGGGGCGGATGATCTGCAAAGACCACTGCAAGATACTTTAGACAATTTGTCTACTTGGGCTGTAAAGCTGGGTATCGAATTCTCTCCGGAGAAAACTGAGTTAGTTGTCTTTTCTAGGAAGCGTGACCCAGTAGAGATCAAGCTTCAATTCATGGGTAAGGAACTCACTCAAGGCCTTTCGCACATGTATCTAGGGGTCTGGTTCGACTCCAAATGCACCTGGGGAAAGCACATCAAGTATCTGCATCAGAAGTGCCAGCAACGAATCAATTTCATGCGTACACTCACAGGAACATGGTGGGGAGCTCATCCGGAAGATCTGATAAAGCTATATCGTACAACAATACTCTCGGTCCTCGAATACGGTAGCTTTTGCTTCCAATCCGCCGCGAAAACTCACATCTTGAAGCTGCAGCGTGTTCAGTATCGCTGTATTCGAATCGCTTTAGGATGCATGAACTCAACTCATACAATGAGTTTAGAAGTATTAGCAGGAGTTCTCCCATTATCAGATCGTTTCGCGGAATTGTCGCTCCGGTTCCTCATCCGCTGTGAAGTGTTAAACCCATTGGTAATTGAAAACTTTGAAAAGCTAATCGAACGAAATCCTCAAACAAAATTCATGACACTGTACTACCGGTACATGACTCTGGAGATTAATCCTTCCTCGAATGTATCCCACGGTTGTTGCTTCCCAGTATTCTCCAGTTCAACTGTAGCTTTTGATCTGACCATGAAGCGAGAAATCCATGGAATTCCAGATCCACTCCGCTCGGAGTATATACCATTAATTTTCACAGACAAGTTTGGCCAAGTCAGCAGCGACAGAACGTTTTACACAGACGGGTCAAAAATAAATGATTCCACTGGTTTTGGTGTATTTAATGAATTTCATAGCGCCGCCCATAAACTTCAGAATCCTTGTTCCGTATATGTTGCTGAATTAGCGGCAATACACTACGCATTAGAGCGAATTGCCTCTCTTCCCTCTGATCAATACTTCATTTTCACGGATAGTCTTAGCTCCATCGAGGCTATTCGTTCAATGAGGCCGGTAAAGCACTCGTCGTATTTCTTACGGGAAATACGATCCATTTTGAGTGCTATATCGAATCACAAAATCACCTTGGTTTGGGTCCCTTCTCATTGCTCGATTCCGGGCAATGAGAAAGCGGACTCACTCGCCAAGGTGGGCGCTATGGAAGGTGATATTTACGAACGGCGTATTACCTTCAATGAATTTTTCACAATTGCTCGTCAGCAAGCCATGATCAGTTGGCAACAAAAATGGAATGAAGGGGATATGGGCAGGTGGTTACATTCTATTCTCCCACAGGTATCGAATAGACCGTGGTTTAAGGGGTTGGACATGAGCCGAGATTTTATCAAGGTAATGTGTCGTCTGATGTCCAATCACTACTCCCTGGGCTCACACTTTTATCGAATAGGGCTCGCAGACAGCAATCTTTGTAGTTGCGGCGCAGGCTACCAAGACATCAATCATATTGTTTGGTACTGTCCCGAATACGAAATTGCCAGAACCAATTTATGTGCATCCCTCAGGGCCCAAGGAAAACCAGATAAGGAAGACATTAGAGATGTGTTGGGTAGGTTAGATTTCGATTACATGTTCCTCCTCTTCAAATTTTTGAAGAAAATCGATGTTTTTGTTTGATTACCCTGTCTGTCGTTCCGCTTGTCCGCCTCGTTCCCCTTGAAACCATTTTGTTGTATCGTTACAGGTCGTTTAAGTCCGCCCCATGATTGACGAACAGCATCATACCGCCACTTTGCTGCTATCTGTGATCAATCAAACCCTTAAATCCCATCCTTTCCCCAAAGATAATTGTATTCCCTAACCTCGACCAAACCGCGAGTTTTACGGTTCCCCAAAACTAACATAGATGTTTAAGAAGCAAACAGATGTTGTAAACCAAATCAAATGAATTCGGCTCCGTTATGCCTGTCGGCGCATGAGCCTACCAAATAAACGAATAAGTAAAAAAAAAAATACTTAAAGACGGCTGCTCGAAATTGCTTCATTTTTTCACAACATACTTTCATTAATGTATTGTTTCGAAGAGTGAATATCCGAATATGATTAAAATTCTGTAGCCTGAGAAATTAACGGGGGGTTCTAGTTACGGTTCGGTCCCCCAAGGAATTTTGGAATATCTTCAAAACCAGCTGACCAATGATCAATATCGACACAGATCCTAAAACCAGAAGAGTTTTTGGAGAGCTTGTGAAAAAATGGTGCAAAAATATTGAAAAACAAAAAAGTTATAACGATTTGAATTTGAATTTTGTGGGAAAAAAATGAAGCTGCCGGTAGAGGGGTCAAACTAGATCAGCACTAAATAACGGTAAAATATTGATGTAGATATGTAAAATGATACTTAATAAGCCGAAAAACATGTTGTTATTCAATATTTTGAGAAAAAATCACTTTGGGGGGCAAAAATGTCAGTTATTCCCCTACTATACTTCAGAAACAACTACTGGTCCCTCATTTTGGTTTATTATGATGATTTTGTTGATGATGTTTACATTTTTATAAATTTCACTCGAACAATTTTAATTTACCAAATAGGTGGCACACTTGCCCCAATAAGTATTCATTTCAACCTGGATTTCGTATGTAAAACTAAATACATTTTTCGTTCAACTGCCACAATAACTTACACATCGGAATAGTTTCACGATGTACAGTACGTTGTAAAATTCTGTTAATAATTTACCTTTCAACATACTATTGAGAAACAACGAAATCTTATAAAAATCCTCTCAAATTTGGTTGTCTTTGCACAGGTCGATGTAAATACGTGAAAAATAGAGCAATTTTCATCATATTTTGATCATTATATTGTGAATTATAAGGGAACGTATTGATAAGCTCAAAGAGAAAATATATACTATAGTTTTTATAAAAAGCAGGGGTGGCACACTTTCCCCTATGGCACACTTGCCCCAAAGTCCGCTAATATTGCTCGTTTCATTACACAAAAAAAAATACATTTTTGAACTATTTTTGTTTTTTAATTTTAGACTAGGGAAATTGTACCAGTTATGGCCATAGTGGTTTCCTATTTGGAGATATGAGAAATTTTGATAACTTTCACATTTCAATTAGTTTTGAATGTTTTAACATCAAATACCTTAAATATAACTACTATAACACACATACATTTTCAAATTTTGAAGACATTTTAGTAATCACGTATGGTGAAATAGGGAACCACTATGTCCATAACTGGTACACCTACCCTATCTGCTATCAATTGAATATATTTATGAGTAAAGTTTTATGTTTGTAGACCTAGTTTAAACAATAACATTTAGAACTTATTTCATCTTAAATTTTATGAGGGTTAACATAAGGGTCATGGAGAACTTATTTTCTCCTTAACATCAATAAAAGGGCAAAAGGGTCAACTTTCATTTCAAGGGTATCTTCCGAATAATGTTTTTCTACCTAATATACCATTCAGGTGTTCATAATCATTGTAGGCAGGGTTTTTAATTGAGTTAAATTTACAGTCCGCGATATAAAATCAAAATTTCGTTTCGTTCCCAAAAATTCAGTGCAGTATCGGATTCCATATCAAGTTTCACGAAATGTTTTCATAGGTATTTCGTTTCGTTTCGTATCGACTTGATTATTTTTTCTTATCATATACCCTTACCAGCGGCTGGGGTTTAGCCTACCTTCAGCCCTCTAAATAGATCCGAGAGAAATTGAACCCCCATAAGGTGAATTCGTCACGCATCTTCCCGCGGGTTTGCAAGCTCTAATATGACAGCTAAGGAATGCAAAAAGCGGCGGTATCTTCAAGGCCTTTCTATGCCGTCTCAGTCAACGCAACTTGCTAACGAACGCAAAGGGAGCCAGCCTTTAGTGTGGTGCCTCGAAGCGTCTTGTTGTGTCTAGTAACGCAAGCTACAATTCAGATGCTAATTCGACAATTGTTGGGGATGTGGCTTCTGTTAACGTACCCTCGTTGTTGCTTCTAATGAACTGACAAATGTGCGACCCTATATGCAGGTATGATATGCAGTTCAATGAAGTGCATCAGAAAATGCTGTACAAACATAGATACAGTTTCGATTCTCACTACGGACAGCTTCAAATTCCGGATATTCTACTTTGTATGGGAAGCAATTCACATGAAATATTTCAATTTTTGCCGGTCAAAAGTTCATACTTTCGAGAAACGTTTTAATAAGCTTTTTCCATAAATGTCTATGCAAATTTATAATGTCCAACTGCCTTAGACGTCTTTTAAGTGGTTTGACGATTTCAATTGATGATTTGACCTTTCTATCAATAATTTCCATGAGCTGTCCGGAATTAGAATCAAAGTGTCCGGAATATAAAGCAAAAGTGAGGAAGCGTCCGGAATAAGAATCATTAGAAGACTACACATTTCGATATATTTAAAATATATCAAGTTGTGGAAGCCTTTTCTTTACTCACCATTCGAAAATTTAAAGTTTCCGACGCTCGATAATGCTGGGAATCATACATTTTTTTTTAATTTAATTTCTTTATTAGTATCATTCCAAACATTACATTCATTATTTCTTATATCTAGGTGTTCTGTGTTATTAGACAACACTATCATCCTAATTTGGTAAAACAAATTTAAGATTTTATTAACATTTTGATAACAACATATTACATTTCGTTTGCCGTAGCAGTTCAGATTTTTTACAGGTGAGTTGATTTCACCTGCTTAGAAGAGAAAAAAAAATCGCTTTGAATATACTTAACCTAAACATATAACGCATAAATCGTGGCAATAGAAGATTGCAACGATTTTTGCCTGAAATTATTAATTATTTTATTTGACATTTGTTCCAATGTTTCAACATTGGATATTCTATGTAACTCATTGGTACTATACCAGGGAGGAAGCTTCAGAATCATTTTCAAAATTTTATTTTGAATTCTCTGCAGAGCTTTCTTCCTGGTATTATAACAGCTAGTCCATATTGGTACAGCATACAACATGGCTGGCCTGAAAATTTGTTTGTATATCACAAGCTTGTTCTTAAGACAAAGTTTTGATTTTCTACTAATAAGGGGATAGAGACATTTTACATATTTATTACATTTGGCTTGAATGCCCTCAATGTGATTTTTGAAAGTTAAATCAACTTCATCTGACCAATTTATTGGAACCCCTCTCATCGTGACATGTCTACTTGAAGGTTTCAAATAAAGAGCTTTTGGTTTATGTGGGAATATTATTAGTTGAGTTTTAGAAGCATTAGGAGAAATCTTCCATTTCTGCATGTATGAAGAAAAAATATCCAAACTTGTTTGCAATCGACTGCAGATGATACGCAAGCTTCGTCCTTTGGCTGAGAGGCCTGTGTCATCCGCAAACAGGGATTTTTGACATCCCTGAGGTAACTCAGGTAAGTCAGATGTGAAAAAAATATAATATTGGTCCCAAAATGCTGCCTTGGGGAACACCAGCTCTTACAGGAAGTCTTTTAGACCTGGAGTTCTGATAATTGACCTGAAGTGTACGATTTGACAGATAACTTTGAATTATTCTAACAATGTATGTTGGAAAATTAAAGTTTTATAATTTTACGATCAAACCTTCATGCCAAACACTGTCGAATGCTTTTTCTATGTCTAGAAGAGCAAGACCAGTAGAATAGCCTTCAGATTTGTTGGAACGGATCAAATTTGTTACACATAGAAGTTGATGAGTGGTCGAATGTCCATGGCGGAATCCGAACTGTTCCTTGGCAAACATTGAATTTTCGTTGATGTGGACCGTCGTTCTGTTCAAAATATCCTTTTCGGAAAGCAAACTGATTGGACGACAGCAAGAAGCTTCTGCAGGATTTTTGTCTGGTTTTAAAATTTGTACAATTTTAGCATTATTCCATTTGTTAGGAAAATGTAATAATTGAAAACATTTGTTACAAATACAGTCAGTGACATAAGTTAGTACCGTAACCCGGGGTAACATTGATCAGCGGGGAAACACTGATCAGTATGACCCTTCTCGTAAAAAGTTCGAATATATATTTTCAAAGCATGAATGGTGCCTCTCTTTCTTACATTCATAAGCTAATATTAATTGAGGTTTTTGCGAAAATCGCGTTTCTTTTCTGCGTTAATTTGTCAACTTTTTGAATCAATTAATTTTATCACTATGGATGACACTACCGAAGATTCATGTCTCACATGAGTTCTGCAAATGGTATGAGCATAGAAAATGCGGTTGTTTCTAAAAATGACATCGCCGAAAACGATTCTGTTGTCAAATCTTTAATAAGTTTATTCAATTTATTAACATTAACGAACTACTATTAAGAATGCAGAATTTCCTTAGGAAATTGCCTACCTTTAGGCGTATTACGCGGTTCAAAGTGATTTTATTTTTGAAATAACTCAAAAAGCATATGACTTGTAAGAGTTTGATCTTCATATTCGGCTTCAGGTGCCATGATTTAAGTAAGCAACAACATTTTCAACATTACTTAATGTTGTTTACATGGGTGATCAATGTTACCCCATATCAGCTTAATCAAAAAATCACTTATAACATTTATTTAAACTTACATAAATATTTTCAAAACTGAAATACAGTATACAGTCACGAGCGGTGGGTGCCAGTACTTGTTTGAAAAATAAAAAACTTGCCACATTTGCATTTTCAAATGAACAGTTTAAGAAATATCCCAAAAACTGATCAATGTTACCCCGGATTACGGTAACCAAATGCTGTTTTTCCATACAAAATGCCTAAGTTCGGGGTGCTGGATCTCAGCTTCTGGTAGTCCGAATTGGCTGAAATTTGGATGATGAACTACAAATAACTGGAAGTTTTGCCTGTAAGGGAATTATTACATTGCAGTCAATTTGCATAGAGTTTCAGAAGGTTGTTCAAAGACAAAAGTAGGTAACCGAGAGAATTTTCAGTTTAATTCGGAAACGGTAAGTCGTGGAAAGTTGGTTTGTTCCGCAAAGTTGTTCAATTTCAGAACTCACACAAATTTGCAGAACACACCAACTTTCCACGACTTACCGTTTTCGAATTAAATTGAAAAGTCTCTCGGTTGCTTACTTTTGTCTTTGAACAACCCTCTGAAACTCTATGTAAAATGACTGAAATGTTAGGAAACTTGAAGTTTCTTGATGAGGATGTAGAAAATTCCATCATCGCCAGGAGCTTTTATATTTTTGAATATCTTAATAATGGTTCTCACTTCTTCCAAATCAGTCTCCCAGGCATTTTCGAAAACGTTCTCTTGATTGAGAATATTTTCGAAGGCCTGAGTAACTTGATTTTCAATTGGACTAGTAAGTCCTAAATTAAAATTGTGCGCGCTTTCAAACTTCATAGCAAGTTTTTGAGCTTTTTTTGCAATTAGTTAGTAATATTTTGTTTTCTTCTTTCAATACCGGTATTGGCTTCTGAGATTTTTTTTTTCAAAATTTTAGATAATTTCCAAAAACGCTTATAGCCAAAATCCGATTGAGAAATCTTATTTTCAAAATTTTTGTTTCCTAATTGTGCAAAACGTTTCTTGAGTTCTTTCTGCAAATCCTGCCATATAATTTTCATATCAGGATCGCGAGTTCGTTGAAATTGCCTTCTCCTCACGTTTTAAGACGGATCAAGAGTTTATGATCATCGTATTTAATCACGGATTCAAATTTTACTTCACATTTTGGAATGGCAATGCTCCTGGCTTCAACAATGGAATTTGTTTCAAGTTTCAAGAGTATTGTCAATAACAAGTTTTGTTTATAAAGAAATGTTAACATCAAGATTAGAGTCAATATACGCACAGACAAACAGACGTAACACTTAGAACAAATTTCTTCAAAATCCATCGCCCAGTTTACACCGTCATCATCTGGTGAGCATGTTGCACAAAAAGGTGTTTCGTGCAACAAGACCGGCAGATGGCGGTAGTGTGAAACGTCAAACGCGAAGAAAAACGATGCGCGCGCCTCTAGTTGTGAGATTTGTAACATAACGAATTTGAAATGATCGTTAAATGAGTGGTCGATGGAAATTTCGTCAGTTTTACGTCTGTTTGTCTGTGATATGCGTTTCATATATATTCCAGTCAGCTCGAAAAAAATTGAAAATGGAGCTGATAGGATTGAGAATCGCTTCATGGGATATTTGAAATGTAACAGGGGCATGATCAGAATCAAAATCAGGATGAGTAACTAATTGGCTACAAAGATGACTAGATATACAAGTCAGACTAGAACCGCTTAGACCAAATCAATCTTAGATGGATTTCTAGAGGATGAAAAACATGTAGGGCTTTTACGGTATTGAATTGAGAAATATCCTGAAGAGCACTCATCAAATAAAATTCTGCCGCTGGAATTACTTTGAGAATTATTCCGTGACCGTTGTTTGGCATTAAGGTCTCCAATGACAAAAAAGTTTGATTTATTGCGAGTCAATTTTCGCAAGTCAGTTTGGAGCAAATTAACCTGCTGACCAGAGCATTGAAAAGGCAAATGGGCAGCTATGGAAGTATATTTACTAAGCTGTGTATCAACAGAAACACCTTAAGTTTCAAAAACTTTAGTTTCAAATGACGAAAACAGTTGATGTTTTATACGCCTATGAATGATGATTGCAAATCCCCCACATGCCCCATCAAGTCGATCATTACAATAGACAAAAAAGTTAGCATATTTTTTTAATTTGGATCCAGGTTTTAAATATGTTCTAGTAATAACTGCTACATGCACGTTATTAGCTGTAAGAAAATTAAACAGCTCGTCCTCTTTGCCATTCAAGGAACGAGCATTCCAATTTGAAATATTTAAATAATTATTTGGATCCATTAGAAAAACGTAATCCAATATCAATTTGATTTGTAAATTTTACACCAACTTGGACTGCTTCAGTCATAGTGGTGGCTTTGAACATTGCATCAATCATTAGATTCAATTGTTTAGTTAGAAAATTAAAATCAGAGGCAGACATATCACTTGAAGTGGGTACATTTGATTTGAAACAAGTAGAATAAGCGCTCCTAGTACAAATAGGGGAGGAGTTAAAATTACCTGATACGATATCGGCAAAGGACTTTCCGTGGGTAGATGAATTCGAAATTGGAAGATTGGAACGGCTACCCGACGGATTAAAATTAGTTGGTGAATGAGCATGATTATGATCTTCCTAATGGGTATGATTCTTGATCAAGCGATCGTTAACTGAAAAATGAGTATTGTTCGATACTCTACCAGGCGGATTCCGGAAACGACCGTTATCGTAACGGATATTATCTTTCATCTGCCTGGCACGAGCCTTAATGACTCTCCTTCGCGAAGGGCGATCCCTAAAATTGGACTTATGATTGCCCCCACAATTGAAGCAAATAAACTTGGTGGTATCTTCCTTCACTGGACAGACGTCCTTAGCGTGAGAAGAACCTCCGCGAATCATGCATTCAGCATCCATGCGACAATTGTTTGTACCATGACTTTTGGCACCGACGGCACTGAGTGGGGTTCTGGTGATTTCCTCCAGGTTTCTGGAAATGTTCTCATTTCACACGGACATCAAACATATGTTTTGCTTTTTCTAAAGCTTTGATATTATGTAGTTCTTTTTTGTTAAAGTCAACTGAATAATATTCTTGAGAAAGCCCTTTCCGAACAATGTCAGATTGGGTTCTCTTTTTCATAATTTATTTATTTATTTATTTCGTCAACCAATAGTAGACTACACATTTGCTTAATTCTATGTTGTATTATATCTTAAGGAATTAAAATATTGTCTTAGCTTTGTTCGCGACATGGTCAGATCAATTTCTGTGCAATGCTGATTATAAAGAGACATCATTCGATTCATTGGGCCGAATTTTGTATAATTAGTTCGATGATTATTTGATGCAAACAAATTCCGATTTCTTAACTGTCTAGCGGGCGTGTAGAAATTCAAACATGATAAAAGATTGGTGGAATCAATACGCTGCGATACAATATCATTGATAAATGAAATCATGGCTATTTCGCGACGCTCATTTAAGGTTTGAATATCGATAAGCGTGCATCAGCCTCGTATGATGGCAGTGGAAACGTTGTCCAGCCTAATTTGCGTAAGGCATATAAAAGAAATTGCTTCTGTACTGATTCGATTCTATCACCATGTATTTTTATATGCGGAGACCACACAATACTACAATATTCTAGAACTGATCTTACATAAGCAATGTACAAGGTTTTAATCGTATATGGATCCCGAAAATTGTAGCTAAAACGCTTAATAAAGCTCAACATATTGGTTGCTTTATGGATAATCGTATTATAATGATCAGTAAAGGTAAGTTTAGAATCTAATATGACACCTAAATCTCTAATCTTATCGCACTTTTGAACAATTTGATTTCCTAAAGAGACAGTAATCTGTGGTGTATTCCGTTTTCTGCTATATGTGATTAAATTACATTTTTTGACGTTTAATTGAAGTAAGCTTTTGCTACACCATTTATCAAATATACTTATTTCATTCAGATAAATGTCGCTATCTTTGTTGCTATTGATTTCCATATAAAGTTTCATATCGTCGGCATAAATCAGAATTTTAAAATGTTTAAGCACATATGAAATATCGTTAACAAATAATATAAACAACAATGGACCTAAATGCGAACCTTGGGGAACTCCTGATGAGGTTTAGACATTTTTCCCTCAAATCTAACTATTTGTTGGTGATCTGTTAAATACGATTCAATCCAGTTGAGGAGTCTCATCGCAATTCCCATTTTATTGAGCTTGAAAATCAACATAGGAATGTCTAGTCTGTCAAATGCCTTACTAAAATCGGTGTAAAGTGCTTCGACGTGGTTACCTCTATCCATTGCATTCAAAGTGTAATTTACAAATTCCAAAAGGTTTGTTGTAGTAGAACGACCTTTATAGAAACCGTGTTGTGTATTCGTTATTCTATGTTTTATTTGGCTGAACACATTTTTATTTATAATTGATTCAAATAGTTTTGGAATGGATGAAATAATAGCAATTCCACGATAATTTCGAACATCAGATTTTCTACCAGACTTGTAAATGGGTATGAGATACGATCTTTTCCATTCTTTTGGAAATCTGCTCATTTCAAGTGACTTGTTGAATAGCCAAAATAATGGTGCTGTAAATTCATAAGCTAAGTTTTTCAGTAAAATAGGTGGGATTCCATCTGGCCCTGATCCTTTGGTGGAATCTAAATTCTTCAGTCCTGTTAAAATGTCCTGTAAAAGTATTTGACATACACCGATATCGCTTGTAAAATCAGGAAAACTAGAAAAATATTCAAAGTCACGATCTTTATCCGAAAAGTTAGTAAAAGTCTCTTGGAAAAAAGTAGCAAAAAGATTGCACATACCATCTGGATTATCAGCTGCTCTATCATCCAATGTCATTTTAGATGGAAAATTGTTAGACTTCATCTTCGATTTAGCATAATTGAAGAAATTCCTAGGGCAAGATTTTAAATCATTTTCTATTTTTGTGTTGTACTCTTCAAGCGCAGCGGATATTGCTTGATTAAGTTGGTTGACAATATACAAATAATTTTCTAAACTTTCTCGAGATTTTTGTTGCCTGTAAATTTTATGAGCCTTTTGCTTACGATTTTTTAAATTAGATATTTGCTTATTAATCCAAACAGGGTTTTTCGACCCATTTCTACGACGTCTTCGCAATAAAGGAACTTCCATTTGAATAATTTCCGACAAAATTGAATAAAAATCCGTCACTGCGATTTCTAAATCTCCCTGGTTTTTCAAAACGGATTGCCAATCTATTCTATTTAATTTTTGTTTAATTCCGTCATAATTAGCGTTTTTATAATCAAAGAAATTCTCAAAGTCACAGTTGTCAGAATTGTGATTATTGTGAACAAAAATTGAGTACTCAATAGCTGTGTGAAATGCTTCATTTTTCCATAGTGGAGAAACAGATTCATTCACACAGAAATCATCCATAGAGTAAGGTGGGGCAAAAGTTCGACCTTAGTCGTATAATCAAAATTTCCAGGAAAATAATAGCAGATAAAACAAAACAAATACCATACAGCGAACCTTCAACATATTGGCTATAACTTTGCTGAACAAACTTGTGTCAAAATATTTACCCATTTTTAGTTATAACAGTTTCAAAATTAATTGTCTTAAACGAACTTTTGCCCCACCGGTGGGGCAAAAGTTCCAATCTAGTGTGGGGCAAAATTTCATTAGCTAAAACACAAAATATCAATACTTTTATGCCAGGCATACTTTATACCAGTTATAAACTTATGTTTGCCGAAAAATACACACTAAATTTTCATCAAAAAATGACCAAAACAGGGTTAATTGTAATACACCCAAAAAATAGCAGTTTTTCGCAAAACTAAGTGAAAATTTTTGTGACATTTTTCGCACGATCAGGCAAATTTCACTAAATTTGAAGATAATATATGGATTTCAGGCAATTCGAAAATTTTTCCGTGAATTTATACATGGGTCGAACTTTTGCCCCGCAGATTCGAACTTTTGCCCCGCTATGGGCCAAAAATTGATTCCAACTATTTATGGAAAAACTAATACACGTCAAAGCATCCTTATGATAGGCCTAGAAACGCCCTTACATAAAATATTGAAAAATATGTTATCTTCATTTGGTTCCATACATCGAAAGTTTGACCAAATATTACAATATTTACGTCGAAAAACAACAAACAGTTATAACTTTTCCAAATCTCAATCGATTTTTATGATATTTGGAGTGAAAGTCTCTTACTTGAAAAGCATTCGAACCACCATGACATTTCTAAGTTTTGATTTGATTTGAGCTAAAAATCTTAAAAAGAAACTCTTGCCCCACTCGAACTTTTGCCCCACTTTACTCTAATGTTTGAGAATAAGAAGTCCAAATAACAGTTTTGCCGGTTTTTCACATGATTTATTTGATTTAAACCTAAAAATGCAGCTTTTTCAAAAATAAATTGTAATGATTCATTTTCACCGACAACCGGAAGCAGAATGCTTTCGTTTTCGGAATCACGAATAAAATCAGCATTACGCTGATTAAAGTCGCCATAGATATGCACTTTGAAATCTGGATATAACTGGGATACAATTTCATCAGCAGTTTGAAAGAAAATTTCATATGATGATTTGCAAGCTTGGTCTGGCGGAAAGTACACAGAAGCAAATATATGTGTTTCTCCGGCGATGTGTGCTTTCACCCACACATGTTCAAATTCTTAATGTTTTGATGAAATAATTAATTCTGAATTGAATTTAGTAGATATTGCGATGAGAACTCCACCACCAGACATTCTTTGGGTACCCGACTAAGGGTACATAACAAAATTATATCAGCATATGTTATTATGTTATAAGTTTTTTTCGAACATAGGTTGTTACAAACTTGATGCAGGATGTTGTTAAAATAACTAAAATTATAACAAAAAGTGTATGAATAGTAACATAAACATAACAAAATGTGTTTTAATGCTATCAAAAACATATCAAACCAAGTTATAATGTTTGATACAAAGTATCAAAATTATTATACTGTTCGATATACGATAATATTGTTTATTATTGAAATGCATAACTATCTTTTTTTTTTGTTATACAGTTGTTAAAAATGAACAAAAAAATATCATAAAGGGAAATAAAACACATTATGTTATATTTCTGTTTTATTATGTTCGATGGATAACGAAGCCCAACAAAAATATATCATAATATGATATGCACATCATATTCTGATAAAATTTTATTATATTTTTGTTACAAGCCTCTAGTCGGGTAAGGACCAAATCTCGGTCATCTCTGAATACATTAAAACTATTACCAAAAACTTCTTCACTTTTATTTTTTTCATTCCAACTAGTTTCAGTGCCCATAACAACTGAGAAGGATGAAGTTAGAATTCTTTTATAAATTTCGTTCATTTTAGTAGCACTCTTCATGCGATTAAAATTTTGGCAATATACTAAAATTTCGGTAGCATTTGCTTCTGAAGAAGTTGATGGTAACACATCCCTTTGCATAACATTATTTGAAAGTTCAGATCTATTATTAGATACATTGTCATTATTTAAAATATTACCAACTAGTTGTTCATCAGCCACGATTGGATCGTCATTTTTACTTCTGGTGTGCTTGGAGGGAGTTTTTGAAAAAATGGAGTTTGTTTTTCGATTGGTACTGTTGTTATGGCCTCTGTGTTTATTCGCTTTCTTCCGTTTTTGGGCCTTTTCCTTAGTTTTTTGCTGCGATGCACGACGCTGCTGACGATTGTCATATTCTGTCCAATCAGAGTGCCAAACCTTTTTTGTTCCTAGCAAACGCCAACCTGCAGTGCCATTCGAATTTCGGCCCGGGTTCAAATTAACAGTTTCGATTCCTTGATCAGCCAACTCATCTAAAAGGCTAGGGGGTGACTCAACTTCCACGAATCGAACAGCGTCAATGTTGGTTTGTGGTGAGTTAACAGTATCGATGAAAACTTTAACTTCACTCAAAATTTCATTGCCGATCTATTGCATTTCAACTATCGCATCTGTTGTCATGTGTGGTTGACTGGCATTATGATCGGTGCAATGAGCAGCCATCTCAATGGTTAGACTGCTCAGTGACTGGACTTCAGAACAGATCTTTTTTAGTTCGCCGGTTAGATCTGTAGTCAACGTTTCAACAAAATCTTCAATGTTCTGTTTTGAAGATTCCATTGATATGTCCAAAAGCCCGGTCAAATGATTTTTTATTGCAAGTAAATCACTGTTGGGCGTATCATTTTTTATTTAATTTTTTTTGTCAGCCACACGCGATAATGCCGACACAGCATTCGAAACGATCGACGATGTGCTGTTGTTAATAGTCAGCACCGATTCCTTTAGTTGAAGCTCAATTTGGTCAAATAAATCCCCCATTGCACTGAGCTTTTTTAGATCGGCGGCTACTCGAAGATTGGCGTCAGTTTGTGCCCTAATTGAATCGATTAGCTGCTGCTGTTGATGGAGCACTTTGCGGGTGTCAATTCCAGTTTTCAAATTATGCTGGCAATCGCCGCAGAGAGGTACCATAAATGATAAAATAAAACTCTCCTGATGGCGTTGCACACCAATGCATGCCGCGTGGTAATTCTTAAAGCAGAACTCGCACTTCCATAGGAAGCGATCGTCACTGATATTGCATGATTCAACACTACACTGCATTTTTACCGGTCGCGCGCGATGTTTGTAAACAGCAAACAAAAATTAATTTAAAATAACTACGGAGCGCTTAAAAATGCGTCTACACCCGACGACTGACTCAACTTGAATCGAACTGGGGAAAATCCAAGTAAATCATTTATTCCATTTTTGATATCTTCAGGTGACTTCCCGAGCAGGTGAAAAAAACTCAGCAATAGCTCATTTTGATATGGACATCTAAAAGTGATATTAACTTGATAGATATAAGAGATAAAAGATCTGAAAATGATATCTAAAATTTACTCCTAGAATATCATTAGCCTATCATATTTGGCTTTTGTAAGATCTAACCAATATCAGCGAGCTATTCATTTGATCTGCAAACATCAAATTTTGATATGGCTTAGAAGTTCCAGGAATAAAATTTAGATATTATCTTCAGATCTTTTATCTCTTATGTCAATCAAATCAATATCTCGATTTGATGGTCAGAACTTCGCTTCTGCTCGGGTTATAGTCACTTGAGAGACCTTTCAAGACGACTTTGAACAAACGTTCAGTTTTGTCGTCATAAGTAAAAAAATTGTGCTTCTTCTCTTCAAGATGTTTGAGAAGAAGTTCGCGATCTTTAAGAGTTTCCGGCAAAACGCGACTACTTCTTTGCGATTTGGAAGGAAACCTTGATTCCCCTAATGGAGATCAAGATCTCCTGCCTAAATCCCCCAAATTCGGAACAACTGACCACGATAGGCGTCACTCTTTGCTTCCTCACTTGAATCAAAGAGCCTGGGCTAGAGGCTGCTTCGATTTGGTGTTCGGAAAATGTGTCTAGAGCATCGAACTGATTGCTCATTTCGATACAATTATCAACATTATTCATTTCACCCAGTTAAAGGGGCCTAAACTACTCCTTGAGAAAATATAAATTCATGAATAACTTTGTTACTTCTTAAGATAGCGCGATGGTTTGTTCCGCAAAAACGCGGGTTTTTCTATGACAAACAACTTTGTAGAAAAATCGTGTTTTCGACAAAATTGTTTCAAATGACCAATTCTATAACTTTGCCGAAAACACCATATGTCTATCAAAATGTTATGAAAAATAGTTTTTCTATCTCACTGCTATAGGTAGATTGATTACAAAACTATTTGCATCAGAAGATGCGCTTTTATATACCAAGAAATTTTTCATAACAAACTATATCGCCCCAATAGAAGGTTTGAGCTCTATTCAAAACGCGTATGAAATCGACAAAATCCAACACAGTGCAATGTTACGATTTTCTTTTAATGAGTGCATACAAACATTTTATTTATTCCTTACATTTAAATTGAATATCCTCAATTTGATTTTTGAAAGTTAAATTCTTTCATAGCATGAGTTCTAAACACTTATCTTCATTTGACAAATTTGATGGAACCCTTGTCATAGTGTCAAGTAGACATTGAAGGTTTCGAATAAACATATTTTAGTACAAGTGGGAATATAAGTCGAGTTTTGGAACCATTAGGAGAAATCTTCCTTTATTGCATGTATGAAGAAAGATTCCACCTCATTACCCCAAATGCAATGACACCGAATCCCATCTCTTCCAGTGTACCATTACTCCGAATTCCGTAACTTCGAAAACTGTTACCTCGAATGCACAATTACACTGCCTTACAGTTCCTCGGTCCAAATGTGATTCGGGTACATTCGGGAAAATGAAATTCGTGGTCATGGCATTCGAGGAATCGGGCTTCGGGGTAATGGGGTAGTATCGTGTCATTCACAAACAAAGATGTTTGACATCCCTGAGGTAGCTCAGGTAAGCCAGATGTGAAAATATTGTATAATATTGGTCCTAGAATGCTGCCTCGAGGAACAAGATTGATTCTGAACTGCAGGATTTGAAGATAACAAAGAATTATTTTAACAATGTAAGTGCGCAAGATTATGTTTTTTTTTATTTCATAATAAAAACTTCAGGTTTTAGGTCTTCAGATTTGTCAGATTTGTTACACGTAAATGTTGATGATGGGTTGAATGTCTAAGTCGAAATCCGAAATCTTCTTTTGCAAAAATTGTATTTTCGTTAATGAGAACCATCATGCTGCACAAAATAACTATTTCAAAAACGAAGCTCTGGCAGGATTTATGTCCGGTTTCAAAATTGGTACAACCTCTAATTGCCGGAAAAATATGCTAACTGAATTTGTTAAATATATCACTGTTTGGGCAAATGCACTGCCCTATTATTGTAGTAGCGCATGTCAAATATAGATGTCCTTAGAGTTAGATCCATCTATGTACAGTATTGGACAAAACATTTGCAACTTTTTCGATTTTCCATACAAAATGACCAACTTTGGTAAGCTAGATCTCAGTTATTTATCGTCCGATTCGAATGAAATTTTCACAGAACATCAGATATAACTTGAATTTTTACATATATTTTTGAGTGATTTTTCCAATCACGGGTTTATAAATTATAACGGTTTATCTAAAGTGTAATTTTCGACGAAAAATTCAAAACTATTTATCTCAAAATCTGATAGCCCTACACAAAAATTGTCTTCAGCAAACTTGTTCACCTTGTTAAAATCTACAACTTTGCTGAAGATACCATGAAGCTATTCCTTTAATATGTTTAGTTATGTCATTTATAAAAAATCCTCGAAAAATTGACTTTAATCAAACCGTTACTGCTTTTGAACTTGTGATTGGAAAAATTACTCAAAATATATGTTAAAATTCAAGTGATGTCTGATGTTCTGCCAAAATTTCATTCAAATCGGTCTATAAATAACTGAGATATAGCTTACCAAAGTTGGTCATTTTGTATGGAAAATCGAAAAAGTTGCAAATGTTTTGTCCAATACTGTATGTATCAATAAAGCATAGAAGTTTCTATACCTCCGCCATAAAGCGCTGCATATGACGAGCCTAACCTCACTTATTTGACAGCTGCTGGTCCTGTTGTTTACGTTTCGGACTTAGTCGTTTTTTCCATCATTTTTTCATCTTCGCATTTCTATCACCAGCATGATGGTGACGATTTTCCACGGTAGGAAGATAGAATAATACGATCCGTGGGTATCTGCAGTGGATTTCTATCACCGGCATGATGGTGACGATTTTCCACGGTAGGAAGATAGAATAATACGATCCGTGGGTATCTGCAGTGGATTTGACCTCTCCTCGCAGCAAACTTTCACGAAATTAAAAATGATTCGAAAAAAGTACTAAGTCCAAACTGTAAACAACAGGACCAGTACCTGTCAAAATTGATGCGTGACGTCACAGTGCAGTGGAGTATGGCAGGACGGTTAATTTTATCACCTTTCGTTATGAATTAAACCCAGAAAGATTCGCGAATTAGGCGAAATTGACAAAATGTACACAATTTAAGAAACTATAGCGGAGAAATTGTAGCTTGATTGTCTATTCACTGCACTTGAACTTTTCCCCTTTCGATAATTTAACTATTCAAAAAAAAAAAACGCAAATTTGTAGAAGATGAAACTTCACCTCATGCAAAACCACACACTGTATTGATTACGCCTGTGTTTTTGTTTATCAAAGTGATGGGCGCATCTGAAATCGAAATCAAAACACGGCGAGAGTAAACGGCGACACTGCAAACAAAAAATAAACAAGGCGTGCATGGCGGGCTTAATTGAAACCAGAATAAAAACACGGCGCAAAAGTAATAGGCGACACTGAAAATAATATCGATTACAGGCTCATAACATTGGGCGATACTGGCATTCTTGAGTGCGTTTAAGGTGAAACCTTATAATATTTTTTATTACGAAATAGCTAGGAAAATTGAAGGAGATGTGTGTGGTATTGATGAGGATTTTGAAACTAGGTTTATGAAATGTGTATTAAAGTGAAATAGTTAAAGTTGGAGTATATTTTCTCCAATTGGGATTAAAAGTTGCACATGAAAATTTCATTGGTTATTTTCTCATTGTTATTGATTTGTCAGATAGGCCCTAATCGCGAATCCCTCTCGAAACACAACGTAGGAAGAAAGATTTATCCCTTGCGCGATCAATCACGAATAGAAAGAATATGTTATATTGAATATTATTCACTTGTCTTTGTTGCCGAATATTCTCGAACAATTACATTAAAACAATGGGAATAAAGCTTTCAAAAAATATGCAAACAGTTAAATTTTACAAATTTATTTCGTCGCAGTTTTTAGAAAACAGCTTATACTATGCCGTAGGTGACGAGTAGGTGGTTCTTTACAGATGAAGGGACATACAGAAAAAAAAAACATAAGCATAGATTGCAATACTGCATGATATAAAAAGGAATCACTGCTGGGTAATCACTCTACATGTATAATAATCCACTTCTTGCAGAGAAAAACAAAATAATAACAAAAAAGATCGCATAGATAGTGTGGGGTCCAACAAATAGGCTCTTGATTGTTTTGTTAGGCAGTACGCATTGTTCACATATTTTGCTTCTGCTTTGCCGTGAGTCAGTCATTCACATGAATAGATTGATACCATTTTCTAAGCCTTTATGCATACAAATGATTCTGAGACGAGGTGGTTAGGCAGTAATGCAAGTAAAAAACAAAGAATGATACATACTCGTAAGCATTCAAATTGCCCATTAAATGTGGATACAAATTTATTAAATTATAAACAAAGCAGAGATGCTTGCGTTCTCAACGGTTTCTATTCATATGACTAGGGTGTCCCATAGATTCAATTTGGGGATTTAATCTCCAAATGGTAGCTAAGGATGTAACAACATAATTTTTGTGCGGTGGAAACTCCGAAAGTTGACGTTCGAAGGTTGCATAGCAGAGATCTTGAAAAAAGAATCATTGCAAACAAATGTTTCTAGTTCACGGACATAATTATACAGCATAGGAATTCGAGCAAAAGTTAGTTAAGCCGTAAATTAGGAAAGTAATACTTAAATTTGCGTAGTGTACTAAATGATGTATAGTAATTCTGAGCAAAATTTCGAAAATAAGTGACTACATTGGTTGAGAATAAGTAGGACCCATTAAGCTGGAAACTATCTAAGTAACTGAAACATTTCATTAAAATTATAAATCCAGCCTCAAAAACTGTCATATGAAAAAAACGATGCGCCACTGGATTACTTTTGTTTATTGGAACACGTGTATAAAATTGAATCACAATTGTATGATTTCCAGCAAAAATTACGGAAAAGTCAATTATCTGCCCTCAGAAAATCTGCGATAACAGTTTTTGTTTGAAAAATTCTTAATATTCTCATAGTTAAAAAACTACACTAGCGTAAAGTTTTTAACTCACTTTTAAAGATTTTGAACTTAAAGGTTTTCATACTTTTTTATGGAAGTTTGAACATCTACCGTAAAACTAAACAATTACATATATTTCGCAATTGGTTCAAATGGACAAATTCATGTGAAATTTGCGAAAAAGTTTCACGTTCAAAAAATCAGTATTCAAAATTTTCGAGCAAAACTTGCAGTCAATTATTTTTCTAAGATAGTTTTGATCCAGAGAGGTCAAAAAAAATTTTATTGGTAAGTTTTGCTGCACTAGAAATATTTGTTTATATTAGACAGAAAAATTATACTTTTTTTTAAATCTCAACAGGAAAATCTCTAATCGCCAATTTCCAGAGTTCTCCAATGCAAACGCTTGTAACCACAAGCTATTCCATAAAGTGAAATTTTGGAACACCCTAATATGTATGCTTTAGGACGGAAGCGAGCATGGCATAGGATTCTGCGTGGTGTACATTTGAGGAATTTGCAGTGCGATGCCACAGTGCGGATGACCTCAAAATCAACGGCAGCAAAAATCCGTAACGAGTGATTGAAAGCTGCCTGGTACCCTGTCAGCTGAGAAACCTAACCAACTCGATGACATTCCCTCCGTCGTTCGTGAACCGTTGTAAATCGCTGCCCGGTATTGTTTCGAAAAGAAACAAGTGAATTAGCGAGAAAGATCAATCATGTAGCGCCTGTCTACTGCCAGACAAAGAAAGGGACTGTCACTTGCTTAGTTTCTGCAGTCAAAGTCATCCCGTCCTCTTGGTAATGATTTGGGAATGAAATGCAAGACACGAAACCATCCGTAGTGTGATGGGTTCGTGAAGATTCAACTTATTTTCCACTGTCATGTCTTGATTTGCTCTTCTGGAATGCAGCTGTGCGTGTCACTGCAAGTTGCAATGTAGCATGAAGCATTCCAGTCAACGATCCAATCCTAGATTTATTGATCTGTCACTGAAGGAAGGTTCGATCCCTGAGACGGTCTTAATTCTGGTCTACTAATTGGTAAATATCTTCCTTTTATGGCAACACCTTCTACCCTGAAAGCAACTAGGTACTACGACGACATTGGTAAACTCTAAAAGCACAGGAAATCATTTTAAAGGCACCTTTTGTAATGAAATGGAGCAAATCCACTCTGAATCCAATCCAAATCCAATCCAAATCCAATCCAAATCCAATCCAAATCCAAATCCAATCCAAATCCAATCCAAATCCAATCCAAATCCAATCCAAATCCAATCCAAATCCAATCCAAATCCAATCCAAATCCAATCCAAATCCAATCCAAATCCAATCCAAATCCAATCCAAATCCAATCCAAATCCAATCCAAATCCAATCTAAATCCAATCCAAATCCAATCCAAATCCAATCCAAATCCAATCCAAATCCAATCCAAATCCAATCCAAATCCATCCAATCCAATCCAAATCCAATCCAAATCCAATCCAAATCCAATCCAAATCCAATCCAAATCCAATCCAAATCCAATCCAAATCCAATCCAAATCAATCCAAATCCAATCCAAATCCAATCCAAATCCAATCCAAATCCAATCCAAATCCAATCCAAATCCAATCCAATCCAATCCAAATCCAATCCAAATCCAATCCAAATCCAATCCAAATCCAATCCAAATCCAATCCAAATCCAATCCAAATCCAATCCAAATCCAATCCAAATCCAATCCAAATCCAATCCAAATCCAATCCAAATCCAATCCAAATCCAATCCAAATCCAATCCAAATCCAATCCAAATCCAATCCAAATCCAATCCAAATCCAATCCAAATCCAATCCAAATCCAATCCAAATCCAATCCAAATCCAATCCAAATCCAATCCAAATCCAATCCAAATCCAATCCAAATCCAATCCAAATCCAATCCAAATCCAATCCAAATCCAATCCAAATCCAATCCAAATCCAATCCAAATCCAATCCAAATCCAATCCAAATCCAATCCAAATCCAATCCAAATCCAATCCAATCCAATCCAATCCAAATCCAATCAATCCAATCCAATCCAATCCAATCCAAATCCAATCCAAATCCAATCCAAATCCAATCCAAATCCAATCCAAATCCAATCCAAATCCAAATCCAATCCAAATCCAATCCAAATCCAATCCAAATCCAATCCAAATCCAATCCAAATCCAATCCAAATCCAATCCAAATCCAATCCAAATCCAATCCAAATCCAATCCAAATCCAATCCAAATCCAATCCAAATCCAATCCAAATCCAATCCAAATCCAATCCAAATCCAATCCAAATCCAATCCAAATCCAATCCAAATCCAATCCAAATCCAATCCAAATCCAATCCAAATCCAATCCAAATCCAATCCAAATCCAATCCAAATCCAATCCAAATCCAATCCAAATCCAATCCAAATCCAATCCAAATCCAATCCAAATCCAATCCAAATCCAATCCAAATCCAATCCAAATCCAATCCAAATCCAATCCAAATCCAATCCAAATCCAATCCAAATCCAATCCAAATCCAATCCAAATCCAATCCAAATCCAATCCAAATCCAATCCAATCCAATCCAAATCCAATCCAAATCCAATCCAAATCCAATCCAAATCCAATCCAAATCCAATCCAAATCCAATCCAAATCCAATCCAAATCCAATCCAAATCCAATCCAAATCCAATCCAAATCCAATCCAAATCCATCCAAATCCAATCCAAATCCAATCCAAATCCAATCCAAATCCAATCCAAATCCAATCCAAATCCAATCCAAATCCAATCCAAATCCAATCCAAATCCAATCCAAATCCAATCCAAATCCAATCCAAATCCAATCCAAATCCAATCCAAATCCAATCCAAATCCAATCCAATCCAATCCAAATCCAATCCAAATCCAATCCAAATCCAATCCAAATCCAATCCAAATCCAATCCAAATCCAATCCAAATCCAATCCAAATCCAATCCAAATCCAATCCAAATCCAATCCAAATCCAATCCAAATCCAACAAATCCAATCCAAATCCAATCCAAATCCAATCCAAATCCAATCCAAATCCAATCCAAATCCAATCCAAATCCAATCCAAATCCAATCCAAATCCAATCCAAATCCAATCCAAATCCAATCCAAATCCAATCCAAATCCAATCCAAATCCAATCCAAATCCAATCCAAATCCAATCCAAATCCAATCCAAATCCAATCCAAATCCAATCCAAATCCAATCCAAATCCAATCCAAATCCAATCCAAATCCAATCCAAATCCAATCCAAATCCAATCCAAATCCAATCCAAATCCAATCCAAATCCAATCCAAATCCAATCCAAATCCAATCCAAATCCAATCCAAATCCAATCCAAATCCAATCCAAATCCAATCCAAATCCAATCCAAATCCAATCCAAATCCAATCCAAATCCAATCCAAATCCAATCCAAATCCAATCCAAATCCAATCCAAATCCAATCCAAATCCAATCCAAATCCAATCCAAATCCAATCCAAATCCAATCCAAATCCAATCCAAATCCAATCCAAATCCAATCCAAATCCAATCCAAATCCAATCCAATCCAAATCCGTTACTGTTTTTTTTTCCATTAGCGATTCTCTAATGATTCTAGGTATATGGTCCCAGTGCCATGCGACTACAAAAAGGTAACACAATGAATAAAAATATGCTTAGCATTTTCATCAGCTTGTCTTGCATTCCGCCCGCAGGCACGGGTATGCAAGAATCCCTTATTTAGACAAATACTATAAATTGGAAGAAAAATCAGAACATTGATTGCAATTAATTATTTCTCACCATGATTGTGGCCTTCAAGCCTGCAAGCATAGGGACCAAGTTCGACCCAGAAAGCACGAGCAAACAGATGTTGGAAGAACCAGCAGCTAGTTAGTCCTCGACTACTTTCATACTGTGTGGGTTGATAGCTATTTGCTGAACTACTTCTCGCTGCTTTGTGGTTTCGCATTAGAGAACAAACAAGGAAGTATGAGCTTAATTATTCAGTTAATTAGCCTACCAAGTTACCAAATGGATCGAAATGTTTCCTCAGTTTGTTATGTTTAAGTCCATTTATGACGCTTTCTCGATGAAAGTATGAAATTCTGCAGACTTATCGATGTTTGTTATTCAAAGAATTGTTGTCCTATTCAAGATAATAATAAACGACTTCGTTAACATTTCAACAGTCTTGCTTGAAGTTAGTTCAACAAAATATTAACAAACATGTTTTAATGTTGTTTGTTAATTTGTTTCGAAATTTTTAATGAGGGGATAAACCGTATGTATGAGGAATAAAATCGAACAATAGTTAAACCAGAGGAACCACGTGATTAATGAGCTGAAATTGAATTCAGGTTAACTTCTGCGTCTATGAGTCTTCTCGTGGCGTTGAGGTAACGCACCTTATCTAGAGAACAGGGAGTCGTGAGTTCGATTGTGCGATATTTGCCAGAAAACCATTCGCCAGAAAACTATTCGCCAGAATGACATTCGCCAGAAAGTACCATATGCCAGAAAACCATTTGCCAGAAAGTACCATTCCCCAGAATTGACCATCCCCTAGAATTAAAAAAAAAAAAATTCAGGTAAATCAAGTTTGCAATTGAAGGAGAAATAAACGAGCGAATGGTACATTCTGGCAAATGGTTTTCTGGTAAATGGTACATTCGGTCGAATGGTTTTCTGGCAGATGTCATTCTGGCGAATAGTTTTCTGGCGAATGGTTTTCTGGCAAATATCGCACAATCGTAAGTTCGATTCTCACCAAGTAGACGTGTATTTTTTTCGCATGTTTTTTATCAATCTGTCTATTTAATCCAATTGCAAAGTATGTGTAATGTTCAGTTTTTCGGTAATTGTTAAACTTCCACTCTGCTGGTTAGTCATAAACCACGATCATAATTAATTGAACAATAGTCAAACCGTAAATACCGCACTTCAAGTACTTAAATGGCTGCAATTTAATCATTTTTTTTATGAAATTACTTGAAATAGTTGCTGTTTGCTTGAACATATGTCTGTATGGTGTAATTTAATTTTCTTTGTTTAGGACTTAAGATATGAAATAATTTATATTGCAAAATTTCGGGGTTCCTCTATTTTACTTACTTTTGATGACGCTACGTGCTTCAAGATATGACCTGCGTAACACACAATGTAACACCAACAAACTCGGTCCATGACTGCTAGCCTCCAGTTTTCTCGATCGTCCCACACTTCCAAGATCCTGCTCCACTTGGTTAAACCATCTAGCTCGTTGCGCTCCTCTTCATCTTGAACTGGCCGGATACAAGGTGTACACCATTGTTGCTGGATTGTTGTCCTGCCCCAGTCAACATTTTGGTTGGTATAACTTTTGTTATACATCATTCTATATGAATCAATTCAATCGTATAGAATGCACGAAAAGGCTATATACCTACCAAAGTGGAGGCTATATGCGTACTTGGCACGACTTTTTCGGACTTTCTGCGATCAGATATACGATGACACAAAATTTGGATGAAAATAAAAAAAAGTTTCCAGCGAGTCTCAAACGCGGGACTTCTGGATCAGGAATCAGACACCTAACCATTGTACCACCAAGGGTTGCATATCCGATGGGTGATTATTTGCCAATATTAATACATGTTTCATGTACAGCGACACATACTTAGTTATTCTTTGAGGCCCATCGTCAGCAGATAGACTATGTTTGGATGGAAATTTTTGCTAAGTTATTGCGATTTCATATGATGCTTTCTGGATTGATACATGATCTGTCAGTTTATATAACATAACGCGATTCTATGTTGCACTATTTACGACATGTGTTGTTGTCAACACAGATTGTCGTTTATGAATCGTATTGGGGATTTATATACAACTTGTATTAACATTGATAACGCTTAATATGGCATCTTGTGTGATTCTGATTTTGGACGCACGAATATGTGATTTTGGATGCACATTCTTATACGATACGTGGTTCACTGGGGCATTCTCACAACGTGTCCTGCCCATCGTACCCTTCCAGCTTTGGTGACTTCCGGGATACTGGGTTCACCGTGGAGTTGCCGAAGCTAGTAGTTTATTATTCTCCTCCATCCGTCGTTCTTGCATACTCCGCCAAAGATCGTCCTAAGCACACGTCGATCAAAAAGTCAAAAGCGCTTGGAGGACTACTGCTCGTACAGCACTACTGGTTTTATAGGCATCTTGTACGTGGTACACTTAGTACGGAGGTGAAGTTTACCAGATCGCAAGGAGTCTGTAGTAAGCACGACTTCCGGCAAAGATACGCCTTCGAATTGCTGCAGTTGTTATCGGACGTTATCAATAATCAGAGTTAGACATATTCATCCACCAAATCGAACTCATCTCAAAAAATCGTGAGTTCGATCCTTACTGAGAAGACGTGTAACTTTTTCGCAATCTAATTGCAAAATATATGTAATGTTTAGCTTTTCGATTTTTGTTAAACTTCCACTCGGCTGGTTAGCCGTAAACCACGATTCATAATTAAAAACAAGTACGAACTCATCTGTTAATCATGTTAATGTTTGTAACAAGTGTGGGGGAAAAGTTCAAAGATTGAAACACGACTAATTGATGACGCTTCTTTAAATTTTGCAACTTTTGTTCTTGAACTCGTATACTTCGCTTTTTCCTTAAGTTTGCACTGAACAAATAGCAACCGGACGCTCACAAGCTTTATTATAATTTCATGAAAGAGTATCAGTTTGACTCTCTCCCTATGATTTGATACCGACGTGTGTAAAAGATAACTCGTGAGACACACTTAACCATTTATCCAACACTTCAACGCCCTGCTATTGCATGAGAGGATAATTTGAAGAGCATATGCGCTTTCATCACGAAAACGGAAGCTATATTTATTGATACTATTTAATTGTCACTGTAAAAAATAATTGTTTATTAACTGCGCATTGAATTACTATCGTGCGCTAGCGAGCTTCTATTTCATTGGTTATCGCTTTGGAATCACGCTGTTCCATTCGCTACTGTGGTGTTGTTGATGGTTATTTTATTCGCTATATGGGTACAGACAAACAGAGATTAAAATGCATGGAAATTTCATTGAAAAATATATTATTCGCTGCCTGTTAAAGCACCCTACGTAACATATTAGTACTCTACCAGGCAGGGAGCTCCAAATGACTAATTTGTTCAATTGAAAAAAAAAAATGAAAATCTGAGGCAGATATGTACTGCCCAAAACTGCAAAAAAGTCACATTCGACATTTTTGACAAAATGGAGTTAATACCATGGAGAGTCATCAAATGATAAATACTTTCGATCAACTTACTGAAATCTGTGTTGTTTTGTCACATTGGTAATTATAACCGCATAACAGTCACACTGAGATTATAAATGAGCCTCGTAATGTGATAGCAATGAAATTTATTAGAATTATTTTCTTACAATTCACCTAGTATGCGATATGAGTTGTACAAAATATCAGCCTCAAATAAGCACTTTTGAGTTCCTGTTAATTTTTAGAAATTTTAGTTTCCTCCCATACTGCCACAAAATGCACACTTAGTATTCCATTTACTCAATGCCTACTTTTGTCGAACGTTACAAATATGCAGTTATGGGCAGTGTAGGTACTATGCGTTAGATTGAGATTTCAATGCCTTTTGTCTGTGGTTTAGCTACTAGGACCTACGAAGTTGGCATTATCGTCGACCTGGTAAAAGTTGTATGCGAATCTCTGCGCAGGCGCCCACATACATACCTTTGGCAGCTAATGGCTTCTCATATTCTGGGTGCAATTAATTGCATTCAAGCAGGCACTGACAACGGGAGTACTCAACGAATGGCACGCCTCCTTTTCACGTACAATGAGAAAGCACTCCGACACATGCGCCTGCAGCAGCGTTCATGTCGAGTAAATTGAAATTAACACCCAAGGTGGCATGCAGTAGAGATAGTTTATTCGAACACCTCTCGCAGAAATACAAATGGAATCCAAAATCCCGTTTATTTTTGTTTAGGAGCTCTCATTGCAGAACTCGTTTATATGAATTCTGTATGAAATAGATTCAATAGATTCAATCCAAATGGTAAGAATGTCAAGTGAAACCAGGATGAGTTAAATTAAACATGAAATGTTTGAAGAAATTTTAATAATTTTTGGCTTTTGAAGTTTCTCCGGCTTGATAAGCGAACAAACTGCTAACTTTATGCTCGAAGATAATGATGGATGTAGTGACGAAACCGGCATCAAAAATCATTCGATTCTATTGACTCGTTATCGAACCATAGCCATTGGGGTAGGAACAGGGGGCCTGACCCCCTCAGAATCATCCAGGTTCCCCTCAAAATTATGGCTGATAATAAATATATAAAAATAAAAACAATTATGGCCAAACCTCTTTTCACGCTAACTTATTTTACACTCCCACTTTTTACGCCCTTTTCTTTTTATTCCAAATTCAAACTTACGCTTCTACCTGATAACGACCCATGAAAACCAATCTAGTATGCGTATTTCTGGAACGAGACCGATGAAGAGATGCCGGAAATCGATGTATGACGCCATTTTGAAATCCAAGATGGCAACTTCCGGTTTGTGAAAATCACTTTATTTATTTATTTATTTCCTATAATAATATAGTATAAGGAACTTCCTTTTTGGTACTACACATGTTTAATTCATGATATTTAATGTAACAAATTCGAAACTAAACTAATAATAAACAAAAAAAATCTTAACCTATTGCTGATATTTGCTGTTGAACAATGCGGCATACTCCTGCCGAAATCCACTTACACTACTCATGTTTTTCAAAACGGAAGGAAGATGGTTCCAAAATACTATACCGTGAAGAACATCTCCATAGATGAAGTGAGGCAAAACCAATGATTTAAAGAGTTTTAATTCCACCGAGATTGGTATGGTACTAGAAGTAATTCTAGGTACCGTTTTGATTCGAAATCCGGACACCTAAGCACCTAGACAGCTTCAACCTAATATTTTCCAAGGAATTTCATGTTAAACGATAAAATATTTTGTTGAAGTATGAAAATAACTGTCTTTTGAGAGCAATAATGCATGAAAAATAACGAGTTACAGGACATAAACCAATAAAAATACATTAAATGTGTGGTATGTTTTGCTTCGAAATCCGGACACTGACTATTGTATGTTTCGAATCCCGGACAGTTTTGCTTCGAAATCCGGACACTCTAAAACTATAAATAAATTCTTTGAATTTAATGGATATTTGTTAGAAAATTTTCTGACACGTTCCACAAGCAACATGAAGATTTGATACAATTAAAAAAAAAAAAAAACAAATGAATGTACTGTTAAATCCAATATACCGTAATCCGGGGTAATATTGATCATTTTTTTGAATGTTTCTTCAATATTTTGTTTGAAAATGCAAATGTTGCAGGTTTCATATTTTTAAAACAAGTACTGCCACCCATAACTCGAGACTATATACTGTATTTTGTTTATTGAAAGATTTAAGCATGTTAAAAAAATGTTTTAGGCGATTTTTTGATTTAGTTGATATGGGGTAACATTGATCACCTATATAAACAACGTTCGGTAATAATGAAAATGTCGTTACTTACTTAAATCATGGCCCCTGAAGCCGAATATGAAGACCAAACGCTTACAAGTCATATACTTTTTGAGTTATTTTAAAATTAATAACACCTCGAACCACGGAATACGCCTAAAGGTAGGCAATTTCCTAAGGGAATTTTACATTCCTAACAGTAATTCAGTAATGTTGCCTAATTGAGCATACTTATAAGAGTTTTGACAACGGAATCGTTTTCGGCGATGTTATTTTAAGTAAGAGCCACATTTTGCTTGCTTATATCGTTTGCAGAACTTATGTGAGACATGAATCTTCGGTAGTATCATGTTTAACAATTAAAATCATTATTTCGAAAAGTTGACAAATTCACGCAGAAGGTAAATGTTATTTTCACAAAAATATGAACTTTTATTAGTTTATGAATATAAGAAAGAGAAGCACCATTCATGATTTGAAAATGTTTCATCAATAAATGATAATACGAACTTTTGATGAGGTGAGTCTTTCCGATCAATGTTACCCCGCTGATCAATGATGACCCGGATTACGGTATCAACATTAGATAAGAAAGAATAGTGCACCTACTGGAAGCTTAAATCCTTTATAATAAAGTCATTTTTAATCTAATCAGGTTGTGCTCAGAAATGGATAACATTCAATTGAAACTAACATTGATTATATCAATATGAGTACTTCTTCTATGCAATAAGAATTCATGTTTATAGAAAGGTTTGTATCTTCCGTTTTCAATAGAACTAGTTTAGCTGAAGCGCGAATCGAACTCAATGAGTGGAACATTTATTATGTTTCCCTCCAATGGACAAGGATATAATTTTTGAATAGCACTTTCTTTAAATATTTATTCCTTACCTGCTTCTGTTCAGCATGGATTTATTCACGTTGTTTGAGAAAAAAATGAGTAAAATGTTTACAGCATCATCCCTAAATGTAGCGCAGGGCTAAAACATCCATTTGTTTTGAATTAAACACTCGCTCACTCATAGTCCATAACCTTGCCAAGCTTTGTATAGTTTGCAACCACTATAAAACAGTCATCAACACTCTTATTACAAGTTTTTCATCTTATTTCAATAATCATTGTGAGTAGAATGTTCGAAGCATAGTGTGTCCGGCTTTCGAAACGGTAGAATTTCATGCTTCAAAACCCGGACACCAGGTATTTTTCACAAATACTGCAATCTTATGCAGCTTTCTACACTTTTCACCATTTGCAAATATCACTTTTAACAAGATTATTGCTCTATTATGCTTAAAATCACTTCAACGTTCTTCAATACTCTGAAATAATAAGATTCGTTCTAGTGGCGAATCTTAAGCTTCGACCTAATCAGCGCGAAAACTAACGTTCACTATGACACGACTTTGTTTTTTTTAAGTTTTAACAATTATTTTACCAGGTTACTATGATGAAAATTATTGCATCATGTAGAACTTAAAGTAAGGCAAGGATTCGTATATTATTATTTAAAATTTAGGTACACATGCATGTAAAAATAGCTAAAATTGTTCTGAGTGTCCGGCTTTCGAAGCGTCCGGGAATTCGATGCAAAACGGTATATGAAGCCCTCTATAAATAGTTTTGAACACTGAGCATTTATGTGCCCTTCCCATTCAAGATTGCTTTGAAGAAAAAATCCCAGAGTGGTAACACTGTCGACATATTAAATTATGGAATTTCCAAATAATTTAATAGGACGTTGGTTGACTTCTCTGTTTCTTAACATTTATTTATTTATTTATTTACTGCTTTAGTCAACAGGTGAAGTCCCCCCCCCCCCAATGACAATTGATTTTAAGTCTAAAAGCACAAAAAATCGAAACAAACATTTCACATGAATTAACATAAAAAATGTCTAAAATTACTCTTATTTGTTTCACGCGATACATTAAAATTAAACACATGATAACAACTATTAAACACACGGGACATGCTACGCTACGCATTGGTTCGTGAAGGCCATAATATGTTCTGGCGGAAGGAATGTTCAGAAATGGATGAAACCGGAGATTTCGGCGACGAGTGTTGATGTCCAATGAACTGAGCAGCAGAGAACTATCTATTGATCCTTGCAAAAGGTCAGAGATGAAGCACGTCTTTGCTACATTGCGTCTAGGTTCAAGAAAGTCCAGATCAATAAGTTTGATTCGAAATCCGGACACCTAAGCACCTAGACAGCTTCAACCTAATATTTTCCAAGGAATTTCATGTTAAACGATAAAATATTTTGTTGAAGTATGAAAATAACTGTCTTTTGAGAGCAATAATGCATGAAAAATAACGAGTTACAGGACATAAACCAATAAAAATACATTAAATGTGTGGTATGTTTTGCTTCGAAATCCGGACACTGACTATTGTATGTTTCGAATCCCGGACAGTTTTGCTTCGAAATCCGGACACTCTAAAACTATAAATAAATTCTTTGAATTTAATGGATATTTGTTAGAAAATTTTCTGACACGTTCCACAAGCAACATGAAGATTTGATACAATTAAAAAAAAAAAAACAAATGAATGTACTGTTAAATCCAATATACCGTAATCCGGGGTAATATTGATCATTTTTTTGAATGTTTCTTCAATATTTTGTTTGAAAATGCAAATGTTGCAGGTTTCATATTTTTAAAACAAGTACTGCCACCCATAACTCGAGACTATATACTGTATTTTGTTTATTGAAAGATTTAAGCATGTTAAAAAAATGTTTTAGGCGATTTTTTGATTTAGTTGATATGGGGTAACATTGATCACCTATATAAACAACGTTCGGTAATAATGAAAATGTCGTTACTTACTTAAATCATGGCCCCTGAAGCCGAATATGAAGACCAAACGCTTACAAGTCATATACTTTTTGAGTTATTTTAAAATTAATAACACCTCGAACCACGGAATACGCCTAAAGGTAGGCAATTTCCTAAGGGAATTTTACATTCCTAACAGTAATTCAGTAATGTTGCCTAATTGAGCATACTTATAAGAGTTTTGACAACGGAATCGTTTTCGGCGATGTTATTTTAAGTAAGAGCCACATTTTGCTTGCTTATATCGTTTGCAGAACTTATGTGAGACATGAATCTTCGGTAGTATCATGTTTAACAATTAAAATCATTATTTCGAAAAGTTGACAAATTCACGCAGAAGGTAAATGTTATTTTCACAAAAATATGAACTTTTATTAGTTTATGAATATAAGAAAGAGAAGCACCATTCATGATTTGAAAATGTTTCATCAATAAATGATAATACGAACTTTTGATGAGGTGAGTCTTTCCGATCAATGTTACCCCGCTGATCAATGATGACCCGGATTACGGTATCAACATTAGATAAGAAAGAATAGTGCACCTACTGGAAGCTTAAATCCTTTATAATAAAGTCATTTTTAATCTAATCAGGTTGTGCTCAGAAATGGATAACATTCAATTGAAACTAACATTGATTATATCAATATGAGTACTTCTTCTATGCAATAAGAATTCATGTTTATAGAAAGGTTTGTATCTTCCGTTTTCAATAGAACTAGTTTAGCTGAAGCGCGAATCGAACTCAATGAGTGGAACATTTATTATGTTTCCCTCCAATGGACAAGGATATAATTTTTGAATAGCACTTTCTTTAAATATTTATTCCTTACCTGCTTCTGTTCAGCATGGATTTATTCACGTTGTTTGAGAAAAAAATGAGTAAAATGTTTACAGCATCATCCCTAAATGTAGCGCAGGGCTAAAACATCCATTTGTTTTGAATTAAACACTCGCTCACTCATAGTCCATAACCTTGCCAAGCTTTGTATAGTTTGCAACCACTATAAAACAGTCATCAACACTCTTATTACAAGTTTTTCATCTTATTTCAATAATCATTGTGAGTAGAATGTTCGAAGCATAGTGTGTCCGGCTTTCGAAACGGTAGAATTTCATGCTTCAAAACCCGGACACCAGGTATTTTTCACAAATACTGCAATCTTATGCAGCTTTCTACACTTTTCACCATTTGCAAATATCACTTTTAACAAGATTATTGCTCTATTATGCTTAAAATCACTTCAACGTTCTTCAATACTCTGAAATAATAAGATTCGTTCTAGTGGCGAATCTTAAGCTTCGACCTAATCAGCGCGAAAACTAACGTTCACTATGACACGACTTTGTTTTTTTTAAGTTTTAACAATTATTTTACCAGGTTACTATGATGAAAATTATTGCATCATGTAGAACTTAAAGTAAGGCAAGGATTTGTATATTATTATTTAAAATTTAGGTACACATGCATGTAAAAATAGCTAAAATTGTTCTGAGTGTCCGGCTTTCGAAGCGTCCGGGAATTCGATGCAAAACGGTATATGAAGCCCTCTATAAATAGTTTTGAACACTGAGCATTTATGTGCCCTTCCCATTCAAGATTGCTTTGAAGAAAAAATCCCAGAGTGGTAACACTGTCGACATATTCAATTATGGAATTTCCAAATAATTTAATAGGACGTTGGTTGACTTCTCTGTTTCTTAACATTTATTTATTTATTTATTTACTGCTTTAGTCAACAGGTGAAGTCCCCCCCCCCCCAATGACAATTGATTTTAAGTCTAAAAGCACAAAAAATCGAAACAAACATTTCACATGAATTAACATAAAAAATGTCTAAAATTACTCTTATTTGTTTCACGCGATACATTAAAATTAAACACATGATAACAACTATTAAACACACGGGACATGCTACGCTACGCATTGGTTCGTGAAGGCCATAATATGTTCTGGCGGAAGGAATGTTCAGAAATGGATGAAACCGGAGATTTCGGCGACGAGTGTTGATGTCCAATGAACTGAGCAGCAGAGAACTATCTATTGATCCTTGCAAAAGGTCAGAGATGAAGCACGTCTTTGCTACATTGCGTCTAGGTTCAAGAAAGTCCAGATCAATAAGTTTGCAGCGGCTTGCATAGCTTGGCAAGTTCAGTGGATCTCTCCACCTAAGTCGGCCAAGGGCGAAGCGCACGAATTTGCGTTGAATGGCCTCAATTCGTTGAATCTCGAATCTCCTGTAGAATTGTGACCATACAACCGATGAGTATTTCAGGATAGGGCGTACAATTGAGCAGTATAAAGCTTTCAGGCAATACACATCGGTGAACTTTTTGCTGAAGCGAAACAGAACACCCAGCTGCGCAGAAGCTTTCGAGACGATGTAAGCAACATGATCCTTAAACGTCAGCTTAGTGTCCAATAGAACGCCTAAGTCCTTCACCGTAGTTACACGTTACAGTTCGACACCAGCCAAACCATAATTAAACTGTAGAAGTGTGCGTTTGCGGCCAAATGAAATCACTGAGCACTTGGACACATTTCTGCGAATATTTCCAAATGATGTTGCAAAAACTCAGAATCTTGCGGTGCAGTAAAGCTTTATATCATCAGCGTAAGAAAGTTTTAGGCAGTCCAGAATAAAGTTGACATCGTTCATGTAAAGCAAAAACAAGAAAGGCCCGAGGTGGCTGCCTTGAGGTACGCCAGACCAAACTGAGAAAGGCATTGAAACATGTTCGCCAATTTTGACGGACATGTTTCGTCCAGTCAGGTAGGATTTCAGCCAGAGAAGCATGTTGTCATTCAAGCCCAGTTTGTCAAATTTCGAAATTGCAATTTGAAGGTTCATCTTATTAAACGCTGCTAATAAATCGCTGTGTATCGCGTCTACTTGGTGACCAGATTCTATTTGGCGTATCACGAATGAGGTGAAGCAAGTCAAATTGGTTGTCGTTGAACGTCTAGACATAAAGCCATGCCGATTTGGCGATATGTAATGAGAGTAGCTCTGAGTTAGTTTGCGAAGAACAATTAATTCAAACGATTTAGATGTTGAACTCAGTGCAGCAATTCCACGATAATTCGAAACGCTCTGTCTACATCCTTTTTTAAACACTGGAAAACATAGGAGTGTTTCCAGCATTCCGGGAAAACGTCAGTACTTAGCGATGTGTTGAATAATTTTGCCAGCGGCGATGCTAGTGAATTCATACAGCGTTTGAGGACTAGAGAAGGTGTGCCGTCAGGACCAAATCCGATAGACGATTTCAGTTCCTTTCCAGCCGAGATGAGCATGTTGTCAGTGATAGTGACCTGCTCTACTGATGCAGGTAGTCGAGGAATGTTTGTGGTGGCATTGGCTATGTCTTGAGGGTGGAGATGCTCATTGATGAAGACGTTGCTGAACTGGGTGCGAAAAAGATTTGCAATGTCCATGGTGGATTTGAATTCGTTCAGGCCATCGGTCATCGTAGAGGGCAATCTGACCTCCTTTCTTTGCTCATTTACGTAACGCCAGAAACTTTTAGGGTTAGTTTTGAGGCGGTTTTGCAAACGATTTTGGGAAGAGTTGTACAGACGATTATTGAGTTTCTTGTATTCGGCATTCACTTCCATGTATGTTGCTCGCGTAGAGTCTGTACGGTACTTGCTATGTCACCGAATAGCTGATTGTTTCATTCTTTTCAGACGGTTAAGTTCGGTATTCGACCACGCTGGCTTGGGCGTATCGCGTCTGAGCTTGACTGGAACGAACTTGTCAATAGCGTACAGCAGTATATCAGACAACGTTGGCGCAGCGTGATTATCTTCATAATCGTGGAGCGCTTCGTCCCAGTCAACATTCGCAAGAAAATTATTCATTCCGGAAAAATCGGCCTTGCTGAAGTCGTAGTTGATACCTTCAGTTGTATCACGGAAGCGTAGTTGTGGTCTTATCGCAATTTTCGTCAGCGCAGGTGGATGGTGCCTACACATTTTTACAAGTGGGGACGGAGCCTGCATTACCACACAGTCGTTTTGTATATCCTCAATGAAAAAACACAGATCCAGTATGCGGTTATTTTCGTTTTCCACATCATTCATCTGGCGGAGTCTAGCGAAGCCAGGCTAATCGAGGATCGGGTTGTGACGGGAAAAGGATAACCGTGAAAATTCCGTTGCCAAAAGATCGCACTTAAGTTGTAGTCACCCCAGAATAACGAAACAAGCGACGATGACAACGACGGCGATGACACCGATGACGACAACGACAATAGCAACAACGCAGAGGATGGCGCGATCGAAACCGGTACGGAGTTGGACTCAACGAAAAGGCGATTGTCAACTGATACGGCAGATGGAACGAGAGAAGAACAATTACCGAAAAGAGCCTGCAATCAGAATTCGGAATCGGACTGGAAGAAAGTGTATCATACCCGATCAAGAAAAAATAAAAATGTAAATTAAATTTAAGAGTTGATATTTTACGACACGAATGCACTATTTCAGTGTAAAGTGTCGCTAATAAAAAAAAAAAGAAAAGAATAACGAGTTTGTCTCTTGGTCCCATTTGTGAGACCACCCAATTCTGGGAGTCGAGATGTTTTTCGGTTAAAATTTCGTCATTATCGTGTAAATGGTGGAATATAGACCACGCATAAATATAGCATTGATTCAACAGTGCTGATAGCGATCCAAACTTGCTCAATCATCGAACTTCCAGGAAGATCTATCACATGGGATTTGTAGTTTGAACGAACGGCTAGCAAATCTCCACCTCCTGAGCATTTATCACTATTCGACGCAATAAGAGTCGTCAAACAGTTGGCTAGTAGAAGTATTTCCGTTAAGCCAGGTTTCGATAAGAGCGTCGATGTCGTAGCAACCGTCACTGAAGGCCAACTGATACTCGGCAAGAGAGCTGTTGATCCCGCCAACATTTTATTAGTACATTAGAATATTGGTGGAAGCCGACGCATCATTTCTCGCATTGGTTGCGGCCCTAGGGATTGAAGAATCTTCAGGACAAGACACACCATTATTGGAAAGATACTTGCCATCGCAGGTGGCTTGGAAGACCCCTTCACATTAACATCAACATTAACATAGCTTTGGTCTTAGCAGGATTAACAGGTAAGAGATTACTCGTAGACCATTCTAAAACTCGTGATAAATCCTCATTTTACATAGCCGCCACTTCATCCGACGGTAGCAAACAAATTGTGACCTATTCGATAGGTACGATTGGAGCAAATGAACAGCTGCTCAAGAAAACATTAATTTTGACGATAATTTATCTAATAATTTTGAAAGAGATACTCTGTTAAAAGCCTTTAAAAAATCTATCATAAGAAGAAAGACAAGGCCTTTCTTATCTACTGTAGAAAGCATATCGTCATGTAGTTTGAGCATTGCTGTCGTTGTACTGTGCCCTGCTCTAAATCCAGATTGAAATTCTGGTAAAAGGACGAAATAGATCAAATGTTCTCGGATTTGTAGTTTTAGATTTTTTTTTCGAAAGCTTTGGATAAACTACTAAGAATACTTATAGACCTTAAGTTTTCGAGAGAATTGCTTATTTTTTTTCGTATTGGTAAGACTTTGGAAGTCTTCCAAGCACGAGGATATTTGGATGTGGAAATGATCAGATTGAAGATGTCACTTATTTGCCGAACTATATTAGGAATATTTAATCAATCGAATGAACTAAATTGAAATGTTATCCACTAGCATTAAATTTTATAGATTTAATGGCCACAATGAGTGAACTGAAATCCTTGAATATTTTCAGGAGGAATATAGATACAGTCGAAGCTTGTTATAACGACATCGCAAGAGACCTTCGTAATAGAGACAAGTCCTTATAGAGAATGAATACAACGATCAAATATTTTTCAAGGGACCGAAAAATGTCGCTATACAGCGCTTTTGTCGCTATAAAAGTTGTCGTTATAACGAGCTTCTACTGTACTACTGCTATCAACAGTGAAGTTAGAAGCAAAATACTCATTGATTTCTGTACCTGTGTTTTCAAAATTAAACATAAGACTGCTTCCAATTATGATGAATCCCAAATTTGATGTGATTTGAAAGAAATTTGGTTATGCCCACGCGATTTTAAGTTTATATGGAAATTACTATGAAAAAGGTGCACGTTTTGTGTTCAGTCCTCTAACAGCTCGTCATAATAATATATGGAAAAGTTAAAAAAAAACTCATCCCATATAATATCTTCCTGGCTACAACTTCACCGAAGACCACATATTGATGGGACATAAGGACAATTTGTTATTATTGATAACAAATCATGCTGAGATGACCATTCATCTACTTTCAGAGCAACACTGCTTTTTTGCTGTAGAACATAGTAGCCTGGTTTACTTTGATCTATTCTTCCCTCCAGGAGCACCACTGTTGCAAACAGTTGGTGAAGCATGTTAAATGCAAACCCACTTTATGATGATGAATAGCAATGTATCCTGACGTCCAATCAAAATATGGTCTTCGGCAAAGTTGTAGCTGGCAGGATTTCTAATGAGACTATTATAACGAAGTGATAGAGGGCTAAATACAAAAACTTGTTTTCCATAGTAAGCTCCACATAAACTTCGAAAAGCGTGTGCACAGTCAAATTTTTTCCAAATCATTCCAAACTTTGGACGGATGCTATTTACCATAATTTAATTCGTTCAAACATAGGGGAACTAAATTTGAATCACTCCAATGAACATGTTGCGCCAATTTTGTTTAGCTTTTTCCATAGATCTTTTGAAGAGTAAGAGGAATCTATCCTTCGGGACACTAGATTAGATTTAGCGCAAGCGATAAGCTGTGCAACTTTATTTTGGAAACGTTTTTATTGACTGTGGTTATGCAATTATCTGTCGTAAACCCTCAAACGATTCGGGATATCACTGTTAAACCATGAATTTCGTTTTGGTTTGGAGCAACGAAGAGAAATGAAGGTATCGTGTAAATTACACAATATTCTGTTAAAAAGGTCAACTGCTATATCCGAATCAGTAATACTTTCAAACATAGACCAATCAATTGAATTAATTGCTCGAGTCAAACCTGTAATGTCGAGGTTTTTATAATCCCTATACATAAATTGTCTTACGGTCGCATCTCGTGTTATATTCAACGATGAAAAAATGATATCATAGTTTGAAAATGCAGGAGCTGGCACGGTTTATAGACAAAAGGTCGAGAGACAAAAAGTCGAAGGACAAAAGATTGAAAACGATTTGCATGGTAGGAGATTTTGCCTTCTTTATAAAAAGATTTTCGACCTTTTGTCCCTTCGTTTTTATTCTTCGACCTTTGTCCTTTCGACCTTTTATCTTTTGACCTTCTGTCTTTCGGTCTTTTGTCATAGATTCAGCTGTCAAATGTTGGCCTTTTGTCATAGATTTACTGTTTGTGCGAAATCCTGATTAGATGATAATATCAAATCAATTAGGGAACAACCTCCAGGATGAATATGAGTTGGAAATGAATTAGCACAAGTGAATCCTAAGGATTCAACTGTGTTCTTAAATTTAATTTTACTTATTCAAATCCGTGTCGAAATCACCTATTATAACCGTGTTGGAATATCGTACTAAAAAGACAGAAACTTATCGAACAGAAGTCAGAGCAATCTGAATTGGGAGGATTATAAAAGGCCAAATAAAAAGTTTCCTTCCTCATATTGAATATCAAAGAATACATCACGGCGTGTCTGGTAGAACAATATTATCACAAAAAATCGGCATCGCTAAATCCTTCACCATTCGAAAACATAAGGTTTGAGCTTTCATTTGACGTGTTCCCCAACATTTTTTTTTTTATTTTTGTTCTATAAAGAACATTATTTTTAAATGTATTCATGGCAGAAGGAAGTTGGTTTCACTCAAGCTCAATGATAGCTTCAATTTCAAATGAAAGTTGAAAGAACAAAGATAGATGAAGTTGCATGCTGTAATTGACAAAGCTGTCCTATGTGATTTTCAGGATTTAATTAGCCATATGACATTTAACCGTAAAATGGAAACGTATCCATTATATCATATAACTGTTTCTATCCATGTTTAGAACACAACCACTTCCTCCATCTTCTCTCTATCTTTCTGGCATCACACACCTGTTGGGACAAAGCCTGCTTCTCAGATTTTGTATTTGAGAACTTATTCATTAACTGAAAGTTTTATTTGTCAATCGTCCAGTAATGTGTTTGTAAGAAAGATATTCTCGTCTAGTGAAATCGAACCATAATTGATATGAATGAATGGCATAATTCATAATATTTTTTCGTAGATTTTCTATCAATCAGTGTTCAATTCCGTACAAATTTAGAATTAAAAAAAAATGAACCGAAATAAAACTCTTATAACCCAATTCATGACATTAATAAAAATTGCTGCTGCGTTGTTTTTGCTTATTTTGTTCAATCAATTTTGTGCACAAAAAATGCTTGATTTAGTCATTTGATTGTTAGAAAACTAGAGACAGGATTTGAATTTTTCAGTCTGATAAAATTGTATTTTCTAGTTTGTTCTATGGTTGATGTGTTAATGCAAGATATTCTGGAACATGTGGATTCTAAAAATAGGCAATTCAAACAAATTATACAGTATAATTATCAATAACAAATATTTTTAAATCTAACGAATCAATCATCCTGCATATTCTGATGTGCACACGAATAGAAAAATATGGTTTCGAGATATTGGAACTACTCCACTCTGTGGGGCCAGTTCACTTTAATTTGATAATCTTCCTGAAAATTGGCATAAATTGAATAATTACCTATATTTCATACTGGAAACATATCTGATGTTAATATGGTATCTTTAATAAAATACGTAATGCTTTCAAAATTAAAATGTTCTGTGTATGCAATGTCTCAAAATAATCAAAATCCCTCAAAAAGTTTTCCTAGAAAGCGTTAAGAGGAGTATATGGTCAAACTTTATTTTTTATAAGCAGCTTATTGAAATAACGTTTAAAAACTTTAAGCTCTTACAGTAATAGTGACAATGCCCCGTTATTGTTGTTATGCTTGGCAGAAATCCGCTTTCACCGTTTTAAAGTTTGATTGAACAGGAAATTTGTTGATTCTTTTAATGCGCCTAAAGCTTCCACTATGTCTTTGTGTAATTTTGAAAATGTATCTTAGGAACATGCAAATAATTTAATGGTATTTACAAATTCCAAATTTTATTTACTAAATAGTCTATGATAATATTTATTGTTTGAATGGTTTATAAACTAGTAATCAGTTTTAAATTCCTGTTTATAGTCTAAATTGAAAATGACGTAGAAGTGACAACTGTTCACATGTTACACATGAACACATTAACCTTGTTAGGGGTCCAAATAGCCCCGTAGCGGTAAACGCGCAGCTATTTAGTACGAGTAAGCTGAAAGTCGTAGTTTTGAATGCCACCAGTCGAGGATCTTTTCGTAAAAGGAAATTTTCTCGACTTCCCTGGACATAAAGTATCTTCGTACCTGCCACACGATACACATTTGCAAAAATGGTCAATTGGCAAAGAAAGCTCTCAGTTAATAACTGTGTAAGTGCTCATAGGAACACTAGGCTGATAAGCAGGCTCTGCCCCAGTTGGGACGTCACGCCAGAAAAAGATGGAAATTTCTTGTAATTATGATTCCAACTTTCTAGAAGGATACTTGAAAATTTTATTACAAATGTCCTGATGGTCCTCGGATTCGCCTTTGGTCGAATGGACATTTGGTCGAATTGCTTTGGAACTTTTTTTATGCTGGAATGACGTTTAAGGTGAAGATAAAACAAAGCCAAACCTCAAATTTTCAAGAGCACGGATCTGGAGAACCGAACACCCGTTTGAGCTGAAAACTTAATCGATTGGTCACCACCAGCGAGTGACAAATCGATTAAGTTTTCAGCTTAAACGGATGTTTGGTTCTCCAGATCCGTGCTCTTGAAAATTTTAGGTTTGGCTTCGATTCATCTTCACTTTAATTGAACGTAAATTTGGTTGAAAGCTTATTTTTAAATGGTTTATTATCACTCGGTGAAATTAGTTATTGTTTTCTTAGTTTTGCAAAGTTGGTGAGATAATGTATTATTTTAAGTAATCTGAATCATTACCTGTTGTTGAATAAAAAATGGGACATTGTATGTAGTCTAATTCTCAAATTCCATACATCTCATGATTAAATGAAATTTTCGGAAATAGTTGTTTTATACATTGACTGAAATATTTAGCTCTAGTTAATTTATTATTCTTTGAAAATATCATCATTCTTTGAAAAAATACTCAAGATTTTATTTTAATACTCAATACTGTGAACATGATGCTTGCATTATTTATTATTCTTTTGAAATGTCATCGTTCTTTGTAATGAACTGCTGATCTTCATCTGATGGAAGAATTCGGAGAGAGTGCTTGGGATCTTTCTTTGAATTCCGGGTCTTGCAGCTTACGAAAGTAGATAAGATTTTTGAATGCGGAAATCATAATTAAGACGGCACAAAAAATTGCTTTAAGGAAAACATTTATTGCGAAGTGAATTTTAGGTGTCAGTAACTCTGCTCATGGTCAATTGGTTTATTGTTACTTCAAGCTTATTAAAATTCCTCAAGCAAATATTTGGCTTTGATGACCTCGGATGAATAACATAGTTTGTAGTAGAAGCTTTGAATTACTAAAAATGAAAATGGTGCTGATTCTTTGTATCGGATAAAAGAAGACGAGCTTACTGGGAAACAAAAAAGGGCTTGCTTCCATTTAAGATCAACTTATCTCGAATTGCAGAACATACCTGAACGAAAAAGGGAATATGACGTCCATCGTTTTTCGAGATTTCTAGACACCCCCCCCCCCTCCCCCTCTGTCACGCTTTTTCCAATACCTAATACATGCACTGTCACACTTTAGCAGAACACCCCCCCCCCTCCAAATGCTGGACGTCATTTTTGGATGACCTCAGCAGCATGAAACATTGAAAACGCAAGAGGTTGATCAATATGTTGAGAGAGCGTCCATCAAATTGAATAACAAAATTTTGCTAATCGTACAGAGATTGTTAGTAAAATGTCTGATACTTTTCCAATTATTCAATCTCTCTTGTATTAGCGTATATTTGTTGTATATCCTTTCCACGAAATGTTGGTTAGACCAAGTATCATATGCTTTCTGTTGCAACTAAACCTTTTCGACCAAATGTCCATTCGACGAAATGTCCATTCGACCAAATGTAATTTCGACCAAACGTCATTCGACTAAATATCATTCGACCAAATGTCTTTCGACCAAATGTTATAGATTCGGCTTTGGGTGTAGAGCGTTGAATAATATTTCGTGTGATTCCTTTCGGCTTCCTTCAGCAGGATGGACCTCGTAATATACCAAAACAGATAGTCATTTTTGCACAACCTTTTTACTATTACTATAGTTTTGGGTCTTTTTGAGGCATCTATAAGTTTGATCGCGCGGTCTTTGAGTTCGATCGCCGAGAGATATCTGGATTTCAACGCAGATAGCTCATTCCAGCAAAACAGAAACATAACGATCGTATTCATAGACCATACTATCCAAAATTAGATTGGCTCTTACATATAATGTACAAGTGCATTAATGGTTTATTTGCAGAGGAACACTCAAGTAAGAACTAAATGCTCAACAAGCTCTAAGTTGAGAAGCAGGCTTTATCCTAGCAAAGGTGTGATGCCAAACAGAAGAACAAGAAGAAAGTAAATGTATTGTAACTATGCGAAAAAAAAACAGTTATAAGCTCGGGTCTATATACTTCCCCAGTACGAATAAGTGTCCATTACTGTCCAACTGTCGAACTTCCAGTACATCAACTTGAATAAGTGTCCTATGGCTCATTAAATCCTGAAAATCACATAGGACATACTTGTTTTAATTATGAATCGTGGTTTATGGCTAACCAGCCGAATGGAATGTTTAACTTTTCGGTAGTTGTTAAACTACCGAAAAGCTAAACATTACATTTACTTTGCAATTGTTTAAATGGACAAATTGATGTGAAGTTTTTGCGAAAAAGTTACACGTCTTCTCAGTGAGAATCGAACTCACGACTCCCTGATCTCTAGTTAGGGCGCGTTACCTCTACGCCATGAGAGGACTCATGAACGCAGAAGTTAACCTGAATTCGATTTCAGCTCAAGAATCACGTGGTCCTTTTTCGCAAAGGGCACCTCTTTCGGAAGAATTAGATGCCCATCCAAACACAACGCTTTTTATATACACACTACCCGCCACAAGTATGGAATCGCGTATTGCAACACTCATACTGTATATTGCAGCACCTTGAAAAGTTTAGCATCACCTAAAATGAATATTATCTCGTGATTCTGAAGTGCTAGATCAATGTATTTTTGAGGTCATCTTAAAAAATACGTCTTTAAGCCCCTGCAATTTTTTATTTTCGTTGAAAAAAATTTTTAGCACTGGATTTTGGGTGATGCTAAACTTAAAAGTGCTGCAATACTCAGTATTGCAACGATTCCATACTTATGGTGGGTAGTGTATATCCAATGCCTAGCCCGAGAATTTTTTTTTTCCTTCCATTAAAGTACTAATGAGTTACATAGAATATCCAAGCTTGATTTGGTTTGAAACACATAGATATAAGAATCAAATGTATTGTTTAAAAGGATACTGATGAAGGAATTAAAACATTAGAGATAAAAAAGCAACGAACAGCTTATGGCAAATATGCTTTATTGAACAAAATAATGAGAACAATCGGGTGGTGCCTTTTTCCCGTGAAACATCGGTATTATTAATATTAATATCCCGTTTCGCCCGATTACGTCTATTTTTATGAAAAGCTTGTATATTTTGGGTAATACTATTGGAAAAATATAAGAGATGGTCAAACAAGTATTGCTAATGCAAAAAGAGACCATATAATCATCTGATGCTACAGTGATTAGGATTGAGCTAAAAAGTGGCTTATGTTGCACAGTATAACCAAAAAAACCAGAGTGTATAGTGCTACTTAAAAAAAATGTTCAAAGGCATTGCACATGTAGTTGCTGATTTGCGTCCGTTCTTCTCCCAAAGTACACTGTGCATTGTTTCCATTCGCAATTGTCATTGAATTTCTAGGTACCATCAGCTTTCTCCACGGTTCGCTTTAAATCAAACGGTTATTGTTTTTTTTTTTTCTCGGAAACCCAATCCATACGGTTAATCAATCTCTCCATTATATCTTTTTACTCGATTAAAGGCGTCGAAACTCGAAACTGTGTGCAAGAGGGCACAACTGCTCGATGTCCGACTCGAACTCCGCTCCAATGGCATGGGCCATGCATTCAAACTGCAAACAACATTACGCAAAAATTGCGGTTCTTATTGCGCAATCGATATCAGGTAACGTTGAAAAGAATTCCTCATTAAAATGAGAAGCTTTACATAAAATCTTCCTCATTTGGTTTCCTATTTATGCGTACCTGGAATGCGATCTGAATGCTTTCGTTTTGTTATTCTTGCTGATGCAATACGTTTTGCTTCGCTCATTTGCTCAGCTGGTATCATCCAGCATGTGCCAACCGACAGCGTTTTCCCAGATCGGTTCTGCTTCGCTACAAACATATGAACATAATTCAATAAACCCTTCATTCTTATTATTATTGCAAACCAAATCAAAAAGGTATCATTGCATCTTCTGCCGGAACGTCTGCTGGGTCGTAACATCCAAGATGCTACAGTTGTGTTCAAAATAATAGTAGTCGAAGGCGGTTTTCACACAAAATGCTCTATTTTGACATGTTGAACTTCGTTTCATTATGAGCAACTGACAAGAAAAAATGATAATGAACTACAAGTATCCTCAATATCATTATCACACGAAATTTCGAAGTTAGTTAGAAGAAGTTAAGCACCAAGTATCTTCGATCAATAGAATAGTAAAGGGTGTCCCACATCTTGAGTGAAGAACTAGCCTGATGAGTTAAAATTCACACAAATAAAGTCAAAAAAAAAAAAAATGTCCCACATCTTATCGCATCATGGAAAACGCAGTAGACAATTATGCACCTATATTTACCAAACTGTGTTTCAGCATAAACACCTTAAGTTTCAAAAACTTTGGTTTCATATGACGAACAAAGTTGATGTTTTACACGCCTATGAATGATGAAAGAAAAAAAAGGCCCGTTGGGTTTGATTGTAATGCAAGCGTTCGCTCACTAAAACATGAGAATTGTTGGAGAGTTACCGTTCATTCTGCTGCATTGCGAGTTTTGAAATTTTCTTTTCGCATCGTTTCAGCAATTTGCTTTCAAACAACAAATGTATGAGTAAAAAATTTTTTGGCAATATTTAGCTGATCAACAATTTTCAAAATAAAAACTATATACTAGTATTGAGAGATTTCGCTTTACTTTTAAAGTGCATTTTGAAAGTATGATCATATTTGTTCTGGGTCAAAATTTCATGAGGATTGCTCATAGGGAGACAAAGTTACAATATGCCAAAATTGAGCTTTTTGTACAAAAATGGGCTTTCACTACTATTATTCTGATCACATGGTTCGCGAATCCGCACGATGCTCTTATTTTCTTTGAACCGGGAAAAGTTGTGGTTCAGCATTACCTTCAAGGGAGTAACAGACATTCGTTCCATCCTTTTATGAGTCTTGCCTGTAAGAATGAGCACACGTTTAGGCGTACGGCGCCGAAGTCGTTTGCGCAACAGCTAAACAAGGATGGAAAGGAATCATGTGTTGAATGCACTAATTTGTTCCAGTAACTGTTGTACACGACACTCTGTCAAAATAACGGTCGGATCAGATCGAATTACTTATTGTGAAAATAAGATACTGTACAAAGTTCATCCATTTACTTCGCAGAGGAACATTAAAGAAAAATATTTCGTATATTTGGAAGGCTTAAGCGCCAAGGGTCAAGAGGGAATGACATTAGGGATCTTTCAAATATTACGTAATACAAGTGGGAGTCTTTCGTAGTGTTAGGGTTCATACAAAAATTTTAAACCTTCCATACAAAAGCTGCGTTGTGGGGAAGGGAGGGCGTTTCTTTCGTTTAGTCACTAAACATGGTTGCAACTATAAACCAGAGGAAGGATGAATCACTGAATCCACAACTTCCTCCCAAAAAAATGGAGTATAAAACTGTCACTAAACATGGCAAGAATGGAAGAATGGACGTTTCTTCCAAGAATGAAATGGATAATGTTGATAATTGCATCGAAATGAGCAATCAGTTCGGCACTTTAGACAAATTTTCCGAACACCAAATCAAAGGGGCCCAGATAGCCGTAGCGGTAAACGCGCAGCTATTCAGGAAGACCAAGCTGAGGGTCGTGGGTTCGAATCCCACCGGTCAAGGATCTTTTCGGGTTGGAAATTTTCTCGAATTCCCAGGGCATAGAGTATCTTCGTACCTGCCACACGATATACGCATGTGAAAATGGTCATTGGCATAGTAAGCTCTCAGTTAATAACTGTGGAAGTGCTCATAAGAACACTAAACTGAGAAGCAGGCTCTGTCCCAGTGGGGACGTAACACCAGAAAGAAGAAGAAACCAAAGCGGCCTCTAGTCTAGGCTTCTTGATTCAAGTGGGGAAACAAAGAGTGACGCATATCGTGGTCAGTTTATCCGAATTTGGGGTATATAGGCAGGAGATCTTGAACTCCATTAGGGGAATCAAGGATTCCTTCCAAATAGCAAAGAACGGAGGTTGTCGCGTTTTTTCGGAAATTCTTAAAGATCGCGAACTTCTTCTCATACATCTTGAAGAGAAAAAGCACAATATTAATACTTATAACGACAAAACCAAACGTTTGTTAAAAGGTCTCTCAAGTGACAATAAGTCACTTGAAGAGATCAAAAATGGAATAAATGATTTACTTGGATTTTCCCCAGTCCAAGTAATCATCATGAAAAAAAGAACCCAATTTGGCAAAGGGCTTTCATAACAATTTTATTAAGCTCATTTTGATACAAGTGAACAAAATAATATTAAAGCTTAAGGTGATTATAGATCGAAGCCACACCTCAAATTTTCAAGAGCACAAGACTTGAGAACCAAACACCGCTCCGCGCTGAAAATTTATCCCATTGGTCACCACCAGCAAGCAAGCAATTTGATTGATTTTCTACGCGGAGCGCTGTTTGGTTCTCAAGTTTTGTGCTCTTGAAAATTTGAGGTGTGGCTTCGTTTTATAATCACCTTAAGAAGAAGGAAGACTCATGTTTGATGTCCGTGTGACGTGGGAACATTTCCAGAAAAGTGGAGGAAATTTCCAGAAGCCCACTCAGTACCGTCGTTGCCAAAAGTGGGGTCATGGTACAAAACATTGCCGCATGAATGCTAAATGCATGATTTGCAGAGGTTCTTCTCATGCTAAGGACGTCTGTCCTGTGAAAGATGATAACAAGAACTTTGTATGCGCAAATTGCAGGGGACTTCATAAATCTACGATAACGGTCGTTTCCAGAAGCAGTCCAAGTTGGTGTAAAATTTACAAATCAAATTGTTATAGGATGACTTTTTTCTAATGGATCCAAATAATAATTTAAAATTTTTAAATTGGAATGCTCGTTCTTTGAATGGTAAGGAGAACGAGCTGTTTAATTTTCTAACAGCTAATAACATACATATAGCAGTTATTACTGAAACGTATTTGAAACCTGAATCCAAACTCAAAAGAGATCCGAACTTATTTGTTTATCGAAATGATCGATTTGATAGGGTATGTACGGGACCTGCAATCATCATGCATACGCGTATAAAACATCAACTTTTTTCGTCATTTGAAACTGTAGGTGTTTCTATTGAAACACAGCTTGGTAAATATACTTTCATAGCTACCTATTTGGCTCTTCAATGCTCTGGATAGCAAGTGAATTTGCTCCAAACTGACTTGCAAAAATTGTCTCGCAATAAGTCAATTGTTTTGTCATTGGTGACTTTAATGCCAACACCGCTAGCGTATGACGGCTTACCATAGTAGCATGTCCGAAAGAATTTGAAACTATTGAGAACCAGAGCTACAGGTCCAAAGTCCAGATAAAGGTGGATGGTTGTGATGGCTATGACCATGGTCATTATGTATAGAACAAACGGACAATGCTGTATCGTGTCAGCACCGAGGAGGCAGCCCCTATAGCACGATGTAGGTAGCGCAACCCTGGTTAGCTGGCCTATCGAAATCTCTTCACCAACCAAGAAAGGCATAAGTAAAGCAAACGGATTGATTTTACGGCAACAGACTCGGCAACGAATAAAAGACAACGATTGGAAAGTTGGATCTTGAAACGTGAGAACTTTAAATAAACCCGAGCGTGTTGGGCTCCTTGAAACGTGAAGCAGAACTGGTTAGATTGAAGGTAAATACGTCGAAATTGAAATATCTACTGGCTTGAGGAACCGAGCGCGACAGAGCTCGCATTGGCAGACGCGTGATAATCGACCGAGATGAATTCGAGGTGGAGGACGAATTTGTCTACCTCGGATCATTGGTAACGTCGAATAATAACTACATCAGAGAAATTCGAAGACGTATCATTGCCGGAAGTCGCTCTTACTACGCATTCCACAAGACCTTGCGGTCTGGTAAACTTCACCTGCTTACTTATACTATACCATGTACAATACGCTTACAAGACCGGTAGTACTATACGGGCATGAGACGTGAACAATGCTCGAAAAGGATCTGCAAGCGCTAAGAGTTTTTGAACGACGTATGCTTAAGACGATCTTTGGCGGAGTATGTTAGAACGGCGTATGGAAGAGAAGAATGAACCACAAGCTTGTGCAACTCTACGGTGAACCCAGTATCCAGAAAGTCGCCAAAGCTGGAAGGGTACGATGGGCGAGGCACGTTGTGAGAATCCCGGACAACAATCCCACAAAATTGGTGTTCACCTCAAGTCCGGCTGGTACAAAACGAACAAAAGCGCAAAGGGTTAGGTGATTTGACCAAGTGGAGCAGGATCTTGAAAGTGTGGGACGATCGAGGAACTGGAGCCATGAACCGAGTTAGTTGGCGTAACATTGTGACCCAGAAAATGTGTTGAAGGACGTAGCGCCACCAAAAATAAGTTAGCATTTATACTTAACAGTGTCAAATGATCCTCTAACACCTTATAAAATTCAATTGAGAGATTAACGAGTATAAAACCAAGCTCATCATATATTCCAAACAAAAATGTCCACCGAGATTCCTGATCAAAATAAAGGAAATAAATTACTAACATACCGATGCCCATCGGAATATTCTCGTGCTCATGTACAGACTAGACTATGTTCTCCTGTATGTGAACTTCCTTAACATACAGGAAAATCAAACATGAATTTATTGATTGACTCCATGCGTCTTCTGGAGGGAGCTTCACGTTCCAAGTGTTGAAATCTGGATTTTGTATCGACACACGAACATTTTCCATACGGAACGGAACCAATCGTCTCGAAGTTTACTCCTAAAGACTCATCGCCATCCTCGTCGTCATCGTCGTCGATGTTTTCATAGTCTAATCTTATCAGCAGCTGTGATCGAATAAATCCCATAGCTACATGCATAGACGTTCGACTTTGGTTTCTTGCCCACTCTTCTTCTCTTGTTGGTTATACTTCATAGTAATACTTTGTGGTCTGAGACTTTAGGTCGTAGGACTCCCAATAGTGAAGTAATAAATAACACTGCTGCCCGACGCAGTGCTGGGTTCGATTACAAAAAAAAATAAGATTTATGGTTACATTATATACATCGATTTAAAAGTTTCCACATTTGTTAAAAATGGTTCATCTCATCTGCAATTTGCACTGATAGCTGGATTAACATTCCCTGCGGTGGTGCAAAATCGGATACTGTTATGCGCACATTCAAACAGCCGTAGAACATCTTTGCATGAAATATTCATATATGTAATAGGCGAGTAAATTTTGTGTTCATGTTTTGTTTATCGAATAACATACAAGCCAAATTGAATCCAAGATGGGCAAGTAACGTTCGAACACTTCCCATGAGGGCATATTGTGTATTGCTTATATTCAATATAGAAGCGGCGCACTATGGGGCAGAAACGTACTTTGGTTGGCCAAAACTTCTAGCGCTCTGAGAATGCGTCCCAAAGGTTTGTTGTCTTCGGTAAATTAACTTAAGTTAACTATTTTATCCGCCAAAACTGGGAGGGACCAGATAGCCAGAGCGGTAATTGCGCAGCTATTTAGCAAGCTGAGGGTCGAGAGTTCAAATTTCACCGGTCGAGGAATTTTTCGTACGGGAAATTTTCTCGACTTCCCAGGACATGAATTATCTTTGTACATGCCAAACGATATACACATGCAAAAATGCCATTATTCTCACTGTAAATTTTTTTTTTTTTTTTTTGTAAAATTTGGTTTTATTTAGTCAGTTAAGTAATTCACGGTAACAATTATTTACATTTAAAAATCACAGATCTAGATGAAAGTTCAATTCGTTTACATCGATTCTTCCGTTAACATCATTAACAAAGGTGATGTACTTAGCAAAAACTTCTAGCATCTTGACTCTTGTTTCTCTTCTTACACCCGGGAACGCCGGTCTCATCAGGTCTTCAAATGTAGGTCGCCTCCATCCATTCATCAGCACTGCTAGCCTCTGCTGTAGGACCGTCCATGCCGGGCCGACACGAGCACAGTCACTGAATTTATGCTGGAGCGTTTCAATCGTTGGGCCACCGCAATGAGTGCAAAACTCGTCGTCTGCTCTCCGCATCACGGACAGCAGTTTTCGGTGCTCCCACTTCTCGTTCACCAACAGGTAGAGCTTTGAACGCCCCGCCGAGAAGAGCTTGTTGTCGCTGATATTTCGCCACGCACGTGGCCAGTCGATCGTCGGATGACTTCGTTCCACCTTGGGCATGTCCGTTTGGGAGACGAAATGCCGGTGGATGAGATCGGCGGAGGGGTTTTCTTGGATAGGGGGTGGAATTTGGGAGTAGTTTGAGAGGATTATTTTCAGGTCGGGATTATCTATTGAGATTGCAGGGCGTGGATTATCGTGGAAAAGAAGGGATTTATAATAGGGAATGGAATCGATCTCTTTGAGATGACGGTTGATGGCGAGTGATTTCGCCTTCAACGCAGGCAAATGAAGGTTTAATCCCCCATGCTCCTTGCTGCGCGCAAGCTGCATCATCGGGACGCGGGCGGGCACTCCTCTCCACAGGAACGTACCCATCGTTGAAGTGATTTTCGCCGTATGCACTCCTAGTGGTGGCAACACCGACGAAACGTACCACAGCTTGCTGGTGCCGAACGTATTCAACATGATGACTTTCTGATGCAGGGTCAGCATGCGTATCGATTGCAGCCACATTTGTTGCGCAAACTTCCCCACCAGCGCATTCCAATTTAGAGTGGTCATCAAGCGTATCGAGTTTGCGAAGGTAATACCCAAAATTTTGACTACATGGGCTGTCTGTAGCCATTGGGTGTTGATTGAATTACCTTCGCAAAACCCGACATCGATCGCCACTGTTTTGCGCAGATTCAACCGCGCGCCGGCAACAGCCTCGAACCGGATAAATATTTCATTCATCAGCTCTATCTGTGGGGCTGACGTCACGATGACGCTGATATCGTCGGCATACGCAACCAACAAATCGTTGCCACATGCTTGTTCGAGCCTACACACCAGGGGGTGGAGGTAGAGAACGAAGAGATGCATGGACAACGGGTCACCCTGCCGGACCGAACGTTGGATTTCGAACGGACGTGAGAGACGCCCGTTGATGAGCAGCCGAGAGGTGGATCGACTGGCAATGCACGTGAGAAGAGAGACGAGATCCCGACTAAAGCCGAGCGAGCACATGGTGCCGAACAGGTATGAGTGCCGGACCCGATCGAATGCGTTCTCCAAATCAAAGCTAATAAGCTTGCCGGCGCGCCGGTGGTGACGGAGACTCGCAATCCGATCTTTCAGAGCAAGAGTGGCCTGAAAAATGTTACGCTCCGAGTTAGAGCATTTCTGCCCGTCGCTCAGCACGTGGTGAGCTCGCATGACGCATTCTAGCCTGGTTTTGAGAATGCGCGAGAGGAGTTTGTAGTCGCTGTTGAGGAGCGAGATGGGTCGATACGACCGGGCCGTATTCTCCCCTCCCTTCTTCTTCACCAGCACGATGATGCCCTCCACAAAAGCAGGGGGAAGGTTGCCGGCTAGTGCTTCGTTGAGCAGGAGATTGAGTTCGCGATGGATCACGTCGAAGAGACGTAAATAAAATTCCCGTGGGATACCATCATTGCCGGGGGAACGCCGTGGGGCACTCGCTCGGATGGCAGAGAGGATTTCTGCAGTGGTGATCTCGTCCATGCAGGCTTGATTGATGGGATCATCGGGTGGGATCACACGCTCGCATGTAAACCCGTCATCGTTGTTGTTTTCTGCTGTTGCTTCCTCCGTGTAGAGACGCGAGAAGAAGTTTAGCAGATTCGCTTCGATCGCTGCTGGCTCGGCAACGGTCTCATTCTCCTCCGTTCGCAACTGGGTGATGACGGTCCTTCTCCTTCGTCTCTCCCCCAACTGAAATATCGAGACGGGTTCTCCCGCCACGTGCGTCTCGTTCATTCGCATAAACATGTGCGAAAAGTTGCGTTGAAGCGCCAACATTTCGCCTTTCAATCGATTGATGGTGGGTAACATTTCGGGATGCTGATAGTACCCGTCGTATGCTAGCCGGAGCTCCGCATATAGACGCTGATGGGCGTCGTGATATTCGTCAAAGACGATACGCGATTTACGCTTGAAAAAGGTTTTTATTTTTGGCTTAGCGTACGAAATCCACCACTCGATCCATGAGCCGTAATTTCTGCGCTGCCGAGTCCAATATTGCCACTGTGTTTGGAACTCGGCAACGTTCTCATCGGTGAGAAGATGCGGTCGAAGGGACCAGAAACCACGGCCGGGCTCATGTCCTAGCTGGGGGAGGCAAAGACGGGGTGTCAGCGCTTTATGGTCCGTGAATGAGCAGACATGCGTATGCGCGGTACGCAAGTGCTCCCGCAAACCGCTGCTCACATAAATGCGGTCGAGGCGCGATTGTGCGTTCCGGCAAACGTACGTAAAACCGGCATCCCGGGGGCGCAACTTTTCCCACACATCGTGGAGCTGCAGCTGCTGCACAGCAGTTTTGAGTGCAGGGCTGGTATTGGGGCTGGACGAGTCGCATGCTCGAAGCACGCAATTAAAATCGCCAGCGAGGATGACATGCTGAGTGGGGTAGCGCAGATAGTAGGCGAGAGTGCCGTTGAAGAAATCCTCCCGTGCTGCGCGCTGAGCAGAGCCGGAGGGAGCGTAGAGGTTACAGATCGTGGTATCATGCACTCGCAGAGCGATTAGGCGGCTGTCCAGGCTTTTCTCGATGTGAGAGACCTGAATGTGTTCCTTCAGAGCAACAGCTGTTCCTCTTCTCGTGTGGTCTACATTCGTGTATACGACGAAGCCAGGCAAGGAGAGCTGGTCGTTTTCCACTTCTTGCAGACACACAATATCGAGACTTTGGCTGTTGATGAAGGTGCGCAGCGCTGCTATTTTCGTGGGATTGGTGATGGTGCCGATGTTGATGGACGCGATATTATAGGATGTGAGAGCCATTACGATTGGGAATCCTCATCCTGCTCGTCGTCATCGTCTTCTCGGCGTGGCTTTTTGCCGGGTGGTCGGCCTCTGCTTCGCCTGTTGCTCGTAGATGCCGACGATTCATCGGTCTCGTTGCCGTTGCCATTCTTGCTATGCGATCGCAGCGCATGGATCGGCTTTTTGAACAAGTCCACCACAGCAACATTGGGTTGTGTAGCTTCGGTGGCTTGTTGAGTCGATCGGTGAGACGACGACGAACCGTGCGCGCGTTGGTGTTGCGGGCTGTGGGACGCCGTTAAGTCAATCTTGCCGGATTGACTTTTTGCTTTCGTCACCTGGGCAGACTGTTCGGTCCGACTCGAAGCCTTCGGCAGCTCGGGAAAAGCAGCCGACGAGGTGAGTGATGGCGCGGTAGCACCTACCGGTTTTGTTCTCGGTGGTTTCACACCGGACGAGTTTTTCGGTGGCGGACGGTTGCCACTCTGCTTTGCTACGTTGGCGTAGCTCTTCTGCACCAGAAGTTTTTTGTTCTGGACACAAGATATGCCAGAATGTGCCTGCTCTTTGCAGTGCTTGCATGATATCAGCTGCCCCTTGTACACCACATACGCCGGCTGCCCATCAATGGTGACCCACGAGTCGATGTTTCGGTTTAATAGCATACGGGCCGACCATATGCCGAGTGGTACGCCGGCGAACTCGTAGCCCTCTCCCCACGTTAGTTCGTGGATTGAGATCACTTCACCGAACGCACGCAAGAACTCCACGATCTTCTCTTTCGTCACGTTTTCGGGGAGGTCATGGACCTTCACCTCAACACTTCCATCTTCGATGGTTAATCGAAGCTTGTGCTTCTTCCCATCTAACTCCACTTCGTGTCGGTCGTTATGTTCGTCCACTATTTTCTGTGCAAGCGTCAGGTCGCTGACCTTGACGAATGCACATTGTTCGCCTCTACTGCACTGTAGTCTTAACACATCTTCCTTCTTCAGGCCGAGAACTGTGCGGCAAAAGCCGTGCACCTTTTCGAAAGCCGGCTTCACGGGGAAGCTCGAGTAATCGATGCGGAAGGTGTTTTCTCGCCTCATCGCGTAATCACCACACACGCGACGCGGCACTACGTGATATCGATAAACGATCAGAAAAAATAGGCCTGACTAATGAGGAGCGCAGTCGTAAAAACGTCTTCGCGTCTCAGAAGCTGAGCGATGTAAATTCACAATTGTTTCTAGTGATGAATGGAAATGCAATAGAAAAACAATAAATTTTGATTGTTTTGCGCGAAAAATGCCTTGAAAATCATCCAATTAAATTACCCTAAATTCTATTGTTTTGATGTAAATTATTGAAATTGTTTATCGACATATCGGTACAAAAAAAAAAAAAAAAAAAAGACCGATTTGCCGATAATAAATTTCAATAATATAATTATCACGGTCGATACCTTTGTATGTTTTGATGTAAATTTTGAGCAAAAGAACAGATTTTAAATTATTTTAAAAAAATACGTTTCGTTTTATGGTGAACCTTGTGGTTAATGTTATATTGTAACAGTAAAATCAATTGTATTTAAAGGACACATCTCCAGAGCGCAATAAGTTTTGGCCAACCAAAGAAGGTTTCTGCCCCACAGTGCGGCGTTCAGAGTTGGCAGGCAGAGATTTTTTCCTGTTGCATTTTTTTTTTCTCGAGGACTTCAGGCAATCTATAACTCGCTGGCGCGCGCCACTAATCCGTTGCATTGGCCCTGTAGATCAAACTTTTACGATTTGCGAAACAGAGCATTGCATCACTTGTGGAGTCTTTTTTTTCCCTAGTTCGTTTCTCGCCTTTTTCCGCGATGCAAGTCACCTGGTCATTGACTTTTGGCTCCGGTCAGCTGAAAACATTATGTGTCGATCTCGTCTCTCGAATCCGTTGCAGGATCTTGACCTTGAAGGCCGCACAACGAATGGGATGTTGACATAGTCCGTTAACGATTCGCTGCCATCACCGTTGCTAAGGAATTATAAATAAGAAAGAGATCGTTCCTTGTAGCAACAAACGATCCAAACCTATCATCAGCAGAGTCAAATTACGTAATTAGCCTCTGGAGCCTGGTGCCGGCCGGCGCTTGCAAAGCAGGTTTTCCTTTCAGAATCAGAACCGATTGAAGATCAATCGTCTCTGATGAACGTGATCCTCTGCCATTGCGATACGCGTGAAGACAGTGGATGGTACAAGTCGGTACTGAATATGGGAATGTTCGCTGACAAACCTTGCAAACGAGTGAAACCATGAGTTGACGAAGACAGTATAATCGAGTTAAGACAGATACAACATGGACAATTTTTTTGAATTTCATATCTGACATAATGCCATTTGACATAACGAATTTACCAATACCGTTTTGATTCATATTAAGGACACTAAAGGCCTCAGGGAAATATAACTCAGCATATGGCATACAAAATAAATCATTATGTATGATTCTCCAGCGTTTTCGAGCGTCAGAAACCCTAAGCTTTCGAATGGTGAGTAAAGAAATACGTTTCCGCAAGTTGAGTTTGAGTTCATGGAAATCATTGATAGAAAAGTCAAATCATCAATTGAAATCGTCAAACCACTAAAGAGATGTTTAAGGTAGTTTTGCATTATAAATTTGCATAGATATTTATGGAAAAAGCTTGAAGTTCAATTAACATTTCATGCATGTCCTACAAACACCAAACTGATAATTGGATCAGCTATTACAATACATTAAAAATACATGATGAATTTTCATGAAGAAGTGATTTTAGTTCGTAGTTCAAACCTCAAGCAGTCTTCATTAGCTTTTGAGTACCATAATAAGGAATTCTTTATTAGTATCATTCCAAATATTACCCAAGTAACATTGATAGATGAATAACAGCTTATTCAGCTAAAATGCGGCTTATTCAGCCTCTTTTCAGTTGATTAAACTGTTATTCATCTACCAATGCTACCTGGATAGGGGGAGATCCCCCAGTACCGGAAACCTAAGCCATGTTTAGTTCTATGTGATCATGTTACCGTTTTGATTCATATTACGGACGTTTAAGACCTTAATGAAGTAAAACTTATCAACAATACAAAATAAATAATTCTGTATGATTCCTCCGCGTTATCGAGCCTTCAAAACACTTAACTTTTGAATGGTGGGTGAAGATTTTGATTCTGATATTAAAATAATATAAATGTTACGACTTTTCATGATTCTTATTCCGGAGGCTTCCTAACTTTTGCCTTATATTCTGGACAAATTGATTCGAATTCCTGTCGAATGAGCTGTCCCATGAAACACATAGATAGAAAAAATCAAATAACCAATCAAAATCGTCAAACAACTAAAAAGACGTCTAAGGCAGTTGGACATCATATATAGATATCCATGAAAAATGCTAATTAAAATGAGCATCGAAACAGAGAACTTTTAAACAACAAAAAATCGAAACATCTTCTTCTTCTTCATGGCATTTACTTCCTTACTGGGACAGAGCCTGCTTCTCAGCGTATGCCCAGGGAAGTCAAGGAAATTTCCATTACGAAAAGATCCTGGACCGACCGGGATTTGAACCCAGACACCTTCAACATGGCTTTGCTTTGTAGCCGTGGACTCTAACCACTCGGCTAAGGAAGGCCCCCGAAACATGTCGTGTGAAATGTTTCCTTAACTAAATAAAGTGTCCGGAATTTGGAGCTGTCCGTAACATGAATCAAATCAGAACCCATTTATGACAGCGTTCAAAAATATTAAAATATACCTTTTTGATTCATATTACGAAAAGGCCTCGTTTTAAAAAGTTTATTAAAATAAGCAACGAAAGTCCGTAATATGAATCAAAACAGTAAATATGAATTTCATCATTACATTTCGGTGATTTATTTTAGTACCAAAATGGCCAATCAAAAAAGGTGGCTCCCAATACCGAATACAAATTGCTCGATTTCTGTAAATTTGTGCATCATCAAATGCTTTTGATGATAGTGATGATTATGATGATGATGATGATGATAATATAAGCTGCCATCTATTGAAGCAAGGTATCCACCGGTAGCAATGGCATGTTCTAACAAAACAATTTGGTCAAGATTGTATGACTATTTACATTCAATCAAACTCCTATCTGAAGGGTCAAAAACGGACGGCGGATCCGTAAGCAGAGACACTTACGCGTAATCCGTAAGGGAAAAAGAATCTCCTTCCCGAAGTAAGTTCACACAAATAGTCTAGATTGTACAACTGTTTGTTTGAACTTGTTTGCAAGAAATAACCAATAGATGGGGAGAAGAGCCGAAATGTTAGCCCGCTTTTTCACGAAATGTTAGCGCAAGTTGACAGTTTAACTCTTCCTATCCATCTCGCATCAATCGGGTACCCAACCCACAATGCAAATTATATTGGAAATATAATCAAATAATACAGCCCATCATGAAAAGAGCTGGTCGTCAAATTGATGTCGTCTATTTCACCGTTAATTATAAAGTATCCGATTGCTGGTGTTCTGAAAGTACACTACCCGTAAACCGTAAAAAAAAAACAAACTTCCACTCCGGTGATGCCAAAATCAAATCCGGTTGCTGGCCTCCTCGAAGCGCACTGCCCGACAACCGAAAAAGATGTGCATCATCGAATGCTTTTGCTCCAAAAATCATATTTCATTGCCAATTCAATGAATTTGCAACATTTACAAGAACCATTTGAGTTTTTCTTAATTTGCAAGATGTTCATTAAAAACCTTTTTCATAAAAAACGAAAAATATTACATTTTTCAATTTTTTTTTCTGAATTTTAATTTTTCTCTTTTTATTGCATGTTTGATACCGTGATCGGTATCCATGGAAAATGAATGTATTTTGAGACACTGGTGCAAAAATTACAAAGCTTATCATATATCAAATCAAGCTGTCCGAAACCGGGACACAGAAGCTGCTTGACCAAAATTGTAGTTTGTTCACGTTTAGTTTAAATGTGCGTCGAGAATGTCCTCATTGTCGTCATTATTTTTCCTTCTCGGGTGACGCGTTCTTTTTTGCCGGGCAGTGTGTCGAGAAAGTCCGGGCAGTGCGTCAAAAATGCCCGAGAATTCGTCCGTTTTTTTTTCTCGGGTTGCCCTTTTTTGGAGTGCATGGAGAAAGCCCGAGTAATTTTAGTTTGTTTTTCCTCGGGTCGCGCGTCCCTTTTTTCTGAGTGCTTTTATATGGCCGAGCACACGAGTGAAGCTGCAAGTGGATTGTGGCTACTCAATCAAGGATGAGGGATCAATTGGTGAGCTCGTTTCATGCTTTTTTTTCAAATCTGTAAAGTATGTATGACCGCACATTTAATCGTTACATAAATTTGATTTTTCAACAAACTATGAATGGTTCGTCACTGTAAGTGTCGGCATAAACTCTTATTCATAACTTTTTTGTTTTATAGATTTTATATAAAATCCCTTACCTTTATTTTTATAAATAAAAAAGGGCTGTGAAGGGTTCGGTCTGTTTGTCTTGACTTGCAAAACGTTCATTTTATTCAAAAGACTTTGAATGGTTAGCCACTGTAGGTGTCGGCATAAGAATATTATGTGATGGTCCAGCCAATCGACTTTTTTTTCAATTTGAGTAAAATATCCTAACAGCTGTAGGAATGTTGCTTTCAGTTATTTGAGCTAACAAAATTTGAATGGTTCGTCACTTCAAGTTACGAAATTATTTTCTCATATTTGAAAATTTTTCATGTCAATTGAAAATATGATATTCCTAAGCATGTTTATATCTCACAAATAATCGTTTATCATGGTCTAATCGCTTATCAAAGTGAATCCTGTGACCCAACGACCCTCCCCATTAACAACCATCCCTCCCAGTAGCCTTTGTGGAGATGCAGAGGAGAACACGGTATCCAAATAGCAAAGGTTACACACTAACATTCCTCCCCTCAGTCCCACCTGACTGCAAAGACGTGGCCGGCGCCGTTATTGACCATGTATAAATAGAGGCACTGAATTATGCACACTGAAGAAGGTTATGGCCAATCCCAGCCGAAATTCTAGTTGATTCCTTGTGCATATTCACTGACTTCGGTCAATCACGGAATAGCAACCATTGATATGTGTAGTCAGTCTAAAAGCTAAGCTAAGCTTCATAACGGGTGTTGTCCGTGTCCGTGTGACTATTGTCGGCAGCCTCATTCTCTTCAGCAGCTTTCCCATAAGAACTGCTGGCAAATCTGTTCGGCAACTTCGAATTAGTCGCAATTTGAGGCGTGTTCATTTAAATTTATGACATCTCTGTTGAAATTGTTTATTCAGTCTCGGAAATCTCGTCAGCGGGAAGCTGACAGAACATAGAATCGCCTGCTCGTTTTTATTGGTGTGTTTTGATAGGAATATACGAATCTAAGATAAAAGATCGGAAGACAAAAGGTCGAAAGAACAGAAGGTCGAAAGACAAAAGGTCGAAGGACAAAATGTCGAAAAACAAAAAAGGAGGGACAAAACGTCAAAAATCTATTTTCAAGGAAGGACAAATTTTCCACCATGCAAATCATTTTCAACCTTTTGTCCTTTCGAACTTTTGTCTCTCGTATCATAATGAGCTTTTATTGGCTTTTATCTGTAAAAACGATACTACTCAAAGTGGAAGGGAGCAAGGAAAGTAATGAAAGAATATGATGGATAGAATCGCCAGCGAACGACGAGAGAAATGAATAGAAGTTGAAAACTGTTTTCAAATTTGAAAATCGTGAAAACCCATTTTTTCATATTTGCTGATAAATCTTAGTTTAAGCAATGACATCTTATTTTTCAGTCATAAATTTTGTTATTGTAGTCTGATGAACATATTTGGCTAGAAGATGGATTTATTTAAATGCATTCCAAATTTATTTTACTTCAAATATTTCTGGATAGAAATAAAAAGTTTTTATTGTACTCAAATTTATTGAACTAGGATTTTAAACATCTCTATTTTTAATAAATGCGAGTACCTTTTCGGTTTATATTACGAACAGCATCAAATTCCGGACACTCTTCATTTTATGGGAAAGATGTCACACGAAATGTTTCCATTTTTGCCGTTCAAAAGTTCTAACTTTCAAGGCTCGTTGTCATAAGCATTTTCTATAGATATCTATGAAAATTTATAATGGCCAGCAACCTAAGGCGTCTTCCTAGTGGTTAGAGTGTTTCAATTGAAGGTTTGACTTTTCCATTAATGATTTGTTTGACCAGTCCGGAATTCGAATCCAATGGACCAATGCATGAGTTCATTATTTGGCGTTTGAGCGGTGCCGTGTTATTTATGTGACCATGGTGACCAGTGAATTCGGCACCGCTCAAACGTCAAATTAGTGAACTCGTGCAATGGTCCATATGTAAAGTAATAGTAATACAGTCAACTCTCTCTAACCCGATATTGCAGGGACCATCGAGTTAGGGAAGTATCGAGTTACAGAACACAAAACCAGTGCACATGCGATTCAAGGGACCCTCGAGGTAGCCATGAAAACCAACTTTTAATATGGTTCTCTAACTCGATATCGAGATACGGAATATCGAGTAAGGGAGAGTTAACTGTAGTAAAGGAGCGTCCTGAATAAGAATCATAAAAAGTCCACACATTTCTATTTATTTCAAATTATTCATTCTGCGTATTCAAAATCTTCACTCACCATTCGAAAGTAAAGTGTTTTGACGGTTCGATAACTCGGAGGAAACATATGGAATGATTTATTAGGCATGTTTTTTGATGAGTCCTAGCTTCACTGAGGCCTTTAGTGTCCGTAATATGAATTCAAACGGTATATTTCAAGGATGTGTTAGTCTACACAAACATTGTTTTCCATCCTCTTCTTTTAATGCACCATCTAGATTGGACCATGATTTCTCAATTTTCCGAACTTGTTCGGTACTGGATGCATATCTCCCTATGTCGTTAATCAAATAAGCTTTCAATCAACCATTTCCAAACAAGCCATTGACAGGTCGTCCGATTGACCAAATTGTATTCGACTGAATTTTATTCAATGAAATGTTTGTAGCATGGTCACTTTTTTGTAAATATTTTATTAAGATTTATTCAATATGAACATAGATGTACATAAATTGTTATATAATTATATTGACGAACGATACAAGTCATTCAGATGTAATGGTAGCGAAAGAGATAGCGCTTCAATCGGTTCTCATTCGTAGTTGATGAGGATCGTCGTTTGAAAAGGTCGTGAAATTACTTCGGTAATTTTACGTACTTCCGTCCACGAAGATGTAAAATCACACCTGAGGACTTTCAGAATTTCTACTCGTCCATTTTGACCTGTATCGTTCCGTCTATTTTTGGACTCTGATCTATTTATAACGATCGTTAACGTTCGGGCTTGAACTTTGAACCTTAGGCTTATTTGTGTTTCGTGGTGCAGTGTGTAAGGCGACAGGGACTTTTATTTGATACTAGTGGTCCCGGCAAACTTCGTCTTGCCATCAAGTAGGCTGTTGAAAACCGCTACGAATCGTCTCATACAATCTGACAGTTCCGTTCACTCTCGTTATTCCGACTTTCCCGGTGAATATCCTGCAACTTTTATACACACAAACACGTCGGAACCCTTGACGAACAAAATGGAGAAAGTATCATCAAAATCCACTGACCCGTTCGTAAGCCATTTCGTGACATACAAACACCATTCCATTTTTATTTATATAGATAGTATTGGTAGAAGGCGACTTGTATGCGGTTTTGGAAAAGTGCATTTCATTTTGAACTGTGATACTGAATATCGCATATATTTACGTGAACTATTGATTTTGTTAATTTTGACAATGAAATAATATATGATTCAATGAAAAATAAATTAACATGAATAATAAATTAACATTGAAGAACATGAAAAAAACAATATATTTATATAACAATTTATGTACATCTATGTTCATATTGAATAAATCTTAATAAAATATTTACAAAAAAGTGATTATGCTACATGTTCTATAATCTTTCGACCAAATTGACTTTTGAACAAATTTCCTTTCGATCAAGTTTCCTGAAGCCCTTGTAGATGTGACATATGTGCTCTCTCTCCAATAGTACACTAGCTGTGTTGCCCAGATTCTGACTATCTGCCGGTGCAGAAGTATGGCCAGCTTCTCCGGGTAATTGCTATTTGCTATTTGATTTTTGTTCTTATGGTATAAAACGGTACATATCCCAATTTAAAGCCATGCACATATTACTAACAAGTCAATGATCTTCTATATGTGATTTTTTTAGGTATTCCTCCCATGCCAAGACTACGTATTATGTATTATGATATCAGAATAGTTATGAATGTTAATGGCTTTCATTCTCCGTCTTATGTTACCCATCATAACATGATTCCATCTTCGAAAAAAAGCTATATAATCACTCTAAACCAGGACAATGACAACACGAATATATAAGCGTTGTATCACTATCATATGGATGGATTTCCCCAGCGAAGCTCATGCAGCCTGCAATTAAATTCGTACTGGCTGCCCATTTTTCAAGAACGCACTTCAATTAGCAATGCAAAGCTGGGCCCACAGCTTCGAGTGCATCCTACAATAAATCTGGTGAGCTCGTTTTTATCCACCTGAAGCAAATTTTTCCACTCATGTATATTGCATACGGCGTGCAGATTTATTGTTGTTTATCTTCTCGCCCTCGTTTCCAAGTTCCTTCAAGTTGATGGCGGCGCGTGGCGTTGCGGGGTTAAAAATATCGGACATGCTGCACTCATCTTACCGATGCGGTTATTATAGCTCTTAATTAGCTCCATTACAAACGTTCTTATTCAGTGGCCTGTTTTTGCTGTTGTACACACCTAGATAAACTCTTTTTCCGCTGATTCCGGGTACATTGAAAAAGGAAATTAAACGTGCGAAAAAGGCCGCCCCTCATTGGGTAGGCTGAAGAACTATGCAGCTCATTTGAAAGCATATTGCGTAATGACGACACAGTAGTAGTGGATATACGACTTTACACAAGATATAAGTAAGTACAGAATCGTATATTAAGACAGAACATGGGACAATGCGAAAACAGATGTTTAGTGAACGGTTTGTAGGCCGAACGAGTAAACTTGATTGATGGTCAACTGTGTGCTGTCCACGGGCACTCTTAAGGTGCTTCTATCGCCAGCGGTCACATCAAATCGGTGCATGAACTCGGTGGTCGTAGCTGTCGCACATGACAAGTCTAGCGAAGTATTCTTCCAGGCTTTCAATGATGGCTACTGGTTCCGCACACTATTATGAATCACAAACAAACAGACGTAACATTGATGAAATTTTCATAGGTCACACATTGAACTATCAATAAGATCAGACCTGCCCAACCGGTTCTATCCCGTTAGGCCGAAAATGGCCGATAGTTCTAATGAACCTTAAGGTCTAATCGGTTACTAACAGGGATGGGTTAGGATAATTTGTATTTCCTAGAAGCAGTCGAATGAATTTTCAGATCGAATGGCTTGTTTTTTTTAGCATTTTTACATTTATTTCATAACAACTACAAAGATGTTTACATTTTTTAAATGCTTTCACTATTTACAATAATTTACAAAAGATACATATATTGTTTGAATTGCCAAGAAAACAGTTGTCTATTATTCCAACGTTTCACACTAATTCTCTGTTTTAGATACAAATTTCACAATTTTCAGGACTTATACCGAACTGCGTCTTCTATATTCATTTTAAATTTCGATTTCATCTCATCATTTAATCATTTTCATTTTTTGTTTCGAACTCGAACATGTCAACATGCTCAACAGAGTCAATTCTTCCGCAAGAATCGCAAGTTGGAGAATCAATTCCTCTCACTCTGTGTCTGTACAGTTTTGTTTTGCAAGGAATAATGTCCCGATATACACAAAATATCGTCGACTTAGATTCACTGCATATAAAATTTTGGTTGACGTTTTCACATAAGGTTTCCCATTGAAAATGGGGTTGTTTCTCGAGTTGTTTAATATTTATATGTTTTTATTTAATATAGTAATCGTAGATCTGTTTGCTTGATTTGAAACCACGCACTACAAAATCGATTGCTTGTTTTTTCCACTCTCGCGATAATTTGTTACTCAAAACCTATTCTAACATAAATTTATCAGTTGTGGCTTGTTTTCCGGATAATAGAAGGTTCCTAACCGCCGGTATAGGGCTTCATTTTTAACCCCAAAAAAAATATTCAACTTGCGATAACTTTTTTGTTTTTCTCAATTTTTTTGCATAATTTTTTCACAAGCTCTCAAAAAACTCTTCTAGTTTCAAAATATGTGTCGATATTGACAATTGGTCATCTGGATCCGCAGATATTCCAAAATTCCTTGATAAACCGACACGTAGCCATTACCCACTTAAATATCTCAGGCTACAGACTTTTTTATCGTATTCGGATATTCACTCCTCGGATGATACTTCATGTAAGAGCGGTTTTCATTTGCATCAAGAATATTTGAGGCTCTTTATACGAATATTAAAAGTTTACACAATTTTAGCATTTTCGAAACGCTTACAAACAATCTGTTTTACGATCACTATTTGATGTAGCTTTGAATAGTCGGCCACTTATCTTTGACAGCCTAGTTATCATAGAACTTGAATACGGTTTCAAATCTCTTAGCGAAAAGCATTTTAAAAACTGGGACCATTTTTGTAATCTAAGTCAGAAATTTCCATATAACGTTAAACGCCTAGAGGTACGCAATGCCTTACAAATGTTCGTTATTCATTCAATTTTGTTTGATTCATACTCCATTATCAAAGTTACCCCAAAACAGAAAACCAACTTTCGATTACATGAAAAATTATATTTCCATTCAAAATAAATCTTTTGGCAATCTATCGACTGCAATCGATAGCTAGGATGCCAGTACTTGTTTTAAAAATATAAATTATATTTTTTTGAAACAGCATGCATAAATATTCAAGTTTTCTTCGAACAAACTATCAGAGCTACCGTAATCCGGGGTAACATTGATCAGCGGGGCAACATTGATCGCAATGACCCTCCTCGTTAGAAGTTCAATTCAACGTTTATCGATGAAATATTTCCAGTGCATGAATGGTGATTCGCTTTCTACTATTCATGAGCTAATAAACATTAAGGTTTTTGCAGAAATTAAGTTGTGTTCAAGCGTAAATTTTTTAACTTTTTGAAACAATGATTTTCATGATTATGGATAACACGCGCAAAGAATCATGTCGCACATGAGTTCTGGAAACGATATGAGCAGAATAAATGCAGTTATTTCTAAAAATGACATCGCTGAACACGATACCGTTGTTTAAATTTTCATATATATATGTTCAGTTAAGCATAATTCACGAATAACATAAATAATGCGTGAATTCCTCTGAAAATTGCCTACATTTAGGCGTATTTCACATTTCAAGGTGTTTTTAATTTTGAAATACCGTAATCCGGGGTAAAATTGATCATTTTTTTGGATATTTCTTAAAAATTTCATTTGAAAATGCATATGTTGCAAGTTTTATATTTTTAAAACAAGTACTGGCACCCAATGCTCGTGTCTATATACTGTATTTTGTTATCTGAAAGTTTTAAGCATGTTTAATAAATTGTTTTAAGTGCTTTTTTGATTTAGTTGATATGGGGTAACATTGATCAACCATGAAAACAACGTTAGGTAATATTGAAAATATCATTACTTACTAAAATCATGGTCCCTGAAGCCGAATACGAAGGCCAAACTCTTACAAGTCATATACATTTTCAGTTATTTCAAAATTAAAAACACCTTGAAATGTGAAATACGCCTAAATGTAGGCAATTTTCAGAGGAATTCACGCATTATTTATGTTATTCGTGAATTATGCTTAACTGAACATATATATGAAAATTTAAACAACGGTATCGTGTTCAGCGATGTCATTTTTAGAAATAACTGCATTTATTCTGCTCATATCGTTTCCAGAACTCATGTGCGACATGATTCTTTACGCGTGTTATCCATAATCATGAAAATCATTGTTTCAAAAAGTTAAAAAATTTACGCTTGAACACAACTTAATTTCTGCAAAAACCTTAATGTTTATTAGCTCATGAATAGTAGAAAGCGAATCACCATTCATACACTGGAAATATTTCATCGATAAACGTTGAATTGAACTTCTAACGAGGAGGGTCATTGCGATCAATGTTGCCCCGCTGATCAATGTTACCCCGGATTACGGTAACTGAAAATGTATATGACTTGTAAGAGTTTGGCCTTCATATTCGGCTTCAGGGACCATGATTTTAGTAAGTAATGATATTTTCAATATTACCTAACGTTGTTTTCATGGTTGATCAATGTTACCCCATATCAACTAAATCAAAAAAGCACTTAAAACAATTTATTAAACATGCTTTAAACTTTCAGATAACAAAATACAGTATATAGACACGAGCATTGGGTGCCAGTACTTGTTTTAAAAATATAAAACTTGCAACATATGCATTTTCAAATGAAATTTTTAAGAAATATCCAAAAAAATGATCAATGTTACCCCGGATTACGGTACCCCGTTTTAGGGTACAGATTTTATTTTTTTGATGAATTGTCCAAAACCAAAATGGCCGCCAAACATATTTTATATGGAGAATGTCCCAACTAACATTCACTCATTTAAAAAACATCATTATGGAAATGATTAATCTAATTTCATAATAAGTTTTAGTTTGTTAAAAATGATTAATTAACTTAAATAATTTTTTAAATTATAGTTTGATTATTTTTTTATTTGTATTTTTCATAAACCTATTCCATATGCATTGAAGTAAAAGTTCTCTGTATGAATATATTTGAATCATTTGAAGGGTTCAGGTATCAGAAGGCCGGCTCCAAAGGCACGTTCCCCACCAGTTGGGAGATTTGTGCCATCGCCATATTTGAGCCTATTTCATCATCTACTCGATGGGAGAGGAAAGGGAAGGGAAAGATGGGAGGAAATAGGAGTGGGGTCCCTTGAAGAGGGAAAATCGCATAAGCGAAATGAGAGCATGTAGCTCCATACCACAATGGGTTCGAACAGCGCCCTAAAAAGGGCACTGCAAAACGCATGAGCGTAGAGAGCCTATAGCTCATTACCACAGCGGGTTAAGAATAACAGAATGTCCTGAAGATTCAGGCTTCTGAATTCAGTTTCACTCAATAAGTGTTTACCAAGTAATTGGAATCGCATTTTCGAAAAAACTGGACAGTTACATATCAGGTGATACGAAGTTCCATAATCGGAGTCACAACTATCACACACAAATGAGTCAGCACGCTGAATATTTGCCATGTGATAGTTGAGTCGGCAGTGGCCTGTCAACGCTCTGACCAAGAGACTGCAATTCTGCTTTGACAGATTTGTTAAATACTTTGCCACCCTTGGAGATGGCTCAGTAATGTACAATTTTGTTTGACGACATGACTCCAAACTATTCCAATATTGCTTGTGCTGAGTTGCCGCCCAAGAGTTTATCTGAAGCTGCACCCAGCACTTCGAAATTGGAATAGCCGGCTCAGGGCCAATGAAGTCATGCGATGCTCCATTGCGAGCTAGCTCATCAGCCAATTCATTTCCAGAATGGCCAGGTACCCATACAAGGTTTACAGAGTTGACTGAATTCAGTTCCTCAATTTGAGTTCGACATGCGATAACAAGCTTCGACCTTGAGTTGGCCGAAGCGAGAGCTTTTATAGCAGCCTGACTATTTGAACAGAAGTATATGACTTTACCCATTACACGCTGTTGAAGTGCTGATTGCACTCCACACATAAGGGCAAATATTTCCGCCTGAAAAACGGTGCAGTTTCTACCAAGTGAGTAAAACTGATTCAGCCTTAGCTCACGAAAATATACTCCTGCACCAGCTCTTCCTTCAAGAAGGGAGCCATCAGTGTAACATACTATATTGTTTGATATACTTCTTTCCAAATAGCCAGACGTCCACTCTTCCCGTGAAGGGAATTGTGTGATAAATGTTCTGTAAGGAAAGTTACAAGCAATTGTGAGATCACTTGGAGCAAGGACAATTTTGTCCCAATTCTCCAAAAGTGGAAACAACGAAGTGTGTGTAGATCTACGATTCACTGGATTTTTCTCCAGTAGATCCAGTACCCATAAACGGTAAGAGCAAGAAAGTGCTTCTTGTTTAAGATATATGTGTAGTGGCGCAACGTCGAAAATGGCCTCAAGCGCTGCTGTGGGAGCTGTAGAGAACGCACCAGACATCGCCATCAAGCACATCCTTTGGAGATGGCCCAATTTTGATTGGATTGTTCTCACTTCGCCCTTTTGCCACCACACAAGACATCCATATGCCAATATTGGTCGAACAACTGTTGTGTAAATCCATTTGATATATTTGGGTTTGAGGCCCCAAGTTTTACCAAAGGTTCGCCGGCATTGACCGAAGGCCATGCAAGCTTTTTTGACTCTGAAATCAATGTGAGCTGTCCATAAAAGTTTGGAATCTAGAATGACTCCGACATACTTTACTTGATCAGTCACATTAATCTCAGTGCCAAAAAGACGTAAAGGTCGAATTCCATCGCGGTTTCGTCTTTCCGTAAAAAGAACAATAGATGTTTTATTCGGGTTAACCGAAAGGCCATATTGGCGACACCAACTCTCGACTACCTGAAGAGCACTTTGCATCAGGTCGAATAGGGTGCTTATGCACATACCAACTATCAGAGCTAGATAGTCGTCGGCAAATCCATAAGTTGGAAAACCGCAATTATTGAGTTGCCTCAATAGCGTATCTGCTACGAGATTCCACAAAAGTGGTGACAAGACTCCCCCTTGGGGGCATCCGCAAACACTCAATTTTCGAATCGCTGCTTGACGCAATGTCGAGAAGAGATGTCGGTTTTTGAGCATTTGATGAATCCAATTGGTAATCATTGTAGGTAGCCCATGGTTTCGTGCGGCTTCCAATATGGCATCGAAAGACACGTTATCAAAGGCACCCTCAATATCCAAGAAAACACCCAAGCACGATTGCTTCTGAGCGAATGCTTTCTCGATATCGTATACAACTTTGTGTAAAAGAGTCACAGTGGACTTTCCAGATTGGTAAGCATGTTGATTCACATGAAGAGGCATGTTTGCCAAATAAACATCACGGATGTGATGATCGATAATGCGTTCCAGACATTTCAGAAGAAAAAAGGTCAGACTGATTGGTCTAAAACTCTTCGCTTCTTCATACGACGCACGTCCTCCTTTCGGGATAAACTTTACAGTAATATCACGCCAGGATCTGGGAATATACCCGGTAGCAAAACTGCTTACAAGTAGCTTTTTCAAAACATGTTTGATAAAGTCAAATCCCTTTTGGAGCAGAACAGGATAAATCCCATCCGCTCCTGGAGATTTGAAAGGAGCAAAACTATTAAGTGCCCATTGAATCGATTCAGTAGTTACGATACTGCGAGCCGAGGCCAGAGACTCGTAACTACATGAAAAGACATTTGGTTCATCCGTAGATGCTATGTCCACACATCCGGGGAAGTGTGTATTGAATAAACATTCTAAAACTTCTTCATCGGAAGAAGTAAAGTCACCATTAGGTAAGCTAATTTCGTTCACTTGGAAATCCTTAGACTTTGCAAGGATTTTATTCAGCCGACTGACTTCACTCAAACTGGAAACATTTGTACAAAGGTTTTTCCAGCCGGATCGTTCAGCAGAACGAAGAGCCTTCTTGTAAGCCTTGCGAGCCGACTTGAACGACTCTGATCCAGCTGAACGGCGTCCGTTCCAACTCCTTCTACATTGCTTCCTGAGTCTATTCAGATCGGAATTCCACCATGGGGTCCCTCTTGTAGTCTTTACAGACCGCAGAGGACATGCTTCTTCAAAAGCTTCCATAATGTAGGATGTTGTAGTATCAACGGCATCATCCAGATCACTTGGATTTTCAATGGACGGAGAATATCCATGAAATTTGGTCGCAACCAATTCAATATAGAGTTCCCAGTTTGTTGATCGGGGATTCCTAAAACGCAAAGTTACATTTGAATGTTCAAAGAAGATGTAGCGATGATCAGATAATGATTCCTCATCTGATACATGCCAATTCGTCAACTCGTGACTGATTCTATTCGAGCAGAGCGTTATGTCTAACACTTCTTCTCTATTAGAAACCATGAAGGTTGGGCGATTGCCTATGTTAAGTAATCCAAGGTCTGTACTACTTAAGTATTCCATCAGATTGGAGCCTCTCAAATTTATATCTGAGCTGCCCCAGATGATGTGATGAGCATTGGCATCACTACCCACAATCAGCGGAAGGCCTTTTGTTACGCAGTGTACGACAACTCGTTTGAAGTCATCCGTTGGGGATGGTTCATCATGTGGTAAATATACCGAACAATAGACGTATTTCCTGTTGAGGTCACCAACAGAAACATCGATTGTGACAGCACATACATCTCTGGTAGTTAAATCAGAAATGAGTGTAGCAACGATTGCTTTATTAACGAGCACGCATGCGCGGGGCATGGAGCGCGAGTTTGCCGTTTCAAGTTTGCTGAAAGTAGCAAAAACTGGGTCCACAAGGTTACCTAGATAGAAGTTCCCTCTACGAAAGTAGGGTTCTTGAACTAGCGCTACTTGGGCTGCACCATTTTGCATGAGTCTACAAAGATTGATCGTTGCTGTTCTTTTATGCTGAAGATTGATCTGAGCTAACCTAACCGTAGTCACTACCCAAACTAGGCAGGATTAAGCTTTTTGCAATCTCAGCACGAAAAAGACCAGCAACGAAAAAACCTGATCGGTATCTATTTAAAGTCGCCAAAGGCGAAAGAGCACAGAATACACTGTGTAAAACGCATAATGCGAATCCATATAGGTGATAATTTAAATTAAATGTCAACATATTCATAATCCCACCCTTTTTAAGTCTCAGGATAGAGACAGAAGAAGGGCAGCCGATTATCTCGGAGAAACACAAGGTCACCTGCACCATTGCTCCGGGTAGCACAGGAAGGACTCAATACTGTGGAGGGCGCCCTGGTACCCCACAGGCTCCGTTAGCGGTTAGGTTTTATTTAGACCCTCCTAACCATTCATTCCTAGGCACGGTACGCATCACACCATAAATTAGGGGTCACCTGTGAGGTGGACTTTTACCACCGGGACAGGCAGTCCGTAGTGTTAATTCTTTGCCAGTTGAAACAACCGCTACCGACACTACGTGGCTATCTAGGCTGCCCGGGAAAAGGAGGTTAATATTGATGATTAACTCCTGACGTGCCCAAGCAGCCGTTCTCTGTATGAATATATTTGAATCATTTGAAGGGTTAGTCCTCAGACCCAACCTGAATAGAAAAATATTCGAATATCTTGATGCGATTTTTATTTTCGGAAATGGCCAAATAAATCATTTTTCTTATAGCTCAGTATTTATTCACTTGTGAAGAAATGTCATTTCAAATGTAGCTGGCTATTGAAATTTATTTAATCAATTCTGTCAAAGAAATTTCCATTTTTCTTGTACGGAAAAACATCCCGAGCAGGCGAAAAAAGCTTAGGAATATAAAATATAATATGGATAGCTAAAAGTGATATTAACTTGATAGATATATGATATAAAATATCTGGAAATGATATCTAAAATAAACTACTAGAACAAAATTGGCATGTCATATTTAGATTCTGCAAGATTTTACCAATAGCTGCGAGCTATTCATTAGATCTGCGTACATCAAATTTTTCATAGGTTTAGAAGTTCCAGGAATAAAATTTTGATATTGTCTTCAGATATTTTATCTTTTATGTCAATCAAGTCAATATCACGCTTTGTTTGTCAGTACTTTGCTCCTACTCGGAATACTTAGATTGAATGTTTATTTTTGTTTTTCACAATAATTCTGCATTTCTGGAGACTGACCATGTTTATTTTCTGAACAGCTATTTCAAAAGTTTTAAGAAAGCATAATTTATGAGCTTTGAAATGCGAATTTCGGATATTTTGTCCATTTTATGAAATTTGGCTATAGTGTGATCGCTTTTACAAGGCTTATTTATTGCTGAACAATGTGTTTGTTAATCGTCATTTTGGCCTCTATTGGATCAACTATTCTTATAATATACTGAAGCTGAATTAGGATTTTATAAGACACTTATTCAGCTCTTATTCATGCTAATGTTAAACATGTGGGAATAGCTGAAGTGCGAAGCAAGTAAAACGTTAGTTCGTCTTCTGAATATCCTTTTATACATATACATTTGTTTAGTGGAATATTGGCTTTTTAATTGGGGGAAACATGTCTTGTTCAGCTCATTTGTAGAACAATCTTGACTAGTCGAATGAGAATCTTTGGAAACGTTTAATTAGTGGCGATTCAACTTTTGTCCATTCTAATACATAACGTTTAACATTGATCTAAGTTTGTGTTAAATAAGTACCTTCTCAGCTCTTTATAGAGCAAATTTTTTATTCAGCTGCCATTACCATTATTGAACAATAATTAAACATGCATGCTTGTTTGTGGCTCTGAATTGTTAGTTGGGGTAGGTCCCTCAAGGAACATCGGAATATCTTCAAAACTAGATCACGAATGATTACACAACGTAACAAAAATGACAATTTTGCGTGTCTCAAGAATCAAAATATGTGTCTCGAGTAGATTTGGGGTTACTGAATCTGATGCCATTTTCAGAAATGTTCCAGCACGTCACAATGTTTAGCTACAGGTCGCTTCTTCTTCTTTCTGGCGTTACGTCCCCACTGGGACAGAGCCTGCTTCTCAGCTTAGTGTTATTATGAGCACTTCCACAGTTATTAACTGAGAGCATACTTTGCCAATGACCATTTTTGCATGCGTATATCGTGTGGCAGGTACGATGATACTCTATGCCCTGGGAAGTCGAGAACTTTTCCAACCCGAAAAGATCCTCGACCGGTGGGATTCGAACCCACGACCCTCAGCTTGGTCTTGCTGAATAGCTGCGCGTTTACCGCTACGGCTATACAGGTCGCCAAAGTTGTATAAAACATTGTTTTTATTGATGTTTACATGAAATTTAAAGTATAAATCATCAAAAAATTTTGTGTGATCTGATCCATTTAGCATGCTATTTTGCACTTAAACTTTCATTTTGGATTAAATTTGGTTGAAATTGCGCGATTAAATTCAAATTAAACCGATTTTTTCGACATGTTTGCTGTATCCATACAAAATTCTTCGTTTCTCTCATATGGGAAAAAACAATACTTTTTCAAACCATCAAAAAATAACTTTTCCGCATCGAAAGGATAATGAACTTTGGCATAAGTATTTTTATACACATAAAGATTGAATTCTGTGGCAAATTAAGCAAATAAATTCCCTTACAAGCTGGAAAACTTGCATGCAAGTTGGCTAAAATAGTCAATTTTTGCGTTTTCAACAGCCAATATCTCAAACACTAGACGTGCTATGATATTTTTGAAAACGACAATAGATTCAGCAACCCTTAGTTGAGTGAATAGCGGTATTTTTGTGCTTGAGACAAAAACCTGTTTTGCAGTGTTAATATCGATACGAATTCTTAAACTAGAAGAGTTTTTTGAGGTCTTGTAAAAAAATGGTGCAAAAATATCGAGAAACAAACAACTTAACGCTTCTGCAGCTAATTTCAAGTCAATTATAAATTTTGATTTCCATCAACATTTCAATGAGAAGCTCTTTGAGGTCGCACAAAAATGTTATAAATATAATAAATTCTCAGGCCTTACAAACGTAGGGATTAAAACATGATCCTAAAGATGAGTTCTAAGAACAATTACCGTAAAACGGGGTAACTTTGATAATGCGGGTAACTTTGATAGTGCGGGACCCCCAACATATTGAACGAAATAACGAAGTTTCTGTCAATCAGATTAGAAAAACGAATGCAAAACTAAAGAATATTAGTATGACACTTCATGTCAAAGCTATTTTAGTGCAAGTGCAGTCAAGTGCATTTGACGATTTTTATGCAAATATTAAACATTTACAAGATTTTAGCATCGTAGCAACGCTTACAAACAATCTATTCTACGACCACTATTTGATAAAGTCATAATGTATTCGTCACCCATGACAGTCTAGTTATAGTAGAACATGAATTCGGTCTCAAATCTCTTAGCGAAAACCATTTTTACAAACTGGGACTTTTGTAATCTAAGTCAGAAATTTCCATATAGCGTTAAACGCCTAGAGGTATGCAACGCCCTATAAATGTTCCGTAATTCATTCAATCTTGTTCGATTTATACCGTAATTTTGGGTGAAATTGATCATTTTTCTTGGTTTTTCAGGTGTGTTTTTTAGAAAGTTGTCGATTTCAAACAACTGAATGCAGAAAAACAAGTACGATGGTGAAACTTATTGACTAATGTACTGAAATTTTCTAACAAATGTGATTTCAGTGCTAAAAATCATGTATTAAATAAAAATCAGGAGATTCCATTTCGGGGTGAAATTGATCACTTACAAAGTAATTATTGTTAGTTTTGAAAACAACTCTACATAACTAATTTGGGGTCCCCGAATCCGATTATGCTGTCTAAGTTCTTAACAAAATAATATTTATGGACACATTCAATAATTAAACTTGAAGAATACCTCGGAAAACGCCTAAATGTATGCAATTTCCGATGGAATTTTCAATCAACTCACAGAAATTCAATTATTTTAACAAAATGACCAAATTGGCACGAATTTTGAAGATACATTCTGTTTAAGGGATATATTTGAGCCATCCTTACAAACTTTCAGTCTGACACCATGTCCGAATCCTTGGTTCGAATTTAAAGTTTATGGATGTTTGCCAATACCAAACATTATTTTGGAATTTTCCATTATGTTCATTGATATGAACGTTCATTAATGCAAAAAACTTCACAACATATAACTCGACAATAGTTTCGACAAACAACGTTCATTTATCACATGTTTACTTTAAATTGGTGCTCCATTAGAAAGAAATGAAATCGTGTGATACGGTGATCAAATTCACCCTACTGATCAATTACACCCGAATTTACGGTACCTCAAATTGTTCATCGGTTGGCAACACACTACCATCGTCAACACAAATAGCTTCTCCAACAATATCTGCAGAACAAAACAAGAAAACTGTCAAGCTGCATTTATCAAACATTGCGAACGATGTAACGGATGAGGAAGTTGTGGAAATGAAAGCTGATTCTGTAGGAATTAAAGATGTAATAAGCATAAAATATTTGAAACCCGCTTGGAGAGAAATTGGTACATTAGATTTTATCTCATTCAAAGTAGAAGTAGCAGAATGCCATCGAAATAATGTTCTTTTTTCGTCTAAATGGCCTAAAGGAGTTCGTTGTCGGGAGTTCAAAGAATTCGTTAATACATCATGGAGACCTGATCGCTCTAAAATGGATAACAGTTTGTTAGCTTCACAAATAATTCATTAATCGTTTAGTTCCTTTTATCAATATCTTGTATATTTATTTCGTGTAAGTAGAAAATCAACTAGAAAGAAAGTTTATTGTAAATATGTTTATACTTAGACGAATTTGTTGAGTTTATTGTTAATCACTTCTGACATATTTTGCATTGAATGTGTAGTGTATGCTTGATAATTAATTTTAAGTAACAGTCTGAACGGCCCATGGCCGAAGACGGTGAAATAAATAAATGTGGGAACACCAAATGCGGTAAGATTTTTCACAAGGAAGCCGAAGTCAAAGATCGTTTTTCTTTTCTAGGTTGGCGGTGATATGGATCATGATTGCTAAGTGTCCTTTGATTAGTTTGTGTTAGCGCATTTGAAACGCATTCAAGTCAGATTTGCACGTCAAACGCAAACAGCAATATTACTTGAATAAGTTCACGTTCACGTTCAAGTAATACTGTTTCATATGGTATGTCCTCTTCAACATCTAATCCAATTTATCTCGCCGTTCCCTTATGATACCTATCCATCTAGTATCCATTGCTTTATTCTCCATGCTCCCTCTTACTTCGAGCAAAATAGACCGATATGCCGATAAACAAATTCGAAATACAGGTCGGACTCGATTATCAGGAGACTCGATTATCCGGGGACTCGATTATCCGGGATTCAATTATCCGGAATTTTAGACTCGATTATCCGGAATTTGGTTTTTTATGTTCTTGTTTTTCAATTTTTATGCATAAATCTGAGATAATTTGGTATTGCAATATACAATATAAATGGTTTTGCAGTTTTGAACGTATTTAAGGAAAGGGGGTTTGAAAAAGTGTTTTTTTTTTGTGTATGCTGGTAAAAAAAATCGTTTTCTTGTAAAGACCCCTACTGTTCCTAGAAATAATTTATGGCTACACCATCGCATCATACAAATGAAACAAAAAAAAATAATATTTAAGTTCTTTTATCGAAGATTCCAATTTTTTCTTAGTGATTCGATTATCCGGAGGATTCGATTATCCGGGGTGAAAAAAAAATCGATACTCCGGATAATCGAGTCCGACCTGTATTGAAACAAATAATGTACGTCTTAAGTATAACTTACCTGAGCGAATTAAAACCTACTGCTTCGCGCTGTCCCATCCCATTTGGTTTAGTTTGAATTCCAGCATACACAGATGGAATCAACTTGTGCCAATTTGCCACTATCCAGTCGTGGTCTGGCAAGGTTACACGATACCTTAAATGCATCAAATGTGGAGCTTGCTTGTTTGCAGCAGTTATTCCGATGGCAACTCGCGCTTTGACGTCTTGGCTCAGGAAAGTGACACCATCTGGACCCAGAAGCTAAGACAATTCTTCCAATATGCGTATTGTGCAGAATTCACCATCTTGATGTTTGGAGTGTTAGAGCTTGACAGGAACTGTTGATACATGGCGTTTCCCTTCCTCCGTATTGAACCGGCGTGGTGACAACCTTAAATAGTTTGCAGTACGGCTGCAATAGATCTGGCTGTTTTTCTTCGATGGGTGGTCTACCGACAGTTGAATGTAAATGTAAATACTCCTTTGCTTATGGTATATTCTAAATCAAACTTTTCTTTTTCAAAAGATTTAAGTATGTTTATATAAACGTTTTAAGTGATTTTTTGATTAAGCTGATATGGGGTAACATTGATCACCCATGTAAACAAAGTTCGGTAATATTGACTTAAATCATGGCTCCTGAAGCCGAATCTGAAGACCAAACTCTTACAAGACATTTACTTTTTGAGTTATTTCAAAAATAAAAACACTTTGAACAGCGGAATACGGCTGAAGATAGGCAATTTCTTAATCAAATTCGGCATTCTTATTAGTAGTTCGTTAATGTTGCTTAATTGAATAAACTTAACCATTTTTAGTAACATCCGCATTTTCTTTGTAAATACTATTTGACGTATGAACAAAACGTAATTTTCGCAAAAACCTCAATTTACATTAGCTTGTGAATGTAGGTAAGAGATGCACCATTCATACTTTGAAAGTATTCCATCAATAAATGATGATTCGAAGTTTTTACTAGAAGGATCAAACCGATCAATGTTACCCAGGATTACGGTACTTCCGTTCCGAAAGATGCTTTTTCAGACAAGCCGCACCTTCTGCAGTGAGCAAGCCATAGGGCTCTGCACAAAAATCATTGCCTCTCTTTCACTCTTTCACGAAACTTGTAAACATCAAGGCCAGTAAACGTCAAAATCCCATACAAAATCAAAGCAGTACAGAGGCCTATTGTTTTCTCGCTCTCGTAGCTTAACCTGAAATTGATATATTTCATTTTCATTCTTTTTTATAAATAAACTTTATAAATAGCCTTCCCTACAATTTTATCACAGATTCGTGATAATTCGTCCTTCAACTTTTGTTGCGCCTATGCTGCGCATTCGAAAGGCCGCTTGAACGGATTTTACAGCACTTGAGAGATGCCTGAATCAGATTAAAAGGAAAACATAAAAAAGTGTTAACTATGAACTGCACAATTTTGAAAAATTATTAACTTTCTTGTTGAAGTTAGGTAGTGCTTCGTGAAGCCCAAGCAGGATGGATCGTTGTTGCGTCGTCGGATAGGTTTTGTTCTCGGTTTCGCGCGTGTTTTCGTCGATGGAGAATTTTTTTTCCCCTGTTTTCAAGCGTCTTGCTGGGTAGTGCTTCGTGAAGCCCAAGCAGGATGGATCGTTGTTGCGTCGTCGGATAGGTTTTGTTCTCGGTTTCGCGCGTGTTTTCGTCGATGGAGAATTTTTTTTTTCCCCTGTTTTCAAGCGTCTTGCTGGGTAGTGCTCCGTGAAGCCCAAGCAGGATGGATCGTTGTTGCGTCGACGGATAGGTTTTGTTCTCGGTTTCGCGCGTGTTTTCGTCGTCGGAGAACTTCTTTTTTCCCTGTTTTCGCGCGTCTTGCTGGATAGTGCTTCGTGAAAACGGTTTGTTTTCGGGACGCCAAGAAGTTTTTCTGTTCGCACTGAGTTGCGAAGAGATATTTGTGTTCAGTCGAGGATGGATTACCAACTGGTGAGTTCGTTTCATGCTTATGATAACACATTTTTTCTTGAAAGTGTAACTTTTGTGTAATAGTAAAACAAACTTTGTTTGGTTCGTCACTATAAGTGTCGGCATTATGCTTGTTTTACACAATTTCAATATACATATATTTGTCTCTTTTTTACATTATTAAAAATATCTTTTGAAATGTTCGACATTGTGAATGTTGACGTATTTTTTAAAAATTCTACCATCTCGAGACAAAAATGCACAGTAATACTCATATGTAATTTTCGAACAAACTATGTATGGTTCGCCACTACAAGTGTCGGCATTATTGCTGTTTCATATGATTTAAAATATATAATGTAATTCTCAGTTTTCGCTATTAATAAAAACTTCTTTTGAATTGTTCGATATTATAGATGTTGACGTTTTTTTTTTTTTTTTTTTTTGAATCTACTACTAAAAACTTCTCGAGACAAAAAATACAAAACTAGTTTTAAATGTAAGTCGTATATTTCCCCCTTGTCCATGGATCGCATCACCGACCAAAGGTGACTCCCAGATCTTTTCCTCCCCCACTAATAAACACCCTTCCCGTGGTGATTGTGGAGATGCAGAGGTATTCTCGGTCTCTAGAAGCAACAATCATTACACCCTAACATTCCCTCCCCATCCCAACTGACTGTAAGGACTTGGCCGGCGCCGTTATTGATCAATAATATTAGATCTGCTAAAATTGCACTTTGAGAGTAAGCGGAAACTCCCATCCCTTATTCATTTGGATCCCAGTGCAATTCTTACCAGTTCCGATCAATCACGGAGTAGCAACCATTGACATGTACAGTCAGTCTATGCTATGCTATGCTATGCTATGCTATTATTAACTTTCTTGTTGAAGTTAATAATGTTTCAATACTTGTAGTCTCACTTCTGCAAAATCAACTATATTTGAAAGATTGGCGAAATAAAAAAAATTAAACATTTTTGTTCACATAATCTCAAGTTTAAAGAAAGCCGTAAGTAAATGATCCAATAACAGAATAAAATAAGGCCTGTCAGATGCAACCCGAAGACTTAATGAAAAACTCATCTAGATGAGATGACATGGGCATGTTTATCGCGTTCCACCAAGCGAAACACCTAACGTGACTTTTCAACGAAAATTGCGAACAAGGAAAATAAAGCCAGCAGTTCCCGGGATTTGTTCGCAATTTAGATTACCACATGTGTGGATGGCTTAGAAAAATTCTGATCTAATTTCTGCCTGCATCTTTGCGAAACACCAATAATGTGAGAAATTCAGCACCATTCCGTGTATTTAAATAGAAACGAAAGTCATTGTGTTTGCCATGCATCTAGCGTACATAATAAAGATGCTATTATACAAGAAACAATTACTCTTTACACGCAGTGAACTAATAAGAGGCGGATGGAGATAATCTAGTGGGTACGAATAAATAACAACTCAACAAACAGATACGAACGCAACGCTTAACGTGTACTCCCATCCAGCAGATTGATCGATAGAACCTCTGAAGTACTTATGTTGACCTAATAACATATCCCGTTCTACGTTGTTTGATCCTTCGGTACGGAGAAAGCTAATTTCACCTGTCGTTGGATTTCATACCGAACTCACATACGTCTTCGTTTGACGTTTGCTGGCAGGCACGCTTCATCTGCCAGTCTGGGCGATTGCAAATCATCATCATCATCATCATTTAACACGGGATAAATCATCTTTCATTCAGCTCTGAAACACGGTACTCAACTTGTGAGAATGTGAATGAGTATGCTGAAGTAACCGGTCCGTAGGACTACTGAAGAAATAAGCAAAGGTGGCAATGTAATCGCATTAACTTGCTGTTGTTGAGGCATGCCAGAGTCTTGATCTGAGATGAAATCATCAATGGATAGAGGTAGAATATGTATAGAATTGAACCACTTCTAATGAGAATAATTTATTCTAGGGCATGTCGATAGCAAAATCTTATCACAGGAAATACAAAACCAATCCCCGCCAGTACTTTCGTCATATGCTGATAGTGAAGAGAAAGATGAAATACACTACACAAATTCTTTCTGTTCTCGAAAGTTTTAGAAACTACCTATAGCAATAAAATAGTACTTCACAATGCTACAAAAACAGTACTTGTCAGTACTACTTTTGATCCCATTTCGATCCTTGTTAGGACCCATGCCTTGTATTTTTCGTTGGACCCGTTAGCGAAAGCTAGCGGTGGTAATTCACCTTGGACATCTTCTTGAAAAAAAACCTCTTTGAAGGTCACTTCTTCTGCTTTTATCCACTAAACTTGGTTGCAACCACGAACAATAGGAAGGTGAATCTTTGAATTCACAACTCCCTTCCAAAAAGTGGATTCTAAAACTGCCACTAAATGTGGCAAAAATGGAAGCAAGGACGTTTCTCCGGAATGCGCGCCAAGGGTGAAATGGTTAATGTTACTCGAATCGAACTCACAACTCCCAGATCTCTAGTTAGGGCGCGTTACCCCTACGCCATGAGAGGACTCATGAACGCAGAAGTTAACCTGAATTCGATTTCAGCTCAATAATCACGTGGTCCTTTTTCGCAAAGTGCACCTCTTTCGGAAGAATTAGATGCCCATCCAAACACAACGCTTTCTATTTATATCCAATGCCTAGCCCGAGAGCGCATAATTTTTCATGTTATGAAATAGCACACAACACTCGCCAGCAACTGTACTGGCTGAGGTTTCTATTGTGTGGGCTTCCAATGGGTCGCGACGTTCTCAAACGACCGGTTACGGAACATGAGTCCGTTGCTCGATAAATACTTGTTTTTAATTATGAATCGTGGTTTACGGCTAACCACACAATCGGAAATTCATGAATGCAAAATTCTACAGTAACAGATACGCGAAATGACGTGAAAAACGGGAGCTACAAAAAAAAAGTTTATCGCGTGTGAAGAACGGTTGCCAACTGAATCAAATGATTGATCTTCTTGGCATTACGTTCCCACTGGGACAGAGCCTGCTACTCAGCTTGATGTTCTTATGAGCACTTCCACAGTTATTAACTGAGAGCTTTCATTGCCAAAGTTGCCATTTTCGCATTCGTATATCGTGTGGCAGGTGCCAAAGCATGGCTTTGCTTTGTAGCCGCGGACTCTAACCACTCAGCTAAGGAAGGCCCCCTAAGTCAAATGATTGATGCAGTGTTCAAAATCACCACTATGGCTAAAGCAGTCCGAGTTGTTATAAAATTAACTAATAAAATTGTTATTGGATTACGTTTATGGATGTTTCTAATTTATAACATTTAGAATTGTAATGCTCGTTCTTTGAATAGTAAGGATTTTTTAAACAGCTAAAAATACATATGAGAAATTCTTGCTGAAACCAGGCCGCCATCGGCACACATCGTTAGAACTTAAATTTTATGTCACTGATCGCTGCTGTATGCGAAAACTAGAGAGTGATTGCATCAGTTTGGTGGACCCCTCGTACGCCAGCTAGCTAAACAGTTTGCGTAGAAGTTCATTTTTGATAATTATTAGGTATTTTTCCTTGAGACACATAGGAAACATAGTGGCATCGTATAGAGGAAAAATGTAGCTCTAATTTGAAACAAAAAAAAAATGGCGGCTAGTTCGAATTTGGCCATCATTTTGAATTTCGTCAGAAAATCCGTTTTTAAGTTCTTAATTCAGAGATCACCATCAGAAAGCTGTGAAAAAAAAACTAGAGAGCAGCCACACTAACTAGGTTAGCAATGGTAATTGCCTTATGAACTGAACGATTTCCTAGATCATGTTCTACGATTTTGATGTACATGGCGAGCGATCTTACTATCCTTCATATCAATACATTTCTTCGCTCGTCCACAACGATGATATTGAAATCACACACAAATTAGATTTTCAAAAGCTCTACATAAGCAAAATGACTAACTTAAATTTCATACCTCGTTAAAATGACCAAATTAAAATTTCTAATGTTATTACCGTCATAGCTATAAAACTGACAGTAAACAAATTTGAGCAGTAAACTAACAGGCATGAAATTAGTGCAAAAGCCGAAGAGACTGCCAGAAGAGCTGTGCCCATTATCTAACACTAGAACCGTTTCATGCTTTTTTAGTTAGACATTTGATTTTCTCAGTGGCAGGAGGGTTGTTAGAACGGAATAACTGCGACTGGTTTTCTGGAAAATGGCCAATCAAACTGCCTTCATGAGGGGTGACGTTGAACGCCCTTTACAACGCATATCATGACTACTTAGTATAACCGTAAAAATAATCTATAATAAGCCATATAATAGGTTCATGAAGCTTACCGCATTGGGTTCCTTACTCCAGTATTAGTTTACTGTAAGCCCTGATTCACCATTATGGCCCAATGTCAATCCGCACGACGGTACAAGTAATTAAAATACATTAAAAAATGATTCGCTTCCATATTTCATGCTATCTTAAGGCTGATACAAATATTAATTTTCTTTTATGTCCGAGACCACTTGGAAGGTACGAGGGGGGGGATAAAAATAAATAAGGACCAAAAAATTAAAAATAAAAAAAAAAAGTTATTTTTTCGAATTTTTATTTTTAACGATTGTTGTAAAACTTTTTCCAATCGTCATCTGGATAATTATTTTACCTGGTTTTTACTCTAAAAATTAAAAATACCTAACTGATGTCAAAAAAAAGATGAATCTTTTTTTTTCTCCCCCTCAAAATTTTTGAATTTTTGAAAGGGGGGGGGGTGACATAAAAGAAAATTAATATTTGTATCAGCCTAATTGAAGGTAACAATAAACATAAAAATACATCAAAACAATACAAATTTGACTACACTTTTTAAGCACTACTTTCCAGTCATAAAAATTATAATAGTAAAAAATAATAATGAATCCATCGATAGCTTGATACGACTGTCATTATCAGTCACACCTTTTTCATAGTGCTATTTATTATAAAGTACAACTATGATAAAGATACCAATGACGCCGACGACGCGTCTTGAGAAAATATTGGCTTCTCAACTTAGCTGAAGCGCAACGTCAACAGCCGCTGCAGCTTTTCATTTCGGTAGGCCATAAAACATGAATTCGACATCGTTTTTCTTCCAACGGGAAGCGGTTGAAAGATAAAATATGGTCATAAATTATGAAAATGATATTGTTCGTGAGCGTTTGCGGTGGTGTTTCTATTTTAGCGAGGTTCCGTTGATACTTATTTGTGTGTGTCAAATAGCGATGGGCGATTTTGAATCGATTTTACGATCATCGATTTATTCGTTCCGATTCATCGATTTTTTGAATCGATGTTGGGATGACTCAAAATGGAATGAATCGATTTTCTTCATTCGATTTTTTATTTCGATTCAAAAAGACGAAGTTAATCAGAATTTTTTAATGAGTTGAAGAACCATAAACCTTATTTTGAATCAGCCTTGAGGTGTTTATGTATATTTTTTTAATTTCAAACATTTTTAATTCAAGGAATTTAATTACCAAATGCAATTACGTTTGGTCTTATTTTAAGACCTTGTTATTGTAAATTTTCATGTGAATTTTAAAATCGAATCGATTCAAAAACATCGATTCAAATCATTCGATTAAATCGGCGAATCGATTCGACATATGGAATTTGAATCGATTCAGTAACATCGATGTTCTGATCAAATTCGCCCAACGCTAGTGTCAAATACTGTCGATAGGGAGTTTTAGAAAAACTTGATAGAGAAAGATTAATTTGCTACATTGAGTTTAACCCAAGAGTGGTCACGCCATCGTCAACAGCACCACGCTCGCACCGAAAACAAGTGTTTCGTGAATTAAACCGACATAATCTACTTCTTGCATATATAGCAAAGATGAATGCCTAATAAGTTTTAAAAATAAAATTTTATTAGTCAAATTTATAGTCTGACTTTCCGTAGTCGTTGGTAACACCCATTTAAAAAAAATGGGGTGGGTAATGTCTGTTACATTACATTACCGCGGGGTTGACGTAGAACTATTATGGACACAACTTCGATCAGTTCTGGGTTAGTTTTGACAACAGTGCGGAAGCTCTTTGCAGATGATAAGATGTTTGATGATAGATGATAGGTGCTGTGATTGTGAGTACCGTAATCCGGGGTATCTTTGATCAGCGGGGTAACATTGATCGGAATGACTCATCTCGTAAAAAGTTCGTATCATCATTTATTGATGGAACATTTCCAAATCACGAATGGTGCTTCTCTTTCTTATATTCATAAGCTAATGTAAGTCAACATTTTTGCCAAAATTGCGTTTACATTATGCGTAAATTTGTAAACTTTTCGAAACAATGATTTAAATGGGTAAGGATGACATTAACAAAGATTCATGTCTCACATAAATTCTGCAAACGATATGAGCAAGGAAAATGCGGTTCTTACTAAAAATGGCATCGCCAAAAACGATTCCGTTGTCAAAATGTTTATAAGTATGCTCAATTAGGCAATATCAACGAATTACTGTAAAGCACATATAATTCCCTTAGGAAATTGCCTACCTTTAGGCGTATTCCGTGGTTCGAAGTGTTTTTAATTTTAAAATAACTCAAAAAGTAAATGAAAGTAAAAGCGTTTGACCTTCATATTCGGTTTCGGGGGCCATGATTTAAGTAAGTAACGATATTTTCAATATTACCGAACGTTGTTTACATAGGTGATCAATGTTACCCCATATCAGCTAAATCAAAAAATCACTTAAAACATTTTTTTAAACATGCTTAAATCTTTCGAAAAACAAAATGCAGTATATAGTCACGAGCTATGTTTGGCAGTACTTGTTTTAAAAATATAAAATTTGCAATATTTGCATTTTCAAACGAAATATATAAGAAATATTCAAAAAAATGATCAATGTTCCCCCGGATTACGGTATTCAATTACGTTATGGTTTTGGGAGATCTGTCATTTGGTTTGGAAGCTTTTTCAGAGTTTCAGATTTTAAAGTAAGATACTTTAAAAAGGATTTGAGTTGATTATGATGTTTGAATGACAGTGAAACTTGAGTATGAGTGTATTGAAAGATTAATAATAATTTGTCATGTGTATGAATTTGTAAGTGTACTAGTTTTGTGTTGTTATTGATCGGATGAAATTTTCAGAAATTAACACTTTTTGGACTCATTTTGGTGGTCCTGAAAAGGACCATTTGTCGTTCTGTGGTTCCGAGAACCAGTGTTTGGTGTTCCAGGAATAATCCAGTGATGTGCCAGATGATTGAGTTTGTTTGTTTGGTCGTCGCTTCCTTATGTTGTTTGGTTGGGTGATCGGTTTCAGTTCAAGCTTCAGCTGTAGTTCTCCAAAGTACTTCAGTAGATTAGATGTTTGATAGCTCGGGTGCTTCGATCGTGAGAATCGATAGAATAGGTCTATGGTAAGAAAAATATGAACAATGTCGACTGCTCTCAACACTTATATATTTTTTTTAAAACCTTAAATCAATACAAGAACTTCCTAATGTGGTCGCTTCATTTGGACGATTTGTCAAATTATAAATTAAAATGTTTATTCATGAAATCATGTTTGGAAACGTCAATATTGATTGATATTAATTCTCATCAATGTGCAGGCAGAGCCGCACTCGATGATTGCCCAAGCGCTGCAGCTCGTTCCTCAAATCAACCAACTTGGGAGAATTGCTGCCTATGGCGTGATGGAACCTGAAAGAATTGGTAGAGTTCGTCAAAATTAGTCCTAGCAGTGAAGTAATCCCCGACAAACCAACATATATCAATTGCTGAACCTGGCTTTTGTCATAGTCGTACACGACCTCGGGGAAAGTTCCACCTTGCGACTTATGAACAGTAAAAGCACAGGCACTAACCACCGGAAACTGAATGCGTTTGCATTTGGTTATGCCGCTCAGTTTGATACTAAAATAATAATTCTCTATACAGAAGTGAAATTCAAATTTCAAAACCAAGAGCGTTACGTTGCCATGAAATATTTTAAACTCTTATAACTGTTTGCTGGCTTAACGTAATTCCTTCATTAGCATCTCAATCAAAAGACAAGGCATCAAAGGTTCATGTCGTTCACTTACTGAATCCCACATACCTGTCCAAATAGTTTAATAACTGTTTTAAAAGCGAACGTTGATTTCAAGCAAATCTATAAATAGGGGTGCTAGAGAAAAGTTGACCTCATTTGCTTTTCTCTCTCCGCTCGGATCGCATCTTAGCAAACAACTGATCGGCTTGCTCTGACCTTGCGTGCTTCTCAGGCACAGATATCGATAGCGAAGGATCCCCCCCGTTTGTCTTGCTTCGCTCATCACCGCTGCCACCGCCAAAAAGAAGAAGAAGAAGATGGTTGTGGCCGCCATTGCAGTCCTAAACTGAGACTGTGCTGGTATCCGAGAGAAAGGAAGAGAAAAAGAAGGCAGTTCCTTGGCAAAACCCCACTAAGTTTCAAAGACCGCCGTGATGAAGAAGCCGCCACCGCTGTGTTACTCGAATTCAACAATTCAATCGGTCCATTTCAGGGCCATTAAACGTGTATACTTAAGAGTTATTTGTGTAATATTTCTAAATGTGTAGATGACATACTTGCTATAATCTCTTTCGATTTTTCGTTGGACCCGTTGGCAAAAGCTAGCTGTGGTAATCCTTTTTGGACACCGTCTTGGGAAAAAACCTCTCGAAGGTCACGTCTTCTTTCGTTTATTCATTAAACATGGTATCAACAACAAACAAAAGGAAGGGTGAATATCTGAATTCTCCCTTTTCGCGCTTGGCACCTACCCTCCTACCTTTCTTTGGCCTGGTATCCCTACGCTCCTTGATTTCGTGCTTCTTGTTCCTCTTCTTTCGCTCTACGGTTGTCCAGGGGGCGTCCCCCTCCTGATGCGCCCTAACCTGTGGTATTTCAGGACCTCTCAATGGTCGCAACCCCCTGTTCCCATTAATCCGTGAGGGGCCAGCCTTTTCGGGCCCACCCTTCTCGGCTTTCCGTGGCGCCTGGCTGGGGTCCGATTTTAAAGCACTTCTGACTTTCGGGGTTAATATTCGCCTGGCCTTGCGAGCGCCGCCGGGTAGCTCCTCCCCTGAGGGCTGCCTCGCACGCTTCTGCGATTGCTTGTAATAATAAGCATTCGCTTCCTTCTTGATTTAAATTTGTGCTCATTTTGGATCCCACAAGTTGCACGCCAGAGCCCTGCATTAACGCGGTAAGGGACAAATTACTGTGAGGGGTGCCCAGGTGCCCCACAGGCTCCGATACCGTAGTTCTATTCTAAGCCGGAAACTACACATTGACACACACCTGGAGCATCTTTTTTTTTTTTTTTTTTTTTTTTAGAAGGTGGTAAATTTCATTTACGAATTAACCCAGCGTTTCACGTTCGATATGGAGGCTAGTCATATCGAATTCGTCCATCGTGCGCCAGAGTGTCGGACTCTTTTATACCGACTAAAGTCCACCTTCGCCCATGAGCCATTCCCCCCGGAACTGCCTCTTGGCATTACTTCATGGGGGAGGCTATTGTGCTAAGCACTGCACTGCTCCTTGCTTCTTACGCTCCTGTACTTCCCTTGCTCTCTTCGTACTGCTGGCATCACGCCAGGGCCATGTTTCTACTGCCGCTTCTGTCATTGCTACGCTTCGTTGCTCTGCTGCGACGTGTTTGGGGCTGACATCTCGCCAGAGCCCTGCGCAACTGTTGCGCCTGCTGTTAATCCGCCGATTCTCGAGTTCTCCAGGTTGGACCAGTTGGATGCCGAGGTCGGTCCAGCGATTCCGGTTGGAGGGTAGCTTCCGGTTCACTGGCGCCCCGACGACCCAAAACTGGTGGTTGTCACGATCGCTACTCGGCATAGTCCCCGACGGTGGAGCTAGCCTACTCCAGCGGAGAGTTCCCGACGTAGGAATGTCTCCCGAAACCGATAACGTTACGCGTTTGTTCCCGCATCACTGCTGCTGACCGGTGAAGTGCCGAGGTCGATCCAGCGATTCCGGTTGGAGGATGGCTTCCGGTTCACTGGTGCCCCGACGACTTAAGCCGGTGACTCGCTACGGACTACTCAGAATAGTCCCCGACGGTGGATCTATCCTACTCCGACGAAGATTTCCCCGACGGCGGAAGATCTCCCGAACAGATGCTTTCCGGGCTGATGCCGAGGTCGGTTCTGCGATTCCGGTGGAGGGAAACTTCCGGTTCACAGGCGCCCCGACGACCATTTGCCGGTGCAACTACGCGTTCTACTCAGTTAGTCCTCGACGGTGAACTTAACCTACTCCGAAGCTGACCGGGCTGATGCCGAGGTCGGTCCTGCGATTCCGGTGGAGGGAAACTTCCGGTTCACAGGCGCCCCGACTACCATTTGCCGGAGCTGTTTCGCGATCTACTCGGCTAATCCCCGGCGGAAGGACATAGCCTACTCCGACGCGATGTTGGTCGGTAAGTGCCGAGGTCGGTCCTGCAATTCCGGTTGGAGGATGACTTCCGGTTTGCAGGCGCCTTGACGACTTATTACCGATATTACGCTACGCCCGCTCTACTCGGTCTATTCCCCGGCGGAGGATCTAGCCTACTCCGGTCGCGCCCGTTGGTCTCCTTCATATGCTCGCTTCAACAGGCTGACTTGTCAAGCGCCAAGGTCGGTCCGACGATTCCGGCTGCCCCAACGATTCAGAGCCATGTGCTGTCCGCTGTGTAGAGTGCCGCTGCTCCTCTCGCCATCTTCGTTGTAAAAGAGACATCATCTGAACGATAGTTCTGTTTACCGCGTCCCATTTCTCTTCGTCGGCACACATTCGTTGGACGATATTGTGCACATTAACGTCATTGCCGACGACAGATGTCATCTCGGCTCGCTCATGCTCGAAGCGCGGACATTCGAAGACCACGTGCTCAGGGGTTTCGTCAACATCGCCGCACCCGGTGCATAACGGCGATCTTGCGTGTTCAAACCTATTGAGGTATTTCTTGAAACAGCCATGGCCAGACAAAAACTGCGTCAAGTGGAAATTCACTTCTCCGTGTTTTCTGTTTACCCACGTCGACAGGCACGGAATTAGACGGTGAGTCCATCTACCGTTCTCAGCGCTATCCCATTGCTGTTGCCATTTCCTCATGGTTTCATCCCGGGCTCTTTTCCGATTTCCCCGCGTGCGTCGGTCCCTGTAGCACTCGCTGTCCTCTTCGAGTTGAAGGCTTATAGGGATCAATCCTGCAATCACACAGACTGCCTCCGATGATATCGTACGATACGCGCTCGCCACACGCATGGCCATCAGTCTGAACGTACTGTTCAGCCGGGAGCGGTTCCTCTTCGTCTGTAGTGCTGTCACCCACACGGGGCCAGCGTATCTGAGTACCGACGTCGACACGCTCGCCAGTAGTCGCTTCTTGCTGCTGCTGATCGCTGAGTTGTTGGGCATGATCCGGGATAGAGCTGATATCACCTTCACGGCCCTCTCACATGCATAATCGACATGGCTGTTGAAGCTCAGCCGATCATCGATCATCACTCCCAGGTGTCTGACTTCCCGCTTTGAGTCGATGGTACACTGTCCAACCGAGATTCTCGCCTTCTGCACTGCCTTTCGGTTGCTTATCATCACAACTTCGGTTTTGTGATGGGCTAACACAAGCTTCTTCCCTCGCATCCATTCTTCCACGGCGTCTACTGCTTCGGTAGCAAGTATCTCTACTTCCTCTAGTGATTCGCCGATGACTACGAGCACCACGTCATCCGCGAAGCCGACGATCTTCACACCCCGGGGGAAGCTCAGCTTCAACACTCCATCATACATAGCGTTCCAGAGAGTCGGGCCAAGAATAGAACCCTGTGGGACGCCCGCTGTGACTGTCGTGCACCTTTTCCCAGCGTCTGTTTCGTAGATCAGTGTACGATTTTGAAAGTAGCTCCTCAAAATCTTACAAAGATACTCGGGGACCTCCAATCTGTGCAGCGATTCGGCGATCGCAGCCCAACTGGCACTGTTGAAGGCATTTTTTACGTCTAGAGTGACCACACCGCAGTACCGATTTCCTCTCCTCTTTTGCTTCCGCGCCGTATCCATAGCTTCCACGACCGTTCGGATGGCATCAACGGTGGATCTACCTTTCCGAAAGCCGAACTGCATGTCGCACAGGCCGTTTTCTCCCTCCGTGTATTTCGTAAGCCTGTTTAGGATTACTCGCTCCAGCACTTTGCCAACTGTGTCCAGCAGACATATCGGTCTATATGCTGAAGGATCTCCAGGAGGCTTGCCTGGTTTAGGCAGCAGCACCAGCTTTTGTCGCTTCCAAATGTCGGGGAAGTTACCCTCCTCGATACATTTTTGCAGTACGATCCTGAACATATCCGGGTTTTCTTGGATTACTGCTTGCAGAGCTACGTTGGGGATACCGTCTGGTCCCGGAGCCTGGTTTTTAAGGCTTTCGCAACCGCGATCAGCTCATCGTTCGTTACCTGGGCTTCTTCTTCGTCGTTATCCTGAGCTCCGTAAGGTGTGGACGGCCAGCTCGTCGGTTCGTGCCGGGGGAATAGCGCTTCAATGATGGTCTTCATCTTCTCCGGACACCTATCGGGTGGTACAGCTGGGCCCTTCAACTTCGCCATTGCAACTCTGTAGGCGTCACCCCACGGGTTTGAATTGGCGTTGCGACAGAGCTCCTCCAGACAGGCTTTCTTGCTGAGCCGAATTTCCTTGTTGAGAGCGGTTTTCGCCGCCTTGTACGCTGGTCTTCGATCTGCTCTTTCAGCGTCGTTGCGGGCTCTCTGCATCATTCTCCTAGCCCGAAAGCAGCTTGTACGCAGGTCGGCAATCGTCGAGCTCCACCAGTAAGCTGGGCGGCGACCATGTCGCGGTTTACCTTCCCTCTGCATGGTTGCATCGCACGCTCGTGCTAATGCCTCTGTCAACTCATTCGCAGTAGCGTGTTGAGCATTGCGCTCCAATCTCAACGCCTCAACAAACACCTCCTTGTCAAACTGCGACGTTTTCCACCTCCGCTCTTTCGAAGGGATCGCACGCGCTTCCAACTGCCGTCCGCTACCAATATTGTACCGAAGCGCTTGGTGGTCACTGTGCGTATACTCCTCACTCACTCGCCAGTTCAAACTTCCTGACAGCCCAGGGCTACAGAAAGTTATGTCAATAATTGACTCTCGACCATCCCGACGGTATGTGCTGGTGGTACCATCGTTGGCAACATCGACGTTTAGCCTTGCCAAGGCCTCCAGTTGGCCGTGTAGTTCCGGCGTCCAGAATAGAACTACGGACAACCCGTTCCGGTGGTAAGAGTCCACCAAACGGGGTAACCCCAATTCAAGGTGTGATGCGAAAAACCGTGCTGAGGAATGAATGGTCGAAGGGGTGAAAAAGATGTTCGGCCATTAACGGAGCCTGTGGGGCACCTGGGCACCCCTCACAGTATTTTGTCCCTTACCGCGTTAATGCAGGGCTCTGGCGTGGTGGACCTCTTTTCCCGTGCTACTCGTGGGATTCAAAAATGAGTACAATATCTAATCAAAACAATAGTAGTAGTGCAGGTAGTAGCAGTAGTAGGGAAGCGAACCCATTCGCAAGAAGTGGGCTAGCTAGATCTCCGTTGAGGAGAGTAGAAGCAGGAGGAGGCAGCAGTGCACGTAGTGCCAGTGCTGGAACCCATATTTCATCCCCGGCTAACGCATCGGGTGAAGTTATGGATGGAGCGTGGTTGATGAGGGCCATCAATAAAAGTAGAGATGGGCTCTCTGCGATGGAAGTGGCTGCACAGCAGCTCGACTCCATAATTGACTTTGCGTCCTCGAAGTCTAACATCAGCAAGGACCTCAAGCAGGCCTTGCTTAGACTTCGTAAGTCAATGTTGGCGGCCAAGCAGAACCATGCTGAACCCATGGTGACTGTGGCTGCGGCAGAACCCGTGGAACTGAATGTGCCGAAGTCTACCCAGACGGAACCCTTCGTTTTCGCGGGCAGCCCTAAAAGCGTGGAAGCGAATGCTTACAGCAAGCAATCGCAGAAGCGCGCGAGGCAGCCGTCAGGGGAGGAGCTACCCGGCGGCGCTCGTAAGGCCAGGCGGATACTGACCCCGAAAACCGGCAGAAGTGCCGGAAAATCGGACCCCAGCCAGGCGTTCCGGAAAGCCGAGAAGGGTGGGCCCGAAAAGGCTGGCCCCTCACGGAGTGATGGGAACAGGGGGTTGCGACCTTTGAGAGGTCCTCCATCACCACAGGTCAGGGCGGAGCAGGGGGGGGACGCCCCCTGGACAACCGTAGTGAGGAAGAAGAAGAAGAAGAAACAGGAGAAACAGGAGCGCAGGGATACCAGACCTAAGAAAGGTAGGAGGGTAGGTGCCAAGCGCGAAAAGGGTGATGCGATCATCATCAAGACGGAAGAGTCCAAGTACTCGGAAGTCCTGAAGGCGATGCGCAGTGACGCGAAGCTTGCGGATCTAGGAGCCGACGTACGCAGTGTTAGACGCACTCGTACAGGTGAAATGATCCTCGAGCTTAAGCGCGACAAGGAGCGCAAGGGCGCCGCCTACAAAAGTTTGGCGGAAGAGGTCCTTGGCGCTGGTGTTGAAGTGAGGGCTCTGACGCAGTCAGTGACTCTGAAGGTGATGAACCTTGACGAGATCACTAACGCAGAAGAGCTCGTCACGGCACTGCGGCAACAGTGCGAAGTGCAGGTGCCCACCACCGCCGTTCAGCTACGGAAAGGTCCGGCAGGTACTCAGGTGGCCTTAGTACACCTACCTGTGGCAGACGCAAATAAGTCCGCTAAGGTAGGTAAGATCAAGGTTGGTTGGTCAGTATGTTCACTGAACATACATGAGCAACCAGTGATCTGCTTTAGGTGCAGGGAACCTGGACACAAGTCCTGGGGCTGTAAAGGCCCTGATAGGACTAAGTTGTGCAGGCGTTGTGGTGAGGAAGGTCATAAGGCACTAGGCTGCAAGAACCCTCCCAAGTGCTTGATTTGTTCCGGCAAGTCCGTGAACAACAATCACCCAACGGGAGGCTCAAGGTGCCCGACCTTCAAACGAGCCATCAACGAAAAATCACAGTGCAGGTAACGCAGCTGAACCTGAGCCACTGTGACGCAGCTCAGCAACTGCTGTACCAGTCAGTTGCTGAGTGGGGGACGGACATCGCCATCATATCGGACCCATACCGAGTACCCGCCGGCAACGGCAACTGGGTCGTGGATGGATCCGGAAAAATGGCGGCGATATGGACAACGGGTAAATACCCTGTCCAACAGTTGGTGTCTACTACCTACGAGGGCTTCGTGATCGCCAAAGTTAACGGGGTCCTCTTCTGTAGCTGCTATGCGCCTCCGAGTTGGTCGACCGAGCGGTTCACGCAGATGCTGGACTGTATGACGACCGCGCTGACAGGGCGAAGGCCAGTTGTAATAGCGGGTGACTTCAATGCCTGGGCCGTGGAATGGGGAAGCCGTAACACGAACCAGCGAGGTCAAATCCTGCTAGAGGCACTGGCCGTGCTAGATGTCGATCTGGCTAATGTTGGTGCCAAAAGTACCTTCAGCCGTAACGGAGCGGAGTCGATTATCGACGTTACCTTTTGTAGTCCTGGCCTAACGAGTAGTTCGAACTGGAGGGTAGACGATGCCTACACTCACAGCGACCACCTGGCGGTTCGCTACAGTATCGACTACAACAACAGCAGGCAGCGGGTTGAGGAAGCGGCTAGGTCAAGGCCAAGCCCTCGTAGGTGGAAGACATCGTACTTCAATGATGAAGTACTTAGGGAGGCGCTCCGCCGTGAGCGTAACCTACTCGGCCTAAGCGGGGACGAACTGGTAGCGGTGCTTACGCGTGCATGCGATGCGACCATGCCTAGAAAAGTCCACCCTAGGAATGGGAGACCACCGACATACTGGTGGACTCAAGCTATTGCGAACCTGCGCCGTACCTGCCTACGGGCCAGGAGACGGATGCAGCGAGCACGTACCGAGCAGGAGCGTGAAGAACGACGGGCGGTGTTCACCGCTGCCAAAGTCGCGCTGAAGTCTGAGATAAGGGCAAGCAAAAAGGCCTGCTTCGAGGGACTCTGTCAGAGTGCCAACGCGAACCCGTGGGGTGATGCCTACAGGATCGTAATGGCGAAGACAAGAGGTGCAATTGCTCCTACGGAGCAATCTCCACAGATGCTGGAGAGGATCATCGAGGGGCTCTTCCCGCGCCACAACCCTAGCCCATGGCCTCCTTTTGTAGGACAGCCGGGGATTGGGGCTGGCGATGAGGATAGAGTTACTGATGAGGAACTTGTAGGGATTGCAAAATCCCTAAGCATGGGGAAGGCACCAGGTCCGGACGGAGTTCCAAACCTGGCCCTCAAAGTCGCAATCTTGGAAGCTCCCGGTATGTTCAGATCTGCTATGCAGATATGCCTGGACGAGGGAGTATTTCCAGATGCGTGGAAGAGGCAGAGCCTGGTACTATTGCCAAAGGCGGGGAAACCACCCGGTGACCCGTCGGCGTATAGACCAATATGCTTGATTGACACGGTGGGGAAAGTGCTCGAGAAGATCATCCTCAACAGACTGTCGAGGTACACCGAGGGTGTAAATGGTCTCTCAGGCAACCAGTTCGGCTTCCGGAAAGGGAGGTCCACTGTAGACGCTATTCTGACGGTTAAGAAAACCGCTGAGATAGCACTCCAGCGTAAGAGGAGGGGTATTCGCTACTGCGCAGTAGTGACTCTGGATGTAAGGAATGCATTTAATAGTGCCAGTTGGGCGGCTATTGCTGATGCGCTCCTGCGTCTGGGGATACCCGAGTACCTGTACAAGATTCTCGGAAGTTACTTCCAGAATCGGGTATTAGTCTATGACACAGAGGTGGGTCGGAAGTGCTTTCACATAACCTCAGGAGTCCCGCAAGGTTCCATCCTGGGTCCGGTGTTATGGAATGTCATGTACGACGAGGTGTTGAGATTAAAATTCCCGGCGGGTGTGGTCATCGTTGGCTTTGCCGACGATATTACGCTGGAGGTCTACGGTGAATCGATCGAAGAAGTGGAATTGACTGCAGCCCACTCGATCGCAATTGTGGAGGAGTGGATGAGTTCCAGGAAACTGGAATTGGCTCACCACAACACTGAGGCTGTTGTTGTCAACAACCGAAAGTCGGTGCAGCAAGCGGTGATCAGTGTAGGCGACTGCACAATCACTTCGAAGCGCTCCGTCAAACACTTGGGGGTGATGATCGACGACAAGCTTACCTTCGGTAGCCATGTCGATTATGCCTGCAAGAGAGCCTCCACAGCTATTGTGGCACTGTCCCGGATGATGTCCAATAGCTCTGCGGTGTACGCCAGCAAGCGTAAGCTTCTGGCCAGTGTCGCCTCGTCCATACTGAGGTATGGTGGCCCGGCTTGGGGCACGGCTTTGAGTACCGATAGCTACCGTAGCAAGCTAGAGAGTACTTATAGGCTAATGTGCCTGAGGGTTGCGAGCGCGTACCGTACCGTGTCACACGATGCACTTTGTGTCATCACCGGTATGATGCCTATTGGTATCCTTATCATGGAAGACATAGAGTGCTTCGAAATGCGCGGCACAAGAGGCATACGCAGGACTGCCAGACTGGCCTCCATGGTCAAATGGCAGCGTGCGTGGGACAGTTCCACCAAGGGAGTGTGGACTCACAGGTTGATTCCGAGGTTAGATATCTGGGTCAATAGGCGCCATGGGGAACTAACATTCCACCTAACACAGGTCCTTTCGGGTCATGGATGCTTTAGACAATATCTACACCGTTTCGGTCATGCGGGTTCTCCCGAATGTCCAGTTTGTGCAGGTTTAGAGGAAACGGCGGAACACGTTTTGTTCGTGTGCCCGCGTTTCCGCACAATGCGTGACCGCATGTTTGCCACATGCGGTCGGGACACGACTCCGGACAATTTGGTCCAGAGGATGTGTGCAGACGAGTTTGGCTGGAATGCCGTTTCATCGGCTATCACCCACATCGTCTCGGAACTCCAAAGGAGGTGGCGTGTGGACTCGAGGAGTGACTAGTGCAGACGCTAATCAGGTGGTCCAAGGGTTCGCAGTCGGCAACGTAGGTCATACCGGTGCCCTACGGTCGAAATCGACTCTTACAGCGATTAAGTGGCCGCGGGGAGAACATCCTGGTAGCGCTGCTGTCGTGGCGCCGGCCTACTGGGTGGATACGAGCCTCTGGTTGTTCGGGGCAGGTGGAGGCCCCTTCGTCAGCAATCCCAGCTGGTGCTAGCTGATAGGGCCTGAGCCTTCAGTAGGTCAAATTGCGAAGCCCGCAGTATCAGTTCTTGATACCTGCGGTGCAGATGGGCGGGGGCTTAGTGGTCGACCCTGCCCGCCTTCAGCGGACAACGGGAGGTGAGGACCACCCGGGAAGCTGGCAATGCGCCAGCATGCTATCTTGGTGGACCCCCATAAGCGTGTCATCGATGTTCGTTGCTGCATGGCTACGCAGCTAACCTGGAGGATGCGATGTGCAATAGCCCCTCTCCGAAGCAATGCCTTCTTGGTGGTCCCGGAGAGACGAAGGGTTTGGCGGCAATGGAAATGGTTTAGTGGGTCGGGGGTGTAGTCCTGTTTACTGCTTGTACGTAGTAAATGGTCCCCAACCCCACACTCCCGGACCTCGGTCCGGAGTCTGTTGAGCAGATTATCCCCCCATTGCTTAGAAGGAAAAAAAAAAAAAAAAAAAAAAGGCCTCCAGTAGACTGCTCCCTCTTGAGTTGGTGAAGCGACTGCCCCATTCTATGGCCCACGCGTTGAAATCGCCGGCTATGACGACTGGTCTGCAGTCTGTGAGCTCTTCAGTCAGCTTGTCGAGCATCTCGTTGAACTGGTCAATAGACCATCGCGGGGGTGCGTAGCAGCTACAGAAGAAGTCTCCGTTAATTTTGGCTATAACAAAGCCTTCATCTGCACGATGTACCACTTCCTGGAAAGGATATCTTCCCACCGTCCATATCGCCACTGATTTTGCGTTGTCTGCTATCCAGTTCCCATCGCCGGCCGGGACACGGTATGGCTCCGAGATGATAGCCACATCGCACTTGTACTCCGCCACAGATTGCCTCAGCAAGTGTTGTGCTGTGTCACAGTGGTTGAGGTTAATTTGAATTACCTCCACTGTGGTTTGGTAGCAGTCGCCTTTATGAAGGCCGGGCATCGCAGGCCTCCTGTAACGTGGTTGTTATTATCTCCGTTAGCGCAGATCATGCACTTTGGAGGCTTCCGGCAGGCTTGCGCCTTGTGGCCTTCTTCTCCGCACCTTCTGCATAAATTACCTCTGTCCGGCCCCTTGCAGAATCTAGCCAGATGGCCGTACTCGTGGCATCTATAGCATGCTTTCGGTTTCTGAGAGACGCTCAGTGGACATACCGACCAGCCTACTTTAATCTTCTCCGTTTTAAGTGCCTTGACGGCCGCTTCAATCGGAAGCCTAATTGATGCTATTAGCATTCCGGATGGCCCCTTCCTTATGCGGATCTGCATCTGCACTTCTCCTAGCATGCACTGCTCTTTCATGGCAACCCTTACATCGTCGTCCGTAGAGATTGCGTCCAAGTTCTTGCATTCAAGGACTGCCTCCGGACACACGGCTATCACTTCTACCGTATTACCCATGGCTTTCTCGGCGAGCTCTTTGTAGGAAGAGCTGCTGGCCATCGGGTCTCGTTTTAGCTCCAGGATCATATCTCCGGTGCGGGTGCGCCTGACTTTCCGCACGTCTGCACCCAGCTGTTCGAGCTCCGGGTTTGTCCGCATTGCACGGAGAACCTTCTCGTACGAGTCATCGCTTGCCTTGACTATAAGCGCCTCGCCTCTCTTCCGGCCCGTGAAGAGGCTTTGTTTTTCGGACCTGCTCTTGGTTTTCGTCTTCCGATTTTTCGCCTTGACGATTTTCCATGGGGTATCGTTGCCTTCCTTGGTGGTTGCTGCGTTCGCTGGGCCTGACTCGTTGATGCGGGTGTCCTTGTGTTTCTTGGAACCACCCGGTCTTGCATCTCCTGGTGATGCTCTTGGCCTCTTCGGTGTGAAGGGCACGCTCTCCGTCCTCTGGGATTTGTCCCTTTTTGCGTTGGTTTCCCTCGCAAAAGTAATTGGCATCGCCGTTTGTTGAATCGGCACTTGCATTATTTCTAAGGCAGTCTTGGCCGCCGACAACTCCTTCTCAGTCGATTCCACTTTCTGTGCAACGGCCGCCCATTCCTTGACAGCTAGTCCAAGGGTTCCTTGGATCTTCAACACCAAAGTCTTGATGTCTTTGTGCACATTACTTCTTTTATCGACGAACTCGTGCAATTCATCCACCAGTTTCTTGGCTGCTACAACTCACGGTAGCTTTGGCACCTTCGACCATGCACTGACCTGAGCCTGTTGCTGCTGCTGAAGCTGTTGCTGCTGCTCTCGAGGCTGCTGCTGCTGCTGCTGTTGAAGCTGTCGCTGTACCTGCTGCTCCTCCTGATTGCGCTGCTGTTGCCCTAGCTGCGATGGTGGTGACCGTACTAAGCCACCTTTAGCGAAAGGGTTCGCCGCGCCTTCTTCGATCTCAATTATACTCTCTTCCATTCTTCAGGGTCCCCCCTCTGGGCCGCTATCATTTCCCGCCGTACGTAGTCGCCTGGTTATCTTTGCAAGCAGGGAGGCCATGCAAGGGTTGACACGATCCCTTATGAGAATCGTGTTCAGAGCCGGATCGGCGTAGATCGGGGTTTAGTCATCCGAGCCTAGTACTCATCACTTAAGATGGACGGGATCCAAACGTATCCAGAGGCCTGCCAAGGTTTTACCGGGACGGGGGCAATCGCACCATTAGCCTACTCGCCGTTTCAAGTTGGTATCACCCATCCTTACTCGGGGAATAGAATAACACGACTGTCAGCTCTGTGTCGCAATGTGGTGTGTAATCCGTAATCCGTGTCCTGTCCGTTATTCTGCGCCGTGACCAGTATACCATAATCAGGATTTTACTGGCATCCATCCTGATGTGCCGGTTGGCACTCCAGAGGGCTAAGGTACTTTGAAAGCGGTACCAGGTCGCTTGTTCAGGGCTACTTGCAGATCTGTGGTTTTTTGTAGAGATTCACCAGAGCCCACTGATGAACCCCCGCCACATCCTAGGTAGACCATGCTTGAGCCCCTGGTCAGATGGACCAGACGCTCGGCCACCTCCCGAAGGAAGTACTAAAGGTGGTATTCCATACGGCTGTATGTATGAGTTTCGCTTGGAAAGCGTAAAAATCCCAAGCTCCCACCTGGCACCTCCCCACTCTAGCTGATGTCAGAAGGACAACAGTGCCCAGGTTGCACTACCAGCTAAGTACGCAACCTTTAGCTGGCGGTCTTTGTCATCGTTAGACCCGTGGAAGCGTGAGGTAGGGGCTTGTGAGGACCAGAGCTATGTTGGACGCTCCTTCCTGCTTGTCGACTCACCATTTTGCAACCCACACCTGGAGCATCTAAAACGTTTGAAAAGAGCAGCACTCAGAAAGCACAGCGAGCACCGCACCGACACTACCAGAGCTGCTTATGCCGAATCAAACGCACTGTATACCAATCTCCATGACCGTATTTACCGTGCGAATCTAGTGCAGATTCAAGATCGCCTCAAGTCCGACTCCAAAAGCTTTTGGCGTCATGTCAGTGACCAGCGGAACCAAACAGGTCTACCATCTTCAATGACGAACGGAGTTGATTTGGAAGCCAACTCACAAACAGAAACTACGTTTGTTGTTTCGAGCTCAGTTTAACAGTGTATTCACCGACGAAATACTCATCGCTCAGGACATCAGTATAACTACCCATATGTACCACAGCTGTCGAATCCAGGTCTTCCTAAATCAGTTACTTTCAGCGCTTTGGACAAACTAAAGTCTTCGAAAGGATACGGTCCAGATTTCATTCCATCAGTTCTTCTTAAAAAGTGCGCTAGTTACCTTTAGCCAAAATTTTCAATACGTCTCTGCTTACTGGCGTATTTCCGGCTTGTTGGAAGGATTCATTTGTTTTTCCCGTATACAAGAAGGGTTGCAGACAATACGTTGGGAATTATCGGGGAATAGCTGCATTAAGTGCAATTTCTAAACTTTCTGAGCTATTTTTTTATTTGATTAACGGCATTTTGCAGGTGCTTTTATGTTGGGTTAAAAATATTGCAAAAATATATAAAAAAATATTTCTTTAAACTGGCTATAATCTTCTTTTGTCGTTTTGAACGCAGCCATGTTGACTTTGCAGTTCACAATCTCAAATTAATGAAACTCGGTCCTCATAGCTCATATTGTTCCGGAAAAGTATCACTATACGCAGTGACATGCAGAAGGATTGCTAATACTTTTTCAGATACGTCAGTACAATACCAACTAATTTTCTTTAAGGCGAAGTAGGCCGTCATTGAAATTTGTACGTGTCGCTGATGATTATTGCTATATCATCTCATGATTTCGAATTAAAGAAAATCAGTTGGTTTTGCACTGACACTGCTAAAAGGGTATCAGCATACTTTATGCATGTTAGCGCGTACAGTGATACATTTTCAAGTCAATATAAACTATCAAGAATTAGTTTTATCGCTTTGAAATGCAAGCTGAAAAGCCATCATTGTTACCAAAAATGACGGGCTACTTAGCCTTAATTCAAAATTGTGACATCATTTTGCAACAATCATCAACGATGCGTACGACGGCCTGCTTCGCCTTAAACTTCAAAATCCATCCATCAACATCATTTAGAGCTGGATCAGGTCCTGACTCATCATCGTCAGAATTTCCCATTTCAACGTCTCTGTTCTCAACTTGACTGGACGCATCAGTTGATCGTGTTGCTTCTATGGTATGGTTGTTTTTTTTTCTGTGGTGGTGGATAATCTAGCGAACTCAAAAATCTACTATGCGTTTGTTGCTGCCGTTTCTTGTTTCGTTCTTCCTCTGGGTTGCCACACATCATCTGCTTGTGATTGTCAGCTACACTGCATTCCTTGTCGGCTTGTCGTTGATTTTGCCGCGCAGGTGGGCCAATGCATGTAGATTCCGTTACTGTTTCTTCCTTCTCTTTTTCCTTTGCTGCTGCTTCTGAACACTTCAGTTTCGGGTGTGCCTTCCTTTCGCACTGGCGACAAGTGGGTATCTGCGTGCTGTAAGACACAGCAGTGAGTTCGTTGCGAGTCCGTATGAATGTTGGAACTTATTTTTCTAGTTTAATTCGCACGACACAAACGCCTTTTGGTATACCAGGAAAAATTTTTTTTCCGCAACTCGCGTGCAACGGACTTTACCATCCCATATGCGCTCATATGTTCGGTGACCACTTCATTCGGCATGCGGCAAATCATGTATGCGGACGTTTATTGCTGTGTCTTCTATGTAGACAGGTATATTGTATTTTTTCTCCCCCGCTGTTATTGAGTGCTTGAGGTGGTGTAAAGATGCTACGCGTTCTGCTGCTTCTAAACTGCGCATTTCGATAAGCGCACAATTTCTGATAATGTGTCGCTGATTGTTGATGGATGCCATCTCAATCTCCAAACTGTTTCTCAGAAACATTTAGATGTCTCCAGCGTTTGGTTTAACTGGTAAAACACTGAAATTGATCACCAGTGTGTTTCTTCTTATGGAGGCCATTGTTAGCGTGGTTAACAATGCACGGTGTGACTGGCTGCTATGCAGCAAACAACTGTTTTGAGCTAAAGCGTTCTCGACAAACTTGTTCAAACATGTGCACATTATATCTCGCCTAACCAACATGACTTCATGCCCAAACGATCGACAGCCACAAATTTAACTGTTCTAACTACCTTCGTAATTCGCGAGATACAAAAAGGTCACCAAGTAGATGCCATTTACACTGACCTGTCGGCTGCATTCGACAAAATGAATCATGCAATCGCACTTGCTAAATTCGATAAGTTAAGATTCAAAAACAACTCACTCAAATGGTTGAAATCGTATCAAAAAGCTTCAAATGTTCTCGATTCAAACGAAAACAGCTCTTACATGAAAGGTCATACTAATATTCTTTAGTTTTGCATTCGTTTTGCTTAACCGATTAACAGAAATTATGATATTTCGTTTGGTATGTGGTGGATAAAGCACTATCAAAGTTACCAGCATTATCAAAGATACCCTGTTTTACGGTACTTTTGAATATTTTGATAGTTTCTGCTCGTGCAGTGATTTGTGAAATCGGAAAAAGTAAAATTTCGCATATGAGACAATGGACCCTTTTCAGGCCCACCAAGAGTTTGCTTATGAGTTGTTTTGAAAATATATCTTTGAAATGGATATCACTATTTCATTCTTATCAATTTTGGTACAATCGAAATATGTCATACGTGAAACTAAACTATGTGTACAACCACCAAAACCTTTATAAAAACCATTTTCGAGAGCAGATTGTTATTCATACCATTTTCAACCAGCCTTAAGTTATTCAACGTCAACATTGCGGTCGTGTCTTGCACACAACCCTCCAACTTATTGTTAAAGTTAATTGCTTAAGTAATCAATTGGGCTTGTTTTTCAGAGATCGGAAAGTGAAAGCAGCGGGGAATAATTAGTTCATACTCAACCTTTTATATTTTACAGAAAAACAGCTCCATCAGCAGTTTTCTGCGAGCCATAAAAGAATAAGTTTTCGGAAAACCGCTGGAACAAGTTTCCGAAGTTCCAAGAAACACAGAACGAATCAGAAGTGTTTTGTGAGATTAGCATTAGCGTAGTTATGGTTTACTTCGTAGATTGGATACTAGCAACATACATGTATCATTTGATAATCTCTGACTGCTTTCAGGAACAAGGCTGGGGAGTAAACCTTGCTCCAATAATGAACAATATTACCTAAAGCGTGGATATTGCTATTCCTGGCCACGCCCATCTTTACCGTAACTTGGGATAGGGGGACGAAATGCTGATGTAGCACTTACTTAATGAGAGGCCACCGACTCAGCGACACCCTCATAAGTGCTACGGAGGGGGAGGTTGGGAGGGGTAAAAGGTCATAGGATTCGCCTGAAAAGCTAGCGATGGACCCAAGGCATTTGTGGTTTTAGTGTTGTAAATTTAAACTTTTGAATGCCGGCACTCAAAAGACGAAACATATGTTCTATGATTTATATTAATAATTAGATTTTGCATAGCACTGCTCGATTCTTTTATTGTGATGATTCATGTGTATTTTTCTGCTCAGAAGTAATTACAAGCAGAACCGATCCCCCCAGGGTCATGGGGTAGTTGAAAAAAAAAAGACGGTGACACACTTTGAGTACGCGGACAAAAATCGGTAAGGAAATAACATCGCACTGCCAACAAGCTAAGATTTATCCGACCGTATGCCCCAACCTAAAAAAATTGATCTCCGAAAATGAACGAAATCAATGAAAATAAATATAATAAAACCGTTCGCGATACTACAACATACATTCAGTTCTGTGAAAACTAAACGATTACCGTGCGCATATCGATCCTGTTTCTTTAATAATGCAATACATACAAAAATGGAACAAACTTACCGGATTTATTGAGATTATGTGCCGTCTGTGACTTCTGGACGGAAAAGTATGCATCGTCGTGTTCACTACGGTAGGCCAAATGCAGCTGAATCACGGTACACAACAAACATGTAACTATTTCACTTCTTCTCACCATAACTTTTATGAACTGAATAGTATAAAAATTATAGATATGCAAATCAAGGACAAAATAATATTTTTGACGGCTGCGAAAAGTTTTCGCGTCCGACCTCAGTATAATTTTCAATCAGAATTTTTGAATCAGTGTTTTGTGAGGTTTGCCAGAAACAAAATTCAATAGCCAATAAAGGAAGAACGGATCTGACTCAGCATTTGGCATCACTGAAGCACAATGCTAACGTGGTTTCTGGGATCGTCACAGAAACTAACACAAATAGTCGTGGTGTAGGAATCTCCTTTGGAGTTTAAGGTGTTGGCTGCTAAAGCTACATTAGCTTATCACGTTGTGCAACATTACAGTTTTCTCAGCATACAGTTTTCTCAGCTGTGATTGTGGTAACAAGTTGTACAAGCAGGTATTCCCGGACTCGTAGATTGCTGCAAAATTCGGATGCGCTAGAACGAAAACGGAGGCCATCGTAAACGATGTATTGGCACCACATTCGGTTAAAATTTGTTTGGATGAGCTGCACAATAGGAATGTTTAATACATAGGGGCAAGCACGGATGGCAGCAACCATGAATCAAAATGTTTCTAGTGCTTATTCAATACTTTCATCGAGTAAAGAGAAATCGCTTATGAGCACTTCCACAGTTATTAACTTAGAGCTTTCCTTGCCGATTGACCATGTTTGCATGTGCATATCGTGTGGCAGGTACAAAGATACTCTATGCCCTGGGAATCGAGAAAATTTCCATTACGAAAAGATCCTCAACCAGCGGGATTCGAACTCACGACCCTCAGCATGGTCATGCAGAATAGCTGCGCGTTTACCGCTACGGCTATCTGGGCCCTTACATGAAGCAAGCCACTAAATGAAATTTAGTAGGAAAAGGCTGCCCCGTTTATCTGCTACACAATACGGCTTGATATGGATTCGATCGTTTGGATGTGGATATTGAAGCTTTCGTATTGATAATATATGGACATTTTTCAATATACATAGTGCGCAACGATGAATTGAAAAAAATGTGCTTTCGTCGATATACAAAAAGGTATTGAAACATTCAAAAACAAAGTATCTTTCACTTATACCCATTGTTGAAAGAAATCTTCATTTGTTTATAGCGCCCGATAGTTATTTCAAATCAATTGAAAGGCCTCCCAAAGTTTTGCAAGAATTAGAAGGCCTTATTCCTTAGCCGAGTTGTTAGAGTCCGCTGCTATAAAGCAAAGCCATGCTGAAGGTGTCTAGCGGACTTTGGGGTAAGTTGTGCCATAGGGGCAAGTGTGCCACCCCTGCTTTTAATAAAAACTACAATATATATTTTCTATTTGAGCTTAGCAACATGTTTCCTTATAATTCACAATACAATTATCAAAATATGGTGAAAGTTGCTTTATTTTTCACGTATTTACATCGACTTTTGCAAAGACAACCAAATTTGAGTGGATTTTTATAAGATTTCGTTGTTTCTAAATAGCATGGTAAAAAGTAAATTATTAACAGATTTTCTTTATGTCCTATAGATCGTGAAACTATTCAAATGTGTAAGTTATTGTGGCATTTGAACGAAAAAAGTATTTAGTTCTACATACGAAATCCAGTTTTGTTGGAATCTATACTATTGGGGCAAGTGTGCCACCTATTTGGTAAACGAAAATTGTTGGAGTGAAATATCTATTTAATATCTATTTATTTATTTACCATCTTCGACCTACTGGGTCGCACAGACTACTAGCCAAAACATTACAATGGAATATATTTTTCACGCATTACAAAACCTACTTAGCTAAAGAGTGTATTGAATAACAAAATTCAGTTGCAACAAACATTTTTTACGTCAAAAACAGATAACATTGATAATTAAATTGTACGGTTTGAGGGTCGCCATGCAGAATCGGAGTAATCTCTAAATATACGGCATCGCACTCCACTAGGCCAATTCGAGGTCTTCAAGGCAGCATTTTGGAACTGAGGCTTTACAGTAACTTTATACGAAACATAGTTGAGTGTGTTAACGTTTTTCCACGATGGTACCAAGCATTTCACGTGTATCAAATCATCTGCTCCTATGGATTCACAGACCATTCTCTTTAATTCAATTTCGGTAACGTCAGGTGCAATGTTTGATACATATAACTGCAGACGTGTGTCATCAGAAGCTACCACCTGATCACTTCCACTGAATTGTTTAGATGATAACGGAGATGTTTTCGGAGCGACACAACAGTCTGATTGGTGATGAATAGCAGAAGCAGGAAGACTTGTGACTGTTGCATGATTAGTAATTATTCGGGACATCGATTCACTCAAGAGATTTACTTCTAACTTCAAGCAATCCATTTCAGTTTTCGTAACGTATTCTTTGGCTTGTTTTTCTTCGAAAGCTTTTCGGAAACGTGCCTTTTCAATGCAATCTCTGCAAGAGTCGCACATCCAGAATACATTGCGATGCAAACATGCACATCCTTCGTCGTATGATAATCCGACACATCTTGCATGAAAAACACGCTGATCCTCGCAGAGTCCATCACATGACACAACCACATCTTCGGCTACAATTTCAATTTTGCAAGTATCGCAATAATCAAACATGATGGATTTGGTTTACCCTAACAGCGCGTGGCGGTTTCAACTACCAGTAACCAGATGGCGGGACAATGCGACAAAAGAATACGAACTTCTTGATGATAAAATAACAATACAGGATGGCGACGGCGTTGCTTGTTATTTCGATTGATGATGAATACTTTACTCTGAGAAGTTGATGCGGCTTGCTACTCTTCGAGTGTTTACTACGCTGGAGTTCTTATGCTTGTAGGATCGACGTTAGTCTAACAGAATGGACTACAACAGAATCGGGAATTAAACGATACACTTTGAGGGAAAACGCGCGGCAAATGAGACGAAAATGTAGATGAAATTTATAAAAATGTAATCATCATCATTAAAATCATAACAATAAACCAAAATGAGGCACCAGTAGTGGTTTCTGAAATAAAGTAGGAGAATAACTAACATTTTTGCCCCCAAAGTGATTTTTTCCTCTAAATATTCAAAATTAACTTGTTTTTCGGCTTATTAAGTACCGTTTTACATATCTACATCAATATTTTACCGTTATATAGTGCTGATCTAGTGTAGTATTATACATATTCGCCGTAATATAAGGGTAATACATATATTCTGTTGAATGGAGACAAAAACAACCATTTAAGTTATTCGAATTGAGTAATAGAGAGCCTGGTATGTTTTGAACCTTGTTATAAATCATCCCCTTGTTACGGTAAACTTAAATTATTTTTTTTTAAATTATCGATTAGCGTATGCTTTGTAAGTAATATTATTAGGAAATAAAGAAAATTTTATTACAAGTAGAATTACATGCGATGTTCATTCGGTGGCCGTCTTGCCCCATATGGGTGGCACACTTGCCCCATAGTGTCAAAAAATAGGTTATTTTGGATGGTATTTGAGAAGCTCCAAAACTAATACTTTTTGAAGTTATTTTCTTTTTGAATGATACAGTGGTTATGAAAAGATGTGAAACTAACATCATAAGGCTAAATAAGTGGATTTTATAAGCTTTAGGGCGCGGTAAATGGCTGGGCATGGCGTACCATTGGTACCTCGCGTACCTGCAGGAATAAAATAGACCCCTTTGTGCGGTCCTTAGCCTCTTGCCCAGCAACTCCTATCCCTACCTCCTCGTGGTACTGGCCGGGGTACGAGTAACCTTGGGGAAGATCGGGTAACCAACCCCCGGTGGGAACTTTGGTCGTATGCTGACAGGGAAGGGGGGGTTTGCTGTTGCAAACCTGGAGCGTCTGTACTCCACGTTAGGAGCGGCTCACAACAGCGTCTGTTCCCCATGTCAGGGGCGGCTGATCATCGTCCGAGTGCCAGAGAAGGACTCTAAGCTAAACTGCGCACTATGGCCCTCCGAACATTTAGGGGGAATGGTCCTCCGGAAATCTAGGGGGTTGGTGTCAGGCCCTGCGAGCCAGCCGTAAAAACACATCAGCACAGGAACGTCAACGAGAGAATACGGACCGGAACAATCGGCAAAGACCACAGCGACGAAAATGGACTAGCGATTGGAAACTCGGTACGTGGAACTGCAAATCTCTCAACTTCATTGGAAGTACTCGCATACTCTCCGATGTACTGAAGACCCGCGGTTTCGACATCGTAGCGCTGCAGGAGGTGTGCTGGACAGGAGCATTGGTGCGAACGTTTAGAGGTAATCATACCATCTACCAGAGCTGCGGCAACACACGCGAGCTGGGAACAGCTTTTATAGTGATGGGTGACATGCAAAGGCGCGTGATCGGGTGGTGGCCGATCAATGAACGAATGTGCAAGTTAAGAATCAAAGGCCGATTCTTTAACTTCAGCATAATCAACGTGCATAGCCCACACTCCGGAAGCACTGATGATGACAAGGACGCATTTTACGCGCAGCTCGAACGCGAGTACGACCGCTGCCCAAGCCACGACGTCAAGATCATCATAGGAGATTTGAATGCTCAGGTTGGCCAGGAGGAGGAGTTCAGACCGACGATTGGAAAGTTCAGCGCCCACCGGCTGACGAACGAGAACGGCCTACGACTGATAGATTTTGCCGCCTCCAAGAACATGGCCATTCGTAGCACCTATTTCCAGCACAGCCTCCCGTATCGGTACACCTGGAGATCACCTCAGCAGACAGAATCGCAAATCGACCACGTTTTGATCGATGGACGGCACTTCTCCGACATAACCGACGTCAGAACCTATCGTGGCGCCAACATTGACTCCGACCACTACCTGGTGATGGTGAAACTGCGCCCAAAACTATCCGTCATCAACAATGTACGGTACCGACGCCCGCCCCGGTACAATCTCGAGCGGCTGAAACAACCGGATGTCGCCAATGCGTACGCGCAGCATCTTGAGGCAGCGTTGCCGGATGAGGGCGAGCTCGATAGGGCCCCTCTTGAGGACTGCTGGAGGACAGTCAAAGCAGCCATTAACGACGCTGCCGAAAGCGTTGTCGGATATGTGGAACGGAGCTCAAGAAACGATTGGTTCGACGAGGAGTGCCAAGAGGTTTTAGAGGAGAAGAATGCAGCGCGGGCTGCAATGCTGCAGCATGGTACGCGGCAAAACGTGGTACGATACAGACTGAAGCGGAAACAGCAAACCCGCCTATTCCGGGACAAAAAGCGCCGCCTGGAAGAGGTGGAATGCCAAGAGATGGAGTTGCTGTACCGTTAACAAGAAACGCGGAAGTTCTATCAGAAGCTCAACACATCCCGAAAAGGCTTCGTGCCGCGAGCTAAGATGTGCCGGGATAAGGATGGGAGCATCTTGACGGACGGACGCGAGGTGATCGAAAGGTGGAAGCAGCACTACGATGAACACCTGAATGGCGCAGAGAACACAGGCACAGAAGGTCAGGACAGCGAAGGCGATGGCTACGTCAGCACAGCGGATAGCGGAAATCAACCAGCTCCCACGATGGGGGAAGTTAAGGATGCCATTCAACAGCTCAAGAACAACAAAGCCGCTGGCAAGGATGGTATCGGAGCCGAACTCATCAAGATGGGCCCGGACAGGTTGGCCGCTTGTCTGCATCGGCTGATAGTCAGAATCTGGGAAACGGAACAGCTACCGGAGGAGTGGAAGCAAGGCGTTATATGCCCTATCTACAAAAAGGGCGACAAACTGGAGTGTGAAAATTATCGTGCAATCACCATCCTAAACGCCGCCTATAAAGTGCTATCCCAGATTCTCTTCCGTCGTCTATCACCTATAGCAAACGAGTTCGTGGGAAGTTATCAAGCAGGTTTCATCGACGGCCGCTCGACAACGGACCAGATCTTTTCCGTGCGGCAAATCCTCCAGAAATGCCGTGAGTACCAGGTCCCTACGCACCATTTGTTCATCGATTTCAAGGCGGCATACGATAGTATCGACCGCATAGAGCTATGGAAAATCATGGATGAGAACAGCTTTCCCGGGAAGCTCACAAGATTGATCAGAGCAACGATGGACGGTGTGCAAAACTGCGTGAAGATCTCGGGCGAACACTCCAGTTCGTTCGAGTCTCGGCGGGGACTACGACAGGGCGATGGACTTTCGTGCCTGTTGTTCAATATTGCGCTTGAAGGTGTCATGCGGAGAGCCGGACTTAACAGTCGAGGCACGATTTTCACGAGATCCGGACAATTTGTTTGCTTCGCGGACGACATGGATATTATTGGGAGAAAATTTGAAACGGTGGCAGATTTGTTCACCCGCCTGAAACGCGAAGCAACAAGAGTCGGGCTAATGGTGAATGCGTCGAAAACAAAGTACATGCTGGTTGGCGGAACTGAGCGCGACAGGACCCGCCTAGGAAGCAGTGTTACGATAGACGGGGATACCTTCGAGGTGGTTGACGAGTTCGTCTACCTCGGATCCTTGTTGACGGCTGACAACAATGTTAGTCGGGAAATACGAAGGCGCATCATCAGCGGAAGTCGTGCCTACTATGGGCTCTAGAAGAAACTGCGGTCAAGAAAGATTCACCCCCGCACCAAATGCACGATGTACAAAACGCTCATAAGACCGGTAGTCCTCTATGGGCATGAGGCGTGGATTATGCTCGAGGAGGACTTGCAAGCTCTTGGGGTTTTCGAACGCCGAGTGCTAAGGACGATCTTCGGCGGCGTGCAGGAGAACGGCGTGTGGCGGCGAAGGATGAACCACGAGCTCGCTCAACTCTACGGCGAACCCAGTATCGTGAAGGTAGCTAAAGCTGGAAGGATACGCTGGGCAGGGCATGTTGCAAGAATGCCGGACAACAACCCTGTAAAGATGGTGTTCGCCACGAATCCGGTCGGAACAAGAAGGCGTGGGGCGCAGCGAGCTAGGTGGATTGATCAGGTACACCAGGACCTGGAGAGCGTGGGTCACAGTCGAGGATGGAGAGAAGCGGCCATGAACCGAGGGAATTGGCGAAATATTGTTGGCGAGGCTTTATCAAGATAATTGATGTAAAGCCAAATAAATACAAAAAAATTATAAGCTTTAGGCAAAGTTAGAGATCAATTTGCTTAAGGTGGCACACTTGCCCCAAATTCCGCTAGGTTTGTTTCCTGGTCGGTCCAGGATCTTTTCGTAATGGAAATTTCCTTGACTTCGCTGGGCATAGAGAGTATCATCGTACCTGCCACACGACATACGAATGCGAAAATGGTAACTTTGGCAAGGAAAGCTCTCAGTTAATAACTGTGGAAGTGCTCATAAGAACACTAAGCAGAGAACCAGGCTTTGTCCCAATGGGGACGTAATGCCAAGAAGAAGAAGAAGAAGAAGAAGAAGAAGAAGAAGAAGAAGAAGAAGAAGAAGAACAAGATATAAACCTACATTGTCTTTGGGCCACCTTTAAATTACCACAGAAAAAGCTGAGAATTTCACAGAACACTATTTTTATGGTTAGGATGGTATAGGAGATTGGATTTTCAAACATTTTTAATGAGAAACATACGCTGTTATGAGCCGCTTCTAACAACTTCAAACGCTCCAAGTTTGCAGATGCTGTGATCAAAGTCTTATAAGTTGGATCTATGATGTATCAGTACCATTCCATAGAACCGATGGATTTTTTATTGTAATAAATGCTAAACTTGTCGAGTAGTGATGACTCAGCTGGAAATGAATTGCTTTAAAAAGTATATTTTGGGCGAAAAACAGTTTTAATAAACATTTACCTTGTCTGCTTCTTAAGTCAATCCAACGGCACTTGAGCTGCCTTCAATGTAACAATCTCTAGGGCCTGGGATCAACGGCGGTGTAATGGCTGGAAAAAATATATCTGTCATTAATGTCGTTTTTCTCTCACTCCATCCGCGGTTTTTTGTCAAACCGAGCTATCAGATGCCACCGACGATATTTTTTTATGTTTTTGGGAGATCTGCTGCATTATTATTATCTTAAGCGTGTTGTTTTTCCCTAAGTGATCTAACGGGATACCAAGTTTCAACTATGCTCGGGTGTCCACTAATTAAGATAATTTATTGGCTACAAAATAATTCCGCTGGCGGCCACCGGACACTCATCGCAAGGCGGCGCCCCTGTTCACGCTGCGTTGGCAGCGGATGATTAACATGTCAGGAAATCATTGCTGGGCGTTGCTTCCAGTCAATTTTTTAGCCACCGCACTTTCGTTCGTGGGGAATGTGATTAATTTTTTCAACTTGTGCCCCTGCACATATTCTCACGGTCATGGCCAAACGGAGCAGCCGAAATTGGTTCAGTTCGAAGGGAACAAAGTTCAGATGAGGTTTTTTCTGAGGTAAATATACAAATATTTGTAAAACCTTGTTCTTTAACAAGGTAACTTGAAACAATTTGACGTGATACCGATTTTGTAACACTATTGTTTTAAATAGTTTATTCCATCGGTTCATTGAAATAAGATACAGATCAGCGTCGTTTAACGTAGATATAGACAATCAATCATCCTAAAATGATTTCTTCGATCATGTCTCAGTTATTTTTCATTTAATTTTTTTTAACATTATGAGTTTTGGTCGTTCCCTCAATTATAAGAAAAACAAAATTGAAATATCTGGAACCGGTTCACTGTGGCCCAAGTAAGGACCGAACTACTACTCAAGATTTGAATTTGTCCCATTTTATAAATAAGTATTTATATGGCATCCGAAGTCGAGACTTAAAAATCTAGTTGAGTTTTAGTCATGTTTGAACTAAAATTGACGAAAAAGAAAGGTGGTGTAATTCTTACTTAATTCAAATTTATATTTCCACCAGTTAAGGAATAAAGGGAACTACTAGCATGCTTACACTTACACGTTACGTTAATGCTTCCAGTGGACGGTCATGTCCTTTGAAGGAAGCACCACACTAGACAACGGACTAGCATGCAACGCCCAGTGGCACAATCGGAAAACGTTCCTGACGAAAAATTTTCGGACTGAAGCGGGAATCGAACCCACACTTCTTGACACGATGCGGCTAAATGCTTGGTAACACTAACCGCACGGCCACGAAGTCCACAAAGTCGATGCTTGTTTTTAATAACATCAAACGTAAAATATGATTTTGTCCTCGAGCAAACCAGTAAAACAAAAAAAAATACACAAAATTCATTACGACTCATACAAAATCGGACTGGTTAAGTTTAAATTCTGGATGTATTTCGTTTTCCGCTAATAAGTAAAACCCCTATGGTGGTTTCGTCGACTAAGTAAACGTCAGATAGAAAATTTTTGTCTAAAATTATTATTTCTATACAAGGGAGGAAGCTACAGAATTATTTTCAAAATTTTATTTTAAATCCTCTGCAGAGCTGACTTTGTGATATAACAACAGCAAGCCCATATTGGTACAGCATACAAAATGATTCGCCTGAAAATTTGTTTAAAGATCATTAGCTAGTTCTTAAGACAAAGTTTCGATTTTCTGTTATTTTAATTTTTGAAAGTTAAATTCTTATCTAGCATCAGCCCTAGATAGATACTGACTAATTTATTGCAACCACTCTCGTCGTAACAACATGTCTACTTGAAAGTTTCAAATAAAGAGCCTATGGTTTATGTGGTGACATTATTAGTTGAGTTTTGGAAGCATTTGGAGAAATCTTCCATTTCTGCAAACAAAAAATATCCAAACTTTTTTGCGATCTACTACAGATAACACGCAGGCTTCGCCCTTTGGCGCAGAGGCTCCCCGAGCAGAAGAAAATAACTACTGAATACCAAATTGAGGTATTCCATACCAGATAATTTCCAATACTGCATACCTGAATGAGGTATGAATTAGCCCTGCATAAGAGGTAAAATACCTCAAATAATATCTCAAGCATATTCTACGAACACCAAACTGATAACTAGATCAGGTATTGTAATACCTCAATAATACTTGATGGATTTTCATATAAAAATGAAATTTTTCAATTGTAGTTCAATACCTCCAGCAGACCTCAATAGCTGTTCAATACCTCAATGAAATATTTTTAATTGTTTTAAAATTTTTTTTCAATACCATTATAATACCAAATTGAGGTATTGACAACTGAACAATACCTAATTTTGGTATGATACCAAAAAATGGTTTGCATAAGTTATTGGGGAGTTATTTGTTCCTCCTCGGGTCGTGTCATCCGCAAGCAGAGATTTTTTACATCCCTGAGGTAACTCAGGTAAGTCAGATGTGAAAATATTGTATTAAATATTGGTCCCAAAATGCTGCCTTGAGGAACACCAGCTCTTATGCAGCTTAGCTTCTGCATGATATTTGTCTGGTTTTAAAATTGTTACAACTTTGGCATTTTTCAATTTGTCAGGAAAATATGCCAATTGAAAACATTTGTTAAAATATCGACTAAGATTGGTAAGCTACCTTCTGGAACTTTCTTGGTAAGGATGTGAGAGATTCCATCATCCTCCTGGCGATTTCAGATTTTTTTAATTTTTACTTCTTCCAAATCAGTCTCCCAGGAATTTTCGAAAACGTTCTATTGATGGAGAATATTTTTAAATTCCTGAGTAACTTGATTTTTTATTGGACTGGAAGTTTTAAATTAAAATTGTGTGCGCTTTTAAACTGCATAGCAAGTTTTTGAGATTTTTCGCAATTGAGTGATTCCAAGCAACAGCACCAAAATTTGGTAAATTTTTTAATTCATTTTTTTCTATTGAGCTGAAACTTTGCACAGTTTTCCAGTTCCATCTAAATCGTCATTTTCCGATATCAAATCTTCAAGTTGAGTCACGACTAACTTTTCAAAAGGGTGTATGTGAAAATGGTTCAAAAATATTCAAAAAGCTGCACAGCAAAAACGGTTCGTTCGATTGTTAGACAACTAAAGAAACAAAGTTAGACAACTAAATAAAGATTCCAAAAAAAATACACACAGTAAAAAAAAATTTTTTTTTTGCATTAAAAAACATAATTTTTGACACAAAAACTCAAATATCTCAAAACCCTATCGGAATACCAACGTAATTTTTTGAGGGAAAACGGTCCATTATATTAGCTATCTACCATAAAAATTTGGTGATGGTAAACCAATAAACAAAAAAAGTTATGACATTTCAAACATGTCACAATTTTCACATTTAGTAGAAAAAAATTTTTTTTTTCGGTGTAAATTATTACGGGAACCGCAGTTTGTTGCTGATTTTATTGTTAAGGGCCTTGCGTGAATTAAACAAGTCGTTTTCATGTATTCATTAGTATTATGTATATTATATGTATAAATATTATGTATATGTAAAAATATTATATGTATATGTATATATGTATAAATTAAAATGAATTAACAGATTACACGAAAATAAAAAAAAATTTTACCAGGATATTTTTTTTTAGAGTATGATCGATGAGTTTCTAAATGATATATATAAACTTTAAAAGTTTTGGATTTGGGTATGCGTTATGAGATCATGAAAACATTTTATTAATTCTTATTTATTTATTTATTGTTATTCAATTTTTTTACAATATCGAACACTTTTGCATCATTATCAGTACAGTTCGAGTATAGTTTTGCTTTAATTTTATTTTCTGACAATGGAATGAAACAGTGAAATTTTTGGGTTCCTTGGATCGTTTTCGCGTTATTATATTGCTCGCTGAGCTCTGATGCCGTTAATTCGTACTCTTCAGTAGTAGTAAAACAAAATGATAATTTTGTTAAATCTTCTTCTTTTCTGCGATTCGCCCAATCAAATAGTTCTTTTGCAGTTTTAATTGGATGCTCACGTTCTTTGGCTAAACTTGCTCTTGTGGCCATGCGCTTTATGGTTCCTCCAATAGCATCACAAGGACCTTTGCCATGTGACGTAGCAAAGAAATGCCATTCTGCATCAATTCCGTACTTTGATTTAAATTGACATAGGCTCGAAAAATTCTTACGGTTTTTGTACTGCGATGCTGCATCATCAGACATGAAATATATCTTAAAGATTTCTTTATCCTTATCAAAGCGTAAAAAGTTAATCATTTTGGCAATGAACAAATTTACAGATACTAAGTCGTGTCTTAAATCTTCGGAAATTACAATAAAACTAAAATGCTCAATTTGCGTACTTCCATTGAAATAAATAACGAATGGATGAATTGTAGCTTGTTGTACGTTCCAGTGATGGGACTGCACTTCATCTTGCAATACAAAGCTATAGTTTTCAGAAAAATCACAAATGACTAAAAATTCACCATCTTGTAATGTATTTTTCGTATTTTTTAAAAAGCGGGATTGCTCTGTTTTAATAAAGTCGTGAGGAATTAAACTTTCTAATTTCAAGCAAAAAAATGACACAAACTCATCTACAGGTTTTACAATAGTTTCTAGGTCACACCTATCCGTGGTCACCCATTGCTCAAATGATAACTGATCAATATAATTTTCTTCAAACTCAGCGAATAAAGTATTTTCCAATGATGAAGAATCTGGACAATCCGAACAAGATCGTAGATAGCATTTTGATGTTGTATTTTCACACAAAAGACTACCAGTTAACATTTTAATATCCTTTGATAAATTGATTCTTTTCAAACTATGTAAGATCAGGTTAATATTTTCGTGTGTTTTGCACACACAAACATTATGTGTTCCTGAATTGGATAGAAGCTTGCATTGCCTTGGACGAAGGCTTGCAAATGAGGAAAAACCTACCTTAATATTTTCGTTAATTTCCTTGAAGCGTGTATACGCTTCTTTCAAAGTAGTCATCATTAATCGTTTTTGGATTGCTTGACGCTTTCCATCTTTTTTTACAGAAACATAATCTTTTTGGCCAGGCATAGCTCTACTTACTTCATCGTCTTCAAAATATTTAATTATTTTTTCTTTTGTCTCATCTGTTAATGAAGTACTCGACCTAGCATTTTTGGTTGCAAGACAGTTAGTTTTGAATTGTTTTGCCTCTTTTGCTGTATTTCTATTGGTTTTGAACTCATCAATGGCGTCTTGAATAGACCACGAGCTTGGCAGCATCGACAAAATCAATAATTTTTCTTTCCTTGTCGTGGCTAGATTCGAGAACCTTTCCTTCATATTCATAATTACCTCATCGTAGTCTGTATTTTCCACATCCTCAGGTCCTAATTTGTAGAGGTTTCTTCGTACAGCTTCGTTGATTTCACGATATTTTTTCTCGGGATAATTGACGTAACCCATCTTCGTCCATTTAATCGGAGTCACTTTTATTCCAGCTATCCCTTCGTTGAAGCGTTCGACGTTGACCTTCTGGATGCACTCATCTTCTGATTGATTTGTTGAAACAGATGTCGCTGATGGTACCGTGGCAAGACTATCTGCACTTGTTACTTCTGGTAACTCCTCAGTTGTTGTCGGTGCATCTAGTAATTCCTCAGTTGTTGTTGTTTTCGAACTTCCTGCAGCCTGATCCACCGATGATGTACAGATTGCCCGTTTGTCAACGTTTAAACGGCAGGACGTACAAATGCGTAAATTTGTATTCAATGTAGACATTGGAGCATAACCAGCCGCTTTCAGTTTATCTATGGTGCTTTCGGTGAGATTTCGTAGCTCTTTCGAACACTTTTTTTCTGCAAACGGCCTGCAACAGTTGAGAAAGCGACTACTCATGTTGCTCGTTAGATTTTAATAAACAAAATCACTTTTAAGTTTTTACTGACTAGTTTGGTGTCGTTTGCTTGACTGAAGAAAAATTTTACAATTAAATCTTTTATAACCATAGTGGTAGTATATTTTTAGCTTTTTCGTGAGTATGTTCATGGTATGTACCTATCATGTTTTTGCTGTTGTTGAAGTTACTCGCTTTCTCCCAAATATGATTAACAAAGTCTATTCTCTACCAAGGCGGGTCTATACCCAGGTGTAATCAGATTTTAACTTTGTAGAGAAAACCAGCGCCGAGAAAACCGACCTGCTTTACGTATACTAGATCACCTGGGTATAGAGCCGCCTTGTTCTCTACGAGGTAAACTTTTTGCAGGTAAACTAGTCGTATACCTGTATAGAAAACTTTTTTTGTAGCTTTTGTCTTCAATATTAGATTTCTTATAGGTTTCTTTTATCAAAAGGTTTCAACACTATTGAGAGAATTTTTCTTCAGTTACGTACAATAAAAAATATGACACTATCAAGACTTTCGATCACAACACTGGATCGCGTCTAACTTTCTAATAGATGCTATAATAGTTATGAATAATTAAATAAAATATCATGAAAACAACTTGTTAACCTCATGTGGTACCCTTAACAAAAAATTCAGCAACAAACTGCGGTCCTAAAAAAAATTAACAATGAAAAAAAAAACATCACTGAGTGTCAAATTTGTGAAATATTTGAAATGTCATAACTTTTTTGTTTATTGGCTTACCATCACCAAATTTTTATGGTAGATAGTTAATATAATAATTACGTTGGTATTCCGATAGGGTTTTGAGATATTTGAGTTTTTGTGACAAAAATGATGTTTTTTAATGCAAAAAAAAATTTTTTTTACTGTGTGTATTTTTTTGGAATCTTTATTTAGTTGTCTAACTTTGTTTCTTTAGTTGTCTAACAATCGAACGAACCGTTTTTGCTGTGCAGCTTTTTGAATATTTTTGAACCATTTTCACATACACCCTTTTGAAAAGTTAGTCGTGACTCAACTTGAAGATTTGATATCGGAAAATGACGATTTAGATGGAACTGAAAAACTGTGCAAAGTTTCAGATATTTTTGAAATAGTCGATCAGAATCGACTTGCATCCCTCAATTAGTTGGTTATAATTTGTTATCCGCTTTCAAGGCCGGAATTCGCTCTTGAGTTTTTTATTTTTAATTTTATATAATTTCCAATAGGACATGAAGCCAAGAATCAATTCAGACATTTTATTTTCAAAATTTTTGTTTCTTAATTGAAAAAATCGTTTTGTAATCTTTTTTGCAGATCCTGCCATATAATTTTTAAAGCAAGATAGCGAGTTCGTTTGCCTTCTCCTCACGTTTTTTAAGATGGTTCAAGAGTTTAAGATCATCGTCTATAATCACGGATTCGGATCTAACTTCACATTTTGGTATTGCAATGCCTCTTGCTTCAACAATGGAATTAGCAAAAGTTTCAATAGCATTGTCAATATCAAGTTTTGTTTGCAAAGAAATGTTAACATCAATACAACTATTAATATATGTTTCTAATCCAATCATATCCAAACCATATCCAATCAGCTCGAAAATAATTGAATATGAGCTGATAGGATTGAGAATCGCTTAATGGCATATTTGAAATATAACAGGGACATGATCAGAAGCAAAATCAGCCTGAGTAACCGGTTGACTACAAAGGTGATTAGAATCGACAAAGACCAAATCAATCGTAGAAGGGTTTCTAGAAGAGGAAAAACAAGTAGGGTTATCAGGGCATTGAGTTGAGAAGTATCGTGAGCACTCGTTTGAATTACTTCTTCAACGGATTCCGTCAGGTATGCAGACTTGACGATTGTACCTTGCTCTAGCTGTTCGATGCCTAGACCAAACTCTGGCCCTCTTGCACACGACACACGAAACCGATGACAACGCGACAGAGTTTTCCACGGGAGACACTAAACCGGTAGAGCGACGCGTATTATCACTAAATGTTGCAGTAACGTCTGTCCATTGTGGACCCAAGATCTTCTGACGATTGCGTTTTCGTCTCCTAGCTCTGCAACCTTTCCTAACACTAGGGTTCGTCGATCCAAGTTCCACGTTTTGAAGATCTAATCGAGGAGACTTCTGGGCATTGATTGATAGAGGCTCTGTAATCTCCGGTACGGAAGTTAGTTCACAATCATCTTTCATTTTTCGTTTGGCTTTTGAGGCATTCTTCTTCGAACAAAGCAACTTATTAAGCAGGAATTGTCCGATTCTTGATAACCATTGCACACAATGAACGCACCAGAAACTAACCATCCGAATGCCGAGTTTTGGAGGGATGGTATGTGTTTGCCAAGTTCAATGCGGCCATGTCGAAGAAATGTTCTGCTCCAAGAATAAACTCAATGTCTCGCTGTTCGTTGAACGCAGGATCTGCTAAACATACACGTGGCGGAATCTTCCATTTCTGTGTGTCTATTGGTCAAACATGCAATTTAACTGACAACGATGGTAGAACAAGGAACTTGGAAGTAACAGAGAATCGAGACACTCCGGATGAAATCTTAGCGGCAACAACTTTGTCGGTGCGGAGAGTAGTCTCGCCAATACCAAAAATCACTTTAGATGGGGAGATGCTACAGTGGGAAGTTGTAATCTTCGGCATAGAGAACTTGTAATGAAACTGTTTTGACAGCATGTCACAATTTTGTGTCCATTCATTCCATCAATTTCCACTAGCGCAGTCGGAAGAATTACAGTCGTGGGGACACTAAGTTCCCCACAAATCATCAAAGCAACGTTCGATTGGTTCAGTGGAATTTGTTCTTGTTTTGGATTATCCGATTGAGTAGGATAAGATTCATGCACGAGAATTGCTTGAGACGACAATGTTCCAGAGTTGTTAGGGTGTAGGTAACTGAACTGTGCTCCATGAAGAAGTGTATGATGCTTTTTAGAACATCGATGACAGGTTTTCCATAGACACATCTGAGTCGAATGATAACCCTTCGAAGACAGTTAAAGCAAAGCCTCTGGATTTTGGCGAAATTCAGCCTTTTTTCCTCGGAGAACTCATTGAATTCTGGGCAATGAAACAAAAAATGATCTGCATGACATATCTCATAATTCTTTCGAAAAGAAGCGTTCTTTGGAGGAGAACTTGCATGGATAGACGAGTTTGTTGATCTTAGTACCGGATTATGATGATCCCTGATCGGACCGACAGACTGCAGCACTCTCGCATAGTTTTGCAGTTAGTTTACCATAGACACGTACGAAGGTAAAGATTGCACAACACCCTCTTCTTCGTTGACCACGTTGTCGGAATCAAGACGAGCACAATGATTCTCCCATTCCATCAGGGTGTTCGGATCAAGACGAATGGACAGCTGGAAAACTAACAGCGAGCTGCAAGCCTGTGTGTCTTCTCCCAACCGCTTTAGCACTGATAAAACGATCGACAAGATTGAGCAACTCTTCCGCCGATTCTCGTTTCATCGGCGGGGTATCAAACAATGCTTTAATGTGGCAACAAACTAACTGACGCTTATTTTTGTACCGCAATTTCAAAGCTATCTACGTATCACAATACCCATCCTGACTAATCGGAACGGAATTCTCTATTCTCGAAGCGTCACTCTGAACCACACCCTTCAGGTACTGAAACTTCTCATAGTCACTGATATCTGGGCGACACCGTCAGTCTTCAAGACGTCCACTGAATCGTGGCAGACTTAACTCTGGATATCGAATATGCAAATTGCGCGCGAAGTTAATAAAAATGTATAGTGTAATTGAATCGGAAATATAAAGTGTTTTTGAATATCGGAATAATTGGTGGAGTTCTTGGAGTGAAGGAAAGGACTTTGGAAGGATTAGTGACGGGATCAAGAAGTGCAAAGAGCGGAAGGATTCGAAGGATTGAAGTTGTTGTAGTTAGGAAAGAAAAGGATCGATTTGCACACAACGTAGGGATCTACGGAATATTGGTGTTAAAGATAAAACTCAACCCACGAACCTACAACCCCCAACAACCAGGGAAGTCAAGGAAATTTCCATTATGAAAAGATTCTGGACCCACCGGGAACCGAACCCAGACACCTTCAGCATTGCTTTGCTTTGTAGCCATGGACTCAAACCACTCGGCTAAGGAAATTCAACAAATAATAACTAATAAAACACGCAAAGCTGAGCTCCGTCCCAGTTGTGCAGCTATGCCATTGAGAAAATAAGCAATTTTTCGTCTGGCCTATTAATCACCTCCTAGAGACTTTTTTCCCTCCGGAATTTGCAATGCATATACGAAATCTTCACCTCGCTTTATCTTGCTTCCTAGTGGCATTCAGTGGATAGCTGTCGCGTTGCGCCTTGTGCCGCCAAATGCCCGGGCGCAAATTCACATATAAATAATTCATGCTCAATATTGATGGTACACGATTTTGCATTTGATTATGAACATATTTAATAAAAAAGAAAGAAATTTGAATCGAATGAAATAATAGCATCGGGCGTTCCAGCAGACACGATCTTTACCTCGTTATTCCGATAGACGGAGATAAAAATTATCGCAAATATATCTTGATCGTCGACCTTCACCAAGCAGCATGGAGATGCTCGCCTCGATGAATGGGAGGCTTACTTGATGGGGTCGACCACGAAGCGTAGGCGCGATAGTTTGTAAAAATGTGCTGATAGCTTGCAGCTAGAATACTAACATGGACATTTTTCAGCTGAGGGGTTAAAAAATCCTAATAAATTTCGCTTATATGTTTGGAAGGAGTAACATTAACTTTCTCGATAATCACGAATTATTGAATGGTATTGCATGCGTTTTGATCAAGTATTCGGGAAGATATCTGTATGCACAAAAGAGGGAGATTCCGTCATTACAGCATATTGGAAGCATATTTCAAAACGCTATGGTATTTCCAAGAATGTTTTTGAACAAGTTGATGCCCTGCTTTTGATGATTAATGTATGATTGCATAATGATCTATTTCCCTAAGAATAAGATAGAAAACTCATTTTCCGGACTTTTCAATATACAAAATTAGCGTCTAAACGAATGTTTTACAAAAGACTATTTTGAATAACTTACAGACTATGGAGGCTTCAAGGACTTCCTTCATAGAGGCCCCACATTACCCAGATTGCCAGGAAACAGTACAACCAAAGCTGCGAAGTCTCAAAATCAATAAAATACTTTTCTTGATATTGAACAAAGCTGCTATCTTCATGTCTAGACTGATTCAGCTTATTCAGCTATTGGGCAATAAATAAAAGCCTCCAGCGTTGATAGACTCACACTCAAATCTCATTCAATGAGCTCTCCCGCGAGAGCAAACTCATTACAGATCTCCTTCGCAAATCTCACGCTTGAGATTTTCATGTAAAATCATTCAATCACACTCAAGCCGTCAAAATTGATTCAATCATGAAAACTCGTCAAAAACTGGTGAGAATTGAATGTTGTTATTTACTTCAGAACGAATTATTATAACTCTACCAGACTAACAAGAAATCATAGCTTTATGAGAAAAAATATGTTGAAATTCGTGCCGATGAATCAAACAGATGAACCAACTCATCCATGATTTTTTGACAGCGAAATTGCGTGGTTAACTACTCACGCATGAAAAATCTCAATCTTGAGTTATGTGAATTTGAGTTCAGATTAATTCCAGGAAACGTATACATATCTGTTTGTACCAAATTATGATTTATGAGCAATAATTATTATCTGAAACTGATTTTGACCCCTTCAGCACATGATAATGAACCATACTTCTGGGCCAGTTACCATTAAAATACTCAGTGACAAAGAGACAACAAGCTCCAAGTCTGTAATTAATTCCTTGCCCTTTATTGTGTTAAAATGTGATCCAGAAAGCGATACTTTCCTGGCTACCTAAAGAAATCTATATCAACCGCCTCCGTCCCACAAGTGAAAAGTTTACCATTTGCCCTGGTCCATGATAGCGAAACAATATGACATAAAGACAAATTAAAAGCATAATAAAAAGTGGACAGATACACCGAAAGTCACCACACAGCATAGAATATTAAAAAAGCTCCCACCCTCTCTCTCTGACAATGGGCTTGATGTGCGATTTGTTCAAGTCTCGAAAAGCGAGCACCCTTTTTTCGGTGCGCCCAAAAGGTTCCCAGCCTATGCAAAAATCTGAAACAATGAACATCGTTGACGGCGTTGGTGGAAATATTTTCTCTTTGATGGACACGCTGCTGTAACTAAAGGCGGAAGGCGGGACGACTTCGAAAAACAATAAGCCAACACCTTCCGTAGAACAAGCGGCTTAGTAGAGTACCAACCATGGGCGTAACCAGGGGGACATGGGGTTGTCCGCTGGATAACAAATTAAATATGGTCTTCAGCATTCATTGTATGTTGAAATGCATATATGTATAATCTTTTCAAAGAACTCTTGGAGACCAACTAAAAATTACATCAAAAATTATTTCAGTTATTCTAGAAGTTTGTAGCGAATTCTCAAAGTTATGGTCTAAATGTTATTATTGTACCTTCGGGAATGCTTTTACATATTTGCTGGGACAATTTCCAAGCATCCCGTCTTTCACTTGATCGGTAATAATCCCCATGATCGCACTTCAGAAATTGCTTTAAGGATCACCACCAGTGAATCAAATTGAATCAAAGGAGACGAAAAACAAACAACAAAGCAAGCTCGCTCACAACCGGTTATCCCAACTTTTGCGGAATAGGACACAATCAAAAGCAAAATTGTCATGACAATCACAGGACGCAACATTGTTCCAACCTTTTTGACTCGCGATTGATCAGTTATTTTAAACACAAAACCAAATTTGTTTTTTGGATGCTGTTCGATAATGTGCCAATGTTTGTAGTTTTGTTTTGTACAGCGTAATCATGATTTTTAATCATATTTTATTCTGGAAAATGCAGGGTGGGTGTAGGGCTGTCAACTACAAACAAAGCTCGCCTTCTCTCGGGCGGGCTGGCCCACAAGCACAGGTCGAAACGCGGGCCATGCCAGGCAGCAAATGCTGATGCATTTCAACACTCAAACAGCGGGATGCCTAGCAGCGTTGTGAGCCAAACGAATACACCCACAAAACATGAACGGTAGGCGCACCTCGTTGCGTATACCCCCCCTGGGAAAATGACCCTTGGTTGATTCATAACTGTGGGGTGACTGTACTCAGAAAATAAATTAAACCAAGACGAGTTCTGGCTACGCCTATGGTTACACCCATCACTGCTTTTCTTCCGGTGAAGCTCATGACCGACTGACCGAATAATTAGAAACGCTGGTCAGTGCAACACTTTGTAACCGACAAGAAGAGTATTTCAATTAATGTCAAAACGTTTGATTGGTTGACTTGGCTTGATAAATCTGGAAAAAATGACTAATGCATTCCATCTGTTAAGCGATTTTAAATCTGCTGAAACTTACAATGTTTCATGATAGGCTAACAGCAAGATTATGTTGATAACTTTGAAACACAGCGGCTCCGCCCATAACAACCCATCATACATGACGAAGAGCAGAAAAAACGTTACTAGTTTGGCACATCGTAAAACGAGATCTGCGAACTGATTCTGTCGGCAACATATCATTGAAAAGCACCTCGCACGAGTGAATATCAATGGTCAGCCTGAGAGCACTGGCGATCGAGATGATTGGCGCATCAAGAGCAACCAATGATGTGCGTGTTCGATGATGAATGTACAAACAACTCATTAAACAAATTTCAAAGTCAATTAATTAACTGTACACCAATTAAACCATCATTAAGCAAAGGCCGCCAGCAAGAGATTCGGAATGCGGCAAGACTACCGGTTTTCGTTTATCTGAAAAGGAAATTGTCAATGGATGTGTTCCATTGGTCAAGTCGTGCCGGCTCATCTTCTCCTAACGTGTTACTGGGAGGGGCATTAATATTCTGATTTGAAGCTGACCGGTTTTCTTGCAATTAGCGTTTCCCAACATGTGGTGTACGATTTGTATGGACAACGCAATTTAAAATTAAATGGATTAGATTAACTTTTGATAGCACGGTATTATTTTTTATAATACGATCATTTTGCATCTAAATATAATAGCCATTAGGATTGATGACAAATTCGTCTCCTTAACGTTACGAAAAGATACCTCGAACCTATGAGTTATTTGGTTCTAACTTGCTCTATAAAATATCCAAAGATCAAATGCGTGTGCTTTAACGTGAAGATAAATCTAAGCCAAACTACAAATTTTCAAGAGTACAGATCTGGAGAACCAAACATCCGTTTCATCTGAAAACCCAATCAATTGGTCACCACCAGCTAGTGACCAATCTATTAAGTTTTCAGCTTAAACGGATGTTTGGTTCTCCGGATCCGTGCGCTTGAAAATTTTAAGTTTGGCTTCGATTCAAACAAGCAAGTTATAGTATATTTTCAAAACTTGGTATCCCAACCTGAAAACGTGTCCTATGCTAAAACTAGGCACAGTCATCTCCCAGTTATGAATCAACTAAGGTTCACTGTTCAGTAGATAACGTGATTAAAAATTATGGATACGTTGTACAATACCGAATTACTACCCTGATACCGCAAAAGGTATCACTTTCGACAGCTTAAATTTCCTGATTTTCTATCCAGAAGGGAATGAATGCCATGCCATATATTACAAAATGATTCTAATCATTTTCGGACATTCGGTGACAGGTTCCGATAGGGCGTTAAATGGTCACTATTTAGTCCACTTGTGCAGTTGTCATGTAACGGCTTGAATGACATGATCGTTCACACAGCCTTGAAAATAAATCTTCTCATTCGCTTCTTTCTGTTTGGCCTTGCAACCCAACCGAAATAGAGCCTACGTCTTAACTAAGTTTCCTAGTTAATGCTAGTGACATTAGAGCTTTCTTTGCAAATTCACCATTTGTCATATTTGTATCCAATTTTCTCCGAACTAAAACATTTGATGTGTTCTGGCAAGCAGATCAATTTAAGACTAATTTTATAAAATTACTGATAAGGTTTCTTGAATTTCCACATAATTTACATTTCAAAATACCCTAACCTCTACATAATTTACATTTCAAAATACCTAACTCCAATATATTTGGTCCCAAATCCAAAACCATCACCAAATTCGGAAGTATCAATAAAAAATATAATTAATTTGTGATTTTTCCTAAGAATTTTATAAAAATCGATTGAACGATTGCGAAGTAACATAATTTTGAAACTCCGATGTCGGTACTCAGTATTGTAAATATTAGTACCATACATGTGTCGATATCGAGTAATGTTAACAATAATGTAACCATTGCCATCTACTTGTTGACATTACATACAAGAAGTACAGCTAAAAACTATGGATGACATAACGTCCTCTAAGAGTACTATCACAGTTATTAACAGAGAAACTTGGTTTGCTGTTGTTAGTTTGCATTTGAACATATACATTATCAATCTTTCAAAGGTCATGCATAGTTTTTAGCTTTCAAATTTTGTGGGAAGTTAGGAAATCATTATAGGGTTATGTGGTAATATCCATCGTATCAGGCTTTGATCAGTATTTCAGTGAACGATTCTGATACAAACCATTGCCAAACAATTCTTTCCCCAGACGGATTTCGCATTATGCAATAAGATTTTGATAAATCATTTATTGTTAATAATGCAATGATCGTTTATTTTAAATAATGCAATGGAGTACCCAGACAACCAAAATGTACGAAATCACCTGGAGGCTTTGTATGTGCAACATTTCACTTATAAGATGTCGCAAAAAGGCCTTCTACGTTCAAAAGTGGAGGCGATATGCGTGCATATATTATGTGATGAATAATAACATACAATGCGAGTGTATAAATATTCCACCGAACTAACCTGTGATCTTATGCGACTTAACTTGTGATAACAAATGTTGATTTGACAGCTGCTACGGATTGATTCGACTTACTTTGTACGAGTGTACGGGACGAAACAGAATGTACAAATGAACTCAGAAAAGAATTGTTTTATGCGAGGAAGCTCATCTATCTGACGAGTTTATCAACGGTGTTTTGCGAGTTTGATGTAATTAGTATGAATAAACGAGTTGTAACATGAACTTTCATGCGATTTCTGGTTGACTGGGTATTTACTTACCGTTTCTTCTATTCGTCGTATCATTTTCATTTCTGTCGCAATCAGTTTCCAGATTCGTATCACAACTAACAATTCACTGTGACATAGTGAGTGGTCAAAATACAACACTTCAACGTTATAAATAATAAAATGTTTTACTTGTGTTAGATCGTTGAACATCCATCACTAAATAAAGTGACTTACGTTTAGGTATCCAACTAATTCAATTGTTACTCGAATTCATCAATCTTTTTTTTTATTACAAACGTGTAGTTTAAATACAAATGTTCTCAATGAAATCCTCTCGATGACAGTCTTATTATCGTTCCGGACTTCATGACGTTGTTCGTCCGTTGCTGCCAAACGTCGGAATTAGAAAAGGGCAAACGAAGGGTGCCCGCGGCAGTGCTGCTAGTTCCCACAACACTCCCAGACACGCAATGCTGCAGGTTCGTCTCCGGCGCAGCTTTACTAGTTGGTTGTACGTTCAGCACTGCGATCTCAATAATTTTACGACGAAAGATTCCATTGGCTATCTATATGACGACTTGTCGCACACGATCATCACGCCCTGCTATCATCGGAACTATACGGCCCCTTGTCCAGCCGTTGCGTACGTTCTTCTCGATCAACACCACCAAGTTACCTACTTCCGGTATCTTCACCTCCTCGGCCCATTTCGTCCGCCTTGAGATACTGGGCAAATACTCGCGTGTATACCGCTTCCAAAAATGTTCAACCATTTGCCTTGCCATGTCCCAATTCGTACGACCAACTTCATCAAGGTTTTTTTTTTGGACCGGACAACGTCATCAGAACTGAGGTGGATAAAATGGTTTGGCATTAATGCTGTTTGTTCCACGGACTGAAGAGAGGTAAAGGTCAATAGACGAGAATTCACAATAGCACCTGCTTCAGCGATGACCGTAACCAAAGTTTCATCATCCGGGTTGTTCAAGCTGGTTAATGATGCCAGGGCGACCTTTACCGTTCGTACAAGTCGTACCCATGCTCCTTCAAAGTGTGGGACGGCGGGCGGGCTGAAGAACCATTTCGTATTGGCATCAGTGAAGGTATCTGCTAATCACGTTGTTGATTTCGTGAAGCCCATGATGCAGCTCACGGCTAGCACCTTGAAAGTTAGTCCCATTGTCCATATAGATCTCGATGGGTGCTCCACGCATCGCAACAAAGCAACGGATTGCCATCTTGCATGACTCCGTCGATAGCGAATATACCATCTCGAGATGTATTGCTCTTACCGATAAGCAAGTGAGTAAGGCGATCCACCTCTTCACCAGCGAACGAGCACACTTCACAGCTATTGGACCGAACCAATCGAGGCCAATGTATGTAAACGGTCAGCCGCATTGTTCCAAACGCGACAGTGTTAACGGGGCCATTTTTGGTGTGACAGGTGAAGCTTTCTGTACCTTACAGCTCTGGCACTTTCTGGCGGTTTGGTGTACCACTGTGAGAAGGTTTAGTATCTGGAAGCGCTTGCATCATGCGTTCTAAGGCTCCTTCAGATTTGTGGATTTCTTCCTGCAACAGGCGGTCCATTGTCCTCGGCTGTTCCAATCTACACCGTTGGTTATTATCCAAAAAACGAATCACGTACGCAAAGGCCCGCACTAAACGTTCCCATTTTGAGTATCAGCTGAAGTCTACCACGACTTCTCGATGCACCAAACAAGCAAACAACTCTTCGGCAGTTTTCAAGTCCTGTACTGCAGCCGTTCTGCTTCCAAACGTCGAAAGAAGTCTGGTCCTTCAATCCATCTGGAGTAGAAACTCAGAAAGGGTCCCTTTCCCCTCTTGGTCGACTCGTCAGCCACATTTTGTTTCGACGGAATCCAACGCCAATCTTCTACAATGCAGTATATGCTGGCGTTACTGCTGCCGGTGGGACACACATTGCTGGCAGTGGAAGTAAAGCCATGACTCGACTCTTCGGAATATCTCCTAGGTTCACATATTGCTCAAACCCTGGTGTCTGGAACGGGAGTGATGGCACGGTACTGTACAGCACGGCTGCTGGCAAAAACGTTGATGACACGGAAGACATTGCTGACATCGGTGCCGAGGTCGTATTGGGTTGCATGGAAACCGAGATGGGAGCATGCGATGAACTGGCCAGGTTGTTTTTCATCGTTCCGGATATTACATTACAAATTACATACCATATATACAATCAAGTTACTCAGGACTTCGAAAATATTCTCAATCAAGAGAACGTTTTCAAAAATGCCTGGGAGACTGATTTGGAAGAAGTGAGAACAATTATTAAAAAATTCAAAAATATGTAAGCGCCTGGCGATGATGGAATTTTCTAATCCTCAACAAGAAACTTCCAGACAGTAGCTTATCATTTTGAGTTGATATATATTAAACAAATGTGTTCAATAAGCATACTTTCCTGACAAATGGAACAATGATAAGGTTGTTCCAACTTTAAAACCGGACAAAAATCCTGCAGAAGCTTCTAGCTATCGTCGAATCAGTTTGCTTTCCTCCTTCAGTAAACTTTTTGAGAAGGTCATTTTGAACAGAATGATATCAACGAAAATTCATTTTTTGCCAATGAACAGTTCGGATTCCGCCATGGACATTCGACCACTCAACAAATTTCACGTATAACAAATTTGATCCGTTCCAACAAATCTGAAGGGTATTCTACTGGTCTTACTCTGCTAGACATAGAAAAAGCATTCGACAGTATTTGGCATGAAGGCTTGACCGTAAAATTAAAAAAATATTAATTTTCCAACATACATTGTTAGAATAATTCAAAGTTTTCTGTCAAATCATACACTTCAGGTTAATTATCAGAACTCCAGGTCTGAAAGACTTCCTGTAAGAGCTGGTGTTCCTCAAGGCAGCATTTTGGGAACAATATTATACAATATTTTCACATCTGACTTACCTGAGTTACCTCAGGAATGTCAAAAATCTTTGTTTGCGGATGACACAGGCCTCTCCGCCAAAGGACGAAGCCTGCGTGTCATCTGTAGTCGATTGCAAAAAAGTGTGTATATTTTCTTCATACTCGCAAAAATGGAAGATTTTTCCTAATGCTTCCAAAACTAAGCTAATAATATTCCCACATAAACCAAAAGCTCTTTTTTTGAAACCTTCAAGTAGACATGTTGTCACGATGAGAGGGGTTCCAATAAATAGGGTCCTAAAGCCATGTCCCGATTTTAGTTGGTTGGTTGGTTTGACTTTATTAACGAGATTTTTAGCCCTGGGCTAGTTCATCTCGGGACCAACGGCTTTACTTCCCTTCCGAAGGAAGTCGTCACTATAACTTTTTACGTCATAAGTGACTATGTCGGGGATGGGATTCGATCCCAGGTCCTCGGCGTGAGAGGCCCCGATTTTAGTGCCAAACGCTTAAGTTTAGGCCAAACATACATGTTTACTCAATTTTCTAATGTTTTCTGTTGGTGTAAGTCCAAAAAAACATTTTTTTATGTTTTTTTAGATTTTGTCACACTCCTTGGCTTAAACTCAAATTTTACGTGTATTTTGTTTTCGTGTCTCTTCCGAAATATCAGATACGAACAACCCCAATGTTAGAACAAAAACTACAGTGGTGTTTTTGTCGACTAAGCGAACGTCAAACATGATCTCAAGTGTCAATGTTCATTTATGGACCCAATTTTTAAATTAAAGTTTTAACATGATATAGCCGTTATTTGAGCGCGAAAAAATGCTAAAATAGTTGAAATAACATGCTCCTTAATGTTGTAAAATAATAAAAAAATTTTATTAAAAAATTTAGGACCCAATTGGGCAGATGAAGTTAAGTATCTAGGGCTCATGCTAGATAAGAATTTAACCTTCAAAAATCACATTGAGGGCGTTCAAGCCATATGTAATAAATATGTAAAATTTCGCTATCCCCTTATTAATAGAAAATCAATACTTTGTCTTAAGAACAAGCTTTTGATATTCAAACAAATCTTCAGGCCAGCCATGTTGTATGCTGTACCAATATGGACTAGCTGTTGTAATACCAGGAAAAAAGCTCTGCAGATAATTCAAAATAAAATTTTGAAAATTATTCTGAGGCTTCCTCCCTGGTATAGTACCAATGAGTTACATAGAATATCCAATGTTGAAACATTGGAACAAATGTCAAATAAAATCATTAATAATTTCAGGCAAAAATCGTTGCAATCTTCTATTGCCACGATTAGTTCGTTATATGTTTAGGTTAAGTTAGGTTAAGTAAATTGAAAACGTTATTTTTTTCTCTTATAAGCAGGTGAAATCAACTCACCTGTAAAAAATCTGATCTGCTACGGCAAATGAAATGTAATATGTTGTTAACAAAATGTTAAAAAAATCTTAAATTTGTTTTACCAAATTAGGATGATAGTGTTGTGTAATAACACAGAACACCTAGATATAAGAAATGAATGTAACGTTTAAAATGATACTAATAAAGAAAATAAAAAGGTGTACTACCCATTTGTGGGTAATAAAATTTTCATTTTTTGCAGACCATTAAGGTGAAGATGAATCGAAGCCAAACCTCAGATTTTCAAGAGCACAAATCTGGAGAACCAAGCATCAGTTTAAGCTGGTGGTGGACCAATCGATTAAGTTTTTAGCTCAAACGGGTGATCGGTTCTCCAGATTTGTGCTGTTGAAAATTTGAAATTTGGCTTCAATTTATCTTCACCTTTAAAAAGTGCCACATATGTAAATGTGACAAAATTGTATAATTTTTCACGTTTAAATCACTATTTTGAATGTATTTTGTCAAAATAGTGAAAAGCTTAAAATTTGAAAAATATTTGTTCTGTATCTCGATACCTCCTTAACACAATGATCCCTTCAATATCGAGTTAGGGAGAATTGACTGTAGTGACATCACCAAGGGTCTTTTTCATTGATCTTTGAGTTCTTCGGCAATATCCAACACAATATTATTATTTTCGCAAAATTTTTCTCGTAAAAAAAGTTCATGATTCTCCGCAGCAAATCCTTCAATGTGAGACACTTGTTGGACATTGGTAAGCAGATTTTGGAACTCATTGCTAGACACATAGGTTTCCAAATCCGGTATGTTTAGCGGTCTTGTTTTGAACACTGGAGCACTGAGTTCCCTCCCATCATTCTTGGTATTCTTGGGTTAAATCCAATGCAAAAGATGTTCCCAGAGTTTGGGTTGTTTTGCCTATATCGCAACCCGGGGGAACATTGATCAGACGTGTAACATAAGCATTTTCAATTGAATTCTATAACGAGAGATATGTAATAAATTTACTTTGGACGATCAATAAAAATCGATAAAAGTGTGCAGTCAGAGAGGACCAAGTGCTTATTACCATAACAGCAAAAATGATCAGTGCGCTGAGGAATGCGAGGAAATGAAAAACATTTCAAACGATTTGTCAGATTTTTCGACATCGAATGATTCTTCTTCTTATCCATCAATAGTAATTTATAAATATTACTTAATTTGATGCATTTGATTTTGATTTTTTGACCATTTACCAAATTTGGATGGGTGGTCAGAAATTGCAACAATTTCTGTGCAGACAGAGCGGACCAAGTGTTGAAAAGCACTAAACTGATTGATTATTACACTTTTTGAGTCAATTTCAGAGTCCGATAGGAGCTTATGGTTTGTTTGTTTTGTTTTATTTACGACATTTTACACCGCTTGGTGCATTCATGTCGAAAGCTAAATTTACATTATTTTTTCTTAGACCTAGTATTATAGACTTTCCATTCAGATTCGATAAATTCTTCTTCCATTGTTCTTTCACATTCCTGGTCACCCTGGTTGCACGTTCGCTTTGGTTGATTATCTTCTTTCGTGCTGCTAGACGTTTCCGTTGACAACCGCCTTTTAGTTTTGCCTGCAGATTCTTGCTCGAAATTGGTTTCATTCGCGCTACTACCGTCGTCATCGTTGTTGTCGTTCTGTTCATCGGATTCGCTTGCAGCCGGGGGTCCATCTGCTATAACGTGCTGGTGTTCGTCGATCGTCGTACGGTCTGTAGGAGTGTTTGCTGGTTGTTGTTGTTGTTGCGTTTCATGAGTCGGATTTGTGTTTGGGTAAGAGACGAATGTGCGCTCATTGTTGATCACGATGTACGACGGCACTTTTTTCTCCATCCTCAGTCGTACTACTCTGACTCCGTTCGGCACCCCCTTGAAGTAATTTTTCCATACCTCATTGTGGATGGAGATAATTTTGCCGTACTGCTCCATATGATCCCAAATGACGGTATTCGACATCTGCGGCGGGAGGTCATGGATCCTTACTGTAGTAGTAGGCCCATCTACGTAGACTGGAATATAGTACTTCAATCCCTCGCGAATGAAGCAGTGTTGGAGATGGTGTTGTTTTTGTAGCCGCGGGGCTACACCGGCATCGTTCATCTCGATGAAAACGCAACTTTTGAGGGTATGCAATTGTATATTCCTCACGTCCGCCATGTCGAGCTTGACGAACTTTTGGAGGAATTCTTCCACTTGCTCGATTGCGGGCCTTTTCGGCAGGACACTGAAGTCCACGACGAGCGTATTTTTTCTGTGTGAATGCATTTTGCATTGAATGCAAAAGTTTCACAGCAGAAAAACGTAAGAAAGAAAAACGACTTCACTAGGTGTGCACGAGCTTGCGAAAAGACGTGTATCGCGCGCGAAGGACGGTTGTCAACTGAGCTTATGGTAGTTCTATGGTGTATGTATGGAATGTGCTAGAACCTGCTTATTGGACCAGTTTATTTTGGTTCGCTATGGTCCACTGAACACATATTTGAATATTTCTGGTCTTCAATGCAATGACCCTGCAATACCTTAATTTTCAAGCTATCGTAATGCCACTGATTCCGGTATTGACGATATGGATTTATGAAGAATTGACGATACTGGTGTCGAAAGGTCTTGATAATCTACTTATCTTAGAGATATGCACCCTGTTTGACCATTGAAGCATTAAATGATTATTATTTTCCTAGAAATTGTTCAGTCAGAGGGAACCAACTCACCGAACGGTGATCTTTAGTTCAGTCAGAGTAGACCAAGTGTACACAGTCCATCAAAAAATCCTTCTATCAGAGGTTTGGATTATGATTTTTCATGATTATCACTTCACATTATATTGTTTGAAAGTAACGAAAAAATGTGTAGAAATATTGAACCAAAATTTAAACGAGTTTAAAAATGACAGAGCTTTAGAATTTAAACCCATTTTTCTCAAAATATGAAAAATGTCACTTGGTCCACTCTGACTTAACGCCGACCAAATGTCCAAAATGCATCGAGGGGGAATCATGGTTCAAGTGTTCAAAAATGAATCGGTAATTCAAATGTGTTATGTGTCGGCTTATGTCCAACAATACCCGTTAAAAGCGTATATTTACTGTATTGATTTTTTTTAAATCAGTTTCCGGCAATGCTTATCAGGCAGGTCGTATGTCAATGCGGTGAGTTTCGTGAGGTTAGAAACGATGCGACTGAATTGCTCCGCGTCTGAGTAAAACAACGGAAACATTTTAGGGGATGTCCCAGTTTGATTATCGTTAATTTCGTTTCGTACTTTAATTGGCCCCTTCTCGTCATCGTTTTTTGTTGAATCCTTTTTTTCTAGACCCATTTCAATTTTAAATGACCTTTCTCATAAAGTTTCAGCTTCTAAGTAGTCTACTAAGCGATTTCTTCACCACCGCTTAGGCCTTAAACCTGGTTTAATCGTATGGGTAAACGTGGTTGACGGCTTAAGCGAAGGTGAAAAAATCGGCCCTAAGTAGATTAATTAAACTTTTACATCAGTCATGTTAAATCGAGATGTTTGTCTACACTCGAATTGCTCTTCTACTTGGAATGCCTCATTGGACGAAGACCTCGAAACTTACAAATCTCTATCAACTAAACTATGCTCAGAAGCAGCAACATACATTTCTCCCTCAACAGTTTCTATATACGACTATTTCGTTACTGTTCTTACAAGACGGACAAGTGTTACATGGCGATCGTGTTGGAAGCACTTATCAACGATGCGAGAAACAGCAGTCAAAATCAATTTCACCGGTTGCATTCTTTCTGTTGCTCTCAGCTGTTAAGAGTATTCGACCCCGTTCGAATGGTCAGTGGAAACGGCGTGTGGGTATTGTCAGTGTTAGCAATTATTTTTAATGATTCTCGTGCTAAATTCCTGTCGTCCTGCCATATTGGGACGTCGTCGCCAAAGTCATGGTGCAAAGTGCACACCGCAGGGTCCAATCAGCTGTGGTAAAGTGCACCATCACTTGCAACCTACCACGCTGCTCGCGACAGACAGGTGAAACTTGTCTAAACAGTTCGTCGTGATGTTCCCGCGGTGAGCAACAAACAGAAAATAACACACCAATGGTAAGACGGCTAATCACATTTCGATCAAAAAATCCCCTGTCATCTATTTGGAGCTGTACTAGTCTCACGATTGATGGCAACATATTTATTTCGGTCTGGACGGACGTTCGACTGTACGTCAAAACTTCTCAAAAGCTGATTATTTTCTGAAACAAAGAGTTCCGCCAATCGCGGTCAGTATTTCCGAAATTAGTGAATTTAGGTTGATTTCCAATTCGCAAGATTCATTCCAATTCGTAATTAAAGGAGTGTGTTTTGCCGGAAACCCCCAAATATCGAGAATTACTTCTCCAACATCTTGAAGAGAAGACGCACATTTTTTCACAGATGACAACAAAACTATACGTCTGTTAAAGGCCGTCTTGAAAAAAGTCATATTCACGATGTTACGGGTAACCGTTCGAATTTTGTTGATTTAGTTTCAGCTTATGACAATTCGGTATCGAAATTAGGCGCTGTAAAATTGTCATGAGCTCCAAGGACGTATGTCCTTTTGAATAATAGAAAAAATCCAAAATAAGCCTACTTCCGATAACATGTCTGACTCTGATTTTGATTTCTGATCTGATCAATGGTAACAAATGATTGATGCACTGTTAGAAATCGTTACTATGAGTTAAGCACAACAAGTTGGTGTCGAATTTATGAATTACATTGTAATTGGATTACGTTTCTTTCTCTAACAGTAGTTTTTGTTTGATATAATACTAAAAAAGGAATAGAAAAAAATATAAGTAACGTCCTGAGTTTTCTATTATAAAACAAACTGAGTTGTTTGTCCCAGCCTGGAAAAAAAATTGTTCCGTTTTAATTAAAAAACAACAAATTGATTCCGCGGATCTTATAATCAATGGGTTAATTATGCATTGTTCAATTTCTTTCCGAACATGGAAAATTATTGCATTTCCTACTCCACTCCGGAAAACTGCAAAACCTATCTTCAAATTTTTCTGCTGCAAATTGTGTTTACTCCTTTTCAATTAATAAACGATTTAGCGGCATCAAAATCCGTGAGACCACGATTGACGTAATTCTACGTAATTGTCGGCTTATCGAAACACTGGCCGGCGCAAACCTGATATTGCCAAATGGCGAACCTAAAAGGCAGCGGCATCTCTCCGGCCCAAGTGCAGCCGCTATGCCACACCGCCCATATTGTACAATACGTACCTAGCTGCTTTGAGGTACACCGTACTTTGGCATTTGGCCGAGGGTTTCGCTTATATGCAGCAAAGTGTTGTGCTGAGTGCGTTGAACTTTGGTAGGCCCAGTGGAATGGAGAAGATTATGCGCTTTTTTTCGGCAAAATTATGGCATTATGCAATGTCAAAATGAACTACGCCCGAGGGGAAGTTACTTCGCTTAAAGTTACGCTTAATTATTATATCCTCGTGTTCAGACAGTAGAAGGTCATTTGCGTAACGCCGGTAAACCGCATAATGGTTGTAGGATTTTGACTGACAACACGATAAGAGCATGTTCGTCACCATTTGTTGCATGCTCGAACATCTAGAAGCAATTAATGAGTTCTTTACCTTACCGGTCTGGACGGTTCACAATCTTGTGGGTCGTCTGGCAGACGTACGGATTGCAATCTAAGAGAGAGTAAGGAGAGCTGCCCATAAATCACACGAAGTGTTTTTTTCTGGATTTCAACATTTTGCCATTTCCTTTCCTCCGTAGTTTTTTTTGTTTTTTTTATGCTTAACAAAAATCGTATATCTTTTGAGGTACCCAAAAGCAAAGGGGTATTAGCAACTTACGATCGGTTTCGATTTAAGTAAAATTCAACTGTTTTTAACTTCTGCAACGGTATTTTTTATTTATTTGTCTGTTGAACAGGAAAAGTGTCATAATTCGTAGAATATACTCTTGGTTTTTACGGAAAAACTCCATAGTCATTTTTCAAAAATGTAATTCTTTGTGACTTACTCGCTTTGCTTCTAACTTGATCGGATACAATCATAATTTGAAAGTATGAATGCATTTTTACCATATTTTTACATAATGTGGAGAAACTAAAATCTTGGTCAAGCACCTCCTGTCCCCCTGTTTCGGACAGTTTGATTTGTTATATGATGTCTTTGTAATGTGTGCAGCAAATTCTTTTGAAATATTCAATTTTCATGAATTCCGTCGATCATGGTGTCAAACATGCAATGAAAATAAGAAGAATGAATCCCGAGATTTCATTTATATGCTCGCAATTTACGTTTTCCTTCGCTTGTCTTGTATAAAAGTTTAATTCTCTTGTGTTCTCTGCTCCAGTTTTTTTTCTGTGTTGTCCCTTTTGTGTTGGATTTAGGATCCTGGCCATCCGAACACCGGCAAGAAATTGATATCAACGCCATGACACGATAATAGAGCTAGCACGCTATACCTTCCGGATGAGCTGCAGAGAACCCTAAACTCAATCCTTATCATGTATTTTCTTCAACAATTGTGACCATTAACCTCGAGTTGCCACGAGTACCCTGGCTCCATCTCGTACTAATTTTGGTACTGAAAAGTAAACACATTGCAAATACAAAAATGAATTTCGGCTCCGTAAAGCGTTAAACGCGATTGAGCCTTAAATAATGGAACCAGGCTTTCCAAATGTACCGCCTCGCGACAGTATTTCGACGGCTGTCATTAACTGCTTCCCACGACAGCCTACCATGCGATGGTCATGCGACATGCAACGATGCCATCTTGTACAGCACACGCAGTTCGATCACATTGCATGTACAGTCACCCCACGCAGTTGAATCACCCACAATTTATGAATCAGCTGACTTCAAAAGACAAAATTATTATCAAACTTGTCACAAAACATCACTGAATTATTTTTACTGATGAGAAACTATGTGTAAAAATAATTCTGTGATGTTTTGTGACAAGTTTGATAATATTTTGACGTAGAAGTACGTCTTTCTTCTCTGTACAGGAGTGAAATTGGAATTTCAAAACCAAGAGCGTTACGTTGGCATGAAATATTTTGAACGTTTATAACTTTTCGCTGGCTTAACGAAATTTCTTGATTCGCACCTCAATCGAAAGATAAGACATCAAAGCTTCATGTCGTTTACTTACTGAATCCCACATACCTGTCCAAATAGTTTAATAACTGTTTTAAAAGAGAACGTTGATTTCAAGCAAATCTATAAATAGGGGTGTCTAGAGAAAATTTGACGTCATTTGCTTTTCACTCTCCGATTGGCTCGCATCACAGCAGGCGACAGATCGGCTTGCTCTGACCGGGCGTGCTTCTCAGGCACAGACATCGATAGCGAAGGACCTCCCCGTTTGTCTTGCTTCGCTCAAATCAAACTGACGAGCGAGCGAGAGAAGATGCCGTCCGAAGCCAAAGTCATCACCGCTGCCGCCGCCAAGAAGAAGAAGAAGAAGAGGAAGCAGTCCACAGGAAAATTTGCGGTCGAACTGTGAACACGGTCGGGCGCGTCATTCTCGCTTTGTGCTTCACCGCTTGTTTGCGTTAACCCAGCCATCGTCATCGCCGCCGCAAATTTCATCGGCCGAGGAGCTGTTGACCCGCGCTTCAAAATTTCGACTCGTGATGAAATCATCATTGGTGGTCAAGAAGCACCATTAGGAGCAAATACCAGAAGCCCCCTAAGTTTTGCTGGTCCGAGCAGTGTTATTATCCGTAACAACATCGAAGCTAACAAAGCCATCGGTTCTTTTCAGAGCCATCAAATTTGTCAAAAAGAGTTAAAAGAGAAATATTTCCGTCTTTATTTATAACTTCTAATATTCCTAAATCAATTCCACGGCTTCATACAAAATTTCATTTGTCATGAATAATTTATGACTCAACCATTTGAGATTGTACTCGCGGACGCTGCTGCAGTACCGTCGGGGTGAGTGCTAAACATTTTACAACGATTGTAAAATAGAGTGGCTTTTCCAACAGCGCCTTTTATGTTCCATATTTTATAGGAACACTTTGATTAGGAAAATTGTCCCATGTAACAAAATTGCGACATATTTAGAATGCTTTTGAAAAGTTATTCTCATTGAAAAATTTTAATAATTTTGGCACCCATGGATCAGAAATCAACCGTCATAATAAAGAAAACTATTAATTATCAATAGCTCGTATTGAATATTTAGGGAATGCCAATCATTCCAACAATTCATGTTCGACCAATTTCTCACGTATTAGTATTCTCCGCAATTTTCAAGTAATTTCAAGCCCAACACATTATTGGCACATACCCATTTCCCAGATTGGTCGATCAGAAAGCGAAGAGCACAAAAGGGAGGAGCATCATCTGCTATTCCAAGGTTATAAAACATGCTGCCTTCGTCGGATTCAGTTTCATTCCATTTCCGCTTTCGAGCTGGTAAGAGCTCCTCCAAACTTGCTTAGCGAGAAGTACCTCGCTGCTAGAAGCCTGCTGAGCTGTTAATCCACAATCTGGTTTGTGAAATCGCTCAAGATTTCAAGATTGAGCTACGTTTCCAGATTTCAACTAAATCCCTGTGATCCGCTACCCTGTTGCTGTTGTGCACCCATGAAATATTCAGCTGGTTTGTCGAATAAACAGAGAACTTATTCACATCTTCTTCTTCTTATTCTTCTTGGCATTAACGTCCTCACTGGAACAGAGCCTGCTTCTCAGTTTAGTGTTCTTATGACACTTCCACAGTTATTAACTGAGAGCTTTCTTTGCCAAAGTTTCCATTTTTGCATTCGTATATCGGGTGGCAGGTACGATTATACTCTATGCCCGGGAAGTCAAGAAAATTTCCATTACGAAAAGATCCTGGACCGACCGGGAATCGAACCCAGACACCTTCAGCATGGCTTTGCTTTGTAGCCGCGGACTCTAACCACTCGGCTAAGGAAGGCCCCAACTTATTCACATGCATTTGCAACTTTTTCGATTTTCCATACAAAATGACCAACTTTGGTAAGTTAGATCTCAGTTATTTATGGAAATATTTTCGAATGAAACTTTCACAGAACATCAGATGTAATTTGAATTTTAACATATATTTTTGAATAATTTTTCCAATCATAAGTTTATAAGTAATAACGGTTTGATTAAACTGTAATTTTCGACGAAAAATTCAAAACTTTTTATCTTAAAATCTGATAGCCTTACACAAAAACTGTCTTCAGCAAACTTATTCATCTTGTCAAAATCTACAACTTTGCTGAAGATACCATAGCTTCATGTATGTTTAGTCACACCTTCAATATGTTTAGTTATGTCAATTTTAAAAAATCGTCAAAAAATTCACTTCAGTCAAACTGTTACTGCTTTTCAACGTGTGATTGGAAAAATCACTCAAAAATATATGTTAAAATTTAAGTTATGTCTGATATTCTGTGAAAATTTCATTCAAATCGGTCCATAAATATTTGCGATATAGTTTATCAAAGTTGGTCATTTTGCATGAAAAATCAAAAGAGTTGCAGTTTTTTTCTCAGCGAAGAATTACACCATCAACGAAAATAGCGCGAAAGCAATAACCAATCGCGTGCGAGTAGCGAACGGAGTGACGAAACAAACAAGCGAGAACCCCACCACTCGCCATCGGTGAAAGGAGCTCGAGCAAATAAAACCACTGGTTGTTCTGCTCCCAGCTCATTCACAAATCGAACGGCATAACGAACGGATCAAGCAGCGGAGCAGCAAAGAAGAGCGCGTGAAAGCCACAGCAGTGTGCGAGTAGCGAACGGAACCAGAGAGCAACGAAGCGAAAGCAACAACTGAAAATCATTCAGTGGACGGATTAGTAGTTAGCGCCAACCGGCGACCTGTTGGAAAGTAATGCCAGCGAAATATACACCATCTGCCTCTCCTTACCATGCATATTCTTGTACTTGATGAAGTCAATGAAATGGTTTGGTTTGGCAATGGAGCAAAGAGTTGTTTAGGATGATTTTACTTAACAAAGAGTTGTTGATAAATATTCCAATCAATAAGAGTTGTTTTGAAAAAGTTCACTTTTAGCAGAGTTTTCCTCGGAAAATTTCTGCTTTACCAAAGAGTTGTTAATGAAATTCCTGCAGCAAAGGATCGAGTTTCTCCCCACGAATATTTCCAGCCAGGACCAGTCATGCAGGACAATCCATCCCGAACATCACGGCCCCCGCTTCCAAAATTCTCGAGTACGGAAATTGGGAAATGTATTAAAATTGCGACAGATTTTAAATACTGTTCAATTAACTGTTTCTTGACCAATTGTAATGAGCAACTATTGATCTGAATTGATTTTTATCCATGTTGTCTATTGCGTTAATCTGAGAAATAGGCTATATGAAATTGATGTCTTGGCAAGGGATGTACAAGATGAGCATTATACTGTTATTGCATACCGACGGCACTGCAGTAGCGTTCTCGGAACACGCTCAAATTGTCGTATTGTCGATTATTTGTGATAAATCAGATATTGTATGATGCTACGAGATGAATTAAGAGATTATAGCAAGTATGAGGTAAGCACATTAAGAATTATTACTAGCTATACTGTGTTTATCACGAGAAGTTCTTACTAGCTCGAAAGTGTAAATGAAATGAACCGTATCCTGTTGTTGTTACGGAGGGATTTTAACCCGAAGGTCATTCGTCCCTTAAATGAACCGAATCTGTCGAAGATAGAATATTTTACATAATTTGAATTGCAGACGATCCTCCTCCCTTTCGTATTCTTCGCCTTCTTCTGATTGACCAATCTAGGATAAGGTACATAAAGTTGATGTCTTGGTTAGGGATTTACATATCTTGGAAAATTCACATGCGTGTTCGTATGGACAGTAAAAATATCAACATTATTTTAATAGCTTACAATAAATTAAAATCACGCAAGTTTTGCTTTCGTGCAAATTTTAAATATTTCTGATCAATGTTCAATGTGTTCTGATTTATATACTATGACATTTGCAATAGACTAATATGTAGAAAAAATTCAGATCAATACGTCCCCTTGATGCTACAACTAGATAACTCGAAATTTGAAATTTTTGACTTCAATATATCAAAACATTATTCTCAATTAGATCTGCACAATATCCACATCTCATAAGCGTGTGATTCAAAATACATAAGCTGAAGTTTACTTTTCAATCATATTCTGTGCGATTAACCATCCCTTGTAAAACGGTCATATTTTCAAAGTTGCACATCTTAAAATTTTGATTTTTGAGTTATCTAGTTGTAGCATTAAGGGGACGAATAGTTGCTCATTACAATTGGTCAGGAAACAGTTTATTGAACAGTATTTAAAATCTGTCGCAATTTTAATACATTTTCCAATTTCCATATTCGAGAATTTAGGAAGTGTTCCCCATTATATGATAAATCAACGATGCTGTTAGAAATATCATACAAGCTGAGTAGTATGATGTTATTACGGTCCGACGGCGCTGCAGTGGTAAATTCTCAAATTCATGTAATTATGTGGGGTAAATTATGTGAACCAAATTGTAGTATACCGCGATATTTAGATCATTATAGATAAATCAGTAGATATCATCCAATAAACCCTTTTATGAACGTATGTTGACCCTGAAAAGGGCCGATTGAACTTGGGTGCTGTGACTACGAGTTTACCACGAGTCGAAATCTAGAAGCGCGGATCGGTCAACCTAGAAATCTTGAGCGATTTCACAAACCAGATGCTGGATTGGAACAGCTCAGCAGATTTCTAGCAGCGAGGTACTTCTCGCTGAGCAAGTTCGGAGGAGCTCTTACCAGCTCGAAAGTGGAATTGGAATGAAACTGAATCCGACGAAGGAAGCATGTTTTATAACCTCAGAATAGCAGATGATGCTCCTCCCTTTTGTGCTCTCCGCTTTCTGATCAACCTATCTGGGAAATGGGTATGTGCCAATAATGTGTTGGGCTTAGAATTACTTGAAAATTGCGGAGAATGCTAATGCGTGAGAAATTGGTCGAACATGAATTGCTAGAAGGGTTGACATTAACTAAATATTCAATACGAGCTATTGATAATCAATAGTTTTCTTTATTTCTGATCCATGGGTGCCAACATTATAACAATTGTTCAATGAGAATGTCTTTTCAAAAGCATTCTTAATATGTCGCAATTTTGTTACATGTGATAATTTTGCTAATTAAAGTGTTCCCATTAAGGTGACACAGTTTGGAATCAACTTCTAAGATTGCACTGAAACTTCAAACGCACAAATCTCGCCAAGAAAGCATCCAACAACAGTGTACTTTTTATTTTGGCTTTGTGCACTATCGGAAAGCTTGAAATAAGAAGATCAGAAACGATTGCCAACTATTTCTCCAGTTTTGTGCCTTTGAAAACGTGAGTAGGAGCACAAGTCGGCCATTGTGACGGCCATCTTTGGATTCCGAGATGTTTCACCTTAAATATGGAACATCAAAGACGCTGTTGGAAATGCCACTCTATTAAACAATTGTTGTGGAATGTTTAGCACTCACCCCGACGGCACTGCAGCAGCGTCCGCGATTACAGTCTCAAAATGTTCAGTCATAAATTATTCATGACAAATGAAATTTTGTATGAAGCTGTGAAATTGATTAAGGATTATAAGAAGTCATATATAAAGTCGGAAATATTTCTCTTTTAACTCTTTTCCACTAATTTGATGGCCCTGAAAAGGGCCGATGGCTTTGTTAGCTTTGATGCTCTTACAGATAAATAACACTGCGGGATGTTATCAGTTGATTGCCATGTTCAAACGGGGAATCCTCAACTCAAATGTATAAATTTGAGCAAGTTATTTGCTTATACGACGAACCGAAAGTTTCGTGGCGTAGATGGCGCACAACAGTAACAGGTAGTGGATCACCGGGCTTAAGTCGAAATCTGATGATGGCGGCGATGACGATGGCTGGGTGAACGCAAACAAGCGGTGAAGCACAAAGACAGAATGACTTGCCCGACCGTGTTCACAGTTCGACCGCAAATTCACCTGTGGACTGCTTCCTCTTTTTCTTCTTCTTGGCGGCGGCAGCGGTGATGACTTTGGCTTCGGACGGCATCTTCTCTCGCTCGCTCGACAGTTAGATTTGAGCGAAGCAAGACAAACGGGGAGGTCCTTCGCTTTCGATGTCTGTGACTGAGAAGCTCGCCCGGTCACAGCAAGACGATCTGTTGCCTGCTGAGATGCGATCCAAGCGGAGAATGGAAAGCAAATGACGTCAAATTTTCTCTAGCACCCCTATTTATAGATTTGCTTGAAATCAACGTTCTCTTTTAAAACAGTTATTAATCTATTTGGACAGGTATGTGTTATTCAGTAAGTAAACGACATGACCCTTCGATGTCTTGTCTTTCAATTGAGGTGCCATTCAAGGAATTTCGTTAAATCAGCAAACAGTTATAAGAGTTCAAAATATTTCATGCCAACGTAAGGCTCTTGGATTTGAAATTCCAATTTCACTCCTGTATAGAGAATTTTAATTTTACTTTCAAACTGTGCGGCATAATCAAATGCAAACGTATTCAGTTCCCGATGGTTAGTGCCTGTGCTTTTACTGTTCATAAGTCGCAAGGTGGAACTTTCCCCGAGGTCGTGTACGACTATGACAAAAGCCAGGATCAGCAATAGGGTAACGACTGTTTATTTCGTTCTTAAACGCTAACAGTTGGCGCCAGCGGCAAAAAGTACAGACAACAGTCTTTAGAACATTCAGTTTCTTTCACTGGCCGCCGAGCGACGACACTGTTGTTTATATTCCACCCACTGATCGCGCTACGCTGGATTCTCAAATTTCTCAAACTTTCAACACAAGCGCATGGAAGAATGGTAGTCGGGGAACTGTCAAAACGAATGGAAAATAATGAAAAACGTAAATTACTTGCAATTAGGGAACTGGATCAAAAAAGTAGTGACTAGAAATCAAGTGTAATGTGAATACATAACTTTTTGTGCTTAGTTCATCTTCCGTGGTGCTTTCTTTGCTTCAGGATTTCGTTTTTACTACCACTGAAAAAGAGCCATCTTTTGCCTTTTCAGTTTTGAATATCGCCCTATTGGTATATGTTGGTTTGTCGCGGGTTACTTCACTTACCAAGCAACACAAGGAAGCAACGACCAAACAAACAAATTCAATCATCTGGCATTATTTCTGGAACACCAAACACTGGTTCTCGGGACCACAGAACGACAAATGGTTCTTTTCAGGACTACCAAAAAGAGTTAACTTCTGAAAACTTCATCCGATCAATAACAACACAAAACTAGTACACTTACAAATTCATACACTTGACAAATCAAATTATTAATCATCGTAGTTCTATGTCGACCCCGCGGTAATGTAATAGACATTACCCACCCCAATTTTTTTTCTTTTGAAATCAGCTGATTCATAAATTGTGGGTGATTCAACTGCGTGGGGTCACTGTACTTCGTTCGTTTTCATATGACAAGCTCGGTTGTTCATTCGTAACATGTCTCGTATACCCGAGCGTCGTACTGGCAAAATGAATCTGCTATCGAATCTCTTGTATTCTGCACGGTAAAAATAAGCAATAGTTCTGCACTTGGATTTGCACTACTGTTAAGTCTTGACAATATCAAGGTAGAAGCACTTGAATTCAACGATGAATGTTTTGATTTGAAACAAAACAAATTAAAATAAACGTTTCCGCCTGACCCAGATTTGAACCATCAATCTTTGAAGTGCAAGTCTTGTATCTAACCTCGACACCAACTTGCATCTGTGGAAAGGGGTTGAACTGATCTCAATCACTTTCTACAACGAGCTGTCAATAATAGCCTTCATACAAATACATGATGTTCAAAATCAACGTCTTCACACTTCAGAATCTAGTGCTAGAGATAGTAGAACAAATCCAAAGTTAAGGTAAAAAGGTGTAATACGCCCCCCTTAAGGAAAAACTGCTCTATCGCAGTAGCAAATGCATCACTTCTATAGTTTTCTATGTCAATGTGTTGCTTACTTAGTTGGCCATGCTCTGCACGCAACTTTCTCCTTCCAGGTTGCTTTAAAAAAGTATATAAGATGTTTTTTTGTAAACGGTCCCAATGTTTACGTTTCAAAACAAACCGGGCAATATGCCCCTCCCGTAGAAAAAACGTCCACAGCGTTAAAGAAATGTTTCCAAGGAGAATTCCACCACCTGCTAATCTTAAAAGGGTCCATTAGCAGTCGTCTTCCGGTAAAAGTTTTTGTATTAAGTACAATATGATATGTAATCATATTTATGTGTGAAAGAAGCCTCAATCCCGTGAAAATGAAGAGGGGCGTATTGCCCCGTTGGGGCGTATTACAACCAGTTACCCTATATCTCTTCAAATCATGGTGATTGGTGTTTTGAATAGAGTGATCAATCCATTCAATCGAACGAGCTGATTTTTTACCGTGTGTATTTCGCGCAACGTGATAAGTCACGCTAAAACTGTTGCACACTTATTTTTTGAATCTTTAAAATGGTTGCTATGCTATGCATTCATTGCACTATGCACTCACAATAAGAAAATAGTTTGGAAGTTTATCATATTTTGTATACTTTCTAAATCATACTACTCAAATAACGTTTAAATTCACGCTTGTCTACAATATTTGTAATCTTTTATGTAAATTGTTTAGCGTGAATTTCAAATTTCATGACAGCCCACGACAGCATTCTTGCGACAGCTGACTCGAATAGCCGAAGACTGTTACGGCCCTTCGGTTGCTGTAATGTCAAACAACCCATTCGGCTCGCTATGGCACGATCACGAATGCTGTTAACTGAGTTGGTTGGTTCATGCGTTTGTGTGCGGTTGCCATTACGTTCCATGCTTGATGCAAAACGTACAGCAGCAAGAGGCAGTGAAATCACACAGCGACTGTCGGTTCGTTGTTTTCGGCTGCTGTCGTGTCGAGGCTGTACATTTGGAAAGCCTGAATGGAACTAGTGAAAAAATGAAAAATGATCATTCAAAACAACATCGCAAAATGTGTTATTTTCTTCATAAACTACCTGTCATACATACGGACTCATGGATCGTACTCATATTTGCAAATAAGCGATTTTCAGCATAGCTAATCAACAAATCAAGGACATCTTGAAAGCAAACAGTTTAGTTCGCAATTTTGCCGCACATGAGATAGAAAGTTCGAGTGTTCGACAAAGTAGTTTTGAAAGTCAAGAATTTCCGGAAACAAACAATTTGGTTCTGCCACATTCTACCATTTTAAGCAACTATTTCTTGTGATCAACATTATATAGAAAGCTCGAGTCTTCGGCAAAGTTGTACAGGATGTCAAGGAAAACCGGAAGGCACATTTTCTAATAAAAAAAATCCGCTTGGTGCCACTGGTGATGTAAGGGGCGGCTGATCATCGTCCGAGTGCCAGAGAAGGATTCTATACTAAATGTGCATTATGGCCCTCCGAACATTTGCTGAAGGACCGCGGATTCTACGATGGTGAGGTGTGTTGGAAAGGATCAATATTGCAGGAGGTGTGTTGGAAAGGATCAATGTTGCGAACGTTCAGAGGTAACCGTACCATCTACCAGAGCTGCGGTAACACACCCGAGCTGGGAACAGCTTTCATAGCGATGGGTGATATGCAGAGGCGTGTAATCGGGTGGTGGCCGATCAATGAAAGTATCTGCAAGTTGAGGATCAAATCCAGTTCTTCAACTTCAGTTAGCCCTCACTCCGGAAGCACTGATGATGATAAAGATGCTTTTTACGCGCAGCTTGAACGCGAGTACGACAGCTGCTCAAGCCATTAAAATCATCGTGGGAGATCTAAACACTCAGGTTGGTCAGAAGGAGGAGTTCAGACCGACTATTGGAAAGTTCAGCTCTCACCGGCTGACAAACAAAAACGGCTTACGACTAATTGATTTCGCCGCCTCCAAGAATATGGCCATTCATAGCACAGCCTTCCATACCGATACACCTGGAGATCACCATCAACTTCCGTCGTCTGTCGCCTCTAGTAGACAAGTTCGTGAGAAGTTATCAAGCCGACTTCGTGAACGGCCGATTGAAAACGGACCAGATCTTTACTGTACGACAAATCTTTCAAAAATGTCGTGAATACCAGGTCCCAACGCATCACCAATTTTAAAGCGGCATACGATAGTATCGACCGAACAGCGGCGAGAACAGCTTTTCCGGGAAGCCCACGAGACTGATACGAGCGACGATGGAACATGTTACAGTTTGACACAATAATAACGTTAGCCGTGAAATGCGGAGGAGCATCATCAGTGGAAGTCGGGCCTCCACAAGAAGCTGCGGTCAAAAAAGATTCGCACCCGCACCATGAATAAAACTCTAATAAGGCCGGTAGTCTTCTACGGGCATGAAACGTGGACGATACTCAAAGAGGACAAAAAGCACTTGGAGTCTTCGAACGCGGGTGCTTAGGACGATCTTTGGCGGTGTGCAGGAAAACGGTGTGTGGCGCGAGGGATGAACTACGAACACGCCCAGCACTACGGCGAACCCAGTATCCAGAAGGTGGCCAAAGTTGGAAGGATGCACTGGGCAGGGCATGTTGCAAGAATGCCTGATAGCAAACCTGCAAAGATGGTGTTCGCATTGGATCCAGTTGGTACGTGGAGCACAGCAGGCGTGGGACAGAACCAAAGATGGAGAGATGCGGCCGCGACAATTGTGGCATAAAATGGTTGATTCAGTGTTATCTGTTTAGATGTTAAATAAATAGGAGAATGAAGCAAATCAAACCCTAATAACTTAAAAGTAAATTGAATCAAACTTCAAACACTTGAATATGAAGTTAATCAGACATGAATCACTCGTTATTACCTTAAACTAAAATAATCATGATGTAATATGTCGGGATCCTTACTTGTTACAAAGTTGCGGTCTTGAGCGAAGTTGTTAAGAAGTCTCATGATGTTCATAAGGTAAATTTTTGTTCTAAAACTAGAAACAATTTCAAACATCACTGTTTAGTTAGCAGTTTTGCCGCTACGTGGTGATAGTGTGCATGTAGATTTGTACATATACTAGAAGGCTCTAGCTAAGAGCCTTCCATCTAGCTCATGATCATGACCATCTAGAAAATTCGCATCTTCAGCAAAGTTGTTCAGTAGCTTGAAGGCAATTTGAGACACTAGTATACTAGCGCCACGTAGCGGCAAAGTTGCTAACCACACAGTACTGTCTCAAATTGCTTTCAAGTTTCTGAACAACTTTGCTGAAGACACGAACTTTCTAGGTGGCCAGGATCATGAGCTAGACTCTACTGGAATATGACCAAATTACATGCACACTAGCGCCTAGTTATGGTATCTACGGCTGTCACTCACATTATAGTGGAATTGCAGCTTCTATGGCGCGCCGAACAAGAGTCGGACGCAGAGGGTTAGCCTTACCAAGGCTGGTTAGGAGAAGCCGTTTGTCGAGGCTACTCCTGCTGCATGTGTAAAAGTGCAATATTCACTGTCCCCTCCTCGAAGTAATACTGTATGGTGGTTCCGGTGAGAAATACCTTTTGTATATACATTCTGTACGCCACCAGCACTCCCACCAACTATCTTTATCACTGACTAACAATCTGCACTACATCGTCCGTAAAACAAACAATCTTTACACCATTTGAGAGATTAAATATCAACATTCTGTCGTACCGTAATCCGGGGTACCGTCGATGGGGGTGACAATGAGTCTAGGGGTTGAGATTGGGTCAAAACGGAAAAATATGTTTTGTGAAATATTTCAGTTAATAACGCTGATATTACTAAAATTAATAATTCATATGTTAGGGAACATATTATTGCACATAATTCATAACAATATACATTTTTAGAAGTAGTAGTTTTTGTTTACTACATTAATAAACTTGCATGTTGAAACTAGATAAAATTTACAACATTTAATTTCTCCTGTACAATGTATCACGCATGTACTCTAGCCTCTATCGTTGTATTAGTAGAATGTTGAAAGTCTTTTCATTACACATCACAGGTATTTTGCAGGATCTTTTTGATTTTCCCACAAAAAAATCATTTTTTTCGGTACGATGTCTAAAACATTGAAAATGGGGGTGAGATTGGGTCAAGCAAGAACGATGGCAAATGAAATTCCAAGTCCATTTTTTTTGACATTTTACGGTGCCGGGTGTTCTGTTTTTTCATTAAGATGTGTTTATTTTTTCTAAATACAGCATCTCTGAAACATCAAACAAATCTACCTGAGTATTCCGTGCATTGAATAACAATACAACGCATTTTGACAACTTCTCAAACCAGCAACTGTGTTTCGTGCGCAGCAACATCGTAAATTTTTATCAAAAGGGTGTTTTTATCAGTGTTTTCATATTATAGAAACATCTCATGGAAGTACAAATGAGTTGGATCGCTGAAAAACTGGGATTATGACGTCAACTTCTGCCTGAAATTTATTGATCGTGGAATGTCGCACCGAAATTTAACTATTTGTGAAGGTTTAAAATAATCACTGTTTCAGTACACCTTTGGGGAAACTGAATGGGCTTTATAGCAATGGGGTCTCATGAAGACAATTTGAGGGAAAAACCAAGAAAATTTATGTAAACTTGACGATAAATGTTGTGTTTACATATTTTTTCTCATAGCTCTTCAATTTTCAGTATAATCTTTCTTTTAGGTGGGTTTATCATACTTGTGAAACATCTTAGATATCTTTTTGTCTTGTTTGCATCGTTTTTTGTCAATATTTTTCAGTTGTGAATGGTTTTGAAATCATATTCTCAAAAACAAGTTATTTCAATTACAGTGACCCAATGTCACCCCCTCAATGGGGTGAGATTGGGTCATTTTTCATTCACTTGTGGTGCCGCTGTGAAGAAATATTTGTCTATGCTAAGAAAAGCTGAATTCCAGCCACAGCATGCGTGTTAGAAGTAGCTGTCCTTTATGAACTGTTAAATCATTTCCATGGGTTCCCCATTTATTTGGATAGCTTCTTGGCATGCAATCTTCTGTGGCTGACGACAGCAGTTGGAATTACCTTTTAATTAATTGATCAGCTTGATCGCCGACAAGCACCGAACCGAGAGCCACCAACGCGGAGCAGCATACTTTCCAGTTGGACAGTTGGACGGCACAGGTTTGCAGTTGGTAGGGTAGAGGCGCCGGTTTTGGCCAGCCTATTTGGAAATATTTATAAAAAAGTGTATTTAGAGCTCTGCAAGTACAGTCTACAACAATTTCGGAACTTAGCATCTTGACATTGAAAATGACGTTGGTCAATACAGTCCACCTGACCCAGTTTCAGCCACATGTTCCTAAATAAATCACACTGATTTTTCATGAGAGTGGCCAAATAAGGAAGACCATGGCCAAATTAGGAATATGGAAGATAACAATACAATGAAAATAATATAATATATGAAAATAATATATATATATAATTTCTTATATTTTTTGGGATCGATTCGGACGAATAAATAAATGTACAAACTTATTTGGGTGCACGAGAATGTAGCTCTATCATGTGAATGTGTTTGACTACGACATGTTTACGAAATGTTTCATGATTAATTTCTGTGTTGAACGGTGTCTAATCTACTATAGCTACAAAGAGTGCCAAGATTAAATTTGGCACTGCTACCCTACATATAACCTAAGCGGTCCCCGTCTTCCAGAAGTGAGAACGAACTTGGCGATGCGATAAGACTGGACTTCACGCTCTGAGCGTAAAATAAGTGATCACGCAACGTGCACCGGGATCTTTGGCGATAGAATAGCACTTAATTATAGATTATTTCATTGGTCTTTATGGGTTGCGGTAGCCTTCAGAAATGGCACTGCCTTTGTCGGTATGTGGCCTCTCGAAGAAGGTGCTTCTGCCTTCCTGTTTATCTTACCCAGTCTGTCAGTTGTGATGGAGTGCAATCACTGCAAAAATGCTATCTCGATACAAGGTTAATGATCTGCGTGGGATACTCTTTGATGTTTTGCAGAACATGCACCACTGCACCATCTTGATCATTTACTGTTTTCAATTTTTTCCAATAGGTAAGATACATCAATGCTTAGATGTGGGCTTAGCAACATTTCCCATTTGTGAACCATTGAAATCATGTAATGTTACCGCTCCTGGAATTCGTCAATATTCTTTGATACATTAATGAATGTTTGCCCTTTACTGGCATAAACCAGATTTGCTGGTATGTCTGAAACATAGTATTTGGAAACTTGCAATCAGAAGACACAGTGTGTTTGTTTGACAAATTCTGATTGCAAGTTTCCAAATACTATGTTTCAGACATACCAGCAAATCTGGTTTATGCCAGTAAAGGGCAAACATTCATTAATGTATCCCGAGTTGCGTCCTCCTGGCGCAGTTGGTCGTAGAGCGTGCGACCGCACTGAGAGCTCAACGCATACTGAATTTCGTGCCGGCAAGCATTCGGCTTATAGGTATGCGGCTGTAGAGCGTAAGAACTCAGTATCCATAAACAATTCGCTCTCACTTGCGATCGGGAGATACAAACGTGAGCGTGTTGGGGGTTTGGCATCTAAGTCCGAAAGAGACATGGATTTGCGAAAAGAGATGTGTTTATAGTTAGTACTCGGATTCAGTTAGGCTTTCTATTCCGCAGAATCATAAGGTGTTCTGTAGCTTAGTTGGTTAAAGCGCCGGTCTAGCGTACACGGAGTCGTGAGTTCGAGTCTCACTGGAACGCGTATTTTTTCGCAAATTCATGTCTCAATTTGTCAAACAAACACACTGTGTCTTCTGATTGCAAGTTTTCAAATACTATTCTTTGATATCAGCAGTCCTCACTCATCCAATGGTAAGATTGAATTCTTTTTGTATCTTTTTTGGGATTTCCGGTCGGCCCATGATCTTTTCGTAGAGTATCATTGTACTTGCCACACGATATACGAATGCGAAAATGGTAACGTTGGCAAAGAAAGCTTTCAGTCAATAGGTAACTGTGGAAGAGATCATTAAACGCTAATAAGAACGGTGGTCCTCATATTATTTATTTGGTTTTACATCAATTATATTGATAAAACCTCGCCAACAATATTTCTCCAATTCACTCGGTTCATGACCGCTTCTCTACATCCTCGACTGCGACCCACGCTCTCCAGGTTCTGGTCAATCCACCTAGCTTGCTGCGCCCCACGCCTTCTTGTTCTAACCGGATTCGTAGCGCACACCATCTTTACAGGGTTGTTGTCCGGCATTCATGCAACATGCCCTGCCCAGTGTATCCTTCCAGCTTTGGCTACCTTCACGATACTGGATTCACCGTAGAGTTGAGCGAGCTCGTGGTTCATCCTTCGCCGCCATACACCGTTTTCCTGCACGCCACCGAAGATCGTCCTAAGCATTCGGCGTTCGAAAACCTCAAGAGCTTGCAAGCCCTCCTCGAGCATAGTCCACGCCTTATGCCCATAGAGAACTACTGGTCTTATGAGCGTTTTGTACATCGTGCATTTGGTGCGGGGATGAATCTTTCTTGACCGCAGTTTCTACTGGAGCCCATAGTAGGCGCGAATTCTGCTGATGATGCGCCTTCGTATTTTCCGACCAACGTTGTTTTCATACGTCAACAAGGATCCGAGGTAGACGAATTCGTCCACCACTTCGAAGGTATCCCCGTCCATCGTAACACTGCTTCCTAGGCGGGCCCTGTCACGCTCAGCTCCACCAACCAGCATGTACTTTATTTTTGACGCATTCATCATTAACCCGTCTCTTGTTGCTTCGCGTTTAAGGCGGGTGAACAAAACTGCCACCGTTTCAAATTTTCTCCCAATGATACCCACGTCGTCCGCGAAGCAAACAAATTGTCTGAATCACGTGAAAATCGTGCCTCGACTGTTAAATCCGGCTCTCCGCATGACACCTTCAAGCGCAATATTGAATAACAGGCACAAAAGTCCGTCGCCCTGTCGTAGTCCCCGGTGAGACTCAAACGAACCGGAGATGATAACTTCCCACGCACTCGTTAACTTTAAGTGATAGACGACGGAAGAGAATCTGGGATAGCACTTTGTAGGCGGCGTTTAGGATAGTGATTGCACGATAATTTTCACACACCAGTTTGTCGCCCTTTTTGTAGATAGGGCATATAACGCCTTGCTTCCACTCCTCCGGGGCTGTAGATAGGGCATATAACGCCTTGCTTCCACTCCTCCGGTAGCTATTCCATTTCCCTGATTCTGACTACCAGCCGATGCAGACAAGCGGCCAACCTGTCCGGGCCCATCTTGATGAGTTCGGATCTGATACCATCCTTGGCAGCGGCCTTATTGTTCTTGAGCTGTTGAATGGAATTCTTAACTTCCCCCATCGTGGGAGCTGGTTGGTTTCCACTGTCCGCTGTGCTGACGTAGCCATCGCATTCGCTGTCCTGACCTTCTGTGTCTGTGTTTTCTGCACTATTCGGGTGTTCATCGTAGTGCTGCTTCCACCTTTCGATCACCTCGCGTCCGTCCGTCAAGATGCTCCCACCCTTATCCCAGCACATTTCTGCTCGCGGCACGAAGCCTTTTCGGGATGTGTTGAGCTTCTGATAGAAATTCCGCGTTTCTTGAGAACGGTACAGTACCTCCATCTCTTGGCATTCCAGCTCTTCCAGGCGGCCTTTTTGTCCTGAAATAGGCCGGACTGCTGTTTTCGCGTCAGTCTGTATCGTTCTACGTTTTGTCGCGTACCATGCTGCAGCAGCATTGCAGACCGCGCTGCATTCTTCTCTTCTAAAACCTCCTGGCACTCTTCGTGAAATCAAGCGTTTCTTAAGCTTCGTTTCACATATCCAACAATGCTTTCGGATGCGTCGTTAATGGATGCTTCGACTGTCTTCCAGCAGTCCTCAAGAGGGGCCCTATCGAGCTCGCCCTCTTTCGGCAACGTTGCCTCAAGATGCTGCGCGTACACATTTGTCACATCCGGTTGTTTCACTCGCGCTAGATTGTACCGAGGCGGGCGTCGGTACCGTACATCGTTGATGACGGATAGTTTTAGGCGCAGTTTCACCATCACCAGGTAGTGGTCGAAGTCAATGTAAGCACCACGATATGTTCTGACAACGGTTATATCGGAGAAGTTCCGTCCATCGATCAAAACGTGGTCGATTTGCGATTCTGTCTGCTGAGGTGATTTCCAGGTGTACCGATACGGGAGGCTGTGCTGGAAATAGGTGCTACGAATGCTAAAATATAAAAGGTTGTACCTTACTAAGCAAGTATTTGCCAAATAAATAAATAAATATTCTTGAAGGTTGCAACATCTATCAGTCGTAGGCCGTTCTCGTTCGTCAGCCGGTGGGCGCTGAACTTTCCAATCGTCGGTCTGAACTCCTCGTCCTGGTCAACCTAAGCGTTCAAATCTCCTATGATGATCTTTACGTCGTGGCTTGGGCAGCGGTCGTACTTGCAATCGAGCTGCTCGTAAAATGCGTCCTTGTCATCATCAGTGCTTCCGGAGTGTGCACATTCTGTCATTGATCGGCCACCGCCCGATCACGCGGTAGATGGTATGATGACCTCTAAACGTTCTCACCATTGCTCACCTCCTGCAGCGCTACGATGTCGAAACCGCGGATCTTCTGTACATTTGAGAATATGCGAGTGCTTTCGATGAAGTTGAGAGATTTGCAGTTCCACGTACAGAGTTTCCAATCGCTATTCCATTTTCGTCGCTGTGATCTTTGCCGATTGGTCCGGTCCATATTCTCTCGTTGACGTTCCGGGGCTGATGTGTTTTTACGGCTGGCTTGCAGGGCCTGACATCAACACCCTAGATGTCCGGTGGACCATTCCCCCTAAATGTTCGGAGGGCCATAGTGCGCAGTTTAGCTTAAAGTCCTTCTTTGGCACTCGGACGATGATCAGCCGCCATGGGGAACATGGGGAACAGACGCACAGTGGGACGAAACTGAAATTTGACGGTCAAAACCTCTTTGAGGCGCTTTAGCCCATAGGTGTCTTTGGGACATTGTTTTGAATTAGCATTCCGAGTAGTAATAAAAAATAATTTTTAAATTAGATAAGAGCGGTCATTACTTTAGCAAATTTTTATTTATTTTTATTTTCATTTATGATAAAAAAGTTTAAATTTAAAAATTTAACCGTGAAAACGAAGTCAAAAATATCAAAAATGTTCAGCAAAGTTGTTGAAAATAAAAAAAAAAAAACTAAAACTTTGCTGAAGTAATGACCGCACAAATGAAGTGAAAACGAAGTCAAATATATCAAAAATGTTCAGCAAAGTTGTTGAAAATAAAATAAAAACTAAAATTTTGCTGAAGTAATGAACGAACAATTTTTTTTTTTCAGAAAAATATGATTTGTTCGGGTGCCCTATTTAGTCTAATTAAAAAAAAAATATTACTCGGGATGGACCGCACAGAGGGGTCTATTTTATTCCTGCAGTTACGCGAGGTACCAATGGTACGCCATGCCCAGCCATTTACCGTGCCAAACCGGTGGTCCTCTATGGACATGAAGCATGGACCATGCTGGAAGAGGACCTTCAAGGACTTGGAGCGTTCGAACGAAGGATGTTTAGGACCATCCTAGGCGGTGTGCAGGAGAACGGTGTGTGGCGGCGGAGAATGAACCACGAGCTCGCTAGGCACTACGACGAACCCAGTATCCAGAAGATTCTACCCCATTACCCCGAATGCCATTTCCCCGATTGCCATCACCCCGAATTCCATTACCCCGAATGTACCATTACCCCGAATTCCATCACCCCGAATGCAATTTCCCCGAATTTACAATTATCATGACATGATGATATTGATGACATTTCCCCGCGATATTGGAATTCGGGGTAATGTCATTCGGGGTGATGGGACGTTCGGGGTTTTTAAATTCGGGGTAATGGCGTTCAGGTTAATGGCATTCGGGGTAATGGGATTCGGGGTAATGGGGTAGAATCATCCAGAAGGTTGCAAAAGCCGGAATGGTGCACTGGGCAGGGTATGTTGCAAGACTACCGGACAACAATCCTGCAAAGATGGTGTTCGCTTCGAATCCGGTTGACACAAGAAGGCGGGGAGCACAGTGAGCGAGGTGGCTTGATCAGGTGCAACAAGATCTGGAGAGCGTGGGCAAAAATCGAAGTTGGAGGGACACAGCCATGGACCGAGTAAATTGGCGTAACATCGTTAACAAGGATCTATCAAACTAATTGATGTTAAACTAAATAAATCACCCAGTACTGTAAAGGTTAATATCGATAAGACAAGATATTTCTTCATCTTTAATGTTTCATATATCTTAAACATAGAGCAATCTCAGTGGAAACGTATAAGGGAAGCAAAGCTGTAAAAAATTAAGCGACTATTTTGAATTTGGTCGCCATATTGAATTTCGTCCGAAAAACGATTTTTCATCATTTGTATAACGTATTGGAAAGCTAAGAAAAAAACTGAGTAAGAGCAACTACACAAATTAGGTGAGAAATTACAGTGAGATTCCGTTTTTAGCACCCTCCGGTGTTGGCAACAAAATGGATCCGTTTTTGGCAACATTTTTGAATACCACTAAAATTGGTAAAATGTTGTTAACACTATGGTGTCTGCTGTTTTGATAATTTGAACAACGGTTGGCTATACACCGAATACATTCCAGAGCTCCATCTTCGTCGACGTTCCGCCAAATCCCACCCACTGCTAAGGGATCATGTAAGTGCTCATTTACTTCGAGATGACCGTGAGTCATGCATTCGTAACGTTTCATGAGGTCATTAATGTTCACCAGTATCCCAACTAGGGATCAACCTCTTTTCTCAGGAATCCATACTGCGTGACCGGCCCATCTGAGTCTACCAGAAGGTACACCTAAAAAACACTTGTCTTCAAATTTGGAACAGCTCGTTTGAACAAAGCACAAGCACTGACACAAGAGCAACTAAAAAGTGTGACTCACATCATAAATGTTGCCTCTCATTTTATTGCTCACTGTTTTTATTACTGTCGAATTACATACATTGCAAATGTAAAACAAACCGCAGTAAAAGAAACAAATAAAGCAAAAAGTCGTGTATCTCAACTTTGAAGGAATTTATTAACATAATATGTGTTATTTTTGTGTATTGCAGAAGAATTAACATATAATCCACAAAAAGTATGCATATTTCTTTACATTTTATATTATTTTTAGAATTCCAATGCGCCAATTAGTACCGCCATGACAAATGCGAAGTCCAATATAGACTTTATTCTCAAACAATCGAGAGTGTTTAAACATTCTGTCTGTGTTAGTAATGTGATATTGATCTTACTGCGTTTATTATTTAGAGCTACGTTTCCTCTTCGTTCTCTGAAATTTCAACGGATTCTTGAGGATGTCTGGAGATTCATAGCGGATACGGGGGTTTCTAGCGGGATGCTGAGAACGTATTTTTTTTATTGGGAAAGCTATGCCAAATCTTGAAATTCCTCATTAACTCTTAAGATTTCCAAGGCATTCTGTTAACTCTTAGCAAAATAATGCATTGTTGAGTATTTTTGGCGAAATCTAAGGGTTTTGGAAAGGTTTCCAGAGGAATTCAGGGAGTACTAGTGGTAGTCTGAGAATTAATGACTTTTCAAAACTTTCATCGCAATATCGCATCCGAATCTCAAGATGTCAATTCCTATCGAAATCCTAACCGAGATCCTGAGAATTCTAGACGGAATCGTGATGATTCCTAGCAAGATGCTTAAGAGATCTAGTATATTCCTGTAGATTCTTTACGAGTATCTCTGAATTTCTATCGGGCTTTTGAGGCTTCATGGCAGGATCCTGTTAATTTCTGTTGATTTCATGAGCTAGGTTTGTAACATATATCAAGGAACGGAATATCTCATGCAGTCATACTCAGAGCTTTTATTTTTGTGAATACGTGTTTGTAAGAATGCAGTTATACATTTCATTGTATTTTTTTTTTGTTGAACAGTTTTAAGAAAATGTCCTGTTCTTGAATATACGTCACTTATCGATTATTAATTTTACACCCAACTGAAAATTTTGACTTTGTTTGTTGAATCTCACTGTATATCCTATGAAATGAACGATTTCTTTTATCATATTCTACGATCTTGACGTATGTGTATGGTGGGTGCAATCAATGCATGCATTATTTGATGTACAATAAAGTAACAAGTTTCGTCACGTCACTACTGCTACTACGATTATATAATTGAGCCTTGTCGTCACCTAGAAGAAAGGTATCTTCTATACGGATTGACGTAAGTTTTCCACTGTTACACTCGACAAGGGATGCGACGTGATCGTGTGAGGAAAGAAAACTGAGAAAGTCTCCAGAAAATCGGAAAAACGGGAGAAGACTAATGTGTCATTTTATATAACGTTTTGCAGCCTACTTAATGGCAAGATGAAATAAAAATTAAATGCCAGACCACATTGAACAGTTTTAGATGTGAAAAGAAAATAGGATTGAATTCGTAGAATTGCATAGCAAGTCGTATTAAAATGCTTCAGTGCATAATAAGAAACAAATTCTTCGTTTCAATATGATGAGCGTAGAATAATAATTATAAACTTAGGTACTAAAATGCAGAGTGACTTATCTACCTCATAAGTTTTTTTGCTTTTTGCTTAGCTGAAGCTCTGTTCCACTTCTTCTTCTTCTTCTTTCTGGCGTTACGTCCCCACTGGGACAAAGCCTGCTTCCCAGCTTAGTGTTCTTATGAGCACTTCCACAGTTATTAACTGAGAGCTTACTATGCCAATGACCATTTTTGCATGTGTATATCCCTTTCGGGACGGACCATATTTGAGTGATTATTTCGAAATTTACCTTATAAACTCATCATCTCGTAGAACAAAACATTCTTTATTTTGGCTATTCTATCACTCCATGAACTTTTTAGGGTCAAATTCAGACCAGCACAATTGTGCTGGTCCGTCCCCAAGGCGGTCGATGTTCGAAAAAAAAAAAATTTTTTTTATTTTTTTAGAAAGTTGTTCAAGTCATGCCTTTTTAAAAAATTTTGGACCCGTATTTTTTTATTTCGTCATTAGGGTGCTCTTTCGTAAGATAGGGTGACCCAAAAATTCAGAAATAATTATGTTTTTTTTAATGCACATTGAAATTTTAAAAAAATAATGTACTCTAATTAACATGATTTTTTTATAAATGGAACGAGAACAATGTACGAGAGATAAAAATACTTCATATTCTCTCTAAGATTCAAAGCATCACGAGACGATGACGTTTATCGAGATTTTTCAAGAACTAGTCTACGTCATATAAAAATGGGTAAACGTACATGTGTGAATAACTTGAAGATTAATTGGCCCAATCAAATCGTCTTTGTTTTGCTATGTTTGTTTATATCCTCCTAAATTATGTGGGATTTTTCCTCAAAAATAATTATGCAATAAAAATTAAAATTGAAAATAATAATAAACCTTCGAATTGTTTAGTGGAATACCTAAAAATAAATGAAAACCGAATTGAGAACTATATCATTTTATTCCACTACAGTTTGTATCCTTTGACAGTTACGCATAATTCGACCTCCACTATAAGGCCGTTGTCAGAGTCGTGTACTAGACTCGAAAATTAAATTATTTTTAGAGACTTCCTCCAACCTCTTTCACTCACTTTACCTAACATATACACTATCACTTTTGAAATCACATAGCCCTCCTTCAAATGATGCTTGAACGATGTTTTTGTTAAGGTTGGTAACATGGAAATAATTTATTTTAAATAACTGGAATCATTCATTTTATTCCTAGAGCTAAAATGGAAACGTCAAAATATTCAGTCTGCGTAAGCAGCTTTCCTAAAAATTAATGTAAATTTACATCACATGTGCCCGACAGCTTGGACGTTTTTAAGTGCAAATAATTATCATAAAGTTTCTTCATTTTCTTTCTGACGCTAAAGAAGCCTGCTTCTCAACTTCTCATGAGCACTTCCACAGATATTAACTAACAGCTCTCTTTGTCAATCGACCAATGTTGCATGTGTATATCGTGTGACAGGTACGATCATACTCTACGCTCAGGGAAGTCGAGAAAATTCCCTTTACGAAAAGATGCTCGACCGGCTGGACTCTAACCTACGACCCTCAGCATGATCTTGCTTAGTATCTGCGTGTATACCGTTATGGCTATCTGGCTCCCAATATCAAATTTACTTTATTTTATTTTTTACATCGAACTACGTTTACGACCTACATAGCTTTTAAAGGGAGGCGAGGAACATGGGCGTAGTCAGGTTTTTTTTTGTTTATCAGGGGGAGAAAAGCGGCCCTCACAATTTCATTCTCAAATTTCACGCCAAAGGATCCCTTTGATCGGCAATTTTGCTCTGGCCTGTAAGACAACCGGCATCAATCTGAATCTTAGTTCTACCTAACCGTTGAATTATCTAAGCATTTTTCTTAAGACACCGCTATTCCTAAGAAAAAATCAATCAAAAATTTCTTTAGGTTTTTTTCCAGAATTTCTTTCAAAATTAAATTTAAAAAAATTGTTTCCAGTATGAAAATTTAAAATTAATATTTAAAGAAACTTTCTTTAGTTTGCGATTTTTTTGTGTTCTTAGAGGTATTCATAAATGACATTCGATAACGTCGTGAATAAATATCTGAAATTATTTCCATACCTATGGGATGATTAAATGCTTGAAAAAGATCTTCGTGAAATTCCTGGTCGAATTAATTAAAAATCGCGTGAGATGATTCCAGTAAGAATCCTTCATAATCTTAACAATTTTGCAAAAAAATAGCAGTGAAATTAGAGGAATTTTTGAAGGAATCTCTAAGGCAGTTTTAAGAGGAGTTTTCGAAACTATTGATGAGTCCTAGGCCAAACTGCATTAAGAATACTGTGAGCAAATTTCATCAAAATGTAGTTTTGAAGGGATACTTTCAAGAGCTTATAGAGTTATTCAAGGCAGAAAACCAATAAAACATTAGGAGCAAATTTTAAAGGAAATCTTCGAGATATTACTTAAAAAAACCCTGAAAGAATGTAACAAAATGTGACCAATGAGTTAAATTTCCAGTACAAACGGTTACCTTGTTCTCTAGATATGTGCTCTTGAAAATTCGAGGTTTGGCTTCGATGCATCTTAACCTTTAGGGAAATTTTTAGAGGAATTCATGAATGAACCTACATACCAAATTTCTTTTTCGTGAACTCGGCTGTGTTTTTCGGTTTTTCATTTTTAACAAATAATTGCCAGGTTGCCAAGTAACGAAGCACGATTTACTGATACTCGAGAATGTATGTAATTCGTTTGTCGACTACTCAGCTGTTCATATCTCCATTGCGGACTGTTGATAAAACCTTCGAACAATGTCTGGCAAGATGTTTTCAAAAAGTCTGATGTTTGGTAGACTTTTTAAGTTTTATAATCTACCATGACGTAACTACTGCATAAATACGAGTGCTGAAGACAATCTTTGAAGAATTCAAACACAAGATTAATTCTCATAGTAAAATTGTTCTTTTGTACAGAGGGAAGGAGGATTGCCATTGCCCCCTCTGGCTACGCCCATGTGTGCATGACATCGAACATCGTCATCAGTATTAATGTAAACGGGTACTACATGACGAAGACAATTTTTGGATATATTCAAGATAGGCTGACAAAATCGGGTCAAAAAGCTGACAAAATCGGGGGCAGACAAAATCGGGTCAGTACTGTATTAGTTTTTAGTAGTGTGTAGGATTGAAAGAACTATGACGGATAACTTACATATAACAGGGAATTCAAAAACCCTTTTGAAAAGGATTGACAAAATCAGGTCAATAATCATATTAAAGAATGAATTTGATTTTTGAAATTGTTCCATACATATATTCCAGCTTATTTAAAAATTACATAGAACAATCAATTTTTTTAATGTATTTAAATATTTGGAAACTTCCAGATTTGAAAATAAAACCACTGACAATGATTCTAATAAGGCAATACAGAAGACAGCTGCAAACAGTAGACTTTTTGATTTTCCATGAGCTTTTAAAGTTTCGCAATCGGTGTGACCGTTAGATTACTAAGGAAAATGTAAAGCTCGACCATACTCGTAAGTTTCGTTTTCCCTTTCGTTTCGGTTGCATGTACATTTTTAGCTGTCAATCCTACCGTGGACAGTTTCCTGGAATGCATTATGTACGATTATGGCCTTTAAAGGAAGCATCACACGAATCAACGGACTAGCATGCAACGCCAAATGGCACATTCGTAATACGTATCTGACGAAAAAAATACTGCAGCGAGAATTGAACCTAAACTTCTTTGATCGATACTGCTAGTTACTTTGCAACACTATACGCACGGCAATAAAGTACAGATTTTTATTTTTAATATATCAGCTTATCTAAGTCTCAAAATTCCAGATTTAGACAATATATTTTTAAACGTAAAAGGAATGAAACGATATTTTTTATATGAGCGGATAATCTAGACTCCATAACTTCACACATTGTTTAATAGTTAAGTACACTATTTCAAACGCATTTCATACACCATAAACAACATATTCGCGAGTAATACCAGCAGGGGCCTTCCTTAGCCGAGTGGTTAGAGTCTACGACTGAAAAGCAAAGCCATGCTGAAGGTGTCTGGGTTCGATTCCCGGTCAGTCCAGGATCTTTTCGTAATGGAAATTTCTTTGACTTCCCTGGGCATAGAGTTTCATCGTACTTGCCAAATAATATACGAATGTGAAAATGGCAACTTTGGAAATGGAAGCTCTCAGGTAATAACTATGGAAGTGCTCATTGAACACTAAGCTGAGAAGCAGGCTCTGTCCCAGTGTGGATGTAATGCCAAGAAGAAGAAGAAGACTAGCATGGGCTGCATACATCAATGGTATGCCATTTAAAGGACTCTGTGGTTCGGAAGCAAATAGTAAGTAAAGGTTTTCAGCTTCAGTTGTCAAATTTCATAAATATTATGGCAGATATTGAACCGGCATACATTGTAGAACACCAAAATGGATTATCGCGTCAACATGGTATTGATCGATTATCAAAGCAAGAGGAAATTCAAAAATTACGTCCATTGTTTTTAAGTCAATCTAAATCCTCCCCATGTCCACTATCACGCTTTTGCCCACATGCGCTGTCGCACTTACTTTCATACACCTCTACTCCCCTAAATGAATGACGTAATTTTTGAACGTTCCCCTAAACTTTTACTTTGTCTTAAACTTTGCTAAAGGAGATTTAAAACATTAAATGTGATTCCCAATCTATTTCAAATATGGACAATAAAAAATAAAAGTTTTTAAACCCAAGCTATGAGTTTCTGTTACATAGTTTTCGAACGGTACATCATCCTTATGATTCGTATGAAATCACTCATTCATGTTTTAATGCAATATTATGCACTATTGTGGACATTAGAACCAGATTCAGCCACTTAATTCGATCAAAATACAGAAAATGAAAATTGGTAGTCTACAACGAACATCGACCGGGTAAGTGCCGGCACCAGCACAATTGTGCTGGTCCCACTTTGTCCCTCCAGAAATATTTGCTGTGTGAATCGATTCTCATTTGGTCTTCACCATTTCAAAGAATGACTCTTTCACTCTCGATTCGTATGTGTGCATACCTAGAAATAACGAATAGTTGAAAAGTTGCGACAGATAAAACTTTTTCAATTCTTACGGTGTTTGTTTACTTTTTGTTTACCCTGAGCTGGTGTTTTCTAAACATGATGTAAACAAAAGCTATTGTGCTTGACTACAAGTATCAATGATAATTCAATAATCGAAATCGAAAAAGTTTAGTAAAACAATGATTTATTGGCTGAAATAGTCATTCGATGTCAAGGGTGCCGAACAGCACAATTGTGCTGGTTCGTCCCGAAAGGGATATCGTGTGGCAGGTACGAAGATACTCTATGCCTTGGGAAGTCGAGAAAATTTCCAACCCGAAAAGATCCTCGACCGGTGGGATTCGAACCCACGACCCTCAGCTTGGTCATGCTGAGTAGCTGCGCGTTTACCGCTACGGCTATCTGGGCCCCGTTCCAGTGGGAAGTTATTAGCACATTATCGTCATCAGTATCGACACATTTATGATGCGCTACACGGCACAATTCAACACTATGGCCATTAATTACGAAAGACTCTGCTTCTGCAATACGGATTCATATCGAAGCCTGTCATTACTTACTCAAATACAGCCGATCAATGAATATGGACTAGTCACGAGTATCGAATCCAATGATCACCGGTGCGCGGCTAGTTCAATTGGCACTATTAAGTTCTAGGAAAGCTGAATATATTTCTGCCCGGTCAGCCAGGCGATGGTCGAACTGAGCAAACCGATCGCGAAACCTACAAGCTACGCATTCCCAGACTTGGACGGGCACAGTCTCTAGCGAAACGCCCTGCGATATGCTCAACCAAGCGTAAGGCGAGAATGATTAACTGCCAGCCTCTGGTAAAACGGTAAAAAGCAATGATCATAAACTCTCACGTTAATTGAGCTGACGGCGATCAGAGCCCAGAATATAGCGGCAAACAAGCAGAAGCAAAAGCAAGTGACCAAGAACGATCTACGTCCGAGGAACGAGCCATTTCCTTCCGTTCTTCAGGTCTCTTTAAATCATCCAACTTCAGCAGCATGGGCATTTCCAGGTCAAAACGTGAATTGCGTTGACGGTACCTTTATTGAATTGTATGTAACTTCGAGCAAGTATTCTATAATTCTGAAAATTTATTATTTGAAAACAGTGCATTTCATTACAAAGATTTCCTAGTTTCAACAAATAACGTGAACTAATAGAAAAAATACACTGAGAGAAAAAAAAACAGTAGTGATTTACGTGGGATAATATAAAGCCGATTTTCTCAAAACCTTAATCCTTCGATTTTTTTTATATTTTTACGTGAGAAAGCTTAAGATTAGCTATAACTTTGGAACTTTGGAGCCTAGGATGATAAAATGCTTAAAAATATTTTTTGACGCTTTTTTTATTTTTGATGATTTGAAAAACAGGTTACTTACTTACTCATTTGGCTTTACATCAATTATTTTGAAAAAGCCTCGCCAACAATAATTCGCCAATTCACTCGGTTCATGGCCGCTTCTCTCCATCCTCGACTGTGACCCACGCTCTCCAGGTCCTGGTGCACCTGGTCAATCCACCTAGCTCGCTGCGCCCCACGCCTTCTTGTTCCGACCGGATTCGTAGCGAACACCATCTTTACAGGGTTGTTGTCCGGCATTCTTGCAACATGCCCTGCCCAGCGTATCCTTCCAGCTTTAGCTACCTTCACGATACTGGGTTCGCCGTAGGGTTGAGCGAGCTCGTGGTTCATCCTTCGCCGCCAAACGCCGTTCTCCTGTACGCCGCCGAAGACCGTCCTTAGCACTCGGCGTTCGAAAACCCCAAGAGCTTGCAAGTCCTCCTCGAGCATAGTCCACGCCTCATGCCCGTAGAGGACTACCGGTCTTATGAGCGTTTTGTACATCGTACATTTGGTGCGGGGGTGAATCTTTCTTGACCGCAATTTATTCTGGAGCCCATAGTAGGCACGACTTCCGCTGATGATGCGCCTTCGTATTTCCCGACTAACATTGTTGTCAGCCGTCAACAAAGATCCGAGGTAGACGAACTCGTCCACCACCTCGAAGGTATCTCCGTCTATCGTAACACTGCTTCCTAGGCGGGTCCTGTCGCGCTCAGTTCCGCCAACCAGCATGTACTTTGTTTTCGACGCATTCACCATTAGCCCGACTCTTGTTGCTTCGCGTTTTAGGCGGGTGAACAAATCTGCCACCGTTTCAAATTTTCTCCCAATAATATCCATGTCGTCCGCGAAGCAAACAAATTGTCCGGATCTCGTGAAAATCGTGCCTCGACTGTTAAGTCCGGCTCTCCGCATGACACCTTCAAGCGCAATATTGAACAACAGGCACGAAAGTCCATCGCCCTGTCGTAGTCCCCGCCGAGACTCGAACGAACTGGAGTGTTCGCCCGAGATCTTCACGCAGTTTTGCACACCGTTCATCGTTGCTCTGATCAATCTTGTGAGCTTCCCGGGAAAGCTGTTCTCGTCCATAATTTTCCATAGCTCTACGCGGTCGATACTATCGTATGCCGCCTTGAAATCGATGAACAAATGGTGTGTAGGGACCTGGTACTCACGGCATTTCTGGAGGATTTGCCGCACGGAAAAGATCTGGTCCGTTGTCGAGCGGCAGCTATGAAGCTACCTGAAAAAACAGGTACCGTAAAACGGGGTAACTTTGATAATGCGGGTAACTTTGATAGTGCGAGACCCCCAACATACTAAACGAATTAACGAAGTTTCTGTCAATTAGTTAAGAAAAACGAATGCAAAAGTAAAGAGTATTAATATGACACTTCATGTCAAAGCTATTTTCGTTGGAATCAAGTGCATTTGAGGATTTTTATGCAAACATTAATAATTTACAAGATTTTAGCATTTTTGCAAAGCTTACAAACAATCTGTTCTACGACCACTATTTGATAAAGTAATAATGAGTTCGTCACTTACCCATGATAGCCTAGTTATAGTAGAACATGAATTCGGTCTCAAATCTCTTAGCGAAAACCATTTTTACAAACTGGGACCATATTTGTAATCTAAGTCAGAAATTTCCATATAGCGTTAAACGCCTAGAGGTATGCAACGCCCTATAAATGTTCCATAATTCGTTCAATCTTGTTCGATTCATACTCCATTATCAAAGTTACCCCAAAACAGAAAACCGACTTTCGATTATATGAAAAATTATATATCCATTCACAATAAATCTTTTGGCAATCTATCAAGTGCAATCGATAGCTAGGATGTCAGTACTTGTTTTAAAAATATAAATTGTAATTCTTTGAAACAGCATGCATAAATATTGAAGATTTCTTCGAAAAAAACTATCAAAGTTACCCCGTTTTACGGTAGATAATTTATAATTTATAAGTTTGTGCCTTGCTTATCATCAGAGGCGCGTCCACGTTCGAAACCAAAAAACGTTGGTAAATATTTTGTGCACAAAGAAGCTAAGAAAATTCTTAACCCTGGAATGGAACTTGAAAGTTACTATATTTGAGGGGCTCAAACGCAAAGGGGTGTGAGTGACGTTTAGGTTGGTTTGAATTCAGTTGAGCTTAGGAAATTCTACTGTTTCCAAACATTCTAACCTCATTTTAAGGCGATGTTTCCGCTCAACAGAAAAAAAAACATAATTCTTAGAAGACTGGCTTGTATATTTGATTTCAATACCTCCCTCATTTTCATGCCTACCTACCTTGATACCTTGATGGCTACAGCGTAGCATCATGCCATTGCCGGGCGTATTGTAGAGCTCCATCTTTGTTGATCTTGGGCGAAACTTCTCCAGTTGCCCCGAACGTTTAGGGTCGCCAGGTCCTCTTCCACTGCGTACAGCCAGCGTATTCGTGGTCTTCCCGAAGCCACCGGCCTCTACCTGGTTCCCTGCTGAATATTATTTTCGCAATTCTTTCTTCCGACATTCGCACTAAGTGATCAGCCCACTGAAGTCTGCCGTATTTTACACGATTGATAATATTCGCATCTTTGTACACTTGATACAACTCGTGATTCATGCGTCTGCGCCACACACCATTTTCGAGTTTCCCACCGAGTATTGTCCGCAGCACTTTACGCTCGAAAACACCGAGAGCTTTCCGGTCTGAATCTTTCAACGTCCACGCTTCGTAGAGAGCCACCGGAAGAATCAATGTTTTATACAGGGCGAATTTTGTTTCGGTTTGCAAGCTGCGGGACCTAAGCTGGTTACGTAGTCCGTAAAAGGCCCTATTCGCAGCCGCAACACGTCTTTTCACTTCGTGGAAAACGTCGTTGTCACATGTCACAAGTGTTCCAAGGTAAACAAATTCTTCAACAACTTCAAACACATCCCCATCAAACACTACCTCAGCACTTACACCACCATGCCTGACTCTATCTCTACCTGCAACCATGTACTTCGTCTTGGTAGAATTGATGGTCAGGCCTATCCTCGCTGTCTCCCTCTTCAGAGGCACGAAGGCCTCTTCCACTGACCTGCGATCGATTCCAATCAGGTCTATATCGTCCGCAAAGCCAAGGAGCATGTGCGACCTTGTGATAATAGTGCCATTTTTTTGCACGCCAGATCTCCTAATAGCACCCTCAAGTGCAATGTTGAACAGTAAATTCGAAAGTGCGTCTCCCTGCTTCAATCCGTCTAACGTCACGAACGAGGTTGACACCTCGTCTGCGATCCGATCTCTTGATTTCGAACCATCCAGCGTAGCACGTATCAGCCTAATTAGTTTCGCCGGAAAACCATTTTCAGACATTATCTGCCAAAGCTCATTTCATTTCACTGAGTCGTACGCCGCCTTGAAATCAATAAACAGATGGTGAGTTTGCAAGTTATACTCCCGGAATTTGTCTAGGATCATTCGCAAGCTAAACATCTGGTCCGTTGTCGAACGGCCCTCACGAAAACCAGCTTGGTATTCGCCGACGAAGGACTCCTCGAGCGGTCTCAGTCTGTTAAACAAGATGCGCGACAGAGTTTTGTACGCCGAATTCAGCAGGGTAATTCCTCTGTAATTGGCACACTCCAGTCTGTGCCCTTTCTTGTAGATAGGGCGGATGAGGCCATCCAACCAGCCGGTGGGCAATTCTTCGTCCTCCCATACCTTCAGAAGTACTCGGTGGATCGACTGGTAATGCTGCTCGCTTCCGTGCTTGAGAAGCTCGACCGGGGTCTCGTCCTTCCCAGCAGCCTTACAGTTCTTCAGCTCGCTGATAGCCTTTTTAACCTCTCCTATGGTCGGTGGGTCCACAGCTTGATAGTCATCATCTATGTTTATCCTGTTCCTCGCTACATTTCCATTCTCACCGTTCAACAATTGCTGAAAGTGCTCCTTCCACCTGGCAGCCACCGCCGTTTTATCGGTCAGCAAATTCCCTTCTCGGTCATTGCACATGGCGGGCACTGGTACGGTATTGTGCCGCGCACCATTGACCGTTGCATAAAATCTCCGCATATCATTCCGGTTCATGCTTTCTTGTGCGTCAGCTACCACACTTTTTTCGTGCTGCCAGTCATTACCACAACTAAGAAATTTGGTGGCGACTAAAAAGCCTCAAAAATAGGAAAGACCTCTTCCTAAAGCAAAAAACTGATAGGATTTCGAAGAGGCTCAAACGAGACCAAACAGAAACCAAAAAAAAAAAAACAAAAAGAAACCTTATAGAAGCTAAGTCTTCGTAACATTACGACAAGTATAACTATATGTGTTTTTGTGATTTTCGCTAGGAATTTCATCAGGAGTTTGTCCAGGTAGATGCCCAAATGTTCAGATATTATTCCAGAAATTTCTAAAGGGTTAATTGAGTGTTAATTTTCCATGAAATTTCTCCACAAATTTTCCCGGGAAATTTCTCCAAGAATTTTGATTAGGATACCTCAAGAATTCAAACTGGATTTTCCCAAGGAGAACCATAGAAAGAGAATTTCTTCAAATGTTATTTTAGAAATCGTCTGAATTTCTCTTAAAATTTTATGATATTTCTTTCCTAAAAAGCTCAAACTCTTCCAAGATTTTATCGAATGATTCAGCAATCAATTTTCCTAGGACATCTTCAAAGATACCCGGTCAAAACCTCTTCTAAAATTCAATCAATAATCAATAATTTTTTTTTAAAGATTTCCTTTGAAATTGTCTTTCAAAATTTATATAAGATTTCAACTAGGGATTTCTCTTTAGATATCTTCAGCAATTGCTCCAGATATTCCTTCTTAGATATCTATAGAAATTCATCCAGTAATATTTTAAAATTTTCTCAAGAAAATCTTGAAAAAATAAATCAGGATTTCTTCCAGTAATGTATTCAGAGAAGTTCCAAGTATTCTTTCTGAAAAATAAATCCGTGAGGTATTTCTAAAGAAAACCTAGAGTAACCTCTGATAAAATTCTTTCTTCTAATGCCAGAAAGAAGAATAAAGAAGTTTGCCATATATTAGATGGCATCGTAGATAACGAAACCAACGCATAACGCACATGTAACGTACACTGTTGGATTGTCTATTGCATGCAAGGTGCGTGCTTCTGCTAAATTGCCATATGGACTGACGTCTGAGTATTTACACGTTGAAAAATTGCACCACAATCTATTCGCCAACAAAACGAACAATATCTGAAGAAATTATTGGAGGTAGTACCTTAAGAGTTCTCACAGATTTCTTGGAGCAAATCCTGGAGAAAAGTATCCTTCGAAAAATTGCTGGTAGAATTACTGGAAGATTTGGTAGAGAAATCTCTAGCACCCGGTTAATCGCAGATGTTTTCAGTAAAAACTAAAAAAGTCTTGAAAAATATTTCATCGCGCTGGAATTTCTTGAACAATTCTCAAACAAATCTTTCAAAAAATCGCTCTAAATATTCTTATGTAAACCTTATCGTGACTTCCATCTTCCATTAGAATAAGTACGACGTTGAACGAATTTGTATGTATATTGAACAGATGATAAATAATTTCATTTGTTTTTCAAGCTTCCTGTTTTTTTTTGGTTGAATCGTGGGTAGGACAATCCTTTGACTTCCTACCCAGGTGTTTTTTTGTGCGTGGTACATGTCCTACCTGTCCTATCTACTTCCAGCGCCACTGCTTATCATAATTTATAAGCATTTATCAAACATTTTAGGGAAGGAGCTTTGTATTACAAAATTTGTACAAACAAGTTCAAAAATAATGTTTTGAGAAAAGATTCAATAAGTTATCTAGCTTGTAGTTTTTAATAACTAACACGATATTTTTGTGTCTCAGTGAAGTTATCATTTTTACTAATGGTATCTGATTTTAAACTATTTTCTTTTTACTCTTTCGAGCTTTTTTAGCTGAGACAGTGCCTGCTTATCAGCAGGTTTCAATACATGAAAATTATTATTCGAAACGCAGTCTAAGTAAACTATATTTTTAAACGAAAAAAAAATTGATTAGTTTGGATAACTACACGCAAAATGTTTGGTCTCAATTGAAATATTAAATTTTTAAGCGATACACATTTTAATCTAAAAACAACAAGTCGAATCTAGTACACGACACTGAAGACGACCTTACAGTTGTGGTCGAAATACGTGTATCTGTCGAAAGATACAAATTCTAGTGGAATTAAATGGTATAGTACTAAATTCGGGTTTTCATCTACTTAAATTAAAAACATTTCCATAATGCATCTGCAAAATAAACCTTTAAATGGGCTATGGAGATCTCTATTACGTCCTACCTACTCTGTTTATCGTGTAGATGTAGAGTAACTTTTTTATATAAGTTGTCACGAGGCGCATTATGCATTTGTTTAAATTAAAAAAAAAACAAATGGCTGTCGTCGATAATGGTGGAAATGCAATAAGTGGATTATTAACAAAACTTAACAAAAATCGGATAGCTATGTATACATGTAAAAAAATAATTGTCATTAAAAACAGTCAGTTCAAAAATGCCGTTGTCATTGGCGTTTTGAGCTGGAAATGCTCAGCATGCGGTATAAGTTGTTTGTAGCATGGTCGAGAAAATTCGAACGGGGAGACTTGAATGCATTTGTGCGGGAGTAAACGACGAACTTTTGACGGTCATAATTGTTTGGTAATTTTTCCGGATCTGTTTCGGAGGTAATGTTCATTCGCTTTTATGACCACGTGTTTAATTTATGAGATTGACTTCTGCTGTACTGTTTACCGAAATGAGCTTCGTTAAAATCACTGGAAAATGATCACTTCCATTTGTACTCTGGCAAGTTACGGTATATTGCGCTTAACCGACATATGAATAGATCGCTGTTGGCGTTGTCTCAACGATTATTTTTTTTATTATGGTTGAGACAACCTTGAACGTTCTAGATTCATTAGGTATAGCGATATTTTGTTCCTCAGATTATTCATACAATCTTTAAGGGCATATTTGCAAAAGTACTCCAATGGTCACTAATATAGCTACCGTTTATAAGGAAATATTAAGACCATCTCATTCTCAACGCTTTTCATAGACAATTTTCATGAATTAAGTTTAATGTAATATTGCATCCATCGAGGTTTTCCTTCTAACAGCGTTACATATTTTATGATGTTGAAGTGTTCATAAGAACACTAAGCTGAGAAGCAGGCTCTGTCCCAGTGAGGTTGTAAAGCCAAGAAGAAAGAGAAGATATTTGATGATTTAGACCTTAATTTACATCAAATATGTGTCGAACATAAAATACACTTAACAGCAACGATCAATATTTTGAGGTGGATTAACAAATTGTATTGAATGTGTCAGACTTGTTAGCAATGCCGTTTGAATGTATAATTGTGTGCCATTAGATATTAAAAATATTTGTGGTAAGAAATTATGTGCAACAATATGTCTGAACTGACACTTTTCAGGGTCCACTTTCCCCGGGATATCTAAGGATACGAATAATGCCTCAATATACACTCCCGTGCAAAAGTTTGAGTTCACCCCCTAAAAAACATGCAAAAGTGTTCTGTCCATATCACTGTGATTACACGTCCAATTGAAACTCTCTAAGTCGCATTCGAAAGGGAAAGAGTTATTCTTACTTCGTATGTATTTTTTCAAAAACATTCTTTGAACTTTTTATACTAAATTTTTACTTAAAGTTGTGACATTTTTCAAAAAACACACTGAAAAATTATATCTAATTTCCTCAGCATTGGGTCGACCAAAATTTAAAATCAAAGTGTCATTAGAATCGTAATCTTATACTCTTTGAAGAGACCCCACGAAATTTTGGTGGAAAAATTTGAAAAGTATGCAAAATCAATGAAACAGTCAGTCAAGTCATCGTGCAAAAGTTTGGGTTCACTCCTCAGTTTGGTGTATCGTGCAAAAGTTTGGGTTCACCTGAACTTACTTAAATCTGTGAAATCTCAAACCAATCATGTACGTGCCATTATTTGCGCTCAAAAAAGCTTTAAACTATTAGAATCGGTTGAAAAATGGCAGAGATATTGACAAAAATGGTGTGCGTGCGGCTCAGGTGAACCCAAACTTTTGCACGATTTCCATCATACTGAGGGGTGAACCCAAACTTTTGCACGATGACTTGACTGACTGTTTCATTGATTTTGAATACTTTCCAGATTTTTTCACCAAAATTTCGTGGGGTCTCTTCAAAGAATATAAGATTACGATTCTAATGACACTTTGATTTAAAATTTTGGTCGACCCAATGCTGAGGAAATTAAATATGATTTTTCAGTGTGTTTTTTGAAAAATGTCACAACTTTAAGTAAAAATTGTGTATACAAAATTCAAAAAATGTTTTTAGAAAAATACATACGAAGTAAGAATAACTCTTTGCCTTTCGAATGCGGCTTAAAGAGTTTCAATTGGACGTGTAATCACAGATATACGGACAGAACACTTTTGTATGTTTTTGAGCGTGTGAACCCAAACTTTTGCACGGGAGTGTATCTAAATGATGGTCGCAGCGATTTATCTTGAATTAAGAAAAAAAAATTCTCACGTTCCAAGATTCAACTTTCCAATCGTTGTCCTTAATTCGTTGCCGGGTCTGTTGCCGTAAAATCAATTCGTTTGCTCTACTTTTGCCTTTCTTGGTCGGTGAAGAGTTTTCGATAGACCACCTAACCAAAGTTGCGCTACCTACATACATCGTGCTAGAGGGGCTGCCTCCTCACTGCTGACACGATACAACATTGTCCGTTTGTTCTTTACATGATGACCACACCCCATGATCATAGCCATCACAACCATCCACCTTAATCTGGGATTTGGACCTGTCTTCTTCTTTTCATTTTACTAAAGATGGAACCACACCTCAAATCATCAAGAGCGTAAAAGTGGAGTACCGTAATCCGGGGTAACATTGATCAGCGGGGTAACATTGATCGAAATGACTAATCTCGAAAAAGGTCCAAATAAAGATTTATTGATGAAACATTTTCGAATCATGAATGGTGCCTCCCTTTCTTATATTTATAAGCTAATGAAAATTAAGGTTTTTGCCAAAACTGCGTTTACTTTATGCGTAAATTTGTCAACTTTTTGAAACAATGATTTCTAGCACTTTCACTGACACTACCGGAAATTCATGTCTCACATGAGTTCTGCAGACGATGTGATCAACAAAAATGCGATTGTTACTAAATATGACATCGCCGAAAACGATTCCGTTGTCAAATCTTTTATAAGTTTATTTAATTAGGCAACATTAACTAATAACAATTAAGAATGTAGAATTTCCTGAGGAAATTGCCTACTTTTAGGCGTAATCCGCGGTTCAAGGTGTTTTTAATTTTGAAATAACTCAAAAAGTAAACGACTTATAAGAGTTCGGTCTTCATATTCGGCTTCAGGGGCTATGATTTTAGTAAATAACGACATTTCTAATATTACCGAACGTTGTTTACTTGGGTGATCAATGTTATTCCATATCAGCTGAATCAAAAAATCACTTAAAACATTTATTTAAACATGTTTAAATCTTTTGAAAAAACAAAATTCAGTATATAGTTAGGAGCGGTGGGTACCAGTACTTGTTTTAAAAATATAAAACTTGTAACATTTGTATTGTGGAATGAAAAATTTAAGAAAAAATCAAAAAAATGATCAATGTTACCCCGGATTACGGTACCAGAAAACCATTCTTGCTTAAAATTCGGCCAATTGATCGCTTCTACCGAATAACTAATGGATCCAGATTCCATATGCTGAGGGTTTTTGGTTCTCCAGATCTCTGCTCTTGAAGATTTCATGAAACTATCACATTATCATTTGTTACTAGCAGTGATTACCATTCCATATTTTGAGTTGTATTCACTGTATCAAAAATATCTCCGCGCTTAAGAACATATTTCACAGAGACGATGTCAGCCTTGGGTCTAGATTTTCTCTCGGTGTTGCTATGTGCAGTACATACCCATAAGTGGTACTAGCTCAACGCGAAGCGAAACCTAAATTTGATTTTCACTATCGTAAAAGTAACAGTTTTAATGCAGGGTTTTACTTTCATGGTCATTAAACTGGCACCGAACCAAAGGTCAGCGAGGCTAATGTGACAAACTATGGCATTGTATTCAACGCCTCGTAAAACATACATTTCGTTGATTTGACACCCATAGCCATTCCCTCTCATTATGTGTTTTGTGGCTTTTTAATGTGGAAAATGTCACCGAAAACATTGTATCACTTTTCGCACATATTTAACAACCATGGGAAAGCAGCAGGCATACAAGCAGAAACATGTTGTCAATGGGTGTAAATTGCACTTCATCATCTCCATCAGGCCACCCAGTTTACATTTTATGCAAGATGCAGTCAAGAACATTAGTAAACAAGATTGAGCAGCTTAAATTTCATGGGCTGGAATAATTTCCGTAAGGGATGGAATCGTGGAGAGGAAAATGTTTAAATCACTGTAAATCGACCAGTCACCTGTGCACATATGTACACTTTAGGCTAGTTTTTTTTATGATTTCCCATAACTTGCCATTCGTGGGATATAAGAGGACATAAAAATTATAATTTTGAATACACATTTGTGTAAGAGGCATGACTTAATGGTGTGAACTATGAAGAATAGTTTTGTTTACAGTCACCCCACAGTTATGGAATGAATAATATAGTTGTTTTCGGGAATACTCCTCATAACTTGCGAGCAGCAATTTCAAACGTTGTTCATCCCACAGATGTGGATCAGTGGGTGAGAAGGATCCTTATTATGGATCAAATCGACTCATATTATGGATCAGAGCACTATAACAGCAATTTTTCTGCGCGACTGGTGTGTTAGCGAAAGCATACGTTTTGGCGTTTATTTCGGAATCGTCTTTTGATCCATGACTATAATATGGTTTTCAATGCCCCACAGTTATGAATCAACGCATCTAGGAATATAGTTGACATTTTAACTCCTTCAGATAGAAAAAAAAAATATGATTAAGCAAATTACAGTTGATGGCGATGCTGAACAGATTTATTGTTTACGTAGGTAAAATGTGTTCTGCGTGATTACAACTCTGTTTGATGAGATATTCTCCATTTAATGCAACTTTGCTCCATATATGTATGCTATCCATAATTGTGGGGTGACTGTATTACGAATTACCGAGTGGGCTGAGGAAGGATAGTAACGGAGACTCTAAGAAAGCTCAGGAACCTAATTTGGAAAAAGTTAGTGGTATTGCCGAGTGCAGTGGTCTAGATGGTCAAGGGCAATCTAATGCCCTTGAAAATCAACACTTAAAAAACTCAGCAATACAACTAAAAGAATAAAAATAAAACCGTCGGTTAACAACCGTCTTCAACAGCGGGAATAAGTTCCCCAGTTAATACTAAGTTTATAAATGAATCTTTATACAACATAAATGAGGTTTATAAAATTTATTCAAGTGAATCTTCACCACGCAAAGGGTGCATCGGCAGTACTAAGCAGAAGATTCACTAAGGAAAGAATGGACGTAAGGCTAATTCAGGAGCCCTGGTATCAGAAGGCCGGCTCCAAAGGCACGTTCCCCACCAGTTGGGAGATTTGTGCCATCGCCATATTTGAGCCTATTTCATCATCTACCCGATGGGAGAGGAAAGGGAAGGGAAAGATGGGAGGAAATAGGAGTGGGGTCCCTTGAAGAGGGAAGCGCATAAGCGAAATGAGAGCATGCAGCTCCATACCACAATGGGTTCGAACAGCGCCCTGAAAAGGGCACTGCAAAACGCATGAGCGTAAAGAGAGCCTATAGCTCATTACCACAGCGGGTTAAGAATAACAGAATGTCCTGAAGATTCAGGCTTCTGAATTCAGTTTCACTTAATAAGTGTTTACCAAGTATTTGGAACCGCACTTGCGATAAAACTGGACAGTTACATATAAGGTGATACGAAGTTCCATAATCGGAGTCACAACTATCACACACAAATGAGTCAGCAAGCAGAATACAGTGGCCCAATTTCATATTCGTACAGGATACTGTTTTCACATCAAGTTAGTAATAAACTATTAAATGATGTATTGAGTTTAAAATTCTTTATCCACATTGATTAATAGGTGTCATCTATTATTTGCCAATCACAAAATGTTTCCATTTACATTCATCTTTGAATTAATGTAAAAGTATTGAATTTATGTCTAAAATTCAGCCAATTCCATATTCGTACACCTACCAAAATTCAAACGTACAACGTTAAAAACTAAATTTAAAAGCTCTATTTGATTGCTGAAGTGCTTTGTTATGGTGTTTAGATGTAGTGAAGTACATTTGGACAATTTATTAGCGGACATATATGAAATTTAGGTAAAATTATGAGAAATGCCAGTTTTGCATTGATTTTTTTCTATAAAATCCAATGATTCGAACAATAACGTTCATTTTTGTCATTGAATCTAATCTATTAATTATATTCGTGAGCTCTGATAGAACTTTAGTTGGAATGTATACAGTTTACAGAAGTCATAAATAGTTTTTATCTCTTTTGAGTTCAGAAAATTGTTGTACCATAGTTTCAAAACTCTTCTAAAATGATATTTTTAATCAATTTAAACCAAATTTTCATTCTAAACAACAGGTAAAGGTCCATTTTAAAATTGTCTGTAAAAAAAATTTGAATCACGAACTTCGTTTTACAATGAAGTACCCCAAACTACGCTGTACATACCTAAACATGATTGATGTTATCGCAATATGCAGTTATCTTTGAATAAATATTCAAATTATATTCAAAATAGCATCCTATTTTGCAGTTTATTGATTTTATTAGAAAAATACAAAATAACTTGAATCAGCGGAGAGCATTGATACACTTTTTACTAGAATATATCCTGTCGTTTTCATCATTTTAAATAACGTTTATGTTGCGGTTACGGCCATAATATTTATTATATAAATCTCTATAATCACGTTTGTTAGTAAAATGTAAATTAAAAATAATAATTACGCAATGTTTCGATAGGAACATTAACTATGGATTATGTATATCCATTTAGGAGTAAAACTTAGAGAAATTGACTACCATTTTTGGTTTTGGATTTGTTATAAATGTTATATTACCTAAGATCCAAAAAAATAAGTTGTTGATATCCATTCCTAGCTACTCTAAAACTGATTATAATTTTTTGAAACTTGTGCAATATTCGCAGCAATCATTCTTGAGGAAGCAATGTTGAATAATATGTAAGTTATTGTTTGACTTACCAAATATTTTAGCAAACCACATGTGACAAGTGGTATTTTTATTAAATTCACTTAAGTTTCAAATATGTCCGCTTATAAATTTTCCAAATGTACTCCACTACTTCAGAACAACACAACGAAGAACTTAAGCAATCATCTAGTCCATCAAACATGAGTGTTGAATGTTGTATGTTTCTTTTTTGTTAGGTGTACGAATATGGAATTGGGTCAATTATAGACACAAACTCAATACTTTTCCATTATTCCAAAGATTCAAGCAAGTGAATACAGTTTGTCATTGCCAAACAATAGATGACACCTATGACCTTCGTTATTGATAGAGTATATCGAAGTCCATGCACCATTTAATAGTTTTATACCAACTTGATATGGAAACAGTGCCCCGTACGAAAATGAAATTGAGTCACTGTATTTGCCATGTGATAGTTGAGTCGGCAGTGGCCTGTCAACGCTCTGACCAAGAGACTGCAATCCTGCTTTGACAGATTTGTTAAATACTTCGCCACCCTTGGAAATGGCTCAGTAATGTACAATTTTGTTTGACGACATGACGACAAACTATTCCAATATTGCTTGTGCTGAGTTGCCGCCCAAGAGTTTATCTTAAGCTTCACCCAGCACTTCGAAATTGGAATAGCTGGCTCAGGGCCAATGAAGTCATGCGATGCTCCATCGCGAGCTAGCTCATCAGCCAATTCATTTCCAGCGATGGAAGAATGGCCAGGTACCCGAGCAGAAGAAAATAACTACTGAATACCAAATTGAGGTATTCCATACCAGAAAATTTCCAATACTTACAACCTGAATGAGGTATGAATGAGCCCTGCATAAGAGGTAAAATACCTCAAATAATACCTTATGCATATTCTACAAATACCAAGCTGATAACTAGATCAGGTATTGTAATACCTAAATAATACTTGATGGATTTTCATATAAAAGTGAAATTTTTCAATACCTCCAGCAGTCCTCAATAGCTATCGAATACCAAAATGAAGTATTTTAAATTGTTTTTCAAATACCATTATAATACCAAAATGAGGTATTGACAACTGAATAATACCTAATTATGGTATGATACCAAAATATGGTATGCGTAAGTTATTGGGGAGTTATTTGTTCCTCCTCGGGTACCCATACAAGGTTTACAGAGTTGACTGAATTCAGTTCCTCAATTTGAGTTCGACATGCGATAACAAGCTTCGACCTTGAGTTGGCCGAAGCGAGAGCTTTTATAGCAGCCTGACTATCTGAACAGTAGTATATGACTTTACCCATTACGCGCTGTTGAAATGCTGATTGCATTCCACATATGAGAGCAAATATTTCCGCCTGAAAAACGGTGCAGTTTCTACCAAGTGAGTAAAACTGATTCAGCCTTAGCTTACGAGAATATACTCCTGCACCAGCTCTACCTTCAAGAAGGGAGCCATCAGTGTAACATACTATATTGTTTGATATACTTCTTTCCAAATAGCCAGACGTCCACTCTTCCCGTGAAGGAAATTGTGTGGTAAATGTCCTGTAAGGAAAGTGACAAGCAATTGTGAGATCACTTGGAGCAAGGACAATTTTGTCACAATTCACCAAAAGTGGATACAACAAAGTGCGTGGACGCTATGTCTGAATCAGACGATTATAAAAATCGAATGTACATCGGATTTTTTCTCACTAGAGATCAGTATTGGGTCTATATTTTCATAATCGGAAGATTCTAAAATATTCTATCGGTGAAATTTTTTCCATACATTTCGTATGGGCGGAAATGCGTTGAAAACTTGATTTTCATGGGATTTAGTATGAAAAATGGCTAAAAAGTGGGAAAAATTAAAATTTCACCGATAGAATATTTTAAAACTTTCCGATTATGAAAATATAACCCAAATACTAAACTCTAGCAAGAAAAAATCCGATGTACATTCGATTTTTTTAATCGTCTGGTTCAGACATAGCGTGGTGTGTAGATCTACGATTCACTGGATTTTTCTCCAGTAAATCCAGTACCCATAAACGGTAAGAGCAAGAAAGTGGTTCTTGTTTAAGATATATGTGTAGTGGCGCAACGTCTTAAATGACCTCAAGCGCTGCTGTGGGAGTTGTAGAGAACGCACCAGACATCACTATCAAGCACATCCTTTGGAGATGGCCCAATTCTGATTGGATTGTTCTCACTTCGCCCTTTTGCCACCACACAAGGAATCCATATTCCAATATTGGTCGAACAACTGTTGTGTAAATCCATTTGACATATTTGGGTTTGAGGCCCCAAGTTTTACCAAAGGTTCGCCGGCATTGACCGAAGGCCATGCAAGATTTTTTGACTCTGAAATCAATGTGAGGTGTCCATGAAAGTTTAGAATCTAGAATGACTCCGACATACTTTACTTGATCAGTCCCATTAATCTCAGTGCCAAAAAGACGTAAAGGTCGAATTCCATCGCGGTTTCGTCTTTCCGTAAAAAGAACAATAGATGTTTTATTCGGGTTAACCGAAAGGCCATATTGGCGACACCAACTCTCGACTACCTGAAGAGCACTTTGCATCAGGTCGAATAGGGTGCTTATGCACATACCAACTACCAAAGCTAGTCGTCGGCAAATCCATAAGTTGGAAAACCGCAATTGTTGAGTTGCCTCAATAGCGTATCTGCTACGAGATTGCACAAAAGTGGTGACAAGACTCCCCCTTGGGGGCATCCGCAAATACTCAATTTCGAATCGCTGCTTGACGCAATGTCGAGAAGAGATGTCGGTTTTTGAGCATTTGATGAATCCAATTGGTAATCATTGTAGGTAGCCCATGGTTTCGTGCGGCTTCCAATATGGCATCGAAAGACACGTTATCAAAGGCACCCCACTATGGGCGGTTTCCATACAGACTGGCGGCCAAAAAATGTTTTTTCCATCTCATGTCGTATTTATGAGTTTTATGATACAAATTTGATGTTTTATTTTCAAAAACAAGTTTTCGAGACTAACTTTTGAATAAAGCCTATAGCGAATTATTAAACTTTGTTACTTATAATGCATTTAAGCCATTTATGCGATTAACGTTGTGCAAACCATTATAAATATTAAAACTTATATAGAAATGATGATTTGAATGATTTAGCAAAATTCAGTTATTTTCTGAATTAGTTTTTAGCTGTTTCCAATAGAAAATGGTTAAAAATATTGGAAAAATTCAAAAAGCCTTAAATTAAAAAAATGTGCAAATTTGTGCAGCTAAATTCTTCACGATCTTTTAGTTTACATCCCAAAGTACCCTTGGAACTGAATTTAAGCCTGGGACAACTTGGGACAAAAAAGTACTCAATGTGTTTACTATAAGCTTATTCAAGTTTTTAACTGCTTTTAAAAAAAAATCATACAAGCCACTATTTTGAAGTTTTTTTATTTTTTTTATTGTTTCTAGGAAAGTTTTCAAATGATGTACAAACGTTTTACGTAAGTATTATAGAAAAAAAGTTATATTCATTTGAGTAAACCATAGTTTTCGTTAATAAAAACAAGTTTTTCTCCATAGGCTCAACTTTGGCACCTCATATCTGAGTATGCAATGCAAACCATGCCCTAATATTTTGGGGATTTCTTAGCAGACATGTTAACAATGAAATGGCGAACAAGAATTGAAATTTGGGGCACATCACTTTTTTGATTATTGGCCACCTGATAAGCCATAGTGCACCTTCAATATCCAAGAAAACACCCAAGCAGGATTGCTTTTGAGCGAATGCTTTCTCGATATCGTATACAACTTTGTGTAAAAGAGTCACAGTGGACTTTCCAGATTGGTAAGCATGTTGATTCACATGAAGAGGCATGTTTGCCAAATAAACATCACGGATGTGATGATCGATAATGCGTTCCAGACATTTCAGAAGAAAAGAGGTCAGACTGATTGGTCTAAAACTCTTCGCTTCTTCATACGACGCACGTCCTCCTTTCGGGATAAACTTAACAGTAATATCACGCCAGGATCTGGGAATGTACCCGGTAGCAAAACTGCTTACAAGTAGCTTTTTCAAAACATGTTTGATAAACTCAAATCCCTTTTGGAGCAGAACAGGATAAATCCCATCCACCCTTGGAGATTTGGAAGGAGCAAAACTATTAAGTGCCCATTGAATCGATTCAGTAGTTACGATACTGCGAGCCGAGGCCAGAGACTCGAAACTAAATGAAAAGACATTTGGTTCATCCGTAGATTCTATGTCCACACATCCGGGAAGTGTGTATTGAATAACCATTCTAAAACTTCTTCATCGGAAGAAGTAGAGTCGCCACTTGGAAATCCTTAGACTTTGCAAGGACTTTGTTCAACCGACTGACTTTACTCAAACTGGAAACATTTGTACAAAGGTTTTTCCAGCCGGATCGTTCAGCAGAACGAAGAGCCTTCTTGTAAGCCTTGCGAGCCGACTTGAACGACTCTGATCCAGCTGAACGGCGTCTGTTTCAACTCCTTCTACATTGTTTCCTGAGTCTAGTCAGATCGGAATTCCACCATGGGGTCCCTCTTGCAGTCTTTACAGACCGCAGAGGACATGCTTCTTCAAAAGCTTCCATAATGTAGGATGTTGTAGTTTCAACGGCATCATCCAGATCACTTGGATTTTCAATGGATGGAGAATATCCATGAAATTTGGTCGCAAACAATTCAATATAGAGTTCCCAGTTTGTTGACCGGGGATTCCTAAAACGCAAAGTCTGCGCAGTTACATTTGAATGTTCAAAGAAGATGTAGCGATGATCAGATAATGATTCCTCATCTGATACATGCCAATTCGTCAACTCGTGACTGATTCTATTCGAGCAGAGCGTTATGTCTAACAATTCTTCTCTATTTGAAACCATGAAGGTTGGGCGATTGCCTATGTTAAGTAATCCAAGGTCTGTACTACTTAAGCATTCCATCAGACTGGAGCCTCTCAAATTGATATTTGAGCTGCCCCAGATGATGTGATGAGCATTGGCATCACTGCCCACAATCAGCGGAAGGCCTTTTGTTACGCAGTGTACGACGACTCGTTTCAAGTCATCCGTTGAGGATGGTTCATCATGTGATAAATATACCGAACAATAGACGTATTTCCTGTTGAGGTCACCAACAGAAACATCGATTGTGACAGCACATACATCTCTGGTAGTAAACTCAGAAATGAGTGTAGCAACGATTGCTTTATTAACGAGCACGGGGCATGGAGCGCGAGTTTGCCATTTCAAGTTTGCTGAAAGTAGCTAAAACTGGGTCCACAAGGTTACCTAGATAGAAGTTCCCTCTTCAACAGCGGGAATAAGTTCCCCAGTTAATACTAAGTTTATAAATAAATATATAAATTATACAAGATAAATGAGTTTTATAAAATTTATTCAAGTGAATCTTCACCACGCAAAGGTTGCATCGGCAGTACTCAGCAGAAGATTCACTAAGGAAAGAATGGACGTAGGGCTAATTCAGGAGCCCTGGGTAAATAATGGTAGGGTATTGGGATGCTCTTCATTGGATTGTATACTTTTGTACGACGAGAGTCAGTCTAAACCAAGGACAGCCTTTTTTTGTTAGTAAAAGGATGAAATGTGTCCCAATTACTGTATTTATCACTAGAGATATCTTTGCGATTAAGATGGATGTACCAACACTCCGAGGAAAACCAGAGGTATGCATTGCTTCAGCTTATTTTCCAGGCCATGTTTAAGATATGCCTCCATCTTCGGTCGTAATGTTCGTTAAATACTGTAAACAAATAAACGCCCAATTTATAATAGGGTGCAATGCAAATGCCCATCATACAATATGGAGCAGCACCGACATTAATAAACGAGGCGAAAACCTCTTGAACTATATTTCGTCAAATAATATTGACATATGTAATAGAGGTAACTCGCCGACTTTTATCAATGTAATTCGACAAGAGTTTCTTGATCTTACGATCTGTAGTAACTTGTTGTCTGAAAAGATTGTGAACTGGCATGTTTCTGATGAAGAATCATTGTCAGATCACAAGCACATCAGGTTTGCTTGCCGGATTACTTTTAATCAGAAAAGTATAGAAATCCTATCGGTTTCACTTAATGAATGACTTTCCATACAAAGGTGAGTTAATTAAAACGTGTTCACAGCTAGAATCTAGTTCTGATGTGATTATTGACAAAATGATCACATCATATCACGCCAGCTGTCCTATCAAACATAGGATGTCCAATAGAGATGTTCCTTGGTGGAATGATAGGCTGGCAGAATTGAGGAAGAAATCTAGACGATTGTTCAATAAAATAAAGACTACTTCAGACTGGGTCACATATAAACAGTCCCTAACAGAATACAACAGAGAGTTGAGGCAAATCAAACGAAAGTATTGGAGACGGGTATGCGAAGACATCAATAACGCTCCTACAGCTGCAAGGCTTCATACAGTTCTTTCAAAAGACCACTCAAACGGTCTGAACGACTCCTGAAGCCTTTAGGCCCATAAGTCTTTCCTCCGTTTTATTAAAGACAATGGAAAAAATAGTCGATGACGACATAAAGTCAACGAGTTTAGCCAGATTACCTCTTAGTAAATTTCAATTTGCATATCAAGCAGGTAAATCTACAATAACAGCGTTACAATCGTTAGTTATTAGAACCGAGAAATCATTTCAAGCCAAGGAAATAGCTGTAGTGGCTTTTCTTGATATTGAAGGCGCATTCGATAATGCATCTCATAACTCCATACGTTCGGCAATGGAATTAAGGGGCTTGGATAGATGCCTTGTTGATTGGATAATTAAAATGCTAAAAGATCGAGTAATTTGTGCTCATCTGGGAGTACTATCACCCTTATTTTGGTCATTTGTAGTAGACGACCTTCTTAAAAAGCTAACGGACCAAGGTTTTGAGGTGACTGGATATGCAGACGATGCGGCTATTTTTACTCGTGGAAAATATGAATACACGATTTCCAATCTGCACTAAACATGACTCTTAAGTAGTGTGAAGAGAGGGCCTGAATGTAAATCCTTCTAAGATTAATATTGTTCCTTTTACCAGAAGGAAAAAAATACTCTAACACAGCCTTCTCAAGATGGAGTCCAGGTTCGGTTTTCGGATGAAGTTAAACACTTCGGTGTTACTTTGGACAACAAACTGAAAGCAAAAAGTGCCTCACAGTTTATTCGTTATAATGAAATATTGGATGGAAATCTGGTAGGATATTTAAAAATCATCAGGTATTGCAATCTGAACTCAGAGATAAAGACAGTAGAAGACTGGATGACAACGAAGGCAAACTATGATGCTCCTTTCAAAGTGGTTAAATTAAGCCGATATATATGGGAGTCTGGTGGGCCGAGTTTACGTCCAGGTTCTATTAGTTTCTACACAGATGGGTCTACGATTGGTGAAAATACAGGAGCCGGAGTGTTTTGGTCCTGGAATCAACAAAGTAATACCTATGGGGCACAGTCCCACTGTTTTTCAAGCAATTATAGAATGTGCGAATATCTGTATTGAAAGAAAGTACAAATTTGCTAAAATGGAATACCACGGATACATCAAGATAAGCAAAAAGGTTTATAAAGCCCAGTGGTTCAAAAGCCCAGGCTATACTAAATTAAAAAAAAGTGATCTGAGAGTAAAAACCGGTCTGTTGACTGGTCACTGCCCTAGTAGGTATCATCTGTATAAAATTGGGAAAATCCAATCTTCTGAATGTCGATTTTGTTAAATCGAAAACGAAACTGCTGAACATATACTCTGCAGCTGTGGAGCTTGGTTCAATCAAAGAAGGTCAATCTTTGGAAAAGGGTTATTAGAGCCCCTAGAAATCTGGCAAAGTAATCCCAACAGGGTGCAGCCTAACTGGGATCGTGTGCTATATCAACCAATGTCTATCACATCTTAGTTGTGACAGGATATTTTATAAGCACCAAATCAATTATGGGTCATACCACAATATTCCTAAATAATGGACGCAGTGGTTAAATAGGCTCTACAGTAAAGGGGAAAAAAAGAAGCGGCCAAATAAACCCAAGACTGCAGTTCTTCCACAGAATGCATTATCTCTCAAAATCGGTTATGTTTGATCCTTTGACCTTGGCGCTTGCTCCTGCGGGGGCCGGCGATGAGGGCAAGATCAAACATGTCGCGCATCGGTCGCGTAAAGTGAAAAAGTGCGCATTCGATTAGTTCTTTTTGATCTTTCGACGTTGACGCTTGCTCCTGGGCAGTGTGTCAAGAAAGCCCGAGCAGTCGTCAGTTGTTTTCCCTCTCGGGTCGCGCGCCTATTTTCTCTGAGCGCCTTTATATAGCCGAGCAAACGAGTGAAGCTGAAAGTGGATTGTCGCTGCTCAAGGATGACGGATCAATTGGTGAGCTCGTTTCATGCTACTATTTCTAATCTATAAAATATGTATGACTGCACCTTTAATCGTTACAACGGTGAGACGTAAATATGATTTTTCAACAAACTATGAAAGGTTCGTCACAATGAGTGTCGACATAAACTCTGATTCATAAATTATTTATGTCTATTTTTTTTTTCAAACACCTTTTTCTTTTTACCTTTATTTTTGTAATTAAAAAAAACTTTGAATGGTTCGACACTACAAGTGTAGACTTGCGAAAGGTTCACTTTATTCAACAAATTTTTAAAGGTTCGTCACCTCAAGTGTCGGCATAATTTTTCTCTACATAGATATTATTCATATTAAATGAAAATATTATATTTACATATAAGCATGTTTATATCTCACCAATAATTATTTATCATGGTCTAATCGCTTATCAAAGTGAATCCTGTGACCCAACGATCCTCTCCATTAACAAACATCCCTCCCAGTAACCTTTGTGGAGATGCAGAGGCAAACACGGTCTCCAAATAGCAAAAGTTACACACTAATATTCCTTCCCCCAATCCCACCTGACTGCAAGGACGTGGCCGGCGCCGTTATTGACCATGTATAAATAGAGGCACTGAATTATGCACACTGAAGAAGAAAATGGCCAATCCCTGCCGAACTTATAGTTGATTCTTTGTGCATTTTCACTGACTTCGGTCAATCACGGAATAGCAACCATTGATATGTGTAGTCAGTCTAAGCTAAGCTAAGAATGCATTATCTCTCAAAATCATGGAGTTTGAAGTGTCGCATGATAGTATTTACTTACCTCCGTAGATTGACACCGGGCCCGGTTCCTTGATTGCCGGTTCCAAAGTGGCCAAATGAATTCTGGACTGTGAAGCTCGCCCGTATCATGGAATATCTTGCAAAATTATGATGTATGCTGGCGTCTTCTTCTTGGCATTTATGTCCTCACGGGGACAGAGCCTGCTTCTCAGCGTAGCGTTCTTATGAACACTTCCACAGTTATTAACTGAAAGCTTTTTTTTGCCAAAGTTGCCATTTTCGCATTCGTGTATCGTGTGGCAGATACGACGATACTTTATGCCCAGGGAAGTCAAGGAAATTTCAATTACGCAAATATCCTGGGCCGACCGGGATTTGAACCCAGACACCTTCAGCATGGCTTTGCTTTGTAGCCGTGGACTCTAAAGGCCCAAACGCAATGATAGCGGAGAGGCAACAGAAAGCGGAACCGGTTCACCAGCATGAACTATAACCAATTAAAACCTTCAAATGACTCTTTGTTCTGTCAGCTTCCCGCTGACGAGGTTTCCGCCGTCAATAGTCACAAAAACATGAGATGTTTGGAAGCATTTCGAAAATGTTTCCAACACGCTTTTAGCAATTTTGTCGCTGTGAATCGTTAGAGGATTGAGCGGTGCATAAATGAAAACAGATAAACACGTAATTTGTGTGCTTATGTCCGGTCAAATTACAAAAGAACGCGGCCTCGGCTTAGACTGACGAGAATACGTTAATTCCCCTATAAAATCCCAGAGTTGACCCTCTGACAGTAAAATTTAGAAATGCTTCACCGAAATGTATGATTTAGCGCTACAACAGTAATTTTAGAATTCTACGTAAGTTTATTTTAGGGGTTTTCCTTAGCCGAGTGGTTGAAGTCCGCGGCTACAAAGCAAAGCCATGCTGAAGGTGTCTGGGTTTGATTCCCGGTCGGTCCAGGACCTTTTCGTAATGGAAATTTTCTTGACTTCCCTGGGCATAAAGTATCATCGTACCTGCCACACGATATACACATGCGAAAATGGTAATTTTGGCAAAGAATGCTCTCAGTTAATAACAGTGGAAGTGCTCATTGAGCACTAAGTTGAGAAGCAAGCTCTATCCCAGTGAGGACGTACTGCCAAGAAGATTAGTTTATTTAAATGTAAGAAAATTACATTTGCATTTGAAAATATACTGGAGCATTGTTCTTCCCAATTCATGGAATGCTCTCGAACTTTTTATTTTATCAAATCAAGATAAACATGAATGTGCGCCAAATATTAAAAATTTAAGGATATTATTTTCCACATTGAATTTTTAAAGAAAAGGTTCCAGAAATTTCTTGAATATTCAATTCTTGTACTCGCTTAGGAGACAAAGCATCGATAGAAAATTTGGATAGCTCAATTTTTATAAAACCATCATTTGGGGACGTGGGGTCTACAAATGTGTGACAGTGCGTGTTTGAAGTATTGTAAAGGCGTGACTGTTGGTAGGGAGGGTGGTCGAAAAAAAAATTTGGGGTGGGTAATGTTTATTACATTACCGCGGGGTTGACGTAGAACTACGATGATTAATCGTGCTTATTCTGCACGGCGTGTGAGCCGAGACGACTCGCTCTCACCGCGAGTAACGTGAGACGACTAATGTTAATCAAATGGGAACAAGTGGACAATTGTCACCTCATTCGACTCGTGTCACCTCACACGCCGCGCAGAAAAAGCACAAATAATTTGTTTTGTCATGTGTATGAATTTGTAAGTGTACTAGTTTTGTGTTATTGATCGGATGAAGTTTTCCGAAGTTAACTCTTTTCGGACTCATTTTGGTAGTCCTGAAAAGAACCATTTGTCGTTCTGTGGTTCCGAGAACCAGTGTTTGGTGTTCCAGGAATAATTCCAGATGATTGAATTTGTTTGTTTGGTCGTTGCTTCCTTGTGTTGCTTGGTTGGGTGATCGGTTTCTGGCTCCAGCTGTAGTTCGCCAAACTCCTCCAGTAGATTAGATGTTTGATAGCTCGGGTGCTTCGTTCGTGAGAATCGATAGAATCGGTCCAGTGCTTAGGTCTGTAGCAATATCCATTGCATGAGCATTTAGGCTCTGTACATTGATACTCATCAATATGCAGGCTTGGCCGCTATGATCCAGTATTTCACGCAATTCGTCTCAAAGCGTCACTAATCGATGATTGCCTAAGCGTTGCAGCTCATTCCTCAAGTCAACCCTCTTGGGAGAATTGCTGCCTTTGGCGTGATGGAACTTAAAAAAATTGGAAGAGTTTGTCAAAAATAGCCCTTGCAGTGAAGTAACCCGCGACAAACCAACATATACCAATTGCTGATCCTGGCTTTTGTCATAGTCGTACACGACCTCGGGGAAAGTTCCACCTTGCGACTTATGAACAGTAAAAGCACAGGCACTAACCATCGGGAACTGAATGCGTTTGCATTTGATTATGCCGCTCAGTTTGAAAGTAAAATAAAAATTCTCTATACAGGAGTGAAATTGAAATTTCAAAACCAAGAGCCTTACGTTGGCATGAAATATTTTGAACTCTTATATCTGTTTGCTGGTTTAACGAAATTCCTTGATTGGCACCTCAATTGAAAGATAAGACATTAAAAGTCATGTCGGTTACTTACTGAATCTCACATACCTGTCCAAATAGTTTAATAACTGTTTAAAAGAGAACGTTGATTTCAAGCAAATTTATAAATAGGGGTGCTAGAGAAAATTTGACGTCATTTGCTTTCCATTCTCCGCTTGGATCGCATCCCAGCAGGCAACAGATCGTCTTGCTCTGACTGGGCGTGCTTCTCAGGCACAGACATCGATAGCGAAGGACCTCCCCGTTTGTCTTGCTTCGCTCAAATCAAACTGTCGAGCGAGCGAGAGAAGATGCCGTCCGAAGCCAAAGTCATCACCGCTGCCGCCGCCAAGAAAAAGAAGAAGAAGAAGAGGAAGCAGTCCACAGGAAAATTTGCGGTCGAATTGTGAACACGGTCGGGCAAGTCATTCTCGCTTTGTGCTTCACCGCTTGTTTGCGTTCACCCAGCCATCGTCATCGTCGCCATCATCAGATTTCGACTTAAGCCCGGTGATCTACTACCTGTTACTGTTGTGCGCCATCCACGCCACGAAGCTTTCGGTTCGTCGTAGGGTGATGTGCTAGTGTCCATCGTATTAAGCATTGATCAGTGAGAACTGCAATTTTCCCAGTATTGCAGTGAATGATGCTGATACAAACCGATGCCAAACAATTCTTTCTCAAAACGGCTTTAGCATTGTACAATAACATTTTGATAAATCTTGATCTATTTTTGTAAATAATGCAAATAAAATGCATCTTACCGTATTCTCAATCCGTCGTATCGTTTTCAACTCCGTCGCAATCAGTTTCCAGATTCGTCTCACAACTCACGGCTCACTGTGTGTATTGAGTGGTTAAAACACAACATATCAACGCTTTAATAAAATGTTTTACTAGAATATTTAGATCTACGGGCATCTCCCCATTCCTTCAGTATGATAGTACTAATACTAATTTCCTTTAAAATTAATTGTTCGTCATCAAAATTCAGCCCAAACATATGAACACAATTCCTTTTGACCGTACAATTATGGCATTTGCTCACAATACAGCGAAAACAACACAATCAAAGGAACCGTATTTTTACGTCGAGCGTCGCGCACACATTGATGCGCACAAGCTTTTTTTTTCTCAGTACGACGGATTGAACTTTGTTTACATTCTCAATTATACACGGCGGTTGTGGAAATTTCGTAAAATTTGGTGATTTATAGAACTTTTACGGCGTGTGATTGGAATGAAATCCTTCAGTGATGAAGTACGAAGGTTTTCCATAGTGAAAATAAGTGCCCGGCGAAGTAAGTAACCCACGGGGGCGGAAAGAAACTTGTGTTGGAAAGTGGTGTGGCTCAGTCGATCGCTAAGCATTTCTCTCAAATCGTGTTCGTCCATGCGATTTCGGTGAAAAAGTGCAAAGTGGGTAATTGAACTGAATTTATTTACCGAAATACAGTAGTTTTATTGCATTTTTGGTGTACAAGTGTACAAACCATAACAGCTTTCACAAAATTACACTTGGATAATGGATCTATGTTGCAGGTAAGTTTGAATATCCGCCGTGGTGGAACATTTAAAGTTTGATACGACGAATTGTAGCGCTTACGACGAAGTAGAACAAAACCCTATAAGCAAATAACTTGCTCAAATTTATACATTTGAGTTGAGGATTCCCCGTTTGACCATGGCAATCAACTGATAGCATCCCGCAGTGTTATTTATATGTAAGAGCACAAAGCTAACAAAGCCATCGGCCCTTTTCAGAGCCATCAAATTAGTGGAAAAGAGTTAAAAGAGAAACATTTCCGACTTTATATATGACTTCTTATATTCCTAAATCAATTTCACAGCTTCATACAAAATTTCATTTGTCATGAATAATTCGTCCCCTTAATGCTACAACTAGATAACTCGAAAATTGGAGGTTTTGAGTTGAGTATACCAAAATATTGGTCTTAACTAGCTCTATAACATATCCAAAGCTCATAATCGTGTGATTTGAAAAAAAAAAACAAAGTTATAGTATATTTTCAAAACTAGATATCTCAACGTAGCACAAACGTATTTTGTGCTAAAACTAGGTAACTCGAGTTACCTAGTTTGAGCTCCGAAATTTGCTCTCATACCATTATGCTCATTTGGGTGCTACAACTGGATATCTCATAAAAATTTAAGAAACAACTAACCACTACGAAAACAAAATGGAAAACTAGTCTCGTGTAGAGCTCCTGCAGTATCTATATGGTCATAAATTGGTCAACAATTGAATGAAAAACTTCGAAATTATTTATTGTATGCTATTTTATTACATATTTATGAGAAGTTAAACCATAGCTATTCATATAAACATAAATTTGAATATATTGATATATGTTTCGGTCATTGAACTGAAATAACAATTTCGAAAGATGTGCTTCATTTCCGTACACAATTTTGAATGTATCGGAGAGATAATAATTGTTTTCATTGCATGCTTTTACTTGAGATGAAATTGAGCGTCTTCGACATAGATGTGGGTAATTTGAGTTAGAGTTGATTAGCTAGACGTCAATTAATAAACGTCTTAATATGTCTAAGCCTTATATCATTTACTGTGCTGGTCTCAACGTGCAGCAGCATACCTGTTTTATTGTATGTCTGAAGGTATGGTCGGCAAAAACAAAGAAAAATAAGTGTAGTTTTAAGCCTGATTCGCTGCTGACAAGTAATTTTTAGGCCTATCTTGATGCATGGGAAATTCCTGCAAGGAATCGTTCAAACGGGTTCAAACGGGAGCCGCTGTAGAAAATTTCTGCAAGGAATCGACGAGAAATTTCTTTAGCGATTCCTGTTCAGCAGCAAATCAGGCTTTAGACACTAATGTGAAAGTACGTATGATTGCCTGCAATATATCATTGAAAATGAACTGGAGTACAAAATCATGCAAGACCAAAACTATCATTTGTCCACATTCAATTCAAATGGACTGCCGAACGCATTCATACTATCATTTTTTTATTGTTTTTGATTATGATTTTGTGATCCAAATTAATTTTCTCACAAAAATTTTGTTAATAGAGTTTAAAAATTTGACGTACCGTAATCCGGGGGCAAATTGATCACTTTTTTACAATTTTTTGTTGTGTTACCCTTGGGAATTCAAATATTCTCAAATAAATTTCTACAAAATCAGTACTCCATTGATCTTTATCAGTTTATGTAATCGACTTTTCATGCAAAAATATTTAACATATCATAAAAATAGTTTTAATATTAAAAAATTAAAATGACACACTGGGGCGAAATTGATCACTATATAACAGAGCAGGTTTAAGAAAGAAAAATTTCCGTATCTACTAAATTAAGGTCTCCTGAATCTGAAAATGATGTCAAAATTCTTACAACTCAAGTTTTTGATCATATTATTGGAAAATTAAACTTTGAAAATCTTCCTAACACGCCTAAATGTAGGCAATTTCCCTTGAAATAAGCACATTTTTTTAGAATAAACGGTTTTATGAGCAAAAAACTATCCTTGCTATGCTGTATGATACCAAAAATGAGTTCAGTAGTTCATACTTAAGCTTACACAAAAATGGCTTGCTCAATTTTCACCACCTAATTAAATTTCAATCTTGTCGCTCCCTTGCGACGCCTATGCACCTATTCGTTTCCATCATTTACTTCTATAGACTCCCTTTACCTTTGAGTCGCATGACCTATATAGCCATAAAACAATAATAATTTAAAACAATCACGGTCGAAACCTTCTCCTATATAAGCTTACACAACATTTCAAATACTCAATGTTGATATGTACGCATAGCACCAGTAGATTGTTTAGCATCAACATTTCCAAAGGTATTGCTTACACCTTCAAAAAGTGTGAATATTTCTATGCAAAACTGAGCCTAATAAAAATGAAATAGTGCAACATCATCATTAGACATCCATAAACTAGAAAACATGGAATGTCTGTGGTGCCAACGAAGTTTTCAACATCCTTCGGAGGAAATCCTCCATTTAATGCTTATTACCATTTAAGTGATGCAAATCATCTTAAAAGATATCAATTATGTAGCATTTGAGTTATCTTTATGCATTGGTTTAAACTAGGTATCTCGGAATATGAAGAAATCATTGAATGATTGTACATGCTACAACTAGACAACTCGCAAAATTTTCAAATTATGATTTTTTTCTCGGTTAAAAATAATTCTGATGCCTGAAATTGTACATGATAGAAAAAAGCATGAGTTAATTAACGTATGTATCATAAAATAAAATTAAAGGAACACTCCGGAACGGAAGACCATGAGGGATTCCACGGAGGCATGCAAGTCGATTCTGATCGACTATTTCAAAAATATCTGAAACTTTGCACAGTTTTTCAGTTCCATCTAAATCGTCATTTTCCGATATCAAATCTTCAAGTTGAGTCACGACTAACTTTTCAAAAGGGTGTATGTGAAAATGGTTCAAAAATATTCAAAAAGCTGCACAGCAAAAACGGTTCGTTCGATTGTTAGACAACTAAAGAAACAAAGTTAGACAACTAAATAAAGATTCCAAAAAAATACACACAGTAAAAAAAAATTTTTTTTTGCATTAAAAAACATCATTTTTGTCACAAAAACTCAAATATCTCAAAACCCTATCGGAATACCAACGTAATTTTTTGAGGGAAAACGGTCCATTATATTAACTATCTACCATAAAAATTTGGTGATGGTAAGCCAATAAACAAAAAAGTTATGACATTTCAAATATTTCACAAATTTGACACTCAGTGATGCTTTTTTTTCATTGTTAATTTTTTTTAGGACCGCAGTTTGTTGCTGAATTTTTTGTTAAGGGTACCACATGAGGTAAACAAGTTGTTTTCATGATATTTTATTTAATTATTCATAACTATTATAGCATCTATTAGAAAGTTAGACGCGATCCAGTGTTGTGATCGAAAGTCTTGATAGTGTCATATTTTTTATTGTACGTAACTGAAGAAAAATTCTCTCAATAGTGTTGAAACCTTTTGATAAAAGAAACCTATAAGAAATCTAATATTGAAGACAAAAGCTACAAAAAAAGTTTTCTATACAGGTATACGACTAGTTTACCTGCAAAAAGTTTACCTCGTAGAGAACAAGGCGGCTCTATACCCAGGTGATCTAGTATACGTAAAGCAGGTCGGTTTTCTCGGCGCTGGTTTTCTCTACAAAGTTAAAATCTGATTACACCTGGGTATAGACCCGCCTTGGTAGAGAATAGACTTTGTTAATCATATTTGGGAGAAAGCGAGTAACTTCAACAACAGCAAATACATGATAGGTACATACCATGAACATACTCACGAAAAAGCTAAAAATATACTACCACTATGGTTATAAAAGATTTAATTGTAAAATTTTTCTTCAGTCAAGCAAACGACACCAAACTAGTCAGTAAAAACTTAAAAGTGATTTTGTTTATTAAAATCTAACGAGCAATATGAGTAGTCGCTTTCTCAACTGTTGCAGGCCGTTTGCAGAAAAAAGTGTTCGAAAGAGCTACGAAATCTCACCGAAAGCACCATAGATAAACTGAAAGCGGCTGGTTATGCTCCAATGTCTACATTGAATACAAATTTACGCATTTGTACGTCCTGCCGTTTAAACGTTGACAAACGGGCAATCTGTACATCATCGGTGGATCAGGTTGCAGGAAGTTCGAAAACAACAACAACTGAGGAATTACTAGATGCACCGACAACAACTGAGGAGTTACCAGAAGTACCAAGAGCAGATAGTCTTGCCACGGTACCATCAGCGACATCTGTTTCAACAAATCAATCAGAAGATGAGTGCATCCAGAAGGTCAACATCGAACGCTTCAACGAAGGGATAGCTGGAATAAAAGTGACTCCGATTAAATGGACGAAGATGGGTTACGTCAATTATCCCGAGAAAAATACCGTGAAATCAACGAAGCTGTACGAAGAAACCTCTACAAATTAGGACCTGAGGATGTGGAAAATACAGACTACGATGAGGTAATTATGAATATGAAGGAAAGGTTCTCGAATCTAGCCACGACAAGGAAAAAAAATTATTGATTTTGTCGATGCTGCCAAGCTCGTGGTCTATTCAAGACGCCATTGATGAGTTCAAAACCAATAGAAATACAGCAAAAGAGGCAAAACAATTCAAAAATAACTGTCTTGCAACCAAAAATGCTAGGTCGAGTACTTCATTAACAGATGAGACAAAAGAAAAAATAATTCAATATTTTGAAGACGATGAAGTAAGTAGAGCTATGCCTGGCCAAAAAGATTATGTATCTGTAAAAAAAGATGGAAAGCGTCAAGCAATCCAAAAACGATTAATGATGACTACTTTGAAAGAAGCGTATACACGCTTCAAGGAAATTAACGAAAATATTAAGGTAGGTTTTTCCTCATTTGCAAGCCTTCGTCCAAGGCAATGCAAGCTTCTATTCAATTCAGGAACACATAATGTTTGTGTGTGCAAAACACACGAAAATATTAACCTGATCTTACATAGTTTGAAAAGAATCAATTTATCAAAGGATATTAAAATGTTAACTGGTAGTCTTTTGTGTGAAAATACAACATCAAAATGCTATCTACGATCTTGTTCGGATTGTCCAGATTCTTCATCATTGGAAAATACTTTATTCGCTGAGTTTGAAGAAAATTATATTGATCAGTTATCATTTGAGCAATGGGTGACCACGGATAGGTGTGACCTAGAAACTATTGTAAAACCTGTAGATGAGTTTGTGTCATTTTTTTGCTTGAAATTAGAAAGTTTAATTCCTCACGACTTTATTAAAACAGAGCAATCTCGCTTTTTAAAAAATACGAAAAATACATTACAAGATGGTGAATTTTCAGTCATTTGTGATTTTTCTGAAAACTATAGCTTTGTATTGCAAGATGAAGTGCAGTCCCATCACTGGAACGTACAACAAGCTACAATTCATCCATTCGTTATTTATTTCAATGGAAGTACGCAAATTGAGCATTTTAGTTTTATTGTAATTTCCGAAGATTTACGACACGACTTAGTATCTGTAAATTTGTTCATTGGCAAAATGATTAACTTTTTACGCTTTGATAAGGATAAAGAAATCATTAAGATATATTTCATGTCTGATGGAGCAGCATCGCAGTATAAAAACCGTAAGAATTTTTCGAGCCTATGTCAATTTAAATCAAACTACGGAATTGATGCAGAATGGCATTTCTTTGCTACGTCACATGGCAAAGGTCCTTGTGATGCTATTGGAGGAACCATAAAGCGCATGGCCACAAGAGCAAGTTTAGCCAAAGAACGTGAGCATCCAATTAAACTGCAAAAGAACTATTTGATTGGGTGAATCGCAGAAAAGAAGAAGATTTAACAAAATTATCATTTTGTTTTACTACTACTGAAGAGTACGAATTAACGGCATCAGAGCTCAGCGAGCAATATAATAACGCGAAAACGATCCAATGAACCCAAAAATTTCACTGTTTCATTCCATTGTCAGAAAATAAAATTAAAGCAAAACTATACTCGAACTGTACTGATAACGATGCAAAAGTGTTCGATATTGTAAAAAAATTGAATAACAATAAATAAATAAATAAGTATTAATAAAATGTTTTCATGATCTCATAACGCATACCCAAATCCAAAACTTTTAAAGTTTATATATAACATTTAGAAACTCATCGATCATACTCTAAAAAAAATATCCTGGTAAAAAAATTTTTTATTTTCGTGTAATCTGTTAATTCATTTTAATTTATACATATATACATATACATATAATATTTATACATATACATAATATTTATACATATAATATACATAATACTAATGAATACATGAAAACGACTTGTTTAATTCACGCAAGGCCCTTAACAATAAAATCAGCAACAAACTGCGGTTCCCGTAATAATTTACACCGAAAACAAAATTTTTTTTCTACTAAATGTGAAAATTGTGACATGTTTGAAATGTCATAACTTTTTTTGTTTATTGGTTTACCATCACCAAATTTTTATGGTAGATAGCTAATATAATGGACCGTTTTCCCTCAAAAATTTACGTTGGTATTCCGATAGGGTTTTGAGATATTTGAGTTTTTGTGTCAAAAATTATGTTTTTTAATGCAAAAAAAATTTTTTTTTTACTGTGTGTATTTTTTTTGGAATCTTTATTTAGTTGTCTAACTTTGTTTCTTTAGTTGTCTAACAATCAAACGAACCGTTTTTGCTGTGCAGCTTTTTGAATATTTTTGAACCATTTTCACATACACCCTTTTGAAAAGTTAGTCGTGACTCAACTTGAAGATTTGATATCGGAAAATGACGATTTAGATGGAACTGGAAAACTGTGCAAAGTTTCAGCTCAATAGAAAAAAAATGAATTAAAAAATTTACCAAATTTTGGTGCTGTTGCTTGGAATCACTCCCATGTCCTTGAAAAACGGTTAAATTTTCAAAGTCGTATATCTCAAAACGTCGATTTTCGAGTTATCTAGTTGTAGCATTAAGGGGACGAATTTATGACTGAACATTTTGAGACTGTCCGCGATCGCTGCTGCAGTGCCGTCGGGGTGAGTGCTCAACATTCCACAACAATTGTAAAATAGAGTGGCATTTCCAACAGCGTCTTTGATGTTCCATATTTTATGGGAACACTTTGATTAGCAAAATTATCACATGTAACAAAATTGAGACATATTAAGAATGCTTTTGAAAAGACATTCTCATTGAACAATTGTAATAATTTTGGCACCCATGGATCAGAAATTTGCCTTCATAATAAAGAAAACTATTGATTATCAATAGCTCGCATTGAATATTTAGTTAATGTCAACCCTTCCAGCAATTCATGTTCGACCAATTTCTCACGCATTAGCATTCTCCGCAATTTTCAAGTAATTCTAAGCCAAACACATTATTGGCACATACCCATTTCCCAAATTGGTCGATCAGAAAGCGAAGAGCACAAAAGGGAGGAGCATCATCTGCTATTCTGAGGTTATGAAACATGCTTCCTTCGTCGGATTCAGTTTCATTCCAATTCCGCTTTCGAGCTGGTAAGAGCTCCTCCGAACTTCAACTCTTGATTTTACATGCAAAATGACCAACTTTGATAAACTATATTGCAGTTATTTGTGGACCAACTTGAATGAAATTTTCACAGAATATCAGACATAACTTAAATTTTAACATATGTATATTTTTGAGTGATTTTTCCAATCACACGTTGAAAAGCAGTAACGGTTTGGCTAAAGTGAATTTTTAAACGATTTTTTATAATTGACATAACTAAACATATTGAAGGAATAGCTTCATTCATTCAACCGTTATTACTTATAAACTTGTGATTGGAAAAATTATTCAAAAATATATGTTAAAATTCAAGTTATATCTGATGTTCTGTGAAAGTTTCATTCGAAAATATTTCCATAAATAACTGAGATCTAACTTACCAAAGTTGGTCATTTTGTATGGAAAATCGAAAAAGTTGCAAATGCAATTGAATAAGTTGGGGCCTTCCTTAGCCGAGTGGTTAGTGTCATAAGAACACTAAGCTGAGAAGCAGGCCCTGTCCCACACTGAGAAAAATCTACACGTCAAGATCGTGTGTTTTACTTATAGATTTGCGCAAAGAGGAAAACCACATGACTTGAGTGTGGTAGCCATATGGATTTCGTAATTGACTTCACGGTATAGTAACATGTGTATCAATATTAGGTTGTCATGTGAAACAAACATGAATGTCTAAATATTAAATCAGGAAAACCAACTGATTTGCTTATTGAATTCGAAATGTAGTGGCTTTAGATAGTTATGTGTGATAGAACATGAATGTCATGAGACTGAAAGAAGGAATTTGGTAGAAGAACTCTTGCTCCCCAAAATATGGATTCGAGGCTCCTCTGCTTGTCGCAAGCTCACTTGAATGTTTTTTTTTTCAAGCAAATGAGTCAGCAACAAGCGTCGCGCCGCAAATCCAAATTTTGGGAAGCCCGGGATTAGCATATTTCATTTTATTCGAAGCTGAAAGCAAGGAAAATCTGTTAGTGGAATTCAATTTTCTAACACCATACATTATATCCAATGCTGGAAGTAATGCATTTCATTTATAGAAAATTAGAATGAACTCATCATCTTCACTCGGATATCTTCACTAATTGAAAGAAAAACGAATCTGCAAATTTTCCTCTAACACTTTCAGCTTCAGAATTTGCTTCTTCTCTTTGGAACATGATGATGACTGTCGTTCGACACGAGGTCCGACCGCAATTTAGTTTACTATGGGTTGATCACTAACAATTTAGAAATTTGGAACACGGAAATCGACAGCAAGCTCATCGATTCCAAATCGATCAACTTGAACATGATGAGCATGACACAAGATAACCATAAGTTAAACACACTGAATCCGTGTTGGATGATTATATATGCACCCATAGGTTGACACACACGAATTTGAAATGGAAAGCTTCAGGAACTTATGTGGAAAATTATGGAATTCATGTTGTCGGTTGATGAATCGGTCCATGAAGCAAAACTTAAGAATTGACTGTGTAACACACACGAGGTTTGTAAGAAAGTCACAACAAATCGATATAGACGTTCACAAATCGATCCATAATTTTAAGCACACGGATCAAACGTGTGGATTTTTCTCAGTGCAGTGAGGACGTTAATGCCAAGAAGAAGAAGAAGAAGATGTGAATAAGTTCTTTGTTTATTCGACAAACCAGCTGAATATTTCATGGGTGCAGAACAGCAACAGGGTAGCGGATCACAGGGATTTAGTTGAAATCTGGGAACGTAGCTCAATCTTGAAATCTTGAGCGATTTCACAAACCAGATTCTGGATTAACAGCTCAGCAGGCTTCTAGCAGCGAGGTACTTCTCGCTAAGCAAGTTCGGAGGAGCTCTTACCAGCTCGAAAGCGGAATTGGAATGAAACTGAATCCAACGAAGGCAGCATGTTTTATAACCTTGGAATAGCAGATGATGCTCCTCCCTTTTGTGCTCTTCGCTTTCTGATCGACCAATCTGGGAAATGGGTATGTGTCAATAATGTGTTGAGCTTGGAATTACTTGAAAATTGCGGAGAATACTAATACGTGAGAAATTGGTCGAACATGAATTGTTGGAATGATTGGCATTTCCTAAATATTCAATACGAGCTATTCTGCCCATAACTGCATAACAGTCACATACGACATTTTTGACAATTTCGCGTTAATACCGGGGAGAGTCATCAAATGACAAATACTTTCGAACAACTTACTAAAATCTGTGAGATTGTTCTAGAAAGTTCGAAAAAAATACCAAGTTATGTTGTCACATTGGCAATTGTAACCGCATAACAGTCACATTGAGATTATGCATGACCCTCGTAATGAAGTGGCAACGAAATTTCTATCAGAATTTTTTTCTGACTATTCACCCAATATGCGATATGAGTTGCACACAATTTCAGCCTCAAATAAGCATTTTTGAATTCTAAGTGATTTTTTGAAATATCAGTTCCCTCCCATACTGCAATAAAATGCAAACTTGGTATCCCATTTACTCAATGCCTACTTTTGTCGAATGTTACAAATATGCAGTTATGGGCAGTATTGATAATCAATCAAATTTTCTTTATTATGACAGTAAATTTCTGATCCATGGGTGCCAAAATTATTACAATTTTTCGATGAGAATGTCTTTTCAAAAGCATTCTAAATATGTCACAATTTTGTTACATGTGATAATTTTGCTAATCAAAGTGTTCCCATAAAATATGGAACATAAAAGGCGCTGTTGGAAAAGCCACGTTGTAAAATGTTGAGCCCTCGACGGCACTGCAGCAGCGTCCGCGAGTACAATCTCAAATGGTTGAGTCATAAATTATTCATGACAAATGAAATTTTGTATGAAGCCGTGAAATTGATTTAGGAATATTAGAAGTTATATATAAAGACGGAAATATTTCTCTTTTAACTCTTTTCCACAAATTTGATGGCTCTGAAAAGAACCGATGGCTTTGTTAGCTTCGATGTTGTTACGGATAAATAACACTGCTCGGACCAGCAAAACTTAGGGGGCTTCTGGTATTTGCTCCTAACGGTGCTTTTTGACCACCAATGATGATTTCATCACGAGTCGAAATTTTGAAGCGTGGGTCAACAGTTCCTCGACCGATGAAATTTGCGGCAGCGATGACGATGGCTGGGTGAACGCAAACAAGCGGTGAACCACAAAGCGAGAATGACTTGCCCGACCGTGTTCACAGTTCGACCGCAAATTCACCTGTGGACTGCTTCCTCTTCTTCTTCTAGGCGGCGGCAGCGGCGATGGCTTTAGCTTCGGACGGCATCTTCTCTCGCTCGCTCGACAGTTTGATTTGAGCGAAGCAAGACAAACGGGGGCGTCCTTCGCTATCGATGTCTATGCCTGAGAAGCACGCCCGGTCAGAGCAAGCCGATCAGTCGCCTGCTGAGATGCGAGCCAATCGGAGAGTGAAAAGCAAATGACGTCAAATTTTCTCTAGACACCCCTATTTATAGATTTGCTTGAAATCAACGTTCTCTTTTAAAGCAGTTATTGAACTATTTGGACAGGTTTGTGGGATTCAGTAAGTAAACGACATGGAGCTTTGATGTCTTATCTTTCGATTGAGGTGCAAATCAAGAAATTTCGTTAAGCCAGCGAAAAGTTATAAACGTTTAAAATATTTCATGCCAACGTAACGGTCTTGGTTTTGAAATTCCAATTTCACTCCTGTATAGAGAAGAAAGACGTACTTCTACGTCAAAAACAATGGAGGTCAAAAACATTACAACAGCATTTCAGTCTATGAATATTTGAGATTAGAACATTACAACACCATTTAGGAGTTTTGCTGAACGGAGTAAGGTTTGAGCACAGACAAACAGACGAACACTCGGATTATTTTCATCGTACAACAAAATAGCACTTAATTCTAATTTTTGATAGTAGGCCGACCGCTTACAGTGGCGCCCGCATCGCTTTTGTACGTGTTTGACATTTGCGCACTATCGCCACCTAGTTATCGGATGGCCAAAGACAGTATTTTTAGCATTGGGCGTAATATTCGCATGACTATGTTTTGAATTCATAATTGTTATAGCTGTTACGTCTGTTTGTCTGTGGACTGAGCTTAAATTCAGGCGATAATGCAGTCATTAGTACCATAAACAGTCATTAGTACCATAACTTTGATAGTTTTTAGAAATAAATTTTGAATATTATCATTTATATTTTTAAAACAAGTACTGACAAGTAGGGGGCCCAGATAGCCGTAGCGGTAAACGCGCAGCTATTCAGTAAGACCAAGCTGAGGGTCGTGGGTTCGAATCCCACCGGTCGAGGATCTTTTCGGGTTGACAAATTTTCTCGACTTCCCAGGGCATAGAGCAGTGATTCCCAAAGTGAGCGAATTCGCCCCCCTGGGGGCGATTTTCGGGTTCAGGGGGGCGAAAATTTGCAAAATGGAATATGGGGGGCGAAAAAAACTATAAAGGGGGCGAAAGAGTGAGAAATTGAAAACAACGTTTTATAGCATTTGGAGATTAAATTGAGGGTTATACTCTAATAATCTGAATAGTAGTTGATTGCACATCAAACTTTTCTTTCTATTTGTACCTCTTAACAGACTCATTTGATGATAACGATGGACGAAATTTGGGCGAACAATGTCAATGACGAAATATGTTTGATAAGTACTCAGTTTTTAAAGCTTTTGTGACCACCACCGTGAATTATGAATCGGCAACTTAAATTTTCCCAAAAGATAATGAATTCAGATCTATGCTATTTATTTGTGGTTACAGATAACATTAAAGTGTTTTTAAAGTTAACAGTAGGTGAAAATTATTAGAAATTGGTTCAAAAATCCAAAAGAAATAGTTCGAATTTTTTTGTAAAGAAACTTTCGAGTTGGACAGTTGATGTAAAAATCAGGATTTTTTAAATAAAATGCTTGTTCACGTTTCACACACTGAAATAGATAATAAATACATTTTTGGAAATTCAAAGGTTTTTTGTTTTCTAAGTTATGGCATTTTAAAATTGACAAACATTTATTTCTGAAAAATCATAAAAATTATTCCAGTGATATAAAAAAAGATAATACAACAGAAAATAACTTCCAATCAATCAAATTAATAAGTTTCGAAACGAAGAAAGTGAGCCAAATCCATTTAATGTAGTGAAATCTGGTCCAGTAGTCTGTAATACACTTAGGTTAGTATACAAGTACAACATTTTAATAATTTTTAAATTTAATAAAATATGTTAGAAAGACTTGTTGATACTAGAATAGCAATGAATATGAAGGTAATCGTTTGACTTTTCCGAGTCGAGGGATTTTTTAATGTATAATATGTTTTAAATCCGCATATGTTCAACATATTACACTAGCATACTTGATTACTTAATCAATATTATATACACTTATGGTAATATATTGGTCAAAAGTTTAGCAACGTAAAACGTCTAATATAAATATTTCAAAAACATATCTAGGGGGGCGATTTCAAAAATATATTGTACCTAAGGGGGCGAAAATCAAAAAAGTTTGGAAAACACTGGCATAGAGTATCTTCGTACCTGCCACACGATATACGCATGCAAAAATGGTCATTGGCACAGTAAGCTCTCAGTTAATAACTGTGGAAGTGCTCATAAGAGCGCTAAGCTGAGAAGCAGGCACTGTCCCAGCGAGGACGTAAACGCCAGAAAAAAGAAGAACTGGCATCCTAGCTATCGATTGCAGTTGATTGATTGCCAACAGATTTATTTTGGATGGATATAGAAACTTTCATATAATCGAAAATTCGTTTTCTGTCTTGGGGTTACTTTGATAATGGAGTATAAATCGAACAAAATTGAATGAATTACGTAACATTTATAGGGCATTACATAGCTCTAGGCGTCTAACGTTACCTAAAAATTTCTGACTTAGATTACAAAAATGGTTTCAGTTTGTAAAAATGGTATTCGCTAAGAGATTTGAGACCATATTCATGTTATATTACAACTGGGCTGTCAATTATAAGTGACGAACTATTCATAACTACATATAATAGTGGTTGTAGAACAGATTATTCTTAAACGTTTCGAAATGGCAGCATTTTTTTATATTTATTTATTTATTTATTGTATATGGTCTTCGATAAAATCGTACAGACTAACCTAATCTAATATCTTAACCTAGCTTTGAAGGACTGCTTTGTCAAATTGAAGTCAAAGTTCTCACTTACAGTGTTAAAAGCCCTAATGCATGAACTAAGTGGACTGTTGAACCCGTAGTTTGTTCTATGCCCAGGAATTATAATAAATGCGTGATTTCTTAACGGCCGCTGAGGTACATTGAATGAAATCTGCTGCAATAATTCAGCACAGTCAATGTTTTGGCATAGGATGTCGAATATTGTCAACTGTTGCAACTTCTTCCTTCTTTCCGAGAGTAGCTCTAAATTTATAAGGCGACAGCGTGCTTGGTAATGTGGAAGATGCAAAGGATCATTCCAAGGAAGATTTCTAAGCGCAAAACGAATAAACTGTTTTTGTACACGTTCTATGCGAATAACCTCCGATGCGTAATATGGCGACCAAACAGGGGATGCGTACTCCAGGATGCTTCGCACCAAGGCACAATATAGTGATTTTAGTGCATATATATCTGTTAGTTGTGCAGCATTACGTCGGACGAAGCCGAGTACGGAAAAAGCCTTGGCAGTCATTGTGGCAACATGCTCATTAAAGCGGAGTTTGTTATCTATAGTCACACCGAGGTCCACTATAGATTCAACTCGTTCTAACTGAACGGAGTTGACACGGTAGTTATGCACAATAGGATTTCTGCATCGACTAAAAGAGATCGATTTGCATTTTTTAATGTTGATACGCATGCCATTCTCATTACTCCACCGCAAAAGCTCATCGATGTCGTTCTGGAGAACGTTGCAATCAAGAGCCGACGCGATCACTCTGAATATTTTTAGATCATCAGCAAAAAGTAACTTCCCGGAGGAAATTCGAGAACAGAGATCGTTTACGAACATTACGAAGATGAGAGGACCCAACACACTGCCTTGTGGTACTCCAGACGGTATTTCGAATTCATCGGAGCGTGCTGAGTTAACCCGGACAAATGCTTTTCGCTCAGACAAGTATGAAAAAATCCAGTCCATAATCCAATCCGGTAGTCCTATGTGCTTCAGCTTTTCTACTGCATACGCATGCGGAACGGTGTCGAACGCTTTTGAAAAGTCAATATATATAGAATCGACTTGATTTCGATGCTCAATCTCTCGGAACAGTACGGTCGTGTAACATAGCAAGTTAGAGGTTGTCGAACGATGTGGAACGAAACCATGTTGGTCCGAGCGGTTTCACAGCGTTAAGCAAAACTTCGTGCACTAGCGTCTCAAAGACTTTGGCTATACAACAGAGAATTGATACACCCCGATAGTTCTCCACGTGGTTTAAGCTGCCTGATTTGTGCACGGGGATCATGCAAGCAGTTTTCCACAAACTAGGGAATGTTTTTTCCTCCAAGGAACGGTTGAAGAGCAGCGTAAGAGGTGTGACCAAAGATATGGCGCAGTTTTTCACAAAGGCGGGTGGCAACCCATCAACTCCAGCTCCCTTCGAAGCATCGATCTTCGCTAGTGCTCTTAGTATATCATCGTTGGTAAAGTTGAGACGTTGGAGGTGCACGTTGTGGGACGGCACATTTCTGAAGCATCCAGGATGTGGTTGAGGGGACGTTGAGCTGTAAACACTTTTGAAAAAACTGGAGAAAAGATTTGTAGCATCTTTGGAAGAGCTAGCAGTAGTATTTCCGAGCATCACGTTATTTGGTACTCGGTTGCTTGACCTTAGCGACTTCACGTACTTCCAAAACGTCTTGGGATTTTGTTTCAAATTTTCTTCCAATCTGATCAAATATTCCTGGTGGCTCCGGATAAGTAGTTCATTGTAGGAACCCTCAACGAGGCGTAGCATTTGTTTGTTTTCCACAGATTTATCGGAAAAGAAACGTTTACGCACTTTTCTCAGCTTATTGCGCAAATTACGCAACTCAGCATTCCACCAAGGCTTTCTGTAGCCGCAGCCTTTGGGGCATCGATAACGAGGCACGTTCGAGTCCAACACTTCGTATATTTTTTCGTAGAACAAAGCAAGGTTAGCGTCAACGGAATGGCCGTCCAGGTAGTTCCTCCAGTCAACAGTTGACAGAATATTATTGAGCCCATCAAAATCACAGTGTTTGAAATCCAGTTCCAGGGCATCGATGCGTGCAGAAACGTGGTCGGACATACTAGTATGAACATCGATTTGAAGCACGTAAGGTGGATGATGAGCATCAATAGGCAATAACGGAAGCGGTGGCTGCAATATTTCGATGACATCGGGAGAGGACGAGAAGGTTAGATCAAGCAAATTGCCGTTTGCATTGACAAATGGATTCAACTGTACCAATCCACAAGACGAAATTGATTCAGTGAATGACAATTCAACTTCGCTGGATGCATTTGAAGGCAGAAAACCATTGAGGTCGTTGTCAAAGATCCATTGTAAACGAGGAAGGTTGTAATCGCCCAGAACCAGAATAACATCGTTCACCGAGCATTGGTCAGCGATATGCTGTACAGCCGAGGCATGAGTCGAATATAGAGCGACGTCGGAATTTGGACGTAGATAAATAGCACAGATGTACACTGAACGATGGGGTAATTTTATACACACCGCCATTTGCTCGAGTTGTGTGCAACCAACTAGAGATATACCGAGGCATTGCAATTCATTTTTCACTGCTACAAGGACGCCACCGCCTCTCGAAAGGTCACTTGTCGCCTCACTTCTGTCGCACCGAAATAATGCATAATCGCTTGTTAGTTCTGAGTTGCGTATGTCAGGCCGGAGCCACGACTCAGTGAACACAATTACATCATAATCACAGGAAGATAACATTAACCTTAGTTCTGTCGTTTTGGTACGTAAACCACGAACATTTTGATAGTAGACGGACAAAAATAGGTGGTCACGGTCTGGATGGTTGATCGGTGTTCGAGAGGGTTGCACTGTGATGGCTGGGCTAGGGGTGTCCTTGAAGCCTGCGTTGATGCCTTCCAGTGTCAGCGTTGATGATGAAACGAAATGGTTGAGCGACTCTTCTCTGAAACCGGAAGGTGGATCAGAATCCGTACTGTTCGAAGCATGGTTGTACTTGCCGTGATTTGCCGATTGGAAGACCCCTTCTCCGTACCTACACACAGGACCAGGACGGCTGCAGGTCGTTGGCAGGAAGGGCTCGACTGTGGCGGGGGGAGTTGGGGCTTCCATAAAGCTTTCGTTGTTGCGTCCCGGTGTCAGCGTTGGTGATGAAGCGATGTGGATGAGCGATTCGTCTCTGAAACCGGATGGTGGATCAGAATCCGTACTATTCGAATCATGACTGTACTTGCCGTGATTTGCCGATTGGAAGACCCCTCCTCCGTACCTACACACAGGACCAGGACGGCTGCAGGTCGTTGGCAGGAAGGGCTCGACTGTGGCGGGGGGAGTTGGGGCTTCCATAAAGCTTTCGTTGTTGCGTCCCGGTGTCAGCGTTGGTGATGAAGCGATGTGGATGAGCGATTCGTTTCTGAAACCGGATGGTGGATCAGAATCCGTACTATTCGAATCATGACTGTACTTGCCGTGATTTGTCGATTGGAAGACCCCTCCTCCGTACCTACACACAGGACCAGGACGGCTGAAGGTCGTTGGCAGGAAGGGCTCGACTGTGGCGGGGGGAGTTGGGGCTTCCATAAAGCTTTCGTTGTTGCGTCCCGGTGTCAGCGTTGATGATGAAGCGATGTGGATGAGCGATTCGTCTCTGAAACCGGATGGAGGATCAGAATCCGTACTATTCGAAACATGACTGTACTTGCCGTGATATGCCGATTGGAAGACCCCTTCTCCGTACCTACACACAGGACCAGGACGGCTGGAGGTCGTTGGCAGGAAGGGCTCGACTGTGGCGGGGGGAGTTGGGGCTTCCATAAAGCTTTCGTTGTTGCGTCCCGGTGTCAGCGTTGATGATGAAGCGATGTGGATGAGCGATTCGTCTCTGAAACCGGATGGAGGATCAGAATCCGTACTATTCGAAACATGACTGTACTTGCCATGATTTGCTGATTGGAAGACCCCTCCTCCGCACCTACACACAGGACCAGGACGGCTGAAGGTCGATGACAGGAAGGGCTCGACTGTGGCAGGGGGAGTTGGGGCTTCCATGATGCTTTCGTCGTTGCGTCCCAGTGAAACAGGTTTGATGCGATGGAGATGATGGTTGAGAACTTCGTCAGGAGATATTTGAGCAGTTAGTTCGTCGTCAAGGTTGTTACCGGAGATGGATAGTAATTTGCATTGGAGAGCTTCCGAAATTTTTGAGAACTGTAGTCCTCAAATTGCCGGAACATGACTCCCTCAGGCCAAGTAGAAGGATCAAGGGCATTATTCTTCAAAGCTGGATCGAGACCAACTTTGAATGAGACGAATGACATATTGCTGGTGTCAGCGCCTTTGGCCACGAGTTTCACGACGTCAGGATCAGATTCCAATCCTAAATTAGCTTTTACCATTTCTGTGATTGCATCATTCGTTACATCAGGTCTGATGCGAGAGAGATAAAGCCAGAACTTGTCCGCTGGTTTATCAGTAACAGGAACGGAAATTACATTCTGGTTAAGTTGCTTACGACCGGATTGACATTCCGAAGAGGAGCGTTCAAATGAATCCATTTCACGAGGTCGTTTGTTATTGCGCGTGGATTCACCAATAATCGGCCAGCGATTGTATCTTGGCGATTGTACTGATACAGGTTTTGCCGAGATTTTTTTGATTTCTGTTTGGAGGTTGTTGATAGCATCCGTAAGCGAAGTCAGAGGTGATTGTTCATCAGCATGTCTCGTTATAGCCCGGAGATGGGAATTCTCGAACAAGATTGCGCATTTGTCACACATCCAAAAAAGATTTTTCCGATGTGACGTGAAGTAATTCATTAACGCACGTGTCGCGCCAGAACATGTCATGTGAAACACGCAGCCGCAATATCCACGACAGGTAACTGAATCGATGCCCGTTATGGGTTGATTGCATTTGGCGCAAATTGGTATATTAACTCTCAAATGTTCTCGAATCAAATGAAAATAGATCTGACATAGAGTGTCATACTAATATTTTTTAGTTTTGCATTCGTTTTACTTAACCGATTCAATCTTATTTCGTTTAAATGTGGCGGAGTATCCGGTACCATGCGTGTGTCGATATCGGGTAATAGCAACAATATTATAACCATTTGCATTTAAACATAAAACTTATCAAGCAGTGAAAGGTCAAACATATTTTTTCGCTATATGATTTCGTTAGAACGTGGCTAGCCACGTTGAGTATGTGGTTTTAAATACTGTTTTATGCAGTCAGGATTCCAATAGGATTCCATTAGTACAATTGGAGACTTGGGATCTGTGATAAAGCTGGGGTTGGTATATTATTTGTATGAAGGCTAATATAAACTCTAGTTGGAAGATCAGTCGTGAATTCAGATGGGAAGAAGACATCACCTATTGTGCATAAAGAATCTCTTCTGTTTATTTTCCATATCATCTTTCACCAAGTTCTGACAAGGTTTGCATTCTTGTTCTGTCACCACCGTACTGCACTTGACTCTCAGCCAGTCCGAGTACAACCCCAGTTCGCTTTTAGGCCGGTAACATGACCCAGCATTCCTATAATGATTGTTGATGCTCGAAGGAAACACTGACGAACTGAATGCAGATCAATGACCGTTCTTGTCTACCTTTGCCACTTTTCGCTCCAAGCGGTCAGTCGAGGCAGATCTTGACTGCCCGATCATACCACCTGCGTGTGCGGTATGGGAACTAAACTCTGTACAGGGACGAACTTAGATGTGGAACGGCACCAGAACCGTTTATTTCACAAGTTCAGCCCTTGGCCACTCTTTGGTTTAGGAGGAATTTCAACTATTTGTTTTCACCGAGCCTGCAGACTCTTAAGCAACAAGCGCATCAAACACAACTCGGTGGAAAACTTCACTCGAGAGTCGAGACTTGGTGTGTGCCTGCCCCGTGGCAACTGTTGGCATGTCATCTGTTTATTTTCCCACTGTCCGAATGATTCCAATCAGTTGAGCATGCAACTGAGTCCCGCTCTTATAGGCAATAATAACTGTTAAATTGAAATTACCCCCTCTCACCTTACTCGTTTCGGCACTTAAGCTGAGAGTTTGTTTAGTGCATTCGGTCACTGTAGATTAGGGTGTCCCAGACAAAAAAAAACTTTTTATTGCATTTTCATAGAACATAAAAATTTTCTAGACCAGCTTTTAAAGTTCCGCCAGTTTAATTTATTAAAAATGATCATTTTTAATTTTTCGCGGCCTACTATTTTAGTAATCTACGGTCAGAAAATATTTTTGGAGAAAACGCAAAAAACATATGCATTTAAAATAAACATAGGAATACTTCTTCATTCATTGGAACTGCATAAGGATTAATATTTACTTCGCGGCATCTAATGAATAATGTTTTTGAAATTTGATAAATATTCACCTGTATCGGTGTACTTGCGAATTCTGAATAAACAGAGAAAATAGAAAAAGATGGTATATTCTTGATATTTACTTAAACGACAGTATTTGAGCTTCATGACAATAGTTTTTGGTCTTTTCTTTCGCGAAATGATTTTTATAAATTTCTTTCACGAAATGTTTTTTATAAATAGTGCTACCGTAATGAGGTTCTCAGATTTCGGAAAGAAAAATCATTCTTATATTTTTGATCCAAATAACGCAAACATATTTTTTAATGGGTTCAACGTATTTCAATTTTCTTCAATAATGATTATTTTTCAGAAATCGATCTGGTGAAACCTAAACGATTTTTTATTACGTTTATGTGTTCTACAAAAAATCTATAAATAAGCATATCTATCTTTCACTCTAGGGTTGAGCACCATGACGTTATACACATTGATCTTTTCTTGGACACCCTACCGTAGATGCTCGTTTAGGATTTCTTATTCATTTCCGAACTAGCAAGAGAGAAAACAGCTCGCAAACAATAAAGATGATGGATTCTACAAGGTACACTTATCAACGCATTTAATCGACATCCTCTGCCGCCTTTTGCTGGGTCAGACGGAAGAGAATAGAGAAGAGCCAAACGAGCATAAAGGGAGTAATGCTTTTGAAGGATGACGTCTTGGAATTGATTCATATTAAAGTTCGAGTTTTGTTTCTCAGAATAAACTTGGAAGGCAGACCGCTACACTCCAATTCATAAGCTTTTTTGTTTGATTGAAGCTTTAATTCGATTCACAATACTACTTGGACTAGATGAACGATTTTTCTGTTTTGATCTCATTATGAGTTTATTGAATTTCGAATTTGTCCCACTCGTTGCATTGCCTCCAATGCTGCAAACATGCGCTACAATCATAGCGACAAAGCAAACAAGATCAATGCTATGGTTGTAGACATTTTGGAGTGAATGTCTATTAAAATTATCAATAATTTGAGACAAAACCCGTTGCAATCTTCTACTGCCACGATAAGTGCTTTGTATGTTTAGGTTAGGTTAGGTTAATTCTATAAAGAAGCGATTTTGTGTCCACTTATTTCATACGTTTTCGAAGGGTCATTCACAATAATATCGAGTTATGGAGAATTCACTTTAAGTTGTATTTTGTTTAGGCTTTGCTACTTTTCCCAGAATGCCGGTATCGGAATGTCGTTTCCCCGTATCTCGTTTCAGTTATCAGTTTTCGGGCAAACGGGTTATTCAGGGAAGTGACATTCGAGAAAAAAAATCATTCGGGGAACTGGCGTTGGGGGAACGACATTTGTGGAAAAGTAGCACAATCTTTTGTTTCATATCCGTTGCACAAGTAGTTTTTCTATGAAAGCCAGATGAAATATTGACAATCTACCGACGATTTTGGAAGTTTTTCTTTTCTTCTTGGCATTACGTCTTCACTGGGACAGAGCCTGCTTCTCAGCTAAGTATTCTTAGCACTTCCACAGTTATTAACTGACAGCTTTCTTTGCCAAAGTTGCCATTTTTGCATTCGTATATCGTATGTCAGATACGATGATACTCTATGCCCAGGGAAGTCAAGGAAATTTCCACTACGAAAAGATCCTAGACCGACAGGGAATCAAACCCAGACACCTCCAGCATGGCTTCGATTTGTAGCCGCGGACTCTAACCACTCGGCCAAGGAAGGTCCACCCTGGAATCAAAATTTGTTCAATAACTCCCCACCTGCCCCTACCCTTTAGCATAAGTGATATTCTTTGGAACACTTTCATAAGTAAATAAATGTAGCCCGTTATATAGCATATTTCGTCAATGAAAAAAAAAACATGATATGCAACGTAATTGCAAAATATCACTTCCATTTCATGCACATCCAAAGAGCAGATACGTCATTGAAATTTAAGAGTAAGTAGGATTAGAAACATCAAAAATACTCTAAAAGCTGTCCAGCATACACTACTTACGATAAACGTAAACATGTTTGAGAGTTTACCCATAACAAACCAAGTGAGCCTTATATAAATAATCATCGCTTGCATAGGATTGCTGCGCAGTTGAAGAGAATCAATCCGGCGGGATGTAAAAGATGAGTGAAGTAGAAAGTGTTGAAATAAAACTAATTATTTCTCGCCCATCTCTGAGCACAACGTTCAGCATTCTACATGCACGACGGCTAACTACAGATGCATGTACTGATTTCCAATCGAAAAATAAAGAGTAGAAGGGCACTGAGTGGACTTTCTGAGAAGCTATTGCTCACGAGAATCTCTGTCATGTCTTGTCTCAAGTGGATGGACATGGCCCTTGGGTACATCACAGTATTAAACATACACTTGACAGCTGTTTGTCTGCTACCGCATGCTTTCCTTTGGTGAAACTGCTTGAAGATTTGTTGACTGAGTGGTTTTCGCGATGGTCATTGATGACTATCAATACGTATCTGTTTCGTGGATCGCATACTAAATTCAGTTTGACAACATTTTGACAAACTTAAAAGGGTTGAAGATCAGCATGTTGCATACTTTTTGAGCATTCTGAATAATTCTCGCTAAACTTTTGCAAAAGACCTTTGTAACAATGAGAGATTCTCTTCTTTCTCGCTCTCTTTCGATAAACAATGCAATACTAAAGCTATTGGGAAGTTTTCACTATGCATCGAAATATAATGTCCTTGGTTTCATACAAAAAACGCAACAGATGATGGCTAAGTTCTTGATTATTTAAAAGGTAAAGGAAGGGAGCCAAGGAACCATCGGCATATAGAATTATCGAACAGTAGAACATACAGACACAAAAAAAATCCAAAAATAATAGAAAAACATTTTAACTATTTAAAGACACATACACGCTAATGCTTTGTGTGCAAATTACAATACACGCGACATCGATTAGAGGAGATATCGAGTTATGAAAAAATCCATTGAATTATAGAAAATATCGAGTTGTTGAAAGCCGGCTATATCACATATCGATGTAGAAAAGTTATTTTCAAGTTGCATTATTGGCCATAAACCCACAGGTACATTGCGCTTACGTATTCACGGCATGTAATTGGAACAATCTTAATTGAAAATTAATATTCAACACATCGTTTCTCACTTGGACCAATCACACGCCTCCTTCTTGACTCATCTTAGTTCCTCTTGATGAGCATCTCCTCTACATGCTTTGCATACAGACGCCACGCAGTAGCGGTACGAGCAGGTTCAGATGTGATGCCAAACCAATTCAAAACAACGAACAGTTGCACCAGTTGACACCATGTGGTGGTGGAACACGCGCGGTGAATGGATAGCTGGTCCATTCTTATTATAATCGACTGTAGGTACTTACCATTGATCTTGCTTCACCAACGACGGAATACCCTGCCAAAGACTTGAGCTTTTTAACTGTGTGCCATCCTTTCTGAACCCTTTCCTTCCCGTTATCAATTATCTGATCTTTAAAAGAATCAAATTAATACTTATTGTGAACGAAGCGTCTGTTCGATTCCCGCTCCAGTCGGTGAAAACTATTCGTCAAACAAAACATTGTAACAAAATGAATATGCATCATAGTTTTGGGTGTAAAAAATGATCAAAAGCTACAAGAGCGAACTCTTGCGAGAAAAAAAATGAGACTATTGAAGCTTTCGCAAAATTCAAATTTTGAGTACCTCCACTCAGGATTCACTGGGTAGATTCACTGATGCGCAAAAACGCAATAACTGCTAATTCAAGGCTTCCTATTACCTTCCGTATGCAAATTAAACGCATGAAGTAAAACAATACCGTGTGGGCGTGAGAAAGATGCACGATCGGAATTATTACAATAGAGAATTGTGTTCCAAACAAAATTGGTAGCCCGTCCTATTTAGCAAATGCAATGATTGTTCACCTTTGTCGAACAAGTTCAGTGCGACTCGTTGAGTAGATCAGACGTAATTGTCAAAGACTTAGAAAGTCAGTTGAAATAGTTTTCAAAAAAGTAGTGGAAGTTTCAAGTGCATAACTAGTAGCAGTATTGCAATTGTAAGCTCCTTAAATTGAATGGCTAATAGTTTGGAAGAACTAGTGTCCTTTTTTTGTAGTTTTTCTCGGTCAAATAGCAACAATTTGGTGTTTGAAGCACGTGATTGAGACTGTCCGGTAGTGTAGATTCGGACCAAAGACGGTAAGGCCAACGGAAGGGTTAAATAATTTAAGCGTGTGCTAATTCGTTGGAACCCATTGATCAGAATACTCGCTAATCGATGCGGGTATTTTCCTAGGTTTTGAGAATTGAGGGAAGAACCACAGCGCTCGACCTGTGAGCGGAGCTCTCATCGCAAGCGAGACCGTCACCTGCCAACCCGCCACCCACCGGCTTTTGTCGCACTGTACGCCGACTCTCCGTGGTGCTACAACAACAACCACCGGCGTGACATCGCTATCACTATCTGCGCCAAAGTTATCGCCCAGGAGTTGGTCGGATACACCGCCAGTATTACACCGTTGCGCGGTGACACGAACCCCATCGTGTGTCTGGGATTCCGAATTTGTAAAAGTGCGGTAGTGAGGTAGTACTTTCCGTCTACGTCTCAAGCATGACCGAGTATAGAAGCTATCACGATATTGGACGATATTGCATGCGAACACGCCAACGAGGTGTGAATACGATTTCGAATTGAACGCCGACGAATAAGAGCATCTCCGCCGAGAATCTTCGCTTCGAGGGATTTTGCTGCAGGGTTTGTTCCCGTTACATTTACCGAAAGGTCAGAGCTAGATAGTAAGTCTAATATTAAGGAAAACTAGATAATAAGGAATAATTAGAGCTAGGTTTTGAGTGACTAAAAGCTTGCTGACAGGCCTCTTTAAATATTTGAATGAGATTTTAAAAACACGAAATTTAAAGCAAGCAGTGATTACGTCTAGGAAGGCAGACGAATCAAACGGTTCTTGTTCGAATTTAATTATTTCAGATTTAATTGGCTATCGTTTCGATCTTGTTTTCTTCTTTGATTAGTAAGTTTGTTGTTGGGTTTCTTATTAGATTTTGTCCTTGAATTCTTGGTTTACAATTTTTTGGTTGCATATTGGGATTCATTGGAATGTATTCGAGTGTTTGAGCACTCTATTAACTCGCCCTATTTTAAGAGCCTCTGCCGGGCCCCCAAACAGCCTCAGCAGTCTCTCCCCTCGGAGAGTGGCGCTTAAGCTGCTAAGGTCAGGAACTCGTTCATTCGTTACAAAATCATCGCTGGGAATGTGGGTGCCAAACCTTGTTAATCGTTGCCTAATGTTAGTGATCGTTCAGCCTGTAAAACCTTTGGCTGAAAACGGTATAAATTGTGTAGTTTTACATCTGTATTGAAACAGTTATTAATTGCTTCATTAGGGTTTGGTGTTTTATGAATCATCATCTTCCTAATCTTTCTGGAATCACGTGCTTACTGGAACTGAGTCTGATTATAAGCTTAGTGTTCTTATGAGCACTTATTATCTCTAATAACAAAACAATTATTAACAGAGAGCTTCCTTTGCCAATTGACTGCATTTTTGAATTCGTACATTGTATACCAAGCACGAAGTTGAAAGAATATCCTTCACGAAAAGATCCTCGACCATTGGAATGTTTTTTTCTGAATAGATGCGCGTTTACCGTTACAACTATTCGAGCTCAGAATGATAATAAAATAAAATTTTCCTTTATAGTACATATATGTGTTTGTATTGTTTGACTTAATTGCATTTCCAAAACGTTATGAAATATTTAACAACAACATTGCAGGTTTTGTGGATTGTGCTGAAATATTGTAAACCTTTATAATTTAATGCTATTCTTCTTCTTCTTGGTATTATGTCCCCACTGGGGCAATGCCTGCTTCTCAGCTTAGTGTTCTTATGAACACATCCACAGTTTTTAACTGAGAGCTTTCTTTGCTAAAGTTGCCATTTTTGCATCCGTATATCGTGCGGCAGGTACGACGACACTCTATGCCCAAGGAAGTCAATGAAAATTCCATAACGAAATGATCCTAGACCGACAAGGAATAAAGTTCAGACACTTTCAGCATGGCTTTGCTTTGTAGCCGCGGACATTACCACTATGCTAAGGAAGTAACAGTAACAGAAGTAACACTGGTGAAATTTCCTTCGACCACACATTTAACTATCAATCCAAATTTTCTATATTCCATATCCTATGCGCATTGCTTTCCTTTGTGTTTAACGTTTCATACTAGCGCCTTCTGTAGGCCTTGTTCCACAGAACCGTGCAACATAGCCACCAGATGAAAATTGTATGAAATGGGCGATGGATTTTAATTAACATGGTGTTATGTCTGTTTGTCTATGCTTAAGGGATTTCTTGGTCTTGATAGTCCAATCACCAACCGAGATAAGCGCCTTTTGCTCTGACTCACAATTGTTAACCACATCTACCTCAGTCTTGTGATGGGATAGTCGCAATTTCCTAGACCTCATCCATTGCTCAACTACGGAAATAGAGTGAACTGCGATCAACTCTACTTCCTCCATGCGTTCGCCATAGACCACTAGGGCATAGGTTCCCAAACTTTTTGGTTACGCGACCCACCTAGCCAATAAGCGTATTATATTGGAAAATTGTCCAGAGACAAGCTTTGTACTGAAGCTTCTGAGGTCACTTATTACTTTGTTCGGAATGGGATTTGAACACAAGACGTAATTGACATTGGAATGCACTATGCTGCCGTGTATAGCAAGTCAGACCCATCCGTAAAAAGTAGGCATTGAAAAAATGGGCTCTGAAGTTTCCTAATTCGTTTTCGTTACGAATATTCGTAAAATTCCAGTAAATAAAATATGTTCCAATCTGAATGAAACTTCCAGAGTTTGCTTTTCACTCCGTTATCTTTCCAATAAAAATATAAAGATGATCAAATCACAAAAATGTTTGTGCTAAAATTTACATAATTATGTAGTGGAACTGATATGCAGTTACATTTCATTATGGGACAATACGACTTGATATTTTTTTCTGATTTTTCTTAAAAAAAATCATCGTGTTTCATTAGTACAGCTGAAAGAACATTAGAAGTTATGTTGAAAACTGAACTCAACTCAATTTTGACGAAATGCAGATGGAACTGACTTGCGATTCACGGCAGTATGCTTCATTGAAACGACAGTAAATAAAAATCTATCTTCTAACTCGCAACTGCTCGTTACAAGATGAAAATATGAACATAGAAAACTTTTATAACAACATGAACTGTTTGAATGTCTTGACATCTATCAAAATTCCATATAGAACTGATTATGTACATATAGTAGATGTTCCACTGCGCAATATTGAGTCACGGAACCAATTATAATCGAACATACATACACTTCAATTTTTTTTGGATCCTGATAGTTTGAAAATATTATGTCGGAGAACATTGAATATTTTCAAATTTAAGGGTTATTTTATATTTTCAAGAAAAGCTCATTTTTCAGCTAAAACAGCTATATGGGGAATTTTCTACGACAGAGTATTTTTTAACCATAACATCTCAGCTGAAGTGCTAAACGTTTTTGAAGAAATGTCGGAAAAGCATGAAGGTATAAAAAATAAATGAGTACTATGATGTTCCTCTCAAACAGCTTCCCAAAAAATATTTGTTCCATTAAACGATATTTCCATGGGTCGATAATTCCTTCGAATCATAGAAGTTTGCTGTAGACCCTTTCATTAATAATTATTCAAATGTTTTAGCCTTAAATCTTAGCCTTAGAAGAGTTTTGATAGTGCCGGCAGACCCAATGTCTGATTACTTTAAGAAACAGGTTTAGTGATTAAGTAAGAATATGATGGAAAAGTTCCAACAAGTGGCCAAAGTTGGGAGATAAATTCATATTTTGGATTTTTTTGCGACCCGCCAAAGACTGGCTACGACCCCCAGAGGGTCACGATCCACAGTTTGGGAAACTATGCACTAGGGTGATAGTCCTAGGCAAAGCCTGCAATCTAAACGCCCGTCATATTTGCTCAGGTATGAAACTCGAGGTGCCCTACTGATAACCAAAAGCTGATTATAAGCTTTCAAAACTGTTATGACTATCGCCTTTTCGTGATAACCACGTAGTAACGGATGCCATTCCTTTCCTATTTATTTATTCAAAATATCGTACGGACTTAATTCCCTATAAAAAAAGTAAAATCAATTTCTTATTCTATTTAAAAATATATTTTTCGTCACGTCAAAACCAAATTTGTTTCCAATATCGTTGAATGCTTCCTTAGCCGAATGGTTAGAGTTCGCGGCTTCTAAGAAAAGCCATGCTGAAGGTGTCTGGATTCGATTCCCGGTCGATCCAGGATCTTTTCGTAATGGAAATTTCCTTGACTTCCCTGGGCATCGTACATGCCACACGATAAACGAATGCGAAAATGGTAACTTTGGCAAAGAAAGCTCTCAGTTAATAACTGTGGAAGTGCTCATAAAAACACTAAGCTGAGAAGCAGGCTCTGTCCCAGTGAGGACGTGAATGCCAAGAAGAAGAAGAATACGAACCGGGACAATCGGCGAAGATCACAGCGACGTAAAGGGACTAGCGATTGGAAGTTCGGTACGTGGAACTGTAAATCTCTCAACTTCATCGGAAGCACACGCATACTCGCCGACGTGCTGAAGGACCGTGGATTGAGCATCGTAGCGTTGCAGGAAGTGTGTTAGAAGGGATCAATGCATCAATGAACGTTTTGAGGTAACCATACCATCTACCAAAGCTGCGGCAACACGCACGAGCTGAGAACAGCTTTTATAGTGATGGGTGATATGCAGAGGCGCGTGATCAGGTGGTGGCCGATCAATGAGAGCATGTACAAGTTGAGGCTCATAGGCCGGTTTTTCAATTTCAGCATAATAAACGTGCACAGCCCTCACTCAGGAAGCACTGATGATGATAAAGACGCTTTTAACGCGCAGCTCGAACGCGAATACGACAGCTACCCAAGCCACGACGTCAAAATCATCATAGGAGATCTAAACGGTCAGGATAGCCAGAAGGAAGAGTTCAGACCGACTATTGGAAAGTTCAGCGCCCACCGAGTGACGAACGAAAACGGCTTACGATTAATCAATTTTACCACCTCTAAGAATATGGCCATTCGTAGCACCTACTTCCAACACAGCCTTCCATACCGATACACCTGGAGATCACTACAGCAGACAGAATCACAAATCGACCACGTTCTGATTGATGGACGGCACTTCTCCGACATTATCGACGTCAAAACCTGTCGTGGCGTTAACATCGACTCTGACCACTATCTGGAGATGGTTTAACTGTACCCAAAATTCTCCGTCGTTAACAACGTACGGTACTGACGGCCGCCCCGGTATGACCTAGAGCGGCTCAAGCAAGCGGATGTCGCGGTGGCATATGCGCAGCACCTCGAGGCTGCATTACCGGAAGAGGGTGAGCTGGATGAAACCCCTCTAGAGGACTGCTGGAGAACAGTGAAGGCAGCCATCAACAATGCAGCTGAGAGCAACGTCGGGTACGTTGGACGAAGTTGACGTAACGATTGGTTCAACGAAGAATGTAGGCAGATTCTGGAGGAGATGAATGCAGTGCGGGCGGTCATGCTGCAGCAAAGGACCTGACAGAGCGTGGAGTGGTATAGACGGAAAAGGCAACCGCAGACCCGCCTCTTTCGGGAGAAAAAACGCCGCCTGGAGGAAACGAAATGCGAGGAGATGGAACAGCTGTGCCGGTCTCAAGAAACACGTAAGTTCTATCAGAAGCTCAACGCATCCCGCAACGGCTTCGTGCCGCGAGCCGAGATGTGCAGGGATAAGGATGGGAGCATTTTGACGGACGAACGTGAGGTGATCGAAAGGTGGAAGCAGTACTTCGACGGGCACCTGAATGGCGCTGAAAGCACAGAAAATGCAGGATGGGACAACGGAGGAAATGCCTTCGTCAGCTCTGAGGAGAAAGGAAATCAACCAGCCCCCACTTTGAGGGAGATTAAGGATGCCATTCACCAGCTCAAGAAAAATAAAGCTGCTGGTAAGGATGGTATCGGAGCTGAACTCATAAAGTTTGGCCCGGAGAGGCTGGACATTTGTCTGCACCGGCTGATAGGCACAATCTGGAAAACAGAACAGCTACCGGAGGAGTGGAAGGAAGGGGTAATATGCCCATCTACAAAAAAGGTGACAAGGTAGATTGTGAGATCATTCGAGCGATCACCATTCTAAATGCGGCCTACAAAGTATTATCCCAGATCATCTTCCGTCATCTGTCACCTGTAACAAACGAGTTCATGAGAAGTTATCAAGCTGGCTTCGTTGACGGCTTCGTTTACTGTACGGCAAATCCTCCAGAAATGTCTTGAATACCAGTCCCAAGGCGGCATACGATAGTATCGACCGCGTAGAGCTATGGAAAATCATGGACGAGAACAGCTTTCCCAGGAAGCTCACGAGACTGATAACAGCGATGATGGAGGGTGTGCAAAATTGAGTGAAGGTTGCAGTGCCTGTTGTTCAATATTGCGCTAGAAGGTGTAATGCAAAGAGCCGGGTTCAACAGCCGGAGTACAATTTTTAAGAGATCCAGTCAATTTGTTTGCTTCGCGGATGATATGGAAATTGTCGGCCGAGCATTTGAAAAGGTGGCAGACCTGTACATCCGCCTGAAACGCGAGGCAGCAAAAGTTGGACTGGTGGTGAATGCGACCAAGACAAAGTACATGCTAGTTGGTGGGGCCGAGCGTGACAGGGCTCGCCTAGGTAGCAGTGTTACGATAGACGGGGATACGTTCGAGGTGGTCGACGAGTTCGGCTACCTCGGATCCTTGCTGACGGCAGACAATAACGTTAGCCGTGAAATACGGGGCGCTTCATCAGTGGAAGTCGGGCCTACTATGGCCTCCAGAAGAACCGCCCGCATCAAATGTACCATGTACAAAACGCTAATAAGGCTGGTAGTCCTCTACGGGCATGGAACATGGACGATGTTCGAGGAGGATCTGCAAGCACTTGGAGTCTTCGAACGTCAGATGCTTAGAATGATCTTTGGAGGTGTGCAGGAAAACGGTGTGTGGCGGCGAAGGATGAACCACGAGCTCGCCCAACTCTACGGTGAACCCAGTATCCAGAAGGTGGCAAAAGCTGGAACGATGAGATGGACAGCACATGGAAGAAAGCCGGACAGCAACGGTTGGAACAAGAAGGCGTGGAGAGCAGCGAGCTAGGTGGGCGGATCAAGTGCGTACCGATTTGGCGAGCGAGGAGCAGAACCGAGAATGGAGAGATGCAGTCACGAACCGAGTGTTGTGGCGTGAATTGTTGATTTAGTGTCATTTGTTTAGAAGTTAACTAAATAAATTAAATCTAGCTGACAGCTATGTCTATATACCGATGGGTCAACTTGTGGTTTCCCCACTTTTAGTTATAGCACCGATGTCTGTCCATTCCATACATCCGGGATGACTCCTTGATCTATGGAGCGAACCATTACGGTAACGAACATGTCCGGATTTGTGATGATAGTCGTATTGAGGGCAACATTCAAGATACCATCTGTTCCCGCTTCATTATATAACGCGAATAATTCTGCGACTTCTACAAGTTTTTCGTTCGCCATCAGGCCCGTCCTTTTCTTTGTACTTTTCAGTCGTACATATGACTTTTTCCTCTCGTCCACTCTTAAACTACCACACTACATCTATTCATTCATAGCCATCGAGACGGACAAGAAACCGTTTATTGCACGCCTTTCCTTACGCCTGATACACAGGCATTCTGCTAACCAGAATAAAACCTATCTGCCGGCATAACACCAACCCATACACTCCCGCATGAACTGGCATAGATGGAGCCGGACTCCAAGGTCTGCAATGGCTCAGTACAAGTGCAGCACCAATTCCTTCCCCTTCCTTTCGTTGGTCTTCATTCTGACGAGGCGAATGGCGCTGTTGCCTAAAAATAGAACATCACGAGCACCTAAGCACACAGGATGCCTGTTAGTCCCAAGCAGTAAAATTCCGTGCAATATCTCTGTGATAACATATTTAATTAATACTCTTTATAGCGCATTCGAAAGGCAATAAGTTTTTCCTACTTTGTAGGTATTTTGACAAAAACATGTTCTGAATTTTGTTTACTTTATTTTTACTTAAAGTTGTGACATTCTTCGAAGAACACAATTAAAAAACATGGTTAATTTTCTCTTCAATGGAATCTTATATTTTTTGAGGAGCACTTGCGAAAGATCGGAAAAAATATGAAAACAACTTATAACACTGCGGAACACGTTTTTGTCTCCAGCATCAAATTGCCTCTATTTACTCAATTAAGGGTTACTGAATGCATTGCCGTTTACAGAAATATCATAGCACATCTAGTTTTTGAGATATTGGTTGTTGAAAATGCAAAAATTGACTATTTCAGCCAGCTTGCATGCAAGTTTGCCAGCTTGTAAGGAAATTTATTTGCATAATTTGTCACAGAATTCAAACTTTATGTGTATAACAATACTTGTCATCAAAGTTTATAATATTTTTGGTGCGGTAAAGTTATTTTTTGATGGTTTAGAAAAGTATTGTATTTTGCCATATAAAAGAAACGAGAAATTTGTATGGAGACTGCAAGCATGTTGAAAAAGATCGGTTTGATTTAAATTTGATCGTGAAATTTCAACCAAAATATATCTAAAACGAAAGTTTAAGTCCTCTTTTGCATGCTTGGTGGATAAGATCACAAAAAGTTTGATAAAATATGCTTCAAATTTTAGGTAAACATCAATAAAACCAATGTTTTATACAACTTTGGCGACCGGTAGCTAAAAATTGTGACGTGCTGGGAAATTTCTGTGAACGGCATCAGATTCAGCAACCCCTAATCTACTAGAGACACATAATTTGATCCTTGAGACACGCAAAAATGTCATTTTTGTTGCGCTGTGTAATTAATAAAAAAAAAACATTTAAGTCATCGTGCAAAAGATTGGGTTCACTCCTCAGTGTGGTTTATTATTTACGGTAAAATATGCTATAAACTATTGAAATCGGTTGCCAAATGGCAGAATTTCGGACGAGACTTTGGTAAGTGCGAGTGCTTTTCAAAGAATATAAGATTACAGTTCTACTGATGCATCAATTAAATTTTAGCCAATCTAATGCTGAGAAAATCAGGCATGGTTTTTCAGTGTATTTTTTGAAGAATCTTCTTCTTCTTTCTGGCGTTACGTCCCAACTGGGACAAAGCCTGCTTCTCAGAATAGTGTTCAATGAGCACTTCCACTGTTATTAACTGAGAGCTTTGTTTGCCGATTGACCATTTTTGCATATGTATATCGGGAAGTCGAGAAAATTTCCTTTGCGAAAAGATCCTCGACCATCGGGATTCGAACCCACGACCCTCAGCATGGTCATGCTGAATAGCTGCGCTTTTACCGCTACGGCTATCTGGGCCCTACATTCTTGAAGAATGTAAAAATTTAATAAACAAAATTCAAGAAATGTTTTTGTCAAAATACCTACAGTAAATTTATCTGATTTTCTTTCGAATGAACTACTGAATACCAAACTAAGGTATTCCATACCAAATAATTTCCAATACTTACAACCTGAATGAGGTTTGAATGAGCTCTGAATAAGAAGTAAAATACCTCAAATAATACTTTCTGCATATTCAACAAATACCAAGATAATTAGATCTGGTATGGTAATACCTAAATAATACATAATAGATCTTCATACAAAAGTGAAATTTTTCAATAATAGTTCAATACCTCCAGCAGTCCTCAATTGCTATCGAATACCAAAATGAAGTATTTTTATTTGTTTTAAACAATTTTTGCCAACACTCTTATAATACCAAAATGAGGTATTGACAACTGAACAATACCTAATTAATGAATGATACCAAAAAATGGTATGCATAAGTTATTGCGAGTTTTTTTTCCTCCTCGGGATTGCTTCAATTAGACGTGTAATCGCAGAGTGGAAGTGAACCAAAACTTTTACACGGGAGTGTTAGTATTTCCTCAAAATTAAACCACCAATTAAACGATTTAAGGCCAACTCAGCCTCCACAGAAAAAAAACATCCTTTGGCAGTTTTGGATCTGAAAGGGTTAAGTGGTAATTGAAAAAAAGAATATCGCAGCCCAGGAAGCAAGTGCTAACTCGCATAAGGTAAAACTATTACAACCGAGAGCCGCTATTTATGCTTATCGCTGCTTATTCATCTGGCAGGAAGAACGCGAGCACGCGCGTGTGCGGTTTCAACAAACATACTCCTCTTGGGCTTCATAAAAATTGTAGGATGCTCCCGGGCAAAGAAGAACCGCTGTGGAAAGTCGTAAATTCCAACCCGTTATTCGTGTTAGGTAACAAACTGAGCATAATCTGAGGAAAATCTACCGGAAAGCAAAATGGACATCAAATACAAAATTTTTTTGTTCGGGTATCCTTTCGCAACGATTTGAAACTGAGCTCAACGAGGGTCACACGAACATTCTCTTTCGCGCAATCATGCGACCAGCTGTGTGACAATTTTCCTCCCACATCTTCGATGGCTTAGAAGGAAATAAACGGAGAACATGCCTTTTCTTCGTTCTTCCCCATGACTGTCTTCCCATTCTAGCCAGCACATGGAAGATGGTCCGAGCCAGATGATCCCAATCAAAATTTAAATTGCAATCCTTTGATTTTGCTCCCTTTACTTTCACACTGTTAAATGTTGGGTAAGTGTCTATTATCTATTATCGGTACATTGATTTTATCGTATGTTTTGAAATAATGATTAATTTAAAAATCCAGGTTCTTATTGTAAAGGAAATTTCCTTGACTTCTCTGAGTACAGTACTAGACAGGATAGAGCACGCGTTGAATTTTGTTTCATATAAAAAAATCAAGTTTAGAAGGTAGAGGAAATCTACAGCACTTCATAAACATATTTTAAGTGTATCGCAAATCATCCCTTAAAAAAATATGTGATTTTGAATGGGGTATTAAAATTACCGTAAATTCGGGTGTAATTGATCAGTAGGGTGAAATTGATCACCGTGTCACGCGATTTTATTTCTTACTAATAGTGCACCAAGCTCATTGCAACTTATAGTAAATGAACGTTGTTTGTCTTAAATAATGTCTAATTGTGTATAGTGAAGTTTTTTTTTGCCACAGAATGTTTATTTCTATGAAAATAATGTAAAATTCTAGAATCAAGTTTAGTGTGAAATTGATCATCATCTATAAACTTCTAGTTCTAGACAAGGATTTGGACATGGTGTAAACCTGAAAGTTTGTGAGGATGCTAACAATATATCTCCAAAACAGATTTTACTATCGAAACTCTTACCAATTTGCTCGTTTTGTTGAAAAATTCAATTTTCTGCAACAAAGTAGGGAAATCCTGTGGAAATTGCCTACATTTAGGCGTTTTTCGCGGATTCTTGAAATTTAATTATTGATTATTTCCATAAATATTGTCTTGTTAAGAATTTGGCAAGCAGATTTGGATTCAGGAGGCCCAAATTAAGTATGTAAAGTTGATTTCGAAACTAACAATAACAACATTGACAAGTGATCAATTTCACCCCGAAAAGGGATTCCCCGATTTTTAATTTTAGACCAGATTTTTGGCACTAACATCACATTTGTTGAAAAATTTCGGTACATGAGCCAATGAGATTCACCGTCGTACTTGTTTTCCTGCATTTAGTTGTATGATATTGATAACAGTTTAGAAAGCATACCAAGAAAACAGTAAAAAATGATCAATTTCACCCGAAATTACGGTAGTTCAGGAATCAAAATATTTTTTAGCAATATGCTTTTCTGCAATACTGCTTACTTTGGTAATGGAAAAAGTTTTAAGAAAAACCAAACTAAACTTATGAAACATTTGGCAAAACGGAAGATATTCAATAACACAAAAATTTGTATTTGGAATCTTGTGATTTTTCTGCTGTGAAAAATTAAAAGTTTTTGGTCAATCATAGCACTAGAAGCTGATACCTGAAAAAATATGTGTTAAACTGGCAAAACCATCCGTAAAATGGGGTATCTAACCCGCATTATAACTTTGACTACAAAAGACCGACAACTTACTTAACGAAATTCAATTCTTCAAAACAAATTTACATTTGAATTTGGCGGGGCACATCAAGTCAGAGCTTAGGAGTCTTAGAGTCTCAGGAATTGGAAATATTTTAGGCATTTATTCTATTATCACTATACAACAAAGTTTGAAGGAATTCGTCACCTGACCTGAGGAATACCTGACAGTCTAATTATAGTTAACATGAATTTGGTCTAAATCGTGTCAGCGAAAACCTTGTTACATGTTGAGGCCATTTTTCCAATCAAAGCCAAACATTGGTATGTTTCGATAAACGCTTAGCATATCCCAATCCAGGATCAACTGCAATGATGTTAAATAGTAGTTTGAGGGTGAAGTTTCATGTTACCATGTTACAACGCTATACCAAAAACAGAAAAACAACTTTCGATAAGTTATGGCATTTATGAGTAATTTTACATGATTATCTACACAAAATGGTTGTAACGTCTTAGATCGCGAAATTAAAATCGAACATCAAGTTAATTCAACATATTTAGAATAGTCTTGATACTCGTTACGCTACCACTCACTAATGTGGAGTGCACTCGATCTAGGGACGTTCCAATACATCTGATATATCGTAATATCGCTATTTTGGTTTCGATATTCGATACTTTGGTGTCGATATTTCCTTTTCAATATATCGATGATATCGGTATTTTCTTTCAATACATCGTACAATAATTATTGTATAATTATAATACAGTCGACTCTCCACATCTCGATGCTCTACATCTCGATATTTCTCCTTATGTCGATGGTTTTTTCAGTCCCTTCATTCTGCATATAAATTTCCTCTCCATATCTCGATATCCTCCTTATCTCGATATCTCCATATCTCGATGTGATTGTTGATTTTACGCTCCCGATTTTCTCTCCGTATGTCGATAAGCACTTTACCAAAGGATACTAGACCACATGAAATGAAATGACGTCTGCTTGTTTATTATTATTCCTATTTTCCTAACAACGGATCGGTTTTCAATCTAGTATTCATTAACAATATGTTCTGTGTCTCGATCTCTCCTATCTCGATGGTCCCTTTGATATCGAGATGTGGAGAGGCGACTGTATATGGAAAATAAATGGATTTAAAGACACCCTCAGTGTATAAGTGCTGGTGATCTTCTATTTTTAGGCAACAATGGTGCCTGCCCTGTCAGAATGCAGACCATTGAGGGGAAGGGGAAGGAGTTGATGATGCATTCAACTTGCTCCCACGAAGGATCGTATATACCACTGCGTCTAAGCCAGTTCATGCGGGAAGGGAGAAGTGGTACGGTAATTTTTATGGCAGAGAGGCTTGCTTGTTTTGGTTAGCAGACTGCTTATGTATCAGGCGTAAGGAAAGGCGTGCTATAATGATGAAAGAATGGAAGCGTAGGGAAACGGTTTATTTCTGCCCGTCTCGGGTTCTAGCAAATGCTATGAACTGTAATAGATCAATTGTGATATATTAATAGTGGAAGATAGAAGCAAGCGAAAGATACAACTACAAAGTACGACGAAATGGGTGGGCCTGGGATTTAACCCATGACCATCTGCTTATGAAGCAGAAATGGTAGCCATTTGACCACAAACCCCGTCTTCATAATAGTTATTTTTTTGTATTTAAAAATCTGTTTCCGTTTGAATTGTACTTCAATGTATCTTGAACAGAAAATGTTGTGTACCGTCGTTGGGGGTGACAATGGGTCAAAAACGGATATGTACGATTTATTTATTGAATAACTTTCGCAATTTAACTCTAATAAACTTCAAATTTGGTGTGTTTGTACTTTGATAGTTCTTTAACAAATGTCCTGAAAAATATTTATTATCTGCGGCGCTGTGAAAAATGACCCAATCTCACCTCATAGAGGGGGTGACATTGGGTCACTCTAATTGAAATAACTTGTTTTTAAGAATATGACTACAAAACCATTCACAGCTGAAAAATATTGATCAAATACGATGCAAAAAAGACGAAAAGACATCTAAGATGTTTCACAAGTATGATTAACCCACTTTAAAGAACGTTTATAGCAAAAAATTGAAAAGCTATGAGAAAAAATATGTAAACCCAGCATTTATCGTCAAGTTTATACAAATTTTCTTGTTTTTCCCCTCAAATTGTCTTCAAAGTCTCATTCCCATTGCCATAGAGCCTATTCAGTTTCCCCAAAAGTCAATAGAAACAGTGATTCTTTTAAACTTTCGCAAGTAGTTAAATTTCGGTGCGACATTCCACGATCAATACATTGTAGGCAGATGTTGACATCATAATTTCATCGGTATTTCAGCGATCCAACTCTTTTATACTTCCGTGAGTTGTTTCTATAATATGAAAACACTAATAAATAATTAAATAAAAAAACTCTTTGATTAAATATTACAATGTTGTTGAGCATGAAAAACAGTTGCTGGTTTGAGAAGTTGTCAAAATGCGTTGCATTGCTATTCAATGCACGGAATCTTCAACTAGACTTGTTTGATGTTTCAGCGATGCTGTATTTTGAAAGAATAAACACATCTTAATGAAGAAAGAGTATACATGGCACCGTAAAACGACAAAAAGGCATGATTTATCTTTTTTTTATCAAATTTTACCAACAATGCAAAATAGGACTTTCAGATATAATTTGGTTGAAATTGCATGACTAAATTTAGATTAAATCAATTTTTTTCAACATACCAGCACTCCAGACAAAATCATTCGTTTCTCTTATATGACTAAATGCAATACTTTTAAAATCCATCTAAAATAACTTTTGCGCATCAGAAATATTATGAACGTTGTTGATAAGTAGTGTAATATACATAAAATTTGAACTCTGTGGCTAATTAGGGTGTCGGTGCCATTAGTGGACTACCTAAGCTATAAAATATCATAACAAAATAACGAAAAGACTTAACAGAAATCTTTTGACGTCAACAGAAAGATTTTAACCTGTACTATATGGGAAAAATATAAAAAGTGTGATAAAACTAATTTTTTAACATAAAATCGCTTGAGCCACTATTGGTACATGTGTTCCAGTAGTTGCACTAGTGCTCCAGTAGTAGACGTTCGGGAATGATACAAGGAATTTTAAACAAAATGATAAATATTTACATAGGTCTAACATTCTTCCTTCGGAACAGCAACTAATATTTTTCGAATGAAGCATAAAGAACATCTCTGGGACTTTTTTTTATTTTTATACACCCATTTTAAAAACTGCTTCCATCCGTTGATCCACTACTGGAACACGGCGGCAACTACTGGTGCTAGGGAGCAAATTTTTTGCGTAAATTTTATTATTTATATGACTTTTTGATAAAATAAAAAGCTGAAATTTGGCAAATCGATTCAACTAGAGGCAATCCGTCCACCAAAAATAGCACAGGCCGTTTTTATCGAAAAATGTACGTTTTATTGCATAGTCCAATCTACTGGTACATTACAACCATTGGTACCAGCACCCTAATCAAATAAATAGCCGTACAAGCTGAAAAAAACTTGCATGCAAGTTGACTGAAATCGTCAAATTTGTCATTTTCAACAGCAAATATCTCAAAAACAAGACGTGCTATGATATTTTTGAAAACGGCAATGGATTCAGCAGCCCTTAGTTAAGTAAATAGTGGTATTTTGATGCTTGAGACAGAAACGTGTTCCATTTGTAACCCCGTTTGTGGTCCTTAGCATCTTGTCCAGTAACTCTTATCCTTACCTCCTACCATGGGTGATAAGGTAACCAATAGCGTAAAAATGATTTGTTCTGATAGGTTTTTGTTACACATCATTCCATAGTCAACACTTCTATTAATATACTCCTGGAATATCAGAACAAGATCTGATATAGTTTCATTGGTGCAGTATGTCAAAGTTAGAATGTTTAAGAAATATAAAGAATGCAGTGCACAACACAACATAAGGTATACGTTGAATTGAATGTACTGCAGAATCTTTATACGCTGCTCGAAAGCATATTTAAAATGCTATCTTAGAAAAATAAAATGAAATAAAAAACATACCGTAAAATCGGGTGTAATTGATCAGAAAGATTAAATTGATCATCGTATCACACGATTTTATTTATTCGTAATGGAGCACAAATATCAATGTAAGCTGCAATAAATGAACGTTGTTTGTCGTAACTATTGTCGAATTGTGTGTTGTGAAGTTTTTTTTGCGTGAAAGAATGTTTATTATAATGAAAATAATGTAAATTTCAAAATCATGCACGGTGCAGTATTGACAAACACCTATAAACTTCTATTTCTAAGCAAGGATTTGAACATGGTATAAACCTGAAAGTTTGTGAGGATGCTTGAGATATATCCCTAAACCACATTTCATTACCAAAACTCGTACCAATTAGCTCATATGTTTGAATTAATTGAATTTCTGTTAGATATCATTGAATTCCTTGGGAAATTGCAAACATTTAGGCGTTTTCCGCGTAATTGTTGAAATCTAACTGTTCGTTATTTATATAAATATTGCATTGTTTAGAATTTGACAAGCATATTCGGATTCAGAGAGCTCAAATTTATCATGTAGAGTTGTTTTGAAAACTGACAATAATGGCATTGACAAGTGAGCATTTTTTTAAATTATCGGACAGGTTTGGGCCGGAGGTTCTCCGATTTGCATGAAATTTTCACCAGAGGTAGAGCTCGTGGATACATGACCAAAAGTGAAATTCAAAAAAAATATAGTGGCCTATTTTCCCGGAAAACTCTAGATGAATTTTCACGATTTCTCTATATACCTCAAACTTTGAAAATTCATATCTCCTAAACTATGCATCGTAGAACAAAAGTTTTTTAGTGAAATCTAAAGGAAATTTTCTCAGCAATCCATTAAAAATATAAAAAGAAAAATTTTTCTTGGAAAATTTTTCACCATGGAGAAAATTGTCGGAAAAATAGCGTAAAAACTATCGTCTGTATCATGAAAAATTTTCAAAAAAATATTTTTTGTTTCATCAATCCATACCCTAACTTTCGTCCATAGACGCCAAAGTGGTATCTTTTACCGTTTAGGCGACAGAACTGAAAAACCGATGACCACCCGCACGCTTCCCATAGGAAAATGTGTTCTATTGTGGGCCTCATAACCGTGCGCTAACGGCGGCAGTAATTTACACGCATTGTAAGTGTAACACAGTAAACCATCCTTTCCTTTCCAGTCAGAAGAAGCTTTTCGTCAATCGGACCACTCTCCATTGGTCAGTTGGGTGTTTTTTGTGCCCTTCATCAGCAACGTTTAGTGTTAAAGCTAACAGCCTCTATGAAAGTCGCACGGGAAGTTCTTGTTACAATCAATCATTATGGTAACGTTTGAAGGATCAAATCTCAAGATCCACTTTCTTTAAGGTAAAACATCTCGGAATCCAAAAATGGCCGGCAAAATGGCCGACTTGTACCCCTACTCACGTTTTCAAGGGCACAAAACTGTAGAAATAGTGGGCAAACGTTTATGATCTTCTTATTTTAAGCTTTCTGCTAGTGCACAAAGCCAAAATAAAAAGTACATTGTTGTTGGATGCTTTCATCACGAGATTTGTGCGTTTGAAGTTTCAGTGCAATCTTAAAAGTTGATTCCGAACTGTTTCCCCTTAAAAACTTATAAATATATTGTTAACTAGTGGTCCCGGCAAACTTCGTCTTGCCATCAAGTAGGCTGTTGAAAAACACTTTTGATCATCCCATATAAAATGACAGTTTCGATCGCGCTTGTTTTTTCAACTTTCCCGGTGAATATCCTGGGATTTTTATAGATACAAGCACATCGGAACCCTTGACGAACAAAACTGAGGAGGAATCATTCAGATCCGTTGACCCGTTCGTAAGCCATTTCGTGACATACAAACACCATTCCATTTTTATTTATATAGACTAGTGGTCCCGGCAAACTTCGTCTTGCCATCAAGTTGGCTATTGAAAACCGCTATAAATCGTCCCATACAAAATGACAGTTCCGTTCAGTCCCGTTTCTCCTACTTTCCCGGTGAACATCCTGAAACTTTTATACACACAAACACGTCGGAACCCTTGAAGAACAAAATGGGGGAAGAATTATCCAAATCCGTTGCCCCGTTCGTGAGCCATTTCGTGACATACAAACACCATTCCATTTTTATTTATATAGATATGTTATTTCGGCCAGGACGTCTTTCCTACGTTGTGTCTTTTACGATCCAACGGACGGCAAATCAAGCGAACGGCTTCACTTTAACAGATTTATTACCACTGAGAGGCAGCATGCCTACTCGGCGGAGAAACGAAAGAAACTACATTCTTACAAATTCAATGGGTGCGCCTTATATAGACGCACGATACGGCCAGACAAAACATACAATAATTATTCATTACGCGCGTACGCTTCAAAATACAGTTTGGCGCGCTGTTGGGTTGGCGCCAACTGTAGAGGCTGCACGCTGACTGGCAGTGGAATATTCCACAGCAGCCATCAATGGAACAATAGATAGCGTCCCTGAGTGTTATACAGTTGATTGATATTATATACATGCAAATACTATACTATATTCTTCCAAGGAACAATCAGAATTTATCTCAAATATATCACTTTGTTTAGATAACAAAACTGAAAATTTATTCGCGCGCTTTTAGTTAATAATCTAATCATTTGATAAATTGAACAAAATTTGAAAAAAGCAAGAAAATTACAAATAGCAGTTTATGTATGCATAAATATTATTTTTGCTTGGCAACTGTATGATACTGAGGGTCAAGCATGGGAAACACTCACTCAGTAATTGTGTTTCCCTCAATCGCTTCCACACACAGTCGGGAGCGAGAAAGCCGTTTTTTTAACCAAGCCGAACGTTTCAATTTCCAGTGCCCACTCTGCTTCTTCGGCGAGCACTAAACAAAACAAAAAACGGCATCTGATCAGTCGAATGCAATACCGAAATTCGGCGAATGGATGCTAAGTGCATTAACTCGTGCCTCGCAGATACAAATGTATTGGTATTCACTTCTCTTCGCGTTCCTTCCGATTGTCGCTTTTACACAATCGGTTTTGACGCTTTCATGCTACACTCCGCCTAGGACGGTTCAGCTAGCACTGAATGTTCGATAGCAGCAGATTGTTTGCTATTTTTCATCGGTGGCGTTCGGGTGAGTGAGTGAATTTTCCTATGCTTGCTGAGGGTCAGTTCCTCTTACGTAAATGTTAGGATCGTTTTCAATTAAAGACTGTTGGTCTCAATAGTAAAGGTTACGAATAAAGGACATACAAAACACCCAACAGACCAAAGGAGAGTGCTCCGATTGACGAAAAGCTTCTTCTGACTGGAAAGGAAAGGATGGTTTACTGCGTTACACTTACAATGCGTGTAAATTACTGCCGCCGTTAGCGCACGGTTATGAGGCCCACAATAGAACACATTTTCCTATGGGAAGCGTGCGGGTGGTCATCGGTTTTTCAGTTCTGTCGCCTAAACGGTAAAAGATACCACTTTGGCGTCTATGGACGAAAGTTAGAGTATGGATTGATGAAACAAAAAATATTTTTTTGAAAATTTTTCATGATACAGACGATAGTTTTTACGCTATTTTTCCGACAATTTTCTCCACGATGAAAAATTTTCCGAGAAATGTTTTTCGTTTTCTATTTTTAATAGATTGCTGAGAAAATTTCCTTTCGATTTCACTAAAAAACTTTTGTTCTACGATGCATAGTTCAGGAGATATGAATTTTCAAAGTTTGAGGTATATAGAGAAATCGTGAAAATTCATCTAGAGTTTTCCGGGAAAACAGGCCACTATAATTTTTTTGAATTTCACTTTTGGTCATGTATCCACGAGCTCTACCTCTGGTGAAAATTTCATGCAAATCGGAGAACCTCCGGCCCAAATTGTCCGATAATAAAAAAAAATCCCCAAGTGATCAATTTCACCCCGAAATGAGATCCCCTGATTTTTATTTTAGAGATATCTATTTGTTAACACTAAAATGACATTTGTTAAAAAAAATTCGCTACATGAGTCGATGAGGCTAACCTTCGTACTTGTTTTCCTGCATTTAGTTGTTTGGCATTGTTAACATTATAGAAAACAGACTAGAAAAACCGTGAAAAATGATCAATTTCACCCGAAATTACGGTACTTAAGGTCGGCTAAATGTGAGGACAAAACCGGAAAAAATATATTTGATTTCAATCGAAACTTTAAACATCCCATACTTTTTTGTCACTTATCACTTATTTGTAAGGGTACCTTAAGATAATAAATCTTTGAGCTGTTTAGTGGAATACCTATAAGTAGACAAAAAACCGAATTCAGTACTGTAACATTGAATTCTACTAGAGTTTGTATTCTTTGACAGATACGCATATTTCGACCTCAACTGTAAGGCCGTCTTCAGTGTCGTATACTAGACTCGACTTAATGGTATAGTACCGTAATTTCGGGTGAAATTGATCATTTTTTACGGTTTTTCTTGTCTGTTTTCTATAATGTTAACAATGCCAAACAATTGAATGTAGGAAAACATGTACGGAGGTGAGCCTCATTGGGTCATGCACCGAAATTTTCTAACAAATGAAATTTTAGTGCTAAGAAATATCTCTAAAATTAAAATTTGGGGAATCTCATTTCGGGGTGGAATTGATCACTTGTCAATGCGATATTTGTTAGTTTTCAAACCAACTCTACATAATAAATTTGAGCTCCCTGAATCCGAATATGCTTGCTAAATTCCTAACAATACAATATTTATAGAAATAATGAATAGTTATATAACAAGAATTACGCCCAAAACGCCTAAATGTATTCAATTTCCAATGGAATTGCCTGATATTTAGCAGAAATTGAATTATTCCCACCGAATGAGTAAATTGGTACGAGTTTTGGTTATGAAATCTGGTTTGGGGATGTATTTCAAGTATCCTCACAAACTTTCAGGTTCATACCATGTGAAAATCCTTGTTTAGAACTTAAAGTTTATGGATGTTTGTCAATACAGCACCGTACATGATTTTGGAATTTACATTATTTTCATAGAAATGAACATTCTTTAACGTAAAAAACTTCACAACATACAATTCGACAATAAATACGACAAACAATATTAATTCACAACAGGTTGTATTGATATTTGTGCTCCTTTAGGACGAAATGAAATCGAGTGACACAATGATCAATTTCACCCTACTGATCAATTTCACCCGAATTTACGGTACTATAGCAATGGTATAGTACTAAATTCGGTTTTTCACCTACTTGCCTTAAGATATAAGCTAAGGGATCGTGAAGATTTCAGCAGCACAAATTTGTACTTTTTTGATTGAGTGCTTTTTGATATATACCAAATATTTTTTTTTACAATTTTCCATTATTAAGAGCTAAAAAATATTTCACAAAGTAATTTAATATCCCAAAATGATTCATATCATCATCAGTTCTAAAATTTCTTATGGATTGCGCAACGTTAATCGCATAAATGACCTATATGCACACCATTAGTAACCAAATTCATTATGTTGCTACAGACCCTATTCAAAAGTTAGTCTCTTAAACTAAAGTGCTTCCCTGCGGTGTCGCTTCAAACTGGGGCAGAATCGCAGAAACAACCTGTAGTTCTTCGGGATGAAAAGATAGACGTTATTATTCATTTGGTTTTACATCAATCAGCTTGATAAAACCTCGCCAACAATATTTCGCCAATTCACTTGGTTCATGGCCGCTTCTCTTCATCCTCGATCTTGTCCTACGCTCTCCAGGTCCTGATGCACCTGGTCAATCCACCTAGCACGCTGCGCCCCACGTCTTATTGTACCAACCGGATCCGAAGCGAACATCATCTTTACAGGGCTGTTGTCCGGCATTCTTGCAACATGCCTGTCCCAGCGAATCCTTCCAGCTTTTGCCACCTTCAGGATACTGGATTCGCCTTAGAGTTGGGCGAGCTCGTGGTTCATTCTTCGCCGCCACACGCCGCCGAAGATCGTCCTTAGCACTCGGCGTTTGAAACCCCAAGAACTTGCAAGTCCTCCTCGAACATAGTCCACGTCTCATTCCCGTAGAGGACTACCGGTCTTACAAGCGTTTTGCACATCGTGATGCGCCTTCGTATTCCCCGTCTAACATTGCTTTCAGCTGTCAACAAGGATCCGAGGTAGACGAACTCGTCCACCACCTCGAAGGAATCCCCGTCTATCGTGACACTGCTTTCTAGGCGGGCCCTGTCGCGCTCAGTTCCGCCTACCAGCATGTACTTTATTTTACGACGCATTCACCATTAACCCGACTCATGTTGCTTCGCGTTTAAGGCGGGTGAACAAATCTGCCACTGTTTCAAATTTTCTCCCAATAATATCCATGTCGTCCGCGAAGCAAATAAATTGTCCGGGTCTCGTGAAAATCGTGCCTCGACTGTTAAGTCCAGCTCTTCGCATGACACCTTCAAGCGCAATATTTAACAACAAGCACGAAAGTCCATCACCTTGTCGAAGTCCCCATCGATGTTCGAATGAACTGGAGTGTTCGCCCGAGATCTAAACGCAGTTTTGCACACCATCAATCGTCACTTCAATCAACCTTTTGAGCTTCCCGGCAAAGCTGTTCTCGTCCATGATATTTAATACCCTAGTAGCACAGATGTTATAATTGAAACAGAATAACTCTTATATGCTCTTATTCTGCCTTAATTATAACATGTGTGTTACTCGGGAGCCATACAAGGTCAATATTGTCGTAAGCCGCTTTGAAATCGATGAACAGGAGTTTCTGGAAGATTTCCCTCACGGAAAGATCTGGTACATTGTCGTGTGGCCGTCGATGAAACCTGATTGATAACTTCCCACGAACTCGTTTGCTATAGGTGATAGATGACGGAAAATAATCTGTGCTATCCCAGTAGAAGGCGTTTAAGATAGATTGCACGATAATTTCCACACTCCAGTTTGTCACCATTTTTTGTAGATGGGACATAAAACGCCTTGTTTCCACTTCTCCGGTAACTTTTCCGTCTCCTATATTCGGAGTATCAGCCGATGCGGCCATCCAGGACCATCTTGATGAGTTCGGCTCTGTTACTATTCTTGCCAACAGCCTTGTTGTTCTTGAGCTGTTGAATGGCATCCTTAACTTCCCCCATCGTGGGAGCTGGTTGGTTTCCATTGTCCGATGTGCTGAAGTAGCCATCACCTTCTGTGCCTGTGTTCTCTGCGCCATTCAGGTGTTCATCGTAGTGCTGCTTCTACCTTTTGATCACCTCGTGTCCGTCCGTCAAGATGCTCCCACCCTTATCTCTGTACATTTCAGCTCACGACATAAGCGGGATTGCTTTGAGTTTCTGATAGAACTTCTGCGTTCTTTGAGAACGGTACAGCAAATCTATCTCTTGGAATTCCACCTCTTCCAGGCGGCGCTTTTTGTCCCAGAATAGGCGGATTAGCTGTTTCCACTTCAGTTTGTATCATTACACATTTTGCCACGTACCATGCTGCAGTATGACAGCCGTCGCTGCATTCTTCTCCTCCAAAACCTCCTGGCACTCCTCGTCAAACCAATCGTTCCATGAGCTCCGTTCCACATATCCGACAATGCTTTCGGCAGCGTCGTTAATGGCTGCTTTAATGATACTCAAGAATTCCTCAAAGGAGCCCTATTGAACTCGTCCTCATCCGGCAACGCTGCCTCAAGATGCTGCGCGTACGCACTGACGACATCCGGTTGTTTCAGCTGCGCTAGATTGTACCGAGGTGGGCGTCAGTACCGTACATCGTTGATGAAGGATAGTTTTGGGCGCAGTTTCACCATCACAAGGTAGTGGTCGGAGTCAATTTTGGCACCACGATAGGTTCTCACGTCGGTTTTGTAGGCGAAGGGCCGTCCATCGATTGAAACGTGGTCGATTTGCGATTCTGTCTGCTGAGGATATCTCCAGGTGTACCGATACGGGAGGCTGTGCTGGAAATAGGTGCTACGAATGGCCATGTTCTTGGAGGCGGCAAAATCTATCAGTCGTAGGCCGTTCTCGTTCGTCAGCCGGTGGGCGCTGAACTTTCCAATCGTCGGTCTGAACTCCTCCTCCTGGCCAACCTGAGCATTCAAATCTCCTGTGATGATCTTGACGTCGTGGCTTGGGCAGCGGTCGTACTCGTGTACGAGCTGCGCGTAAAATGCGTCCTTGTCATCATCAGTGCTTCCGGAGTATGAGCTATGCACGTTGATTATGCTGAAGTTGAAGAACCGGCCTTTGAACCTCAACTTGCACATTCGTTCATTAATCAGCCACTTCCCGATCACGCGCCTTTGCATATCACCCATCACTATGAAAGCTGTGTTGCCGCAGCTCTCATAGATGGTATTATTACCTCTAAACGTTCGCACCATTGCTCCTATCCAGCACACCTCCTGCAGCTCTACAACGCCGAAACCGCGAGTCTTCAGTACATCAGAGGACGGAGAATATGCGAGTACTTCCGATGAAGTTGAGAGGTTTGCAGATCCACGTACCGAGTTTCCAATCACTAGTCCACTTCCATCGCTGTGGTCTTTGCCGATTGTTCTGGTCCGTATTATTTCGTTAACGTTGCTGTAGTGATTTGTTTTTACGGTTGGCTTGCAGGGCCTGACAACAACCCTCTACATTTCCGAAGAACCATTCCCCCTAATGGTTTGGAGGACCATAGTGCGCAGTTTAGCTTAGAGTCTTTCTCTGTCACTCGGACGATGATCAGCCGTGCCCCTGACATGGGGAACAGACGCTGTTGTGAGCCGCTCCTAACATGGAGTACAGACGATCCAAGTTTGCAGAAGCAAAAGCAAACCCCCCCTTCCCTGTCAGCATACGACCAAAGTTCCCACCAGGGTTGGTTACCCGATCTTCCCCAAGATTGCTCCGGGGTTGCCAGTACCAAGAGGAGGTAGGGATAGGAGGTGCTGAGCAGGAGATTAAGAACTACCCAAAAATATGGTCGATTTTATTCCTCCGGGTACGCGAAGTACCAATGGTACATCGTGCCTAGCATTTACCAACCAGATATTACGATTTATCGGTTGCTTCTGTTAAATGGGGCAAATTTTTTAGCTTCGCGGTATTTCTGATGGTTTCAGCGGAAATTGTCTTGTTTTCGTGTTTTGATAACAATTGTAACATCAAACTTAAGTTATCAAAGCAATCACCACATTAAGTGAATAATATACTAGTATTTTATCGATGATTGGCTATTATTAAGTGCATGTTTTCTGTTTTACTAGTTTCACAGGAACGTATACTTGTATTCAAATTCTGTGGATTTCTGAAAATAGGTTGTTTCAAACATAAACCCAATAGTTACACAAAACAGAAGAAAATCCACCATACAAAATGGAAAAAAAGTTTCGTAAATTAGGTACGTAAACTTCATGTTTCCTGTTCAATTTCAAACATTTTCAAATGATAGTTATTTTAGCACATTGATAGAAAAATCACGAAAATGTATGAATTAAGCACTATCTTATAATGTTATTTTTTCCAAGACTTTTGTTTTGATTTTTTGATTTCACAATAAAGTTTCGGTTGTTTGCTACATATTTAGTGAAAATGCAGTTTTAATATTTGCGCGTTACTTAAATGATTTTCTTTAACGAATATAAGAGTTTAATTCAAACTGGAAGATTCAGATAAACTACATGAAAATATATAGCTATCCAAAATATAAAATAATCTGGAGTCACTTGTTAGTAAGTCCAATAATTTAAAAGCCAATAAATAATTTTAATTTAAATGATACAAGATGCTGAACAATGACCTCAATCTTTTGTTCGGAAAAATAATTCTAAAAACGCAAAAGTAAGTTTTTTTGATCAGGTTTTATTGCAGTCTCAATTACAGTAAATCGATGCAATAAAACCTAACAATAAAATATTTATAAATGACCAGTTCGCTCCAAAATTAGGCATGAGTTTTAGCTTTAATACTGCATTGCTCTTTAGGTTTCTGAAGTAATTGAGTGGCAGAGCATTCAGTTTTGCAATAGTTCTAAACTATTTTTTTAATATATTCAAATATATTCAACTTGTCCAACTGAATGCCTTAGCATGAGAAGTAAATATATTCAGTGGGAAACCCCTGTCTCTTTCTGATGTCTTAGCCCATCGGAACCGCGAAGCGTAGCTCGGGAGTCAGAATGTGCTGATTAATTAAATTCGATAGCGCATTTTGCTGGCAATGGTGAGTTTTTGATCGCAAAGCTTTGACATTTCCATTGCACCCACTTGTCGTTAGCTGGTTCGTAGCTGCACACAGAAATTCATATTTTCTGGATGAATTTCATACTCGGAATGGACAAGGGTTGACTGGCCTGCCCAGCCTTTCGAATTAGGAGAGCTTCTGTTTAGTAACAATTTGACAGTTTGGTATTCCAGCAGAATAACTGTTTGCAGTCATTTTGATGCTGCCATTTGAGGCACGTTTCTGACCTCGGAGAATGTGTAACGTTTTTTTTTTGCATAACGTTGGACTCCTACGCAACATTAGAGAGTGCAACTTGCAGTCTGCTGTTGTAATTGAATGACTTTCTACCTCCTTCGTTTATTTTGAAATGCTGTACTGCGAAATGACATTGAAGTGTTTCAGAAAGATTCTTCATTGCAAGCAAGAAAATAATTGTACATCAATAGATTCATTGACCTTGCAGACAATTTATATGGTTGACGGTAATCCGCTCGATAAGATCATTTTGATCTATCATTATCTAATTAAGCGACTTCCATGGTGTCGTAGTTGCTTTCTTGTCAGCACAGAAATCTTCACAGGTGAACGAGAACATACCAAACATCTGTCTTACACGGGTGCACAAAATATAAACCTATCATGATAAGATATATTGAATTTCTGAAAACATTTCTTAGCATTGTCATCAGTTGGTGTTCTATTACGGTTCGGAAAGTATTTGGTCGTTCTATATATTTGTTTGACCTCCCAGGGAACAAAGATTGTAATTTTATCATTGTAGGCAAAGATACCCGACCAGATGAACGAACAAGATTATAACAGAATTGTTTATTTAAAATGTTTTTATGTCTGATATGAAACTTCATCCGTTAGTAGTTACAACAAAAATTTTAACAAAACTTTTGCCAAATGAACCAAGAATATAACAAATCTTATTATAATTATATCATAATTATTACAGAATGTGTTATAAGGATGATTCAACATAAAAAACTGTTCATTATATCGCATGTGTTATAAAATAAACGTACAAACGGCCGCGGCTACAAAGCAACGCCATGCTGAATGTGTTTGGGTTTGATTCCCGGTCGATTCAGAGTCTTTTCGTAATGGCAACTTCCTTGACTTCCCAGGGCATAGAGTATTGTCGTACCGGCTACATGAAATACGAATGCGAAAAATGGTAACTTCGGCAAAGGAAGCTCTCAGTAAAAGTGGATGTGCTCATTGAACATTATCCTGAGAAGTAAGTTTTGTCCCAGTGAAGACGTAATGCTAAGAAAAAGAAGAAGAACAAACGCCGTGTCAAAAATATAACCCTTTTTAATTATAAATCTGTTGCAAAAATGTAACAAGGTAAAATAAAAGTTATCTTTTACGAAATTATATCAATTTCTGTTTTTATTAGCTGCAGTTGATAGAAATGTGCTACATAACAAGGATTATGGTCATGTAATTTTCACATTTTAATAGGTGTGTAAGTGTTCTTAAGCTACTTGTTGAGAAGCAAGATCTGCCCCAGAAATAATAATACGAAGCAGAATACCATGGAGAAGGTGATCTTTTGTTCTTGCTTATTCTTGCTTCTTTTGACTCAAATCTGCCCTTATTTTTTTAAAGGTTCAATATTTCTTCATGTTGTAATGAGTGCAAACGCGGTGTCGCCCAGTGTAACTACATGGGAAATGCAAGCCGACAAACATCCATCATCACACACGTCGTCGTTGTCCGGTTCGCTTCGTTGTGCCTCCGGCTTTGAAGCGCAACACAACGGTTGATTCCTACGCGAGATCAAAGGGTACAAATTACTGTGTGCTTCTGTGTGTTCCTGTGTGGTTTCCGAACTGATATAGAGCGACCGAATTGATTCACGATATCCAAGTTTAATTCTTGGTATAGTAACAAACAACAACCAATGACATGGTAAATGCTAACGAGTGGAATGTGTTTTTTGCACAGCAAGATTTGCTTTTATTGTTTTTTTTCTTTGAACAGCAGTGTTGTAAGATAACTTGGAATCACATATGGTAATATGTTAGTGTAGTTAATAAATCCTAACATGTTAATTATAATGTTTAATAAATCTTTATCGCACTTTCCTCTTATTTTTTTGATTTTCTATCTATGTAATTCTATGCACTTCTTTTATGTACACGAAGATGCTCTATTCCCTGGCAATCAAGGAAATTTTCAAATCGAAAATATGCTCGGCTGATGGGATTTGAACCCACGATCTTCAGCATGCTGTCTAGCTGCGTGTTTATCGTTATGGCTGTTAGGTCCACTAGAACACTGCAACGGTGAAATGCGTCGGAGCCCTGAAGACAGTGCGAAGCAAAGAGAAGCCTCGACGAGAAGATTATACGGTGGACTCGGATTGGTGAAAACACCTTAGACTTATAAAAGTTTCCTATCTGAGAGATGCAGCTAATAAACAATTGGCACAGCAAGTTCTCAACGATGAGGTTAAAGTAATAGTAGCAGAAGCGTCTCTTTAGAGTAAAAATCTAGATAAGGCCATCGATGCAGCGGAGGAATCGTATGAAAACGGCCGACAGGGCGCCCAGTTGACAACGATTAAACTGTCGGACGACAACAAAACGATGAACTTGGGCATGCTCATGCGATGCTGGTCGGGATGCTTGCTGAGCGTACAGTAGCATGCCGAAGTTTGCTTCAAGTGCTTCGAGAAGGACCATACATCGTGGAAGTGCAGTAGCCCTGACAAAAGTAAGCTGTGCAGAAGTTGATACAGAAAAGGCGATAGGCAAGCGATTCTAAGAGAACCACAATGTGTCTTATACGTGCCAACCCTACAAAACATGTAAAGAACACTTAATGGATAAACTCAGATGTCCGGGCTCAAGCGACCCAACTGCATTGAAATCACTATACTGCAGCACAGCAATTGCCTTTGCATTATTTATTTGGTTTTACATCAATAAGCATGATAAAACCTCGCCAACAATATTTCGCCAATTCACTCGGTTCATGGCCGCTTATCTTCATTCTCGACTGCGACCCACGCTCTCCAGGTCCTGGTGCACCTGGTCAATCCACCTAGCTCGCTGCGCCCCACGCCTTCTTATTACGACCGGATTCGTAGCGAACACCATCTTTACAGGGATGTTGTTCGGCATTCTTCCAACATGCCCTGCCCAGCGTATCCTTCCAGCTTTAGCCACTGTCAGAATACTGGGTTTGCCATAGACTTGAGTGTGCTCGTGGTTCATTCTTCGCCGCCACACGCCGTTCTCCTGCACGCCGCCGAAGATCGTCCTTAGCACTCGGCGTTTGAAAACCCCAAGAGCTTGCAAGTCCCCCTCGAACATAATCCACGTCCCATGCCCGTAGAAAACTACCGGTCTTATGAGCGTTTTGTATATCGTGCACTTGGTGTGGGGGGTGAATCTTGCTTGACCGCAGTTTCTTCTGGAGCCCATAGTAGGCACGACTTCCACTGATGATGCGCCTTCGTATTTCTCGACTAACATTGTTGTCAGCCGTCAGCAAGGATCCGAGGTAGACGAACTCGTCCACCTCAAAGTTATCCACGTCTATCGTGACACTGCTTCCTAGGCTGTCGTGCTCAGTACCGCCTACCAGCATGTACTTTGTTTTCGACTCATTCACCATTAGCCCGACTCTTGTTGCTTCGCGTTCAAGGCGGGTGAACAAATCTGTCACCATTTCAAATTTTCTCCAAATAATATCCATGTCGTCCGCGAAACAAACAAATTATCCGGATCTCGTGAAAATCGTGCCTCGACTGATAATTTCGGCTCTCCGCATGACACCTTCAAGCGCAATACCGTAGTCCCGGCCGAGACTCGAACGAACTGGAGTTTTCGCCCGAGATCTTCACGCAGTTTTGCACACCGTCCATCGTTGCTCTAATCAATCTTGTGAGATTCCCGGGAAAGCTGTTCTCGGTCGTGATCTTCCATAGCTCTACACAGTCAATACTGTCATATGCCACCTTGAAATCGATGAACAAACGGTGCGTAGGGACCTGGTACTCAAGGCATTTCCGTTGTCGCGCGGCCGTTGATGAAGCCTACTTGATAACTTCCCACGAACTCGTTTGCTATAGGTGATAGACGTCGAAAGAGAATTTGGGACAGCACTTTGTAGGCGGCGTTTGTAGCATGAGCACAAACCCATAGTAAATTTACATACATATCCCACAGGCACCAAATTATAATTACGCTTAAAGAAGCACACCTTCTGTGTCTCTACTTCAGTCTCTCTATTCGTTACCACTTTTTACCTCGCACAGCGAAACCCGTACCGGCCGCAGTGCTTTATGTTTATTAGGCGGAAATACCCAATTTTGTAAAACTGCAAAGAATGCATTTATTGATGTCGCCACAGCTGTCTCATAGGAAAACTGTATTCGATAACCCCTATAAATAAGAAACGCCGAAATATACAAAGAGGATTATTCGTTCTGAGCTCGACCCAACCGGAGGTTCTCCGATCTTGGCCAATCGACTACTCTGAATAAAGTAATAACTATTTCTCACTCCTACGGGTTAAGACCTATAGGTTGGCAAAGAAAGCCCAGGCATGAAGTCTACACGATTCTCTTGAAACTACAAAGAAGCGTAGTTTAATAGTGATTGCACGATAAGTTTCACACTCCAGTTTGTCGCCCTTTTTGTAGATAGGACATATAACGCTTTGCTTCCACTCCTCCGGTAGCTGTTCCATTTCCCTGATTCTGACTACCAGCCGAAGCAGACAAGCGGCCTCCCTGTCCGGGCCCATCTTGATGAGTTCGGCTCTGATACCATCCTTGTCAGCGGCCTTGTTGTTCTTGAGCTGTTGAATGGCATTCTTGACTTGCCCCATCATGGGAGCTGGTTGGTTTCCAATGTCCGCTGTGCTGACGTAGCCATCGCCTTCGGTGTCCTGACCTTCGATGGTATCCCGAAGAGGGAGCCAGGTTCGAAACCATTTATGGCATCAGCGTGGTAAAAGTCGCTGACGAACTGTGAATGAAACTGTGAGAAAAGTGAAATAAAATAGTGTCTCCATCCGCTGTGCTACCGTCAAACGGGGTAACTTGCAACAGGGGTGAAACTTGCAACACTTCGACATGTAACCGAATTGTCGTTTCGTTCAGCATTGAGTTAATTTTTTATAATTTATTCCGCCATTTATTGACCCCAGGTATACAACAGAAGATTTTGGCGAAGATTTGGGTATTGTTTCTTTTTTCTTGGGTTGCCGGAGGTGAAAATCATATTAAACGTTGGATTGCATGTAATTTATGCTGAAAAACGTTCCACGTACCACAGAAACGGTAGAAATTTGTCATTCGAGGCATTTTCCATCAGTTACAGTTCTTGGTAGAGTACTAATTGACAATATAAAAGTTTTGATATTTTGACTGTTAAACACTATAAAAATTCAAAAACGTTTTTGACTACCCTTGTGGGGTAACTTGCAACAGCTATTTTGATCTCAATTGTTTGATATTTCTTGCCGTTTATCATAAAAAACACATGAAAAGACAAAATTGAACATACATTTGTTCAGTAACATTAAAATTTTTGTACCGCAATTTATTCAATACACGTTTGGTACTAAATATTGAAATATTTACATGAATCGCATTATTATTAGATTTACATTTATTTTCTTCATGAAAATAATAAAAAAATAAATTAAAATCTGTGTGAAAACTAACTTGCAGACTGGCATTAGGAACTTTCTGCATGAAATATGATAAAAAAAATGTTTCAGAACAACAACAAATACCATTTTAAAACATACATACCGATATGTGATACATCGCTTTGATTTGAATTTGTATTAACAATAAGTTATGTGAAGCATTACCTAAAGTACAATTGTATTTGTAGAAAAGTTACATAAAATCATTTTAATGGCTTTCCAATTACTGTCAAGACTTATGATATGCTAGAATTTCCTCGTGTGCAATACAAATGAAGTTTTCAATCAAATTGGTTAAATACTCATAATTCAATCAATGATAATTAGTTTTCTAAGAGTACAGTACCTATTTCTAATTATTGTCATACTTTTACTGCAGACAATTATTAAATGATCATAATAACACGATATAGCTCAAGTTTTCAATAGTGTACCTCAGGTAGCACTGGTGTTGCATGTTACCCCACATCAGGGGTAGCATGAAAAATGTATATTTTTCGTCTCTCCTGATCACAGAAAACTAAATACTGATAAAATTAATACCGCGTAGTATTCTTCACGTGGCGATTAGGATACTATATGGTTTTTGTCTCATCTGAATCCTCAAATTTCTCATCCATATAGCTTTGAAGTTGAAAACTGTTGCAAGTTACCCCGTTTCACGGTACTCGACACTGATCCTTCAAACCGGATAGCGTGAACTCAACTAGTCCGCAGAGAAGGAATCTTTGCAGAACCCGCCAGATCCGCGCCCGCCACGTGTCTCTTACATGTTAGCTGCCCATACTTTCGACTTATACAAGGCATTGCTTTTTTATTTTGACACGATGCCAACGGGACGCCGCATCAAGTGCCTCAAGAACCGCTTGAAGGGCCTTTTGACATCGTTCAACCTCGTCAAAACCTTCGTGAATGAGTACAATGAAGAACGAGACGCTCTACAAGTCCCGGTGCTTCTCGAGCACGTGGTCAAGCATGCTGGACGATGAAGGCTTTGAGTAGTACCTGAAGGTTCAAACGGACTTTGAAAATGGATATTTGCACGTCAAGGGATTCCTGCTCTCGGTCAATAAGCCCACTGCTGCAATCGCTACACCTGCTCCTCCGCAAGCCGCCCCGATTTCTCCAACGAACCCTAGAGAACTCAACCAGTTGGGAGAGTGAACCGAGAACTGGGATATTCTCTTGATCCGTATGCTGAGCATCAGACTCGATTCTACCACCAGACATAACTGGGGAAAGTATTCGTCGTCGAAAGCAAACGTAACCCTCAAGAATTTGACGACTTTTGTCCAAAGGAGAATCACAGTTCTGCAGACGATCAACAAATCACCCGAAGTTCCATCTCGAACTGCCCCTAAAAAATCAGCTTTTCGTCCTATCGAAAGCCACGGGGCCAGCCAACACAACTACCGCAAAGGTCTAGGCTGTTCCAACCATCATCCCTTATACCAGTACGCCATTTTCTCCAAGATGACCATCGAAGACAAGGAAAAGAAGGTCCGACGTCAGCCACTATGCCATAATTGTTTCCGAAAGGGTCACCAAGCTCGTGAATGCCCCTCGTCTAACACCTCCCGCAAGAGTAGAAGCCGCCATCATACGCAACTCTGTCCCGGTGAAGCTCCTTCAGTCTCGTCGAACTCCAAGATTCCATAATCTGCCCTACCGAAATCTACAATTGTCCAATTCACCGAAGACACACGCTCGTCTCAAACTTCTATCTACTGTTCGTTCCTGTGTCAGTGACCTAGTGTGGTCGAATTCTTAGTCGTTCCCAAGGTCATCGTCTACCTACCATCCACATCTGTGAACGTCTCAATATGAGAAATTCCGTCAGAAATCCAGCTTGCAAACCCAGTGAACTCATTCACTCGCTGCACGAAAATCATCTCCACGCCGCACCGCAACTACTGCTCAACATTTTACGCCTGCGGAATCAGAAGCCTAAATCAGAAGGATCTTTCAATGCTTAATTAGCGTCCGATTATGTCTAAAACTCGTCCAGCAGTTCATGGTAGAGCTCCAAGTCGAACAAATCACAGCTACAAGGCCATTCACCATCACCGGACATTGGGGCCCTATATCGTTAGCGTAGTTACGGTATACTTCGTAGATTGGATACTAGCAACATTCATGTGTAATTTGATAATTTTACCCAGACTGCTTTCAGGAACAAGGCTGGAGAGTAAACCTTGGCCCAATCTTGGACAATATTACCAAGAGCATGAATATTGCTGTTCCCGGCCACGTCCATCTTTACCGTAACTTGGGGTAGGGGAAGGCAATGTTGATGTAGCACTTACTTATGAGAGGCCACCAACTCTGCGACACCTCCATACGTGCTACGGAGGAGGAGAATGGGAAAGGTTTGACGTCAGGATTTACCTGAAAAGCTAGCGATAGACAAAGGGCATTTGTGGTTAAGGGTTGTAAGTTTATTGTTTTGAATGCCGGCAATCAAAAGAGAACATTTGTTTTATTAATTGGATTGATTATTAGGCATTTGTTATGATGATTTAGATGTTTTTCTTCTGCTCAGAAGTAAATACAAAGCAGAACCAATCCCTCTAGGGTCATTAGATCGTGAAAAAAAAATATAAAAAAAAAATAAATAAATAAAAAGGAAAACGCGATTAAAACACTTTTTATATATGAATAATACTCGGCCAAGCAGTCATATCGCACTATCAGCAAGCTATCACCAGAGCGGAACGCGCGAACCGAACGAAGACTAGCGAAAAAAAAAATAAAAAAGTTCCCATGACGAAAACACGCAGCAAGTTCCGTGAAAGCAAACCCGTCAAAAGGCATTTATCGATCCAATATCTATCAGAACGCGATTCATAAAATAATGGAATAAATTTACCGGATTGGTTCATAAAAAACATGTGCCCTCTGTAACCTCTGGATGGAAAAATATGTTCCGGCCCGAGCACTACGGCATCCAAAATCAAGCTGAAATTCTCGAATTCGTGGGAGACTGAACTGAAACAAAATTTCCATAGCAACCAGCATCTACGACCAATCGCCGAAGAATGCGCTACCAATGGGATTCAATGGTGCTTCAATCAGTAAAATTAAGCAAGGAAAAATAAAGTATCTGACGAACAGTGAATAGAACTGTGATAAAAAGTGAAATAAAATAATGTCTCCATCCGCTGTGCTACTCGACAGCAATGTTCGATTACATACCAAGGATGTCTTTTCCTGCGAGTTCGTCGACGACTTTACCCTAGTCGTCTACGGAATCAATAGGAAAAGTCAAGTTGACTACAGCGCATTTCATATCGGAAGTCCAAGAAACTGAGACATGCAAATTGTTAGACTGAGGTAAATTGTAGGACTTGGTCAACAACCACAAGTCTGAGCAAATGGTGTTGTAAAAAGGCATCTATGGCTACTGCCGACCGTGGATTCCATTGCATCTGCGCAAGGTAATGCGAGTTGCATATAGCGATCGGGTGACTTTTTATAGCACAAATTTGGTTAAATGTTGATGGTTAAGCAGATTGAAAATGTATATCAGGCATAAGGAAATAGGAAACTATGGTAGAACGAATGTGAGGGTTAACGGTCAATTTCCAGTTCTAGCGATTGTTAAGAACATACATGAGATATATATCAAGAGAAAGAATTAAGTGATAGATGACAGATACATACAACTACAATGTGCGATGAAAGGGACGGGCCTGGGATTGAACCCATGACCTTCTACTCACAAAACTGAAGTGATAACCATTGAACTACCAAACGTCCCTAGGGCGTTCAAAACGAAACCAAAACGTTTGGAGAGTAGCAAGTGCTTAATGAACAGTTTTCAAAGAAGCAGTGTTCATTAGAGTGATGCAAATTTTGAAATTTAAGCTCCCCTATGCTTAATTGATTTTAATTATGTTAAAAAACATCCTCCCAAAGTTTGAAGTGATTCGGAAAAAAATTGACTGTGCACACGCCATTTGAAGTTTATATGGAGATTACTATGGAAAACTCCAATCTTTTGTGTCCAGCCCTCTATCTCTTCGTCATAATATTTTATGGAAAAGTGAACAAACTCTTCTAATGTGACATCCTCTCAGCTACAACTTTGCCGAAGACCACTTGTCGATTGGACGTCAGGATAAATTGTTATTCATCATCATAAGGTTGGTTTACATGTAGCATTCTTCACCAAGTGTTCGGCAGGCAACAGTGGTGCTCCTGGCGGGAAGGATTGATCAAAGTAATCCAGGCTACTATGTTCTACAGCAAAAAAGCAGTGTTGCTCTGAAAGTAGTTAAATGATCATCTCAGCATGGTTTAGACTTTAGAATCAATAATAACAAATTATCCTTACGTCCCATCAAAATGTGGTCTTCAGCAAAGTTTTAGCTGGAAAGATTTCACATGAGATGAGTGTGCTCACTTTTCCATAGATTATTATGACGAGCAGTTAGAGGACTGAACACAAAAGGTTTGCCTTTTCCAAAGTAATTTCCATATAAACTTCAAATAGTGTGTGCACAACCAAATTTCTTCCGAAACACTTCAAATTTTGGGAGGATCATTTTTATCATAATTGACATCGTTTAAGCATAGGGGAGCAAAAACTTCAAAATTTGCATCAGTCTAGTGTTCATCATAGTCGATATGACGCCCATTGGGCTCATCATCAAGGGAGATGTTGAATGCTTCAACCGAAGAGAAATCAGAGTAGTCAGTAACGCGTGTAGAGAGACAACGCTTCGATGTTGGCAGCGGAAATGGGATAACTTCACTAAGGGTAGATGCAACCACAACCTTATACCAAATGTGTCACATAGGTAAAAACACAGGGAAGTTTAATCCCACCTAGCGCAGTTTCTATCATGACATGGTTGCCATAGGCAGTACCTGCACAGGTTTGAGCACGCAGAATTTCCTTCTTGCTCCAATAGGGTAACGACTATTTATGTCGTCTTTAAACGCTAACAGTTGGTGCCAGCGGCAAACATCACAGACAACAACCTTTCGAATATGGCACGGTAAATAAAAGGGCATGCCGTACCATTGGTACCTCGCGTACCTACAGGAATAAAATAGACCCCATTTTATGGTCCTTTGCCTCTTGCCCAGCAACTTCTATTCCTACCTCCTCGTAGTACTAGCCGGGGTACGAGTAACCTTAGGAAGATCGGGTAACTAACCCCGGCTTTGGTCGTATGCTGACAGGGAAGGGGGGTTTGCTTTTGCTTCTGCAAACCTGGAGCGTCTGTACTCCATGTTAGGAGCAGCTCACAACAGCGTCTGTTCCCCATGTCAGGGGCGGCTTATCATCGTCCGAGTGCCAGAGAAGGACTCTAAGCAAAACTGCGCTGTATGGTCCTCCGAACATTTAGGGGGAATGGTCCTCAGGAAATCTAGAGGGTTGATGTCAGGCCCTGCAAGCCAATTGTAAAAATACACCAGCACGGGAACGTCAACGAGGAAATACGGACCAGAACAATCGGCAAAGACCACAGCGACTAAAATGGACTAGCGATTGGAAACTCGGTACGTGGAACTGCAAATCTCTCAACTTCATCGGAAGCACACGCATACTCTCCGATGTACAGAAGATCCGTAGTTTTGACATCGTAGCCCTGCAGGAAGTGTGCTGGACAGGTTCGATGGTGCAAACGTTTAGAGGTAAACATACCATCTACCAGAGCTGCGACAACACAAGTGAGCTGGGAACAGGCTTTATAGTAATGGGTTATATGCAAAGGCGCGTGATCGGCTGGTGTCCGATCAACGAAAAAATGTGCAAGTTGAGGCTTGATGGCCGGTTTTTCAACTTCAGCATCATAAACGTGCATAGCCCTCACTCCGGAAGCACTGATGATGACAAGGACGCATTCTACGCGCAGCTCGATCGCGAGTACGACCGCTGCCCAAACCATGACGTCAAGATCATCATTGGTGAATTGAACGCTCAGAATGCCCGGAAGAAGGAGTTCAGACCGACGGCTGGAAAGTTCAGCGCCCACCGGCTGACGATCGAAAACGGCCTGCGACTGATAGATTTTGCCACCTCCAAGAACATGGCCATTCATAGCAACTACATTCAGTACAGCCTCCCGTATCGATACACCTGAAGATCACCACAGCAGACGGAATAACAAATTGATCACGTTTTGATCGATGAACGGCACTTCTCCGATATAACTGACGTCAGAACCTATCGTGGCGCTAACATTGACTCCAATCATAATCTAGTGATGGTGAAACTGCGCCCAAAATTATCCTTCATCAATAATGTACGGTATCGACGCCCGCCTCGGTATAACCTAGCGTGACCGGCTTAACAGAACGTTGCTGCGGCAAACGCGCAGCATTTCAAGTTAGCGTTGCTGGAAGAGGGCGAGCTTGACGAAAACCCTCTTGAGGACTGCTGGAGCAACATAAAAGCTGCCATCAACAACACAGCCGAGAGCGTCGTCGGGTACGTGGAAAGAAGAACATGTAACTATTGGTTTAACGAAAAATGCAGGCAGGTTTTGGAGGAGAAAGATGCAGCGCGGGCTGTAATGCTGCAGCAAGGAACGCAACAAAACGTATGTATGTGTTTAGTTCATCTTCCGTGGTGCTTCAGAATTTCAAGATTCAGGATTTGTTTGGTTCTCAAGTCTTGTGCTCTAGAAAATTCAAGGTTTGGCTTCGTTCTATAATCATCTTAAATCTCTCTGAAAATGTGCTGAATTTGAAATTATTTTAAGTGTAATCATTAATTGCGAGCAAAAAAAATAATAGTAGTTATCGAACATAAAAAACTAACTGCAGCATGGAAATATTCAGAATAAAAGCTACATATATAATTAATTTAAATAGACCTACTTATAATGATCATTTGTAACACAGCTGTTACTAACTCCTCTAGTCGATCTTTGACCTTACATCACGATGCATCATTTGCCACATGATATTTACTCGTTCTGGCAACAGCAGCCATCATTATGTTTCAATTTCTATCAAGAACGTTCCAATCATCATTATCGGAGGTTCAATCGTTGCAATCCTAATCAGCCTGTACGGCGATATATACCTATATGGCAAGCAGTATAGCTTCGATACATTTGCGGTCGATTCCATTCATTCCGATGTGTGCGGATGAAATCGATATTTAATTTTCCATTGCATTCTTTCGTCGTTCCGCTGGTGGTTTTTAGTATCACAATTGGTACTGATGCTTTTGCGGTCGGTTCTGACGGATGCAGTGACGGACAAAACCTTGAGACAATTTCAGCAAAAATTGTGACTTCGATGAAATTCCGTATTTTGAGAATATTCCTTTTGGGATTTTGCGTTTATTTTTTCATTAGAATATTGCAATTCACGAATGAAGCACTAATGAAAAACCTTTTCGCGTGTCTCAAAGATAAAATTATGCGTCTCCAGTAAACTTGGGATTGCTAAATCCAATGCTGTTCTCGGAAAAGTTTCAAAATGACATAATTATGTGGTACAGGTTGTCAAAGTTTTAGAAAATACTGGTTTTATTGATGGTTGGAAAAAAATATTTTGTGGTAATTTATCCCTAAAGCATGCAAAACAAGATTCAAAGTTATCGATGTGTCCTAGTTGGATTGAAATTACCGAATTTAATACCAATCGAAACGTATACCATGCTTGCAGCCTCCATACAATAAGCGTTATTTCTAATTACAAACTTGTATGCATGGTGAGTGAAATCGATGAAGAATGCATTTTCAACAGTCAGTAGGTATCTTACAAAAAGCATACGTGCTGTGATATGCTTGAAAACTGTAACAGATTCAGCGTCACCTCAAGTCAAATAAATCTCGGTAATTTGAAGCTTGGAAGAATTCTTGGTAATTTGAAGCTTGGAAGAATTCGCATTCTTTCATGTGTACTCAACTATATGGAATTCCACAATACGCGCGGCAATAGCGTTTTTTTTTTATTAGTAACATTCCAAACATTACATTCTTTACTTATATCTAGGTGTTCTGTGTTATTAGACAACACTATCATCCTAATTTGGTAAAACAAATTTAAGATTTTATTAACATTTTGTTAACAACATATTACATTTCATTTGCCGTAGCAGTTCAGATTTTTTACTGGTGAGTTGATTTCACCTGCTTATAAGAGAAAAAAACGCTTTGGTATAGCATACAACATGGCTGGCCTGAAAATTTGTTTGAATATCAAAAGCTTGTTCTTAAGACAAAGTATTGATTTTCTATTAATAAGGGGATAGAGACATTTTTTTATTACATATGGCTTGAATGCCCTCAATGTGATTCTTGAATGTTCAATTCTTATCTAGCATGAGCCCTAGATACTTATCTAGCATGATACCCTAGATACATCGTGACAACATGTCTACTTGAAGGTTTCAAATAAAGAGCTGTTGGTTTATGTGGGAATATTATTAGTTGAGTTTTGGCAGCATTAGGAGAAATCTTCCATACGGTTTAATTTAATGGTAAGTGGAATAATTACAAAACTTAATCAATAGCACCAATCGTATTTTTCATATATTATATATCAAACAGGACACCCAATTGAAGCAATATGGATGAGGAGAGTGGAATTGCCAACTCCTTATCGCTAACATACTGTTGATAGAGGGATGGTCCTTAAACCCCATTCATTGAGACATCCTTTTGTATGATGAAATGACCGGTAGATCGATGACCAGTATCTAGGTTATAATTTTTGGAATGCCTTAGGTAAACCTTAAATAATAGCAAAGAGCTGAAACAATCAACTGGATAACATCATATAAAATGGACAGTCTACTGTCTAACGGCTGTGCCATGCAACAATGAGTGGTTACCCTTACATACATACATACATACATTAGGAGAAATCTTCCATTTCAGCAAGTATGAAGAAAAAATATCCATACTATTTTTGCAATCGACTACAGATGACACGCAAGCTTCGTCCTATGGCGGAGAGGCCTGTGTCGAAAGTTTTATAATTTTACAATCAAACCTTCATGCCAAACACTGTCGAATGCTTTTTCTATGTCTAGAAGAGCAAGACCAGTAGAAAAGCCTTCAGATTTGTTGGAACGGATCAAATTTGTTACACGTAAAAGTTGATGAGTAGTCGAATGTCCATGGCAGAATCCGAACTGTTCATTGGCAAAAATTGAATTTTCGTTGATGTGGACCAGCATTCTGTTCAAAATAACCTTTTCAAACAGTTTACTGATGAAGGAAAGCAAACTGATTGGACGATAGCTAGAAGTTTCTGCAGGATTTTTGTTTTTTTTTTTAATTGGAACAACCTTAGCATTTTTCCATTTGTCAGGAAAATATGCTAATTGAAAACATTTGTTAAATATATGAAATAAAAATGATAAGCTACTTTCTTGATGAGGATGTAGAAAATTCCATCATCGCCAGGCGCTTTCATATTTTTGATTTTTTAATAATAGTTCTCACTTCTTCCAAATCAGTCTCCCAGGTATTTTCGAAAACGTTCTCTTGATTGAGATTTTTTTCGAAGTCCTGAGTAACTTGATTTTCAATTGGACTAGTAAGTCCTAAATTAAAATTGTGCGCGCTTTCAAACTGCATAGCAAGCTTTTGAGCTTTTTCGCAATAAGTTAGTAATAATTTGTTTTCCTCTTTCAATGCCGGTATTGGCTTCTGAGGTTTTTATTTATTTATTTATTTATTATCGTCAATCAAAGTAGACTACATGTTAACACTTAAATCTATATACTGCTATATCTTACAGAGTTAAAGTATATTCTTAGGTTACTACGCGACATTGTTAAGTCTATTGTTTCGCAATGTTGATTATATAAACTCATCATTCGGTTTAGAGGAGAAAATTTTGCATAATTAGTACGACGGTGATAAATAAAAAACAAGTTACGATTCCTCAATAGGGTAACGACTGTTTATTTTGTTCTCAAACGCTAACAGTTGGCGCCAGCGGCAAAAATTACAGACAACAACCTTTGGAACATTCAGTTTCTCTTACCGGCCGCCGAGCGGCGACACTGATGTTTGTATTCTACTCACTGATCGCTACGCTGGATTCTCAAATTTCTCAAACTTTCACCACAAGCGCATGGAAGAATGGTAGTCAGAGAACTGTCAAAACGTATGGAAAATAATGAAAATCGTAAATTACTTGCAGTTAGGAAACTGGATCAAAAAAATAGTGATTAGAAATCAAGTGTAAAGTGAATACATAACTTTTTGTGTTTAGTTCATCTTCCGTGGTGCTTTCTTTGCTTCAGGATTTCGTTTTTACTACCACTGGAAAAGAGCCATCTATTGGCTTTTCAGTTTTGAATATCGCCCTATTGCCGGGAAGGAGTATAAAAATTTAAACTGTTTAATAGGTTAGGAGAATCAATACGATGCGAAACAATATCGTTTACGAATGAAACCATAGCGAATTCGCGGCGCTTTTTCAATGTCTGAATATCAATGAGCATGCATCTTGATTCATAAGATGGAAGAGGGAAGGATGTCCAGCCCAATTTACGAAGAGCATATAACAAAAATTGCTTTTAAACTGATTCAAGACGTTCTTCATGCGTCTTCATAAAAGGAGACCATACAATACTACAATACTCTAATATAGACCTCACGTAAGCGACGTACAAAGTTTTAATAGTGTATGGATCATTAAAGTTAGAACCAAAGCGTTTGATAAAACCGAGCATATTTGTTGCTTTATGTATAATGGTGTTGTAATGATCGATAAAAGTGAGTTTTGAGTCTAAAATTACGCCTAAATCTCTGACCCTATCGCATTTTTCAACGATTTGATTTCCTATAACTACAGTTGTTTCTTCTGTGTTTCGCTTTCTTCTAAAAGTAATTAAATTACATTTTTTAACATTTAACTGAAGTAGGCTTTTACTACACCATTCATCAAAAATAGATATTTCACTCAGATAGATGTCAATGTCGTTGGCATACTTGATTTCCATGAATAACTTCATATCATCGGCATAGATAAGAATATTTATATGCTTAAGAATGGAAGAAATATCATTTACATATAATATGAAAAGAAGAGGTCCTAGATGTGAGCCTTGAGGAACTCCTGATGTAACATGGATAGGATTCGATTTTTTACCATTATATCTCACTATTTGTTGCCGATTTGTTAAATATGATTGTATCCAGTTTAAAAATGGTGTATCAAATCCTATTTTTTCTAACTTGAAGAGTAACATAGAGATGTCAATGCGGTCAAATGCTTTGCTGAAATCAGTATACAGAGCCTCTACATAGTTACCATTGTCCATAGCATTCAAAGTATAATTGGTGAATTCTAGTAAATTTGTAGAAGTGGAACGGCCTTTAAAAAATCCATGTTGTGCATTTGTAATTCTGTTCTTTAATTGCCCAAACAATTTTCTATTAACAATGGATTCAAAGAGCTTTGGAATACAGGAAATTATAGCAATTCCACGATAATTACGAATATCAGTTTTCTTCCCTGATTTGTAAATAGGTACTAAGAATGATTTCTTCCATATTTTAGGAAATTTGCCGGATTTTAGTGACATATTGAACAGCCAAAACAAAGGAGATGTTAATTCAACAGCAAGCTTCTTCATAAATACTGGAGGGATTTCATCAGGTCCTGCACTTTTTGTGGCATCCAATCCTTTCAAGCCTGATAAGATGTCTTGTACACTTATCTGGTGCACACTAATGTCATTTGAGGGGGCAGGGAAGAATGAAAAATAATATAGGTCCCGATCCTCTTCTGAAAATGTCGTATAGATTTCTTGGAAAAACGTTGAAAAGAGGTGGCAAATTTCTTCCGGGTTGTTAGCGTCTTTATCGTCAAGTTGCATTTTTGATGGTAGATTGTTTGATTTTAATTTTGTTTTAGTATAATTAAAGAAACTTCTTGGGCATGACTTTATATCGCTCTCAATTTTTCTATTATACTCTTCAAGTGCAGAATTTATAGCATTGTTCAACTGTTCACATAAGTCCAGGTATTTCGGCATATAATCATCACTTCCATGTTTTTTATAAATTTTGTGAGCCTTTTGCTTTCGATTTTTTAAATTTCTGATATTTCTATTGAACCAGATGGGATTTTTTGAATTACCAAAAAGTTTTTTCCTTTTGAGAGGTACCTCACGAATAATTTCCATTAGTAAACTGTAAAATATATCTACAGCTTTTTCGACATTATTTTCTTTTCTGATCAGTGATTGCCAGTCAATTAAGTTTATTCTATTTTTTATGTTTTCATAATTTGCATTATCGTATTCATAGATATCCTCATATTCGCACACTGTGGGTCTGCAGTTATTGTGAACAAATAATGAGTATTCCAGTGCTATATGAAATGCTTCATTTTTCCACAAGGGTGCAATACTTTCATTAACGTAGAAATCTTCTTGGATGTTTGTCAATAGAAAGTCAAGGTAACAATTTTGCCGATTTTTTACATGATTAATTTGGTTCAAGCCCAAAATTGCAATTTTGTCGAAAATTAATTGTAACGTTTCATTTTCCCCGACCACTGGAAGCATGATGCCCTCATTTTCAAAATCAGGGATGAAGTCAGCATTGCGTTGGTTGAAGTCACCATATATGTGTACTTTCACCTCAGGGGGAAGGCCAGATATGATATCTTCAGCATTTTTGAAAAAGGAGTCGTAAGCATGTTTGTTGGCATGATCAGGTGGAAAGTACACTGATGCAAATACATGTTTTTCGTTTTCTATATTTACTTTCACCCAAACATGTTCAAACTCTTTAAATTTCGAAGAACAAATAATTTCAGAATTAAATTTTGAAGAGACTGCAATGAGGATCCCTCCTCCTGATTTTCTTTGTGACATAAGAAAATCACGATCGTCTCTAAAAACGTTATAATCACATCCGAAAACTTCTTCGCTTTTTATAGATTCGTCCCAACTTGTTTCTGTGCCTAATATGATCGAAAAAGATGACGCTAATATGTTTTTATGGATTTGCTTGATTTTTGAAGATCCTCTCATACGATTGAAATTCTGACAATAAACAAGAGCCTCGGAAGCTTTTGGAAGGTCTACATCATGCCTTGCATTATCAGATTCATTTAAGTGTTCATCATTTAAATTTATACAATTCCTATCACAACTCGAATGGTTGCCGCAGTCATTTGAGTCTTCGTCATATTCTAAATTATTAGCAATACATTCATTGCGTGTTAAGATACTAATATTACCTTCCTCTGTGAAGTGCGTCAATTCTGGCAAAAACACTGGCAGGAGCACCTTCCATTCAAACGTGCTGGTGCGGCATTCGTTCGGTGTGGCGTATTCGGTTGTCTGTCGCTAGGGTACGGGTTCAGCACTTCTCCTCTCTGGAATGCTATGGTTGGACGATACGAAGTGGGAGGTGGTCTCGAAAATCTTTCCTTCGCTGCTGCTGGTAATTCTCTGTCTAGAAGAGGAGTATTTGTTCTGAAGTCAATATCTCCTGCGGCATTAGTATTGCTACGGTTGTAACAGTTCCTACTGGTATTTCTCTGATGGATGATGGAACATCTGTTGTAGCTCGGCTCATTGTAATTTCTTTCATTAACGGTGGTTGGACGCGGGTGACTTTTATTCATATATTTACTCCTTGCGGGTTGTTGTGTGTTTTGTGGCAATCTGTTTCGCCTTTTACGTTTTTGCTTGGCCTTTTCAGCCAGTTTTTGCTGCCGCTCGCGATGCATTTTTCGCGCATCATATGAAGTCCAATCGGCCTTCCATATTTTTTGTCACCTAATAAACGCCATCCTGAAGTATCTTCGGACTTTTCCATTTCAACTTCTAAACTAGGATACGCCTCATGTGTCAACGGTTCAATGCTTTTTGTAGACAATATGTTTGCTGACCATGCTTTCAGCTCGTCGACAATATCCACAAATAAATTTGGGTTCATACTTGCAGACGTTGTGGCGGCCATGTCCAATTGCAGCTGATTTATTTGACATAGATCGTCATTTATGTTCCGCAGCTCAGAGGATACATCGGACTTAAATGATTTTAACGTATTTGTCAAATAATCATTGTTTTTCTGGGCAACTATGTCAAGAACCGTCGTTATGTGATTTTTTATAGTTGCAACGCTTCCGGCCAAGCTACTTGACTTGTTAATAATAGCCAGCTCATTTTTTATTGAAGACATCAGAATCTCAAGTCCTTCAAAAGCTTCGCTGATGATGCTTGGTTTTTCATTATTTAAATTGAAGCGATGCAACACTTCTGTATTAGCATGGAGCTGCTCTGTTAGAAGTTTATGCTCTTCATTCAGCTTTTTTATGTCCAATTTTGCTTGTACGAGTTCTTGGCAAGACTCACAGCAAGGCAAAATATATGAGGTGAAGTCAATCAATTTTCTATCTTTCCTCCTCAATGAACTTCGCTGCACAGTAACACCGATACACGCGGCGTGGAATTTACGTGGACACCCCGCACATGTCCACAATACCGAGTCGGCAGAGGCGTCCAAAGCACAAATTTCGCAGTTCATGACGTACGCAAAAAAATAGAATAATTAAAACAAAATCGAGTCGCGCGCGGGTTTCAGCGAATAAAAAACACGTCTACTTTGTTGACGATTAAAATGCGAATGATTTTAGATTTAAGATTTTAGATAATTTCCAAAAGGGCTTAGAGCCAGGGTCCAATTGAGAAATCTTGTTTTCAAAATTTTTGTTTCCTATTTGTGAAAATCTTGCCATATAATTTTCATAGCAGGATCGCGAGTGCGTTGAAATTGCCTTCTCCTCACGTTTTTAAGACGGTTCAAAAGTTTAAGATCATCGTATTTAATCACGGATTCAAATTTTACTTCACATTTTGGAATTGCAATGCTCCTGGCTTCAACAATGGAATTTGTTAAAGTTTCAAGAGCATTGTCAATATCAAGTTTTGTTTGTAAGGGAATATTAACATCAAGATTAGAGTCAATATACGTTTCATATATATTCCAGTCGGCTCGAAAATAATTGAAAGTGGAGCTGATAGGATTGAGAATCGCTTCTTGGGATATTTGAAATGTAACAGGGACATGATCAGAATCCAAATCAGCATGAGTATTCAGTTGGCTACAAAGATGACTAGAATCGGTTAAGACCAAATCAATCGTAGATGGATTTCTAGAAGAGGAAAAACATGTAGGGCTATCAGTGTATTGAATTGAGAAATATCCTGAAGGGCACTCATCAAATAAAATTCTGCCGTTGGAATTACTTTGAGAATTATTCCATGACCGATGTTTGGCATTAAAGTCACCAATGACAAAAATTTTTTGACTTATTGCGAGTCAATTTTCGCAAGTCAATTTGGAACAAATTAACTTGCTGTCCAGAGCATTGAAAAGGCAAATAGGCAGCTATGAAAGTATATTTACCAAACTGTGTTTCAACAGAAACATCTAAAGTTTCAAAAACTTTAGTTTCAAATGACGAAAACAGTTGATGTTTTATACGCCTATGAATGATGATTGCAACTCCCCCACATGCCCCATCAAGTCGATCATTACGATAAACAAAAAAGTTAGGATCTCTTTTGAGTTTAGATCCAGGTTTTAAATACGTTTCGGTAATAACTGCTATATGCACGTTATTAACCATAAGAAAATTAAACAGCTTGTCCTCTTTACCATTCAGAAAACGAGCATTCCAATTCGAAATATTTAAATTATTATTTGGATCCATTAGTAAAACGTAATCCAATAACAATTTGATTTGTAAATTTTACACCTAGTTGGACTGCTTCAGTCATAGTGGTGGCTTCCCAGTAAACACACGATCGCATATGAAAGCATATAAGAGTACAAATGTGGAGGCGATATACGAACATTTTTCATGCAGCCTTATGGCGCATGTGCGTATATCGCCTCCACTTTTGTACTCTTATGTGCTACTTATCGTATACGAGTTTGTGTTTACGGGGTTTGAACATTGCATCAATCATTAGATTCAATTGTTCAGTTAGAAAATTTAAATCAGAGGCAGACATATCACTTGAAGTGGGTACATTGTCTGATGATTTCCCATTAGAATTTTCGGTAGACGAAGAAGTGGAGTTACTTGAGATGGTAGGGTTTTTTTCCATTTGATTTGAAACAAGTAGAATGGGTACTCATAGTACGAACAGGGGAGAAGTTCGAATTTCCTGCTACAATATCGGCAAAGGATTTTCCGTGGGTAGATACATTCGAAATTGAAAGATTGGAACGGCTACCCAACGGATTAAAATTAGTTTGTGAATGAGCATGATTATGATCTTCCTGATGGGTATGATTCATGATCAAGTATGTAGTGTAGTGAGAATTGTTCGATATTCTACCAGGGAAATTCCGGAAACGACCGTTATCGTAACGGATATTATCTTTCATCTGCCTGGCACAAGCCTCAATGACTCTTTTGCGTGAAGGGCAATTCCAAAAATTTGACTTATGATAAGCCCCACAATTAGAGCATATGAACTTGGTGGTATCTTCCTTTACTGGACAGGCGTCCTTAGCGTGAGAAGAACCTCCGCAAATCATGCATTTAGCATCCATGCGACAATTTTTTGTACCATGACCCCACTTTTGGCACCGACGGCACTGAGTGGGGTTCTGGTAATTTCCTCCAGGTTTCTGGAAATGTTCCCATGTCACACGGACATCAAACAAAAGTTTTGCTTTTTCTAAAGCTTTAATATTATTTAGTTCTTTTTTGTTAAAGTGAACTAAATAAAATTCTTGAGAAAGCCCTTTCCGAACAATGCCAGATTGAGTTCTTTTTTTCATAATGATTACTTGGACTGGGGAAAATCCAAGTAAATCATTTATTCCATTTTTGATGTCTTCAGGTGACTTATAGGTACTTGAAAGACCTTTCAAGACAACTTCGAACAAACGTTCAGTTTTGTCGTCATAAGTAAAAAAATTGTGCTTCTTCTCTTCAAGATGTCTGAAAAGAAGTTCGCGATCTTTAAGAGTTTCTGGCAAAACGCGACAGTCTCCTTTCTTTGCGATTTAGAAGGAAACCTTGATTCCCCTAATGGAGTTCAAGATCTCCTGCCTAAATCCCCCAAATTCGGAACAACTGACCATGATAGGCGGCACTCTTTGCTTCCTCACTTGAATCAAAGAGCCTGGGCTAGAGGCTGCTTCGATTTGGTGTTCGGAAAATTTGTCAAGAGCATCGAACTGATTGCTCATTTCAATACAATTATTCATTTCACTCTTGGAAGAAAGTTCGCATTCCGGGGAAACGAAAGAAGACGTGACCTTCGAGAGGTTTTTTCCCAAGACGGTATCCAAGAAGGATTACCACCGCTAGCTTTCGTCAACGGGTCCAACGAAAAATCGAAGGCACGGGTCCAAACAAGGGTCGTAAAGGGATCAATAGTAGAAAATAGTACTGAAAAGTACTGTTATAGTAGCACTGAAAAGTACCGTTTTTAATTTTAGCACTGAAAAGTACTGTTTTATTGCTTCAGGTTGTTTTTAAGAAAACTTCCAAGAGCAGAGAGAATTCGTGTACGCACAGCACGAAGGTACGATGCGCACTGGCGGCAATAGCGTTGAGTAAGCTTAATGTTGTCCGTCACTGTACCGGTCCATCGTTCTACAGTTGGATTCTTTCTTCGGAAACTCATCGGCCGGCGTCTTTCCGATGATGGTTAGTGGTGTGATTTATGATGTGGGAAGAACAAATCGCTGTTCCAGCCAACAACCCACAACCGCATGGATCTCTAAGCCAAACCCTTCGCCCGGAGTCAGACGGAGAACTTGAAGAATAGTATTATTGGATAAACACGACGTCGGCGGTGGTGGCGTTGGCGGCACAAGTTAGCTTTCCGACCGTTATCATATCGCCGTCATCTAGTCTGGCACCAGGGTTTCTCCTTTCTGTGGCCATCGGCAGCGTCTTCTCCGGCTTCGTGCGGTTAAGGAGGTCAATTTTCATGGAGTCAGCCTTGTTTTATTTTGCCGTTTGGTTAGAAACATGAAAAATCGCTTCTTTCTAGCGCCACACACATACGTAGGATACGCTTTGCATCTGCACTGAGCATAGGGAAGGCGTGCCGGTGGGATATGCTTAAAACTAAATAAATATTGAAAACATTCAGCAGAAGACGTTATTTCAATTGCAAGATGATTATTATTCATAGCGAATTGCTAGTCGCAGTAAAAGTTCAATGATTGTTACTCTAGGAGAAATTTGACGTGACTTATTGTGCAATCGTGCCAGCAAAATGAACACCTAAAGAATAGGTAACCAGCAATCACTAATATTCAAATAAAACGCAAGAACAAACAAAGCGTCTTATGATTTAAAAACATACCGTAAAACGGGGTAACTTTGATAGTTTTTTTTTTTTAAGAAAACTTGAACATTTATGCATGCTGATTCAAAGAATTATAATTTATATTTTTAAAACAAGTATTGGTATCCTAACTATCGATTGCAGTTGATAGATTGCCAAAAGATTATTCTGAATGGATTTATAATAATAATCACTGTTCGACAAAAAAGTCGATCTGAATGCACAGAGACCGGACACCCCGGGCTTGAAACTATAAACATAAACAAAAATAATGGCGCTTTCAGAATGTTCGTGTCTGCCCCAGGTCATTTTTAAAATATACTTGAACTTTTTGCATTTTTTATTTAAAAATCTAATCTAATCAATAAACCGGCACAGTGCTTTATATTCAGGACAGCGGAATTCATGTGCCATAGAATGTTTTCAAATACAATATGAAGAGTTGTAATAAGATTTGCAGGGGCCCTCCCCCATTTTTTGTACCCTCCCCATTTTTAAAGTATCGCAAATGATGGTATATTTGATACACATATATGTAAAGTGTAATTATAATAATAATTTAAAATAATCGAATGTCGGTTTTCTGTTTTGGGGTAACTTTGATTATGGAGTATAAATCGAACAAAATTGAATGCATTACCGAACATTTACAGGGCGTTGTATACCTCTAGGCGTTTAACGCTATATGGAAATTTCTGACTTATATTACAAAAATGGTCGCAGATTATAAAGATGATTTTCGCTAAGAGATTTGAGACCGAATTCATGTTCTGCTACAACTAGGCTGTCAAGGATAAGTGACGAGCTCATTATGACTTCATGAAATAGTGATCGTAGAACAGATTGTATGTGAACGTTTCAAAAATGCTAAAATCTTATAAATTTTTGATATTTGCATATAAATCCTTAAATGTACTTGATACCAACGAAAATAGCTTTGACATGTGTTAAATAGTTATAATAGATCCCACGTCATAGATCTAGATATACTGTGGTAGATGAACTTGTATAAGAACTATCTTGAAGATGACAATTATCTTGACATGGATTGTATTTCCGGTTTACCACTATAAAAGGCTCAGCCTCTTTCTCCTGTCGGACTTCGCGAAATAAAGAATACCAAGTAACAGTAGCGACGAGAAAAAAGCAAAAGCGGTAAGCGCGTGTGGGTAAATAGTCTATCGTATCGAAAAGTATTCGGAGCACGTGGTCGCGAGTGTCATTTGAATCTACGGTGTGCACAGTAAAGTAATCGCTAGGAGATGCCGAAAGAAGAAGTGCCTTCCGTATCCGGGTCTCAGGCTGCAAAAGTGGAAGCAGTCAGTGGAGTGAAGCTGATCGGAACACTGGAAAACTTCGTTCCAAGTGCGGACTTCGACGATTACCTGGAGAGAGCGGAAAATTTCTTCGAGTTGAACGACATCAAGGATGATACGTTCAAACGGAAGCTGATTGTACATTTCATCGGATTGCCTGCGTTGAAAAAGCTGCAGGAGTTGTTGTATCCCAACACACACAAGGATGTGACCTACGAAACGGTAATAGAGAAGCTGAAGTCATACTTCAGTCGCAAGAAAAACCGAATAGCCCAATCGATGGAGTTTTTCAAGCGAAAGCGAGAATGTGGCGGATTTCGCGGTTGAGCTACAAGTACTTTCAAAGCACTGCGTGTGTATCTGGACAAGGCGCTCAGGGATAAGTTCATAGCTGGTCTTCGGAACGCCAAAATCCAAGGCGAGTTGATGAACAGCGATGATGACACCACGTTTGAACGAGCAGTATCCAAGGCGAAAAACCTGGAGCAAATCGAGGCGGATTTGGTGAAGATGAAGAGCAAACAGGAGTACACCAATCGGATCAACGTGGAGCAGTAAATGTGACGAAGCCGTTCGAAAACACGTGGCCAAGAGGATGGTAAGCACAGTCAACAAGGAAGCCAGGAGAGACGGTCCTATTCCATGAAGAGTTCCAGGAATCAAGGTAGGAAGGTGTTCAATCAAGCAGGGAGGTGTTAAATAGTTAGCATCCCTCGTCATAGATCTAGATATACTGTGGTAGATGAACTTGTATAAGAACTATCTTGAAGATGACAATTATCTTGACATGAATTGTATTTCCGGTTTTCCACTATAAAAGGCTCAGCCTCTTTCTCCTGTTGGACTTCGCGAAATAAAGAATACCAAGTAACAACATGAAGTGTCATACTAATAGCCTTTACTTTTGCATTCGTTTTGCTTAACTGATTAACAGAAACTTTGTTATTTTGTTTAGTATGTTGTGGGTCTAGCACTATCAAAGTTACCCGCATTATCAAAGTTACCCCGTTTTACGGTACTCTTATTAGGGAAGATGCATCAATCAAAGGACCAATTGTTGTTAAATTGGAATGTGTTCAATTTTACTAGACATATCAGGATAGAAAATTTCTTGTTTGAAAGATTACATTTCTTGTGCAACTTTTCAAAAGGACCTAACATTGAGAGACTCACTTTGTATACTTTCTTTTTAATCAATAACTGATTTCAATCATTTATCTCATCTGTTGCGTTTTTTTTTGTATGAAACGCTAGTCAAGGAAATTGCCTTCGATGTAAAGTAAAAAACTTCTAAAAAGCTTAAGTATACCTCTGTTAGATTGAAAGAGAGCGAGAGAGGAGATAATCCTGATCCTGATAGACGTGCATTAATTGAAAATTGAGAGCTTATTGAATAAATAATATAAATAATTAATTATTGATTATTTGAAATTGTAATTAGCTCTTTCACATCTGTTTTGAACAATCTCATATAAATTAATACTATTTATTGAATTTCTTCAGGTAGCCCCTAGAATTGTTTTCGTTTAGACAAGCATTGGCTGGAGTTGGTGATACTTTTCTTTCAAAACATTACATTTATTTTTTCTAGATGTTCTGTGTTAGGTTGATATTGTTGTCCTTATTTAGTAAAGCTTAATTAAGCTATTATTAAAATTGTGTAAGCATTTACATACGTATTATATTTCACTTGCCATTGCAGCTCATAAGTCTCACAGATCAAATGAATCGGCCTTAAATAGAAATACACCTTTAAAATAATTAAGGTTGAAATTGGTGGCAACAGAAAACTGCAACAACTTTTTTCGAGTATTAATTGCTACAATGTTTCAACATTCGTTTTATGATTTATTTTAAGGTAATTGTCAAATTTTGTGGTTGCCATTGACTGCGGCTTATTTCTTTCTGGGTTTTACCGGCTCTACCAATAGAAGTAATAAACCATAGGAGAAGAATGTCGCTGGCGTCGCTGTCGGAACATCTTTTGATGGTGGAGATAGGCGGGGCTATAAATGTCAACGCAAAAATGTATGCAGTTTGACACTTATGTACCCAACATGTTTCTGAGCGAGAACAAAGGGAACATCAGCGACATTATTCTTCTGGTTTATTATTTCTATTGCTCTACCAGTCTTTGAGCAGTTAAAACGAGTTTTGCTTCAACTTTCCGACGATTCGGCGCGTATTTCGCCTTCTTCAGAGATTTCTGTAATTATATGATTAATTTATATAATAAAATTTTGTCAAACATGGTTTGCGTTGTGTGCTTACAGAGGCTGCGGTTTGTTGTTTGTATTAGTGTCTGATCTGACTTGAAATTGTCTTCTGTTTTCAATGGCGTCTCACTACGGCTAATATTGCAAAATTAAATATTGACATTATCGATGGTATTTTTGTTTACCACTCACTATTGACGTACCATTATAGGTATCCCTAACTGCTTTCAGAAATGTTTCGTCACTAAAAAGTTAACAACTGAACTTTCGCCCGCAACTACGCTTTTCGATAAAAGTTCGACTCTAATTATCGCCCACGTAGAGTTGCTTTTCCTTCTTTACTGACGATCAAACTATGTGTTAGTGTAACCTGCTTGTTCAGATTTTGTGTGTGTCTATTACATTTGAGCATTTTGTGATCGTGTTTGTGGTACATTTCGTCTGTTTTGTCTATTGCTATTCGTTCGCTTTTTCATTGTGTGACGAATGCCTGCATAGATTGCACTTATACCATCTATATCTGTTCGTTTGTATATGCTGTGCTCGCTTTTTACAATGTGTCACATTTCTAGGAGTGATAGCTTGTACTGTCTGTTGTGTTTATCTAATATTTTAACATTTTCCAGGTCAAAACAGTGATTATTTTGGGTGTTGTGCTCGAGAAGTACTGTTTTTTGGCTGAGGGTAACCAACTGTGGGTCGATGGTGCTGGTATTTACTACATTAACTCGGTCTAGTATGTTGTTATGTGTTCTGTGGCCTCTGATCCTTGTGTTTAACTTGTTGATGGTCATTCCTATGTAGCATGCTGGGCAGTCCTTGCATGGTATGTTGTAAATAACGTTTGTTAGTTGTCCTAGTGGAATTGGGTTTTACTGTTTTGATGATGTAGCTTGTAATTTTATGTTTGTATAGTCCCTTTTCATAAGCTTGTCAATTGTGTTTGATAATCCTGGAAGGTATGAAAGCGATCTATAGGTATATTTTACCTAAGCTGGGAACAGCTTTTATAGTGATGGGTGATATGCAGTGGCGCGTAATGAAAGAATGTGCGCCCACCGGCTGACGAACAAAAACGGCTTACGACTAATTGATTTCGCCGCCTCCAAGAATATGGCCATTCGTAGCACCTACTTCCTACAGGCTGTGCTCTTCCATACCGATACACCTGGAGATCACCACAGCAGACAGAATCACAAATCGATCATGTTCTGATTGATGGACGGCACTTCTCCGACTTATCGTGGCACTAACATCGACCCTGACCACTATCTGGTGATGGTTTAGCACAAATCTCTCCGTCGTTAACAACGTACGGTACCGACGGCCGCCCCGATATGACCTAGAGCGCAACCGGATGTCGCGGCGACATACATGCAGCACCCCGAGGCTGCATTACCGGAAGAGGGTGAGCTGGATGAAGCCCCTCTTGAGGACTGCTGGAGAACAGTGAAGGCAGCCATCAACAATGCAGCTGAGATCAACGTCGGGTACGTGGGACGGAACTATTGGTTCGACGAGGAATTCTGGAGGAGAAGAATGCAGTGCGGGCGGTCATGCTACAGCAAGGGACCCGGCAGAACGTAGAGCGTTATAGACGGGAACGGCAACAGCAGACCCGCCTCTTTCGGGAGAAAAAACGCCGCCTGCGTGGAAGCAGCACTTCGACGAACACCTAAATGGCGCTGAAAGCACAGGCAGTGAAGGACGGGACAACGGAGGTACTGCGAAGGATGGAAACCAACCAGCCCCTAATTTGAGGGAGATTAAGGATGGCATGCGTATCGATTTGGTGAGCGTGGGCAGAACCGAGGATGGAGAGATGCGGCCACGAGCCGAGTATTGTGGCGTGAAATTATTGATTCAGTGTTATCTGTTTGGATGTCAACTCACTCAATAATAATTATATTAAAGTTTTCAGTGATAACTTAATATGAATGTTACGGGGCCCAGATAGCCGTAGCGGTAAACGCGCAGCTATTCTGCAAGACCAAGCTGAGGGTCGTGGGCTCGAATCCCACCGGTCGAGGATCTTTTCAGGTTGAAAAATTTTCTCGACTTCCCAGGGCATATAGTATCTTTGTACCTGCCACACGATATACGCATGTAAAAATGGTCACTGGCATAGTGAAAATGCTCATAAGAACACTAAGCTAAGAAGCAGGCTCTGTCCCAGTGGAGACGTAACGCCAGAAAGAAGAAGAAGAATGTTACGAAGAGGAACAAGTGTTTGTCTCGAGCACCAAAATATCGCTATTTACTTGATTTCAGATCACTGATAGGTAGCACGTCTGTGTTTTGTTTTATTTGTCGACTTCAGTTAACTTGCGTGTAAGTATACCTACTCGTTTGTAGATTTATTTGCTTAATTTGGTAAAGAAATCAGTTTTTAAATCAACACTTACGAATGCAAACATTGAGATTACAAAACAACGGAGTTTGTAATAATTCAGTTACTTCAATGGTACTTTTTGATGTTTCAGAAAACTATTGTATTGGACCAAATAGAAGAAACAATGAATTTTTGATGGAGGCTCAAGCACTTTCTAAAAAACGATTTAATCAACTGTATCTCATACAAATGTTGAAGTCCTATGGGGAAGTGCGACGTTGCTCGTTGGAATTTCATTGATACTGTGAAGCATTATGTTCCTACAACAAAGTTTTTCAGCAGTATAATCAGGGCCGGATTTACGAATGTGGAGGCCCGGGGGCCATTGTCTGGCGGGGGCCCTTTTCACAAAAAGTCGTGTTGATACCTAAGAATAGACTAGATATATTTTAATGTTCTTTGTAAGGTTAACTTTATCAGAAGTTGAACTACTTTATAACGTTCAAAAAATGCTTTAGAACGTATACCAATTTTAAATTTGAAATAATGTTACTTATGTTTTCTTTAATATTTTATGTATCCTTGTAGATTTCATATGTAAAGGTCAATTTTTTTTTTAGTTTATTCGCAAACAACAAAATCCATTTGGCTATTACCTTCTTGTAGGTACATTTATTCGAATTTAGCTTATTCTATTCATGTTATATTATTCAAGCTGTTTAAAATAAATATTAACTTATCTGTTTTGAGTAGAAGAAATTGGTGTTGGGCTGGCAGCAGTTCGTTTTCTAGAGACGTGGTCTCTGTTTGATTTTTTTAAGTTCCTATATTTAATGGAAGGTCTCTGAAGTCTCAATTTTAACCAAAATGGTCTCTAAAGTCTTGATTGTTCTGATTGCAATAAATCATGATGAAAAATTCTACAGGATCCAGAGAAAAATTCAAAGAGTATAACGTGGCTATTCAACAAGTTCTTCAAGAATTTTGCCTCATATTCGCCTAGGAAAAACATCAAGAAATATTGTCCAGGAACTCATACATGGATCTCTCTAGATTTTTTTTGTAGAGGTTCCACTACCAGTTCTCCCAGATTACATCGTTTTTTTTTTTTCAAATACTTTACTAGGGGTTCCTTCAGATATTTTTTCACTAATCCTTCAACCGAATTCTCTAGTTGTTACTCTATGAGATCTCCCAAAAAATTTTGAAAATGTTCTCAACCTTGTAGGATAAACTTAGAAAATCGATGGATGATCTTCGAGGGATGATGGGTGATCATCGGATAAAATCTTGGAGGATTAGATTTAAAGAGACACTACACGTTAATGCTTCCAGTGGGCTATTTGCCCTTTGAAGGAAGCACCACACTAGACAACGGACTAGCATGCAACGCCCAGTGGCACAGTCGGAAAACATTTCTCTCGAAAAGTTTTTCGGCCTGAGGCGGGAATCGAACCCACACTCCTTAGCACGATGCGGCTAAATGCCTCGGTGACACTAACCGCACGGCTACGAAGCCCACAAATTGGAAAATAAATAAAAGAATCTTTGAATAAATTCCTGATGAAATCTCTAAGGTATTTTTTTGGTTATCCTTGGAAAAATTCAGATTAATTTCTTGAGATATCTTAAAATATAAGAGGAATTCTTCTTGCAATAATAACTTAACGAACTCCTGGTGAAGTCTTCGGAATTATCTCTGAATTTTTTGAAAAAAAAATACTTGAATTTTCATGAAACCCCTTGAGAAAATCAAGAAAGAAATACATACAATATTACGAGCAGCAGCATTTCTTATAGTAGCATTCATTCATCAACAGCATTCATTATAGTAGAAGAATCCACGTTAGAACCGGGGGCCATGGCCCCCTCGCCCCCTTATAAATGCGGCTCTGAGTATAATAATTATCAGAAAATTATGGAAATCACTGTGTTCAAAATTTGAATGTTGGAGCTTCCGTAGTCTGAGAGGCTTCAGTTCCCATGAGTTTTTGATTAGGTACATTGATCAGGTAGTTGAAATTAGTATTTTCTTATCGTTATTATATTAAAAAGGTTTATGTTTTTTGTTTCGCGCGTTCTGCCGGGCAGTGTTTTGGAAAGCCCAAGAAAGACGGTTCGATTTCGGGTCGCCGGAAGGTTGCTTTTCGTTTCGCGCGTTTTGCTGGGCAGTGTTTTGGAAATCCCCAGCAAGACGATTCGTCTTCGGATCGCCAAGAAGTTTTGCTTTTTGCGCTGTGTGAGTGCGAAAAGATATTCGTGTTCAGTCGAGAATGGATTACCAACTGGTGAGCTCGTTTCATGCTTATGATAACACATTTTTTCAAGAAAGCGTTACTTTTATGTAATATTCAAACAAACTTTGTATGGTTCGTCACTATAAGTGTCAGCATTCGGCCTGTTTTATACAATTTAAATATATTTTTCTCTTTTTGACATTACTAATTTTTTTTTAATTTTTCGACATTATGAATGTTGACGTATTTATTAAAAAAAACTTTCCATCTCGAGACAAAAATGCACAGTAATACTCATATGTAATTTTCAAACAAACTTTGTATGGTTCGTCACTACAAGTGTCGACATTATTCCTTTTTCATATAATTTAAAATATATACGTATATTTTTCTGTTTTCGCCATTAATAAAAACTTCTTTTGAATGGTTTGACATTGTAGATGTTGACGTATTTTTTAAATCTTCTACCAAAAACTTCTCGAGACAAAATACAAAACTAGCTTTAAGTATAAGTCGTATTTTTCCTCCTTGTCCATGGATTGCATCACCGACCAAAAGTGACTCCAAGATCTTTTCCTCCCACACTAATAAACACCCTTCCCGTGGTGATTGTGGAGATGCAGAGCTATTCTCAGTCTCTAGAAGCAACAATCATTACACCCTAAGATTTCTTCCCCATCCCAACTGACTGTAAGGACTTGGCCGGCGCCGTTATTGATCAATAATATTAGATCCGCTAAAATTGCACTTCAAGAGTAAGCGGGAACTCCCATCCCTTATTCATTTGGATCGTAGTGCAATTCTTACCAGTTCCGATCAATCACGGAGTAGCAACCATTGTACACAACACATGTACAGTCAGTCTATGCTATGCTATGCTATGTATCTCATACAAATGTTGAAGTCTTATGAGATGATTCAAATATGACGGCCATCGTTTCTCGGAATTTCTACACCACCCCTCTGTCAAGTTTTATCCAATACCTTATACGCGCACTGTCACACTTTCATAGACATGACAACCAAAAGGGGTAGATTTCACCTCGAGCTTAAGAATCGTTACCATTTCTAGTGTGTAAAATGCTACCACTTTACTTGAATTGCAATAGAACATAGTTTGTTAAACTTATGACAAATTTATTTGGAGTATTTCAAATTTCAATTTACGTATTCTGTTTGATTTCGATCGTCCTTTTAAAAATTTGTTGTTAAATCTTGGGATTCTGGCAAAAAAATAATAAGAAAGTAATCCAGAGAGCTCATTTCACTTGAATTAGATATAATTAAAAAAATAAAACATAATAAGGATGAATAATAAATAAATAAATGTTGTCAATAAAAGAGTATGTTTCGTCCAGGGTTGACCAGGCCCTACGTTGTGATTTACTTTGGTCCCGGAGGGGCAGACGAATAACGACAACTTCTTCTATTACGGTGATTTATTGCCCACCACCGAGAGGCAGTGCTCCTGCTCGATGGGGGATACTCTTCTGTTACAGATTAACTTACAACTAACATTTCATACGAAACAGTGCCTCTTTTATACATGCGAGGTAGTACGGCAGAGTGTAACATCACAATACTGTAATGCGCCGACAGCTAGCATCACGCAGCCCAACGCAAGAGCATCAAAGCAATTGGGCTGCTTGCTGCTAGCTGGGGGAGAAAGCGGAGAAATTGAATGCACACGGCTGCGCTGCTGCTGTTTACGAGTGCGCCTAGCATAAAGCGAATGGGAGATATCGTTGCGGTGAGACCGAACATACTCCCGCCCGAAAACGAATGTTTTCCACTGTTGGTAGGTACTCGGCTCGGCGCGACGATAGCTTGCTGTTGGCAGAGTGAGATGGTTCACGCTCGACGGTGGTGATACGCAGTCCGTCTAGGTAGCATTCTTGGCTTGGCATGAGGGCTCGCTTGATTTTGGTCGATGGCACGTAGCACACTTGAACGGGATGATGTTTTGCTTTCGTTGATTGATTTTTTGTTGCTTGATGATGATGACGCTTGGGTCCATTTATGACGTTGACGGTCCGATGAATGGATGCAGCGATCCAGCGGGTGGACGCGGGGGTCCGACGGGGGATTAACGCTCTTCTTCGGCAAATCGACTCTTCGGCTTTGCACAGATGGACGTTTGCTTCGCAAGTCGACACTTCGGCCTTGCTAGTGGACGGGACGGTCCGAAGGGTGGACGCAGGGGTCCGGCAATGGACGGCAAAGGTCCGGTGGGTGGACGCAAGGGTCCCACAAATGGACGCAGGGGTTCGGAATGGACGGCGATGGCCCGGGAATGGACGCAGGGGTCCCACAGGTGGACGGCGAGGTCCGGCAAATGGACGCAAAGGTCCCACAGATGAACGCTACGGTTCGGATGGACGGCGACGGTCCGGGAATGGACGCAGGGGTCCCAACAGGTGGACGGCGAGGTCCGGATGGACGGCAGTGGTCCGGCAAATGGACGCAGGGGTCCGACGAGTGAACGCTACGGTTCGGATGGACGGCTTGGTCCGACGGGTGGACGGCGGGGTCCGGAAACGGTATTGGCATCCTCAATCCTCTTCTGATTCGGTGATCCTGGTCACGGCACCAATGTTTCGTCCAGGGTTGACCAGGCCCTACGTTGTGATTTACTTTGGTCCCGGAGGGGCAGACGAATAACGACAACTTCTTCTATTACGGTGATTTATTGCCCACCACCGAGAGGCAGTGCTCCTGCTCGATGGGGGATACTCTTCTGTTACAGATTAACTTACAACTAACATTTCATACGAAACAGTGCCTCTTTTATACATGCGAGGTAGTACGGCAGAGTGTAACATCACAATACTGTAATGCGCCGACAGCTAGCATCACGCAGCCCAACGCAAGAGCATCAAAGCAATTGGGCTGCTTGCTGCTAGCTGGGGGAGAAAGCGGAGAAATTGAATGCACACGGCTGCGCTGCTGCTGTTTACGAGTGCGCCTAGCATAAAGCGAATGGGAGATATCGTTGCGGTGAGACCGAACATACTCCCGCCCGAAAACGAATGTTTTCCACTGTTGGTAGGTACTCGGCTCGGCGCGACGATAGCTTGCTGTTGGCAGAGTGAGATGGTTCACGCTCGACGGTGGTGATACGCAGTCCGTCTAGGTAGCATTCTTGGCTTGGCATGAGGGCTCGCTTGATTTTGGTCGATGGCACGTAGCACACTTGAACGGGATGATGTTTTGCTTTCGTTGATTGATTTTTTGTTGCTTGATGATGATGACGCTTGGGTCCATTTATGACGTTGACGGTCCGATGAATGGATGCAGCGATCCAGCGGGTGGACGCGGGGGTCCGACGGGGGATTAACGCTCTTCTTCGGCAAATCGACTCTTCGGCTTTGCACAGATGGACGTTTGCTTCGCAAGTCGACACTTCGGCCTTGCTAGTGGACGGGACGGTCCGAAGGGTGGACGCAGGGGTCCGGCAATGGACGGCAAAGGTCCGGTGGGTGGACGCAAGGGTCCCACAAATGGACGCAGGGGTTCGGAATGGACGGCGATGGCCCGGGAATGGACGCAGGGGTCCCACAGGTGGACGGCGAGGTCCGGCAAATGGACGCAAAGGTCCCACAGATGAACGCTACGGTTCGGATGGACGGCGACGGTCCGGGAATGGACGCAGGGGTCCCAACAGGTGGACGGCGAGGTCCGGATGGACGGCAGTGGTCCGGCAAATGGACGCAGGGGTCCGACGAGTGAACGCTACGGTTCGGATGGACGGCTTGGTCCGACGGGTGGACGGCGGGGTCCGGAAACGGTATTGGCATCCTCAATCCTCTTCTGATTCGGTGATCCTGGTCACGGCACCAATGTTTCGTCCAGGGTTGACCAGGCCCTACGTTGTGATTTACTTTGGTCCCGGAGGGGCAGACGAATAACGACAACTTCTTCTATTACGGTGATTTATTGCCCACCACCGAGAGGCAGTGCTCCTGCTCGATGGGGGATACTCTTCTGTTACAGATTAACTTACAACTAACATTTCATACGAAACAGTGCCTCTTTTATACATGCGAGGTAGTACGGCAGAGTGTAACATCACAATACTGTAATGCGCCGACAGCTAGCATCACGCAGCCCAACGCAAGAGCATCAAAGCAATTGGGCTGCTTGCTGCTAGCTGGGGGAGAAAGCGGAGAAATTGAATGCACACGGCTGCGCTGCTGCTGTACCTTACTGCGCCTTGCTTGCAGTGAATGGGAGAGTCGTTGCGGTGAGACCGAACATACTCCCGCCCGAAAACGAATGTTTTCTACTTGCTACTCGGCTCGGCGCGAACGACGACAGCATGCTGTTGGCAGAGTGAGAAGGTTTTACGCTCGACGGTGGTGATGCGCAGTCAGTCTAGGTAGTGTTTTAGCTACATCGCCGGATCGCTCGGTTGATGGTGAACGGGAATGATGATTTCGCTTCTCGTTGATTGATTTTTGATAACGATGTTGAATTTTTGGATGGGATGATTGGCTTGCTCAATTAATGATGCTCGGGTCCATTGATGACGCTGACGGTCCAATGAATGGATGCTGGGATCCAGCGGGTGGACGCAACGGTCCAAGGAATAGGCACTACGTTTCGGCAAATCGACACTTCGGCTTTGCAATGGTGGACGCAGGGGTCCTGGGGATGAGCTTCTCTTCGCAAGTCGACGCTTCGGCCTTGCAAGTGGACGCAGGAGTCCGGCGGATGGACGGCGGGGTCCGGATGGACGGCGGGGTCCGGATGGACGGCTAAGGTCCCACAGATGGACGCAGAGGTCCGGATGAACGGCGATGGTCCGGTGCATGGACGGCAATGGTCCGGCGGGTGGACACGAGGGTCCCAACAGGTGGACGCAGGGGTCCGGATGGACGGCAGAGGTCCTGGGATGGACGCAGGGGTCCGATGCATGGACGACAATGGTCCGGCGGGTGGACGCTGGGTCCTACAAATGGACGGCGAGGTCCGATTGGGCGACACTTCGGCCCGGGGTGAATTGTCCGTTGATGATTTAGTCCGTCACTCGTCGATCGTTCCTCCGGGGTGTCCGTTATCCTGGTCACGGCACCAATGTTTCGTCCAGGGTTGACCAGGCCCTACGTTGTGTTTCACTTTTGGTCCCGAAGGGGCAGACGAAATAAACGAATTACTCCAACGATAATTTATTGCCCACCACCGAGAGGCAGTGCTCCTGCTCGGTGGGGGATACTACTTGTAACGATCACAACTTACAACTAACATTACAATGAATTTTTTTTTTTCTTTTATACCCGAGAGGTAGTACGGTTGTCACATTGCATTACAATTGTAAGATGCGCCGACAGCTAGCATCACGCAGCCCAAAAGCAACAGAACGAAAGGAATTGGGCTGCTTGCTGCTAGCTGGGGCGAAAGGAAAAAAATTGAATACGCACTGCTGCGCTGCTGCTGTACCTTACTGCGCCTAGCTTGCAGTGAATGGGAGAGTCGTTGCGGTGAGACCGAACAGAGTATTAATATTAATATAAGGATTATTATTCTAAGCATTTACATGTGCAGAAACGCGAATTGAAATAAGCAATTGCATCGAATCGAGCATATGTAAATCAAAGAATAAGTGTTTCGGGCGGTTTGATATAATTGCGCAGTTTTATTCGCTTCTCTGCACTTATGAATAACTGTACCGCACAGTAGTGAAACGTACATAATATAAATAGAAAAAAATATTGTTACTCTACTTTTGAAAATGTCAGGGCCTTCCTTAGCCGAGTGGTTAGAGCCCGCGACTACAAAGCAAAGCCATGATGAAGGTGTCTGGGTTAAATTCCCGGTTGATCCAGGATTTTTTCATAATAGAAATTTCCTCGACTTCCATGGGCATACACTTTTAAAAATAATGAAAATCATTCCGGACGTAATTCACATTATGACTGAATGACATATGATGTAAGTGATGAAATGACGTAAAAAAGGGTTATGGAAGATGTATTGAAAGAAAAATGTAATTTTACATGACGAAGGTCATGAAAACGATGCCGCTATGATTGACATTTGCCGAATCAGACACCATCGTATTTAAAGTTAAACGCAAATTCACGTCATTTGGTTCGCTTCTTTTATGTGCACCCAAAAGACGTAAAATCGCATGATTTTTTCGAAGTGTGTAGAGTATCATCGAACCTGTCAAGCGATATGCGAAAATGGCAATTTTGGCAAAGAAGGATCTCAGTTATTACCGGGTGTCCGATCACGGACAGTAGTTGACGAGGGCAATCCTTCCGGAATGGAGGATCCCTGCTTCGGTGGCCAATTCCTCTTCGGAATGCCAGGGATGATCGGCCAATTCCTTCTCCTGAAGGAATGCCTGGGATGTCGATTGCTCAGACTGTGAATATGATTTCTCAGCAACAGTCCTGAAAAGGACTACTAGGTTGGGCTGCTTCGGTGAGGGAAACACTTTTGATTTCGGTTTTCGAACTACGACGGTTTGTTGCGCGTGCCATACAACGGCTAAAAACTGAATGAAACTGAATGAATTTCTTGCACATGCAATCTCCTTATATAGGTTGCAGGTAGCCAAGAACATTGCATGCGCAGCGGTGGGGTTGCGATGGAAATTTCCACTGTCTTATGTACTACATACTGGATGCTGCAATCGGTAGTCCGGGTGGTGTGATGATGGAGAGCTCAAGCTAGACGGTCGGGTTGCGTGAAGTAGTGTGTGTGTGTGGTTCAGGTAGAAAAGGGTGTTTGTTAGTGGTGGTAGCCGAAATACTCGCGGCGACTCGAGGTTAGTTATGTGGTTGTTTTACATGAATGGGAATAGAGGGAAATGGATTACATAGACAGGATCAACAACAAGATGGTGAAAACGATGACTGAACTGATCAGGGTTGAAATGTTGCACACCGTTCGCGTTGTGCGTGAACATTCTCCCGCCAGCGAAAAGTGTGAAACCGGTGGATTTAAAGGCATTGATTCTACAGCGATTTTGGGATTCATTACGGGTTGGGTATCTGAACGATTAGCGGAATCACTTGCATTAACGGCGTTAACGAAGAGTGGACTGAGTTTACCTGGATTGATTACAGTGGGTGTGTTTGTAACGGTTTGATTCTGGTTAATGAGTAGTGTGGATGAATTAGACATGCGGTTTGAGTTAGTGGGGCAAGAACGAGAATTCACTAAAGACTGTCGGGATTCTAGCAGAAGATCGTAAAGCGGATTTTCAGGACTTGGAGGATTTTGTGACTGTTTGGATTTCAGGGGCTCATTTACTTGGATTGGTAACTGGCAACTCTTTGGGTTTGTTGATTGACGAATCTGTTTCATGAATTGGGTATCTTCGAGGTTTTGAGAAACAAAGGGATATACAGGGCTTCGTTTTCGAAAGATCGATCGTTTTGGGAAAGATGGAAAATCAGGTGGATCGAGGGAGAGATTCTCTGTGGGACTATACACTGTACGACGGGGCGGACAGTTTCGACAGAAGGGATTTACTTTACCGGTTAACGACTGTACACCAACAGTGTATTTTTCTGGCTTATGACGAGCAGAATTAACAGCTCCAGCGACCACCCATCCAAGACGGGTTTCTTGGAGGATTGGAAGATCGTCGGATAGTTTGATTTGTCCTGGCATCATCAGCTTGAAGAAGTGCTGAATGCCAATGAGGAGATCGATTTCACCGGGAATGTGGAAATTTGGATCGGCAAGGGCAAATCCGGGCGGAATGTCCCATGATTTGATATCGATGGGAGCTGACGGTATTGGGCCAGTGACTTGATCAGTAACAAGACACTCTAACTGCGCACTGTATTCGGAATAACGAGATTGGATTCTAAGCTTCGCTACTTCTGATAGGGATGATTTTTGATTGTTGGCTCCAACAATATCAACCTTTGTTGCGAGCCGAGGGAGTTTCAGGGATTGGACAAGTTTACGTGAAACAATGTTTGCTTGGGAACCACTATCGAGGAAGACTCGACAAGGCTGAAGTTTACCATTAGCATCGAACACTTTAACCATTGCGGTCATCAAGAGACTGTTGCACATATGGTGGACTTTCTTGGCGGGATAGACGGCAGAAGTGGACTGTATTAGATGGGATTTTGTTTCGGAATTCGAATCATCGGATCTGGATTTGGGTGGAGACACATCAGATTCGTTAGGGTGGAGAAGGGTGTGGTGTCGACCTTCACATTTCCAACAGTTAAAGAGGGATTTACACGCACTACTCCTGTGACCCGTTCGCAAACAATTGAAACAAGACTTGAGCTCTCTTACCTTGGCTTCTCGTTCTGGAACGGACATCTTGCGGAGGGCGTCGCACTTGAAGATTGGGTGGCTTCCGTTGCCACACACTTGGCAGGTCGGTTCTGCTGGTTCGGTGACAGCAAAGGTCTTCATTTGGCTGGAACTCTTCGCTGGGATCGGCTTCACGGTGGGCTTTTCGATTGCGTCCTCACATCGCTCGAGGATTGAACAACGCTTCTTCAGGAAGTCCATGGTCTCGTTGTAGGTGGGAATTTGCTTGTGGGGCACCGTGGATTCCCACTCCATCCGGGTTCGGTTGTCTAACGCTGTCGCAACCAGGTTCACGACGAAACGCTCGGACATTCCAAGCATTTGCTCCTCCATCAGGGTCAGACCGTCGATGTGCCGGGTTACATCGTCGATCAGTTCACGGAGCTCCTTGGCGCTGGGTCGGGACATTTTCTTCAGATGTAGCATACCCAAGATGTGAGTATCTACGATGAGGCGCTTGTCTTCGAATCGTTCTTCCAGCAGCTTCCATGCGTGGGCGTAGTTGTTGGATTGCATGGTGCAATCATCGATGATTCCCGCTGCACTACCGATCAAAGCTCGATCAAGATGGTAGAGCTTGATGGCATCGGAATCGGTGGAGGTCCTCATCACGTCGAGAAACATGGCCTTAAAGCGTGGCCAGTTCTCTGGTTTCCCATCAAACGTGGGGATGGGCGCTTTCAGCGGTTGCTGCTGGACGATGATGCGGGGTGCTTCTTCTTGCTGGCTTCTTCGTTGAAGTCTCATGTCGCTGGTGTCGGTCATGGACTGGATGAGCGTTTCGACCAGCATACAGGTTTCGTTGTGCTGGGCTTCGAACACGATGTAGGCTTCCTCCTGTTCGATCAGCTTCTCTGCGGGCGTCAGAGTCACAATTTGGCGATGCAACTCACAGTACTCTCTGTAGTGGGTTTCCAAATTTCGTTGGTACAGCTTCAGCTGGATCAAACTCAACTGCACTGCTCCTGCTCCGGATGCTTCTTCGACGGAATTGCGGATGCGCGTCACTTTCGCTTTCACCTGTCCGCGTAGGTGAACAAGCGATTTCAGCTCCGCCATCCTCTCCTTCTGGTCGGTTTTCGTTGGTGTGTGCTCGATCGGCATCGAACACGGCGATAGTGCATTTCGCTTCCGCACGACGATGACAGGTACGAACGTGTTTCGACACGTTCAACAAGTTGCACACGTGGCAACTTTTTTCACTGGTGGATCGATTAACACTTCGGTTAGTCTTTCCGCTGCGACAATTCACGCACTCTCGGAACAGTTTTTCCACTTCTCTTTCGCACTCACGTTTCGCGAAATGTTTCTCACTCACGTCTTACTTTTGCACTTACGTTTTTCACTCGCGACTTACTTTTGCACTTACGGAAGGCAATTTCCCTCATCGAAGCAGCGAGGAATATTTTTCTTAACAACTCTGCTGAGCATCGATGGGAACAACGGGAACGATGGGCAATCGGTTGATTGCCAAGCCACGGTTGCGGGTGCAACACGCTGGATGCGGATCACTCAGATCCGGCTCGATGGGACCAAAATGTCCGATCACGGACAGTAGTTGACGAGGGCAATCCTTCCGGAATGGAGGATCCCTGCTTCGGTGGCCAATTCCTCTTCGGAATGCCAGGGATGATCGGCCAATTCCTTCTCCTGAAGGAATGCCTGGGATGTCGATTGCTCAGACTGTGAATATGATTTCTCAGCAACAGTCCTGAAAAGGACTACTAGGTTGGGCTGCTTCGGTGAGGGAAACACTTTTGATTTCGGTTTTCGAACTACGACGGTTTGTTGCGCGTGCCATACAACGGCTAAAAACTGAATGAAACTGAATGAATTTCTTGCACATGCAATCTCCTTATATAGGTTGCAGGTAGCCAAGAACATTGCATGCGCAGCGGTGGGGTTGCGATGGAAATTTCCACTGTCTTATGTACTACATACTGGATGCTGCAATCGGTAGTCCGGGTGGTGTGATGATGGAGAGCTCAAGCTAGACGGTCGGGTTGCGTGAAGTAGTGTGTGTGTGTGGTTCAGGTAGAAAAGGGTGTTTGTTAGTGGTGGTAGCCGAAATACTCGCGGCGACTCGAGGTTAGTTATGTGGTTGTTTTACATGAATGGGAATAGAGGGAAATGGATTACATAGACAGGATCAACAACAAGATGGTGAAAACGATGACTGAACTGATCAGGGTTGAAATGTTGCACACCGTTCGCGTTGTGCGTGAACACCGGGAAGTGGCTCATTGAACACTAAGCTGAGAAGCAGGCATTGTCCCAGTGAAAACGTAATGTCAAGGAGAAGAAGAATTTCTGTAAATATAAAAAAGTCACGTGAAACTTTCCATCGGGTACTTCAACTCAAGTCATAATCTTGAATTGCAAATTTTCAATTATTTAAGTTCAACCAGTGCAAAAGTAGCTCAACTTACGGTTCCATGGTCTGATTGAATGGTTCATAATTTACGGTTTTATTCAAAAATTGTCATCAATTTATCTCCGATACATGTTTTTCGGTCCCAGTGCATCCTGCATCAGGTATCATTAAAATTATGCCGAAAGGTTTTTGGTAGTCGTTTTAACTCACTAAGTAATTAACAGCATAAATTATAGGACCTGAAATATGGAGCAAATTCAACAGTTGCTTTGGAACAAAGGCTCACCATCTACCTACCGGAGAACATGAGTGCATGTTTTTGCTCCATGCGGCTCTTCCAATTGAGTCGTAAATTATAACGAGTGTTTGGTACACATTTTGTCTCGTCTTGACTGAAGTTAATGATTCAAGACTCACGGGTCACGTTTAACACTTACTCAAGCTGTTGATCTTACGTTCGAAAAAGTTTATTTTGCGGTTCAATGTCATTTAAGTATTGGTTAAGTTACAGTTAAATGGCTTTATTCTTAGGGTCAGAGGAAGGTGAACAGCAATACAGGTTTTGTTATTTGGATCCCCATCCTTTTCAATTTACTACTTTCAACTCAAAATCAATCTTTTCAATAAAATACGTGATTCATTCATGGAATAGTAGTTGTACATTATATTTTCGGTCATGTATCCGGATTGGCCATCGGTATCCAAATTCATGTGGATGCATATGAAGGTGGAACTAATCCCCTTCACTAAACCGTTTGAGAATTTTTTTAAGCGGCCATCGGGAATGATTTGGTCCACTTATGCCAGCATATGAGACTAGAAGCTTTTGGATTGCATGCAGAGACAACCTATATAAATCAGTTGAATTGAACTTTTACAATAACAATTAAAAAAAAAAAAACCGGTCGGATACGGGTTAATACGAGTTAAACAAAGCCAAAAATTACAGAGCAAATTGTATGATGTGTAGTGTTGAATTCCAAAAATATACTTGATAAGCCTTATGTTTTTAAGCTCCGTGACGGGAGGTGCAGGGGTGGTGGGGTTGTGTTTGAACTCCGAATCCCCACTTGAAATAGTCATACTTCATGTAATTCTTAGAATCATTTTCAATATTAATAAGATTTTATTTTGTGAAAAATCTTTCTGTGGTGTCTGCTTTAACTTGTTTACATATATATTTAAAACATACAATATTTCATCGACGAATCACGAAAACAGAGTGCACATAGGTAGGTATACATGCCTAAAATGCGTTGATAAAACTAGAACTCAATATGATCAATATAAACAGGCTATCTTCTAAAAGAGCATCGAATCAGTGAAAGTTAGTGAAAAATCTATTTACATAACCTTGATACCTTGATAGCTACAATGTATCATCACGCCATTGCCAAGCATATCATTGCATACCCGACCAATAGATTACAACATAGTTGTAACAGATTTGCTTACTCAGTTAGTATGTTTTTTTCTAACAAAATATGTCATAATTTTGGTTGATTAGTAGTTAAAATAACGAAAATTTTAACACAACTCACTCTACCCTAAACAAAATTGAAATAAAATATGTTATAATTTAAGGTGAAGATGAATTGAAGCCAAATTTGAAATTTTCTTGAGCACGGATCTGGAGAACCAAACATCCGTTTGAGTTGAAAATCTAATCGATTGGTGACTAGCTGGTGGTGACCAATCGATTAGATTTTCAACTCAAACGGGTGTTTGGTTCTCCAGATCCGTGCTCTTGAAAATTTGAACTTTGGCTTCGATTCATCTTCACCTTAAGCAAATATGGAACTCATTATGTTTTAAATCAAACAAAAATATAACTCATTTTGTTATTTGCCATAACTGCATTTTAACAAAACTTTTTATAAGCATTTGCTCTCAATTTTTATAACAAATTGTGTTATAATTATGTTTTAAATTGAAACAAATTTGAAACAGCCTTTGTTCTTATAACTTGTTTTATTTTAATTATGTTATGATTTATACCATCATTTCAAAGTACCTCTCACAAAAAAGAGCCACAATTTGTTATCTGAAGTAAATCTTGATATAATTGTGCTACAATTTTGTTGTAATACGCTAGTCGGGTATGGCAGGCACTGGTACGGCACACAGTGTTTCGAATATATGCATAACTTCCGCTATAGACGTTTTTTAGCCCAATGATGTTTATAGGAAAGTTGTCAGGCATCATTAGGGCATTATTGACATAAATGACCTTTGTGATAAACGTAACCGCATAAGTGACATAAGCGCCAATTTGTGTATTCGGTTTCATAAAGATGTGATCTCTTCTAAAAATTGTTGGAGATGGCAAAATTTCATGCTAGCAAAAATTACTCGCAATTAATTGATCCTATGAGTGACGTAAACGTCAAACGATCATAGTTTATTTTCCAAACATGTTTGTCTCAAGCACCAAAATACCGCTGTTTACTCAACTAAGGGTTGCTGAAGCCATTGCCAAAAATATCATAGCACGTCTAGTTTTTGAGATATTGGCGGTTAAAAATTCAAAATTTGACTATTTCAGCCAACTTGCATGCAAGTTTGTCTGCTTGTATGGCAGCTTATTTCCTTTATTTACCATAGAATTAAAACTTCATTTGTATAACAATAATTATCATCCAAGTTCATAATCATTCTGATGCACAAAAGTTATTTTTTGATGGTTTAGAAAAATATTGGATATGGCCATATAAGAGAAACGAAGAATTTTGTTATGAAACTGAAATCATGTTAAAAAATCGATTTAATCTTAATTAAATCGTGCAATTTCAACAAAATTATATCTGAAATGAGAGTTAAAGGCCTATTTTGCATACTTGGTGGATTATATTACAAAAAAGTTTGATGAATCATACTTCAAATTTTATGTAATCATCAACGAAAACTGTGATTTATACAGTTTTGTCGACCTGTAGCAAAAAATTGTGACGTGCTGGAACATTTTTGAGAACGGCAAATATGTTTTAACTTCAAATGAAAGCTATATCCTTTCTCTATACGATGCCACTAAGTTTGCTATGCGTTCCAAGGGAAATATGATACATATCACGTGAAGAACTATCCAAGATTTATCAAAAAATTGGCTTTTTCGCAAACTGTTTAGTTAGCTAGCTTATGAGTGGTCCACCAATTTGAGAAACTCGAAAGGACCAACCTTAAGTTTTATCGAAAACCCGCGATCAATTAGAGTAAGGTGGGGCAAAAGTTCGACCTTAGTGGTATAAGCAAAGTTTCCAGGAAAGTTATAGCAGATGAAACAAAACAAATACCATACAGCGAACCTTCAACATATTGGCTATAATTTTGCTGAACAAACTTGTGTCAAAATATTTACACATTTTTAGTTATAACAGTTTCAAAATTGATTGTCTTAAACGAACTTTTGCCCCACCGGTGGGGCAAAAGTTCGAATCTTGTTTGGGGCAAAAGTTCATTGGCTAAAACACAAAATATCAATACTTTTCTTCTTCTTCTTTTCTGGCGTTACGTCCCCACTGGGACAGAGCCTGCTTCTCAGCTTAGTGTTCTTATGAGCACTTCCACAGTTATTAACTGAGAGCTTACTATGCCAATGACCATTTTTGCATGCGTATATCGTGTGGCAGGTACGAAGATACTCTATGCCCTGGGAAGTCGAGAAAATTTCCAACCTGAAAAGATCCTCGACCGGTGGGATTCGAACCCACGACCCTCAGCTTGGTCTTGCAGAATAGCTGCGCGTTTACCGCTACGGCTATTTGGGCCCCAATACTTTTATGACAGGCATACTTTATACCAGCCGTAAATTTATGTTTGTCGAAAAATACACACTAAATTTTCATCAAAAAATGCCCAAAACAGGGTTAATTGAAATACACCCAAAAAATAGCAGTTTTTCGCAAAACTTAGAGGAAATGTAAAATTTTTGTGATATTTTTCGCACGATCAGGCAAATTTTGCTAAATTTGAAGATAATATGTAGATTTTAGGAAATTTGAAAATTTTCCGTGAGTTTACACATGGGTCGAACTTTTGCCCCGCAGATTCGAACTTTTGCCCCGCTATGGGCCAAAAATTGATTCCATGTATTTATGCAAAAACTAATACACGTCAAAGCATCCTTATGATAGGCCTAGAAACGCCTTTACTTAAAATATTGGAAAATATTTTATCTTCATTTGGTTCCATGCATCGAAAGTTTGAGCAAATATTACAATATTTACGTCGAAAAACAACAAATAGCCATAACTTTTCCAAATCTCAATCGATTTTTATGATATTTGGAGTGAAAGTTTCTTACTTGAATAGCATTCGAACCACCATGACATTTATAAGTTTTGATTTGATTTGAGCTAGAAATCTTAAAAAGAAACTCTTGCCCCACTTTACTCTACATAAAATTGGAATTCTAACGATGGGTGCCGATGGCGGCCTGGTTTCAGCAAAAATGTGTTATTACAGATAAAATAAAAATACAAAATCACTATAGTTAAAATCTTTTATATCAAGTTTATTAAGAGGTATTCTTTAGCGAATGGATCAAAGCAATAATCATGACATTTTTTGTTTTCTAGAAATTATAGAATCGAAGTATGCAGCATTGCTATTAAATCCTTGTGACTGTCGAAACAAAATAATTATGTCTATATCAAGCAAAATGTAAACTCTTCCAACCTGTGAGCAAAGTTATTAAAAAAATAAATGCAGTCGATCTACCAATAAAGTTGGTGGGTATCAAAAATGAAATTTCAGGCGTTATGATATATGTGAATGGAGCCAAATGACAAGAAAGTAAATTTTCACCGCACAAATTCAAAGCAAAGCAATGCAGATTATTGAAAACAAATCAAAATCTATATCCATTTAACGAAACTATTCAGCAATACCATTGGTTCTAATCTCACCAGATGAGGACCTTTCCAAGTTAAAAATTTCCTCCAAAAATGCATTAAAAATTCAAATGCAAAAATGATCTATTGGCAAAAAAAAACTTTCAATTAATTACAATGGAGATGGCTATAAGAACAACTGATAATCATGCTCTGTTCCAGTTTGAACGTAACGCTAAAAGGAAGAAGTTCAAAAGTATTTGTACTAAAAAGTGCTTTTAACGCAGAAATGATCAATTCGTACAAAACTTTTTGTCTCTGTTACAAGCTCTAAATTAATAACAGTGGAAATGCTTATTAGAACACTGAGTTGGAAGGCAGGCTCTGTTCCAGTTGGGACGTAACGCTAAAAATAAAACGTTCACTGCATCTATAATAAAAAGTTCTTTCCCCACTCTTGTTCAAACTGCATAGAAAGCTAAGCAGGTGATTACTTTATTAGATATTAGATCAATAGATCAGCATTGCACATGTGTTCAAAATTCTGGTTATTTAACGCAAGACCATCATCCACAAAATCGAAGATAGCAAGAGCGGACGGAAGCAGCTGGAATCATTTTCAGTGTTTTAAAAGCGTCCTAGATAATAACTGATGCCAAAATCAGAGAGCTGTTTGGAGGTGATTTTTTGTTTTAGGTATTCAAAGTTATTTTGTTCTATATCAAAAAAAGTAATTATACGGGACCTTTGGTTCTCACAAAATTCCTGTATGAAAGAAATCAGTGTTATGTATCGAACTTATTAAGTTTGATGCATACCATTTCGATTATCACTTAAGAAAATATCATAGGACAACATTAATCGCTAAATTGTAATTCGCACAAATTTACAGAATCCACGCCACTAAACAAACTGTTCAACAACTTGGGTTAGTCTGGTCTTATGAATAATTGTGTTCATGTTTTGCTAGTCATCAAATATATGTAAACAAAGTAGCATACTTGTTTCATGCAATAAAATAGTTCATTATTTCACTTTTGTCCTAGGCAGTGATGCATTTTGAACTGAACGCGAGCCAAAACTGAACGGAGCAAGTTCAAATTTTGCACGAGAACGCAGTAGACAGTGAACTTGCGAGCCGGAGCCTGTCGCTGCTCTCGAACGGCCTGTTCAGATCGCAATGCACTACAATGGTAATTAAAGCATAGATTTAGGTATTTACTCGGAAAATATGTCTTGAATCAATAATAAATTCAATTCAATCATAAATGAATATTTATGTCTTGCTTTGTTCATCTCATAAACAATTTTGGCACTATAAGATGCCGTGAAATCTGTCAGAACAATCTGCGTTCAAATTTTTGCTCATTAGAGTTCAAATTTTTGAACTGAATAATGAGCAAGCCTACTTGATCGCTCCGTTCCAAAAAATGAACTGGAACGCGAACTGAACGCGTTCAAATGCATCACTGGTCCTAGGAACGTAGCACTGTGCGGCATTGTGTGGCGTGCCGTTGACTGTTGAAATCTACGCATATCAGTCCGGTTCATGCTGTTTTCAGCTTCAGCTAACACACTTTCCTCGAGCTGCCTTTTCTCCATGCGGTGTATTAACATCTGATACCAAACTAGATTTAACAACTGTTACGCATTGATCCGTAAATTTTATACGCAATTAAACGAAATGTGCGAATGAGCTGAAAAGGCAGTGTCTTCTGACTTGTCTGGGAATGTCAATCGTGTAATACAAAGGTGAATCGTTTGTGGATGTCGGCTTTATGAAGGACTCCAGAAGAAACTGCGACCACGAACATTCGGCCGTGCACCAAATGTACTTTATACGATCTATAATTCTGCCTTTGGAATACACTATGGAAAAGATATTTAGAGCCCGTCTCTGTCATTATAGTTGCATGTGAACTTCAGTATAGTAGGTACACACCTTCATCGTCACATATCCCGCATCCAAGCTAGGGCTGTGCAAATACCGATATTATCGATAATATCGACATTATCAGATCGCTTTTATCGATACGATATCCGATATCTGTCATCCCGATATTTTCCGATATAAATAAACTATTGTCTGTCCGATAAAAAATCCGATAATCATAACGATATAAATCGGAACGACATATTACTTAAATAGAACCGACTCAATGGAATTAAAAATATCCGTTGAATATGGCAGAGCATCCCTACAAAGTTCGTGTTATGAACTCCATGCTGTATTAGTTGATGTTAAATATAGCCGCAATTGTCGGTTTTGCTTTATAACATACAAGTGGTCCCGGCAAACTTCGTCTTGCCATCAAGTAGACTGTTGAAAAACGCTCTGAATCGTCCCATACCAAATTACAGTTCCGTACACTCTCGTTGTTCCATCTTTCCCGGTGCATATCCTGGGATTTTTATACACACAAACACGTCGGAACCCTTGACGAACAAAACGGAGAAATAATCATTTAAATCCATTGACCCGTTCGTAAGCCATTTCGTAACATACAAACACCATTCCATTTTTATTTATATAGACTATTTAGGGAATTATCGGATATCGGTTTGATATCGTTAATGTCAAATCCGATATATAGCCGATACCGATATTGGATCAACAAGATATCGCCGGTACTGATAAATCATCATCATTGGCGAAGGAACAGGGGGGGGGGGGGGCGAGGGCAGGGGGGCTTGGCCCCCTCCAAAATCATCCAGGCTCCCCCCAGAATTTTTGATGATTGTAAAAAAAAGTTCAACATGAAGCAAAATCTTCTGAATCATTGTACATGACTCGTGTTATTAACAAAACAATCTTCAATAGTTACTTTATCGTATGTTGTACAACTACAGTGAGAAAATCTCGCTTGTCTTATTTAACATCAGCGTTCCGTTTCTGACTTCGGTGAATCCCGCGACAAACGCGAGCTTATCCGTTCAGCAGTCGGTCGATTGGTTACTTTTAGAACTAGCTTCTTGTTGTATGTGTATAATACAATTGAAAAAGAAAGCGTCAATATGCAGGAAGTTTGATTCACAAAATTAGTGTTTTTTTTTCTGGATAATCCAAATAATGCTGTTCCAGCATGAAGCAGCATATTCACTGCATTGAGGAGTCTGCTGACGCTGTCCCCTATTGAGAATTCACTTAAAAAATCCATACATTAACTTGAACTCGTATAACGTTCGACAAAAATAATTGGAAAAATAGACAAAATTTCTCAGACAATACCGTTTTGATTCGAGGTGTCCGAATGCTTCCGGAATAAAATCACCAAAAATATTTGTTCGACATTTTTTATGCATCGAACATGGGTTTCTAGACGAAAAAAATGGAATTTGGCCCCAAAACCCCCGTGGAAAAGGCCAGTGTCCGGCTTTCAAAGCGTCCGGTAATTCGTTACAGCACGGTACATGGCGTAATTTTTTGTCGAAAAATAAGGCTTAACTTTCAAGAGATTGTGGCATGGCTAAGTTTTCTTAAGATAAATAGCAGAAATTTAACATGGTGTGCAACAATGTAACAAAATCAACCATAGTTTTTAATAAAAAAAAAAATTCTCTCTTTGATTTTGATTCAAGATTTTTAGTATTTTTAGATTTTTAGTTCTATTAGTAGTTTTTATTTCATAAATTATTTGATAAGTTTCCAACAGATTTGTATAAGAGTTTGAATTTGTTTTCGATATTCTTTATTAAATTTTAGTTCAATCAAATTTCTCAATGAATATTTAAGGATGGCTTCAGAGCTTTTGCACATCTCTTGGAAATTAGTCCAATAATATTGTGAGACTTGTTCATACTTTCAAAGCGAATTCCTCCCGGTGGACATCCATTACTTCTTTGTCTGCTTTTTAGTAGCAATTTAATTCCGGGAAATGTTCGAGGATTTACCTCAAAAATGTTACCTAATCTTTGAAAAGTAAGTTAGTTTTCTCACGCAACTTCTCCAAAAAAAAAACAATAATTCTGTCATCTTATACAGATATATTTCGCTGAAAGCTCTATTAGAAATTCTTCTGTAAATTTCTTTAATGACTTTCCCCAAAAATTCTATTACAAATTCTTCCGAGAAGTTCATTAAAAGTCTTTAAGAAATATATACACAATACTTCACAAATTGTGTCAAAAATAGTTCTATGTTTTTTCTCTAGATATTTTACTTCAAATCCCCGGACTATTCAAGAATTGGAAAGAAAATTGCTTTTGAAATGTCAGAGGAAATTTGGTGCATACCACGAGGAGAAAATTGCTTCTAAAATTAGCATAACGGTAAAGTATTCTGTAAAGCAAAATAACTGGGAAGTGGGATAAATTTATTAAGATATTCATAAAGAAATTTGTATTGATCTTGAATTGTATTGTATATTATTTGCAGATTCCATATTCTAGATTTGAATTTTTGTGCGATACGAGGGTAGAATTTATAGAGGCTTTCTGGCAGAACTCCCGAAAACCGGAAGTCAAGAAAGGATTATTTCTAAGGCAGCGTCCATTTATTACGTAACGCTAAAATTGGAAATTTTTGACCCCCACGCCCTCCCTTCGTAACGCTTTTTGTATGAAAAATTTCAAACTTTTGTATGGGCCTTAACGTTTGAGCCTACTCCCCCTCCCCTAGAGCGTTACGTAATTTTGGATGCCGCCTAAAGAAAATTTCGTGGACCTTCTTGAGGAATTTGTTTTATTTGCTTATTCATTAGAGATGTTTTCACTATCCTGTAATTTACTTTTAGAGAAAAAATATAAATTATCTTTCATTACACTTTTTATATTAAATTTAGGGGAGGGAGTATGTTTAAAACTACAAATTGAACTTTAACACTTCACTTTTGCAAAAAAAATAAAATACTAAAATCACTAGTAAGGCGAGCAAATACCTTTAAATTCTAATGTTTGTTGATTTTAGTATTTTATTTTATTGCAAAAGTGAAGTGTTAAAGTTCAATTTGTATCTTTCATTGTACCATTGCATTCTACCTACTTCAACATTTTGTTCCATTCCCATGACGCTTTGAGGAGCTTCGTACAAAAATCTTTTTATACTTCAAAAAGCAACATTTTTAAGAATCTTAAAGAAGGTAAACTAAAGGAGTTTTGAAACTCGCAGAGTTCTTACACGTATCTTCCATCAGGGATTCCACAAGAAATTTTCAAAGTAATGCATAAGTTTCCCCTAAGTTTTTAATTCATTAAAGTTTTACATAACGTATTTTACCAAAATACATCTTCAGAATATAGTTGCGTTAAACTTTTACAGTACTACAAAATAGTTGACAATAGACCCTTCAAATAAGTTTATTTGGAATTCCTAAAGGTAGAAAAAAAAGGATTCTACATCAATTTGCTCACCATAGTATCAGGAAACTTCGGAGTTCATATATAATATTATCTTAGATTTTTGTTACAAATACTTTCAGTAAAAATTCCATCTTTTTCAACACCACTAATTTTCTATTGTAAAAAATGTCGAGAAAAGAACAAGAATTTTTGTAGTAAATCCTACAAGGATCACTTAAGCCTTTCTGTGACATTGTTAAAAAGTTTCAGAATTTTTGAATTTTACGACAGGAATTTGAATGAATTTTTCCGAATTATTTTAAAGCTGCAATTATTTAAACAATTACCAACAAAGTGTATACAAACCTTTTTTTGTATGTGTTTTATCAAAATCTAATATGGAGTGATTCGTAGAGGAATTTCTAAAGCAATCCCTAAAATATATTGAGATATTTCTGGAGTAGCTTTTGAACCGAAAATGGAGAGTGGATAATTTTTTAATGTTAAATGAGGATCCTCAGATTACTATTTGCAAAAAATTGGATTGTTTCTAGAAGATGAAAGAGCCCTTGATGGAACTTCTGGAGAAATGTTTTGAGATGTTCAAGAATGAGTTGCAAAATCTTAATAAATCTAGTGAAAAATTGCTTCAAAACAATACCAAAAAAATTGGTTTAAAGAAAAAGTTCTATGGAAAATATTTAAATGAATCTTTGTTGCATTTACCGGAAGAATATGAAGGAAACATTAATATAATTCTCTAAGAAAACCCTGAACAAATTAATCGGGAAATCTTTGAGTATTTTTGAGTAAGAGTTTTTGAAGGAACTGTTGAATGTATTCCGCTAGGAACTTTATAGGAATGTTAAAATTCTTTAATCCAAAGAAATGTTTAAAAAATGATAATGGCATTTATAACAAAATATAAAAAAATCGAGGGTTTTAAAGAAATGCGAGATGTTGATCCTTAATTTTGAATAAATGTAAAAAATAATTATCTGTAAAAAAACACAGGTAGATTTGCGGTGTACTTCTCTAAAAATAGTGAATAACAATGAAGTCCTATTTATTGCTCAGGAAATTCTGTTGGACTATTACGAGGAATCCTTACAGTAACACATAAAAGAGTCATTTATTTCCGTTTTCCATGTTGTTTTATTAAATTTTATAGATTGAACTCCACACTATTTGATCCATAACTGTGGAGTCATGGTATCACTAATGTGCCGCGAAATGAGACAAAACAGCAAATACATAAAATCAATACTAATCTGTGAAAACTATGAAATTTGTGAAAATCGAGATTATTGCGACTGACATTACTTCTGTAAAACAAGTATTTGCTAGACCCCCCATAGTCTCCCTCCTGAAAAAAATTCTAGCTACGCCAATGATCATCATAGTGCACAGCCCTAATCCAAGCGTGAAACAAGTGACGATGTGGGGATTGTCCGACATTTCCCCGAAAACCATTTCCCCGAATGGTTTCTTCCCGAAGGATTTTCTCCCGAAAACCATTTCCCCGAAAGCTTTTTCCAAAGACATTCTTCATTTGTTTTTTTTATTATCGGTGTAATAGGCTATATTCAGAAAGTTTGATAATCGCATTAAATGAATTCTTTTATGAATGATTTGAATCGAAAATGAAAGCTGAGATATTTGGATTCAAAATCGATGACAGTTTTTATCGATAGGTCTAAAAAATATGTAAAAAAAAATAAGTTCAGTGTTAAACATTTATTTTGCTATGAATCGTTATAAAAGTGCATAAAATGTAGAATGTGCTGCCCATATTCGCATAACAGTCCCATATTATATGGGATTTCCTATACAAATGGGACTGTTATGCGAGTATGGGCAGTGCGGGTCTCGAGAGAATATTCAAGTGATGAACAAATCTGATGCTTAATGTCGTTTGTCTGAACATAATTTATCTTTAAAACATCTGGGTGAACGGGCAACGGCAGAATTATGAAATAAAGTGTGACTGGTTGGAAACAGTTTGCAGGATTCAAAACCGTGACCCAAATGAGATCTTCACTGCATGAGAACTTTGAAAGAATTTATTGGTTTGGGTCACATCTGACAGTTCAGCATACCGTGTCTAGGCTATCTACGACTATTACCACCGCGTTATTTATTCTTAAAACATAAGCGGATTTTTTTTAGAACATAGTTTGTTTTTCTTTATACTACTGGTCTAATAATCATTGCAATGCCAATGCATTGGCATCAAAATAATTGATAATTTTAAAGCTAGTCTCGCCTTCTTAGCATCGTAGACAATTCTTTGAAGCTTTGCAGTGTTAATATTGTTCTACTTGCAACTGCTACTGATTTCATTAGAAACTTTCCCTTTTTTTATAAAAAGGCCGTTCTTTATTGATAAATACATCAATAAAATTTATAGAGCTACTGAAGCTATAATAAGATTTTTTTTAAGGTTACTATTACTTCAAATGTCATTGTAAGAATGAATACTAGAGATTCTAATATTTTAATACAACATTTTCAATTCTTCGATCTACTCTAAAGTTTTTTTAATAGTTTTTTTTTTGTTTTAATTAGTAGTTATTAGCATTTTCAGTATTAATTACTAACATACTCACTGTATTTGACGTTACCGACTAGATGACAAATTTAGGAACGTTTCGGAAAAATTGTTTCTATCCAAGAAGTAAAAATAGATTTTTATCTGGAAAATTGATATTTATTGTCAGAAAATCAATGAAGAAGCATGTTTTCTTTTAAAAATATCTAGAAGGAAGAACCGACGTTCAATTAAGTAGTACAAGATATACTAGATTCTAAGGATCAATAGTCTCAGTTTAGCTACTACCACTAAGTATAATTAAATTACGTTTAACGTTATGATCATATGGCGTGGCCGTTTGGCCGAATAAGGAATCTTTGCGTAATAATGCGAAACAAAGTGAAAGAACAGCCTATTATTAAAAAAGGAAAAATTCAATTTGAAATATTATCAACTAAGAGGCACTAAATAATGAAACAATATAAATACAAAGAACAGCCTTTTATTTAAAGAAGGCAAAACTAAGCCAATTGGTCGGCCAAATGACCATATGCCAAATATCTATTCTCCAAAGATACCGCTTCCAATGAAACTGCCTATCATGTGTTCGTTTTTTTTTCATCGGGATATCACAAAAAAAAACAAAGTTGTTTTGTGTCAAATGCATGTGATACATTATTTTGAACATCTGTTACTTAAAACACATGGATTTTATAGCAAATTGATCAATTGTCGTCTAATCTTACATCAGCTAGCACGTTCAATACTTTGTGGCAGCAGGATTATGAATAGCTTTCAGCACGTCAATTAAATTACGATTTTTCGGGGAAATGGTACATTCAGGAAAATAGTTTTCGGGGAAATACTTCATTCGGGAAAACGTCATTCGAAAAAATTGCATTCGGGGAAATGGTTTTCGAGGAAATGTCGGACAATCGATGTGGGTGTCCACTGAGATTGTCCGACATTTCCCCGAAAACCATTTCCCTGAATGCAATTACCTCGAATGATGTTTTCCCGAATGAACCATTTCCCCAAAAACTATTTTCCCGAATGTACCATTTCCCCGAAAAAATCATAATGTAATTCACATACTGAAAGCTACTCATGATTCTGCTGGCAAAAAGTATTTAGCGTTCTAGCTGATGTAAGATTAGATAAAAATTTGTTTTTTTTTATTAAATCCATGTGTTTTAAGTAACAGATGTTCAATATAATGTGCCACGTCCATTTGACTTTGATTTTTTTTTTGTGATAGCCTGATGAAAAATGCGAGCACATGAAAGGCAGTTTCAGTTGAAGCGGTATCTTTTTAATATAGATATTTGGCCGAATGAACATTCAGCTTAGTTTTGCTGTTTTAGAATAATAGGCTGTTCTTTATATTTATACTGTTCCAATATTTAGTGGCACTTAGCTGATAATTTTTCAATTTGAATTTTCCCTTCTTTTAATGATAGGCTGTTCTTTCACATTGTTTCGCATTATTACGCAAAATGCCTTATTCGGCCAAACGTCCCCATGATATATGTTCACTAGGTTCATCGTAATTTCATTATATTTAGTGACAGTAGCTGCAGTGATTTCATTGCTCCTTAAAACCTATTATAAGCACTACATAATTAAAGTAAGAGTCTTCTTTCTAGAGACTTTTATTCCTTATTGATTTTCTGACAATAATGAATATCAGTTTTCCAGATAAAAATCGTTTTTTGAACCTTGGATAGAAACAATTTGGCCGAACGTCAATTTTACCGAAATGTACAGTGAGCATGTTAATAATGAATACTGAAAATACTAATAATCACTAATTAAATATAAAAAACGCATATTTGAAAAAAAAAATGATTGGAAGCATTCTTTCTTACAACCACATTTGAAGTTAAGGTATATCATAATCAGAAAAAAATTGATTAAAGTTTCAATAGCTCTGTTAGCTTTTATTGACTTAATAATCCATAAAAAAAACAGTCTTCTAATAAAAGAAGGACAAATATCAGATAAAATCAGTAGCAGCTGCAAGCAGAACAATATTAATACAGGAAAGCTTCAAAGAACTGTTTACGATGACAAGATGGCTAGACTAGTTTCAAAACTGTAAACTATTTTGATGCCAATGATTATTGGACCAGTGAAATAAGGAAGAACAATCTTTATTCTAAAAAAGGGATATTTATAAAATTTAAAGCAAGCCTTCTTACGTTTTCAATTGCGTCCCAAACTGTTGCGTCTGAAAACTGTTTGCAACCAGTCAAACTTTTTTTCATAATTCTGCCGTTGCCCGTTAGGACAGATGACATTATTATGATTTATGTTTGGATAAACGACATCAATAATCAGATTTGTTCACCTCTTAAATATTCTTTCAAAACCTACCTTCTACATTTTATGCTAACTAACATAAACATTCTAACACAAACTAGGTCTGGCCATTAAAAACAAAACTGTCATCGATATCCAATCCATATATATATCATCATTCGTTTTTCGATTCTAAACATTCATAAGCAAATCATTCGTTTGAAGCGATTATAAAACTTGCTGAATATAATCTACATCGATAATATAAAAAAAAATAAAACATTATTTTCAAAAAGCTTTCGGGGAAACAGTACATTCGGGGAAACAGTTCATTCGAGGAAATGGTTTTCGGGGAGATGTCGGACAATCGTCCACTGAATCGAGGTATACTTGTATCAATTACCCATTGAGGTACACCTGTCTGTTTCCCCGGAATCGCCACTCATATCGATGCTTCCCCGAACTCGCAGTTGCAGTATAGCATATCCTGAAGAAGTTTCAATTCCCACATTTCAATTTACGGTGCGCCACCCGCATTTCGTAAGTGGGTCACTACTGCCATCGAAGGTCACAGATCAATCCCACCATTTGCCGTTATCTTTAGCAACCAATTTATTCAGAATCGCCTTAGAGGACCACCCCTTTCGCATGTCTTGTTAGATTAATTAATTAAGCATGATTTATCTCCACACTCACCAATTTAATATCAATTAGAGCCCTCGTAGTTGCAAATACGATCTTTACGACGAAGGCTTAGAGATCTTCACGGTTAAGTTCCTCTCACCCCTGTTGACTGTTGCCCACCAATAGACAAGACTGCTGCAGTTGGGTACTATGAAATATGGTTACAAGTCAGTCTTCATTCATGTTTTCAACTCTCCATACATCATGGTTCTTGTTGTTATTGTGGGATGGCGATCGACCTCCCCGATGAAATGCCAGACACTGTCTGCTGCCGTTGGCTATTGGATAGGAACATGCTGCCCTGCCACGGTGCAAGAGGTGCCTGCCGGGAAAGAAAGTCCACACCATCGTTCTGATTCGAAATAAGCTTGGGGATCACAACCTCAACTGATTACCCGTAGATTTAAGCGGAAGGAGGCTGTTTAGTGAGGAGAACGGCAGATGTGTACAACACATCCATCACATGGGTAAACATTGCTAAACACTACGCGACTCACGAAGGTATTAATCCTATCAATTGATTTAAATCTTTGTTCATTACCGGATTCATAGCGCTTAGCTCTGGTTCGTAGCTGTTTCGTTTCTCACACAGGTCCTAGATCGGTACAAGTATGATAAACATTGATTAATGAGCTTATAATTGCTTCTTTTACTTTTATCTTTCAAGATGGATTAATTACAGCCTCGAGGATGGACGATATAGATTGGCCACCGCATTACTGGTGCTTTTGCAAACATCGACTAGTTAGTGGACGGTGATCGCGTGAAAACGCTATTCATGCCTTCTGTCCATTCATTATTTCTAATTAAAAGTGCCAACCGCATGATAGGAAAATCTTCATATATGCGTCTGGCTTGTCGCGTACACCGTAAATCTGACAGCATGATGTGATGCTGGCGTGTTCTGGTATATGATTTCTTCATATTTCATATCTGTAACTAGAAGCACGTTAGCGAACTGGTAGTAGAAGATTTACAACGGTACGTTTTCATCAACCACTTTTCTTTATGCTCTAGCAGATATTGTGCATTTCATTCTGGACAAACGAAAACAGTTAGTTCGAACAAATTCAATGGTTCGCTTAATAATATGCGAGGTGCGATAACTTTACAATTGATTTTACTACTGTAGGCTGACCGTAGCGTTACTCGAGAAAATCGAGACAAATTAAATCGAGAACGGGTAAGTATAATTTAACTTTCATATGTAATGAATTCGAAATATACAAAACTAAACTCAAATTAAGAAATGGAAAAATGCTCAGGAATTTGGCACCTACCATTCGAAAGATATGGTATTCAAGCATCTTTTCCGTGAATTTCAAAATATTCTAACGAGGGAATCAAAAGTTATCGTGATTCGAAGGTTTCAAGCTATTTTTGAAGGGATATTCAAATGTTTCAAAATATTACCCAACGGTTCATCATTATCAATTTTTAAACCAGCCAAGTAACCATCAGCTACGCATTAATCATTCAAAACATGTGATATCCAAGCATCTTATCTGTAAATTTGAAATCATTTCTTCGAGAAAATCAGAAGTTACAGTGATTTGTATATTTACCATTATTTCTATGAAATTTAGAAAAGAGCTAATTCGTATGGCTTTTTTATATTAATGTACGTTATTATAAACAAAATGTCCATAGACCTGACACCCACCATTCAAAAGATCAGGGATTGGATCCTGAGAGAATTGAGATAATCTCTCGCGTATCGCTCTCTGTAACTATCATAATATGCTGCACATTATGCTGCACTGCATGATAAAACCCCTCTAAACATGCTCCAAACCTAGAGGACACTATTGTTATTGGAAGTTGGTGGATTGTTTATCGTGCCAGTAAAGAAAACACCTACCCCCAACGGTAAACAAGCGAGAAAAATTGATTTTATCATCGCTCTCTCTTTGGGACTCTCGTTCGCTGCTTGCATTTATCAGACTTGTTACACCTTGCGATACATTGACGATCGAGGACCGCAACGGATGGGATGCTTTTCTTTCTTTGCTTCATACTCAAATGAGAGCGAATTCTGCAATGCCTGCAAAAAATAGAATAGTCAAGAATCTTCGCAGTTAGTTTGAGAATACTGTATCTAAAGGTAACACAACTACAGTACTTAGATGTTTTGGACCTATTATAAAGAAAAGTTTGAATATCAAATTAATACGTTTAATGTTTTTACCATTACTTAATGCAACAATTTCTTATCAATATGTAAATCAATGTAATTGATCGCCCGCTGTTGCTTCTCCGTTATTACAAGAGGAACTATCCTTGCACAAGGAACCAACGGATGTTAATAAGGATTAGTTGCACCACCTTCAGTGTGTAAGTATTATAATTCTCATTCCTTGTAACAAGCTGCGGCTACGTCCGAATACAGGTCAATTTGGGTTATGGAAGAAATGTTTTCGTGTAAAAATCTTTGAGGAAGCTGTTGGAGTCCTCTGCACTTCCACGAGAAATCACTGGGAGTTTGAAAAATCGGAAAGGGTTATATCATAGGATTCGTCTAGGTAAACAAAATGTTTAATTACAAGAATACTAGGGATCATCGCTAGTATTGAAACTTACTGGATGTCAAAAGTATTTGAAACTAAGATACTTTACATATTTTGTTTTTTTTTTTCAAAATCGATCAAGACTAACATTTGGAAAAGGTCAGTTTTTTTACTTTTTTTTTATAAACCCGTATAACTCGAAAACGGTAAGACCTACAAAAAAGTGTTATATAGGGGACTGTCGTGAAAATTCCTGAAGTTTTAGAAAAAAATATTGAAAAAATTAAAAAAAAACATTTTCTACACTTTAAAAAACAATGATTCAAAACTTTAAAGTCGATTAAAAACAAAACGGCCATTTCAGATTTTGATCATCCTTAAGCAAAAAGTTTCGTTATTAAATTTACTAAAAGTCGGCCGTACATTGTAAATTGGGCATGTATTAGGGAAAAAAGTTTTTCTATCATCAAATTTTTTAAGTTTAAAAAATTTATTTCATTTTTATTTCGCTTTAAATAGTCTAGTATGATCATATTTTGAAGTGGTAAATGAGTTTAATTACAAAATAGATTATATTTGTTTTAACTGCTACTGTGTCATGGGTCAACACTTCTGATATTATAATAAAACTAACATTTTCCAATTTATTATTTTTTTATGGTAAATCTCGAATGGGTGTATCGTTACTTGGGAATTATTCCAGTGATATCCTTGAGCAGCGTTTTGTATGATAAAACTATAATTTTCAGAAAAGTTACGCTTATTACCAGTATTTCACCTTGTTTTAAGGAGTCTTTTTTGTTTCGTAGACACTGATCCTTCAAACCGGATAGCGTGAACTCAACTAGTCCGCAGAGAAGGAATCTTTGCAGAACCCGCCAGATCCGCGACTTATACAAGGCATTGCTTTTTTATTTTGACACGATGCCAACGGAACGCCGCATCAAGTGCCTCAAGAACCGCTTGAAGGGCCTATTGACATCGTTCAACCTCGTCAAAACCTTCGTGAATGAGTACAATGAAGAACGAGACGCTCTACAAGTCCCGGTGCTTCTCGAGCACGTGGTCAAGCATGCTGGACGAGGAAGGAAGGCTGCTCTCGGTCAATAAGCCCACTGCTGCAATCGCTACACCTGCTCCTCCGCAAGCCGCCCCGATTTCTCCAACGAACCCTAGAGAACTCAACCAAATGGGAGAGTGAACCGAGTACTGGGATATTCTCTTGATCCGTATGCTGAGCATCAGACTCGATTCTACCACCAGACATAACAGGGGAAAGTATTCGTCGTCGAAAGCAAACGTAACCCTCAAGGATTTGACGACTTTTGTCCAAAGGAGCATCACAGTTCTGCAGACGATCAACAAATCACCCGAAGTTTCATCTCGAACTGCCCCTAAAAAATCAGCTTTTCGTCCTATCGAAAGCCACGGGGCCAGCCAACACAACTACCGCAAAGGTCTAGGCTGTTCCAACCATCATCCCTTATACCAGTACGCCATTTTCTCCAAGATGACCATCGAAGACAAGGAAAAGAAGGTCCGACGTCAGCCACTATGCCATAATTGTTTCCGAAAGGGTCACCAAGCTCGTGAATGCCCCTCGTCTAACACTTCCCGCAAGAGTAGAAGCCGCCATCATACGCAACTCTGTACCGGTGAAGCTCCTTCAGTCTCGTCGAACTCCAAGATTCCATAATCTGCCCTACCGAAATCTACAATTGTCCAATTCACCGAAGACACACGCTCGTCTCAAACTTCTATCTACTGTTCGTTCCTGTGTCAGTGACCTACAGTGTGGTCGAATTCTTAGTCGTTCCCAAGGTCATCGTCTACCTACCATCCACATCTGTGAACGTCTCAATATGAGAAATTCCGTCAGAAATCCAGCTTGCAAACCCAGTGAACTCATTCACTCGCTGCACGAAAATCATCTCCACGCCGCACCGCAACTACTGCTCAACATTTTACGCCTGCGGAATCAGAAGCCTAAATCAGAAGGATCTTTCAATGCTTAGTTAGCGTCCGATTATGTCTAAAACTCGTCCAGCAGTTCATGGTAGAGCTCCCAGTCGAACAAATCACAGCTACAAGGTCATTCACCATCACCGGACATTGGGGCCCTATAGCGTTAGCGTAAGCGTTAGCGTAGTTACGGTATACTTCGTAGATTGGATACTAGCAACATTCATGTGTAATTTGATAATTTTACCCAGACTGCTTTCAGGAACAAGGCTGGAGAGTAAACCTTGGCCCAATCTTGGACAATATTACCAAGAGCATGAATATTGCTGTTCCCGGCCACGTCCATCTTTACCGTAACTTGGGATAGGGGAAGGCAATGTTGATGTAGCACTAACTTATGAGAGGCCACCAACTCAGCGACACCTCCATACGTGCTACGGAGGAGGAGAATGGGAAAGGTTTGACGTCAGGATTTACCTGAAAAGCTAGCGATAGACAAAGGGCATTTGTGGTTAAGGGTTGTAAGTTTATTGTTTTGAATGCCGGCAATCAAAAGAGAACATTTGTTTTATTAATTGGATTGATTATTAGGCACTTGTTATGATGATTCAGATGTTTTTTCTTCTGCTCAGAAGTAAATACAAAGCAGAACCAATCCCTCTAGGGTCATTAGATCGTTAAAAAAAATAAATAAATAAATAAATAAAAAGGAAAACGCGATTAAAACACTTTTTAATATATGAATAATACTCGGCCAAGCAATCATATCGCGCTATCAGCAAGCTATCACCAGAGCGGAACGCGCGAACCGAACGAAGATTAGCGAACAAAAAATAAAAAAGTTCCCATGACGAAAACACGCAGCAAGTTCCGCGAAAGCAAACCCGTCAAAAGGCAATTATCAATCCAATACCTATCAGAACGCGATTCATAAAATAATGGATTACATTCACCGGATTGGTTCATAAAAAAATGTGCCATCTGTAACCTCTGGATGGAAAAAATATGTTCCGGCCCGAGCACTACGGCATCCAAAATCAAACTGGAATTCTCGAATTCGTGGGAGACTGAACTGAAACAAAATTTCCATAGCAACCATCATCTACGACCAATCGCCGAAGAATGCGCTACCAATGGGATTCAATGGCGCTTCAATCAGTAAAATTAAGCAAGAAAAAATAAAGTATCTGACGAACAGTGAATAGAACTGTGATAAAAAGTGAAATAAAATAATGTCTCCATCCGCTGTGCTACTCGACAGCAATGTTCGATTACATACCAAGGATGTCTTTTCCTGCGAGTTCGTCGACGACTTTACCCTAGTCGTCTACGGAATCAATAGGAAAAGTCAATTTGAATACAGCGAATTTCATATCGGAAGTCCAAGAAACTGAGACATGCAAATTGTTAGACTGAGGTAAATTGTAGGACTTGGTCAACAACCACAAGTCTGAGCAAATGGTGTTGTAAAAAGGCATCTATGGCTACTGCCGAATATCTGGCTGAGAGACTATTCCCAAACTGTTAAGCATTAATTTCACATGTTCATGGTATGTGTACACACATACATTGTGAATTCCTGTGCTATCGAGAATCCTATAATGTTTAGGCCTCAACATAGTAAACAAAGTAAAACCAATTTCTACATTTTGGCATCTTTCTTCAAAAATCATGTACGCCCAATAAGAATATGTACCGAGGTGAGGAAGAAGACATTTAGTGTGCGTGACATCCGTGTACGGTGCAAAATGTTTCACTACTGCAAGCGAGCGAGCTCCAATAAGAAACCATGTAAATTAGTGACGTATTTATTTTTGTTTACGTTTTTTCTCTTTACTAATACATACCTTTTGCTTCTTCTTTCACACCTTAGTATATATTCTCATTGATGTACGCCTCTTTAAGAGACATCATCAATAGACGCTTTTGTATTTGTTCTTCACTACCATTACGGTACTCAGAAACGAAGTCATTGGCCCCTGGCATAGGCCTACTAATATCATCACTATCAAAGAAATCAATAACAATCTGTTCATCTGTTTCACTAATTCCATGCCCACTTCGAGCTCTTGTGGTGCATAGAATGCCCTGTTCATTCACAAGTTTTTTCACTTGTCTTACCATGCAAATTGGTGCCTCGAGCTCCTCGACAATTTTGTTGATCGACCACGACTTAGGAAAAACCGATAATATTTTCAACTGGTGATTTCTGTCAACACCAGATGAGTTGAATTTTTCATTCAACTGATTGATGATTTCCTCGAACTCCTCCACCTTAACGACGTCCATTGCATCCATGCCAAGTATATCATGACGTACAGCTTTGGTGATCTTCACTGACATTTTAATTCGATAGTCCAGGCTTTTCATGTTTCTCGACGAGATTAATTCAACGTTCCAATAATAGTAGTGTAAATTGTCTTATTTTTTTAAATACTGTTGAATTCTTCCTCGTTGTAGGGGCCTAGTAATTCATCCGTTGATGGGACGGATGGTAAAGATGAACAGGACGGGACTGCTTCTAAAATATAAAATAATGTCGAATTAATATATTGATATGGGTTTTATGTAAACAATCTTTGTCGTTTGATGTGCTGCAAAGTTAATTTTTCTTACCTAGCATTTCATTGGAGGCCTGACCGCTTGTTGGTGGTTGTGGATCTTGATTCACTTCGCCTCCACCCGAACGTCGTTTTTTTCTTAGGCGGACTTTTGCGGAGCCTGATCACTAAGCGGCATGACTCACAAATATGCATCGTTTCATCAAGCTGGGGAATGGGGTATCGATAAGGTTGTTACTTTTCAATGTTTGCAATACTGTTGTGATATCTTTCAAACCATAAAAATCCGTCGGATTGTTAGACAGAGTTGATTTTCTCATAGGCAGAGGCGAAGTCCATTGATTGCCTTCATTAAAAAAACATAATCACTGTATAATTCCGTTTTTTAACTGTTCTCAATAAAAAAATACAATCTATTTTCTGATTCAAACTCATTTATCACTTGAAAACACGATCATATTTGACGGTTTAGAACAAAATCTTTGAAAAAAAAATCAGTTTTTGACTTGAAAAATTCGTTGTAAGAAAAACTTGAAATGTATGGACGACTTTTAGTAAACTTAATTGCGAAACTTTTTGCCTAAGAACGATCATAATCTGAAATGGCCGTTCTTTTAATCGATTTTATTATTTTGTATCACTGTTTTTTTCAGTGTAGAAAATGTTTTTTTTTTCAAAATGCTTAAGTAGTTCAAATCTTGGATTACTTAATGTAGGAAATCGCCCAACCTTCATGGTATCTGCTAGAGAAGAAGTGTTAGACATAATGCTCTGCTCGAACAGAATCAGTCACAAGATGACGAATTGGAATGCATCAGATGGTGAATCATTATCTGATCATCGCTACATCTATATATGAACGTATGAATGCAAATTTGCATTTGTTATACTCCACAAACTGGTAATTGGTTGTGACCAAATTCCATGAATTCTCTCCGTCCATTGAAAATCCTAGTGATTTGGATGTTTCCGGCTCCATCCCATTACCCCGAACGCCATTACCCCGAACGCCACTACCCCGAACGCCACCCCAGACAACCAAAATGTACGTATAACGAAATCACCTGGAGGCTTTATATGTGCAAAATTTCACTTATAAGATGTCGCGAAAAGGCCTTCTACGTACAAAAGTGGAGGCGATATGCGTGCATATATTATGTGATGAATAATAACATACAATGCGAGTGAATAAATCTTCTACCGAAAAAACCTGTGATCATATGCGACTTAACTGACTGACTGACTGACTGACCGACTGACTGATAACAAATGTTGATTTGACAGCTGCTACGAATTGATTCGACTTACTTTGTACAAGTGTACGGGACGAAATGAACTCAGAAAAAAGTGTTTTATGCGAGTTATGACGAGTTTATCCACGGTGTTTTGCGGGTTTGATGTAATTAGTATGAATAAACGAGTTGTAACGTGAACTTTCATGCGATTTCTGGTTGTCTGGGACTACCCCGAGTGGGTCACTACCCCGAAAGCCATTACCCCGAATGGGTCATTACCCCGAACGCCACTACCCCGAATAAGCTATTACCCCGAATAGTATGAGATATAGTGCAGTATCTTATTTTGCGGGCAAAAATGTGTCTCTAATGAAAGCTGGTAATTAATGGCGCGTAAAATTCGTCGGTAGAATATTCATCGGCTCCATCCCATTACCCCGAACGCCAGTACCCCGAATGAGTCACTACCCCGAAAGCCATTACCCCGAATGGGTCATTACCCCGAACGCCACTACCCCGAATAAGCCATTACCCCGAATAGTATAAGATACAGTGCAGTATCTTGTTTTGTGGGCAAAATGCATCTCTAATGAAAACAGGTAATTAATGGCGCGTAAAATTCGTCGGTAAAATGTTTATCATATATTTTCCCTTCTATTCTAATGTCAGCTATTTTTCCGAAACATCTTGTAGGCAACTATCTTCTGCATTCTTCCTGAGACAGTGCATGTTTATCAGCTCAGTGGGTACTTTCGCAGTTCACGGGTTCATTCACAAATTTAATAATACCAAAAATAGCCAATTTTGACACCTAACCTCCCCTTCGTACCATTTTTTGTAGGAAATTCTACATATTTTGTATGGACTGTAACATTTTGAGGACAACCACCTACAACAATTTTTACCCCCTTCAGCGTTACGAGATTTGTGAATGGGCTTTTAATAAAATAAGCCTTTTGTTGACTTTGAGTTTTCCTTGTCAATTTACCATTCTTGTACATGTGCCTCTATGCCCAGGGACGTCACGGAAATGTTCAATGCATAATATCCGCCACCGGAGGAATTCAAACCCACAAGCCTCAATATGGTCTTGCTGAACAGCTACGTGATCACCGGTATTTGGACTTCTTTGTGCTGTTCACATTTCAATTTAGCTTTTAAGCAAATATTTTCCATTCTTATGAATACAGGTTGCGCCATAGTATCACGTTGTTACAGAGATCATTCACTGTAAACATAGCTTACAGTGATCATAGCTGCAAACATTTCACCAAAAATTTGCCTTTTCTCTTAAATAGGCTGTTCTTTTAAGTTTTCGTTGGATATGCTGGTCACTAATGTTTCCATATAGGACAGCTTATTTTAAAGCAATATATCCTGAAGGCATTCACTAAAGTGAATCCTGCTATAATTCTAATAAAAATTTTCCCTTTCTTTTATCTTCTTTGATTAAAATAGACAGGTCTCTTATGGATTTACTCATCATCGAAGAAATGATGAAGAAATGATTGTCTTGAATAAAAAAAAATCTTTCGTGGTTATCTCACCGAAATTTAAATTAATTATACCACAAACCAACGAAAGTTTTTACTGTAGCGGCAATCAGAGGCCGCTGTTTTTCTAACATGTACAAGTGTACAACGGAACGGTTGTCTATCAGGTTAATCTTTAAGCGGGTTCCATAGAACAACACTTGCCGTGACAATCTCAAGGTGACCTTCCATTACCATCGTTTACGAAACAAAATCTTTAAGAAGATCTTAAAGCTAGTAGCCCGACACCTACAAAAATGAGCAAAGCGAGTGGGTACCGACGTTCAATAAGAGACTTTACTACATCTTAGTTTTGTGCATATCATAGTTATCCTTTTCATAATAAATTCACTCTTCTTTTCGAAATAGGCTATTCTTAAGAGCATTTCAATGTGGCTGTGTGAATCTCACCAAAATTAGAGGACACATCCAAACAAAACTTAATATGTAAAACTTGTTTGCTGAAAAACTAGCTGCTTTTTTATCTTCTAATATTTGAAAAACACATTATTGAGCCAAACTTGTTAAATACTCATAAGGAATCGTACAATTATCTCCCCACTCTCTAACTAGAATAAGTCTCAAAGTTTAATACATTCGGGGTAATGGCGTTCGGGGTAGTGACCCATTCGGGGTAGTGGCGTTCTGGGTAATGACCCATTCGGGGTAATGGCTTTCGGGGTAATGGCGTTCGGGGTAGTGGCATTCGGGGTAGTGGCATTCGGGGTAGTGTCATAGAGTCATATTAATCATATATTTTCCCTTCTTTTATATGTCAGTTATTCTTTCAAAATATCTTGTTGGCAACTATCTTCCTCTCATTCTTTTTGAAACAGTGCCTGTTTATCAGCTCAGTGGTCACTTTCGTAGTTCAAGGGTTCATTCACAAATTTCATAACGCCAAAAATTGCCATTTTTGACACCTGCCCACCCCCTCATACCATTTTTTGTATGGAAATTCTACATATTGTGTATGGGCTGTAACATTTTGAAGACAACCACCCACAACATTTTTTGCCTCCTTCAGGGTTATGAAATTTGTGAATGGGCTTTTTATAATATAAGCCTTTTATTGACTGAGAGCATTCCTTGTCCTAGCTATAGCGGAACGATTGTCTATCAGGTTGTCTTTAAGCGTGTTCCATAGAACAACACTAGCAGTGACTATCTCAAGGTGATCATCCATCGCCATCGTTTACGAAACAAAATCTTTACGGAGATCTTAATGCTAGTAGCCTGACACCCACAAAAATGAGTAAAAGAAGTGGGTACCGTAATCCGGGGAAACATTGATCAGCGGGCAACATTGATCGGTATGACCCTTCTCGTAAAAAGTTCAAACCATAATTTATTGATGAAACATTTTCAAAATATGAATGGTGCCTCTCTTTCTTATATTCATAAGCCTATGAAAATAAAGGTTTTTGCGAAAATTGCGTTTAGTTCATGCGTAAATTTGTCAACTTTTTGAATCAATTTTTTTTATCATTGTGGATGACACTACCGAAGATTCATGTCTCACATGAGTTCTGTAAATGTAATGAGCATGAAAAATGCGGTTGTTACTAAAAATGGCATCGCCGAAAACGATTCCGTTGTCAAATCTTTCATAAGTTTATTAAATTAAACATCATAACCGAACTACTATTAACAATGCAGAATTCCCTTAGGAAATTTCCTACCTTTAGGCGCATTCCGCGGTTCAAAGTGTTTTTATTTTTGAAATAACTCAAAAAGTAATTGACTTGTAAGAGTTTGGTCTTCATATTCGGCTTCAGGGGCCATGATTTAAGCAAGTAACGAAATTTTCAATATAACCGAACGTTGTTTACATGGGTGATCAATGTTACCCCATATCAGCTAAATCAAAAAATAACTTAAGACATTTATTCAAACATACTTAAATCTTTTGAAAACCAAAATACAGCTTATAGTCACGAGCGGTGGGTGTCAGTACTTATTTGAAAAATATAAAACTTGTGACATTTGCATTTTCAAATGAGAAATTTAAGAAATATCCTAAAAACTGATCAATGTTACCCCGGATTACGGTACCGATTTCCAATAAGAGACTTTACCACATCTTAATTTTGTGCATATTATAGCTATCTTTTTCATAATAAATTCAATCTTCTTTTTTGAAAAGGCTGTTCTTCAGAGCTTTGCAATGTGGCTGTGCGAATCTCACCAAAATTAGAGGACAAATCCAAAGAAAACTTAGTATGAAAAAATATTTGATATTTGAAAAATACATAGTTGAGCTAAACTCGTTAAATACTCATAAGGAATCGTACAATTATCTCCCAACTCTTTAACTAGCATAAGCCTCAAAATGTTATGCATTCGGGGTAATGGCGTTCGGGGTAGTGGCATTCGGGGTAGTGGCGTTCGAGGTAGTGTCATAGAGTCGATGTTTCCACTTCCGGTGAATTGGGACACAATTGTCCTTGCTTCGAGTGATGCCACAATTGCTTGTCACTTTGCTTATAGGAAACGTTCCTGACAACTCCCTCCGCGAGCAGTGTTGACCAGACTCATTTCCCCAAAATTCGAATTATGAAGCCATGAACTGTTATAACTGTGCGTTGTATTCCTGAGATGAAGGGGGAGGTGGTTGGGCTTGAGTGTTGCACTTGGGATCCGATAGTTTCGATCTCGGTGGGCCGCAATTCAAGTTTCGGTGAAATGATTCGCACTCACTCACTCACTCATTTCATTTCACTGAAACTTGAATTGTGGCTCTCTGGGATCAAAATTGAACGATTTTGTGTGCAGTACTCAAGCTTAACCATCTGCTTTTCTATCTTAGGAGGATAAAGCATGGTTGTAGTAGTTCGTGGGGAAATGAGTCTGAGCAACACTGTCCGCGAGACGAGTGGACGTCTGGCTATTTGTAAAGGAATATGTCAGATAGTCAGGCGGCTTTTAAAGCTCTTCCTTCGGCCAACTCAGGGTCTGAACTTGTTATCGCACGTCGAACTCAATTTGAGGAACTGAATTCAGTGAACTCTGTAAACCTTGCATGGATCCTTGCTATTCTTCCATTGCTGGGAATGAATTAGCTCGCAATGTAGCATCGCATGACTTCATTGGCCCCTCAGGCAGCTGTTCTAATTTCAAGTGCTGGGTGATGCCTCAGAAATTCTTAATCGGCAACTCAGCACAAGCAATATTAGAATAATTTTGAGTCATATCGTCAATCACAATTGTACATTACTGAGCTTGGGTGGCAAAGTATTTAACAAATCTGTCAAAGTAGAATTGCAGTCCTTTGGTTAAAAACTTGACTCAACTATCATATTAAATATTCAGTGTGTTGATACATTTGTATGTGATAGTTCTGATTTCGATTATGGAACTTCTTATTACCTGATATGTAACTGCACAGAAAAAAATATTGAATTTTCAATGTGATGTAAACTGAAGTCTACTGTAAAAATAAATCAAATTCGTGTATTTTTACAGCATCATGTAAACTTAAATGAATATACATTCAATTTTCAACCAAAACTGGTTGAATATTACATGATCGTGTAAATTTAAATTGAATTCGACTTAAAAATAACGGATTGGTCGTTGAAATTTAGGTTTATTTTGATGCTCCAAATATGTGCATCAAAATAAACTTAAATTTACAACATTTTTTTAGCTGTGTGTCCAGTTTTTGCGCAAATGCGATTCCACTTATTAAGTGAAACTGAATTCAGAAGCTTGACATTCTGTTATTCTTAACCCGCTGTGGTAATGAGCTATAGGATCTCTTTACGCTCATGCGTTTTGTAGTGCCCTTTTTAAGGCGCTGTTCAAACCCATTGTGGTATGGAGCTAAATGTTCTCAATTCGCTTATGCGATTTTCCCTCTTCAAGTGACCCCACTCCTATATCCTCCCATCTTTCCCTTCCCTATCCTCTCCCATCGGGTAGATGATGAAATAGGCTCAAATATGGCGATGGCACAAATTTCCCAAATGGCGAGGAACGTGCCTCTAGAGCCGGCCTTATGATACCTGATACCTGATACTGTCTTTCTACGATGAAATATACAAATTTAATACAAATATGTAAAGTGAATTTGTGGCGCAATGATAAAATGCGTGTTGCGATCACTATATTAGACGATTGAAAAATATATTTTAAAGACTGGTCCAAAACTTCATAGTACCGCCGTGCGGGGTGACATTGGGCCTAGGGGGTGACTTTGACCGCCTCTTTCGATGCATCTCATGGCTAGTAGGAACGTCAAAAATCTAATCTATGATCATTTATTGGCTATTTAAAACGTATTCTTGAAGTTAGACACATTGTTTTTATTATTCTGGCATTAGCTTGCTGTAAAAACATTGGCCCAAAGTCACCCTTATGGCCCAATGTCACCCCGCCTTACGGTACTCTAGTTATGTTGTCTTTCGATAAATTATTCTCAAACTAAGTGCGAAGATGATTAACTATAGTATACTATATCTTTTTTTTATCTATGGATAGTATCATAAGTAAACATAAGTAAATCATATGCAAATCACTGTAACTTCTGATGTTCTCGAAGAAATGGTTTCAAATTTACATAAAAGATGCATGGACATAACATGTTTTGAATGTTTAATGCAAAACTGATAATTACTTGGCTGGTTTACAAATTGATAATGATGAACAGTTTTGGAAAACCCAAAACCTTCATATCACGATAACTTTCGATTCCCTCGTTAGAATATTTTGAAACCCGCGGAAAAGATGCTTGAATACCATATCTTTCGAATGGTAGGTGCCAAATTCTTGGAAATTTGTTTGCGTGTTTGCGTTAATAACGGTTTCTGGCACACCGTGATGTAATTCGATGTGAATTCTCAACAACTGATTAAGTCGGTAGTCTTAATGTGGTGCAGCTTCCGTTCAAAATAGAAAACGACAAAACCAGATTCTTCTAAATATTTTGAAATTATGGTGTTTACGTTTACTAAACAACTCGGATGTTGGAATTTTACCTAAATCTAGCCTATACGGGTTGACAGAACTTCATAGGATGCTGCAAGCCGCCAGATTGAAGAGACGCTTTGCCATTCCATTGGATATTGAAATTAATGCTAAACTTTCACACGAAATGTAATGCCAACAATGTAGTGTTAGCTCAAGCACCTACTTGCATTTGTCTTTCCTGCCAATAGAGAAAAATTACCAATCTATGTTACCTCTGGTCACGAATGTCGTTCAGAAATAAATATCCAGCGCTTTAAGCTCGAAAAATGAACTTCCTAGTGTTCCTAATTCTCAGCAATGCAAGGAAAAGCATTAAGAAGCTCCATTTGATATCAACACCCATTAGCAATCATTAGCGTCGACATGTTGTGACAATCATTTCAGTTGATGATTAACGTTCCTAAGGGGGTAGTTTGAATGTTAAAAACGAATAATTATTTCCAGTGCAATGAGATTGTACAGAACGACTCAACGTATGAAACTACATTGTATTGTTAGTGTATCCCGACTAAGCTAAACTATCAAAATTAAAAGTGATGTGGTTTTAAGTTACGGTACTTTGTTGATACAACGGGTGTTTTAAATGAGGAGTTAACCAAACTAAAGCTGAACTTCTGCAATCCAAAATTGTAACATGATTTGTTACAAATAACATCAACGGGAAAAATCAACTGGGATGAAAAGCAAATGTTTTACTATTTTTTAACCCCTTCTAGAGAATGGATTCCATTTTCATTCAATCCACTTCGTTTCTAACCACTTGGACAAAATGACCACATATGACTCATAAATTATACGATTGGCTCGCAAAAAGCAGAACCATAACCGCCACTTCAACCACCATCATCAACCGCAACATCTTCGCCATCGGAAGCATCATCAGTTACAACAGACAGCAGACAGTATGTGATCAACCCAAATTATAAGTTTGAGTTTGAGAGCCTCCGTACTTAGAGCGCTTAAGCATGGAGGAGGTGTGCTGGGCTGAAAGTATATGATGAATATGTTTTATTTTAAAAACTAGACCCCACTTTGCGATTGATTGACCTATATTTTATATCGGCAATCTTCTCTATTTGGGTGCTAAAGAGGCCCGCTTGGCTTTAGCATTGTTCCACATGGACACATGATCGTTTCGGATGTGGGCATAGCCGGTATCAGAGGTTGTCAAACTGCCATAAAAACGGCGCGTTGGTTACATGTATGTTCGTCATTCAATCCTTTAGGGGATTTATGCTCAGTTATTAGCAGCATTATTTTACTGGCACGATAAACAATCCTCGAACACCCGATAGCAATAGTGTTCATTAGGATTGGAGCTTTTATTATGCACTGCTATCCTCCCGATGATCTAATCATAACAGTGCAGTAGACGATAAACAGGTACCGTAATCCGGGGTAACATTGATCAGTTTTTGGGATATTTCTTAAACTGTTCATTTGAAAATGCAAATGTGGCAAGTTTTATATTTTTAAAACAAGTACTGGCACCCACCGCTCGTGACTGTATACTGTATTTCAGTTTTGAAAATATTTATGTAAGATTAAATAAATGTTATAAGTGATTTTTTGATTAAGCTGATATGGGGTAACATTGATCACCCATGTAAACAACATTAAGTAATGTTGAAAATGTTGTTGCTTACTTAAATCATGGCCCCTGAAGCCGAATATGAAGATCAAACTCTTACAAGTCATATGCTTTTTGAGTTTTTTCAAAAATAAAATCACTTTGAACCGCGTAATACGCCTAAAGGTAGGTAATTTCCTAAGGAAATTCTGCATTCTTAATAGTAGTTCGTTAATGTTAATAAATTGAATAAACTTATTAAAGATTTGACAACGGAATCGTTTTCGGCGATGTCATTTTTAGCAACAACCGCATTTTCTATGCTCATTACATTTGCAGAACTCATGTGAGACATGAATCTTCGGTAGTGTCATCCATAGTGATAAAATTAATTGATTCAAAAAGTTGACAAATTAACGCAGAAAAGAAACGCGATTTTCGCAAAAACCTCAATTATTATTCATGCTTTGAAAATATTCTATAAATAAATGATGATTCGAACTTTTTACGAGAAGGGTCATACTGATCAATGTTTCCCCGCTGATCAATGTTACCCCGGATTACGGTAATCATAATGTGCTGCAAATCATAACTATTACAGAGAGCGATAAGTGAGAGATTTCGTTAAATTTCTCAGGATTCAATGCGTAGTTATTAATATTGGAGAGATTATTCAAGAACAACAGTTGGTGGGCGCTTCCAGAGAGCTGAGGCATATGTGAGATGAACAAGCTCATAACAGAGACACCATAGTACTTCCGTATGAAAAAAAAAACTTATGTGGATTTTCTGTGGATCTGAGTAGACTTCATACTCTGAATGCTCTATCTGAAAGTTATTTGTTGATGAGTTAACCAAAAAGTATGGATGGTTGTATTAGTGTCGTTTGTACATCAGTTCATAATGCCAGAAGTTTTCGAAAGACTTTCGACATCTAGTAATGCCATGTCAGAGGATTTGGCAAGCGACTTATTTCGCCTAATGAAATCATTGAACATCTTTGTTGGTGATATAGACGCACAAATAGGACAACAGGAAATGTTTGTACATACCGCTGATCAGGCAGAACAGCCTGCACGCCGTATCGAACAACAATGGCCAAAGATGCGTCAACTTGGCAACCTCTCGTGGCATACCACTCATGGAGATCATTCTACGACTAATACATTTATGATGATGTCAGATCTCCAAGAGGTAGAAACGGAGATTGGACGATTGAAAACAAAAAGCCGCTGGAGTGGACTAACTACCGAGCAAGCTGCTAAAATACTGTGGTTATGCAATAGTAAGAGTACTTCCATGGGTTGTTTCCAAGATTTGGGAGGAGCAAATATTTCCGCAGTAGCGGATGGAAGGTATCGTGTGTCGCATAAACAAAAAGGACGACAAGTTGGATTGCGCCAATTATCGAGCGATCAAAATTCTGAGCGCTGACTACAGGGTATTCTCGCAAATTTAATGCCGCCTTCTATCACCAACTGCTTAAAAATTGTTTGGGCAATATCAGGCAGGATTTATGGGCGAACGGGAAACGGGCGAATCGGACTGATCATCAATTTACCGTAGACAAAGTACATGATATTGAAGGTTTCAACAGAAGGCACGGCACGCCCGTCCCCCTCTAGTTCTTATTCGTGGTGATCAATTCCAGGTAGTCGAAGAATTCGTGTATTTGGGCTCACTGGTGACCGCCGACAACGACATCAGCAGAGAAATCCAGAGACGCATCGTTGCTGGAAATCGTGCCTACTTTGAACTCCGCAAAACTCTTAGATCTTACAAAGTTCGCCATCGCACGAAGTAAACTATCTACAAGATGGTGATTAGACCGGTACTTCTCTATGGGCACGAAACATACACCCTACGTACAAGGATCAACGCACCTTTTCGAACGGAAGGTATTGCGAACCATTTTCGGTGGAGTGCAGATATGAGACGGAACGCGGGGTAGGTGGATGAACCATGAATTGCACCAGCTGTTGGAAGAACCAACCGTCATCCACCTCGCAAAAATTGAGAGGATGCGGTGGGCTGGGCATGTCCAGGACCATGACCAGGGCATGACCAGGACGTCAGATACCAACCCAGTGAAAAGGATTCTCGGAAACAATCCGACCGGCACAGGACGACATGGTGCGCAGTGAGCGATCAAGTTGAGGACGATGTGCGGACCCTTCGCATAATGCATGGCTGGCGACATGGGCAGCCATGGACCGAGTCGAATGGAGAAATCTCTTACGTATAGCAGAGGCCACCCACGCATTAACCTCACCCAAAATGACCATCTAGCGATTCGCTATCGCATCGTCAACGAAACCCTGCGCCAACAATGGGAAGCATAACTAGCGAGCAGAAGTTGAAGACTAAAGCCTTAAACAAGGAACTATTCGTTGAGGCACTTCTTCAAGACGGCGATAACGAGGATTTCGACGCCACTGAGTTAACACAAAGGATGATAACGACTTGTGACGCAACTATGCCACGAAAACTGGCGCCGAGTAACAAGCGACCACCAGCTTACTGGTGGAATGACAAGCTCAGCACGCTTTGTGCTGCTTGTCTCAGAGCCAGAAGGCGGGCTCAGAGAGCAGGGACGGAAATGGAGAGAAGGTAGTGAACGGAGGGTTTTTGAGAAGCTAAGACTGCACTCAAACGGGTATAAAGCTTAGTAAATCTAATTGCTACAATGCGCTTTGCCGAGATGCCGACACTATTCTGCGGGGTAATGCGTATCGAGTCGTTATGGCAAAGATCATGGGCTCTCCTACTCCGGCTGAGATGTGCCCAGATAAGTTAAAGTTGATCGTGGAGGATCTCTTCCCGAAGCACGTTCCAACGTGAAGACGCAAAAGCAATCGCTGAGCAACGGCAAGTGTCTAACGACGAGCTAAAGGGGCCAAACGACTTGAATCGAAGAAAGTCTCTAGTCCAGATGGAATACCGAACGTACCGCAGAAAGCTGTCATCCTGGCATTTCCGAACATGTTCAGGAAGGTGTTGCAAAAGTGCCTCGATGAAGGTAACTTTCCAGGGATAAAAACGATTCAGAAAATGGTACTGCTGCCAAAGCCATGGAAGCCGCTGAGCAACGGCAAGTGTCTAACGACGAGCTAAAGGGGCCAAACGACTTGAATCGAAGAAAGTCTCTAGTCCAGATGGAATACCGAACGTACCGCAGAAAGCTGTCATCCTGGCATTTCCGAACATGTTCAGGAAGGTGTTGCAAAAGTGCCTCGATGAAGGTAACTTTCCAGGGATAAAAACGATTCAGAAAATGGTACTGCTGCCAAAGCCATGGAAGCCACTGGGAGCTCCAGCCTCGTTAGGCCCATTCGCCTGTTTGATACGCTAAGACAACTTCTGGAATGAATCACCCTTGACAGTCTGTCAAAGTACGGAGAGTTAACGGGGGTTGTCGCAAATGAAGTCTGGATTCCGCAAAGGCTTATCGACGGTAGATGCAATTCGAGCAGTACTCGAGTGTGCTGAAAAGGTGTTGAAGCAGAAACGAAGAGGAGATCGGTACTGCGCCGTGGTCACGATATATGTTATTAACGCATTCAACTGCACCAGCTGAGAGGCCATCGGCACAGCACTGCACAGAATGCAGGTTGCCGACCATCTGTGCAAAATTTGTAAGAGTTACTTCCAAAGCAGAATCTTGATGTACGAAACAAATGAAGGGCAGAAGTCAATGCAAGTGACAGCGGGCGTCCTCAAGGTTCCATTTGCGGTCCTACTTTTTGAAACGGAATGTAGGATTGAGTCCTGACACTGTGGCGCTACCCAGGAAAGTGAAGATTGTTGGTTTTGCGGATGACGTGTCACTAACGGTGATGGACTAGACGCTGGAAGAAGTGAAGGTGTCAGTGATGGAAACAATTAACGCAATCGAGGGTTGGATGAGCGAAGTCAAACTGAAGATAGCTCACCACAAAACAGATGTACTGCTAGTTAGCAACTGCATGGTGGTTCAGCAGATGTAGGTCAACGTTCGAAGGTATGTGATTGCATCTAAGCATGTGTTGAAGTACCTTGGAGTAATGATCTACGATCGGCTGAATTTCAACAGCCATTACGCATGCAAAAAGTCAGAGAAGGCCATGAACGCATTAGGAAAATCATGCCAAACTTAGGCGGCCCAAGCAGCACTCTGAGGCGTCTGCTAGCTAACGTCTCGTCATCGACACTGAAGCTTGGGGTGAGACACTAGAAACAAAGCGGAACCGCGAAAAGCTGAACACAGCGTTTCGGCTGATGGCAGTGCGAGTCGCGAGTGCGTATAGAATGATATCGTCAGATGCTGTATGCGCTTGAGCCGGTATGATCCCCATTTGCGGAGGATATGCTGCCAACGAAGATACGTCAGAACGGACGAACGATGGCCAGAGTCGGATCAATGGCGAGGTGGTAGTACGAGTGGGACTGCATGGAGAAAGGAGGATGGACCCTCCGGTTCATCCCAAACCTGTCAACGTGGATGAATAGGAAGTATTGTGAGGTGAACCTCGACCTGACACAGTTCCTATCAGGTCATGGATGTTGTAGAAAGTATCTCCATAGATTCAGGCACGCAGAGTCGCCACACTGCCTAGGATATTCCGCAACATGTAGTTTTTGACTGCTGGACTCGGAAGCAGCGACGGAGATTTAAACCCCGATAACATCGTGCAGGTAACGCATATCATGTCGTCGCTGCAACAGAAATGGCGATAAGACCAGAGGGCATTGGGCCACAATTGGAGTAGACTAAATCCTCCGTCGGTTGAGAGTGCTTCGATTAATTTCAGCTGCAAGTACGAGAGCAAGCGACGGATTATGTTTGGTACGCAAGGAAGCCCCTGAGCCGAACCGATCAAGTCTTACGAGCTTAAAGTGAGAAATGAAATCATTAACTTCCGGTTTGAGGTGCATCTTTGGGATGATGACGATTGTTGTAGTTACTAATGAAGCCTTGAACAGTATCGCAGTATATATTTGATCGTGTTTGGAACGGCAAGATGGTAAAAGTTCGAAGAAATATTTTCATAATCACCTGCGTTAAGAAGCGCATACCGTCGTCCAGCGGATCCACGTACGAGGTGCTACGAACTTGATTTCCACAAACGGAAGGTATAGTGTTGTGGACGGACGGATTTGACGGATTTGCAGCGGCTGATGGTCTTGAGGCAGGTTGGCGAGCTCTTTTATGGTATGGTTGTAGCGACGAAAGATTGAGTTCTTGGTATCGGAGCCATGATGTTCCTTGGCAATCTGGAGGGGAGATGGTGCCTTTCGATTAAGTCCACGTAGATTTCTGGTGGACGGAACCATGTGGATATCTTTGAATTAGGATCGCTTTTTGTACACATGGTTGTAATTGGCACACTTGAGCTCCGTACCATCTTCAATGCAAGACTCCGTTGAGTGTCTGCCTGTATACGTTAGATGACATTTCTTATTTTCAGATAGGACTTCTCTCACTCCGCGATTAGCTGGATGAATGCCCGAACTTTTTGTAAATCTGCCATGGAGTCAGGTCCCTTCTTCAGATTGACCTATAAGTTTTTGGATCACCGGCATCACTGTGAATTTAAGTCGTCGTGGCGCTATTGCATGTAATTACAGCAATTGCTCTGGAGCATTGGTTGTAGGCTGCAGGTTCTTTTGACAGCTTCCTACTGTTTGCCACACCAAGCATATGGACAAGCGCGGGCGAGTTACCAGTCAACCTGGGAGTTCCTAAAACGCATAGTCTGTGTTCCGTTTATGTTTTCAAAATAGTTGTAGCTGTAGTCAGAAAATATGTTGTTATTCGAATATTCAAGAAATTTTGCGATTTCAATCATTTCAGTTTGAGAAACACCAATCTATGACCATAACGAATCCCCTTCGGTTACGGGAACGGTAGGTAGTGAGAGAAAAAGGAAGGATTGGGAGGCGTTAGCAAAATCTATCTTCTGGTCGATTTTTCGGAAATCAGATTATGCACGGAAGCTCTCAAAGCGCCTTCCTTTCACGATCCCCTCCACGCCCGTTATGATCGGCATATAGTCTGGCTGCCCATCCGAGTAAGTCAATCAGTCAGTCAGTCAGTCAGTCAGTCAGCTTGTCTACAGCTGAGAGCGGACCACTTCTGAAGAGGCTGCTCGTGCCCCATAAGAAGAAAAAAAAATGCCAATTTGCCACCCATTATTGTAGGTTTTCATTATTTCAATGTTCAATTTCGAGTGGTTTCTTTGTTTGTTATTGCGCTTAATCATATAACTTGTGTTTGCGCAACTTGTATTTCGGGGAAAGTAGGGAGTGTCCTAAAATAACGTCATGTTTCTAGAATGAGAAGAGAAGTTTGGAATACATTACAACTCATATAATTTGTTTAACTTCCATACAAAAAGTATAAAATAGTAAATGTTGTTAGTGTCGCTATTGATGGACGTTCTCTTATGCAGAATGAGCAAAAAGAAAAATCAGAGCTGTATCACACTTGCTCTGTAAGCTGTTGATGGAAGGGGATAAGTGATAAAAGTTGCACACCTGTGAATTGTGCAGTTGCTTGTGGAAGAAACGTCATCACTTGTTATCGTAGGTAATTTGTTGCGGCGCTTACTGTTCATTCTGAAAGCTTAAAAAGAGTGCTGTAATCGAAAGTGTTTATTGTGATTTACCGGTGTTGTTATCTGTTGAAGATGATTTCCGACAATTCTATATGGAATGAGAAACGGCAACCGATAATTTGAATATGCGAGCTTCTATCGTTTAAACGTTCTCATAAAGACGACGCTGATATGTGGGTACACATAATTAATAACGAAAATTTTCCACATTGTACGTTTTGCTGCATAAGCGGAACAGTTGCAAATGTGTTAATCGAAAAAAATAATTAATCGGCAAGCCTATGTCAACTTTGAGTGCTTAAAATGTTGTGTAAGCTTAAGTATGAACTACTGAACTCATTTTTGATACCATACAATATAGCATGTATAGTTTTTTGCTCATAAAACGTATTATTCTTTAAAAAAAATATGTGCTTATTTCAAGGAATATTGCCTACATTTGGATTTTCAAAGTTTAATTATGTAACAAAATGATCAAATACTCGAGTTGTATGCATTTTGATCAGAGTTGCTCGATGTCAATATCAACGTCTCAAATTTGTTGATTTGTACAGGCCGACTGCGATACAATTTGGATCATTATATATAATATCAATATCATGCATTGATGGTGATAGCCTTTAGATATCATTGATGACGCCGAGGACCTGGGATCGAATCCCATCCCGGACATAGTCACTTATGACATAAAAAGTTATAGTGACGACTTCCTTCGGAAGGGAAGTAAAGCCGTTGGTCCCGAGATGAACTAGCCCAGGGCTAAAAATCTCGTTAATAAAGTCAAACCAACCAACTATCATTGATGAGTTAAATTTTGCTTTAAATTAAGCAAAGAAAATGACAATTTATCTGTACGATATTTTTGACAGTGCTACAGATAAATTGAAAGTGTGAAAAACATAAATAGCTTGGATAATTACCATGTGATCACGCATTCTGCAGTGATTATGATCTAGAATGTGATGTCGCATCACTATTGTTGGCTGTCAAATCAAAGTGAAATTGATAGCTCGCAAATGATATTGATAGTTTTAGTCTATCAGCTATAAGCTGATATAACTGATATTGTGCAACTGAGACATCATTCTCAGATTCAGGAGACCTAAATTTAGTAGATCTATTTTTTTTTATTCTAAAACCTGTTTTATTTTATAGCGTTCATTTTCGCCCTAGTGTGTCATTTTAATGTTTTGATATTTAAACTATTTTTATGATATCTTAAATATTATTTCATTTAAAGTCGATTTTATAAATTCGCAGTTTGCTTCGAGCTGCCCTTGAGAGCACACGGTTTTTAATTACGTCTGTTTTTATCGTTTTTATCACCGTTCTTTTTCTCGTTACTAGTGTTTTTACTGTACTATTTTTCACGAGGTACGTGCGTAATCGTAGTTATTGGTAACTAATTATAAGTAAGTTATTCCAACAACAAAAAATACGAAAAAGAAGGCTTCCGAAGGTCTTGGGACCATTCCCAAGAAGCGGTAAGTCCATCAACCTTTTTCCTTATTTTCCCATCGTCACCCCAACCCACTAAACCTGACACCCCCAGAAGAGCCTTCGTTCCCGATACCGAAAATAGCAGCTCACAACCCAACATGGGGCCTTCCTTAGCCGAGTGGTTAGAGTCCGCGGCTACAAAGCAAAACCATGCTGAAGGTGTCTGGGTTCCAATCCCGGTCGGTCCAGGATCTTTTCGTAATGGAAATTTCCTTGACTTCCCTGGGCATAGAGTATCATCGTACCTGCCACACGATATACGAATGCGAAAATGGCAACTTTGGCAAAGAAAGCTCTCAGTTAATAACTGTGGAAGTGCTCATAAGAACACTACGCTGAGAAGCAGGCTCTATCCCAGTGAGGACGTAAATGCCAAGAAGAAGAACCTAACATCGATTTCATGGCTTCTGATCGTCGGAGCGCCGGCGAACTGGAAGTCTTGCCCCAACCAGCATCGCCGGACCGACTCCAGCATCATGCCCAATGTATCAGTCCTCTCACCTCTCTTGATAGTCGGGGCGCCAACTTACCGGACGTTCTACTCCAACCGGAATCGTTGGGTCGACCCCGGCGTCTTGAAGGAGAATTGAACGAAGAGCTCCTGCTTTTTTCTGTTTGCTGCCCAGCTAAAACTCCCGGCAGCCAGAGCCCCGTCAGTGCGATCGTTTCCCACTCCAGAACTGGAGGACAACCTTTGGCGTTGGGAGAAGACCTGGAAGAGGGAAATCTAGCCTCAAAGCACATTCCCTGGACGACGTGGAAGATGAAGGTTTTCAAGCAATAGGGACGCGTCGGACTCTACCCGCTACCCCAATGGACATCGTGGGAAGTGAAGCCCTCATGTTCCAAACGAATACCAAAGCAACCAAGAACAGCAACTGTGGAGCCTTATTTCCCTCCAATACCCCTGGCGACTCCTTCGCGAAGCAGCCTGGGCACCCCGGGCACACCAACCCGGGTGGTAAAGTCCCACCCTGTCATTTGCTTCTCCGGTACTCTCAGCTTGCCAAACTCCACAGTACCTGCACACTCTGTTAGACATCACGAGCAACGCTATCCGAAGCTCGTCGAAATTTCTCTGTCACCAACTGCTCCTTCAATGCAATCGTCAGGGTTCTCCGAAACATCTCTCCAGTGGGTAGACACCCCCTCTGGGCTCCCCGGGCAACTCAACCCGGGTGGTAAGGTGTGGTGGTTTTATGCCACAAAAGTTCAATCTAATGGACGCAGTGGCTCTACCAACCCAACAAAAAAAAAGTCCCTCTCCGTCTGGTACTGGTGCCAGCACGGCATCCCACATCACCTCCTTCGGTTTGACCACCAGTCCTTTCGGACATCCCTGCTTGGACACCATCTTAGCCTTACCACAACATTCAATCCGAGGTACCTCGCCCAAGTAGCACACATGTTATATCTGAAGCAATATAATACAATATTATATGACATGATATACAGCCATTCCATGAAAACCCGATCTAGTGGGTCTCCGAATTCCGTGAAAATTTGCTATTTTGTTCCTTATCCGAAATAAGGATACACGTATTTTTGGATTTTTTGATTAGGATGACCATTTCCAAAATAGGGTGACCAGAAAAATCGCGATTTTGCAAAATTTTTATTTAAAAAAAATTATAACTTTTGAACCGTTCGATCGATTTTCAATATTTTTAGACGAAATGAAGGCTAAAGATTTTGACTTTTCAGGAAAAATATAAAATTTCACAAAAATTGTGTGTTTTACATGAAAGAACTTAATAGTTTCCGTTTTTTCGTGTTTTGAAGGCCTCGGGACCAAATGGATACCAAACCAAAGGGATAGCCCCGCTGTTCTCATTTTTTCTTGAAAATTCAGAAAATTTTACATATACTGTCAAATTTTCAGCGATGTATGTTTTTTAGTTATTGAGATATATTTCTTTGAAAATAAAAAATCAGTCATTTTTTATCGGCACACACTGTAGGTCTCAGCGCATTAGATTTGTAATGTTTAAAAAAAATTATAACTTTTGAACAGCTTAACCGATTTCCAATCTTTTTGTATGGAATGAAAGCTTAAAATTTCAACTATTAAGACAAAATTGAAATATCTGATAAAAATATGTTTAAACGTGAAAGTATATAAAAATTTCTAGTTTTTTAGAAATTTTCATATATTTTAATGTGAATTTTTTTTTTCAAAGTTTTCTATTTTTTCTGAAAAGTTGAGACCTTAAGCTTTCATTCCATAAAAAAAGATTGGAAATCGGTTATGATTTTTTTAAACATTACAAATCTAATGCGCTGAGATCTACAGTGTGTGCCGATGAAAAATGACTGATTTTTTATTTTCAAAAAAATATATCTCAAAAACTAAAAAACATACATCGCTGAAAATTTGACAGTATACGTAAAATTTTCTGAACTTTCAAGAAAAAATGAGAACAGCGATAGCCCTCTAGGTCCCGAGGCCTTCACGAAAAAACGGAAACCATTGAGTTTTTTCATGTAAAACACACATTTTTTGTGAAATTTTATATTTTTTCCTGAAAAGCCAAAATCTTTAGCCTTCATTTCGTCCAAAAAGATTGAAAATCGGTCGAACGGTTCAAAAGTTATAATTTTTTTTTTAATAAAAATTTTGCAATATCGCGATTTTTCTGGTCACCTTATTTCGGAAATGGTCACCCTAATCAAAAAATCCAAAAATACGTGTATCCTTATTTCGGATAAGGAACAAAATAGCAAATTTTCACGGAATTCTGAGACCCACTAGATCGGTTTTTCATGAAATGGCTGTATATATATAAAGTCATATAGCAGTTGATATGCCTGAATTATAACATGTGTGCTACTCGGGCGGACTTAAGCACAGCTAGCACAACTTTGCCCACTGATGTTTCAGCGGCAGCTTTTTCTCAGCATCTCAACCTGGGCGATACATCCTTTCTACGACAAACGTCTCCAAACTCCAGCGGAAGCTCATCGATTTCCTGGACTTCTTTTCCCACACCGACTCTACCAAAACCAATTACCTTTCTTCTTCAATGGAACATGATTGGTTTCTACAATAACCTCTCAAACCTCGAACTTCTAGTTCATGACACACCACCGTGGTGCTGAGCTCTGCAGAAAGTGAAAATGGTTTTGGTCGAACAACTCAACCGCTCGCTTCGTGGCCAATATCGTTGGACTATGTACCGTGGCAGTAACTTGAGACACTCAGTCGCCTGGGGTGTATTGACATCCATCCCTTTTGAGGTCCTCAGACTCGAGTCAGACCTACCCGTTGTTGGAATACGCCTCGACGGGCCTATCAGGATTTCCGTTTTGAACATTTATCTCCCTTGCGAAGCCATTGCTAACCTCCGTGAGCGCAGGCGACAATTCGGCAGTTCTTTGGGCTACTGTCCTCGATTGGCTACATACCAAGTATCCTAGACACGAAAAACGCTACACCGATGGGTCACTCTCCAATCTTGGCGTCGGTCTGGGAGTTTCGGCCCCCGACATTGTACTAAGCCTTAGTCTACCTTCTAGTGTCATGCTCTGTTTTCTCTGCGGTAGCCGCTGCTTTTTTCACAGCAGCCACCATACCATCCCATCGACCAGTATTAATCCTCACAGATTCAGAAAGCGTTGTTTCTGCCTTGCATTCTGAAAGGCCCACGCATCCATGGATTCAAGGGACACTGGAAGATGCTTTGTCGAATTCAACCTACGCATGGATTCCCGGACATTGTGGGATACCCGGAAATGTAGCTGTCGATAACCTTACCGGTTCTGATCATTCTTCTCCTCGTTTTGAAGAAACTGTTCTTTTCGATGGCGTAAAAAGATTTATCTCGAAACCTTTCAAGAACGTATGGGGTGCTGAATGGGATCAGTCTTACTCACCGCATCTACGGAAAATCAAGATTTCAACGAAAAATGGGCCGACTGCCCTCTTCTCCACGATCAACGAGTCATCACGTTGGGCATACGGCGACTACACTCCATTAGGTTATCAATTTTTCTCATAAAGGGAGCTTTCGCATTATGTGGTGCGAATTTTCAATTAGGATATTTCAATTTAATAGTCTCCGTTGATGTTGTATGTATAGAAACGACGGGACGACTGTCCAGCGAGTCAACTAAAATAGCTTTTCTCTATGTTTGGCAAGACCCCTTGGTTTGGTTCGAAAGGGGCACCCCCTTAGGGTCCTATTCTATTTTGCAGAGGGTACTATTTCAGTGACCTCTTCTGACAAGTGTTGAACCAGCCGTAAATTAAAAAGCACTATAATAAAGAAAAAAAGATTATACAAATTGATCAAGATCAATGTAGTACCGTAAAACGGGGTAACTTTGATAGTTTTTTTCGAAGAAAACTTGAATATTTATGCATGTTGTTTCAAAGTTTTTAAATGTTTATTTAAAAAAAAAAGTACTGGCATCCTAGCATTCGATTGCAGTTGATAGATTGCCGAAAGATGTATTTTGAATGAACATAATTTTTTTCATTTAATCGAAAGTCGGTTTTCTGTTTTGGGGTAACTTTGATAATTGAGCATAAATCTAACTACACTAACGCTAACTTTGATAATTGAGCATAAATCAAACAAAATTGAATGAAATACGATCATTTATAGGGCATTGCATACCTGTAGGCGTTTATCGTTATATGGAAATTTCTAACTTAGATTACAAAAATGGTTACAGTTTGTAAAAATGGCTCTCGCTAAGAGATTCGAGACCATATTCAATTTCTATTAGGACTAGGCTGTCAAATATAAATGACGAACTGTTCAAAACTACATCAAATAGGGATTGTAGAAGTAGAACAGGTTGTTCGTAAACGTTTCGAAATTGCTAAAGTTGCATCAATTTTGAATATTCGTATATTAAGTCTCAAATGTTCTCGTTTCAAATGAAAATAGCTCTAACATGAAGTGCCATACTAATATTCTACAGATATTACCTTATTCCGTTTTGTATGTGCTGGGTCCCGCACTATCAAAGTTACCTGCATTATCAAAGTTACCCCGTTTTACGGTACTGATTTTGTAGGGTTGGGAAAAAATCTGAAATTCACTCTACAGTAGCCAAACAAAGCCAATCACAGTCAGCGAAGCCAATGAAACTCACGCCCGTCGCTGCTGTAGGCAAAATGCCTTGAAAATAGCAAAACACCCGTTGCTAAGGGCAACCCAAAATTACTGTAGAAAAATGTTCTATTTCCCGCTGCATTTCCCGCATTTAGAGCCTTTAATGACACTCATGAATTAGAAAAATCGTGCACCCAACAGAGGCTACTTGATAAGATTCACGTTTTTGAACTACTGTACTGGGAGAGCCACGTGATTTTCGCGAAAATTCAAGCCTACTACTATTACCATTCCCAGCACTGTACCGTTTTGATTCATATTACGGACACTTAAGGCCTCAGGGAAGTATAACACAGCATAGAGCATACATAATAAATAATTCTGTATGATTTCTCAACGTTATCGAGCGCCGGAAACCTTTAACTTTCGAATGATGGGTAAAGAATACGCTTCCGCTACTTGAATAATTTAAAATAAATCGAAATGTATGGCCTTTTGATGATTCTTATTCCGGACGCTTCCTCACTTTTGCCTCATATTCCGGACACATTGATTCGAATTCCGGACAGCTCATGAAAATCATGGTTAGAAAGGTCAAATCATCAATTGAAATCGTTAAACCACTAAAGAGACGTCTATGGCGGTTGGGCATTATAATTTTGCATAGATATTTATGGAAATAGCTTATTGAAACGAGCCTCGAAAAAGTGAACTTTTGAACGGCAAAAATTGAAACGTTTCGTGTGAAATGTTTCCCATACAAAATAGAGTGTCCGGAATAAGAAGCTGTCCGTAATATGAATCAAAACGGTATATATGGTAATGTTTGAATTCCTTGGAAGGTTAACATTAATCAATATCGGAGTAAGGGCTAAAATAAAGTAAGTAAGCGCTACATCCCCGCAAGTAAGCGCAACACGTTGCAGAAGATGCCAGAGAAGTCACTAAGTCAAACCACACTGAAGCAGACAATGCGAATATGTAAGATGGCATTGATCGATATTTATATGCTTCGGAATAAAAGGCGTACTGGTGACGACTCACATGCCCGTTCTTCAAAACGAGAAATCTGACATTAGCCAGGTTCTGCAGCCAGGAGAGCATGGTGACAGTGAGGAAGTCAATCCCACATCTATGGTCACGAAAAAACACCCCATGAACGGAGGAGGAAAAATATGCCAAAGCCTTGAAGGTGATGCGGTCACGGGAAAACTGTCACCATAGGGCGCAGACGAGGAAGTGTTTGTTCGGAGGGCAATAGTGTAGTTGAGTTAAGAATCCTCTCTGGCACTCGGACGATGATCTGCCGCCCCTGACATGTAGAACAGACGCTTTTGTGAGCCGCTCCTAACATGGAGTACAGACGCTCCAGGTTTGCAGAAGCAAAAGCAACACGGGGGGAGCGTACGACCAGAGTTCCCACTGGGGTTGGTTACCCGATCTTCCCTAAGGTTACTCGTACCTCGGCCAGTACCACGAGGAGGTAGGGATAGGAGTTGCTGGGCAGGATGCTCTATTTTATTCCTGCAGGCACGCGCGGTACCAAATGGTACGCCATGCCCAGCCATTTACCGTGTCAGATGGCCTTATGAATATCTTTACGGGGGAAGATTACCAGTCGCTGCAGCCAAAAAACTCGTCGAAGCTGGTAAGATCAAGGTGGGATGGTCGGTTTGCCCGTAGAAACTGATCCCTCGGGAGACAAATCCGGTAGAGAGATGCTTCAAATGCATGGATTTCGGCCACCGGGCAATAAACTGCAAAGGCCCGGACAGGTCCGAACACTGCAGGAAATGTGGTGAAAAAGGTCACGTTGGCAGGGACTGCCTGAAGACACCTAGGTGCATGCTGTGTAAGGTGGAGGAAGGTAACGCCCATACGACGGGTGGCTTCAAGTGCCCCAAATATCAGAAGGCGAAGGCAGGGCAGTAATGATGATAACGCAGGTGAACCTCAATCATTGCGACGCCGCACAACAACTGTTGTGGCAGTCGACAACAGAAACAAAGTGCGACATTGCGATCATTGCAGAACCGTATCGGGTTCCTCCCGATAACGGCAATTGGGTAGCAGACAGAGCACCGTCAAGTAATGGGACGATTCCCTATCCAAGAAGTAGTCGAACGCTTATACGAGGGCTTCGTGATCATTAAAATTAACGGAATCTTCGTGTGTAGCTGTTACGCCCCCCCGAGATGGACACTGGAGCAGTACACCGAGATGTTTGATGTGCTAACCGACAAGCTGATCGGTCGAACGCCGGTAATAATCGGAGGAGACCTCAATGCGTGGGCCGTGGAGTGGGGTAGTAGACTGACCAACGCAAGAGGCTACAGTTTGCTGGAAGCTCTAGCGAAGCTCGACGTAAGGCTGTGCAACGACGGTCTCGCTAGCACATTTCGCAAAGACGGTAGGGAATCCATCATCGACGTGACCTTTTGCAGCCCGTCGCTGATCACCAATATGAACTGGAGAGTTAGCGAAGAATACACCCACAGTGACCATCAAGCAATCCACTACTGCGTTGGCCAGAGAAGTTGTGCAGTATGGCAGAGGAGGAATGGAGAACGAAGGTGGAAGACGAAGCATTTCGATAAGGATCTTTTCGTCGAAGCACTCCGAGCAGTAAGCGACGCTCCAAACATGGATGCAGGAGAGCTGACAGAAGCGTTGGCGAGAGCGTGTGACGCAACTATGCCGAGAAAATTGGAGCCAAGGAATCAACGGCGTCCTGCATACTGGTGGAACGACAGACTCAGCACCCTTCGCGCAGCCTGCTTAAGAGCCAGAAGACGCGTGCAGAGAGCTAGATCCGAAGCCAGCATGGAAGAGCGTAAAGTGACCTACCGACTGGCCAGAGCCGCGTTCAAACGGGAAATATCGACGAGTAAAACGAACTGCTACAAGGAGTTGTGCCGGGAAGCTGACGCAAATCCCTGGGGCAACGCCTATCGAGTAGTGATGGCGCAGATCAAGGGCCCAGTTACCCCAGCTGAAATGTGTCCCGACAAACTGAAGGCGATAGTGAACGGTCTCTTTCCTACGCATGCTCCAACAGCGTGGCCGCCCACACCGTACGCTGACGTAGATGAGGAAAATGCCGGTATACAAGTGTCTAACGCCGAGCTGATAACGGTTGCGAAAGGATTGAAGCTGAACAAAGCTCCCGGACCAGATGGTATCCCTAATGTTGCGCTAAGGGCAGCAATATTGGCGTTCCCAGACATATTCAGGTCAGCGTTGCAGAAGTGTCTAGCGGAAGGCTGCTTCCCAGACAGATGGAAGGTGCAGAAGCTGGTGTTACTGCCAAAACCGGGAAAACCGCCAGGAGATCCTGCTTTATATAGACCAATATGCTTGCTGGATACTCTTGGCAAACTTTTGGAGAAGGTCATCCTCGGCAGGCTGACGATCTACACGGAAGGCGAGAATGGATTGTCGAGAAGGCAGTTCGGATTCCGTAAAAAGACTTCGACGTGCGCGGAGAAAGCGTCCAAGCAGAAGAGGAGAGGCAATCGATACTGCGCAGTGGTAACAATAGACGTCAAGAGCGCGTTCAACAGTGCCAGTTGGGAGGCTATCGCCGCAGCCCTACACAGAATGCGGGTTCCCGGATATGTGTGTAAAGTTCTGCAAAGTTACTTTCAGAACCGGGTACTGGTCTACGACACAAACCAGGGACGGATGTCAATTGAAGTCACGGCGGGAGTTCCACAAGGATCCATACTTGGTCCAACATTGTGGAACATGATGTACGATGGAGTGCTAACCTTGCCACTGCCGAATGGAGTCGAGATCGTCGGGTTCGCAGATGACGTCGTTCTTGCGATAACTGGTGAGACTGCGGAGGACGTGGAGATGCTGACGGCGGAATCGCTAGACACAATCGAATCGTGGATGACTGGAGTCAAGCTGCAGTTGGCTCATCATAAAACGGAGGTGGTGCTGGTCAGCAACTGCAAGGCGGTACAGCAGTTGGAAATCAACGTCGGAGGGCACGCAATCCCATCAAAGCGCTCTCTAAAGCATCTCGGAGTAATGGTCGACGACAGGCTAAACTTCAACAGCCACGTAGACTATGCCTGCGAAAAAGCAGCGAAAGCTGCTAACACCGTAGCCAGGATCATGCCCAACATTGGAGGACCAAGGAGCAGCACGAGGCGTCTTCTAGCGACCGTATCATCGTCTATACTGAGGTATGGAGTCCCGGCTTGGGCTGCAGCGTTGGGAACCAAACGTAACCGAGATAAGCTGGCAGGTACGTTCCGGCTCATGGCTATACGAGTTGGGAGTGCCTACCGCACTATATCATCGGAGGCATTGTGCGTTATCGCCGGAATGATCCCCATCTGCATCACTCTGGCTGAGGACATTGCATGCTACCAGCAAAGGGACACCAGGAATGTGAGGAATACCATTAGGTTGGACACAATGGCCAGGTGGCAGAAAGAGGTGGAATAACTCGGAGAAAGGAAGGTGGACCAACAGGCTCATTCCTAACGTGTCGGTGTGGACGACCAGAAAACATGGAGAAGTTAACTTCTTCCTGACCCAGTTTCTGTCAGGCCATGGATGCTTCCGGAAATATCTGCACAGATTCGGACACGCAGAATCTCCACATTGTCCGGCCTGTCCAAATAACGAGGAGACACCGGAGCACGTTATATTCGACTGCCCTCGATTCAGGGATATACGAAGCGAGATGATGCCAGAAACCGCAAACGTCCTAAATCCGGACAACATCGTGCAGAACATGTGCCAGCATGAAAGCACCTGGAATGCGGTGAACAGGGGAATAACGGCGATTATGTCGTTGCTGCAAAGGAGATGGCGTGAAGACCAGAGAGCTCCGGGTCACGATCGGAGTAGGCTAGATCCTCCGTCGGGGACTAGACCGAGTAGAGCGGGCGTAGCGTAGTATCGGTTAATAGTCGTCGGGGCGCCTGCAAACCGGAAGCCATCCTCCAACCGGAATTGCAGAACCGACCCTGGCACTTGGCCGACCAACGTCGAGTCGGAGTAGGCTGAGTCCACCGCCGGGGTCCAGCTGAGTAATTCGCGAAATAGCACCGGCAAATGGTCGTCGGGGCGCCTGTGAACCGGAAGTTTCCCTCCACTGGAATCGCAGGACCGACCTCGGCATCTGCCCGGCCAGCTTCGGAGTAGGCTAAGTCCACTGCCGGGGACTAGTTGAGTAGATCGCGTTATTGCGCCGGCAAATGATCGTCGGGGCGCCTGTGAACCGGAAGCTTCCCTCCACCGGAATCGCAGGACCGACCTCGGTATCTGCCCGGATAGCATCGGTTCGGGAGATCTTCCGCCACCGGGGAAATCTTCGTCGGAGTAGGATAGATCCACCGCCGGGGACTACTCTGAGTAGTACGTAGCGTATCACCGGCTTGAGTCGTCGGAGCGCCAGTGAACTGGAAGCCATCCTCCAACCGGAATCGCTGGACCGACTTCGGCAATCCACCGGCCAGTATCGAATCATGAAGAAGCGCGTAGCCGGAGTATGCTAGCTCCACCGTCGGGGACTAAGCCGAGTAGCATCGATCGTCACAAACCAGTTTTGGGTCGTCTGGGCGCCAGTGAACCGAAAGTCATCCTCCAACCGGAATCGCTGGACCGACCTCGGCATCCAACTGGTCAACAAGGAGAGCTCGAACAGCAGCAGCGGAGAACGAGGCGTCGCAGAGCAACGAGCGTCCAGTAGAAGATCGAAAGAGCTCTGACGCGAGGCCAGCCCAAGGGAAGTATGTGTCGTCGCACAGAAAGCTGTCCAAAGTCCTGGCGAGATGTTCAACCGCCAATTGGGAAAAACGCTCCAACAGCGAACTAGCAGAACAGTTAGAGGCTGAGATTGAAGAAGTGCATGAGCACAGCCCTCCCCCGATGAAGTTGCCTGATGTAGTTCCGGGGGGGATCGAGGCACAGGAGCAGTAGGGAAAGTTTTTTAGTGGTTAAGCACGCCTAACGTGAGTCCCACACCGTGCCAACACACAACAGGCCTGGCTTTTTAAGCTTTTTTGTACCCTAATATATATAAAAAAAAAACGGGGGATGAAGGTGCTTTGGACTACCATACCACGAGAGACTGCAATGTGATGCATTAGACTGGCCCTAAAACAAAAAAGTTGTAAAACTTAACGGGGCACCCTCTAGATATATGTCTTAGGGTAAGAAAAAAGCTCTCTCAAAATTTCAACTCATTTGGTTACTTCCCCAGCTGGCGCATAGAATTCGAAGTTTGTATGGGATATTCGTATCAAACATATTGAATATTGACCATGTGTCACTGTTTCTTTCTGTATACTAGTTTATCGCGTTCAATTGAGCCCAGAATGACAAATCCACTAGTTGATACCCTAATGAACATAGTTGCAGAAGGTTGTATCTGGATTTAAGCTCATTTTCATTAACCTTTCAGTTGTTGAAAGTTAGGCTTAGTTCACCACTCCCGTACAATCACATATAAGCATGTACCTTGTACCGCAGCTCGCTCAGCGTCATAGCTGGCTATGATGCGCTAATTGGCTATCACCCCGCTATGTTGAAGAAACACTAAGCAGCATTGCAAATCTAGGGAAAGTGTACCAGTTATGGCCATAGTGGTTCCCTATTTGGCCATATGTGTAATTTCGAAAACTTTCACATTTTTAATATTTTTGAATGTTTTAACATCAAGATACATCCTTTATCTTACTCCTAAAACAAACCAAAATTTTCAAAATGTGAATTAATTCAAGTTATCATGTATGGCGAAATAGGGAACCACTATGGCCATAACTGGTACACCTACCCTACTTCAGATAGTTAAAACACCAACTTTCTCAATTTTAATCGTCATACAACCTTCTACAATATTGTTCACTATGCTATCAAGAAGTTTTTTTGACATTCTGGGTTCAATTGAAAGTGATCAACAATTTTCCTGATCCAAACAGGAGATGATGTGCTGTTTCTCATACACTCCCGTGCAAAAGTTTGGGTTCACCCCCTCAAAAATATAGAAAAGTGTTCTGTCCATATCTCTGTGATTACACGTCCAATTGAAACTCTTTAAGCCGCATTCGAAAGGCAAAGAGTTATTCTTACTTCGTATGTATTTTTCCAAAAACATTTTTTGAATTCTGTATACTAAGGGTCTGTCTCAATTGGGCTATTAAATTTAGTCCGAACTTAAATTTGACAGTTCACAAATTAATCCCCCTCTGATTTCGATCTGTCAAAAATAAGTCTGCTCCCGAGGAGACTTTTTTTTACAGATCGAGAATTATTTGCTCGTTCGTGAACGTTGTCTACATTTTTGTTCCCGCATCGGTGATTACGATATGGCCATAGGTCTAACCTTCCAGCTGCCTTCAAGAAGTGTTCGGAATTAGAGTCGGAACTAAGATCCAAAACCGAGACAAGTAAGTAGAACTACGGATAAAGATTCTGGTCAGCATATATCTGTTTATCGCCGCTGTTCTCCAATTACAGTATAGGTTCAGCAAGTGCGGGAAGGTAGATTGCTCCTCGGTGGAAACGGAAACACTTTGCCAGGTATACCTATAGGAAGTTTTTCTAAAAAAATATTACTAGTCGTACAAGTTCCGCTCATGGCTCCAACGATATAATTACAATTTTATTTATTACAGCATGATGGCCAGATGTGTACGGTATACATTTGATCGTGTGAAAAGAAACACCTAGTAACATCGAACTGTGTTAATTTTTCTTCTCCCAGCGGACTGGCTAAACTGTGTATACTGTACCAGCAGCATGCGGTCACAGAAATTGTTAACCAAAACGAACAGTTGGTCACCGGGAGAACTAGTCTTCAACGTTAACCATTGGAGATGCAAAGCACAAGGATAGCATTATCATTGAATCTGCAGGGTTGGATCATAACTGGGCTGCCGCTTAAGTTACACAAGTAGGGAAGCGTGGATGTGGACAATAGTTGGGCTACCAAACTGACCATCTCGAGAAAGGTCAAGGTGAAAGATGATCTCGCCAAAGACGAAAAGCCACCCAAATAAAGATAAACTGACTAACTAACTGGTTAAATTCAATAAATTTTAGTTTGAAAGAATGTTTTCAAAGTAAGATCTTATTTTGGGGATGGTGGTTATATGCGGAGAGGTGGTGAAGCTAGGATCCTGAACATGATGCTTACATAATAATTGACCGTAAGGTTCGGAATCTTGTTGCCCAGTATATATACTACAGTCGACTCTCCACATCTCGATGTTCTATATCTCGATATATCTCCCTACGTCGATGATTTCTTCGGTCCCTTCATTCTGCATACATTTTCACTCTCCGTATCTCGATATCCTCTATATCTCAATACCTCCCTATCTCGATGTGTTCCTAGTTGATGTTTGCTTTCGATTTCCTCTCCGTATGTCGATATGCCCATTATCAAAGGTTACTAGACTCGATTTTGTTGATTCAAAACAGTTCGGGAACACGAAGGCACGTTTGTTTGTTTATTATTTTCCTGGTAACGGAGTGGTTTTCAATCTAGTATTCGTTAAAAATGTGTTCTTTGTCTCGATCTCTCCCTATCTCGATGGTCCCTTCGATATCGAGATGTGGAGAGGCGACTGTATTATAAGAAACGTTGCCCGAAAAAGTACCCATTCCCAAGTAAATTAAGGAGGTCCGAATTAGTTCTAAAATATTATGTTCTTGTTGGGGGTATGGTTAGTATAGGAAATGTTTTCGTTAGGAACGATTTTGTACTACATATACCAATGGTCATTACATGGTAATTCGTTGTCTATAGGACAAAATCACAAACTAGATTGATACATTGATGTGTAGGGGGGAAATAATCTTTACCTCCCCAATAATTCTACGCTCACGCTGACTACGCAATAATCCAGCATAAAACGTGGAGAGCTCCACTACGCGGTCTCTTTTTTTGATTCCATACTGACATTGCTTAAACCAGTAGATTTCATGATGACATTGCTGAAAATCAATACTGATATGTATAGGTTTTCTTTAATGCTGAAAAGTTACTCATGCCATATTTGCACAATACGCGTTCTGGAAATAAGTAATAATTATATGATTAATATTATCCAACAGTAGAGCAACAGCATCCAAAAAATGTGAAGCCTATAAATACATATAGAAATAAATGGAAGAATGATGAACTTTTTTTGCAATTTTTGCTGATGTTTTGTGTAAACTTGCATCAATTTTCCTGAATCGGAAACGTTTGCGAATTGGACCAGACAAAAATTAAACTTGACAGTTCATTGATAAATTGGTATGAAAATAATTTCAGAACTGTCAATTTTAAGTTCGAATTAATTTTAATAGCCCAATTAAGACAGACCCTAAATTGTTACTTAAAGTTGTGACATTTAAAAAAAACACACTGAAAAATCATATATAATTTCCTCAGCATTGAATCGACCAAAATTTTAAATCAAAATTTCATTAGAATCGTAATCTTATATTCTTTGAAGAGACCCCACAAAATTTTGGCGGAAAAATCTGGAAAGTATTCAAAATCAATGAAACAGTCAGTCAAGTCATCGTGCAGAAGTTTGGGTTCACCCCTCAGTATGATGCAAATCGTGCAAAAGTTTGGGTTCACCTGAGCCGCACGCACATCATTTTTGTCAATATCTCTGCCATTTTTCAATCGATTTTAATAGTTTAAAGCTTTTTTGAGCGCAAATAATGGCGCGTACATGATTGGTTTGAGATTTCACAGATTTAAGTAAGTTCAGGTGAACCCAAACTTTTGCACGATACACCATACTGAGGGGTGAATCCAAACTTTTGCACGATGACTTGACTGACTGTTTCATTGATTTTGAATACTTTTCAGATTTTTCCGCAAAAAAATCAAGCTCTTCAAAGAACATAAGATTACGATTCTAATGACACCTTTTTTTTAAATTTTTGGTCGATCCAACGCTGAGGAAATTGGCTATGGTTTTTCAGTGTGTTTTTTGAAAGATGTCACAACTTTTAGTAAAAATCTAGTATACAAAGTTCAAAAAATGTTTTTGTAAAAATACATATGAAGTAAGAATAACTTTTTGCCTTTCGAATGTGGCTTAGAGAGTTTCAATTGGACGTGTAATCCCAGAGATATGAACTGAACACTTTTGCGTGTTTTTTAGGGGGCGAACCCAAACTTATGCACGGGAGTGTATGTTTGAGTCGAAAATCCTATATTAATTTCAATTCAATTGCGCCAGCTTAAGGGACGACCAAATGAGTTGAAATTGCCAGCAAGTATTCCTCTAACCTTAAGGAATAATCCTGGGGGGCGCCCCGTGGAATTATACAACTTTATTTTTCTTTCATATTAAGCTGGGCCAGTCTAGTGATGCATCGTTGGCCGTTGTCGTTCGATATGGTGTGCAAGCTGTTCCGCTCGATCATTGGTCAGTACATTTCCTCTCATGCTACCTGTGAGTTCATATTCTTGTCACCAACAACGATTTTTACGGCACGCTGCAAGCATCCGTCGAATATCTGCTTCAGCTGTACGTAAAACGTCTCCCTTTCGTCGTCAGGTCTCCCTTCGTGTGTACAGAGTACGTTGATTATGCCGATGCTGAAGAAACAGCCTTTTTTACTCATCTTGCACATCCTTGCGTTCCACTTTTCCACACCTTCTGTCTAGTCCAACGAATCTATATCGAAGTAACGGGGATGTAGTTCGTCGTAAATTAACCTGTCGCAACCTGCTAAATCAAGTGATTTGCGATTCCATGTTCCAAGTTTCCAAGCTTCCTTATTTCGTCACGTGGGTCTTTTTCGTTTGTTCCTGGTCGTATTTTCTCCTATTTTATTCGCAACTAGTGGACCCGGCAAACTTCGTCTTGCCATCTAGTAGGCTGTTGAAAAACACTATGTATTGTCCCATGCAAAATGACAATTCAGTACACTCTAGTTTTTCCAACTTTCCCGGTGAATATCCTGGGATTTCTATACACACAAACACGTCGGAACCCTTGACAAACAAAACGGAGAAAGAATCATTAGAATCCATCAACCCGTTCGTAAGCCATTTCATGACATACAAACACCATTCCATTTTTATTTATATAGATAGACTAGTGGTCCCGGCAAACTTCGTCTTGCCATCAAGTAGGCTGTTGAAATGTTGCATGAGATCTCCCATACAAAATGACAGGTTAGTTTTCTCCCGTTTTCCTGACTATTCCGAAAGCTTTCCTGGATTTTTTTTTCCCGCACGAACACGTCACATCCCCTGTCGAATACAACAGTGAAAGAATTATGCAAATCCGTTGACCCGTTCTCAAGCCATTTAGTGACATACAAACACCATACCATTTTTATTTATATAGATAGATTAGGTTTTCTATGGCTCATTGGGCCTACGCCAATACTCCTGTCTCGCCGGAGCGCCATCGTGCCAGTTCTGTTTAACATTTCAACTAACACTAGGACGATCGGGCTGATGGGATTTAGTTTTGTGCAATTGAGCTTTTCTTACTCAGTCGCTGGATACCAGAACAGACGCTGATTGAGCCACACCTCCTGGTGAACAGACGCTCGAGACGTACCTTCTCAGTCTAGCTGATGTCAGAAGGACAACAGTGTCCAGGCTGCACTACCAGCTAAGTACGCAACCATTAGCTGGCGGTCTTTGTCATCGCTTGACCATGAGGTAAAGACTTGTAACGACAAGAGCTGTGTTAGACGCTCTAACAAAACACTACACCAGGCCAGTGGCTAGGGGACTTTTAATATGCCTGGTATAACTCCATAAAAGTTAGATGGATCTATCGACCAATAATAAATGTGCCAGATTGGTATAGTAAAAGCCGTGGGGAATTGAACTTCCTAATAATGCAGCTTCTGCCAAGCATGGTTGCTATGGGCAATAGCTTCATGTATGTTCATGTACGCAGGATCTCTAGCGTTCAGCATCTTTGCTGATGAGTACGAAACAGCTTAACATGCATTCGAGCACCATCGCTTCATTGTTATGAGAGATCCCATGCTCGTCACAAGCGGAGGGGACATGTCTTTAGACAATGTAATCCAGAAGATGTGTGGGGATGTGGAATGCTGGAATGCAGTAACTACGGCTGTCACTTAGATTATTTTGAAATTGCAGCGACTATATCGTTCCCACTAAAATTCGTTTGCCGAGGATTAGACCTGCCAAGGACAGCTTCCTTTAGGAACTGTAGCAGAGCTGGGTCATCTACAATTATTATCTGTATATTGTGCCTACAAATCATCAATATCGATGTTAAGCTCCAATCGATCCCTAGGTGAAGTCTGCTTATGATTGCTAACTTGGCCTCCAAGTTGACGAAAAAATAAGTGCATCTTATTGTCGTGACCAGAGCAGCTTTATTTCTATTAAATCCGCTTCTTTCGACGACCGCAGTGAGGAACACACTGGGCGCCGATTGCTGCTCTGCCGTGTCTCGACGCTCCGACGAACAGAGGGCGGTGCCACCCGCTTGCTCATCGTCGGAGCGGTTCTCCACTGTTGTTCCGCTGCTGCTACTGCTGCTCTTTTTCGTCCGTCCGCTTCAACTATCGTCGATAAACTGATGTGACCGCATCAGGCGGTGTTCTTTTATATTTTTGCTTTCCCGTTCACCCTTGACAGCTGTCTGTTGATTGGTTCAGTCGATCAACCAATGAACAGTCGCATGATGTGGAAGACTGTGTCTTATAAAAGCTTATGCTTGCTTTTTTTCATTTTCATTATGGCTCAATCTCTTATACTACACTTATGATCAAGCTCTAGGATATTCGACCAACAAAAATACTTATGTCAAAATGGACCCTAGAGATGCTTAACTTTAGTAAGCTTTACAATCGAATGATTAAGGAAACTTGTACAACGCAACCATCTGAACAGAGAAGAAAACCCTTGTCGAATGCAGAAAATGAATGGGACGATGCATTACTAATAGAATCAAGTGGCCGTAAAAGCATTTTCCGTCTGCAGTAAAAGTGACAAGAACAGCAATCCAACCGTGCAATCGCCGTTGTTCTGTGCAAACTCATCCCAACGAAACGGTGGACACCGTGGAGTAACTGCTGCGTGAGTAAATGGATTTAGCACCGGGTAATATCACGCTTCACCCACTAATCGGTAGAGTGAATTACCGGCCTGTCTTGTTTTTTGCCAGCCCTGCCTGGACAGCAAACCCACAATTACAACCATTTGGACGGTTATATCACAGTAGATTGAGAACAGTGTTCTGCTCGGCTTTTAATTAGATTTCCCATTTTTGTTTCACCTCCACATTTCACCTAACCTCCGTCATTGTGTTCAGCGCGTGTGAGACCAACAACGGCAAAGACGAAGATGTGCGCGATATGTTGCTAATCGCGCTACCGTTGTTGCTGAGACGGTTATTTACTTGGTTCGTTGAGCCGGTGAACTCCTGTGATCTCAAATGGCATCTAATAAGCACTCTTCTATCCAACCCGCCCATCACAAACGAGACACAACTCATACGGAGATTGGATTCCCATCAAACTAAATGTCAGGCAGGATTACCGGTCGGAACGATCTCTTCTTTAATTTCGTTGTTCACCCAGAGACGGTGAAACGGGCGATAACGGTAGGGAAATTACAATTGTCGCTAAATTGAACGTCGTGGCATTTTCTCAAAATTTATACGTATGACAAAAACTATATAGTGAAACATTGTTGAATGTTATTTGGCACTCAGAAATTCATGCCATCTGTAATGAGGCTAGGTTTTCAGGTCCATTGGTTATTCCTTCAACGCTCATGATGTCTGTAGATCACTAATCCAATTTTGTAACGAAATTATTGGACCAGGATTATAATCTTTTCACAGTACATTTTTGATGATAATAAATCTTCGTGCTGTTTAGTGAATCGAATTTGATTCCAATAACAATGTCTATCTTTTGGTAGATTTCAGTGTCATTTAGAGCCAGGTCTCCTATTAGACACATGGGTATGGGCGTTGTGGAAATCGACCTTATAGGAGATCACAGGGCCTTTAGGATTTTAGGGTATTGTATTCGGGCAACTGCAATGGTCTTTTGAAATTTATGCTGTAACGCAGCTGCATCTTTCTCGGTTGATTGTTGAGTGGATTAAAATCATTCAGCTGTTTTGTTTACAGTTGTTCGGAATTTGTGATAAGAAGAATTCTTCAAATTATAAATTTAGGATAGCAGTGTCGCTGAAGTGTTAATAGAGCTGAACATGAATAATCATCTGAAAACCGAATATTATGAATGATATTCAATTTCATCGGTATTGAAACCATTCCGACCCAGAGATTAGTCGTAAAATTATTTTTCTTTTGAAAAGATGTAATAATTCTGCACCATTCGTTTCTGCCAAAATCTGTTTTCCGAATCTGAAGTGATATACAATTTTTTAAATCTTAATTAAAGTAAGTTGTGACATGACTAATCTGCAATGATTGACAGTATAACAGTATCAATGACTGCACAGTAACATTTGACATCTATGATTTTTTACAATGATCGTTTTGAAACTGCTCTATTATTCACATATTAATTTTTTAGTAAACGAATGGCTGAACTATTGTAATGAAGTAAAATACTATATGTTTCAATGTATCTCAAGTGGCAAAGAAAATCAAATTTTGACTTCCTTGTGTAATTTGGTGTTCCCTCATTTGATATTTGCGTCTCAAATGCACACAGCAATAATAAACACTATCCACAATCCAAAATTTGAATTAATCACGTTTTTCAAAAACAAATGATTGAGAATTAAATGCCTACATTTAAAATTTTAGTTACTAATTACACAAATCTTCACAAATGTTCACTACTTTCATTCGGTGAAGGTAACAATGCAAAGTGTTCACGGTTCTGAGCAATCAATATACAAAACGAACACCGTTTTTTTCCACGCCGAGATGAGGTCACACAAATCAAGTTTCGCCATTCCTGTGATCGCCAGAAACGGTAGAATCTATTTCTTTCCACTCGATTAGATTGCGAAATTGAGCCATCAAGCTCAAAGTATGATGTAACGGGCATCGCACCCGAGGCCATTATATCGAAATTACATAATCTGCCCAAATGACCACAATCCAATCACAAATGGCGCACCTAGATTCGACGTACAACACCTTTCATCCAGTCGGGGAATTAATAGACCCTGGAAGCATCCAGCATGAGAAAACAGCGGGATGAATTGAGCAAATATGAACGATCTAGCCAGCGATGGTAGTAGCGGGGCAGGGCGGTATAATTTATCGCTAGGTCCAATCTTCAGTAAACTTGCCATTACCACTAAGGCACGAGGTCGTTTTCGCACTTGAAACGGGAAAGTGGTTGAGCAATAGCTGTGAAGCTTATAGGATTTTTATTATGTTTGCAGTTGTTAGAGAAATGCAAACATAATTGATGCTGCAAAGAAATACTGGATCGTGAAGTATTGAGAAATAAGAAGGGGTCATCCATAAACCACGTAGACATTTGTTTTGATTTTCTACACCACCATCCCCCCTCGTGCAGTTCAGGTTAAGGCCAACGAAAAACACTTATGATTAAAAAAAGATTCGGCACCATCCACATATTACGAAACGGTCGAATGGGGGAGGGAGAGGCTCCAGCGTTACGACTCATACAATATTATGGAAATTTTCACACGAAGTGCGTTAGGAATGGAGGGGTTAAATTTCCAACTAAGTACTTGAAGGACTGCCAAAATATCTAAAGTTGTTTCAGTACTGTGAAAGACTAGATGAAAATATTGTCGGGCTTAGAAGCAATGTGGTGCATGTGACAAAACCCCACTTTCCTGACAAACGAGTTTTAAGTTTTTTATTTTTTTCATTCCATACAAATTATATGGGAATTAAAAAAACTAGCCTTTCTTCTACGAATTATGTTATTTTTTTCTTTTGAACGGAAAATCACCTGAAAATACCGTTGGATGCTTTGGAAACTTTAGAATTTTTCAGTTAACTTATATCAAACCGGTGAAAATGTACATCTTACATCTCTTTCTGTGTGGGCCTCTCATTTAACATATTCATAAACAGATCTGTAAGTCTCTCCATTTCTTGGTAAGCACCCGCATTCTTTCCGAGTTATTGAAGGTCCACAAGTTCGACAAGAGAATTCGAACCGGGATAATCGGCGAAGACCACAGCGACGTAAAAGGATTAGCGATTGGAAACTCGGTACGTAAATCTCTCAACTTCATCGGGAGCACACGCATACTCGCCGACGTGCTGAAGGACCGCGGATTCGGCATCGTAGCGTTGCAGGAAGTATGTTGGAAGGGATCAATGGTGCGAACGTTTAGAGGTAACCATACCATCTACCAGAGCTGCGGCAATACACATGAGCTGGGAACAGCTTTTATAGTGATGGGTGATATGCAGAGGCGCGTGATCGGGTGGTGGCCGATCAATGAGAGAATGTGCAAGTTGAGGATCAAAGGCCGGTTCTTCAACTTCAGCATAATAAACGTGCACAGCCCTCACTCCGGAAGCACTGATAATGCTAAGGACGCTTTTTACGCGCAGCTCGAACGCGAGTACGACAGCTGCCCAAGCCACGACGTCAAAATCATCATAGGAGATCTAAACACTCAGGTTGGCCAGGAGGAGGAATTCAGACCGACGATTGGAAAGTTCAGCGCCCACCGGCTGACGAACGAAAACAGCTTACGACTAATTGATTTTGCTGCCTCCAAGAATATGGCCATTCGTAGCACCTACTTCCAGCACAGCCTTCCATACCGATACACCTGGAGATCACCACAGCAGACAGAATCGCAAATCGACCACGTTCTGATTGATGGTCGGCACTTCTCCGACATTATCGACGTCAGGACCTATCGTGGCGCTAACATCGACTCTGACCACTATCTAGTGATGATCAAACTGCGCCCAAAACTCTCCGTCGTTAACAACGTACGGTACCGACGGCCGCCCCGGTATGACCTAAAGCGGCTCAAGCAACCGGATGTCGCATCGGCATACGCTCAGTACCTCTAGGCTTCATTACCGGAAGAGGGAGAGCTGGACGAAGCCCCTCCTGAGAACTGCTGGAGAACAGTAAAAGCAGCCATCAACGATGCAGCTGAGAGCAACGTCGGGTACGTGGGACGGAGTCGACAGAACGATTGGTTCGACGAGGAGTGCCAGGAGGCTTTGGAGGCGAAGAATGCAGCGCGGGCGGTCATGCTGCAGCAAGGGACCCGGCAGAACGTAGAACGCTCTAGACTGAAACGGCAACAGCAGACCCGCCTCTTTCGGGAGAAAAAACGCCGCCTGGAGGAGACGGAGTACGAGGAGATGTAACAGCTGTGCATGTCTCAAGTAACGCGTAAGTTCTATCAGAAGCTCAACGCATCCCGCAACGGCTTCGTGCCGCGAGCCGAGATGTGCAGGGATAAGGATGGGAGCATTCTGACAGACGATCGAGATGTGATCGAAAGGTGGAAGCAGCACTTCGACGAGCACCTGAATGGCGCTGAGATCACAGGCAATGAAGGACGGGAAAACGGAGGAAATGCCTTCGTCATTACTGCGGAAGATGGAAACCAACCAACCAGGGAGGTTAAGGATGCCATTTACCAGCTCAAGAACAATAAAGCTGCTGGTAAGGATGGTATCGGAGCTGATCTCATAAAGATGGGTCCGGAGAGGCTGGCCATTTGTCTGCACCGGCTGATAGGCACAATCTGGGAAACAGAACAGCTACCGGAGGAGTGGAAAGAAGGGGTTATATGCCCCATCTACAAGAAAGGCGACAAGTTAGATTGTGAGAACTTTCGAGCGATCACCATTCTAAATGCGGCCTACAAAGTACTATCAAAGATCATCTTCCGTCGTCTGTCACCTGTAGTAAATGAGTTCGTGGGAAGTTATCAAGCCGGCTTCGTTGACGGCCGTTCGACAACGGACCGGATCTTTACTGTACGGCAACTCCTCCAAAAATGTCGTGAATACCGGGTCCCAACGGATCACCTTTTCATCGATTTCAAGGCGGCATACGACAGTATCGACCGCATAGAGCTATGGAAAATCATGGACGAGAACAGCTTTCCCGGGAAGCTCACGAGACTGATAAGAGCGACGATGGAAGGTGTGCAAAATTGTGTGAAGGTTTCAGGCGAACACTCCAGTTCGTTTGGATCCCACTGGGGACTACGACAAGGTGATGGACTTTCGTGCCTGTTGTTCAATATTGCGCTAGAAGGTGTTATGCGGAGAGCCGGGCTTAACAGCCGGGGTACGGTTCTACGAGATCCAGTCAATTTGTTTGCTTCGCGGATGATATGGACATTAGACTGATGCAAATTTTTAAGTTATTGCTCCCCTATGCTAAAACGGTGTCAATTATGATGAAAATCATTCTCACAAAATTTGAAGTGATTTGGAAGAAATTTGGTTGTGCACACGCCATTTGAAGTTTATATGGAAATTACTATGGAAAAGCCAAACCTTTTGTGTTCAGTCCTCTATCTGCTCGTAATAACAATATATGAAAAAGCGAACACACTCTTCCGGTGTAAAATCTTCCCAGCTACAACTTTGCCGAAAACCACATTTTGTTGGGACGTAAGGATAATATGTTATTCTTGATTCCAAAGTCTAAGCCATGCTGAGATGATCATTCAATTACTTTCAGAGCAACACTGCTTTTTTGCTGTAGAACACAGTAGCCTGGATTACTTTGATCTATTCTTCCCGCCAGGAGCTCCAATGTTGCCTGCCGAACAGTTGGTGAAGCTTACTGAAGGCAAACCCACTTTATGATGATGAATGACAATTTTTCCTGACGTCCAATCAAAATGTGATCTTCGGCAAAGTTGTAGCTGGAAGAATTTCACAGGAGAAGAGTGTGTTCACTTTTCCATAAAACTTAGTGACGAAGAGATAGAGGGCTGAACACAAAAGGTTGGCGTTTTCCATAGTAATCTCCATATAAACTACAAAAGGCGTGTGCACAGTCAAATTTCTTCCAAATCATTTTAAATTTTGGGAGGATGTTTTTTACCATAATTTAAATCGTTTAAGCATAGGGGAGCAAAAATTTCGAAATTTGCATCACTCTAATGGACATCGTTGGCCGAACATTTGAAAAGGTGGCAGACCTGTACACCCGCCTGAAACGCGAGGCAGCAAAAGTTGGACTGGTGGTGAATGCGGCCAAGACAAAGTACATGCTAGCTAGTGGGGCCGAGCGCGACAGCTCGCCTAGGTAGCAGTGTTACGATAGACGGGGATACTTTCGAGGTGATCGACGAGTTCGTCTACCTTGAATCCTTGCTGACGGCTGACGAAAACGTTAGCCGTTAAATACGGAGGCGCATCATCAGTGGAAGTCGGGCCTACTAAGGCCTCCACGAGAAGCTGCGGTCAAAAAACATTCACACCCGCACCAAATGTACCATGTACAAAACGCTCATAAGGCAGGTAGGCCTCTACGGGCATGAAACGTAGACGATGCTCGAGGAGGAGCTGCAAGCACTTGGAGTCTTCGAACGTCGGGTGCTTAGGACGATCTTCGGCGGTGTGCAGGAGAACGGTGTGTGGCGGCGAAGGATGAACCACGAGCTCGCCCAACTCTACGGCGAACCCAGTATCCAGAAGGTGGCCAAAGCTGGAAGGATACGATGAGCAGGGCATGTTGCAAGAATGCCGGACAGCAACCCTGCAAAGATGGTGTTCGCTTCGGATCCAGTTGGTACATGAAGGCGTGGAGCGCAGCGAGCTAGATGGGCGGATCAAGTGCGTATCGATTTGGCGAGCGTGGGGCAGAACCGAGGATGGAGAGATGCGGCCACGTACCGAGTATTGTGACGTGAAATTGTTGATTCAGTGTTATCTGTGTAGATATTAACTAAATAAATAAATGAATATAATGAACGGTGTGTTTGATGAATGAGGAAGTGTATGAGTTTTCTTCTACGTGTGAAAATTGAACATTTCTGATATGAAACGGGCACGCTTCAACATGCCGGGCACGATCTTCAATAAATCCAGCCAGTTCATCTGCTTTGCTGACGACGTGGACATTGACAGAAGAACGTTCCAGGTGGTTTCTGAACAGTATACCAGACTGAAACGTGAAGCAGATCGGGTTGGATTGAAGGTAAATACGTCGAAGACGAAATATCTGCTGGCTAGAACCATGATGATCGACGGGGATGAGTTCGAGGTGGTGGACGAATTTGTCTACCTCGGATCATTGATAACTTCGGATAACATCTGCAGCAGAGAAATTCGAAGACGTATCATTTCCGGAAGTCGTGCTTAATACGGACTCCACAAGACCTTGTGGTCTGGTAAACTTCACTTCCGTACTAAGTGTACCATGTACAAGACGCTGATAAGACCGGTAGTCCTCTACTGGCATGAGACGTGGACAATGCTCGAAGAGGACCTGCAAGCGCTAGTAGTTTTTGAACGACGTGTGCTTAGGACGATCTTCGTCGGAGTATGTGAGAACGGCGTATGGAGGAGAAGAATTAACCAACTCTTGCGCAACTCTACGGTGAACTCAGTATCCAGAAAGTCGCCATAGCGGGAAGGGCACGATGGGCGGGACACGTTGTGAGAATGGCGGACAACAATCCCGTAAAAATGGTGTTCGCCTCAAATTTGACGATTTGTAGATACGCTGCAAACAAATACAAAAGGTGAGTGTCCAAAGTAGCCCCCGGAATCAAAAGTAGCCCCGTCCGACGGTAAAGTAAAGTAAGCATAAACAGATATGCTAGTTGTAGGGAAGTTGTTGTTGCGTGTTATCTGTAGTAGATTGCAAAAAAGTTCGGATATTTTTTCTTCAGACTCGATCTTTATTTGAAACCTTCAAATAGACATGTTGTCACGATGAGAGGGATTCCAATAAATTGGTCAAATGAAGTTAAGCATCTAGGGCTCTTGCTAGATAAAAATTAGACTTTCAAAAATCACATTGAGGGCATTCAATTCAAATGAAAAAATATGTAAAATGTCTTTATTCATTGAACGAAAAAAAAAATCACAACTTTGTCTTAAGAATAAGCATTTGAACTTTGGACAAATTTTCAGGCCAGCCTTGTTATTGATGAATATTATCATTTTTGTATGTATGTTGTGATGAATATTATCATTTTTGTAGTTTAAAAAAATAATTTGATAATATAAATATTAATTTTGACATTACATTTTAATGATGTGTTCTAGTACCAAATTGGCCATAATCACAAAATGTGGTCCCAACACCGGATACAATCTGGCAATGGCTCGATTTCGTCGTATGTTTTTACTCAAGGAATAGTATTCCATAGCCAATTTAATGCATTTGCAACATTTACAAGAACAATATTAGTCTGTCTTAGTTTGCATAATATGCATCAAAAACCCATGTCATATACGACAAAAAAAGTTATTGTATGTTGTTCTGTATATTCATTCTTCTTATTTTTATTGCACGTTTGATACCATGATCGACGAGTCTATGGAAAATGAATGTGACACTGATGCAAGAATTACAAAAGTCAAATCAGGAGGTCCGAAGCTGGGGACAGAGAGAGTCGAAAATCGAAGTTAGTTTAAATTTAGTTTTAATAAGATACACAATTCATTCATACTTTCTGTTGGATTTTGTGATTCGGACCTCCTCAAAGAAATACGCATTTGATTCGATGGTAGTAAACATGAAGCTGAAACATTTATTAAGTGATTTTAAATAATTCATTTGGGTAATTTTAGATTTTGACTACTTACAAATTGGACTTCCTCATCCGACTAAATCCAACAAATTAAACTAAAAATATAATGAGCGCACGCTAGTGCTTCCTGGCGAAATTCAATTTGGATTGTTTATAAGTCACAAGTTATAATACGGATTGAACTTACAAAATAATAAGGGTTAAGCTGACGATCTCTCCGCACTATAGATAACAAGAACTGTACTACAGTATAATCGAGCTTTTCGCAGTAATTCACTGATTTATAAATCATCTAACTCGTTACTTTATCAATAACCTGACTGATTTCTCATGCATACTACCTGTACTTCTAGATGACAGTCAGACATCAGGCGGCATTGTCACTGGTCTATTGATCGGTTGTAGATGAGTAGTATGAGCGTCAGAGGCATCGCTAGGAATTTTAATATTATGTTGCTTGCGTCCTCAACATCCCCCAGCCCGTAACGCATCCAAACAATACAGACTGCGTTACCACCAATCTAACCTTTAAGCATTGCAAACTTCAAGAATAACAGAAACGGGAAATGTCCTCTGTTCTCCATGTTGAGCTGATAAATGATTTATACATCTGCGATCTTCACCTAACGTTTTTGGGCTCGAATTGTACTCCAGAGACTCTGACTCTTTTAGATATTCTTCTATGAAACTATTAAAGGCTGTCCATTGATCTTTTTTCCCCAGTTGTTCTTGCAGCAAAACATCGGTTTGTTCCGAAGCAAGCGTCGAATTATTTTACAAAATGTATTTGAAGTTTGCATGTGTTGATGAATCTGAGCCCTTGTATACTGTATTTCCTATGCGTCCAAAGTTTACCTTTTTACATTTGCGAATATGGAAGCTGAAATTTTCTTGCATCCGTTCATTAGCCCCTCTACCGGCAGCTTCATTTTTTGACCGCAAGACAAAAATTTTAATCGCGATAACTTTTTTGTTTCTCGGTATTTTTACACCATTTTTTCACAAGGTCTCAAAAAACTCTTCTAGTATTAGAATCTGTACTAACATTGATCATTGGTTATCTGGATCCAGAGATATTCCAAAATTCCTTGGGGGACCGATGCGTAACCACAACCCACGTATACATCTCAGGCTACAGAATTTTTATCGTATTCGGATATTCACTATGCGGAACAATACATAAATTAGAGCATGTTATGAAAAAATGAAGCAATTTGGTGCAGCCATCTTTGAGTAATGAGTATTTATGTTGTTTGTACCACGCTGGCTAATTAAAGATCTTAAAAACTTCATAAAACCATATATCGTAATTTTCAGATATCTCTAAGAATTCTTAACCAATTTGTTTGGTTTTTCAGAGTAACTCCTTACTTCATGCCATTGTATAGCCCACACTTTATTTTTTCGATAAGGGATGGTACACAAATTATGTCACGCTAAATTTCAACTTTTTCGACCCCCCCCCCCCTTTGTCACACTTTTTGTATGAGTCCTCCGAAAATTTTGTAAGGCTCTTCACGCTTGGCTCGACCCCCTCCCCCCCTTGGAGCGTGACGTAATTTGTACATGACCCCTAAGTTGACATAAAACAAAATGACCACCTAAGACATTTTGTATGGAAAATGTCGGTCTCCCAAGGAACATTGGAATATCTTTAAAACCAGATCATCAATCATCAATATCGACACGGATTCTTAAACTAGAAGAGTTTTTTAAGAACTTGTGAAACAATGGTGCAAAAATACCGACAAACAAAAAAGTTATCGCGATTTAAACTATTTTCTTGTGGTTAAAAATGAAGCTGCCGGTAGAGGGGTTAGCTACATGTCCGTAAATAGATCACCTTAGTCGTATTTTAGGTGCCAGTGGATCACCATGTTCACCTTCACGGAGTTTCAATGTCGCAATCAAACTAGCGTTGTTTGCTCCAATTAAAATACCAGGTAACATCGAATCATAACTGCGTATAGGTAATCCTCGTAGGTGAGCATACTTCCGCCCCAATTCCTCATACTTCAATGTCTGTTTCGGAAGTCTCAGGTTTGTAACGGTCCTCGTATCGTTCAGGGTGAATCGCTTACTATCACCCATACCGGAAATGTCAATCGATATTCGCTTTGAGTCGGGAACTTCTCGGTTTATGTTGCCAGTCCATGATAATCCTAAGGGGACCATCATCTATGCCCAAACTATCTGCTACCGATTGTTCAATCAACGTCATTGATGAGCCATCATCTAGAAACGCGAACGTCTCTACTGACTTTCCGCCCCAGTAAAGCTGTACTGGAATAATACGGAATAGTGTCGATTCTCCGATTGAATGATGAGCATTTACTCCTTCTCCGAACCCTTCGTTCGTTTTCTCTGGCTGCTGCCTGCCATCAGCTGCATTGGAGTGGTTCTGCATTTCACTGTGAAGCAGTGGATGATGTCGTGTCTGCCAACCTTCTATCCCGCAAGTGCCTTGTTGTTTACAGGGTCGCTGTCTATGTTTACCCAAGCACGTTTTACAAAAAAGATAATCTCCAACAGTTTCCCATCGTCTCTCCAGGTCCCATTTCTTGAAGACGATACAGTCCTTATCTTTGTGATTAGGTCCATTGCATGCTAAGCATATAACTCCTGAAATATTCTCCTCTTTGTACTCTTTCTTTGATGGTTCTGTTGTAGAATGAGCATTGAGAAAGTTCTTTTCCTTTCCCCGATCACTTCTTCCTGCTTGTGATAGCCTGCCTTCTGCATTGAACGTGACATCGGATGCTGCAGCCACAAGCGTTGACATGTAGGTCGCAAATGTTCTTAAATCTACTGCCGAAAACTGCCTTTTATACAGAGCCCAGTCCAAACAGAGATGAGCCGGTACCTTATCCACCAGCTTCTGCAACCAAATAGGGTTGCACATGTGAGCTATCTGTCCCGCCGCTTCTAGATGGTCGCACAGATTCTGAACTATCATCCCGAACGAAATCAGAGTATCTAGCTTATGGGGATTTTTTTTTATTATCGTACAAATTGGGCCGAAGGGTCTCAGATTTTCATGAAACTTTTTCCACAGGCAGGGCTCATGGATGTATGAATAAAAAAAAATTGAGAAAAATTCAGGGTCGCCTATTTTTCCGGAAAACTCAGGTGGAAATTTTTTGTTTTCTCTTGACACTACTTACTTTGAAAAATCATAACTCAAGAACGAAGCATCGTAGAAACAAAGTTTTTATATGAAAATTTAAGCAAATTTTCTCAAAAATCCAAAAAAAATATGAACTGGAAAAAGTTTTTCACAAAATTTTCCACCGTTGGGAAAATTCGTAAAGAAAAGCCGGAAAAACTATGCCCGAACTCGCGGAAAATTTTCAAAAAAATATTTTCGAGAAGGTAATTTTATAAGCTTTAATCACTGAAATTTTTGGAATGCACTTTTTTTTCGTTTTTGAGTTATGGCCAATTTTGTGAAAAATGTCCAGATGTGCCATATAAGACTTTTCTTTGAAAAATCATAACTCAAGAACGAAACATTGTAGAAACAAAGTTTTTATATGAAAATTTAATCAAATTTTCTCAGAAATCCAAAAAAAATATGAACTGGAAAAAGTTTTCCACAAAATTTTCCACCGTTAGGGAAATTCATAAAGAAAAGCTGAAAAATCTATGCCCGAACTCGCGGAAATTTTTTATTAAAAAATTTTTGAGAAGGAAACTTTATAAACTTCAATTCTAGTAACTTTTAGGATGTACTTTTTTTTTGTTCCTGAGTTATGGTCAATTATGTGAAAAATGACCATATTAGCCTTTCTTTGAAAACAAATCTTTGCATTTTTTACAAAATTGACCAAAGATCAGGAACTAAAGAAAAGTACATCCTAAAAGTTACTAGAATTGAAGTTTAGAAAGTTTCTTTCTTAAACATATTTTATTAAAAAATTTCGGCGAGTTCGGGCATAGATTTTCCAGCTTTTCTTTATGAATTTCCCCAACGGTGGAAAATTTTGTGGAAAACTTTTTCCAGTTCATACTTTTTTTGGATTTCTGAGAAAATTTGCTTAAATTTTCATATAAAAACTTTGTTTCTACAATGTTTCGTTCTTGAGTTATGATTTTTCAAAGAAAAGTCTTATATGACACATCTGAACATTTTTCACAAAATTGGCCATAACTCAAAAACGAAAAAAAAGTGCATTCCAAAAATTTCAGTGATTAAGGCTTATAAAATTACCTTCTCGAAAATATTTTTTTGAAAATTTTCCACGAGTTCGGGCATAGTTTTTCCGGCTTTTCTTTACGAATTTTCCCAACGGTGGAAAATTTTGTGGAAAACTTTTTCCAGTTCATATTTTTTTTTTGATTTTTGAGAAAATTTGCTTAAATTTTCATATAAAAACTTTGTTCTTACGATGCTTCGTTCTTGAGTTATGATTTTTTAAAGTAAGTAGTGTCAAGGGAAAACAAAAAATTTCCACCTGAGTTTTCCGGAAAAATAGGCAACCCTGAATTTTTCTCAATTTTTTTTATTCATATATCCATGAGCCCTGCCTGTGGAAAAAGTTTCATGAAAATCTGAGACCCTTCGGCCCAAACCCGTACGGTAATAAAAAAAAATCCCCTTATCTGGCTTTGGCGCTGAAGCATCTCGTACTTTGTTCAAAAGCGTTTGACTTATCAATTCAGGTCTGCCGTAGAGCATATATAACAATGGTTCTCAACCTTTTTGAAGCTGCGGCCCCCTTTGAAGTTCTACAAACAACCTGGGGACCCCCAAAAATGGATGCTTTTGAAATCAATGTTAATGCAAACCTCTCAGAGATCTCACAATGATTTGTCTGACGTAAGTACTTGTTAATTCAGTTTTTTTGTGAACCAACCAGAGTTTGGATATTGATCCGAATTATCCGATCGACCCATGTTCAGAGTGTAACCGTTCATGAATCTTAACAGTTCGTGACACAACGCATTCGGAGAGCCCTTTGAATGCTGGTATTCAATCCCTCTCATGGTACGTGACGAGAGAGCGTTCAAGAGCATTACTTCTCAAAGACGACAACGATATCGAGCCATTCGAGTGATTTTGCTTGAAATTGGTAACAACTTGCATGCTTTCGGGTAATATAAAACCCCTTTTGGTCACAAACATTGTACAGAAAATGAAACATATTTGCTTATGTTTCTTGATCAGAATGAGAGAGTGTCAGCGAATTTTACACGTGGTTACACACAGTGATTGGTACCAAACCGAGGATAGTGTGTTTTTTGTGTCTCATTACCTTCCATGAACGTTAAAAGTAATGCGTGTTGTGTGAATGCGGGTGCATTCAAGGAATAAAATTATGGCTCGTGTGTCAATGATTGTTAAAATTTCCAAAGCTAAGCAATTTTCGGAATCAACAATTACTTTTTTACTATCAATTGATCAGAAATTTATCTACGCATTGATAGCATTTAGATAGTTTTTAGGAACCTCTATAATTCATTTAGCTTTCAAGAAATCTTCAAAAAAAATTCTGCCAAAGTAAATCAAAACTGCCGGAAATTAGTAATGAGATATTCACAGGAGTTCATTGAAGATTGTCTCGAGATTCACAAGATTGTCTGAAAAGTTTCACAAGATTTACTCAAGGACTCAATCAGAAATTCAAAATGACCTCGCTTAACAGGGTATCTGTTGATAATTTAAGGAATTTTATGATTGGTTTCTCAGGAGTAAGTTATCGGCCGTGGGATGAATTGTTTCAAAATTTCTCCAAGAACTCTCTGAAAACCTTATCACATATCCATCAAGTAATTTCGCAGATATCTACCAATAATCATCACTATTGTGAATGTTTTTTCAAATCTTGTCGATAACTACCAGGGAACAAATGAGTTTTTCGAAGAACTCACCAATAAACTTGCGAAATCATTATTGACTAGGATTAAGCAGCAAATATTTCAAAAATTTCATATGGATAACTCTAGAAACGATCCCAGTTTCACTTTCAAGCTCACACTGCTGAAACATTGAGCAACTAGATATTAAGGAATAGAATTAGAACGACTGCGTACAGATTAATTAATCCTCGTGTGCAATTATTGATAGAATGACATCAAAACTAGCTTATCAATATTTGCGTAGTTATAAAAGGAAAAATCAGTTATATATCAATAATATTTGATACATCAAATGCTTTCCTTAAACAAACTTAGTATGAGATGTTTTACATTCATTCATCAATCAAGAAAAATGGCACATATTTCTCAATAGCTTCGCGGACCCCCTGAAAAGTTGTCGCGGCCCCCTAGGGGTCCGCGGACCACCGGTTGAGAAACCCTGATATATAAGGTTGATAAAACCTGAGGCACGCATGCTGGGAGCAGTAAACTGCTTTTTATCGCATCGAACGCCTTGCCCTGCAATGCTTTCTGAAGTCTGGCCTAATTATCGACATCGGAATATCCGCATGCCAACGTCGAATTCACATATGCGTTATAAAAGATGGGCCAGTCTTCTGGATCACCTCTAAATGATGGTAGATCTTTAGGCAAAAATTGTTTAGCCATTAACTGGTGTTGTGTTGGAAATAATGATTATATTCGATCATACTGATATGATCCAAAATGTTTTGTCATATTCAAAACAATTGCTAATAAGGCTTAAATATAAGGCTTTTTAAAAATTTCTAACATCCCAATTTTTCAAAAAGGCATGCATATTTCAAAGATGAGTTGTTTTACGCAAACATTTCTCTTCACAATAGATTTTTTTTTTAATACAGTGCCTTCCCGATTTTGGCAACACCCGCTTTTGTCTACCTCCGATTTTGGCAACACCCGTTTTTGGCAACATTTTCTTCCCGATTTTGGCAACACATGGAAAAATATTTTCAATTGATAATTAAGCACTGAAACCTAATATTGTGAGATAGAACAAAGTAAAAATAAGTCAAAATGAAAATGTTGGTGACCATTGCGAGCTTAGATAGCTAATGTTGAATGTATTTATAAGTAAAACGCGCATATATCAAAGGGGAGTTGACATAAAGCAGGCAAGCTGTAAAAATAAATGCTACATTGTTTAAAAGGCATAATAATTTGGTGGAATAGGATAGTAATCAACAGTAAATGCTTCAAATGTTAAGATGATTAGCTTTACTGTGTTGATCGTTAATGTTTTGTTATTATTGTGCTTGTAATTAACATACAAATCGGATTATGTGTGGCGGTTTGAAGATCCTCAAAATGTCTTCAAATTATCTCGTGATCATTGATTAATTAATCCGTAGAAGATTTTATTGAATAATTGATGAATGATTTCTTTTGGGTATTTCTGAAGGAATTTCAGTAACAGTTATTAAGGAAAACATCGAGAAAGTTTGTTCATAACACTAGTTGACAATTTGGGCAAATTGTTGAGAAAGGGTTTTGAAGTAGTCATTGAAAAACTTCTTTAGAAGAATTCTAAGGGTGAGTAAAAAGCCCATGCTCAAAATTCTTTGGACATTGTTAACATTTATATGATTATTCATCTTGTCGCATTTATCAAATACAGACATTTGGAAATCATATCTAGCGATCTAGACCAGATTGACGCTTCTTCAACAGTTTTACTAAACACATCCTTTCGATAATTGAAGAGTGGTATAGAAGAATATTTGGATGCATACTTTAGACACCTCTAAAATTGAAAAGCAGAAAAAATAAATGATTACAAGTCGGACTCGATTATCCGGAGACTCGATTGTCCGGGGACTCAATTATCCGGGATTCGAATCTCCGGAATTTTAGACTCGATTATCCGGAATTTGATTTTTGATGTTCTTGTTTTTCAATTTTTATGCATAAATCTGAGATAATTTTGTACTGCAATATACAACATGAATGGTTTTGCAATTTTGAAAATATTTAAAAACAGGGGGGTTTAAAAAGTGGTTTTTGTGTATGCCGCTCAAAAACAATTTTTTTTTCTTGTAAGGGGTCTTTACTATTTACTATTCCTAGAAATAGTTTCAGGTTACACCACCGCATCATATAAATAAAACAACAAAAAAAAGATAATATTTATGTTCTTTTATCGAAGATTTCAATTTTTTTCTCGGGAGTGAAAAAAAAAATCGATACTCCGGATAATCGAGTCCGACCTGTACTACAATTTTTTTTTCCACTGACTCCGCATCTAAGCTACATTTTTTTGCTATCCGTTTAAATTTTTACGGATGTTACAGAATCTTACAGAAATCAAATCAAAACATTAGGGATACATGTAGCGATTGTGTTTCTACCAGAAGCATCAAATGGTGAAATCCTTGAGTAAATTCATATGCGCAATATAGATTTTGCAAGCAGTTTCTTGACGAGCTCGTAAAAAAAGTCTAATAAATAAATCTTGAAAAAATGAAACGCAATGAAATGAATGAAATTTCGGCAGCAAAATTTTCAATAACTTTCAGTTTGAATATAACTCCTCGCGTTGCTCTTCACACATTATTTCTTCTATAACATGTTTTTATGTTTCAAGAAATATCTTCTAATCCTTCTTCTTCTTCTTGACATTACATCCTCACTGAGCAGGGCCTGCTTCTCAGCTTAGTTCCAATAAGCACTTCCAGAGTTATTAACTAAGAAGTTTTTATGCCAAAAGTTGCCATTTTTGCATGCGTATATCGTATGGCAAGTACGCCCAGGGAAGTCAAGAAAATTTCCATTACGAAAAAACTCTGGACCGACCGGGAATCGAACCTGCGCCTTCAGCATGGCTTTGCTTTGTAGCTGCAGACTCTAACCACTCGGCTCAGGAAAGCCCCTCTAATAATTAATTTTGCAACTCTCAGCTTGATGCAGTAGCGTAGCTAGGGGGGTGCGGTGGGTGCGGTCCGCACCGGGCCCCGAGCTTCTAGGGGCCCCAAAATTGCATTACGCAATTTGTGCAGCAATTTGTAAGATCCAAAAAAAAAAATGAGCATGACAAGCAAACTTGGATCTGCGATGTTCAGGGGCCCCTTGATTATCCCTGACTTTTAATATTTTAGAGATAGATTTAGAGTGAGTGGGCTGAGGGCTCCGGGAGGACCGTGACTGGGGGCCCCTAAAATGTGGGGCCCACAGTCACGGTCCTACCGGGGCCCTCAGCCCACCTCAAATCTATCCCACATTTTAGGGACCTCCACGAATATTTTCCTTGTAAGTTATTTCTCTTGTTGTAGTTCAATCGATAGCACGAGTCTTCTAATAGCTAAACGGGGTCCTGAGGTAGATACTTAAGTAGGCTCAAATACCTATGTTGAAGATGTTGAGTCTAATTACGGCTTTGAATTGATAATTATTTATATTTATATAATACTTCATGAGTTCTGATTTCCAATCAAATCTACCCAAGTTTGTGGGCCTCCAGAAATCTGGAACATTGGTGAAATTTTGGTGAAATATTTTCTTACGATATTAACCATTCTCATTGTCACTCATTTTAGAAATTTGACAGATACCTTCTCAAAAGTACCGTAATTCGGGGGAAAATTGATCACTATTTCACAACTTATTATCATGTTATCCTTTGGAATTCAAATATTGTCAAATTTATTTCTGTAAAACCAGTACTTCAATGATGTCTATCAGTTAATGTAATCGATTTTTTATGAAATAAAATTTAACACTTCATAAAATAAGTTTTAATATCAAAAAATTTGAAAGGGACGATTCAAATATGACGTCCATCGTTTTTTGAAATTCTTTGTCACGCTTTTTCCAATACCTTCTACACATACTGTCACACTTTCGTAGACCCCCCCCCCTCCCCCTTATGATGGACGTCATTTTTGGATGATCCCAAATGACACATTGGGGCAAAATTGATCACTATATGAAAAAGCAAATTTTAGAATGTAAAATTTCCCTATCTACTAAATTTGGGTCTCCTTAATCTAAAAATGATGTAAAAATTCTTACAACTCGTGTATATTACCATTCTATTGCAAAATTAAACTTTGTAAATCTGCATAATACGCCTAAATGTATGCAATTCTCCTTGAAATAAGCTAGTTATTCAACAATAAACGGTTTTATGAGCAAAACACTTTTGTGTAATGCTGTACGATTTCAAAGCAGTTCACACTGAAGCTTACACTACATTTTTGACACTCAAAGTTTGCATGCAGGATTAGCACCAGCGAATTGGTCAGTACTGACTATTCCAACAGTAACATACTTCAAAAACTATGCTAACACCTGCTTACACCTTCAAAAACTATGAATATTTTTATGCAAAATTAACGTAAATAAAACAGAAATAGTTTAAAATCATCATTAGACATCTATGAACTAGGAAACATGGAATATATGTGATATAAACGAAGTATTAAGCATCCTTGAAAGGCAATGCTATTTGGTACCGACTTAATCAAATTCACCCCAATGATCAATTTGCCGGTATATACATGAGTTAAATGCTAAAGGTGTACATTTTGTTCAAATTTAAATGTTTGAGATATTCTTAAAAGCATGAATTTTGTAGAATGAGTAAGCTTAAGACTTCAGGTCGACTATTTAGGCAGATGCAAATATTAATTTTCTTTTAAATCCAAGACCAGTACGGACTGAGCGAAAAAATATTAAGGGCACAAACTTTAGTAAAACAGATAAAACACAAAAAGTTAATTTTACAAATTTTAATTAATTTTTATTTTTATAAACATTGAATGTATATCTACATTTTTCAGATTTTATTTTTTAAATCATCCAAAAATACCTACCAAAAATCATACTAACTTATTCTCAAGTGACCTGGAATAACTCATCAGGGCATTTCTTAGAACATTTCTCCCGGTAATTTATATAAAATTATGCCATGGATTTATTATTATTCTTTATCAAACGTATCCAGAGTCGAGTCCAGAGGAATAAGATAACGTTGAAAAAAAAAACGAGAAAATATTTCCAATTATTCATTTTGGAATTCTCTCAGGAGTTTTTTGCAGAAATTCTCTATTTCTTCGGAATAAACATAAGCAACAAATCCAGGGAACATTTTCCGGCGCTTTCATTAGAAACTGTACAGAATATTCTAAGCAATTCCAGTAGGATTTTCCTAATATTTTTTGAAAGAAATACACTATAATATTGCTAGCAATAATCTATCTGGCATTCTTATGTGGTTGTAAATTCTTTAAGTGATTTTTAATGAAATTGCCACAGGAATTTATCAAGGTTTTAACCACAAATTCCATTGAGGAGCCCTCTGAAAACCATTTGAAGGATTTCTTGGCGTACCGTTGGCCAAGAAATCCCGTGTTTTCCCTAAGTATTCCTTTACCACTAGCTTCAGGGATTCTTTGTTTTATTTATTTCAAACATACTTTCTGAAATTTATTTGATGATTTTTCTTCTGGTATTTATATTAGAAGTTTGAATTCCTCAGATAATTGGGAATTCTTTTAGATACGTCCCTCATTTTTCCCAAGGAGTTCTTCATGGATTCATCCATTCAGGGCCGTATTTACGGGGGGTCCAAGAGGGCCATGGCCCCCGGGCCCCCCACAAAATACGTCTAAAATATTTATTATTGAACATTTAAGAATTATTACAAACCGATAAAATCGTTCTAACTTTAGCTTTAAATTCAAATGATTTTTAGGGTTTCTAAAGCGTGCAGCATATTTGACCTACTGTTTTCGATTTGAGAGTTTCAGTTTTTATTTTTTTTTTTTTTCTAAAAGTTTTTGGTTTGGTATTCTTTAACACAAATCTAAACATAATCGAAATTGAAAATTAAAAAAATGCCGTGTACATATTTTTTGAATTGCACAGAATAAATACGTCGAAAAGTAAGGGAATCCAACATGAATTTGATATATTTCAAATTTAGTTATATTTAATTATAATTAAAAAGAAAAAGACACTTCAGTAGATTTTGAGTTGGGTGTACTAAAATATTGTACTGTTTCCATGCTTTCCAATGCAATTTTTAAATCATTTCAGTTCGAAAAAGACATAATTTATAGAAGATTGGTTTGCTCCTGGCTCTCACACAATTTGTACGGAGTGGCTATGGCTGGAAAATTTCAAATCCGTTTTTCCTCAAAGGTAGGTTTAGTGTACTCATTGATCTCTACTCGCGCTTCAGGTTCAAAGCAGTTCAAAACTATACGAGTAGAAATAAGAATCGAAAAACAAGATTATGACCAGTCTTCTAAGATCATCCTTCTACTCCAAAATTTGAACAAGCATTCATCTCAATGATCGGGATCCTTTCGAATCATGATTTTTTAAATCTCAGCGTGCGTGATTCGTGCAAGGATTCAATCCCAGGATTGAATCCCTGCCATTGAGCACATATAGCCGAGTAAACGAATGAATATTAAATGCTTCTCTTCTAGAATACGATTGTTTGACATTTTATATAGGATTACGCTAAACTTGGGGACAAACAGTGTTACCAAAGGAGAGGTGAAGTAGTATGGAAGGCAATAACATTATGTACATCGTAGGAAATATCTTAAATTATATCAAACTACTGCAAGTTAGTCTTAATGTAGGTCATACCACTCGTGGGGAAGTGAATCGAGTAAAAGATTTGACTATCATAGCATTATTTTTGCTAAATCAAGGCATGCTTACAGAGATTTAGAATAATGACGCTGAACTCCCAAGTTTCACTCGTATTGTCAACGAAACCTGAAAGACCAAAAATTGTCGCAAGATTTTCAATTCAGGAACCAACTGTGCATGCTGACACCATTCAGACTCATCCCAAGTGTCAGACATACATTTGCAATAAACGCTCAAGAAATATCAATGCTAACTCGATTAATTTCTACTAGCTAACAATCGATCAAGGATTGAATCCTAGGATTCAATTCTCTCATACACGTGGCAGGATTCATTGCATGCTTGGATTCGAACAGAAGATGCGCGCGAAATAAATCATGCTCCGGTGGTTTTGAATCTCAGCAGCTCTTGGAGTGGGATTTTTTGAAGACTGCTCACTCATGATATCATGAGTCAGATTGGTTGCGTTACGGCAACACGCGTAAGGTTTTTATTGCTGATTGCTCGGAATCATGATTCAAATTAGAACCTTTTCTAAAACATTAAGGTAATACTGAATTTCCGTGTTATATTCCCCATTTTTCTCTTCGTTCTACCAATTATCATCAAAACTTTAATCAATCAAATATACTATAGGAAATGTTTTTCTTTAAAGGCCCCCACAATACTCTGGTCCCTGGCCCCCCACATTTGTTAATCCGGCCCTTTGCCTACAATGAGTTCTTCAAGTGATAAAAGCAGTAATATTCCCAGAAACTTCTAAGCGATTCTACCAGTTTCTTCTAGATTTTTGTTATATATTCTTACAAGACTTGTGTTTTAAGGAGTTTCACCAAAATAAAAAAAGAATACATACATTTCTGAAATTTTGACAGAGTTCAAGGAAAATATTTTTACTTCAGAAGATTTCCTGCATGTTTTTTTTCAAGGTATATTCCAAAATTTTATCTTAGGATACCTCTATGAGTTTTGCTGGGATTCCTCATAAAACAATATCAATAATAACATCAAACATTTCATCTTTATTGCCTCCTAGATCTGCATCAAAAACCACAAAAAAATCAACTATTTGCGCAATACTAAAATAGAGCCGTTTCATCGCCTATTTTCCAATGAATTGAGATATTTTTCCACGAGCCTTCAAAGCGTTCGTCTAGGTATAACCGTAAGCAAACTACTAAATACCGTACATCATAACAGAAAGTTATCCAAGAATTCCTTCAAACATCCTTAAAAACATAAATTTATAGGAACTTATGCAGCAATTGCTTCGTAGATATATACAAAAACTACTTCCATAGCATCAAAAACAGACATAACATCAAAAACTACTTCCTGACGGACTTCCTGGCTAAGTCCTCGTATGGATTAATTTTTACTAGCAGAATATATTTTGACCTTTAAATCACGTCCTTTTAATATTAAACGTTTTTGACAAAAATATGTAGGTATGTATAAGCTAATAAGGCATATTTAGCAAACCTCTATTTGAGGGGCCCCAAAATCTATCTCCGCACCGGGCCCCCAAAACCCTAGCTACGCCACTGGCTTGATGTTTCCCGAATCTCAGCAAATGAGCATAATGCTTTATAAGAACTCGTCATTAACTCTATTTCTGGGTGCATGGCGGTGCCAGTCTTGACAAAAAGTTGACATTCCATTTCAACCGTGATAACATTGATAGTAAGAAGTTATTTAGAAAAACTTCCACTTTTTTCCACTTAGAACCTTCTTCACTATTAAAGGGGCAGGATCCGTCATCAATTTCGGAATTTTCAAAAGCAGTTTTTTCGTTCATAATCAAGAAAATTTACTAGAAAATGTGTTCACTGTATTCAATTCTCCAACCGCAACACAGTGAACACATTTTCATCGAATAATTTTCAGTTTTGAACAGAAAAACTACTTTTGAAGTTTCGATGATGACGATGATTACGATGACGGAGCGTTGATCGTTAAGACGTGTGGCCACCAAAATTGCGCTCTATGTTCAAGAAATCTCTAAAATAAACCCACCCGAAAGGATCCTCAACCGAACCTGTATTCATAATCTGCTACTTATGATATGGTCTGGTTTTAAAGCACATTTGCGCTCTAGAACAGTCGCAAATGGCCACTGAAAGTAATACCACGCTTCTGTTGTGTAGAACTTGTGTGCTTTTCAGATGGCGCATATAATCAGTACATGTTTCTGCTTTTAAATCAAAAGCTGAACTGAAGAAGGCTCCCAGACATTATTCACATCATTCGTAGTAATTGCCATGCATTTTCTGATACTTTTAAAGATTAGAATGATAAAAACACAAGCATTTCAAAATTCTCGAATTTGGCAACATCCCAATTTTGGCAACATAAAAATCGAGCCTTGTTACCAAAATCGGTAGGACACTGTAGAGGAAAACAATATTTTTTATGTGATAATTTGAAAGTACAGAAAAATTGCAATCGAAAAGTACTTAAGTAAATTTTTTCTAGGTTGCATCAATTTCGAGATATACTCATATTTATATAAAATTTACACCACCATCTTGATTGGACCATGATTTCCATATGTTTCGACTTTGTCCAGTATTGGGTGCTGTGAGGTACTCGGAGATCCCCTAATTACATTTTTGATGCTTATAAGTTTCGAGCCATTTGTTCGAACGCCATTTAATCGGTTGTCATTTGGCCGAATGTCATTTAGCGAAAGAGTCATTTGGGGAATGCCATTTGGTCCACACAAATGGAACTGATGTTATATTTGGCTAGGATGATCTCAGCCAGACGTTATGAATGAAACTGTGGAGAGTGTAACTGTGAGCTTCCTAGGAGAATTACATCCCTGCCTTAGTTATTACTACTATCGACCGCTTCATGCAGATAATTTAAACATTGTTAATTAACATATTTTTGAAAAAAGGTAAAATCTCTTATGAAACTATTAGATATTATAATATCAACAATCACTATCACAGTTTTACTCGTGCTAAGTAAACACCGACACGTTTATGCTTCTAGTACCATATGCGAACACCACACTAGACAACGGACTAGCATGCAACGCCCAGTGACAGAGTCGAAATTCGGAATTCGTCAGGAACGAAAAGTTTTCCGGACTGGAGCGGGAATCGAATAAGCACATTATGACTCGATGCGGGTAAATGCTTGGTATGTTAATGAGTTAGAGCACGGTCACGAAGCCCAAAAAACTTATGATAAAAAAAGAATCTGAGTATATAAGTGCAACGCTTATAATTACTGACGAGTTTATCTCCACGGTGTTTTGCGGGTTTGATGTAATTAGGGTAACGTATATAATTTGGACATGCATATAATTTAGACAGGCTAGTCGGTCTATGCTCATTCCCAATGAGATGGTGAGGAATATATGTACGGGAAATCATGTATTGCATTATTATTGCACTATGTTTCTTATTAATGATGACCATTTTCATAACAATTACAAATTGGCTTCACAAATATCAAAATTGTAAATTGCATCAACAGAACATTTGTGAAACTTACGAATGCAAGAGGATGTACATTTCAAGAACATACATTAAATGCAATAATACGCTCAGAATTGGAATTCAAAAAAAGTTTAAAAGTGACAATATGATAAAATAGTCTAAAATTGAAGCTAAGTTCATCTAAAATCTTAACATGAGTATATAAGGCATCACCTGATTGATGTCCAAAATAGATTATGGTATTTGTTCAGTTGATATAATTTGGTCATCTGATGAAACACAGTGGAATGTCGCATGCATGCATACTTGCAGCCGTATTTCGTGGGTCTGATGATATTTGCTTGCATTAAATGAAAATATTGATTATCACTAAAATACACATCCAATAAGCGAAAAAATGCATAAGTCACTTGTAAACTCTTACTTCATTATATGAACGTCATTTTAAGAAACCATGGATATTGAGATAACGCCCCTGTCCAAATTATATTTACATGAGGGTGTCCAAAATGTATATTTGGTGTCCGAAATGTATAACAGACAGGCCGCCAAAAACGCTATTTTGGAAGCTAATGCTACAGTTTGTAAGCTTTTTCTCCGCAGAAACTCAAAGTATAATGAACATAGAAGTAACATAACGTAATAAAGTATTAGTATCTTATGCAGTTAATTGATCGCCGTTTCCAGACATATCCTTAGCCTGTCCAAAATACATGATTTACCCTAGTATGAATAAACGAGTTATAACGTGTAACGTTATAACGTGATATTACTAATCACACACTTCTGTGACTCGAATTAAATGCCCTACGTTGAACGAAGAGAGTATCTTTGATGTTTAAGTCACACTTCTAAATGCTACACTTGAGCATTGTTGCTTATTTATATGGTTACAATATAATATGTTTCACATCCAATTTCCCCATACACATATACAGTGGTCCAATTTCATATTCGTACAGGACACTGGCGTCACATCAAGTAAGTAAAGAACAATTAAATGATATATTGAGTTTGAAATGCTTTATTTATATTGATGGCCATAGGTGTCATCTATTATTCAACAGACATAAAATGTTTCAATTTACATGCATCTTTGAATTAATGGAAAAGTATTGATTTTATGTCTAAAATTTACCCAATCTTATATACGTACACTTATCAAAATTTAAACATACAACATTCAAAACTGAACTTTAATGCTCTAGTTGATTGCTCAAGTGCTATATTACGTTGTTCAGACGTTGTAGAGTACATTTGGACAATTTATAAGCGGACATATATGAAACTTAGGTAAAATTACTAGAAATACCAGTTTTTCAATGATTTTTGCTATAAAATCCAATTATTCTAGAAATAGCGTTCATTTTTGTAGTAGGATTCAATCTAAAATATATATTCGTGAGCACTGAAAGAGTTTTGATTAAAATATATTCAGATTACAGAAATCATAAAAAGTGTTTTATCCCCCTGAAGTTTAGAAAATTGTTATGTCATAACTTCAAAACTCTTCTGAAATGCTATTTTCAAACAATGTAAACCAAATTTTCGTTCTAAACAACAGTAAAAGTTTAAATTCAAACTTGACTGTAGAAAGAATCTTAAATAAGAACTTCGTTTTACAACAACGTACCCTATACTATGCTGTACATACCTTCACATAATTGATGTTATCTCAATATTCAATTATATTTGAATTCATATTCAAATTAAACTCAAATAGGAACCTATTATGCGGTTTATTTTTTTTATAATAAAAATACAAAATATTCTGAGTGAGCGGAGAGCATTGATATAATTTTTATTAGAATATAACCTGTTGTTTGCATCATTTCAAACAACGCATGTGTTGCGGTTACGGCAATAATATTTATTCTATCAATCTCTATGATAATGTTTGGTAGTTAAATATGAAATAAAAATAATAATTGCGCAATTTTAAGATAGGAACATTAACTTTGGATTATGTACATCCATTTAAGAGCCAAACTGAAAGAAATTGACTAAAATTTTTGGTTTTAGATTTTTTATAAATGTTATATTAACCAAGATTATGATATATGAGATACCGATATCCACTCGTAAGTCCTCTTATAATGTTTATAAGTTTTTTGAAAACTCGTTCAGTATTCGTATTAATCATTGTTAATGAAGTGAACTTGAAAAAAAATACGTTATTGTTCGATTTACTAGATTGTTTTTAGCAAAAGACATTGATAAAGTGGTATTTTTCTTAAATTTACCTAAGTTTCAAATATGTTTCAAATGTACTCTACTACATCTGAAAAACGTAATGAAGATATTGAGCAATCATCATGCACATAAAAAAATAGTTTTGAATGTTGTATGTTTGATTTTTGTTAGGTGTACGAATTGAGCCAATCCCAAATTTTAGACTTAAGTTCAACACTTTTCCATTATTCCAAAGATTTTAGCGAATGAATAGAGTTTGTATTTGCCGAGCAATAGATGACACCTACGATCTTCGTAATTGATAAAGTATATCGAAGTCCGTAAATCATTTAATAGTTTTAAACCTACTTGATGTGGAAACAGTGCCTCGTACGAAAATGAAGTTGAGTCACTGTATGGCGATCCGTTTTGCATTGCCAACAGCACCATCTGTTGGCGAAACTGTCAATCAAACCATGCTTTGGTTAATTCCTTTCAATCGTGTACCCTGATGTTTCCAATTAGCATATTTCCTGACAAATGGAAAAATGCTAAGGTTGTACCAATTTCAAAAGCAAACAAAAAAAAGCTTCTAGCTACCGTTCAATCAGTTTGCTTTCTTCCATCAGTAAACATTTTGAAAAGGTTATTTTGAACACAATGATGGCCCATATCAACGAAAATTCAATTTTTGCCAATGAACAGTTCGGATTCCGCCATGAACATTCGACCACTCACCAACTTTTACGTGTAACAAATTTGATCCGTTCCAACAAATCTGAAGGCTATTCTACTGGTCTTGCTCTTCTAGACATAGAAAAAGCATTCGACAGTGTTTGGCATTAAGGTTTGATTATAAAATTAAAAAACTTTAATTTTCCAACATACATTGTTAGAATAATTCAAAGTTATCTGTCAAATCGTACACTTCAGGTTAATTATCAGAACTCAAGATCTGAAAGACTTCCGGTAAGAGCTGTTGTTCCCCAAGGCAGCATTTTGGGACCAATGTTTTACAATATTTTCACATCTGACTTACCTGAGTTACCCCAGGGATGTTAAAAATCCTTGTTTGCGGATGACACAGGCCTCTCCGCCAAAGGACGAAGTCTGCGTGTCATCTGTAGTCGATTGCAAAAAAGTATGGATATTTTTTCTTCATACAGTCACCCCACAGTTATAGATCAACTAAGGGTCATTTTTCATATCATGGTGACGCTGTACGAATCAAAATTACCTTCCTGACACAGCAGAATATAGTTGTTTTTGAGAATATACATCATAGTCGCGATTATTTACCAAAAAGTGTCGATTTCAATAGAAATTCCAAGTCATGTCCACCCCACAAATGTGGATCTGTGAGAGAGGAGGATCCCTATTATGGATCAAATCGACTCATATTATGGATCAATGCACTATAACAGCAATTTATCTGCGAGGTAAACGAATGGTGTGTTAGTGATAGCATACGATTTGGCGTTTCTTTCGGAATCGTCTTATCTTTGATTCATAACTATGGTACGGGTTTCAATGCCCCACAGTTATGAATCAACGCTTCTGAGAATACGATTGACATTTTATTTCCTACAGACGGAAAAGTTATACTTAAGCATATTATGATTGATTATGATGCTGTACAGATTTATGGTTCACGTAGGTAAAATGTGTTCTGCGAAATTGCCCCTGTATTTGGTGAAATATTCCCGTTTTAATCGAACTTTGATCCATATCTGTGTGCTATCCTTAACTGAGGGGTGACTGTACTTGCAAAAATGGAAGATTTCCCCTAATGCTTCCAAAACTCAACATATAATATTCGCACATAGAAGCTCTTTATTTGAAACGATTAAGTACACATGTCACGATGAGAGCGGTTCCAATAAATTGGTCAGATGAAGTTTAGTATCTAGGGCTCATGCTAGATAAGAATTTAACTTTCAAAAATCACATTGACGGCATTCAAGCCAAATGTAACAAATATGTAAATGTCTCTATCCCCTTATTAATAGAAAATCAAAACTTTGTCTTAAGAACAAACTTTTGATATTCAAACAAATGGAATGTAATATGTTGTTAACAAAATGTTAATAAAATTTTAAATTTGTTTCACCAAATTAGGATGATAGTGTTGTCTAATAACACAGAACACCTAGATATAAGTAATGAATGTAATAATAGGAATTATACTAATAAATAAATTAAAAAAAAACTAGTGTTCCTTTGATCTAGATTCTAACCACCAGGAGCACCACTGTTGCCTGCCGAACATTTGGTTGAGCATGCAAAATGCAAACCCACTTTATGATTATGAATAGCAATTGATCCTGACGTCCAATCGAAAAGTGGTCTTCGGCAAAGTTGTAGCTGAAAGGCTTTCACATGAACAGAGTTTGTTCACTTTTCCATACAATATTATGACGACGAGATAGAGGGCTGAACACAAAAGGTTGGCGTTTTACATAGTAATCTCCATATATACTTCAAATGGCGTGTGCACAGTCAAATTTCTTCCGAATCACTTCAAACTTTGGGAGGATGCTATTCAAAATTGACTTGCATGACTCTAATTTAATATATTTGATTGTTGACAATTGTATGTTCATAATTCAACCAAACGTAACCATATGTAAGTTCAGAATCCAACCAACCAACGAAAGGGTCCGACAAGATGGCATTCAACCAAATAGCGCCAAACGGCATTCAGTTAAATGTGCCGTCAGTAGAAAATTGACAGGAAAAAGATTTTTTTCTTTATATCCGTGTATAAAAGTGGACATCAAACTTAGCATAATGTATGCACGGTGCCCCGACAGACCGTTTTTATGCAAAAAAAATGTTAATCAAATCTGAGCGATTTCTGAGGTCATTCTGCACCACCACCAATTTCAAAAAAAAAAATCCCTAGGAGGAATCTCGAGAAATCTTGCTTTGAAGTTTTTAACTTAAAAAATCAATATAATCCTTATTGAAATTTTGCAATAGCACTGAAAAAAACTACAAAAGCGCCCAAAAATTGGCCCAACTGTTCTAACTAGTATACAACTGTTACCGTGTTATAATTAGAAATATTTACAACTGACTTAACATGCCAGAATGGCTTACCCAGGTAACCATAAGCCGTATATCGGTGTAACAGTTGAAAAATCAGGCGTTTACTGTTTGCCAGAAAACGCCGAAATTAAAAATCGATGAATTTTATAGCGAAAATAACCATGTATAATCGGGCAGCTCGAATGTATAACAGATTCATTCGAATAACCTACATGTAGGCGTGAGCACTTTAAAATACTAAAAAAATCTACCTATGATCAAATAACTTATATGGGGCACCAATGTATTGGGGTTCGCGACGAGATTTGGACAAAAACTAAAATTTAAAACGAGACAGGCAATCGGGAACAGGTTCAATAGCATATTGGAGGAAGAAGGACAACTGTTGATAAAAAAAGGAAAATGATGAACTTCCGCCAACGATCGCGTTCGTATTAGTAAAATTTCATGGTCAGATGGACCACATCTATCTCCAAATTCTTAAAACTCGTCCATTTCTAAACTTCATCTAGAAGCGACAAGTTGGTCCAAATTATTTTCACCAAAAAGTTAGTGCGTTCATAAGAAAGTTAGTTGAAACCTCTGAAGTTTATACTTATACAAATAAGTTAAAAAGTAAGGGAAAGTTTAAAGCAAATAAAAAAAAACAGTATTTCAAAGTGAATTATCAAAATAAAAGGTGAATTTGTGTAGTGATATAATCACCGGTCAGGTAAAACTTGTAAAGTACATGGAAGATGTGAAAATAAGTGTACAATGTTTTAACTATAGATTTGAGGTTTTAAAACATCACGTTTAGAACAGAATCGCAGACTACGCTGAAAGCGAGAGCGGTAGCAAACAAAAAAGGTAGTATTTTGTGGCTTTAAATGTTGGGTGTGTGTTAACTGTTGTGTGGCTTAGCCACACCACGTGGCTTTTCCTTTGGTCTGGATTTTATCCACAGGAATTGGGACCCTATCCACCGACGGGGTGGAATATCGCTTTTTACGATCCACGACGGGATTTGTGGACGACCCTCAAGCACGTGGTCGATCGTACTCATCCTCGGTAATCGTGAGCCTGGTGTGCCGACGCAGTATACGGCGTCGCAGGCGATCCGACGTGAATAGAAGACGACGCCATCGACGGGCACGAGCCGATTCTGGCACGAGATGAGGTTGGTGTAGCCAGCACCATTCACCTGCACGAAGAGCGAAACCCATGATCCGGTGGTCAACAGAAACGCCTAGGATCCCAGCAACGAGAGCAGTTCAACAAACGGCCGCAACGTCATCAGGTACCGATAGTATTAAGCCACAACCACACCCCTAGGTAAAAAGTAATAGTAAGCCAAATTGTGCAAATGCGAGAAGTTGATAATACATGTAGGCCTAACACACATTGAACGTTTAGCGGTGTATTGAGTTTTAATAGTAAGGAGAATTTGCCTGTTTAGTCTTGATCGGTCTGAATCGGATTGAGAGAGATTTGATATTTCTACGGTTGAGTATTTTCGTTGGTGCAAGTTCCGATTTAGTACAAATGGTATCAGGGGTTTGAATTTGAGAATCTAATAGGCTAGAGAACCTGCCCTGAGTGCTGCTCTCGGGTTAGTCGGGCACGCAACTACAGTACTGGCATCCTTGTTAAACGCAAGGTTGGCGCAAAAGTCAGTACCGGAAAAAGGTACTATTAGAAAACACCCTCACTTTACATCGGGCCCAATCCTCCATATACGACTTATATAGTGCTATTTAACTGCTTATTGGCATTATATCAGCCGTAAATCAACATTTTGGCCCAATATACGGCTTATTGGTTTCCTGGGTAAGTAGGTTTTTACATTGGTCTAGAGTTTTCAAATTTCCCGGGATTTGATTTCCCGGGAAACGGGAAATAACTTTGCCATTTCGCGGGAAATCCAGGGAAATTTGCAAAAACGTGAAAATGAAGCAAATTTGATGATTTTTTTTAATTATTCGTATTTTTGTTATACCAGTAAACTTGTATGGTACCGTAATCCGGGGTAACATTGATCAGCGAGGTAACATTGATCGGTATGATCCCTCTCGTAAAAAGTTCGAATCATCATTTATTGATGAAATATTTTCAAAGCATGAATGGTGCCTCCCTATCTTACATTCATAAGCTAATGAAAATTGAGGTTTTTGCGAAAATTGCGTATCGTTTATGCGTAAATTCGTCAACCTTTTGAATCAATGATTTTTATCATTATGGATGACACTACTGAACATTCATGTCTCACACGAGTTCTGCAAATGGTATGAGCAAGAAAAATGCGATTGTTACTAGAAATGGCATCGCCGAAAACGATCCCGTTGTCGAATCTTTCATAAGTTTATTCAAATAATCAACATTATCGAACTACTATTAAGACTGCAGAATTTCCTTGGAAAATTGCCTACCTTTAGGCGTATTGCGTGGTTCAAAGTGATTTTATTTTTGAAATAACTCAAAAAGTAAATGACTTGTAAGAGTTTGGTCTTCATATTCGGCTTCAGGGGCCATGATTTAAGCAAGCAAGGACATATTCAATATTACCGAACGTTGTTTACATGGGTGATCAATGTTACCCCATATCAGCAAAATAAAAAAAATCACTTAAAACATTTATTTATACATACTTAAATCTTTTGAATACCAAAGTACAGTATATAGTCACGAGCGGTGGGTGCCAGTACTTGTTTTAAAAATATAAAACTTGCGACATTTGCATTTTCAAATGAAAAATTTAAGAAACATTACAAAAAATGATCAATGTTACCCCGGATTACGGTACCTACATTCTCTTTTTTGTAAGTTATTTATTTATGTTTCTCAAAAAAATCCATTGATTCCGTTGTGTACGCTAGGCTTCAGAACAACACAAATTATGATATTGAGTCCATGTGAAGATTATTCTTGACAAATCGTATGAAGTTCAACTAATATGTACAGGACGGACTCGATTATCCGGGATTCGATTATCCGGAGTCTGTTCTTTGATATTCTTGGTTTTGAGATTTTAAGCATTAATTTGAGATAACTCGGTATTGCGATAAATAATATGAATGGTTTTGCAGCTTTAGGTGTAGGTTAAAAAGGGGGTTTGAAAAATAGGTTTTTTGTATGCCGGTCAAAATGATTTCTTCCCACAGTGTTGTGAAAAACTCAATTTCTCATAACTCACGCTTGAGATTTTTCATGCGTGAGTTGTCAATCACGCGACTCAGCAATCAAAAAATCATGGATGAGTTGGCTCACCTTTTTGACTCATCATCTCGTATTTCCACAGTTTACTCAAACACGGCAATAATTTCTTGTTAGTCTGGTAAAATGATAGTAATCCTTTCTAACGTGAAAAACAACATTCGGGTTTCACGAGTTTTTGATGGGTTTTGCGACTGAATTATTTTTTGACGGTTTGAGTTGATTGAATGATTTTGCATCAAAATCTCAAGCGTGACATTTGCGAAGCAGATCTCTAATGAGTTTGCTCTCACGGGAGAGCGTATTGATTGAGATTTGAGTGTGAGTTTATCAACACTGCTTCCCAAGACCCCTAATGTTCCTAGAAATAATTTCTGGCTACGCCACTGCATTATATAATTAAAACAACGAAAAAAGAATAATATTTAAGTTCTTTTAATGCAGATTTTAATTTTTCTTCCAGTGATTCGTCTTCAGGAAGATTCGATTATCCGGTGTGATAAAAAACGATACAACGGATAATCGAGTCCGACCTGCACCAACATTAAATCAAACCTTTCAAGCACTAGAATAAAAACCAACTAGAGGCTAACGATGGAAAATGTGATGGTTAAATCCATGAAAACTTTATGAGCGTACTCAATTCATGGATGATCCCTCGAAAAATCCTGTACATTGTATAGCATATAATCTATTTTGGAAAAAAAAACATCGTCAAAGAGCTATCCATTTCATCAACAACTATTTGATCATAAAAAAACAACAAATTAATATCGAAGTATATCTAGTGATCTAGTAAGGTCATTAGGTTAGAATGATATGAAAAGTAAATTATACGATAGTTTTGGTTTGAAAATGGATGGTCAATCCTTTTTTAATATAAATACCCGGGAAATAATAAATCCCGGGAAATACGGGAATCCCAGGAAACAGGAAATCATTTCCCGGGAAACGGGAATCCTGGGAAATCTCATTTCCCGGGAAATGTTCCCGGGATTGAAAACTCTAGGACAAACCAGTAAGCTTATTTCAATAGAATAAAATCTAAGAAGTAAATTCTAATATACAATTTATGTTACGTTCGATAAACGTGAAACATTCAATGCTGAATATTATTATTTTCAGCTTTTTTTTTCGACTCTCACTCTAAGTGAGACTGGTCACCAAAGTCTGCCGTATTTATTCTGCTTAATAAAATTTGTTCCTTTGTACATATGGTACTATTCTTAATGTTTATGTCTTGTTTTCCACAGAGTATTGCCGTCAGCATTTTGCGTAAAAAATATTCTATTCAACATTCCAGCCACAACAGGATTATAACCGCTTTCACATGAACTCTCGACTCGACATTTCACATGAACTCAGACTCGACTCTAGTATAGTACACGACACTGAAGACGGCCTTATAGTTAAGGTCGAAATACGCGTATCTGTCAAAGGATACAAACTCTAGTGGAATTAAATGGTATAGTTCTAAATTCGTTTTTTTCATCCACTTAACTGTAACAATGTTATACCAGTTGAGAACAGTTTGGCCAACTTTTAAAGCGTTTTGTAGTTTTTTTCAGTGCTATTGCAACAATTTAATGAGGAATATATTTAAATTTTTAGTAAAAACCTTCAAATCGAGATTTCTTGAGATTCCTCCTAGGGATTTTTATAAAAATTGGGCCAGAGGTGCAGAATGACCTCAGAAAACGAGCCTTATGCTAAGGTTTAATCGACATTTTTTTTGCATAATAACGGTATGTCGGATCACCGTGGTATGCCTATCTGATCTAACATAAGAGGATACAGAGAAAATCGCTTGATAATGGAAGTTTCCTTGATTTCTGAGGAATATAGTATCATTATAATTACACTGTTTGACAAAAAGAGTCGATCTGAATGCACAGAGACCGGACATCCCGGGCTTGAAAGTATAAAAATAAACAAAAATAATGGCGTTTTCAGAATGTTCGTGTCTGCCCCAGGTCATTTTTAAAATATACTTGAACTTTTTGCATTTTTTATTAAAAAATCTAATCTAATCAATAAACCGACACAGTGTTTTATATTCAGGACAGCGGAATTCATTTGCCATATAATGTTTTCAACTTTAAATACAATATGAAGAGTTGTAATAAGATTTGCAGGGAGCTCTTCGCCCTTTTTTTGTACCCTCCCCATTTTTAAAATATCGCAAATGATGGAATATTTGATATACAGGGGGTTGTCAAAATAACAAACACACAGGCAAACACACAGGGACAGGCAAAAATTGGGTCAACTTTGGAATGCTGTAACTTTGACAAAAATTGACCGGTTTCAATTCTTTAAGAAGTAATGGACGGGTCAGCTAATCTAGTTTTGAGGTGCATCCACGGAGATGAACTATGACCACCGGATACCGGTGATAATCCGGATTTCCGGAAGCATGTCTTATGCAGTAAAATTATGACGTGTTTTTAGCAAAGGTCTCGGCTAAAAAATCAAAATTTTACTATACATGAAGATAGAAGATCAAATTCTGAAGCGATTGGTGCGCCAAGTATTAAGATCGGTCCAAAAACAACCAAGATATGGCCATTTACCCGGAATCGGTGCCGGTAGTGGATACGAATTGGGATCAAACAATTTATTCACTCAAAATATGTCGCGCAATATTGTTTTCTCCCTAGCTTATCATAAAATACCCTATACCCCCTATACCCGGGGTGTCCGTGCACTCAGATCCACTTTTTTTTTTCGAACAGTGTTATAATGCTCGAATTCCATTCTTCTATACAAGCATTTTGATAGGTAGGGTAATGTATATAACTTGGACATGCATATAATTTGGACAGGCTAGCCGTTCTATGCTCATTTCCAATGAGATGGTGAGGAATATATGTACGGGGAATCATGTATTGCATTATAAATACACTATGCTACTTAATAATGATGACCGTTTTCAAAACAATTACAAATTGGCTTTAAAACTATCAAAATTGTAAATTGTATCAATAGAACATCTGTGAAACCTATGGAAGAGGACAAACATTTTAAGAACACACATTAAATGCAATAACAGAGCTCAGAAGTGGCATTCATAAAAAAGTTTAAAAGTGACAATATATCTTTAATTTAAGCTAAGTTCATCTAAAATCCTAACATGAGTATATAAGGCATAAATCAGGTGATGTCCAAAATAGATTATGGTTTTTGTTCTATTGATATAATTTGGTCATCTGATGAAATACACTGGAATGTCGCATGCATGCATACTTACAGGCGTTTTCTCGTGGATCTGATGATATTTGCTTGCATTAACACTTCAGTCGTCGCGCTGTTGTATTTTGTACAGCACTGGTGAAAAAACCTCGCTCTTCGATCACTGTTGTGATCGAAGCAGCGTGGTGGTTGTGACAGTGGTTAACCACGCGACGACTGGAAGGTTGAATGAATGAATTTTCTTTATTAGAGAGACTTTCAGCCCTTGGCTGGTTCGTCTCTTCAGCGACTGGAAGGTTAAATGAAATGATTGATTATCACTAATACACATATCCAATAAGTGAAAAAATGCGTAATTCTCATGAAAACTCTCAAAGTTTTATGAAACACTCGTCTTTTTAAGAAACCATTGTATGTATACTGAGATAACGCCCCTGTCCAAATTATATTCACATGAGGGTGTCCAAAACGTATATTTGGTGTCCGAAATGTATAACAGACATGCCGCCAAAAAACGTTATTTTGGAAGCTAATACTACAGTTAGTAAACTTTTTTTCCTCAGAAACTCAAAGTACAATAGGTGATATGAATAAACTGAGCAAAAGCTTTTACTTTACTAAGATCCACCTGTCAAAACATATTCTTGAGCATTTACTTAAGTTGGTATGATAAAACTAAGAACTTGAGCAGTTACTTTTCGAACATTGAGATTCGTATGAATAAAGCGGTAAAATCTGAGTAAATGCTCAAAAAAATGTGAGTCACCTACTGACCATGCTCAGCTGACATAAGCAGGCGCCAAAAGTAGCAGATTCGTGTGTTGAAATTTTAATGTAAAAAAACAATGTATTCTGGTGATTTTATTAATTTACCTTTCCCGATTGTAGCGGACATAGATGGAAATTATATAAATCGCTCAGTAAAAATGTATAAGCCAAGGCGAGAAGGCGATGATAATAATTTCAAAGATCTCTATCGATTTACTCGTGAAAATGTTGATCATGTAACATAAGCATTTCTGGGAGATAGTTTTGAAAATCGAGGTGCGTTATCGAATGTTCAAAGGATGAAATGCTTTTTAAGATATGTCAGTGATCCAGGATTCCAGGTAATGAATAAGTATTTCAGTGATTTTTCCAATTGATATGAATTTTTCATTGTATGTTACAGGTAGGTGTAGGAGAGGACTTGGAGGGGCCCAGATAGCCGTAGCGGTAAACGCGCAGCTATTCAGCAAGACCAAGCTGATGGTCGTGGGTTCGAATCCCACCGGTCGAGGATCTTTTCGGGTTGGAAATTTTCTCGACTTCCCAGGGCATAGAGTATCTTCGTACCTGCCACACGATATACACATGCAAAAATGGTCAATTGGCATAGAAAGAGAAACTGAGAGTTAATAACTGTGGAAGTGCTCATAAGAACACTAAGCTGAGAAGCAGGCTTTGTCCCAGTTGGGACGTAACGCCAGAAAGAAGAAGAAGGAGAGGACTTGGGTATCCACCAAACAACAGTGTGCAAAACGATTTGGTCTGTGTGCAAAGAAATAGTTGAGAAAGCTGACGAGTGGATACATTTTCCAAACACACCGGACGAATTTGAACAGGAAAAGAAAATGTGGCAAACTAAATACAAATTTCCAAGTGCCATTGGTGCAATAGATTGCACTCACATTCTGATCAATAAACCAGGCAACTACAAGGATGAGTTTGTAAATAGGAAAGGGCTGAATTCCTTCAATGTACAAGCAACCTGTAATGCCAAAGAGCAGTTTACAAGCATGGATTGTGAATGGGCTGGATCAGTACATGACGCACGAATATGGAAAAACTCAAATGTCTTCAATTTGATTCAGGAAAATCAGGCAGGTGCGATTCTTTTGGCTGATGAAGCATACCCTCTTACCCCTTGGGTAATGACGCCATACCGAGATCCTGTGACATCCTTACAAAAAGTGTTCAATGTGATTCACAAGCGAGAAAGAGTCGTCATAGAGCGCGTTTTTGGACAAGTGAAACAAAGATTTCCATTACTGCAGTCAAAAGTAAGGGTAAAAACCGAAAAAATTCCTCGTTTCATCGCTGCATGCTTTGTTCTGCACAACGTGGCGAAACATCTTAAAGATGAAGACTTTGAACCAGCGGAAACAACCACATATGATATAGAAGTACCCAGACCAACCGTGACTGATGCTACAGTATTGCAGAGAGAACAACGACGTCGCGATTGTATTGCGTCATATTTGCGAGGTGGAAGTAATCGTCGAAAAAGAAATAAATATATGTATAAGTGATTTTTATAATCTATAATAAAAACATATTAAGCGTTGGACAATAAATATAGGGGTCTATTTTGCAATTCGAGCGAATTCACGTGACTCGTCTGTAGTCATTGTCGATCAAAGTAAGCATGCATATTTCAGATGTCATCTGTCGACTCCCATAGTAATCCAGTCACATAGAGTGACAACTGTCGATAAATTCGAGTGACAGAGCCAAGTCGAGCGAAATTTTTGGTCGACAGTGACTCCAGTCGAGTCGTTTTTGATCGACTCGACTTATAAAATAGGGCCCATAATGTGTACCGAAATTCAAATGACGCTTCGTCGATAGTTTTATTAAAAAAAATCAAATTGAATATTAAATTTTGTATTTTATTAGTGATTTGTCTCTATTATTGCTGAAGAATATCGCATCCAATATATTTGATAGTAAAGCCTGGAAAAAAATGATCAATCCTCGTTTTCAAGCTGCTGTATTTTCAATAAAGTCAACTTGCGTTTCAGCATCATCAACTCCATTTCCTTCTCGTGACGCTCATCTTGTTGCGCCTGAAGCCGTGCCGTATACGCTTGTTGAGACTTAATCAGGTTCAGCTGCTCTTCCAGGATCGTTTTTTGATTGACAGTTTGTCTAACATCGCTTTGTCTGTTGAGCTGAAAACATTTCATATTCAATTAGTAATTATTAGCATTGGTTATTTATGGTAAAATGTGGTGAGAGCCAGAGACCAAACTACTTTAGTTGGCAGTTGGAACAAGAATGAAAAAAAAAAATTCTACTTTCTATATACAGTTTATCATAGCCTACTATCATGTCGCAGTACTTCCGACAGTTATTAGTGTAGTGTTGAATACTGGACTTCTTCATAAGCGTTCAAGATTTTTTTCAAGTACTCCGTTAAAAATAACTAAATAAAGTATAATGTAAGTAAATTACTTTCATAACTGCATATATGTCACATTCGACATTTTTGACGATTTCGAGCTAATACCGTGGAACTTCATCAAATCATACCTATATACATTCAACCAACTTGTTCTAAAAAATTCGAAAAAATACCAAGTTGTTTTGTCACATTGCCGCATAACAGTCACATCGAGATTATACATGGGCCTTTATAATATAGTAGTAATAAAATTTATATCACATTTATTTTCTGTTTGTTCATTCAATATGCGATATGAGCTGTACGAAATTTCAGCTTATAATAAGTGTTGTTGAGCTTCTACTATTTTTTATAAATTTTAGTTTCTTGGTGCTCTATTACTCAATGCCTACTTTTGTTAAATGGAGAGTTCAGAAGCTATACCAAAAAGTTTCGCACAAATTTCTTGGGCAAAAAACCCTGGTATGGAAATGAGTCGATATATGAAGGGACCATCGACTCATGGAAAAAATCAGTAATGGAATGCTTTAAAAAATGTTCGAGATGGCTGCCATAGTAAACATTAAATTTCGTTTCTAATATGGTTGAACGAGTCGACATCAAGAAATGGAACATCGATTCATAGATTTTCACTGTACCAGGATTTTTTGTCCAAGAATTTTAGTATTATATTTTTAGTCAAATCATTACTGGAATTTATAATAGAGGTAAATCATGAATTCTTCATGAATAGTATTTTTATTTAAATTTTGACTATTGCTGAAGGAATTGCTTAATCTGCAATACAAATATGATAATTTCTTGTAGGTGTTGAAGATGAAATTATTAGAGGAGTATTTGTAAAATTTTCTGAATCAGATTCTGATTAATTTATTAGTGATGAAACACAAATTATGTCACGCTAAGTTTTGACTTGTACTAAAATTTTATTTTGAAATAGATCATTGAACCGACTTATGTAAGATTGATTGTACATTGGTATTCGTAGCAATTTGCTTGTAGATCTCTATGTTTTCAAAAATTCGAGTAAAAATCTTCGATCAAGCATTTCATCAAGAAATTTGCCACCGAAAATTGTTAAAAAAAAAACAATTATTCTGAATTCAATTTGAATTGATGTTAGCATTTTTTAGAGGTTTTGTTTGCTTGGGCAATCAGAAGTATGACAAATGTTTTCAAAATGTTGATGGCGTCCCTGTCGTATCATAATTCCTGTGGAAATCCCTAAAGGAATTATTAAAAAATCTAGGTAGTTTTCTCACAACTTTTCTAAAGGAATATTTTTTGGATAAAATTTCTGAATTCTGAAATTTTCGAAGAAAACTTTTCTAGCGTATTTTTTAGAAAAAAAAATCTGGAAAAAATAAACGGTGAGTTTATGACAGTATCCCTGAAATGCTTATCGAAAAAATAGATGAATTGGGTAACAAATAGCTAAGGATTTCCAGATTAAACTTTTAGAGATTTTTTTGAATACGTTACATTAAATATGAATTTGCTATGAATTTCTACAAAAATTTTGGGAAAACTAGCTAGTTCTTGTATATTTATTTTACGCGATTTCACGAATAAAATACATCTAAAAGAAAAGAAATCCTGGCTAATTATTTGAAGTTTCTAATTAAAAAATCTTTTTATGGAGTAATTAAAAATCAGGAGTATCCTTAGTAGGAAATTTAATCCATCCCCCAAAAAGCGTTTTTGTGTAAAGAGCTTAAACAAACGCTGTTGTAAATGGGCTGAATTTTTTGAAGTAATTTAATAAAATTTGGATTGGTTTTCAATAGCTAATTGATTACTTACTTTTGAAACAAATTGTTAACTCTATCGAATAAGCATGGAATCATGTTCTAGTAACTACTGCATATTATTCATCTTATTGGGTTTGTTTTCAGTTTATCGAAAACCAATGGAACTCTGGAGCTATCATGGAAAAGCGAGGGTTCATCATAACCAAGGTTGTAGGATTACATTGTAATTTAATTCACATGTTTCCAAAATCTAACGGACACTGTACCAAAAATCCAGTTGAACATGTATAGGGAAAAGCATATAATTCAAATTGAGGTTGAAGACTATATGCATTAATAATAATTTTTAATTATTGACCTAGGATGTACGTGGTATGTTTACGTACATATTAACATTTTTAAATATAAACGTAATTAGAAATGTGACCGATCTGAGGAACGATTCAAGATTGCCTAACCGGCTGAGTATCAATTATCGTCGACGCCGTCGGGATTTTCTAAAATCTCCTCCGACTGAGAAGTACGATTTTGGTCCCGGTTCATATGATGATGGGTTCGATAAATATTGTAAAACATGTGAATTTTTTTCTGAGCGTCTGGTGTTTAGGTTTAGTCTCAGAAATAAGCGGACGTAAAACTACAATTCTGGACAAACATTGACATAGGTAAACAATGGCTTTTCAAGACGCTGTTGTACCCCATTTAACTCGATCACGTTTATCAATAACACTATTGGGAAGAGCTAATATTGATCTTTCTGATAGTGGAGTTAGTTTGCGTGGGCGGGTGAAAAAAGGCTCAACAGCAACGTTTATGAAAAAAGGCTCAAGACCTCTTGGGCTCTTTTCTAATGTTTGTCGAGAACTGATGCCGAGAACTGACGCCCTATAGAGTGTCAGTATGTTATAAAAAAAGGAAGAAGAAAAACGATCTTACCTGATCCACAGATGTGTTTGCAGTTTCATTGTTGGCTTCCTCGTTAACCGCACTTTGTCCTTCGTCCTCTTCAAGAGCCGTATCTTGCTGCCTACCAGATGATCCAACAGCGACACCATCTACAAATTATTAAAAAAACGAATAAAGTGAACTATACCGTAAGCTTAATACTTGTAGGGGATGGTGTACAAATTACGTCATGCACTAAGGGAAGTAAGTCTTGGTGGAAACTAAAGAGAACTTATAAAAAATCGAAACAAATGGATGGAAGAAGTGGTGGCAAATAGCGTGACAAATATAGATTATCTTACTTTTTTGACGTAACGTCCCAACTTAGGCAGAGCCGGTTTTTCAGTGTACACTCAGAAACACGAATAGTCACAGAATTACTCAATTCTAGTAATTTATGACTATTTTCCATCTGCCTCTCTTTCGTTCTGCAGGGAAATTTATTCATATTTGTCAATTCACCTGGGTTGAAGCATCGATAGGCTTCAACCCAGGCGAAATGACATTTAGTGTAGAAATTCTCAGCAGAATAAAAGAGAGGTAGATAGAAAATAGTAATTAATGCATAAACTTTAGTAATTCTGTGACTATTTTTATTTCTGAGTGTAGTTATGAACACCTCCACAGTCGGAGATCCTTCAAATATTACGTAACGCTACAGGGAGAAGGGAGGTGCATATTCTAGTGTTACGAGCAATACAAAAAAATAATTTTTCCATACAAAGGTTGTTACGTGGGGGAGGGAGGTGGTCTGAAATTGGTAATTTGAGCGTTACGTTATATTTAAATGCGTCCTTATTAACTTAAAGCCTTTTTTGCCAATTGCAATAGTGGCAACTGACAAGCGCGAAGATACTCTCCGCCCTGGGAAGTCGAGCAAATCTTAAATCCCTAGACCGGTGAGATTCAATCACGCGACCTTCAGCTTAGTTTTATTGTATAGCTGCGCGTTTACCGCTACGGCTATTTGAAAATCACCACAAGAATATTAAATCTAACCGATTGGTAGGGAATTTAAGTATAACACTGTTCGACAAAAAATTTTTTTTGGCTGGATCAGGGACGCGGTTATATGGGTCTTGAAGTGCAAGAAAAGTGTAGAAAGAGGCCGTTTTCAAATGATTTGCAGCACCCCTGGATTAGTTTTTGACAAAGTTTGAAAATTTTGCATTTTTCATCAAAAAAAGCGTAATAAGCAAAATATCAATATATTTTCAAATTCAATTATTCAACCATTGAATTAGTCAAATCAATATTTTTTACCCTAGATCGCTTCAGGGAAACGTGCACCATTTCAGAAAAATATTGGCATCATTATTATATATGAATTTGGAATGTTAACGATCATTAAACAAGCATACGAGGATGTGCACCATATAAATACTACTTATTTTTCTATTCCACCCATCTGGTTCATTATATAATAATTATTATAGGTTCAAGAAGACGCTTGATTATGATTTATTTTTTTGCTTCATTTTATAAAGCAATGAGCAATGCAATCCAGTAACATTTGAGTTCAACAAGGATACGACTACGGAAAATTGATGTGTCTGTGATGTGATGTGATGTGAATAGGGCTGGTTGGTCTAATAAACTCTTGGCAGTAATACAAAATTAGCTGGACACTGACATGTAAGTGGTCTTACATGCGCTAGTCGGTTTATCAGGAGACGATGTCAGTAAAAAAATGTGATAACATTGTTATTTGCAATTTCTAAATATTTCGATAGGTACTCATTAATAATTGTTTACTTATCGTGACATTCATTTTCCTCGGAATATCCCTAGGAAAATTACAGAATACACCCGATTCTGTTTTTGCACGGGGGATGCGTACCGCGCAAAAAAAGTTTTCAGTTCAAAATTTCAAAAACCGTGCAAAAAAAGTAACACCATTTCTCGACGTTTCATGCAAAAATAAGGTTTTGGTGGAAAAAAATGTATGGAAACTTTTTTTGCACGGCCGTGTAAAAAAATCCGTGCATAAACAGAATCGGGTGTAACATAAATTAGCAACAAATAATTTAGTAATCATTATTATCACATTTTTTGCGAAAGCCGCTCAGGCAGGCATGAGCTCTTTTTGATTCAGTCTGTGCACAATACTTATCATTTGTGAAAATTGATTTAGTGGTAACATGCCTGCTTCTTACTTGTAAGATGAAACAATTTCTGGTTAAACCATTTCCGATATTTTTTTATTTTTCGGTTCTAAATTTCACATGTTTTTTGGCTATTTTAATCAAGTTCTGAGATTTGGAATGAATTTCACAAATAATTGCGATATATTCAAAATGAGTAAAACACTTGTTTTTCTGTGTCTTCTTGTTTAAAGAAAGAAAAATAGAAATTACGTGAAGTTTCGCAAAATTGTTTATCACAAATGTATGGATAAAATGTTTCTTCACTTAATTGAAAAGCATTTTTACTCGTTTCGAGGATAGGGGAATGGGGGCTCATAAATGGACACGTTTGTCCTTATATGGGAGACGAGTTTAAAATTAACCTGTCGAAATGGTCGACTTTTTTATGTTTCCAATATGCTTACAACTAAACCCATATGAAGAAAACATCCCATTGAACAAGAAACTAACGCTCCATTTGAAAGTTTGATTAAAATTGCTGAAAAATATGTAAAATGTAGAACCAACAAAAAAAATCGGAAATGGTTTAACCAGAAATTGTATCATCTTACAAGTAAGAAGTAGGCCTGTTACCACTGAATCAGTTTTCAAAAATGATTAGTATTGTGCGCATACTGAATCAAAAACATCTCATGCCTGCCTGAGTGGCTGTCAAATGTTGTCACAAAAATGTGGAAATGTTGATTACTGAATTATTGGTTGCAATTTTACGTTAGTCTGTAATTTCTAGGGATATTCTGATAACAAATGGACCTCACGATAGGTAATCTATTCTTAATGAGTACCTTTAAAAATCTTTGGAAATCGCAAATAACATTATTATGACATTTTTCACAGACTTCACCATCGGCTTCTGATAAACTGACTAGCTCATGTAAGACCACTTACATGTCAGTGTCCGACCTAATTTTTTATTACTGCCAAGAGTTTAGTAAACCAACCAGCCCATATAAACATAACAGACACATCAATTCTCCGTATTCGTATGCTTGTTGAAATCAAATGTTACTGGATTGCATTGCTCATTGCTTTATAAAATGGAGCAAAAAATTTAATCCTAATCAAGCGTCTTCTTGAACCTATAATAATTATTATATAATGAACCAGATGCGTGGAATAGAAAAATAAGTAGTATTTATATGGTGCACATCCTCGTATGCTTGTTTAATGATCGTTAACATTCCAAATTCATATATAAAAATGATGCCAAAATTCTTTTGAAATGGTGCACGTTTCCCTGAAGCGATCTAGGGCTAAAAAATATTGATTTGACTAATTCAATGGTTGAATAATTGAATTTGAAAATATATTGATATTTTGCTTATTACGCTTTTTTTGATGAAAAATGCAAAATTTTCAAACTTTGTCAAAAACTAATCCAGGGGTGCTGCAAATCATTTGAAAACGGCCTCTTTCTACACTTTTCTTGCACTTCAAGACCCATATAACCACGTCCCTGATCCAGCCAAAAAATTTTTTTTGTCGAACAGTGTAATGTATCAAACATTTTGTAATCGAAATTCGTGAATTTCGTATTGAGAACGAACATTAATATACAATGTACGAATCATTCGTAAAAGTATTTTTAGAGCTTTAGTGCATTAGACGAAACGATTTCGTACATCTCACGAAACATACGATTTGCTGGGATAAATACAGTGATTCAAATTAGTACGCGTACTTGGCAGTTTTTTCACATCAAGTTGATGAATATCAAATCGTAAATCGATTAGTATGGTATATCGAATTTAAAATACTTTCGCAATAATGGAGGTATATTATCGGTGAAGTATTTCGAAGTCGATATATCTTTTGATAGCTTTCTACAAACTTGATGTGAAAACAGATCCCTGTACGAATATGAGTTCAAGGCTCTGTACAATGCTTTTTTTCACTTGCACTTTTGTCTACTTAGATACCTGAAACATAAAAATAATCTGGAACACCAGCCCACTCTACTTCAGAGAAATGAAACGGGACTGTTGTGGGGGGTCCGTAGCCTTGAGGTAACGCTTTCGCTTCATAAGCGGAAGGTCATGGATTCAATTCCCAGCCCCTCCAAAAAAATAACCCGTCCAGCCACCAGAAGACGCCGCACGGAGGACCGTGCTTAGGGGAACACATCCATCCTCCGTCAGTATCAGATGGTGACTGAGACAAACTGACCCACTTCGCAGGCAGCTAGCCTCAAACGACTCAGGAACACGGCAAAACGAACCATCGCAAGAGCAATTGACTATGGCTTATGGAAATCGATTGGACCAACAGCAGAGCACTCTCCTACCTGTTCGGTGTGAGAGCAAAAGAGCAGAAGAGAGTGAAAGCAGATGTAAATATAGATTAGCTAAAAATAGAACTGTATCGGTAAGGAAGATACAGATAAAAAAAAAGAAACGGGACTGTGCCACCGAGAATTCCTTCATCCTCTTACAGCTGTAAATACCGAAAATTGATCATTCTTTTTTTTTTATAAACACGGCCCGCATCAAAGGTTTTCTTCCCGCTAGAAGTTGAAGCGTGTCGTCATCGTTAGTTCATTCTACGAAACCATTTCGTTGCAGAAAACAACGAATGATTTCTTAAAACAAACGATCAGTTTCGTAATAATAAATAACTCTCGATTACTTTTTCAAATCGACATAGGTTACTTTCCAACGGTTTGGAGAAAATAATAATTGAGAGGTAATAAAACTTAATTTGTTTCTTAATTTATATTAAAATAAACCTACATTTTGGCATTTTTTCTCCACGTGACTGACGACGTTATAGTCCATTTTACGAAACGGAAACACTGATGGTATTGCTGTTACTTTCACACGTTACGACACCGCCTACTGTCAAAATTTCATTCATAGTCAGTGGTGGAAAGAATTATTCCGTTTACGCAAAATGAACCAATATTAAGCAGGATCCATGCTCACTAGTGTGGGACAAAATTTAGATTCTCGCTCCAGTCCACTTTTTGGATTGCATTTAGGTCCCATAACAACTGTGCAAAATTTCAGCTCGATCGGAGAAACTATATTTTAGCGCCAGCCATTCAAAATTTATTATGGGAAAACTTACTTTTGCAAAGAAAAATCACCAGAAGTCGCCCATTGAATTGTGAAAAAAGTTTTTCAATGAAAACCTTTTGGCAAGGCGACGTTGATTAACACGTAAAGGAATAACAATAATAACAAAATCGGGCAAAATTTCCGAATAGTCTATGCTTAATAAATTTTTTTAACAAGCATCGGATTGCTTTGCGGTCTTCGGCAATATTGTTCATCGTAGAAATACCTATCGAGATCTGTGTTCGAAATTTTTATAGAGGACAATGGGCGACCTCTGGCGATTTTTCTTTGCAAAAGTAAGTTTGCAGCTGCGAGCTGAAATTTTGCACAGTTGTTATTGGGCCTAAAAGTTATCCAAAAAGTGGACTGGAGCGAGAATCTAAATTATTCATATAATTGTGTCCCAGGCTAATGCTCACATGCTCACGAACCAACAGCGCCGATTTGCTCACAGATTTTTGCGTCGGAGAACCACAACAAAACAAATGTTAAAAGAGCGTGATTGCTTGATGAGCAGAGTCTGCTCACAGCCGTTATTTTTTCCGTTCATAGCTATTTTTGTAAATAATTGGGTGGATTATGATAATAATAGATAGATTACAAACTAATGTACGACGGTATGGCGTTATTGTAGAACTAACACAGGGAATCGGATGCATGAATGTATGTCAAAATAAAATGATGCGATGCCCTCTACAGTATTTGTGTTCGGGCGATCGTGAGCAAAGAAAGCAAGAACGCAATCGAACAAAAGGAACCACCAATGCGCTAGCATTTTTGTGTTGTGCATGAACAGACTCTGTTCACCGTTTTGAAGCACTGTTCATAACATAAGCGATCAGCTGTTCAAAAACGGCTCGTAAAATGGACTATTGTACCAGTGCACTATGGGTTCATTCACAAATTTCATAACGCTTCAAAAAACTTTGCCAAAAAAGATTATTTGAGCTCTAACTTTTACAGATTTATATATTTTTTCTTATATTCACATCAGGTGGTCCTTAGTAAACTGGTTCTTTTTTTAGTTTATTTATGACTCTTTAACTAAAAACGTAGTTTTCTTGGAGCACCCTACGTTGACTACGAAAAAATGATCCAAATTGGTCAAATTTTAAGCTTTGTGAAAAAAAAACTTTGCCAAAGACTATATATCAGTCTCTTTACAATTGAAAAAGTTGATAAAATAATTTATGTGATATTGTAGACCACACTTGTTCAAGATAACATATAATAAGATGCTATATTTCTATAAACAATTTTTAAGAAGATCGCTTTTGTTTTAAATTTTGTTTTCATGCTCAAGATGCAGAGTAATAAAAATAAAATTAAAATAGTTTTTTTTCACATCATTTTTATTACACATTTGTCATCGAAGTAAACGAATTTTCATGTAAAAATTGTTGATATCTACTTAAGTTTAAAAGTCATTGCAGTTTGTGTAATAAACGTTTTTGTTTTTCAAGGAATTTTATTGAAGAATGAGAAATAACACACCTCATTTTATGATATTATAGAGAAAATAATTTTGTCTTTTGAATGCCGTCAAATTATATTTTGTGTGTTTGCCCCAATCAGAGAAGACGTGTTTTTGCGAGAAAAACAACTACAACACTTGAACTAAAAGTAGACTAGACTACTTTGTTGGGATCTTCTTCTTCTTCTTTTTCTTGGCATTAACGTCCTCTAGGAAGGTCCTACTTTGTTCAGACATTAGAATTGAAAACACTGGGTCCAGAAAACCAATTATCTATGGATGACCGTATGTGAACATAGGAAATATAGCTTTGGCCAATTTAGGAGCTGCAAAAAAACTTTTTTTTTGTAGATTTTCATGAAATATGTTTTTTGGACCACTGTACAATGTAAAATTGGCTCAAGTATTGTTTTGTTCTGATTTGTTCTTACGTCGTGATTCCGAAACTTAAACGTAATAAAAGTGATAATCAAGTTGGTTTGGATTGGAATCTAAGTTTGTTTGCTCTTCCGACTTACGACTGTTTGAATAGCTTTTCGAGAATTTTCATCCAGTGCGAGTAGCGTGAATGAAAGACAAAAGCAAACATAACGAAAAGGCATATCCACGAATTGTGAATCGTGCATCTTACACTGAAATGAATTTTATTGTAGAAACTACTGAATCCATGGTAAAATTAAGAACTGCACCAACGATTTTCAACCGACTACATTAATCTGTTAACTCTACCAAAACATAGTCAACATCACTACACAACATCACTACATGACAAGTTTGGCATTATACTTTTGACCACACTGTGTTGTACGGTGGGTGTCACAGATTGAAATACAATGCTTTGTAGTCAAGGTTACTGTGGACATAGTCAAATTTATTGCACTGTTCAGTGATTTTTACCAGATTATAGTAAGCTTAACAGATTTTTGTAGTCGGTTGAAAATCGTTGGTGCAGTTCTTAATTCTACTATGGATTCGGTAGATTATACAACAAAATTTGTTTGCGTGTACGAATATTTCATAAAGTAACTGAATCGCGAAATTCTGTCAAGTACAAATAATTCGTACGGTGAATGAAAATGGCGTAATATGTACGAAATATTGTTTTACGAAATGGATTTTGGATAAAATACGAAGAGATATTTTCAGTGTGCTTTGATACTCCGCTTGTGCCCGCACATTTGGGCCCACCCGTTAAGTGTCCATTATCTGCTTTTTCTCTGCTATTAGGCACTTAGCGATTTGCTTATAATCGCTTGCCCTATGGCCTTCGGTGCCGCATTTTCTGCACATCTTACTTCTGTTGGGACCATTGCAATTCCACGACCTATGGCCCTTTCCGAAACACTTGAAGCAAACTTCAGGAGGCTGTTGTATGCGCCGTATGTTGTAATAGCGCCGCCTAGACGTGGTGCAATGGCAAAAGATGGATTCTCAAGAACCGCGAAAGTTCTACCAGAAACTCAATGCATCCCTCAAGGGCTTCATGCCGCGAGCTGATGTGGGCCGACATAAAGGATGAGATCATCTTGACTGATGGACGCGAGTTAATCTAAAGGTGGAAGCAGCACAAACACGAACACCTGAATGGCGTAGGAAACACAGGCACATAAGGTCAGGACAGCGCAGGTCATGGCAACGTCTGCAGAGCGGACAGTGGAAACAAAACCAATAGCCACGATGGGGAAGTTAAGGATGTCAGCCAACAGCTCAAGAACAACAAAGCCGCTGGTAAGGATGGTATCGGAGCCGAACTCATTAAGATGAACCCGGAGTGGTTGGCCGGTCGGGCCCTGCAGTCAGAATTTGGGAGACGAACCTACCGGAGGAGTGGAAGCAAGGCGCTATATGCCCCATCTACGAAAAGACAACTGGAGTGTGAAAATCATAACGGACCATATCTTTTCCGTGCAGTAAATTCACCAGAAATGCCGTGATTAGCAGGTCTCTACACACCACCTGTTCATCTATTAAAAGTTCATGTCACGTTAGACGGGGATACCTTCGAGGTAGTTGACGAGTTCGTCTACTTCGGATCCTTACTAACGGCTGAGAATAGCGTTACTCGTGAAATACGAAGGCGGATCATCTGTGGAAGTCGTCCCTACTATGAGATACAGAAGAAATTGCTAGCAAGAAAAAAAAATACCTCGCACTGAATACTGAATTCCTCTATGGGCATGAAACGTGGTTGACGTGGACTTGCAAGCTCTTGAGGTTTTCGAACGCCGAGTGGAAGCGACGAAGGATGAACCACGAGCTCGTCGAACTCTACGGCGAACCCAGTATCCAGAAGGTGGCCAAAGTTGGAAAAATACGCTTGGCAGAGCATGTTGCTTCGAATCCGGTCGGAACAAAAAGGTGTGGGGCACAGCGAGCAAGGTGAGAGAGGAATGAAAGAGGCAGCCATGATCCGAGATCCAAGTGGATTGGTGAAATATTGTATGCGAAGTTTCGTCAAGTTAATTGATATAGAACCAAATAAATAAAAAGTAAAAAGGTCTCGTGAGAAAAATTAATAAATTAATAAAGAAAATGCAATTGAATGGTGAAATCATAACTAAAACGTAAATATTCAATTACTCATAGGGTGCATTATGTAAGTCACTTTGGTTGTTATGATTAAGTCATATCGTACCATATTTTGAATAAAAAAAATACATTAATTGTTTCCCACGTTCCCACCACATGTGAGCAAATGATTCAAACATATCGAACATAGGCCTTCCCAAAACAAAGGTCATGTACCTTGTGAGGAATCCGTTCTCCAAATTGATTATTCACCTTTACGCTCCAAAAATCTTGCGTAAGTGTTACTTTTTGGTTCCAATCCAATCTACCGTTTAATGACTCTCTATTTTACACACCATATTTTTTCGGTTCTGGTTTCCGCCGCCCGAAAAGAAACGTTGTCAAAAGCGTTCTTCACGTCGCATTTCCATGAGACAGGCGGAGATGAGGATGGCAAATGCACAGTGGCCCATATTTAAAAGCTCATGGCAAAACTTACGCATGTTTAATGTTTTGATCATGACAAGTGTTGAGGAATAAGTTTTAGGCTTGCCAATTTTGGACATAATCATCATATTGTGGTTCCCATAGAACATGATTTTAACAAAATAACTGGTTTTCATACATTTTCAGTCTCTCAACCTTTTCCAAAAACATGTGTATAGTCAAACTTAGAAAAGAGAATTCTTTTCTAATCAAGTATTTAGACTTAAATAAGGATTTGAACGAGATATGCTTAAAAAAATGCTTCAAACTAAAATGGCACGAATTCTGGTGAAGATGAAACAGTAGTTCAGAATTACAGCCAATTTTTTGGTATTTTGAACATGTGGTCTATTTTTTTTTAAATTTAGTGTAACTAGGTGTCTGATATTCTAGATGACTTTTTGACTTTGATTTTCAACTAATTCAACTAATAATTCAGCTTTTTGGGAAACTGAACCTCCGTGACATGGTACTCTCTTTTTTTCAGCTACGCTACCGAGCGTCAAGTGATTTTCTCTTAAACGGTACCCATCTCTGGTCGATGATGTAAGCGTAAGCACTTCCCTGTAATCGTTCACCTAATGTTGCTATGTTCCGATCTTTTATTTACTTTTGCTCTCTCACACACAATGTGTAATTTGGAACAAATGAAATGTCGTTTGACCGCCCACAAACTCCCATCACGACAGAAAGTGGAACATATCGACTGAACACATTTTTCGGAAATTTTCCTCTAAAACAAACGTAGAAAGAAATGGATAAAAATGCCAACCACGGTGCAGGAAGCAACAATTATGCACATTTGATTGACGATTATCCAGAGATTTAATCGGATTGGGATTTAAATGGTCAGACCTAACACCGAAAAGTAAACGGTACTGTATTTAATCTCTGTTTGAATTTGTTTGTTTATTTTCGTCAAATATGTGTGCACGTGTCAACGCATTTGACACTAAACAGCACGGTGTTAAAACTCGGCGTGTCATGAGACGATGTCTATATACGGACCACCTCCGCTCAAATTAAGATAAATCTGCTTATTAGCTAGCGAGCCGAATTTGTGTCATTCGGTTTAGCGATGAAACATCGAACAAACAATACGGTCTACGTGATCTAACGACAGATGACCAAAATAAATATCTATGTTAATGGTAGGGTAAATTATGTATTTTGGACAGGCTAAGGATATGTCTGGAAACGGCGATTGATTAACTGCATTAGATACTTATATTTTATTACGTAACGATACTTATATGCTTAATGTCTCATTAGGTGATATGAATAAAACCAAGCATTTACTCGTGCTCATCATGACTTGAGTAAAGTAAATGGTTTGAGCATTTACTCAGAACCGTATGAATAAAGTTGAACTTTACTCAAAGTAAGTTCGAATTTCGAACATAGCATTTGCTTTGTCAAAATTGTTGTTTACTTTTGAAAGGTGCCATTTTTATGAGAGAGTTCAACGGTTTGAAATTGATTTCCGTACGCATACGAGTTTAAATTATCTTTTGCATATATTTTTCATTAAAAAAACGAGTTTGTTACAACCTATTTGCAAAATGTCAGACGGAGAATTCACCAATGAAGAATATCTACTGGATCCGCAATCAAGTAAGCAAATTAGCTAAATGTTAATTATGAATATGAAATATTTTTTTTTTTTGATCTTAGGCACTGATGAAGACGAAAGCTATGGCGTGAAGCAGAAAACAGGAAAAAAGATTCTCGATGATACTAAGTTCATTGAGATAATGATCATCCACGGAAAAGTGCTGCTTGAGAAATCACAAGCACCACCTATAAAGGAAAAGAAGAAAAATGCTGCTAAGGACATGTGTATACAACTGCTCATTCAGCATGGCATAGATATGACGCCGAAGCAGGTCATGAAAAAGATCAACAACCTAAAAGCAAGGATCAAGGCAAAAACTGACCGGAAGCAAACCGGCAATCGGAAAATTAATTTAAATGGGCCTGAAAGAAAGTTTTTCGATCTGATGGGAGGTGTTGACAATCCGAGCGTGAGCAAGCGTCCCTGTAAGTATTGTTTTATGTAAAGAGATTTTAAGAGACAGGTCATGTTCCAGCAAAAGCGTAGAGTAACGTATTTGTATCCTAAGGCACGCTGTCCTTACACTGTTCGACAAAAAAACTTTTTTGGCTGGATCAGGGACGCGGTTATATGGGTCTTGAAGTGCAAGAAAAGTGTAGAAAGAGGCCGTTTTCAAATGATTTGCAGCACCCCTGGATTAGTTTTTGACAAAGTTTGAAAATTTTGCATTTTTCATCAAAAAAAGCGTAATAAGCAAAATATCAATATATTTTCAAATTCAATTATCCAACCATTGAATTAGTCAAATGAATATTTTTTAGCCCTAGATCGCTTCAGGGAAACGTGCACCATTTCAGAAGAATATGGCATCATTTTTATATATGAATTTGGAATGTTAACGATCATTAAACAAGCATACGATGATGTGCACCATATAAATACTACTTATTTTTCTATTCCACCCATCTGGTTCATTATATAATAATTATTATAGGTTCAAGAAGACGCTTGATTATGATTTATTTCTTTGCTCCATTTTATAAAGCAATGAGCAATGCAATCCAGTAACATTTGAGTTCAACAAGGATACGACTACGGAAAATTGATGTGTCTGTGATGCGATGTGATGTGAATATATGGGCTGGTTGGTATAATAAACTCTCAGCAGAAATACAAAATATATATAGGTTGGACACTGACATGTAAGTGGTCTTACATGCGCTAGTCGGTTTTTCAGGAGACGATGTCAGTAAAAAAAATGTGATAACATTGTTATTTGCAATTTCTGAATATTTCGATAGGTACTCATTAATAATTGTTTACTTATCGTGACATTCATTTTCCTCGGAATATCCCTAGGAAAATTACAGAATAACATAAAATAGCAACAAATAATTTAGTAATCATCATTATCACATTTTTTGCGAAAGCCGCTAGGCAGGCATGAGCTCTTTTTGATTCAGTCTGTGCACAATACTAATCATTTGTGAAAATTGATTTAGTGGTAACATGCCTGCTTCTTACTTGTAAGATGAAACAATTTCTGGTTAAACCATTTCCGATATTTTTTTATTTTTTGGTTCTAGATTTCACATGTTTTTTGGCAATTTTAATCAAACTTTCAGTTTTGAGATTTGGAATGAATTTCACAAATAATTGCGATATATTCAAAATGAGTAAAACACTTGTTTTTCTATGTCTTCTTGTTTATAGAAAGAAAAATAGAAATTACGTGAAGTTTCGCAAAATTGTTTATCACAAATGTATGGATAAATTGTTTCTTCACTTAATTGAAAAGCATTTTCACTCGTTTCGAGGATATGGGAATGGGGGCTCATAAATGGACACGTTTGTCCTTATATGGGAGACGAGTTTAAAATTAACCTTAATGGTCGACTTCTTTATGTTTCCAATATGCTTACAACTAAACCCATTTGAAGAAAACATCTCATTGAACAAGAAACTAACGCTCCATTTGAAAGTTTGATTAAAATTGCTGATAAATATGTAAAATGTAGAACCAACAAAAAAATCGGAAATGGTTTATCATCTTACAAGTAAGAAGTAGGCATGATACCACTAAATCAGTTTTCACAAATGATTAGTATTGTGCGCAAACTGAATCAAAAAGATCTCATGCCTGCCTGAGTGGCTGTCAAATGATGTCACAAAAAATGTGGAATTGTTGATCACTGAATTATTGGTTGCTATTTTACGTTAGTCTGTAATTTCTAGGGATATTCTGATAACAAATGGACCTCACGATAAGTAATCTATTCTTAATGAGTATCTTTAAAAATCTTTGGAAATCGCAAATAACATTATTATGACATTTTTCACGGACTTCGCCATCGGCTCCTGATAAACCGACTTGCTCATGTAAGACCACTTACATGTCAGTGTTCAGCTAATTTTGTATTACTGCCAAGAGTTTATTAGACCAACCAGCCCATATAAACATAACAGACACATCAATTTTCCGTATTCGCATCCTTGTTGAAATCAAATGTTACTGGATTGCATTGCTCATTGCTTTATAAAATGGAGCAAAAAATTTAATCCTAATCAAGCGTCTTCTTGAACCTATAATAATTATTATATAATGAACCAGATGTGTGGAATAGAAAAATAAGTAGTATTTATATGGTGCACATCCTCATATGCTTGTTTAATGATCGTTAACATTCCAAATTCATATATAAAAATGATGCCAATATTCTTCTGAAATGGTGCACGTTTCCCTGAAGCGATCTAGGGCTAAAAAATATTGATTTGACTAATTCAATGGTTGGATAATTGAATTTGAAAATATATTGATATTTTACTTATTACGCTTTTTTTGATGAAAAATGCAAAATTTTCAAACTTTGTCAAAAACTAATCCAGGGGTGCTGCAAATCATTTGAAAACGGCCTCTTTCTACACTTTTCTTGCACTTCAAGACCCATATAACCGCGTCCCTGATCCAGCCAAAAAAAATTTTTTGTCGAACAGTGTAATTGATGGAGTCATAATGAATTCGTCGCTTATCCTTGACAGCCTAGTTGTAGTCGAACATGAATTCGGTCTCAAATCTCTTAGCGAAAACCATATTTACAAACTGGGACCATTTTTGTAATCTAAGTCAAAAGTTTCCATATAGCGGTCAACGCCTAGAGGTATGCAACGCCCTATAAATGTTCCGTAATTGAATAAATTTTGTTCGATTTATACTCTATTATCAAAGTTACCCCAAAACATCCATTATCAAAGGTACCCCAAAACAGAAAATCGACTTTCGATTATATGAAAAATTATAAATTCATTCGGAATAAATCATTTGGCAATCCGTCAACTGCAATCAATAGTTAGGATACCAGTACTTGTTTTTAAAATTTAAATTATAATTCTTTGCAACAGCATGCCTAAATATTCAAGTTTTCTTCTAAAAAACTATCAAAGTTACCCCGTTTTACGGTACCTCTAGAGAAATTATTCATACAATCATTATGGTTCAGAATCATTTCAAGATTCTTTTTGTATCATCAGAACCTATTTATTTTGACAAAAATAAAACAAAAATTTTGAAAATCGACCAAAAGTTGTTATCAGAAAAACTTTTTTATTAATAGTTTCTCCATCATGAAACTTTTTTCCCAAAAATCTGTTAACTATTAAGATTCTATGGTGAAAATTTAAAAAATATTTAAATGGGATTTTTAAGTAATATAAAATTTAAGTTTTATTTTTGAATTTTTCATGAAAAAACATAGAATATTATTCCAGTGTATATGTTTTTCTTGTAGACCAAACGTTTCACTACAACTTCTTCATTGAACATTTTTCTCGAAAATTAACAGTTTCAAAGTTAGAATTTTTCAAATAAGTTGCATGCCAAAATGTATAGGCCATTTTCATAAGTAATTCTCGAGTCAAAATGATTGATTTTTCTATGGAAAGCACTAATTCTATCATACCAAAAACATGCGCAAAATTTACTGCAAATCGTAGATGGTCGAGTTCTGTGACTGACCGATTTGACATGGAATCCGTCTCATTTCCCACTGATCCACATCTGTGGGGTGGACATCGTCTGAAATTTCTATCGAAATCGACGCTTTTTCGTAAATAATCGGGTATTTTGATGTGTATTCTCCAAAACAACTATATTCTGCAGTGCCAGAGAAGTAATTTTGTTTTGTACAGCGTCACCATGTTTTTTGACTATATTTTGTTCTGAAAAATGAGTCTTAGTTGATCCATAACTGTGGGGTGACTGTACAATATGATGCCACAAGGTACCGTAAATTCGGGTGAAATTGATCAGTAGGGTGAAATTGATCATTGTGTCATTCGATTTCATTTCTTCCTAAAGGAGCACAAATATCAATACAACCTGTTGTGAATTAATATTGTTTGTCGTATTTATTGTCGAATTGTGTGTTGTGAAGTTTTTTACGTTAAAGAATGTTCATTTCTATGAAAATAATGTAAATTCCAAAATCATGTACGGTGCTGTATTGACAAACATCCATAAACTTTAAGTTCTAAACAAGGATTTTCACATGGTATGAACCTGAAAGTTTGTGAGGATACTTGATATACATCCCAAACCAGATTTCATAACCAAAACTCGTACCAATTTACTCATTCGGTGGGAATAATTCAATTTCTGCTAAATATCAGGCAATTCCATTGGAAATTGCATACATTTAGGCGTTTTGGGCGTAATTCTTGTTATATACCTATTCATTATTTCTATAAATATTGTATTGTTAGGAATTTTGCAAGCATATTCGGATTCAGGGAGCTCAAATTTATTATGTAGAGTTGGTTTGAAAACTAACAAATATCGCATTGACAAGTGATCAATTTCACCCCGAAATGAGATTCCCCAAATTTTAATTTTAGAGATATTTCTTAGCACTAAAATTTCATTTGTTAGAAAATTTCGCTGCATGACCCAATGAGGCTCACCTCCGTACTTGTTTTCCTACATTCAATTGTTTGGCATTGTTAACATTATAGAAAACAGACAAGAAAAACCGTAAAAAATGATCAATTTCACCCGAAATTACGGTATCCGATTCTGCAGACCTAAATTTTAGAATTCATAAAAAAAGAGTAAGGAGCAAGTTCTGCACACGAAACTAAAATGTTATTCGAAATTTCAAAACTAAGTACCGTAATCCGGGGTAACTTGATCATTTTTTTGGAATATTTCTTATATATTTCGTTAGAAAATGCAAATGATGCAAATTTAATATTTTTAAAACAAGCACTGCCACCCATAGCTCGTGACTATATACTGTATTTTGTTTCATGAATGATTTAAGCGATTTTTTTATTTAGCTGATATGGTGAAACATTGATCATCATGTAAACAACGTTCGGTAATATTGAAAATGGCGTTACTTACTTAAATCATGGCCCCTGAAGCCAAATATGAAGGCCAAACGTTTACAAGTCATTTACATTTTGAGCAATTTTTTAATTAAAAATACCTCGCACCACGGAATACGCCTAAAGGTAGGCAATTTCCTAAGGGAAATTTACATTCTTAACAGTAATTCGGTAATGTTACCTAATTGAGCATATAAATAAAAAATTTCAGTGATGCCGTTTTTAGTAAGAACCGCATTTTCCTTGCTCATATCGTTATAGAACTTATGTGAGACATGAATCTTCGGTAGTGTCATCCTTTTAATGGTTAAGAATCATTGTTTCAAAAAGTTGCTAAATTTACGCATGAGGTAAACGTAATTTTTGCAAAAATCTTCACTTTTATTAACTCATGAACATAAGAAAGAGAAGCACAATTGATTGATTGAAATGTTCCATAAATAAATGATAATACGAAGTTTTTACGAGATGAGTCATTCCGATCACTGTTACCCCGCTGATCAATGATACCCCGGATTACGGTACCGTAAAACGGGGTAACTTTGATAGTTTTTCCGAAGAAAACTTGAATATTTCTGCATGTTGTTTCAAAGATTTTAATTTTTATTAAAAAAAAACTGGCATCCTACCCGACTAGAGGCTTGTAACAAAAATATAATAAAATTTTATCAGAATATGATATGCATATCATATTATGATATAATTTTGTTAGGCTCCGTTATCCATAGAACATAATAAAACAAAAATATAACATAATGTGTTTTATTTCCCTTTAAGATATTTTTTTGTTCATATTTAACAACTTTATAACAAAATAGATAGTTATGCATTTCAATAATGTACAATATTATCGTATATCAAACAGTATTATAATTTTGATACTTTGTATCAAACATTATAACTTGGTTTGGTATGTTTTTGATAGAATTAAAACACATTTTGTTATGTTTATGTTACTATTCATACACTTTTTGTTATAATTTTAGTTATTTTAACAACATCCTGCATCAAGTTTGTAACAACCTATGTTCGAAAAAAAAACTTATAACATAATAACATATGCTGATATAATTTTGTTATGTACCCTTAGTCGGGTAGCTATCGATTGCAGTTGAAAGATTGCCGGAAGATTTATTTTGAATGAATATATCTTTCTTCATATAATCGAAAGTCGGTTTTCTGTTTTGGGGTAACTTTGATAATGAAGCACAAATCAAACAAATTTGAATGAAATACGAACATATATAGGGCATTGCATACCTGTAGACGTTTATCGTTATATGGAAATTTCTGACTTAGATTACAAAAATGGTCCCAGTTTGTAAATATGGTTTTCGCTAAGAGATTTGAGACTATATTCAAGTTCTTTTATAACTAGGCTGTCAAATATAAGTGCCGAACTATTCAAAACTACATCAAATAGTGTTTGTAGAACAGTCTGGTCGTAAACGTTGCGAAATTGCTAAAGTTGAATCAATTTTAAATATTCGTATATTAAGTCTCAAATGTTCTAGATTCAAATGAAAAAAGCTCTGACATGAAGCATCATTAATATTCATTACTTTTGCATTCGTTGTGCTTAACTGATTAACAGATATTATCTTATTTCGTTTTGTATGTGGTGGGTCTCGCATTATCAAGTTACCCGCGTTATCAAAGTTACACCGTTTTACGGTACGTATTTTGTCACCGTTAATTAGGCAATTTATGCTATAATAAGGGCGTTCATCGATCTTCTCTTTAATGCATGAAGGTGACAAAATGCAAGTTTGTCGAAACTTTTTCATTATTCAATATAGAGAGGATCGATTATTAAAAATCGATCATGGAACTTTCTCTTCATCGATCCTCTCTTCTTGTCACCTTCACAAGATGCAAGTTTGTTGGCTTAGCAGCGATGCAATCTCGCGTCTTAAGGTGAAAAAATGCTGACAAATTTGCATCTTTGTCCCCTTTGCTCACAGAAGAGAGGATCTATTAAGATAAATCGATCATGCGAATAACGGCGTATTCTAGCACACGCTTGATTTGTACTTTTATTCTTGCACACGCTTGAAGTGTACAATTTAGAGCATCAAAAATAAATTAATTTAAAATTCTCATCATATCTTTGGGTGAATTGAAAGAAAATTCGAAAAACAAATATCTCTCATCCGCTGCTTCTGCACGAAGAAGCCTTGCTCCGGAACATCACTGGTTTTCTACCTATATGAAGCGTGAATCGATTTATTGACCAGTCATCCTGTCACAAAGGCCTCATTTTAGTGCGGCCATCGACTACATTGTGTTGCTCTACTATGGACCAGCTAACCTGCCGACCATTGACGAGCTACAGAACAACATACTTACACATCCAGCAAAAGCGGTTACAATATGACGGTAGATGACGTTTCAATTTCACTTGGCTTGAAAGTTCAATCTCCTCGTCCAAACCCATTATGGACTGTCAGGTCGTATATGTAGGTCAGTTGTACGCCAAACGATGTTGTGAGAAATTGGTGGCAAATTCGTAGAAGATTTGCACTTGAACGATCGCCCAGATAGATCACGATTCCGACAAGTCATCATTATTCAAGCTGACTGGCCGTAAAGGTTCATATCAATGACAACAATTTAGCTTACACGGTTATGTCTCAATTAATTGATTGCTTTTGAGTTTTAGATAAATTAAATTTATTAGCATCCCGATTACAATCGCGGACGTCCATTTTTGGGAACCTTATTTTAAGTGATCATAAAACACTGCCAGCCAGGAATATCACTCAGAAACTGATGCTGATGATCTGCGGGATCTGTTGATTAAAAGTCGTAGGCCAGCCGCTTCCAATGTATTTTAATGATCCCAATCTTTGCTGGTTTGGGCTCAGCCCAGGCACACTTTTCGACACGGGACCTCTTTCCTGACTATTTATGACGATTATATCTGGTTCGTCAGTGGCCCCACAGTTCAACCGCTACATGGTGAAATGAAACCGTGAGTGGTGTAAAACACGTCCATCGTGTCGGTCATAAAGGCAATTCCAGTGAAACCAACAGTGAACTGCCAAATGTCGAAGCGCTTGGCATGGTTGAGGACTGCAGTAGAGCTAACACAGATTCGATGACCATTAGGGGGTTGCTGCAAGCGTCAGTGTCGTTTGGATGACATCGGGAGAATGTGAGGTAAGCTAACCGTGGAATGCATTTCAGTGCTCAACAATTTCTTGGAGCATGGATAGAATTCATTCAAATTAAAACTGCACTTTCAACTCTATTCTTTGACTAATCAATTGTGACGATTCAAATATGAAATCCGATGGGGATCAAGTAGCCGTAGTGGTTAAAGCGCAGCTATACAACAAGGCCAAGCTGAGGGTCGTGGATTCGTAACCTACTGGTCAGCGATCTTTTAGTAAAGTTCATTACTTTTTAACATTATAAACATTCAGAAGTGACTTGATGCTTGTCTATCATAACCGAACTAACTGAAAAGCGAATATAAAGTTGCGACTCTGTGTCCACCGTTCTGCCTTGAGCTTTCAAATGAGTTCCGATTGTCTTTTGAAATCTAGGATTTTCGTCCGGTCCACCGTCTGTGCTCACCATGAGCATATAGGATGTTTTATATATTTTGGACAAAGCGTTACGCGTATATAATTTGGCCACCTCCATTTGATTTTGCCGTAAATGGCCACTTATATACGCGTAACGGTCTGTCCAAATTACTTTGGTCACCTTAGCCTTCGGCTTTGTAGTGTTCGTAATCAGTATTAGCCGACCGTAATCCATCCGATAGTTCATCAAATAATTGAATGGTACGTAGAGTTCCATATCTGAATGAAACAAAAGTAAGTTTGTTATAATTTTTTTTTATATTTTCTTGCTAATCTCATATTGATCAGGTTAATCGGTTTCATTTGGTGGTTGTCCTGTGCCTGGTCGCAGTTTCAAACGCTTTGCAATCTCTGGATTACATTAGTTTTTTTTAAGAGTTTTCTTCCTTTGCCATAAGCTGCAGGATTCGCTTATGGACATTATAAAAAGAAGCCAGAAATGGCTACCAGTATGGCGCTTACCGTATCTCCTCACACTTCTCTCCCCTCTGTCCAGTGTTTGGTTGGAGCAAAATTATACAGGCATATTGATTGAAATTTTTAAGTCACTCTTACCTCTTAGTTGGAATGCAAAACTGCTACTGTGTACTCATATGCTATAAAACTATTCGTTAAGACTAAATTATACGCTCAAATCAGCTCAGAAATCTCAATCACTGTAACTTTATCACGCACCAGAATTGCAATTTCTTCCAGCTTCTTCTTCCAATCTTCTTAAACACATTTTGGAAACTTTCTTTAAACTTCGTTTTTGAGCATTTTCACACATAAAAATCCAATAAAAATGTTTTCACTGTGATAATTGAACACCTTATTATTTATCATCATGAGCAAAATCGCAGGAAAGCATCGGACATCGCGTTTAACTGCAGTTAAAACCCAGGTGAGATTTCACTTTTGCGAAACGTAAACAACCACGACGATGACTAAACGCAATCGTGTTGAGTAGTAATATTGGTGACTTTCGTTGCAGTGTTGCCATAACATTTAGTGTGGATAATTCATACGTATCACATCTATTTTCGAGTCATAGAGTTTTGCGTTATATAGAAAACCAAGAATATTTGTTTCCATTTTGAAATACTCGTCTGAAATATTTGTTTATCATTAGAAACGCATTTTCAATAACTTTTCAATTACTAGGAATATTCAATATGCAATATCCGCAGCATTGCTGTGTTAGCAGGGATGAATGTTGTGATAACATGATTTTTGTCGCACAAATATTATCGTTGTGTGTAAAATGCTCATTCTACTAATACCTATGCAATTATTTTACATGGCTTTGCTTTATAATGTCCTTATCTGAATGTAGCGGAATTTATGAATAAGTTTGGACTACCCATATTCAATTTAACCGGGTGGTCCTTTCTGGTAATCTCATCCTAAGAAAGTATTTTTTATCGACTAGTTTGAAGAATCCCAACAGTGTCCATTTTGACTTGACAGTTTCCTAGGTACTTGTTTACTTATTGAAAGAACTCCTCGCAACTGGATTTGTTTTTATATTCCAGCAAAATACATGCTCTGCTTCCTATTTCATATGGATCAGTGGGACAGGAGGATGCTAATTATGGATCATATCAACTCATCAGAATCAGAACATCACAACAGTAAATTATTTACAAGGTAAACAATTTGTGTTTTGGTGACAGCATACGTTTTGGCGTTTGTTTTCGGATTTATCACTGCAGATTGTTGTTGTTGTTTTTAAGTTGGTTAACGTTTTACGGAAACATACTGATGTACAATTTCGAAAATCGCTCGCGTCACGAAAAGTGGTTAGATTTTTACTGTAAATAACTTACTAACGCCCGGATAGATTTTCAAGATTCTTGCACCAATAGATTTGAAATCTTTCTACGAATCGACTTCAATTATTGATTTTCATGACTAAACTATTGACAAATTGGTAAATATCGAGGAAGGTCTTATTTTTCATAGAAAAGCAAATTTTTTTGTGTATTCCTAACACAGACATCATTGCACGGTATCTCAGCCACTTTCGTCATTCAAAGGGCTTCTTTAGGTCTTCTTCTTACTCATCTTTATTCTATCATGTTCAATCGAAGTCAACCTAACTCCATCAGTCAATCGGCCCTTTTCAGGGCCACGAAATCAATGAAAAAATATATTTTGAATTGATTGCTCCAAATTAAATAGCATAACGTATAGGTACACTTAAAAATCATTTCCTCAATACAATCGGCTAAGCTTCTGCATACACGTAAAGTGATATTTTGTATGGAAAATATTTCGCATGAAATGTTTCATTTTGTGCTGTTCAAAAGTTCTCATTTTCGAGGCTCATTTTAATAGGCATTTTCCATAGATATATATGAAAATTTATAATGTACAACTATCTTAGACGTCTTTTTGGTGATTTGACGATTCCAATTGATGGTTTGACTTTTTTAATTATGATTTTCATGAGCTGCCCGGACTTCGAATCAGTGTCCGGAATATTAGGCAAAAGTAATGAAGCGTCTGGAATAAGAATCGCCAACTCCATGAGAGCTCCAAATAACTGTTTACAATCAATGCCTTTGATGGCATCAAGCAATTTAGAAATGGCCGTCCCTGTGATACTTCCCTGCCAAAATCCGTATTGAAGTTTATAAAGCTCGTTTTATTTATTTCAACATGGCACCGATCTATTTATAAGTAATTCCTCTATAATTTTATTGAATATGGAAATCGTTGCAATTGGTCTGTAGTTGTTCACATCATTCAAATCACCAGATTAAAAAAATCTGGAACTACTCTGACTACTTTTAAACAATTTTATGACGCCGATATCTATTATTATATTGAAAATCTGTGGAAGAATTTTGGAAAGACTTTAAGAATTATGCTTAACAACATCAGCCGTTATAAGATTAGGTTCACCACCTTTTTCGTATTCGAGGTCATTTATAAACAAAGTTGCTTCATTAGGGGAAGTTGGAGTTAGAAAAATAGTATTGGGAAACCCTACTTTAATATGACAGTGGATCAGCTGAATAATCTCTTTTTAAACTGTCAGCAAGTTATATATTGAGTATTTCACAAATTTGCTAACTTTTATCTATTTTAACACCATTTTCTTTAAGTACAATTGCACTAGGCTTAGAACTTTTGCCAAAAATATGGTTGATATAGGGAAAGTGTACCAGTTATGGCCATAGTGGTTCCTTATTTCGCCATATGAATAATATCGAACACTTTCACATTTTGAAGCTTTTTGTAAGTCATAACATCAAGATGGCATCTTCTTTTAAGCATGAAATAATTCAAAATTTTGAAAATAATTAAATTATCCCGTATGGCGAAATAGAGAACCACTATGTCCTAACCTATGCTCAAATTTTGCTAAGTGGAGTGATTTTTTCAAAGATTCTCATAAGTTTTTGCATTTGTTTTTCGTTGAAGCAACTTTTTGTTCGACATGCTTAAGCAAATTTTGGATATGAAGATCGTTCGGATGTTTTTAAACGTTTAATATAATTATTTGATTAGATACTACAAGTTCATCCATGGGCACAAATTATCCCACATATAAACTTTTTGAGTAATACATTTTGAGTATTTGTCATATAACGTTAGGTCGCTATTATACAAACTAACCAAGAATTAACAGGGAAGCTCATAAGAATCCAAAAAAATCTTTAAAGTCGTTGTTGATTTTATGATGATCAACATGTATTTTAACGAGAGTCACTTTCTCTCTTTTTTTCAAACAACTGAAAGGATCTAAGTATCATGCAGTGATCATTTTGATCAGAGAAAATGGTATCACTTCTTATACGGGGCAGATTACTAATTTTACAGACAGCATGATTTAGTAAATTTGAGCTTATAAGTCTTGTGGGGAAATTATTGGAACATGCAAACCCATACGATTCTAAAAGTGACTTGTATTTCAAGACTTCGTTGTTGCTGGGAGCATTCGTAGGAATATTGGCATCACCAACAATAAAACAAGATCTGCTCGAGCTACAGTTGTGTAAAATATTCCCCAGTACCGTAAAATGGTGTGAAGTTGATAACTTTTGAGCTATTCTGTTCCATAATCCCTAGTAGGATCATCCGAATATGTTTAAAACCTGTACTGGTTGGACTTTTAACGAAATATACAAACGAAATTTCTACGAAATGTTATCATAATAAGAAAAACATTTTTTATGAATCTAAAAATGGAATTTTCGATTCCGGGGTGAAGTCGATCAATAACTGCGATAGGTTTCCTAAAATAACGAGATATGCTATTTACTAAATTCGGCTCACTGATCCTGAATCAAGTCTCAAAAATCTTACAACTTGTTGATAAATCAATCAATTTTAGAATTGAATGTAATAAAATCATAAAATAAACCACACTTCACGCCTAAAAGTATGCAATTTTCTTGGAAATTAGTAACTTGCTCACGAAAAGAATATTTTTTCTCTGAAAATGATTTTTTATCGTTAATGCAAATTCAAAACTGGATTCACAGAACATATCTCTAATGTAGGAAACAGAAATTATACTGTTATATGGTGTCTTTATAAAGCCATGGCAATAGTCGAATGGTTGGAGTGGAACCCCTTAACAGTTCATCAAACATTTCATAAAATATCTGTTTTGTCGTGGTACAATTATCTTTTTTTTTTCTTTATTATAGTGTTTTTTAAACAATCATCATGAATGGCGAACCGTATTTAGAAACATCAAGAGCAGCTATCAGATAACGTGATATCACAGAAATTGTGATTATTGAAAACTGACCATAGCTCTTTTGCCAGTTCATACATGTGGGTACGGGAATGATCAACTTCTCCCCACTGATCAACTACACCCCGAATTACGGTACTCCAGTAGGTATGTCAAAAAGTTATTTACATCGAATGACGGGGGACGATAAAAACCATGTATATCAAAAATATGACCTTTATACAAAATATCAAAATGAATGTGACGGAAACCTTCAACATGTACATTACACTCATTACACTTAACAGAAAAAGAAAGACTACTCCTAACAAACACAATCAATCCACCATTTGAAGATTCTCTGCATGAGACTTCGCATGGGCTTCGTGGATGTGCGGTTAGTGTCGTCAGGCAATGAACACATCGTGTCATGGGGTGTGGGTTCGATTCCCGCTGCAGCCATTGAAACATTTCGTCAGGAATGTTTTCGGCTGTACCATTGGAGCATGCTTATCCGTTGTTTAGTGTTAAGTTACAATCTGTGCAGCTAAATGGCAGAAGACGGTGTCCGTGTATTTAAAATAAAATATGAGACATGATTTAAATCCGGTAAATGACCAGTGTTGTAAAAAAATCAATTTCTCAAAACTCACGCTTGAGATTTTTCATAGGTGAGTTGTCAATCACGCAACTCAGCAATCAAAAAATCATGGATGAGTTGGCTCACCGTTTTGACTCATTGTCTTGTATTTCCACAGTTTACTCACACACGGCAATTATTTGTTGTTAGTCTGGTAAAATTATAGTAAGTAATCCTTTCTAACGTAAACAACAACATTCGGGTTTCACGAGTTTTTGACGGGTTTTGCGACTGATACATTTTTTACGGTTTGTGTGATTTTGCATCAAAATATCAAGCGTGAGATTTGCGAAGCAGATATCTAATGAGTTTGCTCTAACGGGAGAGCGTATTGACTGCCATTTCAGTGTGAGTCTATCAACACTGTAGATGACAATGCTGAAGTGTTTCGAGAATATTATCAAACATGTTGAGATCATTTGTACCTCGAAAGTTCCATAGCAACATACCTAGTTCGTTAATACTATCATTACCTCCAGTACATGCTTTCTGTGCAGCATAGTTATGAAATATCTTTTTTAAAAAATATGTAATTACGATGTATAGATTTATGGTTCACATAGCTAACGTAAATCGAGAAAATGTGCCCAAATCAGGCAATACGCTCCACTTTAGTTTCAAGAAATTGAGTCTTCTTTAACACGTCAATATAATTACATATCATAAATATTCGTGAAAAAATGATGTTGCGCATATAAAATATTTGAGAAGTATAAACAACCAAAAGAAATTCAAAAAATATCAAAAATCGGGTTTTTGCTGTAAAATTTTGCGTCCGATAAGCAAGCGGTGCTTCGAGAAGCCCAAGCAGGACAGTTCGGTTTTGCGTCGTCCGATTGATTTAGCTGACGGATTCGCGCGTTTTCGTTGCCGGAGAATTTTTTTTCCCCCTGTTTTGGAGCGTCTTGCTGGGTAGTGCTTTGTGAAGCCCAAGCAGGACAGTTCGGTTTTGCGTCGTCCTATTGATTTTGCTGACGGATTCGCGCGTTTTCGTTGCCGGAGAATTTTTTCCCCCTGTTATGCAGCGTCTTGCTGGGTAGTGCTTTGTGAAGCCCAAGCAGGACAGTTCGGTTTTGCGTCGTCCGATTGATTTAGCTGACGGATTCGCGCGTTTTCGTTGCCGGAGAATTTTTTTTCCCCTGTTTTGGAGCGTCTTGCTGGGTAGTGCTTCGAGAAGCCCAAGCAGGACAGTTCGGTTTTGCGTCGTCCGATTGATTTTGCTGACGGATTCGCGCGTTTTCGTTGCCGGAGAATTTTTTTTCCCCCTGTTTTGGAGCGTCTTGCTGGGTAGTGCTTTGTGAAGCCCAAGCAGGACAGTTCGGTTTTGCGTCGTCCGATTGATTTAGCTGACGGATTCGCGCGTTTTCGTTACCGGAGAATTTTTTTTCCCCTGTTTTGGAGCGTCTTGCTGGGTAGTGCTTCGAGAAGCCCAAGCAGGACAGTTCGGTTTTGCGTCGTCCGATTGATTTTGCTGACGGATTCGCGCGTTTTCGTTGCCGGAGAATTTTTTTTCCCCCTGTTTTGGAGCGTCTTGCTGGGTAGTGCTTTGTGAAGCCCAAGCAGGACAGTTCGGTTTTGCGTCGTCCGATTGATTTTGCTGACGGATTCGCGCGTTTTCGTTGCCGGAGAATTTTTTTTTTCCCCCTGTTTTGGAGCGTCTTGCTGGGTAGTGCTTCGAGAAGCCCAAGCAGGACAGTTCGGTTTTGCGTCGTCCGATTGATTTTGCTGACGGATTCGCGCGTTTTCGTTGCCGGAGAATTTTTTCCCCCTGTTATGCAGCGTCTTGCTGGGTAGTGCTTTGTGAAGCCCAAGCAGGACAGTTCGGTTTTGCGTCGTCCGATTGATTTAGCTGACGGATTCGCGCGTTTTCGTTGCCGGAGAATTTTTTCCCCCTGTTATGCAGCGTCTTGCTGGGTAGTGCTTTGTGAAGCCCAAGCAGGACAGTTCGGTTTTGCGTCGTCCGATTGATTTAGCTGACGGATTCGCGCGTTTTCGTTGCCGGAGAATTTTTTTCCCCCTGTTTTGCAGCGTCTTGCTGGGTAGTGCTTCGAGAAGCCCAAGCAGGACAGTTCGGTTTTGCGTCGTCCGATTGATTTTGCTGACGGATTCGCGCGTTTTCGTTGCCGGAGAATTTTTTTTTCCCCCTGTTTTGGAGCGTCTTGCTGGGTAGTGCTTCGAGAAGCCCAAGCAGGACAGTTCGGTTTTGCGTCGTCCGATTGATTTAGCTGACGGATTCGCGCGTTTTCGTTGCCGGAGAATTTTTTCCCCCTGTTATGCAGCGTCTTGCTGGGTAGTGCTTTGTGAAGCCCAAGCAGGACAGTTCGGTTTTGCGTCGTCCGATTGATTTAGCTGACGGATTCGCGCGTTTTCGTTGCCGGAGAATTTTTTTCCCCCTGTTTTGCAGCGTCTTGCTGGGTAGTGCTTCGAGAAGCCCAAGCAGGACAGTTCGGTTTTGCGTCGTCCGATTGATTTTGCTGACGGATTCGCGCGTTTTCGTTGCCGGAGAATTTTTTTCCCCCTGTTATGCAGCGTCTTGCTGGGTAGTGCTTTGTGAAGCCCAAGCAGGACAGTTCGGTTTTGCGTCGTCCGATTGATTTTGCTGACGGATTCGCGCGTTTTCGTTGCCGGAGAATTTTTTTCCCCCTGTTTTGGAGCGTCTTGCTGGGTAGTGCTTCGAGAAGCCCAAGCAGGACGGTTCGGTTTTGCGTCGTCCGATTGATTTAGCTGACGGATTCGCGCGTTTTCGTTGCCGGAGAATTTTTTTTTCCCCCTGTTTTGGAGCGTCTTGCTGGGTAGTGCTTCGAGAAGCCCAAGCAGGACAGTTCGGTTTTGCGTCGTCCGATTGATTTAGCTGACGGATTCGCGCGTTTTCGTTGCCGGAGAATTTTTTCCCCCTGTTATGCAGCGTCTTGCTGGGTAGTGCTTTGTGAAGCCCAAGCAGGACAGTTCGGTTTTGCGTCGTCCGATTGATTTAGCTGACGGATTCGCGCGTTTTCGTTGCCGGAGAATTTTTTTCCCCCTGTTTTGCAGCGTCTTGCTGGGTAGTGCTTCGAGAAGCCCAAGCAGGACAGTTCGGTTTTGCGTCGTCCGATTGATTTTGCTGACGGATTCGCGCGTTTTCGTTGCCGGAGAATTTTTTCCCCCTGTTATGCAGCGTCTTGCTGGGTAGTGCTTTGTGAAGCCCAAGCAGGACAGTTCGGTTTTGCGTCGTCCGATTGATTTAGCTGACGGATTCGCGCGTTTTCGTTGCCGGAGAATTTTTTCCCCCTGTTTTGGAGTGTCTTGCTGGGTAGTGCTTCGAGAAGCCCAAGCAGGACGGTTCGGTTTTGCGTCGTCCGATAGAGTTTGCTGACGGTTTCGCGCGTGTTTTCGTCGCCGGAGATTTTTTTTTTCTTTCCCTTTGTTTTGGAGCGTCTTGCTGGGTACGTATTTGGGAAGGCCCAAGCAAGACGGTTTATTTTCGGGACGCCAAGAAGTTTTGCTGTCAGTGTCAGTTTTGTGTTCAGTCGAGAATGGATTACCAACTGGTGAGTTCGTTTCATGCTTATGATAACACATATTTTCTTGAAAGCGTAATTTTTATGTAATATTAAAACAAACTTTGTATGGTTTGTCACTATAGGTGTCGGCATTATGCTTTTTTCTTATACAATTTGAATATACATATATTTTTCTCTTTTTGACATTATTAAAAATTATCTTTTGAATTGTTCGACATTGTGAATGTTGACGTATTTTCTAAAACTTCTACCATATCGAGACAAAATGCACAGTAATACTCATATGTAATTTTCAAACAAACTATGTATGGTTCGTCACTACAAGTGTCGGCATTATTCCTGTTTCATATAAGTTAAAATATATACATGCAATTTTCAGTTTTCGTCATTAATAAAAACATCTTTTGAATTGTTCGACATTATAGATGTTGACGTATTTTTTCCAAAAACTTCTCGAGACAAAAATACAAAACTAGCTTTAAATACAAGTCGTATATTTCCCCCTTGTCCATGGATCGCATCACCGACCAGAGGTGACTCCCAGATCTTTTCCTCCCTCACTAATAAACACCCTTCCCGTGGTGATTGTGGAGATGCAGAGGTATTCTCGGTCTCTAGAAGCAACAATCATTACACCCTAACATTCCTTCCCCATCCCAACTGACTGTAAGGACTTGGCCGGCGCCGTTATTGATCAAAAATATTAGATCTGCTAAAATTGCACTTCGAGAGTAAGCGGAAACTCCCATCCCTTATTCATTTGGATCGTAGTGCAATTCTTACCAGTTCCGATCAATCACGGAGTAGCAACCATTGACATGTACAGTCAGTCTATGCTATGCTATGCTATGCTAAAATTTTGCGTCCGATAAGCAAGCCTCGTAGTAAATGAAGCCCATCGTTTACTATTGTACTTATTACAAGAAATTTTACAGGAAAAACACTGCTCACCTGAAGAGCCCGATTTTGTGTAACTTTTTTAAGAGCGTAATACTTTGACGAACAATTATCAAATAAGGTTTACTACTCTGTTATTAGTAGCTGCTATCCATTTATGTTTTAAAAATCAAGTTTACTATCTCGTGGTTACAATTTATTAAGATTTATTCGAATCTAATGGATTAGTGTAGCCATCTTACGACTGAAAAATGTATGGCAGCTTAAGAAGTTTTTTTAATATTCTATACAACTTTGAGAAACATCTTGACTGTTTTAGAACTTTTGAAATTACTGAAAATATAATAAAACGGTCGTTAATCTCAAAATACAGAAAAGTGATCGTAGTATAAACCATCGCATAAAGAACGATCGTGAGAGTGGATTGAGGTGTACATAGGGTCGGTGTACCAATATCCGCATAGCCAATAACAAATATTCATATAAAATCGAAAAATAAAGCCAGCGACATTATTTTTACTTCATCTGAAAGCTTTTTATCTTAGTTTTGGGGAATAGATATGTAAAACTCATATTTATGTGTTTATTTAACATACAAAGGTATCGACCGTGATGATTTTATTTTGAAATTGTTTATCGGCATATCGGTCTATTTTGCTCGAAGTAAGAGGGAGCATGGAGAAGAAAGCAATGAATACTAGATGGATAGGTACCGTAAGGGAACGGCGAGAGAAATTGGATTAGATGTTGAAGAGGGCATACCATATGAAACAGTATTACTTGAAACGTCACTTCCTTGTGGCTAACGTCCCCTATGGGAACGGCTTGGGTGTGTTTTGAGAATGACACTACCAAGACAGCCAAAAGGAAGGAGGTCTCAAGCGCCCTAATACTGTTTGGCGATCAAGCAGGTTCTATCGATCGATGGCTTATATTATTGGGGAATCATTACACAATCATGGATGGTTTGTCCATATCATGTGTATTTCTCCCCGATAAGCCACACACATGATCATTATTTATGAACTGCGTTTTTATCTTTTTAGCCGTTTGTTATTTTACATACAAAGGTATCGACCGTGATGATTTTATTTTGAAATTGTTTATCGGCATATCGGTCTATTTTGCTCGAAGTAAGAGGGAGCATGGAGAAGAAAGCAATGAATACTAGATGGATAGGTACCGTAAGGGAACGGCGAGAGAAATTGGATTAGATGTTGAAGAGGGCATACCATATGAAACAGTATTACTTGAAACGTCACTTCCTTGTGGCTAACGTCCCCTATGGGAACGGCTTGGGTGTGTTTTGAGAATGACACTACCAAGACAGCCAAAAGGAAGGAGGTCTCAAGCGCCCTAATACTGTTTGGCGATCAAGCAGGTTCTATCGATCGATGGCTTATATTATTGGGGAATCATTACACAATCATGGATGGTTTGTCCATATCATGTGTATTTCTCCCCGATAAGCCACACACATGATCATTATTTATGAACTGCGTTTTTATCTTTTTAGCCGTTTGTTATTTTACATACAAAGGTATCGACCGTGATGATTTTATTTTGAAATTGTTTATCGGCATATCGGTCTATTTTGCTCGAAGTAAGAGGGAGCATGGAGAAGAAAGCAATGAATACTAGATGGATAGGTACCGTAAGGGAACGCTTTTTATTTACATTTTGTTCTCTCTCGATCCAATCCCAACGATAGCCGTGCGGTAAGCTTTCGCGCCTGACGATCGCAAGGTCCTCGGTTCGGTATTTGAAAAAAATGCATATTTAGTCTGCAAAAATCAATTGGCGTTGTGTATTTAATTTAGTTTTAGTGATAGAGTAAGGTGGGGCAAAAGTTCGACCTTAGTGGTATAATCAAAGTTTCCAGGAAAACAATAGCAGTTAAAACAAAACAAATACCATACAGTGAACCTTCAACATATTTGCTATAATTTTGCCAAACAAACTTGTGTCAAAATGTTTACCCATTTTTAGTTATAACAGTTTCGAAATTGATTGTTTTATTCGAACTTTTGCCCCACCGGTGGGGCAAGAGTTCGAATCTAGTGTGGGGCAAAAGTTCGCTGGATAAAACACAAAATATCGATCCTTTTATGACAGCCATACTTTACACCAGCCGTAAACTTAAGTTTGACGAAAAATACACACTAAATTTCCATCAAAAAAATGCCCATAACCGGGTTAATTGTAATATTTTCAAAAATAGCAGTTTTTCGCAAAACTTAGTGGAAATGCTAAATTTTGGTGACAATTTTCACACGATCAGACAAATTTAACTAAATTTGAAGATAATATGTGGATTTTAGGCAATTAGCAAATTTTTCCGTGGTTTTACACATGGGTCGAACTTTTGCCCCGCTGATTCGAACTTTTGCCCCACTATGGGCCAAAAATTGTTTTCAAGCATTTATGCAAAAACTAATATACCTCAAAGCAACCTTATGATAGGTCTAGAAACGCCCTTACATAAAATATTGAAAAAGATTTTATCCTCCATTGGTTCAATGCAACGAAAGTTTGACTAAAAATTACAATATTCACGTCGAAAAACAACAAATAGCCATAACTTTTCCAAATCTCAATCGATTTTTATGATGCTTGAATTGAAAGTCTCTTACTTGAATAGCATTCGAACCACCATAACATTTATAAGATTTGTTTTAAATTGAGCTAGAAATCTTAAAAAGAAACTCTTACCCCACTCGAACTTTTGCCCCACTTTACTCTATATAGGGTGTCCCAGAGAGTATGGGCACGACTTCAGCGTACTGCCATTTCAAGACAAGTGAAGATAAAAATCTAATTTATTATTAATGTGTCGATTACGTAATATGTCTTTGGAACATCTCTTATCAGTCTTGTTAAAATCGCGTTATTTCGAGCGACTTCGTTTTACAAAATTTGTTCTATGTCAGAGAGTGCGTGTAATGAAAATCTGAAAAAATATATTTATCAGCGTTGATATTATAATTGATCGGACTATCACTTATTTAAATTGAAATTTTAACTTTAAGCATATAATATTTGTACTGGAACTAAAAATTCGATTCCAGCCGTGGTCGATTTGAAAATGATCAAAAAACAAATCCTTATAGTAACGTAAAAAAACATTATTTATTAAAATTTTAGATGCCTATCCAAGTGAATTGGGATTAACCTTTCGTAGACCTGAAATGTATTATTTTTATTTCTATTTAGATTGCCTGAAGAGTCATAAGACCTGAATAGTCATAAGACAACATATGTGAAGAAAAAAATACGAGATTTTCGAATTTTACTATTTTTTCAAGTTTTCTCTTACAAAGATAAATAAAATTTCAAACAAAAATTTATGTAAAGCCACCTTGATACAATGTACGGCGAAAAATTTTGATAAAAACATATATTACTAGTTATTTTTCAACAAAAGCAAAATATAGGGTGAGTGCTGACCAGATAAGAATTGATTTTCTTTAATCAAAATTTTTAATGTAAACGATTATTAAATCAAACAAATTTATCACAGATGCTGGTTGAGAAATCCTATAGAAAAAAATATATAAAAATATTTGAATCTTCGAAAAAGTACTATGATTTTCATTATCACAGTCGTGCCCATATTTTCTGGGACACCCTATAGTATTTCCAACTGCAACGGTGTTATCAGAGCAGGAAACTGTCTATTAACGATCAACGCTCCGTCATCGTAATCATCGTCATCACTGAAACTTGAAAAGCAGTTTTTCTGTTCAAAACTAAAAATTATTCGATGAAAATGTGTTCACTGTGTTTCGGTTGGAGAATAGAATACAGTGAACACATTTTCCTGTACATTTTCTCGATTTTGAACGAAAAAAACTGTTTTTGAAAATTCCGAAATCAATGACGGATCCTGCCCCCTTAATGAAACACATACCCTGAAAAAAACTACTTATTTTGTATTTAAGCAGTAAGCATGGCTTAAATTTTAATTTAATCGATATTAAATTGCTCAAATCAAACCAAACTATGCTCCGCATAAAGTTTGAAGTCCTATTTAGTATTCTTAGTTTAATAAATCATAGTTTAAATCAAATTCCATTAATAAAACCAGCATTCCAGCGGACCCACAATTCCCCCTTTCGAATGCCGACGGGATTCGTTTGTTTCTGGTGGCACCGAGCCACGACTTACCTACCGGATGGCTGTATGCACTTGCAAGTGGTGACCAATTTCTGGTTTTAAGAAATGCATACAATGTGACATTAATGGTCGTAAAAAAACGGTTGCCATCCGCGGTCTGCAACAGCTCAGCTCATTGGTGGAGAAAAACGAACCGAAGGAAGAGTCTCGTTTGTCGTCATTAAAATCCAAGTAACAAGAAGTTGAAAACAATTGGCCGATACTGCAGTGTGGTTATTCCTAAGCAGCAGTACTATTTGCTAGCTTATACATAATAGACACAAGCCGACATTCGTTTTCCTAGCCCCATAGATACTGAAGTTTTCTAACTGATCGTGATGGGTATGCGGGGGACACCATAAGGGTGGCAAGTCACTTTCTCCGAATGTGGGATTTATGGGATGAGTTGCCGGGCACTGAATCATGAGCTTTGGGTGCTGGATTCAAGAGTGAAATGATTTTAGCGTACCGTAATCCGGGGTATCTTTGATCAGCGGGGTAACATTGATCGGAATGACTCATCTCGTAATAAGTTGGTATCATCATTTATTGATAAAACATTTCCAAAGCATGAATGTTGCTTCTCTTTTTTATATTTATGTGCTATTAAAACTAAGATTTTTGCAAAAATTGCGTTAACTTTATGCGTAAATTTGTCAAGTTTGCGAAACAATGGTTTCAATGGTTAGGGATGACACTACCGAAGATTTATGTCTCACATAAGTTCTGCAAGCGATATGAGCAAGGAAAATGCGGTTCTCACTAAAAATGGCATCACCAAAAATGATTCCGCTGTCAAAACTTTTATAAGTATGTTCAATTAGGCAACATTAACGAATTACTGTTAAGAATGTAGAATTTCCTTAGGAAATTGCCTACCTTTAGGCGTATTTCGCTGTTGGATGTGTTTTTAATTGTAGAATACTTCAAAAAGTAAATGAGATGTAAGCGTTTGAACACCATATTCGGCTTCAGGGGCCATGATTTTAGTAAGTAACGACATTTTCAATATTACCGAACGTTGTTTACATGGATGATCAATGTTACCCCATATCAGCTAAATGAAAAAATCACCTAAAACATTTTAATAAACATGCTTAAATCTTTCAAATAACAAAATACAGTATATAGTCACGAGCTATGGGTGGCAGTACTTGTTTTAAAAATATAAAACTCACAACATTTACATTTTTGGGTGAAATATTTAAGAAATATCCTAAAAACTGATCAATGTTACCCCGGATTACGGTGACCATATTAATTTGATGAAAGATTGTAATGATTAACCCTTTGTAGTTATGTGTTCTGGGGTCAATATGATTATATTTTTTTTCTTGTGAAACGATTCATACAATTTGGGCCATATTAATCCCACATTAAAGACAATATATCTTTGCGAAGTTTGAATGGAGTTTAAGTTTGTCAACGGTTTTAAAATAAAATATTTAGTCCAGTTAGAGTTAAAAATATAAAATAGCTAAAATGATGATGGTTGGCGGAGGAGTCTTTGTAGAACAGCTTTTGATGCTTGAAGGTATCTCGTAAACAGATTATTACATATGTGTTCTTTAGCAAAGATTGACAGCAGGGAGAGAACTGCTATTATATTACTCCTCTACCTATAACGCGGGTATATCACCTTTTCGTGGTGCGTTATGGGGTGAAGATCTACCAGTGAACCCTAGTCCTGACTGCTTTAAACGAAGAGAACAGAATGTTATAGTAATCACAGGAACATTTATCAGTCCTTATTACATTTTAAACCTTGTTGAAAGTAACAAGTCTCATTTTTTTTGCGAAGAATGATCTTGAGACAAGAAAAAAAATGAGTCGAATTCAACAATTTGTTTTTTAATCTTTTATTTATTTAGTTCTCTAATTTGAAGGGGTAAGGACAAGGATTCTGATGCATGGACAATATCGGTGCAATTTCTTGGCTTCATCAAGGGATCCGATTTTGACTGATGAAAGGAGGCGCCTGTGGAGAGTGCACTCACCACACTATTCGAAGGGAATCATAGTGGTTTATGTTCCGAACAGAAAAAATAGTCGTTGATTAATTGATAATTATATTGCATGATAGCTCACTCATTTTCTTTTTCTGCCGTTACGTCACCTTCTGAGGACAGAGCTTGCTGCTCGGATTAGTACTTTTATAAGTACTTTCACTGTTTTTAACTGGAGTCGTTTTAGCACATATATCACGTGTTGCAAGCACGAAGATACTCTGTACCCTGAGAAGTCAAGCAAACTTACATTACGAAAAGATCCTCTGCCGGTGGGATTCAAACCCACGACCCTCAGCTTGATCTTGCTGAATAGCTGCTCTCGTCTTATATATCCAACTCGACAAGCCTCGTTGGATAAATGTACGACTTGTGCTGTAAAAATCATCATTCTACAACTTGTTTCGAAAACTACTATTTTGCAATTTCTCATCGTAATAGGCTGTTTTACATCACGCCAATCTGTCATGAAACGGCCTACTTTCCTGCACTGATTTATGCAGTGCGGTAATAGTCATTACGCAACTGAAATCATTACGCTACGCCTTTTCTTTATGCAACTGTTTTGAGTTGCGTAATGAATCATTACATAATAATCTACAGAAATTGTAAAATGATGGTGCATGCATTCTGATAGGGTTTGTTTTTGATACCCTCAGGTGGACTTCTAAATTAAAAAAAAGGTTGTACGCAACTCGTCGCAGAACTCGATTTTTAAAGCACTCTTTGTAATTATAAATGTACAACTCGTGCTGTAAAAATCATCATTCTGCAACTAGTTACGTAAACTACTATAAATGAATCCTTGATAGTAATGATGATAATAATTCTTCGAGCTGTTTAGTGGAATACCTATAAGTAGATGACCCTAATTGCTTATCTTTGTCAGATACGCGTATTTCGACTACCATTTGTAGACTTCTTCAGTGTCCGTTACTCGTATCCACAAGGTACTCAAATCTACATTTTTAATTCTCTATATAGATTCGCTCAGATGGTTCGAATATACTAAAAAGAGATTTTGTATTATTACTTGATGGATTAATCATATCTAATTTAGTTCATCATTTCATCTAAAGCAAAATGTCAAATCAATCACATTATTTTCACGAAAATTATCATTTTTTATTTATTTGTCACTGTCTTGAATTATTATAATCCCACAGACTGTTTCCTAAACTAAATCCTTAATCCTATTCTTAAAAACATACTTAGACACATTAAAATCGAACAAAGCACTAACATTATTGAACAGACGAAGGAACATGGACAGCAGGTTGTTGAATCCATAAGACGTTCTATGCCGCCTGATGAGTAGCAAGTCTCGTTCTCGCAAATGGCGATTGGGCGCGTAGAATAGAACATTGTCGAAAAGCGATGAACAGTCTAGATTCTCCTTTAAAAGGTCGAATACGAAAAGTCGCTGTAAATTGTTGCGTCTGGAAACAAGTGTCTCGATATCTATCAGTCTACAGCGGGCTGGGTATTCTGCAAGGTTTACGGGATCTGACCATGGCAGTTGACCAAGAGCATATCGAATAAAACTTCGCTGGACTCTCTCCAACCGGACGATTTGTGTCGTGTGCGGTGACCACACACAAACTGCGTATTCTAAAATAATACGAACTAATGAGCAGTAGAGCGACTTGAGTGCATTTACAACCTTAAAATAATTGATGGTGCGACGAACGAATCCTAGAGCAAAGCTTTTGCGGTAGTGAGAGAGACATGCTCATTGAAACGTAGTTTGCTGTCGACAGTAACTCCAAGGTCGCGGATTGATTCCACGCATTCGATCCGTTCCGATCCGACCATATACTCAAAATCAATTCGTGAGTGTCGACGAGAGAATGCAATAGATTTACATTTTTTTTATATTCAGCTCCATACCGTTCTCCTGGCACCAATTCACAAGCTCATCTATATCGTTCTGGAGCGCACAGCAATCCAAATGAGACTTGATTACCCTGTAAATTTTCAAATCGTTCGCGTACAACAATTTTCTCGATTTTATTCGGAAGCAGAGCTCGTTGATGAAAACGCTGTGGATTAATTCTTCAAAGACTTTCCCCAGGCAGCATAAAATTGAGATTCCTCGATAGTTTTCAACTGCACGAGTAGAACCTGCTTTGAAGGTCGGAGTGATTGTGGCTGTTTTCCAGAGCATCAGAAAAGTGCTGTCATGGAGCGATCGATTGAAAATTATCGTCAGCGGAATTTGAAGAGAATCAGCGCACTCCTTGAGAAACGGTGGAAGTTTATCTGTTCCAGGTCCCTTTGTGATGTCGAGTTTTCGCATGGCGGACGAAATATCTTGCTGTGTGACATCGAAACGTGCGACATTCAAATCGAATGCTAGACAATTGCTAACACTGTCAGACGAGAACGTTGATGAGTTTGTGCAGTACACGCTTTCGAAAAATTCTACAAACAAATTAGCAACGCCTTCGGGAGAGTTGGCGACGGAGTCAATGAATGTCATTTCGGCAGGGAATCTATTAGCACGCTTGCGATTCCGAATAAACGTCCAGAAACCGGAGGGATCCTGCTTTGCAGTCATGTCCATACTGGTAAGGCGGCATCCATTTATTACGTAACGCTAAAATTAGAAATTTTCGACCACCTCCCCCCCCCCCCCCTCCGTAACGCTTTTTGTATGGAAATTTTTAAAATTTTGTATGAGTCGTAACGCTCGAGCCTACCCCCTCCCCCCCCCCCTTCGAGCGTTACGTAATTTGTGGATGCCGCCTAACGTAGTTTCGGAACGAAGTTGTTTGGCATTCTTTGTAACGGGATTCGATGATACGAAGATTGCCTCGATTCTGAACGGTCCGCGATCGAAAATTGCGTGTACGAGATTTGTGCACAACGTTGCGAAGGTGTTGCAACTCGGATGTCCACCAAGGCTGTTTGTAGAAATGTCGTCGGCGTCGTCTACGCGGAACATGCTCGTCCAGAATTTCGTACAAAGTTTCATAGAAAATACATACCGTTTGATCAGTGTCCTTGCTGTGAAATAGCGGTCGTTTGAATTCAAAAGGCTATTGATTTGATGTAATCCGGAGGCAATCATTGATTCAACCAAGGTGATCTCATGTTCGGTGGAGGCGTTAGAAGGAAGCAAACTGCCGACGTCATCATCTATCTGCCAGACTAATTGAGGAAGATTGCAGTCCCCAACAACAACGATTGTGTCAGAGCTTGAAATTCGTTCGCAGAGTTGTTGAATGGCTGCAGAGTGCGAGGCGTAGAGCACCGGCAGCGAGTTGGGGAGTAAACGTAAACGTAAATCGACGACTGGTGGAGCAGTTTGCTCGAGGTTATTGCAGTTTTCTAACACTACTGATCTGCAGTTCAATGCGGCTTTCACGACAATCAGGATCCCACCGCCTCTCTGAAGGTTGCTAGTGGAAGAATTCCGATCAATTCTGAATATATTGGAGTTTGCAGCAAATTCCGCATTTGCAATGTCAGGATGCAGCCACGTTTCTGTAAGAAGCTGTTCCGCTTCAGCAAAAAGTTCACCGATGTATATTGCCTGAAAGCTTTATACTGCTCAATTGTACGCCCTATCCTGGAATACTCATCGGTTGTATGGTCACCATTCTACAGGAACGAGATTCAACGAATTGAGGCCATTCAACGCAAATTCGTGCGCTTCGCCCTTCGCCGACTTAGGTGGAGAGATCCACTGACTTGCCAAGCTATGAAAGCCGCTGCAAACTTATTGATCTGGACCTTCTTGAACCTAGACGCAATGTAGCAAAGGCGTGCTTCATCTCTGACCTTTTGCAAGGATCAATAGACAGCCCTCTGCTGCTCAGTTCATTGGACATCAACACTCGTCGCCGAAATCTCCGGTTTCATCCATTTCTGAACATTCCTTTCGCCAGAACAAATTATGGCCTTCACGAACCAATGCGTAGCATGTCCCGTGTGTTTAATAGTTGTTATCATGTGTTTAATTTTAATGTATCGCGTGGAACAAATAAGTGCAATTTTAGACAATTTTTATGTTAGTACATGTGGAATGTTCGTTAAGATTGTTTGTGCTTTTAGACTTAAGATCAATTGTTATTGGGGTGGGAACTTCACCTGTTGACTAAAGCAGTAAATAAATAAATAAATAAATAAATAAATAAACTGTAATATCATAGTCGGAGGACGATAAACTCAAAAATAGTTCTTGCGTTTTGGTTCGGATGCCCCTGACGTTTTGGTAGTAAATTGTCAGGTAGTTCCGGGTAGTGGTAGAAGATCTCGTGGAACGGCGGTTTAATGCAGAGTGATGCAGGGCTGCGTTGAGGTTTGCTGACTGGATTGGAGTTGATTCGATGATGATGCTCCCGGGTCGATGCGCTGCGGGGGCTTCCAAAAATGTCTGGCGTTTGACTCTTGGTCAACAAATTCGAGGAACTGTATCCCTTGGGGCCTGGTAGCGGGATCCATCGCTTTGAATTTGTGGCCTTTATTAACTCCAACCTTGAAAGACACAATTGAAAGCATAGATAATGGCTTTCCTCGAGGAACTAGTGATTTTGCCACGAGATCGCTATTTTGTAGGCATTCTTTCGCTAGATTCAGCACGTCGCACAGTGCGTTGCTCCATAGACAAAAATCAAATTTCAAGTTATTTTATCCGGTGATAATAAGTATCCATAAGTGTTTATAGATAGCATCCGTTCGGGTGTTTTCAGCATCCTTTTCAACTAGTAAGGAGAGTGTCGAAACCAATCTATTCAATACAAATCTAAAAGAGAACATGGTTAAAGGTTGGTAAAGTATATTTGATGTAATAAAAACTCCAATTTTAGCATTGATTATGAGAAATCGGCACGTTGAATTGGCTATGAATTTAAACTTTTGAAATACTAACATGTAACTTCGATTATCGATTCAAAAAAAGTTCCACCGAGTTCCACTCTAAATCACGCACAGACATATTTCTTAGATTGTCCTCTAAGAGGTCTGAAAGATACAGCTGCCACTCCCTGCAACTCTTCGAGATTTTTGACTATTTTTAGGTATATTCCTTAACCAGCACAACTATGAAAATGAGTTGTTTGAGATATAAAATCCGAAAATTTTGCAACGCTGTGGTCTCGCCTCAACTTGACATTACACCATAGCAAATTTATGCTTAAAATAATATATTTTAATGGTTGTTTCCAAGATTTTATTAAAATTTTATAATAAAACCTGAAAAATTAAAAAATATGCGATTTTGTTTGCATATAGGCGTATAAGTCACTTTTGCAGCTACGTATAAGAAAAGACATATTTGCAAAACTTCTTGCATCATTATGAGCAATAAAAGTACTGATTGCAAAATTTTTCTTGGAAAATGATAAAATTAGCACCTAAGACAATTTTGTGATTATGCGTATATTATATGTCATTTATGCAAATTGTAGCTCTTTTGATCAGAAACCATTTTTCCATACCAAGGTGCTCAAATGGCTTGATCTTCCAGTTTTGATTTTTGTCCCGCATCTTCATACATTCAACGCACTGTGCGTCGTTCTCAGAGACTTCTGGTGAAATTCTCGTCAGTTACAACCAAAATTTATCGTCAGGGCTTGAGGTTGACTCACTTAACACATTGCTCTATGATTGGCCAGTGCCATAGAAGATCGTCTGGGCCTAGATAGCCGCAGCGGTAAACGCGCAGCTATTCAGCAAGACCAAGCTGAGGGTCGTGGGTTCGAATCCCACCGGTCGAGGATCTTTTCGGGTTGGAAATTTTCTCGACTTCCCAGGGCATAAAGTATCATCGTACCTGCCAAACGATATACGCATGCAAAAATGGTCAATGGCATAGTAAGCTCTCAGTTAATAACTGTGGATAATAAGCTGAGAAGCAGGCTCTGTTCCAGTGGGGACGTAACGCCAGAAAGAAGATCAGAAGATCTTCGGTGGATGTTCCGTCGACCCGTCATCGCGCATTCGCTTAGGTGTTGCATGATAGTTGAATTGGAAATGCCGAGGAACTGAAGAAAGGACTGCAAGGGATAATTTGTTGAAGCCGCCTTGCATTTCCTGCTTCAGCTCGCCGATAAGATTTTCTTTTATTTCCGTTTTCAAGTCTTCGACCATCTTTACATACCAGATCCTTGAGTTCCAAAGTGGCAGCGTTTGTCGACGTCATAGCGTTTTTGAAGCGGGCGCTCTTCATCAGATCGTAGCAACCTCTGCCGAACCAAAACACAGCTGGGTTACCGCAAATCTCGCTGTAAAAAGAGTCCGACACTTTAGCGCATTTATAATGGAAAGTTGCTTTGCTAAATCCACTACAAACAACTTCCGGAGCATTCATCATTACTGCGCAGCTGTTGCAGATTTCCATCATCTCTTCAAACGGTCGATTTAAATCGGCGGACTAAAAGCACAGAATCGTCACCCAAGCGTTACCACACTAAGCAGATCAATACTGCCCATAACTGCATATTTGTAACATTCGACAAACGTAGGCATTGAGTAAATGGAATACCTTCTTCTTCTTATTGGCATTAACGTCCTCACAGAATAGTCGACAGAACTGGCAACACTGGTGGTTACAGACGCCGAAATTTCGTTTCTCAATCTTTCTACTTACAAAGCTGTCGGTGAAGTTTGGAATGTTTACCTTGGCAATCTTGAACGTCGGCAGAGAAAAATGATGAAGTTGCAGCGATGCTCCAATTGATGAAATTTGGGTTCGGTTGTCTATGCGGGTTTGGTGGGAATTCGAACTGCAGAGCGAGATGAGTTTGAAGCGATAGTTAGTTGCTGGCAGGAGCAATGGGTGATTGTTGATGTTTTGGTGAACGACGAAATGCACGGGGCTTGCAAGAGCAGTGCAGGTTTTTGAACTCAAGGCCATTAACGTATATTCCTGTGGAGAATATTGCAGAGGATGTATGAACACCCTTTCACTTCTTAATCGGAAGGGCAGGAGAATATGTACCTCCGTTTTCACCAAATCTACAACCATTCAAAACAGGACAGTTGCGAAAAGCTCAACATTATGCAAAGCATTTCTGGGATCAGTGGAAAAAGTTATAATTGCCAACTTTTATCAAGAGGTGTAAATGGACTGGTAAAACCATTCCGTTGAAACCCTTTTTTCCTTCTTGCCCCAGTTCGAAAAACTCATATCAACCGATTTTCGTTCGTGTGTCTGAGTAACATAAAGTATTGATCCTACCTGACTTGGAGCTGCAGATTAACCGTGCGGGAAAAGATTGGCCGGGTTCGAGTGATTAATAAGGGGCCCAGATAGCCGTAGCGGTAAACGCGCAGCTATTCAGCATGACCAAGCTGAGGGTCGTGGGTTCGAATCCCACCGGTCGAGGATCTTTTCGTAAAGGAAATTTTCTCGACTTCCCTGGGCATAGAGTATCTTCGTACCTCCCACACGATATACACATGCAATAATGGTCAATTGGCACTGAAAGCTCTCAGTTAATAATTGTGGAAGTGCTCATAAGAACAGCTGAGAAGCAGGCTCTGTCCCAGTTGGGACGAAATACTAGAAGGAATAAGAAGAAGTGATTAATTAGAACACAACAAAAAACAGCTAAGTAGTGCAGCAGAGTTCAACACATCATTGCAGAGTTTGACACATCATTGCATTGTTTTACCTTAATTTAAACTTCGTAAAAAATAGGTAAGATTAATTGAAAATTATAAATGGCATCGTAAAATGAGGTTTTAAATAAATTGAAATAAGGTACCCCGGGGCAAGTGGGACATAAAAAAACGATAGTTAAAACAGATTGTTCAATATAGTTTGAAAATGTCAATATTTTGCAAATCCAATGACACGTCACATTCTGGCAACATATTTACTGGTGTGTGCATGAATTTGATCGAATAATTTCGAAATTGTAAAAACCTTAGAAAAAGATGGACAATGAGGCATTGGACGCAGTTACCTCGCTAAACGGGGCAAGTGGGACACATCCAGTTTCATGCGTCAAACCACATCAGTAAGTCAACCATTGCAATAATAGGATTGATAAATCATAGATTTACAATTTTGAGTATATATTTGATGTACATAAGGGATCAACCATAACATACGTAACGTTTTAGGAAGAAAACGTAAATGTAAGGTCATGTCACATCGCATTTAATTTTAACTGAAAATTCCTCACTAATAGCGTAAAGAGATATATAACATGTTTAAAAATATCATTTATAAGTTATCAATCGAAATGCAGCACGTAAACTTTCAATAATTGACGAATTTTTAAATATTTTATTATTATTTGTTATGACTGTTATGCATTGCCTTTATGGGATGAAACTGTTTTCTGCAACTACTGAATTTGATAGAAATATCAAATAAAGTTCAATAAAAATAGTACAGTAATCGTTCTCATGATGTATTTTTAATTTTATCTATATATTCGTTCAATTTTAAATTCATATTTCAAAAATAAAAAAAAGAAAAAATAAATAGTTAAATTAGTAACTTTTTCTCCAATTTCAACCATTACGTAATGTAAGATTGATTTTTGTTTTGATAAAAATCATTCATTTGAATGTTTTAGTGCTACTCTCTAGGAAAATGTTTGAAACGTGCAGAAAAAGTTTTGATTCTGGTGCTGGTTTCGATAGGTCCCACTTACCCCGGATATACAGATATTTTGGGGTAGGTTAGACTATAGTAATTTTCATATGAAATGAAAACAAAAAACCTGTTTTTCGTAAGCAGCTTGTAACAATACTTAAAGTTGTAGCTTACCGATGGTAATTCGATTTATAGTACAATTATTTTTTGCGAACCAATGCAGAACGTGAATCGTGTCACAATTTATCATGCAAGTTGAAAATGGTGCTGAGCTGACAACTGTTACATGGAGCACATGGTATTAAAAATAACAATATTTTTTGTACTAAATATATTCCTTATTATTGTATCTTCAACTTCCTAGAAGAATACCCCCGAGAAAAACTTTTCCTAAACGAGCTATAACGGAATGTCCCACTTGCCCCGGATTCTCACTTGCCCCGGGGTACCTTATTTGAACAAATTTTAAGTGCTCACTTACCGTTTGATTCATTACGGATACCGTAAAACGGGGTAACTTGATAATGCGGGTAACTTTGATAGTGCGAGACCCCCAACATACTAAACGAATTAACGAAGTTTCTGTCAATTAGTTAAGAAAAACGAATGCAAAAGTAAAGAGTATTAATATGACACTTCATGTCAAAGCTATTTTCGTTGGAATCAAGTGCATTTGAGGATTTTTATGCAAACATTAATAATTTACAAGATTTTAGCATTTTTGCAAAGCTTACAAACAATCTGTTCTACGACCACTATTTGATAAAGTAATAATGAGTTCGTCACTTACCCATGATAGCCTAGTTATAGTAGAACATGAATTCGGTCTCAAATCTCTTAGCGAAAACCATTTTTACAAACTGGGACCATATTTGTAATCTAAGTCAGAAATTTCCATATAGCGTTAAACGCCTAGAGGTATGCAACGCCCTATAAATGTTCCATAATTCGTTCAATCTTGTTCGATTCATACTCCATTATCAAAGTTACCCCAAAACAGAAAACCGACTTTCGATTATATGAAAAATTATATATCCATTCACAATAAATCTTTTGGCAATCTATCAAGTGCAATCGATAGCTAGGATGTCAGTACTTGTTTTAAAAATATAAATTGTAATTCTTTGAAACAGCATGCATAAATATTGAAGATTTCTTCGAAAAAAACTATCAAAGTTACCCCGTTTTACGGTACTTAAGGCCTTAGTGAAGTATAAGTCAGCATAGAGCATACAAAATAAATCATTCTGTATGATTTCTCAGCGTTATCGAGCATCGGAAACCCTTAACTATCGTATGGTAGGTGTTCGTGAACGTCACGAATGGAGAACGACCGCGCCATCTGTTTCTGAGCAGCAAAAAGTAATCGATGAATCACCCCCTGTTTGTCGATGAGATAAACGCCCAAAAGTGTGAGAAAGGGATCTACCGTGAAGGTCCCATACTCTGCGCACTTAAGGCTTTTCAAATTTAAAACAGCTGTAATTAATTGAAAACAGAGCACAATACTCTGAAATTTTGGGAGAAAATACTTATTGATCTTATGTATAAGGAAAAAATATAAAAGCATCACTTAGTAATGATTTTTATCGCAAATTTTTATTTTTTCTCATGGGTGTCCGTGTTCCTAACTCTGCGCACTCATTTTTGCAATGCTCCTTATTCTGCGCATTTAGGTTCCTAACTCTGCTCACTCGATAAATTCTTTATAACAGCTGAAGTATTTTACTAAAAGCATTACTAGCATTTAAACTCTGAATTAATCTTCATTTTCTTTCTTTATACGGCTTTACGTCCCCAGTCGAGCGTGGAATGTCTCTAACATAGAAGTTTACTAGGTGAAGTGAATTTTATCTATAATTCAATCCAACTCTCAAAATAATCGAAATCATCATATGATTTCCAAAACATGTAATAAACTTAGCTTTCTAAAATCTAAACCAACATACAAAAAGGGTACAAACTACGTCTTTTTTGCGTTCACCCTTGGCGTGTAAAGGACAATTAGCTTTGACTGTTTATGTAGTTTCACTAGAAACTATGAAAACCAAATTTTCTTTGGTTCAGTTCGGGTCCGGGTTTGGTATTAAATAATTTTCCCAGATTCGGGTCGGATCCGGGTTTGAAGAAAATAAATAAGAACCTGGTACTGGTTTGTTATATGTGAAACCCGAACATTTCTGCTAAATACGAAGAGTAGTTTAAGCGAAAGGGTATATTCATTCTTAATGTATTGTTCATCACTCAATCGAGAAGTATCGCCGCCCTGTATAAGCGTGACGTAATTATTGAGCGATTCCTATTGCAGATCAATAACAGTATGTACTTTCTTGGCGTTTCAATATAGCAAAGACGATTAAAACCTCAATGCTCCATTACTCGATATTGATTCATGAAACTATACAAAAAATCTAAATTATTTTATTGCATGGTTAGGGAGCATTCAAAAGCTACGTCCATCGTTGAGGGGATGAGGAGGATAGAAAAATGTGACAATGCATGCATTAGGTACTGTAAAAATCGCGACAGGGGATTGAGGGAATGGAGTGTAGGAATCCTTAAAATATGATGGACGTCATTTTTTAATCTTCCCTTACTATGAGGGTCCTTCAAATAATTTCCCAAAGCATTTCTATTCCATATTTCGATGGTATCGACAATTCGATGGTTCCCTTCAATATCGACCTCTGGAGGGTTGATTGTATGTTGAAAATAACGTTTTATAACTGCTGCGCATAGTAAGGAACATAGTTGAAAAATGGTTCCTTATTATGCGCACTTAAGAAGAATAAGAAAATGAAGAGAAAATAAGTTGCATTTTACCAGTGATGATTGCTCGATAAATAAACTAGTGCCTACATACTAAAAATTTGAATTATATTCTCTTTAATTTGCTTCAAATGACTTAAGTGATGAGGTACTCCCTTAGCATTTTTGCTAACGGGCAGTCAATTTGGACGTTTTTCAATATTTTTAAAGCTATTTTATTTTTTATTAAAGTAATAAACGTAAATTTGACAAGAAAATTCTTCGCGTGCTTTTTTATTACTATTGTAGCAATATATCAAAAAACAAATTTTAAACAAAAATTAAGTATTTTACCAGATTTTGGTGGATTTTGGTAAAAGTGCGCAGAGTTAGGAGCTGCGCAGAGTTAGGGACCCTCACGGTACAAGTGTGAGAAAGGGATCTACCAATGAAGGTGCAATGGCGTTGTACCTTCTTCCGCCTCATCTTGGGTATAAAAGATGGACTGACACAAGGTAAAGCCCTCTTTCTGCTGCAACACCGTGTGACGTCAGAGAAGTGGACTACCCAATATACCGTACAAGTTTTTTGAATCAGAGTATTAAGAGATAAATTTGTAACGTTGAATTGATAATTATATTAAGTGAGAATTAAATGAAGACAGTTTTGTATGAAGTAATCGTGTGTGTTTTAAGAACTGTCTTGCTACTCTACGAGACCCAACTGTTAGTGTTCGACTCTCTACACCAGTTCATGCCTGGTTTGTGACCGTTAGTGCCTGATTCCGGAACGGTAGAACCGCTGCTCTCCCCTGATCTAACATATGGTCCTTCGAGCCGGATAGCGTCGAACCTCCGCTATCCCGACAACTAGTGATTCTATATCCGCCATCTTCAACATCGCTGGCGAATCCCTGCACTTCAATCGCTCAACCGCCATCATCGTCCTTAAGTGTCCTGGATTACCCATGCCATTCCGTCGAGGAAGTACGTCTCCGGACAGCTGAGCATCCCGCATTTAATTTAATACAAGGCACCACAATTGCCTTGATAAGGTAATTGTAATTCCTATCGCTTAAGCTACCGTTTTGTGTAGGCTACGCTGGTCTCAAACTTACAGATCCACTTCTACGTCATCACTCTACCATGCCTACCGAGCGCCGAATCAAGACCCTCAAGCTTCGGCAGAAGAGCATCATCACTTCCTTCAACCTCATCAAGTCATTCGTCGATGGATATGATGAAGAAACCCAGGTCGACGAAGTCCCTGTCCGGTTAGAACATCTTTCCAAGCTGTGGGCTGACACCGTTCAAAGTGAGCTGGAAACCTTGGACGAGTCGGCTCTCGAAATCCATCTACAAGAGCGAACTGTTCTCGAGTCTACCTACTATCGCGTCAAGAGCTTCCTGTTGGCGCACAATAAGGCAGAACTGAATCAAAGCTTCTCCAACACTACGCATGCTTCCGGCGGCATCGCAGGTGCGGTTGCCCGATGTCAAGTTACCTGTCTTCGACGGACAGCTGGAGAATTGGTTGAACTTCCACGATTTGTTTTTATCGCTAGTACATTCGTCAGGAGAACTCTCGAACATACAGAAGTTCTATTATCTGCGATCCTCGTTATCGAATGCTGCTCTACAACTCATCCAGACGATCCCCATAAGCGCCAACAACTACCCGGTGGCCTGGAATCTACTGCTTGATCACACTCAAAACCTCGCTCGGCTCAAGCAATCTTACGTAGACAACCTGTTCGAATTCACCGCACTGAAACGAGAATCGTCCACCGAACTACACAGCCTGGTTGAAAAATTCGAAGCAAACGTTAAGGTTCTACAGCAACTGGGAGAACGAATCGAGCATTGGGATATACTGCTAGTTCGCATGCTCAGCATTCGACTCGATCCAACGACCAGAAGAGACTGGGAGGAGCACTCTTCATCCCTACAAACAGTCACATTCAAGGATTTAACTTCATTCATTCAGCGCCGTGTAACCGTTCTTCAATCGATTCAGCCAAAATCCATTGAAGCTTCACTCTTCTCGCAACAACAGAAAAAATCAACACAACGACCCGTCACAAGCCACGGAGCGAGCCAAACAAACAACCGAACATGCATTATCTGCTCAGAGCACCACCCACTCTACCTATGCGAGCGTTTTTCCCACCTTTCGATTGCCGAAAAAGAGAGCGAAGTCAACCATCATCAACTAGGGCAAGTGTACCATTAGTAGTGCACCTAAGGGAAAACTGCTAAAACACGGTGTTAAGATCATGAAATATATGATTTTAACGTATCATTCGGTAGATCTCAAATCCTTCTATCATTCAAATGTATAAAAATCACGATTCATTTGAAATTTCCCTGCAAAAAGCCTTGCACCAATAATAGGAACACTGTTCCTTTAGTGGAGGTATATTATAAGGATGGTTCCTTTAGTGGCGCAAACCATTGATTTCTTATGGGACCCTCCACTATGGGTACTGATGCACCACTATAGGTGCAAAGGAGCAAAAAAATTAAGCAAAATAATTGTTTTAAATAGTTTTACGGTTAAACTTCATGAATATTATTCGATTACTTGTATCATTTTCGCATCGTACATAATACAAACATATCACATAATCATTTATTAGCGCGAAACATGCCAAAACACACTACCTCCACTATTGGAGCTACCTCCACTAAGGGAGCGTTTGCCCTATGTCGAAACTGTCTGCGACAGGGTCATCAATCAGCGAATTGTTTATCTTCTTCTTCCTGTCGTAAGTGTAGAGGACGACACCACACTCAACTCTGCACGAATACATTACCATCGAATCCATCAATGCCTGTGAGTCTCCAGCAACCAAACGCATCGCCACTCCCTTTGTCAAACAATGCATCGATCACTTCAGCTACAGCATCAGTGAACGATACGATCAGCTGTGCATCTGCTGGTCACATACAATCAACCATTCTACTAGCCACAGCAATCATCTCAGTCATCGACGACAACGGCACCGAACACGTCGGTCGAGCGCTACTCGACTCGGGAAGCGAATGCTGTTTCGTGACCGAACGCATCATCGCACCACGAACACGAATCTCCCAACCCATCACTGGAATAGAGCTTAGTGACATTTGAACACACGTAGACTAGCATACGTTCGTCATACACAGTTTGTTTTTGTTTTCCTCAAAGAAACTTGCACACGCTTTCCAGACTCATCAAAATGCATATGGAAATATTACCCAATTTGAAAAATTTACACCCGGATTCTGGGTGTTTTTCGAGACAGAGTGCATATTGTTTTCCTCTAAGGTTCACAACTACATCTACACTAGGGCACCCATACCATTGGGCGTGATAACCACTATAGGGCAATCAACAACCCAGGCAAAATTCAAATTTGTCACTCGCATCCGTTCGAAAGTTGGCAACTATTCCACCAACGTCCAATTTCTTGTATTACCGAACGTGACCATCGACTTACCAGCAACTAGAGTCGATACATCATCTTGGGATCTACCACCTGGAATTACGCTGGCTGATCCATCATTTGCCAGCTCCAGCACTGTCAACATGATCATCGGAGCTGAGATCTTCTTTGAGCTTTTCAGGATCCCAGGAAGAATTCCACTTGGCGATAATCTTCCCGTGCTCATCAACTCTGCGTTCGGCTGGGTTGTGTGTGGAAAGGTTAGCAACAACCCATCAACTCCTATCGATGCTCATCTGGCAATCATCCAGCCGAAAGATCCACGAGAAATCTGCACACCGATTCAAAACAACGTCATCGTTCAGCACATTCTACCCCCATGCTCTATGCTCGACCACTTGGACCAACTAAGCATCGATCGTTTACCAGCTGAGTCACGACAGCCTACCAACTACCCCGTACACTGTAAGCGACAGTCATCCACAATGAAAAAGTTGAACGAGCAACAATCGATGGAGTATTCCCAAACGTACATCGGTTTTGAATTCTCAAACTCCGCAACTCAAACTATCAACCGGGACACACGACGTCATCACTGCAATCATAAATCCCACTAGCATCCAGACTACTTCATCAGTAGACAATGGAAACGATTACGTCCGGAGAAAACCAAGCATTGTCGAACAGAAATTCATCATAGTCGACATCTTTCGCTGCATTCCATCACAGGGGCCAGAGGACGGTCGCAACGTCATTTGCACTGTACCGCCGGCAACCGGGATCATGAAGATCAACCCATGCATCGAAGATCAACAAATTCACCAAGGCTACTATCTTCAGCGGACATCAACGATCGTCATCCAATTTCCATCCAAACAATCATCAATGGACCAATCCAAAACATCAGAAGTTTAGGTCGCCTTTCAGGAATTCATCACGCCATTCATACGGCTTCTTCGAGTACCTACAAATAGAAAAATAAAGGCCTTCTTTTGAGAAGGACATGGTAAGCACCTGTCCAAACCCTTTAAATCAAGCGAAACCCGCTACCGGGTCTTAATCTTTACAGCATCAACCAAAACAAATCATCCTTCACCAAGCTTCGTCGATTGCGTTGACAGAACTACTGTCAACTGTCAGAAACGCTGTTTCTGAAGGGGCCAGTATGTTCGTGAACGTCACGAATGGAGAACGACCGCGGCATCTGTTTCTGAGCAGCAAAAAGTAATCGATGAATCACCCCCTGTTCGTCGATGAGATAAATATGTAACGTTGAATTAATAATTATATTAAGTGAGAATTAAATGAAGACAGTTTTGTATGAAGTAATCGTGTGTGTTTTAAGAACTTTCTCGCTACTCTACGAGACCCAACTGTTAGTGTTCGACTCTACACCAGTTCGTGCCTGGTTTGTGACCGTTAGTGCCTGATTCCGAAACGGTAGAACCGCTGCTCTCCCCTGATCTAACAGTAGGTAAAGAATACGTTTCTGCAACTTGAATAATTATAAATAAATCGAAATGGCCTTTTCATGATTCTTATTCCGGACGCTTCCTCACTTTTGACTCATATTCCGGACACTTTGATTCGAATTCCGGACATCTCATGGAAATCATTGATAGAAAAGTCAAACCATCAGTTGAAATCGTCAAGCCGCTAGAGAGATGTCTAAGGCAGTTGGACATTATAAGTTCGCATAGATTTTTATAGAAAAAGCTTATTAAAACGAGCCTCGAAAGTGAGAACTTTTGAACAGCAAAAATTGAAACATTTCGTGTAAAATGTTTCTCATACAAAGTAGAGTGTCCGGAATTTGAAGCTGTCCATAATATGATTCAAAACAGTATATTTTATATGTGACAACCTAATCGTAACTAACTCACTAACTCGAATCATTGATTTTTTTTGTGTACGATCGCGCATTTAAAATAAAGTAGCTCATTGACGGTTTTATCGTTCAACTTGAAGTTGCGCACCTTGCCCCCGCCAAACCATCCTTCTCCGCCTTGGACACGTAATGGGTTGAACTGAAATTGTCTCTCTGCATTTTTTAAGGCCGCACGGGACGTCATCATAATCACCCTATCCATTCCAAGAAGCAAATCCCAAGAACCACTTCATATATCGATGCGAAAATGTATCACTATGATTCTATATATGTAGTGCACAACCTAATACATTTTCAGCTTCATCGGTTCACTAAAACTCGAGATTTGCTTTCACAAAGTTTTGATGATTATTGCTAGAGTGAGACGAAAGATACGGAAAATAACACGGTCTCCCGTGTCGCCTTAATCGTTATAAAACAAAAAAAAAAATCAAACTGCAAATAAGGGTTCATTCACATATTTCATAACGCTGAAAATGGCTGTTTTTGACACCCACCCACCCCCTCGTAACGATTTTTTTTATGGATATTATTCTAATTTTGTAAGAAGTGTAACCTCATGAGGACACCCACACACCCCCTTTAGCGTTATGAAATTTGTGAATGAACCCTACACCCATATCTGTCATTTCGGCTCTCCGTTTTGTGGTCGCTCACTTCAGTATAAATTTCGTCCATAGTTTATTACGATGTGTTTCTGAAGAAAGAAAAGCCAATAAAACAAAACCAAGATGTTGTTATTTGATCGAGAAAAATAAAATAATATGTTGCCATACTTTCAATCAGTTAGCACACATCTTCAGCATTCTCAGATGATCGGCAGTCGGCTCGTGCTTATGGAATATTTTTCCGCCTCAATTTGGACCATCCACATGAGTTATTGGTAAATCAAAGGCCGCGTGGAATATTTCATTCGTGACCATTATACATATGCTCTCTGAATGCAGGGCATGTGTCATTGCTCCAGTAAACTTTCAACCATCGAAAAGATGAAAGCTGATTTGGATGCATTACAAGTGTCATACAATGTATTTTCGTTGCATTTTAACATCGGGCATGCATGTGCAATGAAAGCCAACAAATGGTTACCACTGTCTTGACAACTTTCTACTTGCGGAGCAATATGCGTACGAATTTCAATGCCCGTGAAAAGGTAATTGAGTTTATTTGGAAGATTTTTTCAATTAAATTAACTGCTCTTGATTGACATCCATCAAGACTTTTTTGTCGCAAAAAAAGCACACACATTTTCATATATTATTTTGGTTTTTATTCGATTTTGATGCACAATGCACAACTTAAAAAAAGTATTCTAGATTTAAATTTTGAATGTATATCGTCTTTGTGCATCCAAAGTTATTTAGGATTATCTTGGGTTGCAATCAATTTGTGAGGGATCCTTCATGAGCTACCTCGAGGTTTTCTCAAACAATTTTTCAAAAATTCCACTGAATAGTCCAAAAACTCCATTTATGACGCATCTGAAAATTTCTCAAACAACAACATCAAATATTAGCTCTTAGATTTCTTCAGAAAGTTCACTAGACATTTTTCTGGGGATTGTTTCAGGGGTACTAGAAATCGTTTGGTATCAAATCTTAAATTATATTCTCAAGAATTACCCAACTCTCTTTTTTGAATAGTTAATCATTTGCACGCAGGGCCAATTAAAGAGCTATTTGGTTGCTTGGGTACTGCCGTAAACAGTAGCGTAGCGGTGGGTGCGGTCCCAGATTTCTAGGGGCCCCAAAATCGTGAACAAAATTCATCATAGCATTGGAAATTCCTCTACCACTGAACTAATATGTAAACCATGAATGCAAATTCCAATTTAAAAGATGCCTGAATTAATAATTTGTAGGGGCCCCTGATCAAGTAGTATATGTGATATGGGTCCGTATATTTCAAACACAATTTTAATTTTGCAAAACAGTTAATTGAATCGCATTGCCTGCAAAGTGATGTTTGGGTACACAGTAAAATACATTATTCAAATAAACAAACCTGCATATTGGGGGCCCCAAAAATCGTATTCTTATTTAGTCCAATGTTCACTTGTTGTTTTGTGTGGTGTCTAATACTTGGAATGGTTCCAACAAGAATTGAAGCATATGCGAGTTTAAGGACTTCTTTAAGAATTTATTGCTAAATTATCTAATAGTAGAACGAGAAAGCTGGAGGTTCAACAACAAAAAAAACGATAGAGTCAAGTGATGTAAGCACATATGCATCAATCCATGTCTAACAAAGCTGTCTGAGATCTTCTGGTACACATTAAGAATACATACTTGAGGATAACCCAAAAAGGATACACAGTGTAACACAAATTACATTTTTGCGTGTCTCATAGATCAAATTACAGTAGATTTTCCACTACTCGATGTTCTATAACTCGATATATTCTATAACTCGAAGAATTTTGCGGTCCCTTCAAATTCCCATACATCATGCTCTCCGATATTTCTATAACTCGATGTCTCCATTAGTCGATGCCACGTGGGAGGAAAATTTCCTTCCATAACTCGATATCCATCTAAAAACCCTTGTTATATAGGGAGACATGGACCATTTCTGGTTTGGCAGTGAATAAAGGACTTGCAAGTTGTAATAAAAGTTTAAAGACATAAAAATAAAAAATAAAATTTTAGTAAAAATAAGGGATTTTTCAAACATTTTGAAAAAAGTGTCTAAAGATATTTTTTTCAAAATGCTATCAACAAAATGATATTGTTTGCTTGCAGAAGTGATCATTAAAGTATTGGAAATTTGATCCTTTGATTTTAAAATTTTTGGTATTGGTATGTTCTATAACTCAATAATTCTGTAAGTCAATGGTCCCTTGAATATCGAGTTATGGAGAGTCGACTAACAAACATGACATTTTTGCGTGTCTCAAAGATCAAATTATGTGTCTCTAGTAGATTTGGGGTTGCTGTATCTGATGTCGTTCTCAGAAATGTTCTAGCAAGTCACATTTTTTAGCTACAGGTCGTCAAAGTTGTATAAAACACTGTTTTCATTCATGTTTACCTGAAACTTAATGCATGATTTAACAAACTTTTTTTGTGATCTAATCCACCAAGCATGCAATATACATATGACTTTAGCTTTTTATTCCAATTTAAGATTTCTTCTCGAAAAAATATATAAAAAACTCATCAATTTGAATTATAACTACAGAGACATAATTAAATCATGCTGCTACAAATCATGTTGACAGTAAACTAGAGTGCACAATGCAATCCTAGCGCATAGGATTTGTGAGACACCTTAGCGTTATTGAGCGGTTCCACGCCAAATCGGTAAACGATGAAACTCGACTACCTTGGATTCAAATGGAATTTTGCACATAGTTTCGATATTATAGAATAGGTTTTTTCCACTGGTGGAGAGACCATTTAAAATCAAGAGTAACTTCTGATGGCTAAGTATTTTTAGCATCACCATTTAAAAAAAAATGTACCTCGGAAACTGTTTGTAATAGAGAAAAAGTGTCTGAGGAGGGATGGTAGACAATCAAATAGGCTTTGTAAAAAAATATACACTGAAAAAAATACTTTTATTTTCATGAAAAAAATCGAAATTAAACCTTAAAACACAAATTGCAAAAATTAGGTATCTTCGATTTTTTTTTCAAATTTTTTCTGTAAAATTTCAATGTAAAACCAGATGTTTTAAGCACAGTTTCAACATGGTGCGATCTAAAATAAAAAAGTTTTTCTAAGAGCAACTTTTGGTGCATTTTTGAAAATTCAATTTCTGGCCGTAGAAAAGACGTTTTGATGCTGTTATATGATTCGTCATCCAAAAACTATTCAAAATGCTAATAACAATGATCTTCCTAAAACTAGCTGTTTTAAAGATATTTAGGATTCAATTATATTAATATCATAAAACTTAAGAAAATACGCCCGTTTCATAAGTTACTCCAGATGCTCCACCAACAATGTTACGGTTATCTCTTTCCACATTAATATCCCATGTTTTAAGGGCAGTTTCAACATGGTGCAATTTAAAATAATTTTTTTTGTAAGGGCAACTTTTGGTGTATTTCTGAAAATTCAATTTCTGGTTATGGAAAAGGCGTTTTGATGCTGCAATATGATTTTTTATCCAAAAACAATTCAAAATTCTAATATCAATGATCTTCCCATAAGTTACCGCTTCAAGATATTTGGGATTGAATTACATTATTATCATAAAACTTAAGAAAATACGCCCGTTTCTTACATTATTCCAGATGCTCCATCAACAATGTTACGTTAATCTCTTCCCACATTAATATCCCATGGGTTGCAAAATGGTGAGTCGACAACCAGGAAGGAGCGTCCAACATAGCTCTGGTCCTCACAAGCCCCTACCTCACGCTTCCACGGGTCTAACGATGACAAAGACCGCCAGCTAAGGGTTGCGTACTTAGCTGGTAGTGCAACCTGGGCACTGTTGTCCTTCTGACATCAGCTAGAGTGAGGAGGTGCCAGGTGGGAGCTTGGGATTTTTACCCTTTCCAAGCGAAACTCATACATACAGCCGTATGGAATACCACCTTTAGTACTTCCTTCGGGAGGTGGCCGAGCGTCTGGTCCATCTGACCAGGGGCTCAAGCATGGTCTACCTAGGATGTGGCGGGGGTTCATCAGTGGGCTCTGGTGAATCTCTACAAAAACCACAGATCTGCAAGTAGCCCTGAACAAGTGACCTGGTACCGCTTTCAAAGTACCTTAGCCCTCTGGAGTGCCAACCGGCACATCAGGATGGATGCCAGTAAAATCCTGATTATGGTATACTGGTCACGGCGCAGAACAACGGACAGGACACGGATTACGGATTACACACCACATTGCGACACAGAGCTGACAGTCGTGTTATTCTATTCCCCGAGTAAGGATGGGTGATACCAACTTGAAACGGCGAGTAGGCTAATGGTGCGATTGCCCCCGTCCCGGTAAAACCTTGGCAGGCCTCTGAATACGTTCGGATCCCGTCCATCTTAAGTGATGAGTACTAGGCTCGGATGACTAAACCCCGATCTACGCCGATCCGGCTCTGAACACGATTCTCATAAGGGATCGTGTCAACCCTTGCATGGCCTCCCTGCTTGCAAAGATAACCATGGGATCATGAAAGGCGACTACGTACGGCGGGAAATGATAGCGGCCCAGAGGGGGGACCCTGAAGAATGGAAGAGAGTATAATTGAGATCGAAGAAGGCGCGGCGAACCCTTTCGCTAAAGGTGGCTTAGTACGGTTACCACCATCGCAACTAGGGCAACAGCAGCGCAATCAGGAGGAGCAGCAGGTACAGCGACAGCTTCAACAGCAGCAGCAGCAGCTTCAACAGCAGCAGCAGCAGCAGCCTCGAGAGCAGCAGCAACAGCTTCAGCAGCAGCAACAGGCTCAGCTCAGTGCATGGTCGAAGGTGCCAAAGCTACCGAGAGTTGTAGCAGCCAAGAAACTGGTGGACGAATTGCACGAGTTCGTCGATAAAAGAAGTAATGTGCACAAAGACATCAAGACTTTGGTGTTGAAGATCCAAGGAACCCTTGGACTAGCTGTCAAGGAATGGGCGGCCGTTGCACAGAAAGTGGAATCGACTGAGAAGGAGTTGTCGGCGGCCAAGACTGCCTTAAAAATAAGGCAAGTGCCGATTCAACAAACGGCGATGCCAATTACTTTTGCGAGGGAAACCAACGCAAAGAGAGACAAATCCCAGAGGACGGAGAGCGTGCCCTTCACACCGAAGAGGCCAAGAGCATCACCAGGAGATGCAAGACCGGGTGGTTCCAAGAAACACAAGGACACCCGCGTCAACGAGTCAGGCCCAGCGAACGCAGCAACCACTAAGGAAGGCAACGATACTCCATGGAAAATCGTCAAGGCAAAAAATTGGAAGACGAAAACCAAGAGCAGGTCCGAAAAACAAAGCCTCTTCAAGGGCCGGAAGAGAGGCGAGGCGCTTATAGTCAAGGCAAGCGATGACTCGTACGAGAAGGTTCTCCGTGCAATGCGGACAAACCCGGAGCTCGAACAGCTGGGTGCAGACGTGCGGAAAGTCAGGCGCACCCACACCGGAGATATGATCCTGGAGCTAAAACGAGACCCGATGGCCAGCAGCTCTTCCTACAAAGAGCTCGCCGAGAAAGCCATGGGTAATACGGTAGAAGTGAGAGCCGTGTGTCCGGAGGCAGTCCTTGAATGCAAGAACTTGGACGCAATCTCTACGGACGACGATGTAAGGGTTGCCATGAAAGAGCAGTGCAAGCTAGGAGAAGTGCAGATGCAGATCCGCATAAGGAAGGGGCCATCCGGAATGCTAATAGCATCAATTAGGCTTCCGATTGAAGCGGCCGTCAAGGCACTTAAAACGGAGAAGATTAAAGTAGGCTGGTCGGTATGTCCACTGAGCGTCTCTCAGAAACCGGAAGCATGCTATAGATGCCACGAGTACGGCCATCTGGCTAGATTCTGCAAGGGGCCTGACAGAGGTAATTTATGCAGAAGGTGCGGAGAAGAAGGCCACAAGGCGCAAGCCTGCCGGAAGCCTCCAAAGTGCATGATCTGCGCTAACGGACATAATAACAACCACGTTACAGGAGGCCTGCGATGCCCGGCCTTCATAAAGGCGACTGCTACCAAACCACAGTGGAGGTAATTCAAATTAACCTCAACCACTGTGACACAGCACAACACTTGCTGAGGCAATCTGTGGCGGAGTACAAGTGCGATGTGGCTATCATCTCGGAGCCATACCGTGTCCCGGCCCGCGATGGGAACTGGATAGCAGACAACGCAAAATCAGTGGCGATATGGACGGTGGGAAGATATCCTTTCCAAGAAGTGGTACATCGTGCAGATGGAGGCTTTGTTATAGCCAAAATTAACGGAGTCTTCTTCTGTAGCTGCTACGCACCCCCGCGATGGTCTATTGACCAGTTCAACGAGATGCTCGACAAGCTGACTGAAGAGCTCACAGACCGCAGACCAGTCGTCATAGCCGGCGATTTCAACGCGTGGGCCATAGAATGGGGCAGTCGCTTCACCAACTCAAGAGGGAGCAGTCTACTGGAGGCCTTGGCAAGGCTAAACGTCGATGTTGCCAACGATGGTACTACCAGCACATACCGTCGGGATGGTCGAGAGTCAGTTATCGACGTAACTTTCTGTAGCCCTGGGCTGTCAGGAAGTTTGAACTGGCGAGTGAGTGAGGAGTATACGCACAGTGACCACCAAGCGCTTCGAAACAATATTGGTAGCGGACGGCAGTTGGAAGCGCGTGCGATTCCATCAAAGGAGCGAAGGTGGAAAACGTCGCAGTTTGACAAGGAGGTGTTTGTTGAAGCGTTGAGATTGGAGCGCAATGCCCAGCACTTTACTGCGAATGAGTTGACAGCGGCATTAGCACGAGCGTGCGATGCAACCATGCAGAGGGAAGGTAAACCGCGACATGGTCGCCGCCCAGCTTATTGGTGGAACTCGACGATTGCCGATCTGCGTACAAGCTGCTTTCGGGCTAGGAGAATGATGCAGAGAGCCCGCAACGACGCTGAAAGAGCAGATCGAAGACCAGCGTACAAGGCGGCAAAAACCGCTCTCAACAGGGAAATCCGGCTCAGCAAGAAAGCCTGTCTGGAGGAGCTCTGTCGCAACGCCAATTCAAACCCGTGGGGTGACGCCTACAGAGTTGCAATGGCGAAGTTGAGGGGCCCAGCTGTACCACCCGATAGGTGTCCGGAGAAGATGAAGACCATCATTGAAGTGCTGTTCCCCCGGCACGATCCGACGAGCTGGCCGTCCACACCTTACGGAGCACAAGAGAACGACGAAGAAGAAGCCCAGATAACGAACGATGAGCTGATCGCGGTGGCAAAAGCCTTAAAAACCAGGAAGGCTCCGGGACCAGACGGTATCCCCAACGTAGCTCTGAAAGCAGCAATCCAAGAAAACCCGGATATGTTCAGGACCGTTCTGCAAAAATGTATCGAGGAGGGTAACTTCCCCGACATTTGGAAGCGACAAAAGCTGGTGCTGCTGCCTAAACCAGGCAAGCCTCCTGGAGATCCTTCAGCATATAGACCGATATGTCTGCTGGACACAGTTGGCAAAGTGCTGGAGCGAGTAATCCTGAACAGGCTTACGAAATACACGGAGGGAGAAAACGGCCTGTGCGACATGCAGTTCGGCTTCCGGAAAGGTAGATCCACCGTTGATGCCATCCGAACGGTCGTGGAAGCTATGGATACGGCGCGGAAGCAAAAGAGGAGAGGAAATCGGTACTGCGGTGTGGTCACTCTAGACGTAAAAAATGCCTTCAACAGTGCCAGTTGGGCTGCGATCGCCGAATCGCTGCACAGATTGGAGGTCCCCGAGTATCTTTGTAAGATTTTGAGGAGCTACTTTAAAAATCGTACACTGATCTACGAAACAGACGCTGGGAAAAGGTGCACGACAGTCACAGCGGGCGTCCCACAGGGTTCTATTCTTGGCCCGACTCTCTGGAACGCTATGTATAATGGAGTGTTGAAGCTGAGCTTCCCCCGGGGTGTGAAGATCGTCGGCTTCGCGGATGACGTGGTGCTCGTGGTCATCGGCGAATCACTAGAGGAAGTAGAGATACTTGCTTCCGAAGCAGTAGACACCGTGGAAGAATGGATGCGAGGAAAGAAGCTTGTGTTAGCCCATCACAAAACCGAAGTTGTGATGATAAGCAACCGGAAGGCAGTGCAGAAGGCGAGAATCTCGGTTAAACAGTGTACCATCGACTCAAAGCGGGAAGTCAGACACCTAGGAGTGATGATCGATGATCGGCTGAGCTTCAACAGCCATGTCGAATATACATGTGAGAGGGCCGTGAAGGTGATATCAGCTCTATCCCGGATCATGCCCAACAACTCAGCGATCAGCAGCAGCAAAAAGCGACTACTGGCGAGCGTGTCGACGTCGGTACTCAGATACGCTGGCCCCGTGTGGGTGACAGCACTGCAGACGAAGAGGAACCGCTCCCGGCTGAACAGTACGTTCAGACTGATGGCCATGCGTGTGGCGAGCGCGTATCGTACGATTTCATCGGAGGCAGTCTGTGTGATTGCAGGATTGATACCTATAAGCCTTCAACTCGAAGAGGACAGCGAGTGCTACAGGGACCGAAGCACGCGGGGAATTCGGAAAAGAGCCCGGGATGAAACCATGAGGAAATGGCAACAGCAGTGGGATAGCGCTGAGAACGGTAGATGGACCCACCGTCACGGAGAACACGGAGAAGTAAATTTCCACTTGACGCAGTTTTTGTCTGGTCATGGCTGTTTCAAGAAATACCTCAATAGGTTTGGACACGCAAGATCGCCGTTATGCACCGGGTGCGGCGATGCTGACGAAACCCCTGAGCACGTGGTCTTCGAATGTCCGCACTTCGAGCATGAGCGAGCCGAGATGACATCCGTCGTCGGCAATGACGTTAATGTGCACAATATCGTCCAACGAATGTGTGCCGACGAAGAGAAATGGGACGCGGTAAACACGACTATCGTTCAGATGATGTCTCTTTTACAACGAAGATGGCGAGAGGAGCAGCGGAACTCAACACAGCGGACAGCACATGGCTCTGAATCGTTTTGGCAGCCGGAATCGGCTTGGCGCTTGACAAGCCAGCCTGTTGAAGCGAGCATATGAAGGAGACCTACGGGCGCGACCGGAGTAGGCTAGATCCTCCGCCGGGGACTAGACCGAGTAGAGCGGGAGTAACGTAATATCGGTAATAAGTCGTCGAGGCGCCTGCAAACCGGAAGTCATCCTCCAACCGGAATTGCAGGACCGACCTCGGCACTTACCGACCAACATCGCGTCGGAGTAGGCTATGTCCTTCCGCCGGGGACTAGCCGAGTAGATCGCGAAACAGCTCCGGCAAATGGTCGTCGGGGCGCCTGTGAACCGGAAGTTTCCCTCCACCGGAATCGCAGGGCCGACCTCGGCATCTGCCCGGTCAGCTTCGGTGTAGGTTAAGTTCACCGTCGGGGACTAACTGAGTAGAACGCGTAGTTGCACCGGCAAATGGTCGTCGAGGCGCCTGTGAACCGGAAGTTTCTCTCCACCGGAATCGCAGAACCGACCTCGGCATCAGCCCGGAAAGCATCGGTTCGGGAGATCTTCCGCCGTCGGGGAAATCTTCGTCGGAGTAGGATAGATCCACCGTCGGGGACTATTCTGAGTAGTCCGTAGCGAGTCACCGGCTTAAGTCGTCGGGGCACCAGTGAACCGGAAGCCATCCTCCAACCGGAATCGCTGGATCGACCTCGGCACTTCACCGGTCAGCAGCAGTGAAGCGGGAACAAACGCGTAACGTTAACGGTTTCGGGAGACATTCCTACGTTAGGAACTCTCCGCTGGAGTAGGCTAGATCCACCGTCGGGGACTATGCCGAGTAGCGATCGTGACAACCACCAGTTTTGGGTCGTCGGGGCGCCAGTGAACCGGAAGCTACCCTCCAACCGGAATCGCTGGACCGACCTCGGCATCCAACTGGTCCAACCTGGAGAACTCGAGAATCGGCGGATTAGCAGCAGGCGCAAAAGTTGCGCAGGGCTCTGGCGAGATGCCAGCCCCAAACACGTCGCAGTAGAGCAACGAAGCGTAGCAATGACAGAAGCGGCAGTAGAAACATGGCCCTGGCGTGATGCCAGCAGTACGAAGAGAGCAAGGGAAGTACAGGAGCGTAAGAAGCAAGGAGCAGTGCAGTGGTTAGCACAATAGCCTCCCCCATGAAGTAATGCCAAGAGGCAGTTCCGGGGGGAATGGCTCGTGGGCGAAGGTGGACTTTAGTCGGTATAAAAGAGTCCGACACTCTGGCGCACGATGGACGAATTCGATGTGACTAGCCTCCATATCGAACGTGAAACGCTGGGTTAGTTCGTAAATGTAATTTACCACCTTCTAAAACTAAAAAAAAAAAAAAAAAAAAAAACATTAATATCCCATCTACTTTGAAACTGTGCTTTAACATCTGGTTTTACATTGAAATTATACAGAAAAAAATTTAAAAAAATCGAAGATACCTATTTTTGCAATTTGTGTTTTAAGGTTTAATTTCGATTTTTACATGAAAATAAAAGTATTTTTTTTTTCAGTGTATATTTTTTTTACAATGCCTATTTGATTGTCTACCATCCCTCCTCAGACACTATATCTCTATAACAAACGGTTTCCGAGGTACAATTTATTTTAAATGGTGGTGCCAAAAATACATACGCCCTTATCAGAGTTACTCTCGATTCTCTACGATCCCCAATTATATGAGATAATTTTCGTCTCATACCGTTTTGATTCATATTACGGACAGCTTCAAATTCTGGACACCAGGGATGGGAAATGTACTGTAGCAAACATTTACCACCTCGACATTCACATTTTTCTACACGACCATCAAAATCCAAAGCAAACCATGACAGTTCAAAACAAAAAAATATCACGGCTCTTCAAAACTGTAATCTTCTTCTTCCCAACGTTTTTCAAACCCGAATGCGAAATGACTCAAGCACAGTGGTGACGCGATTTTTGCGGTTTTCGGGGTTTTGCATTTTTGCTCGATAAAGGCAGCATTAAATTGAATTTGTTTATATGTATCGCAACGGAATGATTGTGCTCTTGCTATTAGCGCTAATAGATTTCAATTAGTTTAAAACACAAGCGAAATATTAGCGATTGAATTATTTAACATTTTTTCCAATCATTCACCTCGAGATGGCTGCCCGAAAACGGTCATAGAGGAGAGACAAAAACAGTCAAGCAGTGTGTGAACCGTTGGCAGCGAAACACCTGATGGTATTGATGCTGCTGCTGCTTTGTGTTTTGGTTGACTGGCAGAATCGATGAACTGTGGTAAATAGTGGTCACAGTTCCCAAGCCTGCCGGACACTCTCGTTTGTATGGGAAACATTTCACACGAAATGTTTCAATTTTCGCCGTCCAAAAGTTCTCATTTTCGAGGCTCGTTTTATTAGGTTTTTTCCATAAATATCATTGCAAATTTATAATGCCCAACTACCTTAGACGTCTCTTAAGTGGTTGAACGATTTCAATTGATGATTTGACTGTTCCATTAATGATTATCATGAGCTGTCCGTAATTCGAATCAAAGTGTCCGGAATATGAGGCAAAAGTGAGGGAGCGTCCGGAATAAGAATCATGAAAAGGTCACACGTTTTGATTTATTTAAAATTATTCAAGTTGCGGACGCGTATTCTTTACCCACCATCCGAAATTTAAGGGCTTCCGACGCTCGATAACGCTAAAAAATCATACAGAATGATTTATTTTGTATGGTCCAAGCTGGGTTATACTTCACTGAGGCCTTAAGTGTCCGTAAAATGAATCATATATACCGTTTTGATTCATATTACGGACACTTAAGGATTCAGTGAAGTATAACGCTCAAAAACGCATGTAAAATAAATCACTCCATATGATTCCTCTACGTTTTCGAACCTTCAAACCCATTAACTTTCGAATGGTGAGAGAAGATTTCGATTCCAAAACATGAATAATTTTAAATAAATAGAAATGTGAGGACTTTACATGATTCTGATTCCGGACGCTTCCTTACTTTTGCCTCATATTCCGGACACTTCGATTCGAATTGCGGACAGATCAAACAAATTATAAATAGAAAAGTCAAATTATCAAATGAAATCGTTAAACCACTAGAGAGACACCTAAGGAAGTTTGACATTATACATTTTCATAGATATCTATGGAAAATGCTTATTAAAACGAGCCTTGACAGTGAGAACTTTTGAACGGCAAAAACTGAAACATTTCGTGTGAAATGTTTCCCATACAAAGTAGAGTGTCCGGAATTTGAAGCTGTCCGTAATATGAATCAAAACGGTACTTAATACATCTGCGCAGTTTCATCCAAATCGAAATGGTACATGTCAGATTTCAGCATTTTATGGACGATTTCGCGTGGAACCGCTGTATTGGAGCAGCTGATTTAGCCCTAAAAAGTTTCTTTTCAGTAGATTTTCCATGTCTTATTGAATGATGGGTTGTAATCACTGAACTATGAAATATGCTTCGGAATGTTACGAGACTTCCTGGATAGATTTTGAACTTATTTTTCATTCTCAGATAACTTTCTATGTCTTTAACAATTTTACCAAAAACAAAAAAATCATCAAAATCATTTATTTTGTAATTCTTCTGAAATACCTTAGGATTACTTTAGAAAAAATCAACTTTTATGAATCTTTCCAGGAATTCCTCCTGAGAATCTTCAATTAACTTATACAGCAACAGTTCATATCATGCCCGTCCAACCTCTTTGAATCGTGGGTAAAATCGCAGTAACAGTTTTGTGCGGCGGTCCCTTTTAAAAATGCTCAAATATTCGCATGAAATTTGACGAATGTCAGTAAATGAAGCAACTTATTTTGTAGAAATAAAAAAACAGATAAATTCTGGCGAATTTTGAGAGAGTCCTTTCAGAAATCACATAATAATCTTGCACAGTATCCTGCTTTTTACGAGCGCTTACGGCTGTCGCAAACAGGCGCGCTTTCAGGTAGGGATCAGTCCATTTTATATTGAACCAAGCCAAACACCAAATCAACTGATCCCTACCACAAAGTGAGCAACTTAGCGGCAGCGATTAACGCTCGTAAAAAGCTTGATATGTTGAAGAGTCTTTCTCAGAAATTTGGGACCCTGTAATAATAATACCGAAGATTTTATATGAATTATACAAGAATTCCTGCTTAGATCCTGCTTAGGATTCTGTGAGACTCAGGACCCGGAATTTTAAAAGAATTGTGCCTAGGATTCTTTCTGAATTTTGCCTAATATTCATTTCGGAAATCTATCTTGAAATCTTTGGAAATGCTGTCCAGGATTCCATTTTTAACATTGGCAAAGAAAATTCTTGCTAGAAATCTATGGAATCCTGTTGAAGATTCTGTGAGAATCCTATCCATGTTATCAGCTAAGATCGTATCCAGAACTCATGGCAAATCCTGTCCAAGATTTCGTGAAAATCAAATCTATTTTTTATAATCCTGCCAAAGTTTCTATGTTCATCACTCTCAAGAATTGTCAAAATTATTCTATTATTCAGTGAAGTTAGATTTCAAAACATAGCCACATAGCAATATATTTTGTTAATTCTTCATTTATCGAAATTAGTAAATGGTAAAAATTGTTGTTGTTGCTTAACAGGCGTAATCTTATAAACTTGATTTTTTTTTCATTTTTTTTTATCCTCAAATTTATCTTCTCTAGTAAGATTAATTGCAAAATAATTTAAACTAGGAATAGTAACTGAATTTTGCCGATGGATTATCATGACAATATCAAATTCAGTATGGGGCCCAGATTGCCCAGATTGCCCAGTAAACGCGCAGCTATTCAGCAAGACCATGCTGAGGGTCATGGGTTCGAATCCCGCTGGTCGAGGATCTTTTCGTAAAGGAAATTTTCTCGATTCTCAGGGCATAGAGTATCCTCGTACCTGCCACACGTTATACACATGCAAAAATGGCAACTTTGGCATAGAAAGCTCTCAGTTAATAACTGTGGAAGTATTCATAACAACACTAATCTGAGAAGCAGGCTTCGTTCCAGTTGGGACGTAACGCCAGAATGAAAAAGAAGATGATGTGAACTAATTACTGACAACTAAGATGTGATTTTTGGCAAATAGTGATTTTTTTATTCTTTAACAACTTACTCATTCTTTCCTTGGACAAGTACACTTAAATCGAATGATTGATTTTCTTTTCAGAAACAGATTTTCAAAATTACATATATATTTTCTCATTCTCGATTACTATTGTCGCCGAGTCTGGATCAGAGATCATCGTAATGTTTCCTGTAGACCACGATGTTTGGATGGATGGATGATGCACGAATAGTTTTTAGGTTTTATGATGATTGACAATGTTTGTAGAAAAGTAATTGTGATTGTATTGTATTTATTGACTTTGTTTATAATTGTTACTGACAGTGATTGTAATGTTTATGTAGAAAAGAAATGAGGTTTTTACGCCTTTTTGAGCAAGTCGCGTGTTGTTGGTCTACTCAAATCGGCTTTTCCTCATCAAACGCTTCATTAAGCAAAAGCAGATGAAGCTAGAAACCAAATAAACAAATAAACAAATAAATCAGGATCTCTAGCAAGTTTCTAATATGTACTAAAGAATGGAGTTCTAAAAATCGATTCATTTTATGTGTAGAGAAATTATATAGTTTGATCATTTATACGATCGAAAAAAAAAGTACTTAGTAGTAAAAACGATACAAGTATTGTCGAGTAAATGATAATCGACTTAAGTAGGATACCATTTAATTCCAACTAAAGGTCATTGATAGTGAATAAGCACTTTGATGGAAGTGTTTTGAAACCTGAAAATTAAAAACAAATATTTTAAACAATTCCAACAAGTTTTAGCAATTTGCAATTTGAGTTTTTACTACACTGTCCAAGACCAACTAAAAATTACGGTATCATGAAAATATATAGAAAAATATATTCTTCACTGTCTGAACTTCTCAAAACATTATTTGGTATTTGCATTTCACGTTTAATTTTTATCGATTTCCTTCTTATTTCCTCAATTAAAATAGAATAAATTGAAGTTTTACCACATATTCACATTGTTTTTTTTTTCGACGTTTTGTCTCTTCGACGTTGCATCCTTTCGACGTTTTGGCATTCGACGTTTTGACATTCGACATTTTGGTATTCGACATTTTGTCTTTCGACGTTTTATCCCTTCGACGCTTTGTCCTTTCGACGTTTTGTACTTTCGACGTTTTGGCATTCGGCGTTTTGGCATTCGACATTTTGTCTTTCGACGTTTTTCACCCAACCATTTTAAGGTCCCGAAGAAGCAAACGAGTAACGAACAAACGAGCTTCTGCTTCTACTAATTTATTGCCCGCCACCGAGAGGCAATGCTCCTGCTCGGTGGGGGATACTATAAGTAACGATCACAACTTACAACTAAGGGCCCTATTTTATAAGTCGAGTCGACCAAAAACTACTCGACTGGAGTCACTATCGACCAAAAATTTTGCTCGACTTGGCTCTGTCACTCGAGCTTATCGACAGTTGTCACTCTATGTGACTGGATTACTATGGTAGTCGAGGGGTGACATCTGAAATATGCATGCTTACTTTGATCGACAATGACTACAGACGAGTCACATGAATCCACTCAATTTACAAAATAGACCCCTAACTATCACAGGGAATAATCCTTTTTTTATACGCTAGAGGTAGTACACTAGAGCGTTACATTACAATACAGTAATGCGCCGACAGGCTAGCATCACGCAGCCCAACACAAGAGCATCAAAGCAATTGGGCTGCTTGATGCTAGCTGGGGAAGAAACAGATAAAACTAAATGCACACTGCTGCGTTGCTGCCGTATTTGAGTACGCCTAACAATCAATGGGAGAGTCGTTGCGATGAGACCGAACATACTCCCGCCCGAGAACGAATGTTTTCAACTTGGTACTTCATGGGTTCGATTCCCAGCCCCTCCACAAAAAAAAACCGTCCAGCCACCAGAAGACGCCTCACGGAGGACCGTGCTTTGGGGAGCACATCCATCCTCCGTCAGTATCAGATGGTGACTGAGACAAACTGACCCTCTTCGCAGGCAGCTAGCATCACTAACAGCAGAGCTCTCTCCTACCTGCTCAGTGTGAGTGTTAAAGAGTAGGAGAAAGTGAAACTAGATGTAAATAGATCTGTATCGGTAAAGAAGCTACAAGATCAACTGAGTCCGGCACAGTAGTGGCCACGAGCACGAAATGCCTTAAAAAAAAAACTTGGTACTTGGCTCGGCGCGAACGACTACAGCTTGCTGTTGGCAGAAGAGAATGGTTCGCTCTCAACGGTGGTGATGTGCAGTCAGTCTAAGTAGTGTTTGCTTGATGATGCCGTTCGCTTGACTGCTGTTGGATGGAGTGTACGGAACACATTTCGACGACTATTCGAAGTGAGTCCAGCCAGGCTAGGTAGTTTGTTGACTGCATCACCGGCTCGTTTGATTGATGATTGGTTTGTTGATGACGCTCGGATCCATTGGTGATCACGGTTGGATGCAGTGCTGCGAATGGTAATAGTAGTAGGCTTGAATTTCGAGAAAATCACGTGGCTCTCTCACTACAGTAGCTAAAAATTTGTGAATCTCATCAAGTAGCCTTTTTTAGGTGCGTGAATTCTCTGAATCTGTAGTGTCATCATAGGCTGTAAATGCGGGAAATAGAACATTTTTCTACAGTAATTTTGGGTTGCTCTTAGCAACGGGTGTTTTGCAATTTTCAAGGCTTTTGCTACAGTAGCGATGAGCGTGAGTTTCACTAGCTTCGATGACTGTGATTTGCTTTTTTCCTTAACTTTATTTATTCAGCCTCTTGTCCCGTTGGGCACCACTGGGCCAACTTGCTTCTTGGCTATTCACAACTTATTGTTTTTGAGCCTTAGATCTAATTATAGATGTATCCCATAGTTTTGTTGTCATTGCGCATCGTGTTCGACCTCTGTAGTGAGAGATGCGAAGAGCGCGTATCTGCTGCTATTGTTGTAGGTATGCCGAATTTCCTAGTTGCAGGTTGGGATTACATTTGATCATCCAAATCCGTAGTCCATTGTTCATGCCTTGGTTCAATTTGCCGTTGTGTTGAATATGTGTTGTAGGCTGGTGCCTACGATGAAATGCCATTCGCCTCAGTTGCTTTCCGAGCGCAGCACAGTTTGGATGCGAGCCCGTGCATCGTCCACGGTGATGCCCGTAATGCAACTGGACTAGTTTTTTTGTGAAGGGGCTGGGAATTTCACCCATGACCATCCACTTATTAAAGTGGAAGTGTAGCTTTCTACGCTACTTGCCCCCCTGTGATTTGCTTTGCTTGGCTACTGTAGAGTGAATTTCAGATTTTTTCCCAACCCTGGTTGGATGATTGGATCTGGGAACCCAGCTGGTGGACGCGGGGGTCCGACGGGGGATGAACACTCTCCTTCAGCAAATCGACGCTTCGGCTTTGCACAAATGGACGCAGGGGTCCGGGGGATGATCGTTTGCTTCGCAAAACGACGCTTTGGCCTTACTAGTGGACGCGACGGTCCAACGGGTGGACGCAGAGGTCCGACGGGTGGACGCAGGGGTCCGGCAATGGACGGCAAAGGTCCGGCGGGTGGACGCTTGGGTCACACAGATGGACGCAAGGGTCCGGTGGGACGGCAGAGGTCCCGGGATAGACGCAGGGGTCTCACAGGTTGACGCAGGGGTCCGGATGGACGGCGACGGTTCGGGATGGACGCAGGGGTCCGGGTATGGACGCAGGGGTCCGATGCATGGACGGCAATGGTCCGGCGGGTGGACGGCGAGGTCCGATTGGGCGACACTTCGGCCCGGGGTGAGTTATCCGTTGAAACAGTCCGTCACTCGGCGAATGGTCCTCCGGGGTGTCTGTTATCCTGGTCACGGCACCAATGTTTCGTCCAGGGTTGACCAGGCCCTACGTTGTGTAATTTTACGGTCCCAAATGGGCAGACGAGTAACGAACAAACGAGCTTCTGCTTCTACTAATTTATTGCCCGCCACCGAGAGGCAATGCTCCTGCTCGGTGGGGGATACTATAAGTAACGATCATAACTTACAACTTATAACTAGCGGACTTTGGGACACGTGTGCCATAAGGGCAAGTGTGCCACCCCAGCTTTTTATAAAATCTACAATATATATTTTCTTTTGAGCTTAACAATATGTTCCCTTATAGTTCACAATGCAATGATCGAAATATGATGAAAATTGCTCTACTTTTCACGTATTTACATCGTCTTGTGCAAAGACAACCAAATTTGAGTGGATATTTATAAGATTTCGTTGTTGCTAAATAGCATGATGAAAGGTAAATTATTAACAGATTTTTCTAATGTACTATACATCGTAGAACTATTTATATGTGTAAGTTATTGTGGCATTTGAATGAAAAAGGTATTTAATTTTACATGCGAAATCCAGTCTGGTTGAAATGTATACTTATTGGGGCAAGTGTGCCTATTTGGTAAACAAAAATCGTTGGAGTGAAATTTATAAAAATGTAAACATCATAAACAAAATCACTTTAATAAAATAAAATGAGGCACCTATAGAAGTTTCTGAAGTATAGTAGGAGAATAACTGACATTTTTGCCCCCCTAAGTGATTTTTTCCCAAAATATTCAATACAGTCACCCCACAGTTATGGATAGCACACAGATATGGATCAGAGTTGGACGAAAACGGGAATATCTCATCAACTACAGGTGCAATTTAGCAGAACACATTTTACCTACGTGAACCATGAATCTGTACAGCAACATAATTAATCATAATATGCTTAAGTATATTTTTTACGTCCGTAGGAAATAAAATGTCAACCGTATTCCCAGAAGCGTTGATTCATATCTGTGGGGCATTGAAACTCATACCACAGTTATGAATCAACGATAAGACGATTCCGAAAGAAACGCCAAAACGTATGCTTTCACTAACACTTCATTCGTTTACCTCGCAGATAAATTGCTGTTATAGTGTTTTGATCCATAATATGAGTCGATTTGATCCATAATAGGGATCCTCCTCTCTCACTGATCCACATCTGTGGGGTGGACATCGTTTGGAATTTCTATTGGGGCTGTCCATTAATTATGTAACGGTTTATGGGGGGGAGGAGGGGTTTGAGATTTCTTACGCGCCATACAATTTATTTTTAATTTCCTTACAAAATATCTTACCATGGGTTTGAAAAACCCCGAAAATTGTCTTACGTAATTAATGGATCGCCCCATTGGAATCGACACTTTTTGGTAAAAAACCGAGAATTTTGAGCTGTATTCTCGAAAACAACTATATTCTGCAGGGTCAGGAAGGTAATTTTAATTTGTACAGCGTCACCATGGTTTTTAATCATATTTTGTTCTGAAAAATGACCCTTAGCTGATCCATAACTGTGGGGTGACTGTAATAACATGTTCTTCGGCTTATTATGTACCGTTCTACATATCTACATCAATATTTTACCGTTATTTAGTGCTGATCTAGTTTAATATTATACATATTCGCCGTAATATAAGGGTAATATATATTGTACTGAATGGAGACAAAAATAATTATTTTAGTTATTCAAATTGAGTAATAAAGAGTTACGCATGTTTTGAACCTTGTTATAAAGCATCCCCTTATTACGGTAAACTTAAAATTATTTATTAAATTATAGATTAGCTTCTGCTTTGTAAGTAATATTAATAGGAAATAAAGAAAATTTAATTACAAGTAGAATTACATGCGATGTTCATTCGGTGGCCGTCTTGCCCCATATGGGTGGCATACTTGCCCGATAGTGTCGAAAAATAGGTTATTTAGGATGATATTTAAGAAGCTCCAAAACTAATACTTTTTGAAATTGTTTTCTTTTTAAATGGCACAGTGGTTCTGAAAAGATATGAAACTAACATAATGTGGCTAAATTGGTGGATTATAAAATCTACCTAAATTATAAAGCTTTAGGCAAAGTTAGAGAACGATAAATCTTGATATAATCGTGCTAAAATATTGTTGTAATTCACTGGTCGGTAGTAGATAAAATATCAAAAAATTCAATACAATTTCCTCTATACTAAACCAAATTGAAACAAAATATAATATAATTTAAACAAAAATGTAACTTATTATGTTTAAAATCAAACAAAAATATAACTCAGTTTGTCATTATTCATAACTTAATTATAACAATATTTGTTATGTTTTTCACATGAATAAAAGCGCACATGTATAAGTAACTTCCCTCAGATTTTTTATCACGATTTGTTTTATAATTATGTTATATATTTAAAAAAAATTGAAATAGCCTTTGTTATTAGAAGTGATTTTGTTTTTATTATGTTAGGACATTGTTACAACTCAACGTGCATAAACAAAAATGAAATAAAATTTGATATTTTTAACAAATCTTGATATAATTATGATACAATTTTGTTGTAATCCACTGATTGCATTCTGTGCACGTGCTGCAGCCTTATGTGCAGGAGCCATAAAATCCAAGATAATCTCTACTGTAATCCTTACATCGATTTTTCCATGGGTTCCACAAGCGGTTACCCTGAGATTTCTCCAAGAAACAAATTTTGTTCGCTACCAGACCGTTTCCGATAGAACTCCAGAAATACCGGCAATTCCATCAGGAATATTGCCAGAAGTTCCTCCAGGGATTTTTCCAAGATTATGACATATTGTAACAAAAGCTGTTAAATTAACAGAAGTCCACATAACTTTGTCAAGATGGCTTTGTTCTTAACTTGTCACATATTTTTGTATCAGATCAATTACATGACATTTGTTATATTTCTTACATTGCATGTGTAAGTTGGTTGTCAATAACATCTAAAGTTATGGACAATAACAAAATTTGCAATAATGTTGTTTTGTTGTGACAGGTCGGTAACACGTTTTGTAATCATATTGGTATAATTTTAATAGGATTTGTTATATTCTATATTTATTTGGCGTTAAATTTGTTATTCCAACTACTAACGGTATATGTTTCATAACAACTGGTCTTATAATAAAATCATATAAGAGCAAAACTGTTATAATCTTGTTTCTTCTATCTGGTCGGGGACTCTTCCTAGCATTCCTCCAGGAATATTTCTACAAGGATTTATGCAGTGATGTCTTTAAGGCTTCCTCCAAGTTACAATACAACGATTTCTTGAAGCATTACTCCAGGTATTTCTCCATTTGTTTCTCCAGAATATTCTCGGGAAGTCTTCTCGAGATTCTTCTACAAATTATTCCTGAAACTTCCTCCGGGATCGCTCCCGAAATTCTCCTGGAGAAATTCATCTAGGTATTCTACAATAAATAACTTCTTGAATTCCTTTAGGGATTCCTCAAAAGTTTACTTTAGGAATTCCCTCAGACATGCATTCAGGAAATCGCTACATGAATTCTTCTAAGGATTTTTTCAGGTAATTTTCCAGGAATTCCCCTTCAAATTTCTTTAGAGACTCGTTCTGGACCTCCAAGAACTCCTCCGAACAATTCTTCGAGAAACCTCTATAAATTCCTACATAGATTTACCCATGAATTCCTCCAGAGATTTCATCAAAATTAATAATAATTCATCCTGAATTTCATCTGCGATTTTTTAAAAATTCCTTTAGGAACTCTTTTTCTCAAGAAGATGTTTGAAAGAAAATAGATGAGGTCCTGAAAAGATTCCTAGAGCAATCCCTGGAGAAACCTTAAAAAAAAACACCTTCACGTAAACGCTTCCAGTGGACCTTTTGTCCTTTGAAAGAAGCACCACACCAGACCACAGACTAGCATGCAACACCCAATTTCACAATCGAAACACGTTCCTGACGAAAAGTTTTCCTAACTGAAGCGGGAATCGAACCCACACTCCTTGGTCGATGCGGATAAATGCGTTGTAATTCTAGAAAAAAATAGAGTAATCCCTTGAAGAATCCCCGGTTGAATTCCTGGAAAAATGTCTGAAGTAATTCTTGCAAGAACCAATCGAGGGATTCTTAGAAGAATTCTCTAGAGGAATTCATGAAAAAATCCCTGGAACATAAAATATGCTTTTTGGATCCGCTGTTTATTTTTTACCGGCTTTTTTATAATAAATACTGCGTAGACGGAAAGCATATTTCATTAAAATGTGCAGTTGATTGTCTACCAGCTCATCCTTGGACAATTTCTAGAGGAAATCATTAAGATTTTTTTTCAATCCTTTGTGATATTCCTGATGTAAAAGCTGAAGAAATCCCTGCAAGAATCGCTGTAGAAGTTTTACTAGAGAAATCCATGATTCCATGAAGAGATTTAACAAAAAAAATCAATGTAAAGCATTTACTGGAGGAATATTTGTAGAGATTTTCGTAAAATAATCCCTGAAGCAGTTCTTAATGTATGACTTAATTCCTGCAGGAATTCATAGGAGAATCACTGAAGGAATTTCAAGAAGAACTCTTAGAGGAATCCCTGTTGGTGGTTCAGAACGAGTCCCAGTTAGTCTGGAGAAATTATTAAAATAATTCATGTCGCGATTTTCCTTGTGGTAACTCTGGGAGAATTCCTCCAAGAAATTCTTGAGGAATTTGTAAGTTGAGAAACACATGTAAAAATTCCTGGTAGAATCCCTGGAGTAATTTCGGTAGGAATCCAAGAAGAAACTTTCGGAATAATTCCTGGAAGCATCTTGAGAGGACTACTTGGAGATATCTTTGTATGTTTCTGTGGAGGAATCATCAGAGAAAATTCTTAAGAAATCACTGGATAAATATCCTGAGTAACCATTGAAACAAAATGTCCTAGTGTAACTCTTAGAGAAATTCCTGGGGGAAACCTTGAAGATATGAACATTAACATACTCTAACAATCCCTTCATTAAAAAAAATGTTGCCTCGAAGATTCTCTGCAAGAATCCTTGATTTTCTAGAGGAATCTCTGAAAGAATACCAGAAAAATCGCTTAAAAATTATCTGGAGAAATTCCGCAGTTTTCCTGAAAGAATTCCTGGAACAGATCTTGGAGGATTTCTGGGAGAAACTCCTGGAATAATGCCAGTAAAAAAATTACTTGTGAAATCTCTAAAGGAATCCCTGTAAATGTCTTGGCTGTCTTGGTAGTGTTATTCGAACAATACGCCAAGCTGTTCCCATAGGGGACGTTAGCCAAAAGAAAGAACGTTTCAAGTAATACTGTTCTGTATGGTATGCCCTCTTCAACATCTAATCCAATTTCTCTCGCCGTTCCCTTACGGTACCTTTCCATCTAGATTCATTGCTTTCTTCTCCATGCTCCCTCTTACTTCAAGTAAAATAGACCGATATGCCGGTAACCAAATTAAATGCCTGTAAATATTGTTTGCAGGAATCCTAGGGTGAATTGAATACCTGGAGAAACTCCAGGAGGAATTGCTAAGATATTCAGCCTATCAAGAGCCCTATCAAAACTGGTCTAAAATGCATCATGGAAAACAATATTTCTTCCCGGAGCAATCTCTGGCAAAGCCCTAGTGAGGAATTTGCTGTAAGAATTACGGTAGAGATTATTCGTGAAGGAATTTTCGAAATAATTCCTGGAGAATTCTCTGGAAGAACTTCTGGAGATATTTAGAGAGTGATTCTTGAAGGAATATCTGAAGGTTTTCCTAAAAGGATGTCTGGTGCCCTATTTGAGCAGGTCTCAAAATTGCGATTGATGTCAAAAGTTATAAGTTAGAATTATGTCGAATGATTTCGATTCCTTATATTACATATTTTTTCTAATTTGGTAATAACAGAAATAAAATTCAAGTATGATAACTTTATATTTAAGAGACCCATATAGCCTCAGCGGTAAACGCGCAGCTTTTCAGTAAGATAAAACTAATGGGCATGGGTTCGATTCCCACCGGTCGAGGATCCTTTCGGGTTGGAATTTTTTTTCGTCTTCCCAGGTAAGGTACCGTGGGTAAGTGGATACAGAAAAATCATAAGTCAACTTCATTGTTAATTTCAGCTAACGTGAATAATGTTATTCTAACTTTTTCCTGTGGATAACAAATGAGGAACTTATATACTTCAAATGATTATTTGTTTCAATTTTTCTGATTGCTATGTATTGAGTATGAGGGACTTGAAAATTGGCGCCAAATGATCCACTTACTCCACCATGGTGGGGTAAGTGGATCACCTATAAAAAAAACTCTATTCTCAATACAAATATGATGTAATCATTTATAGTAAAAATGATATTACTGTCAGTCTTGTTATAAGTGCTATGCTTTACATTTTGATGGCTTTAAAATTTAAAAATCTTTATTTTATTAAAATATTATGATAAATTTGTACATTGAATTATTCTTATTCGAACAAAAACAAACACTGTAACCAGAATATGTTGAAGTAAATTCATCCATTTTATACACCTGAGTCATACGGAAGGATTGAGGATTATTCCTAACGATGTTTTCGAAAGACACTCGTAGTTGAAAAATATTAATTACATTTACTTCTATTTAACATACTGAAATCTTTTTATTTTATTGGCATATTGTTATATATGCTAATATTTTTATCGTCTGTCCAAATCAATCAATATGGTCAAATAACGTACGATAGTATGCTTTCAGTTGGAGAATTTGTATATTTTGCTTCTTTGCATTTCAGCTTAGATAAACCACGAAAAATTTTGTTTGAATTATTCAATTTTAATTTTTTTATACTAGAAAGATTGACAACACTTTTAGGTGGATAATAAAAATTTTCTCAGGAAAATTTGGAAAATTCAAGCTAGGAATGAAAAATGTAAAAGGAAAACAACGCTTGATGACGCTAAAACTTATTAAAATCCGCGTAAGTAGTCTGCCAATCTTTGATAACAATACTTGATCCACTTACCCCAACCCATTTAAAAGTGCGGGTAAGTGTACCATGACCAATATATCTGTATTTATTTACAAAAATTACATTGTTTATTGTGATTTATACAATTAGAACTGGAATGTCGACAGAAAACAATTTTAAAATGAATTGATTTTTGAAGTCAACAAGTTTGCTTGTGTCAGTGCACCTGTTGTATCAGTTTTTCAGTAGCATCAGTGTGTACGTGAGAACATAACCTAAAATGAAGCAAAGGTTTGAAAACATTCGAAATATTCAAGTATTTATGCTTATTACGGACAAATGATCCACTTACCCGTCTGCTACACTTCCCCCACGGTACCTTATACAATATCATCATGCCATGGCCTTGGCCTCTCCGCTTATAAATGCTGAGAAGCAGGCTCTGTTCCACTAGGTGCGTAACGCCAGGTATATGACATGGTGTCCATTTACATCTGGATGAAAAATCATGTACCGTTTTGATTCATATTACGGACACTTAAGGCCTCAGTGAAGTATAACCCAGCTTGGACCATACAAAATAAATCATTCGGTATGATTTTTTAGCGTTATCGAGCGTCGGAAGCCCTTAACTTTCGGATGGTGGGTAAAGAATACGCGTCCGCAACTTGAATAATTTTAAATAAATCAAAACGTGTGGCCTTTTCATGATTCTTATTCCGGACGCTTCCTCACTTTTGCCTCATATTCCGGACGCTTTGATTCGAATTACGGACAGCTCATGATAATCATTAATGGCACAGTCAAATCATCAATTGAAATCGTTCAACCACTTAAGAGACGTCTAAGGTAGTTGGGCATTATAAATTAGCAATGATATTTATGGAAAAAACTTAATAAAACGAGCCTCGAAAATGAGAACTTTTGGACGGCGAAAATTGAAACATTTCGTGTGAAATGTTTCCCATACAAAGGAGAGTGTCCGGAATTTGAAGCTGTCCGTAATATGAATCAAAACGGTATTTTGAGCCGTCGCATGATGGTACTATATGATGGTTTGAAAATGTCCACACCACACCCTAGCGGAACCGGTTCCGGAATACTCCGAAATACCGGCCAAATTGAAATGTTGGTCCTCTTTGTGCTCTTGTAAATCGGAATGAAAAACCATGAGATTCGAACCGTCGTTATATACATGTGTATGAACTGCTGAATATGATATACGCCAGTTCCTTCTGAAACAGGTTCCAGGTTCCCTTGTGCCCTTGTGCCCAGAATGGCCATACTGACAAACAATATCCAGGGTTCCATTCTTGAGTTCCATATCTTTCATATAAAGCTAAAAGAACCAAAATCGGTTCAAAAATGGATTTTTGAGAGCGTTTTAAAGCCATGGGTCATTTTTGACCCTTAATGCATAATGTGCAACTTTTTCTTAATGCATTAGGAAGGTTAAGGTGGCACACTTGCCCCTAATAGGGTCCTAAAGCCCTGTCCCAATTTTAGTGCCAAACGCTTAAGTTTAGGCCACAAACACATGTTTACTCAATTTTTTTAATGTTTTCTGTTTGTTTAAATCCACAAAACATTTTTTATATTTTTTATTAGATTTTGTCACACCCCTTGGCTTAAATTCAAATTTTGGGTGTATTTTGTTTTCCGTGTCCCTTCCGAAATGTCATATAGGAACAACCCCAGTGAAAAAACTATAACCCCTGTGGTGTTTTTGTCGACTAAGCGAACCTCAAACATGATCAAAAGTGTCAAGGTTCATTTATGAACCCAATTTTTAAATTAAAGTTTAAATATGATATAGTCGTTATTTGAGCGAGAAAACTTGCTTAAGTAGTTACAGTAACATGCTCTTTCGTGTTATTAAATAAAAACAAGATTTCATTCAACATTTTAGGACCCTATTCCGCTAACTATCACAGGGAATGATCTCTCTTTTATACGCTAGAGGTAGTACACTAGAGCGTTACATTACAATACAGTAATGCGCCGACAGGCTAGCATCACGCAGCCCAACACAAGAGCATCAAAGCAATTAGGCTGCTTGATGCTAACTGGAGGAGAAACAGATAAAATTAAATGCACACCGCTGCGCTGCCGCCGTATTTGAGTACGCCTAACCAGTGTCGTAAAAATTCAGCCGAATGATACCCGATCAGTGCGAAAACGAACAAAAACAAACTCCGCTAGCAAGAAGCCAATCTGACTTCGAGTGCGAATGCGACGAGAAAGAGAGTAGGTGCAACACACGCACACATTCAGTTTCACCCACTGTTGGTGTCATTTCAAAATTCAGTTTCACCTAGAGGCACTGAAATTGAAAATTGAATAAAAAAAAAATTACAAATGAATTTTATATTACTGGTGTAAGAAAACGGCAATGTGATGCCTCCAGTTGATGAATCATGATTGTCTGTTAATAAATACAACTTTTGCAATTTGCGGATGTTTTGTGGGGTATTGTGACGGAAATGATTTTTTTCACTACTGAAATTGAATTTAAATGTCAGTAGTGGATGAGAATTAGTGTAGCAAAAGTAGGGCAAAATGGTCCAAAATGCCACTTTAAGGATTTGTGTCATTTTTTTGTAATAAGATCCACATTCGAAGTCTTAACAGTAACTTTACAATATTTGCTAGCTACCACAATGAAAACATTTCCCAAATGTGAGTTTTTTTACGGTTTTAAATCGTGTCGAAAAGTTTATTAAAAAATGGGGGTGGTTCAAAATGACCAAATGGGTGGGGTAAAATGCCATTTAGTATGGAGTTCGAAGAGTTAGCAACCATGCTTCCCCATGAGTTTGCTCTGTGGCATGGAAACGCTTATTGGTTAATAAAATCAACGGAAAACCTTAATATTTGGGCAAAAAAGTGAAAAGTGTTGAATATCACCGGGAAATTAAGTAAAAATCTATGAGTTTATGTCCATGGATTGTAGCAGCACTTCTTGGGTAAACGTATTTAAACGCTGTTTGGCAAATTATACAGATTGAAACGTTCTAGGAATGATTCAATGAGTCGGGCCATGTTACCCCATCTGTGCGTATTGGGCCATCTTCCCCTAATTGAAAAACTGAATGCACGTTCTACCAGATTCGTGCATGTATTGTCAAACAAACATTCACACAAAGAAGAATTCAACGATGACGGAGCCTACTGAGGATCGGCGTTGTTGACTGTATATTGAAATATGCAGACACTGCGCCTAACAATCAATGGGAGATTCGTTGCGGTGAGACCATAGACTTAAAGATGGTGAGACCGAACAGAGAGCTTTCTTTGCCAAAGTTGCCATTTTTGCATTCGTATATCGTTTGGCAGGTACGATGATATTCTATGCTCAGGGAAATCAAGGAAATTTTCATTACGAAAAAATCCTGGACCGACCGGGATTTAAACCCAGACACCTTCAGCATGGCTTTACTTTGTAGTCACGGACTCTAACCACTCGGCTAAGGAAGGCCCTTGTTATTAAAATTATTTTTGCTTAATTATGTTATGGCTCTCTGGGTCAACTCGTTGTGCTTCTATCAAAAGTGAAACAAAATACATTATTTGTATTGCGGGGAAATTTAAAAATTTGGATTGCTTCGCGGAAATAGCGCGCAGCGAGCAATCCCCGCATAGAAGAAATGAACCTTAGCAAGCTCTGCAACACTTTGGGAGAAAATATGGATTGACAAATGATAGCACACGAAACCTAGCTCAATTGTAACAACTTTTGCATGTGAGCTGCTACTTGAATGTTGAAATTATACCTCCAATACCTCTCACTAGAATTAGGTACCAGTTTTATAAAAACATGGATGGGCCTTCATGGTCTAAAGATGTGCCTTATCATTCATGATTCCCCAAAGTCGAATTTAGAGTCCCGTACCAGCAATGTGATATGAGGGGCCCAGATAGCCGTAGCGGTAAACGCGCAGCTATTCAGCATGACCATGCTGAGGGTCGTGGGTTCGAACCCCGTTGGTCGAGGATCTTTTCGTAAAGGAAATTTTCTCGATTCCCAGGGCATAGAGTATCTTCGTACCTGCCACACGATATACACATGCACAAATGGTCAATCGGCAAATAAAGCTTTCAGTTAATAAATGTGGAAGTGCTCATAAGAACACTAATCTGAGAAGCAAGCTTTGTCCCAGTGGGGACGTAACGCGAGAAAGAAGAAGAAGAAGCTTTGTCCCAGTTAGGACGTAACGCCAGAAAGAGGAGAGGACCAGCAAAGTGATCGGAAATCGTTCAAATTAAACGGATCATTTCAATGAATAAGCAACCCGAGCTCTGTCGTTATCAAGAAGCTAATTATTCAATCAGAATTATCCAGATGACTCAGAAAAGGATCAATCGCTTTCATTTCCCATTTCCATTTTGTAAAAAACTATGTTTTTTGACTACCCTCCTGTGCTCCCATTTTGAAATTCTCATTCTATTACTTATTATAACAATTACAAGCTTTTTTAACCTCTTCAAGTGGTCATTTTGGCTTTCTCATAAATAGCAGCATATAAATACACGATACAATACATTTGGTGAGGTAGAGAAAAAAGGGGCTATGTCAAAATATGCATCATAAACAAAAATAGTGCAACAGTTCTACGTCGCGGGTGGCTATGATTAATAAAACTTAATTTGACGCTCCTACCATGTAAAATCACCATTTTGAACACCGTAACACAACTATACTGCCCATAACTGCATAACAGTCACATTCGACATTTTTGGAAATTTCGAGTTAATACCGGGGAGAGTCATCAAATAACAAATACTTTCGACCCACTTACTAAAATCTGTGAGATTGTTCTAGAAAATTCGAAAAAAATACCAAGTTGTTTTGTCACATTGGCAATTGTAACCGCATAACAGTCACATTGAGATTATACATGAGCCTTATAATGCAGAGGCAACGAAATTTGTATCAGGTTTTTTTCTGACTATTCACCCAGTAAGCGATATGAGTTGTACAAAATTTCAGCCTCAAATAAACACTTTTGAATTCTTAGTGATTTTTTGAAATATCAGTTCCCTCCCATACTGCAATAAAATGCAAACTTGGTATCCCATTTACTCAATGCCTACTTTTGTCGAATGTTACAAATATGCAGTTATGGGCAGTATAGTGCCGAACAACATTGAAATTGAGGTGTGAAAATGCTTGGTATGGATTGGCACAACGATTAAAAGTAAGAAAAAGCCAAGGTACGGTTCTTTGGTATCGAAAACTGTATTAAGCAGCGACGTCGCAACGTATGAATCACCTTGAGTTGCGATATCGCTTTAGAAAAAAAAACCGTTGAACGGTTTGAATCGACCAAGGAAAAAAATGTAATACATCTACGTTCGTGTATAATTATTGCCATAAATTTCTAATGAAAAGTCACGCCCGGGCTCTTGATCTGCACGCAAATAGCCGTCCTCCTCCCATAGGTCAAAGACACTTGTCGGTCGCTATCTCTAGCACTCTTCAAATGGTCTCCTGTCTGCTTACGATGTTAAATGAACCTCGAGGAAAGAAATACCCACGACCTTGACGTTAACCTGTTCCCTCTGGGATTGTCTTCTCGGGTGCGATCGAGTTTACCGACTAGCAAGACGTAAACAGCCTGTTTTCGAGATCACTTGACAGCTCATCCACGTCTATCCCGACAGACTTCTGGGGTCGTTCATTCTAGGAGTGATTCATATCACCTTCACTGCCATCGCTATGTAGCATTCGGTCTTGTAGGTGCTTTGAAGAACATTTGATCATATCGTAACAGAAACACGCGAACCCGTTGCTCGGGAGTGGTCCTAAGCGCAAACAGCGGTAACTTTTTTCGCCTTCTTCCTGCTACAGCCTTGATTCTCATCGGATGGTTTCATTCCAACACGTTTCTGACCACAAGTCGAGAAAACATAATTTCATTTTCACATCGTCAACCTTTCCGTGTTTAGCATTATTCACTGAGCATCAAACTAGTGTTAGATAAGAGAAATCATAAATCTCTTAGGGATACGCAAGACAAGATTCGCACAAAATTTTGCAAAAATATTTCATCAACTTCGATGGATGCTAACCTTAGAGCACATCATTTCACCTTAATGATGTCTTCTATTCAAATCATAAAAAAATAATTGAACATCCCAAAGCTAAGCATAGACCATGTTAAAATCGACCTAAGGCGGTTCTCGTGAGATTGAACCATTTACCCAAAGCCCCACGACGACGTTCAGTGCTGTGAAGAGTTTGGATTGTTGGCAATTTGATGGCTTCAAAATTAAAGGGGTACCTTCAAATAGGTTCATTAACATTTATTTGTGATAACCAAATGAGTGTTCAAGGCAGTTACTCGGTGGAGAGTCAATTATTCCTGGTGCATCGGTAAAACAAGCATCCCAAAGGTTATTAACAGCATTAATGACTGCTCGACTTTGCAATTGGCACCCTAGGTATGGGAAAGAATATATAATTGCATACCGTACGTTACTTATCCAGGTCATAAATGTTTGAAGTCCATGTATAATCTTAGACATTCAACTGATGAGAGCGGAGTACTCATAGATATAATGCTTTAATAACCATATTAGTTTTTTGGTATCGATTGAAAATTCGTTATCGAAGTCTTGGACGGTGCTTCTGCTATTTTTTGAATACTCAGATCAATCAATCGTAGTCTCATTGCAGTTCTTTTTTTTATTTTTTTATTAGTATCATACTAAACATTACATTTATTTCTTATATCTATGCGTTCTGTGTTATAAAACAACACTATCATCCTAATTTGGTAAAACAAATTTAAGATTTTATTAACATTTTGTTACAACATATTACATTTCATTTGCCGTAGCAGTTCAGATTTTTTACAGGTGAGTTTCACCTGCTTATAAGAGAGAAAAAAAATCACGTTTTTAATTTACTTAACCTAACTTAACATAAATATATAACGCATTAATCGTGGCAATAGAAGATTGTAACAATTTTTGCCTGAAATTACTGATTATTCCATTTGACATTTCCCAGGTAACAATTTGATGCTGTTTAAACGCTTTCTCAACTAATCGAATTCAGCCTTTGTTTGAACAAAAGCTGAGCATAGCGCTTACAACCGTTTGTTCAGCCCCTAAGCATCTGATTTTGGCGATTTTATTCAGCCTGAAGCTGATTTGTAGCAATTTAGTAGGCTGAATAAAAGCTAATCAAACGTTTATACGGAATATACTTGAATGTAGCTGATTCTATTTTTAGACAGGAAGCAACATTGGGTAGCTTGAGAATCGCTTATTCAGCTTTAATTCAATACTAAATCAAAAGAAGTTCAAAATATTAACAAATTCGTAACATCCACTGTGTTAATGGAGCTAATCATTTTATACACGCTATATATATGTGCGCTGAAATTCAAATGTACTGATTTATAATTATGAAAAGTTGGGATTCGAACTGGGGTTCATTGATTTATAGCCGATCTCCTTAGTATCTGCTCCACCTGCGGTTGTATGGAAATTAGTAAATGGAAGAGCATGACTAATTATCTAATCTGAACAACAGCTGTATACTTTTTGATTTGAGGTTGCATTAAGGCTGAAGAAGTGGTACTAACACTAAGCGAACACACTGAGATTAACTGTCATGAGTTTGTTTTGATTTGTGTTTCTGCAATATCATATGCAGAAGAACAACGATTAGACAAGTCAAACTAGGCGATCTTAATTATTTTTTTTCTCAAATTAGTGTTTAATTGATGTCATTGTAACCTATTTGAATAAGTCTTAACTTGAAAATCGTTCATCGTTCCCTAACTTTAAATCACCGGAATCGCGTGAAGTGTATATATTTTATTACTTATCAATCATAATAGATGATAATAGAAGCGTTTACCGGAGAATCATGGACTGGAATGCGTTCCAATCAGGTGAGTATCAATATCGATTGGCAAAAATAGGTTGGAGTTTTCGGAATATTCGCTTCATAATATCGAAATTTTTCACTCAATTTATGGAAACTGATTGAAACTTGTTTTAAATTAAAATCAACAGCCTTAAGATCAACGCCTTTATGTAGGTTCCGATAGCTGAAGTATCTAGTTGAATATCCTATGTGTTGATTTATTTATGGTGATACATTGTTTTGATAATGGTTGATTACACTTTTAAACAACCAGTTAGCATTATCTTTGAGGTTAGCTGAACTGAAGTGAAAGATGAAGCTGAAAAATATTTTATACAGCTTGATATTCAGCTTTGAGTGTTTTGCTGAATTACTTACTTTTACTTTTGCTGGCGCTACGTCCTTCAAGACATGACCTGCGCCACAATGTTACGCCAACTAACTCGGTCCATGGCTGCTAACCTCCAATTCCTCGATCGCCCCACACTTCCAAGATCCTGCTCCACTTGGTCAAACCACCTAGCTCGTTGCGCTCCCCTTCGTCTTGTACCGGCCGGATTTGAGTTGAACACCATTTTTGCGGGATTGTTGTCCGGCATTCTCACAACATGTCCCGCCCATCGTACCCTTCCAGCTTTGGCGACTTTCGTGATACTGGGTTCACCATAGAGATGCGCAAGCTCGTGGTTCATTCTTCTCCTCCATACGCCGTTCTCACATACTCCGCCGAAGATCGTCCTAAGCACACGTCGTTCAAAAACTCCTAGCGCTTGCAGGTCCTCTTCGAGCATTGTCCACGTCTCATGCCCGTAGAGGACTACCGGTCTTATTAGCGTCTTGTACATGGTACACTTAGTACGGAAGTGAAGTTTACCAGACCGCAAGGTCTTGTGGAGTCCATTGTAAGCACGACTTCCGGCGATGATACGTCTTCGAATTTCTCTGCTGCAGTTGTTATCCGACGTTATCAATGATCCGAGGTAGACGAATTCGTCCACCACCTCGAACTCATCCCCGTCGATCGTCACGCGTCTGCCTATGCGAGCTCTATCGCGCTCGGTTCCTCCAGCCAGCAGATATTTCGTTTTCGACGTATTTACCTTCAATCCAACCCGATCTGCTTCACGTTTCAGCCTGGTATACTGTTCCGCAACCACCTGGAACGTTCTTCCGACAATGTCCACGTCGTCAGCGAAACAAATGAACTGGCTGGATTTATTGAAGATCGTGCCCCGCATGTTGAAGCCCGCCCGTTTCATAACACCTTCTAGCGCAATATTGAACAGGAGGCAGGAAAGACCATCGCCTTGTCGAAGTCCTTTGCGTGTTTCAAACGGGTCCGATAAAGCACCCGATATCTTCACACAGCACTGTACACTATCCATCGTAGCTTTGATCAGTCTAGTCAGTTTCCCGGGAAAACCGTTCTCGTCCATAATCTTCCATAGCTCTTCGCGGTCGATGGTATCATAGGCCGCTTTGAAATCGATGAATAGGTGGTGCGTAGGTACTTGATATTCGCGACACTTTTGGAGGATCTGCCGCAACATAAAGATTTGGTCTGTCGTTGATCGCCCGTCCACAAATCCGGCTTGCCAGTGGCGATAGACGGCGGAAGATGATCTGGGAAAGCACTTTATAGGCTGCATTAAGAATGGTGATCGCTCGATAGTTCTCACATTCTAACTTGTCACCCTTTTTGTATATTGGGTATATTATTCCCTCCTTCCACTCCTCCGGTAGCTGTTCTGTATCCCAGATCCTGGCTATCAATCGGTGCAGACAAGTGGCCAACCTGTCCGGGCCCATTTTAATAAGTTCCGCTCCAATACCATCCTTTCCAGCTGCTTTGTTGTTCTTGAGCTGTTTGATAGCATCCTTAACTTCGCCTATTGTGGGAGTTGGCACGTCTCCCTCATCCGCCGTACTGATGAAGCCATTCCTCCTGCTGTCTTGATCTTCCTCCTCTGCGCCGTTTAGGTGTTCATCGTAGTGCTGCTTCCACCTTTCAATCACCTCACGTTCGTCCGTCAAGATACCACCATCCTTATCCCGGCACATTTCGGCTCGCGGCACAAAGCCTTTGCGGGATGCATTTAGTTTCTTGTAGAACTTGCGTTTTTCTTGAGAACGATACAACTGCTCCATCTCTTCGCACTCCAACTCTTCCAGGCGGCGCTTTTTATCCCGGAATAGATGGGTTTGCTGTCTTCGCTTCTGTTTGTATCGTTCCACGTTTTGACGGGTGCCTTGCTGCAACATCATCGCCCGCGCTGCATTCTTCTCGTCCAAAACCGTCTGACACTCCTCGTCGAACCAACCGTTCCGTCGATTTGCTTCCACGAACCCAATGGCACCTTCCGCTGCGTTGTTTATGGCTGCTTTGAGACTATTCCAGCAGTCCTCAAGAGGGGCTTCGGTGAGCTCTCCCTCTTCCGGCAACGCTGCCTCAAGGCTTTGCGCGTATTCAGTTGCGACTTCGGGTTGCTTGAGTCGCTCCAGATTGTACCGGGGCGGGCGTCGGTACCGAATGTTGTTCACAACGGAGAGTCGTTGGCGCACTTTAACCGTCACAAGGTAGTGGTCCGAATCGATGTTTGCGCCGCGATAGGTTCTGACGTCGATAATGTCCGAGAAGTGCCTTCCATCAATCAAAACGTGGTCGATTTGTGATTCAGTCTGCTGGGGTGATCTCCAGGTGTACCGATACGGGAGGCTGTGCTGGAAGTAGGTACTACGTATGGCCATGTTTTTGGAGGCGGCGAAATCAATCAGTCTAAGGCCGTTTTCGTTCGTAAGCTGGTGAGCGCTGAACTTCCCTATAATCGGTCTAAATTCCTCCTCCTGGCCAACCTGAGCGTTGAGATCTCCGATAACGATTTTGACATCATGGCTTGGGCAGCCGTCGTATTCACGTTCCAGCTGCGCGTAGAAAGCGTCCTTATCGTCATCGTCACTTGCTAGGTGAGGGCTGTGCACGTTTATTATGCTGATATTGAAGAAACGGCCTTTGATCCTCAACTTGCACATTCTGTTGTCGATTGGCCACCACCCAATCACGCGCCTCTGCATTTCGCCCATCACGATAAAAGCTGTGCCCAGCTCATGTCTATTGCCGCAGCTGTGGTAGATGGTATAACCATCCCTATACGTATGTACCGTCGACCCTTTCCAGCAAACCTCCTGCAGCGCTACGATGTCGAACTTGCGGACCCTCAATAATTCGGAAAGAATGCGGGTACTTCCCAAGAAATTGAGAGACTTACAGTTCCATGATCCGAGTTTCCAATCGTTAGTCCGTTTTCGATGCCTGGGTCTATGCCGATTGTTCCGGTCCGAATTTACATTGTATGCTTCCTGTACTGATGATTTTTACGGCTGGCTTGTAAGGCCTGCACCAACCCCCTGTGTCGCCGGAGGATCATCGTGCACAGCACTGTTTAGAGTCCCACGCTGGCACTAGGACGATGATCAGCCGCTCCTAACATGGAGAACAGACGCTGTTTTGAGCCGCCCCTAACATGGAGAACAGACGCTCTGATAAGCTACACCCTCCGAAGAGAGGAGCCCCCCTTCCCTGTCAGCATACGACCAAGGTTCCACCAGGGTTGGTTACCCGATCTTCCCTACGGTTACTCGTATCCCAGGCGGCACCACGGGGAGGTAGGGATAGGAGTTACTAGACAAGAGGCTAAGGACCACAAATGGGGTCTATTTTATACCTGCAGGTACGCGAAGTACCAATGGTACGCATTGTCCAGTCATTTACCACCCGTTTTGCTGAATAAAAGAACTGAATAAGCTTCTGTTTATATTAGTGTTCAGCTATCACCGTGTTCAGCCATAGACACCATTAACCAGCTGATATCCAGCAAATACTCTCACTGTTCAGCTTTCATTGTTACTTGGGTTGTTCCAATGCTTCAACATTGGATATTCTATGTAACTCATTGGTACTATAGAACTTCATCTGACCAATTTATTGGAACCCCTCTCATCGTGACAACATGTCTATTTGAAGGTTTCAAACAAAGAGCTTTTGGTTTATGTGGGAATATTATTAAGAGAAATCTTCCATTTTTGCTAGTACGAAGAAAAAATATTTGTAATTGTATTTGTATTTATTTATTTATTTCATCTGACCTTTTTAGTCTTAATGAAAAAGGTTGGATGGGGAAAAGCTTCCTTGAGTCAGCCACATTATGCCGGAAACAAGAAAGCGTAAAAACCCCATATCTTTTCGAAAAATAACAAAGAACTTAAGCTTATAAATAGTAAACAGCAGAAAACAAACGAAAAAAAAATTAAAACTTATCTCTTAAATAGTTGAACTTAAAAACATTTTCGGGAAGTCGAGGTTGATTGATCCAGTTGATATAGTTGACACGTTGGAGACTCTGGCCGTTCATCTTATAATCGTGCAAAATAGGACTCTTACTGCGATGAAATGTGATTACATTGCATTTGTGAACACTCAGAGTTAGACAATTGTCTGAACACCACGTTTCGAAGCTGTGAATTAGGCTCGGTAGTTTTAAGCAGTCTCTGAAGCAACGAACAATGATATACAGTTTAACATCATCTGCGTAAAATGAACGGCATTCTGGTGGGAGGATCAGTCCAACATCATTGATGAAAATCGTAAACAGCAACGGTCCTAAGTTGCTGCCCTGTGGAACGCCTGAAGAGTTGGTGAAGTAATATGATTCAGCTATACCAATTTTTACACAAAGAAGTCGGTCAGCAAGATAAGAATTGATCCAGCGTATCATTGTTCCAGACACACCAAGCTTATTTAGCTTTGCCAGTAGAATACCGTGGTCTACACGGTCGAACGCAGCTTTGAGATCCGTGTAAACGACGTCGACTTGCGCACCAGTTTCCATAGTTGAGCACATCGAAGTAAATGGTACAAGGTTGGTACATATTGATCTCTTTGGAAAGAACCCGTGTTGATCAGTAGATATATAACTGTTGCAAGCAGAGAAAAAGGCATCGTTGATAATAAGTTCGAATATTTTCGAGCAGGCCACAGAGACGTTATCCCTCGATAGATTTCGATGGCTCGTTTGTCTCCTTTTTTGTGAACTGGAAACAAGTAGGATGCTTTCCATCGCTTAGGAAACATACCTTGTTCAAAAGAAAGCTTAAAAATTTTTGCTAGTGGTTCGATGAGCTCAGTAGAACATTTTTTAAGTAGGCAGGTGGGAATTCCATCTTTGCCAGCTGCATAAGACGATTTTAACTTCGATATGGCCGTTCCAATTAATTCCGGAGTAATCGCAATTACATCGAGGCTGAGAATATCGGAGTATGTTCAATTGCCTTATGTGCCAGAACTGAAGGAGCTACTAAAGACTTGTTTGAAGTGGTCTGCCAGAAGGTTACTTTTGTCTGCCGATGTACGAGCTTTTTTTGCAATCTTCAACAGATGACATGCAGACTTCGTCCTTTGGGGGAGAGGCCTGTGTCATTCGCAAACAAGGATTTTTGACATCCCTGAGGTAACTTAGGTAAGTCAGATGTGGAAATATTGTATAGGGTAGGTGTGCCAGTTATGGACATAGTGGTTCCCTATTTCGCCATACGTGATTACTTTAATGTCTTCAAATTTTAAAATTTTGTGTGTGCTGTAGTAGTTAGATTTATGATATATCTTGATGTTAAAACATTCAAAAACATTTAAAATGTGAAAGTTATCAAAATTTCCCATATGGCCAAATAGGGAACCACTATGGCCATAACTGGTACACTTTCCCTACTATTGTTCCCAAAATGCTGCCTTGAGGAACACCAGCTCTTACATGAAATCTTTCAGACCTGAAGTTCTGATAATTAACCTGAAATGCATGATTTGACAGATAACTTTGAATTATTTTAACAATGTATGTTGGAAAATTAAAGATTTTTAATTCTACGACCAAACCTTCATGCCAAACACTGTCGAATGCTTTTTCTATGTCTAGAAGAGCAAGACCAGTAGAATAGCCTTCAGATTTGTTGGAACGGTTCAAATTTGTTACACGTAAAAGATGATGAGTGGTCGAATGTCCATGGCGGAATCCGAACTGTTAATTGGCAAAAATTGATTTTTCGTATATGTGGGCCATCATTCTATTCGCAATTACCTTCAACGTACCTTCCACTCATGTTCCAATAGTCCGCTCACGAGTTTAAAAAGTAAGGTAGTTTGAGTAAATACAAAAAAAAATGTCCACAGTATGATTCAATTTGTCGATTTGAGCCGTATAGCGGCTATAGCTTTCAAATTTACTTTATGTAAACTTATCTTATTTCAGTGTGAGCGGGCAACTGGTGTTTAAGATCATCGTCTATAATCACGGATTCAAATTTAACTTCACATTTTGGGATTGAAATGTTCCTGGCTTCAACAATGGAATTTGTTAAAGTTTCAAGAGCATTGTCAATATCAAGTTTTGTTTGTAATGAAATGTTAACATCAAGATTAGAGTCAACATACGTTTCATATATATATTTCAGAAAATGATTGAAAGCGGAGCTGATACGATTTAGAATCGCTTCATGGGATATTTGAAACGTAACAGGGACATGATCAGAATCAAAATCAGCAAGAGTAATTAATTGGCTACAAAGATGACTAGAGTCGGTTAAGAGCAAGTCAATCGTAGATGGATTTCTAGAAGAGGAAAAAAATGTAGGGCTTTCAGGGTATTGAATTGAGAAATATCCTGAAAACCACTCATCAAATAAAATTCTGCCGTTGGAATTACTTTGCGAATTATTCTATGACCGATGTTTGGTATTAATGTCACCAATGACAAAAAATTTGGACTTGTTGCGAGTCAATTTTCGTTTCGAGTTTGGAGCAAATTAACTTGCTGTCCAGAGCATTGAAAAGACAAATAGGCTGCTATGAAAGTATATTTAACAAGCTGTGTTTCAACAGAAACACCTAAAGTTTCAAAAACTTTAGTTTCAAATGACGAAAACAGTTGATGTTTTATACGCCTATGAATGATGATTGCAACTCCCCCACATGCCCCACCAAGTCGATCATTACGATAAACAAAAAAAAATTGGGGTGGGTAATGTCTATTACATTACCGCGGGGTTGACGTAGAACTACGATGATTAATAATTTGATTTGTCATGTGTATGAATTTGTTAGTGTACTAGTTTTGTGTTGTTATTGATTGGATGAAGTTTGCAGAAGTTAACTCTTTTTGGGCTCATTTTGGTAGTCCTGAAAAGAACCATTTGTCGTTCTGTGGTTCCGCGAACCAGTGTTTGGTGTTCCAGGAATAATGCCAGATGATTGAATTTGTTTGTTTGGTCGTTGCTTCCTTGTGTTGCTTGGTTGGGTGATCGGTTTCTGGCTCCAGCTGTAGTTCGCCAAACTCCTCCAGTAGATTAGATGTTTGATAGCTCGGGTGCTTCGATTGTTAGAAGAGATAGAATTGGTCCAGTGCTTTGGTCTGTAGCAATATCCATTGAATGAGCATTTAGGCTCTGTACATTGATACTCATCAATATGCAGGCTTGGCCGCTATGATCCAGTATTTCACGCAGTTCGTCTCAAAGCGTCACTAATCGATGATTGCCTAAGCGCTGCAGCTCATTCCTTAAGTCAACTCTCTTGGGAGAATTGCTGCCTTTGGCGTGATGGAACTTGAAAAAAGTAGAGTTTGTCAAAAATAGTCCTTGCAATGAAGTAACCCGCGACAAACCAACATATACCAATTGCTGATCCTGGCTTTTGTCATAGTCGTACACGACCTCGGGGAAAATTCCACCTTGCACTAACCATCGGAAACTGAATGCGTTTGCATTTGATTATGCCGCACAGTTTGAAAGTAAAATAAAAATTCTCTATACAGGAGTGAAATTGGAATTTCAAAACCAAGAGCCTTACGTTGGCATGAAATATTTTGAACTCTTATAACTGTTTGCTGGTTTAACGAAATTCCTTGAATGGCACCTCAATTGAAAGACAAGCCATCGAAGGGTCATGTCGTTTACTTACTGAATAACACATACCTGTCCAAATAGATTAATAACTGTTTTAAAAGAGAACGTTGATTTCAAGCAAATCTATAAATAGGGGTGCTAGAGAAAATTTGACGTTATTTGCTTTCCATTCTCCGCTTGGATCGCATCTCAGCAGGCAACAGATCGTCTTGCTGTGACCGGGCGAGCTTCTCAGTCACAGACATCGAAAGCGAAGGACCTCCCCGTTTGTCTTGCTTCGCTCAAATCAAACTGACGAGCGAGCGAGAGAAGATGCCGTCCGAAGCCAAAGTCATCACCGCTGCCGCCGCCAAGAAGAAGAAAAAGAGGAAGCAGTCCACAGGTGAATTTGCGGTCGAACTGTGAACACGGTCGGGCAAGTAATTCTGTCTTTGTGCTTCACCGCTTGTTTGCGTTCACCCAGCCATCGTCATCGCCGCCATCATCAGATTTCGACTTAAGCCCGGTGATCCACTACCTGTTACTGTTGTGCGCCATCTACGCCACGAAACTTTCGGTTCGTCGTATAAGCAAATAACTTGCTCAAATTTATACATTTGAGTTGAGGATTCCCCGTTTGACCATGGCAATCAACTGATAACATCCCGCAGTGTTATTTATCTGTAAGAGCATCAAAGCTAACAAAGCCATCGGCCCTTTTCAGGGCCATCAAATTAGTGGAAAAGAGTTAAAAGAGAAATATTTCCGACTTTAAATATGACTTCTAATATTCCTAAATCAAGTTCACAGCTTCATACAAAATTTCATTTGTCATGAATAATTTATGACTAAACATTTTGAGACTGTAATCGCGGACGCTGCTGCAGTGCCGTCGGGGTGAGTGCTCAACATTCCACAACAATTGTAAAATAGAGTGGCATTTCCAACAGCGTCTTTTTTGTTCCATATTTTAAGGGATCACTTTGATTAGGAAAATTATCACATGTAACAAATGCTTTTGAAAAGACATTCTCATTGAACAATTGTAATAATTTTGGTACTCATGGATCAGAAATTTACCTTAATAATAAAGAAAACTATTGATTATCAATAGCTCTTATTGAATATTTAGTTAATGTCAACCCTTCCAGCAATTCATGTTCGACCAATTTCTCATGCATTAGCATTCTCCGAAATTTTCAAGTAATTCCAAGCCCAACACATTATTGGCACATACCCATTTCCCAGATTGGTCTATCAGAAAGCGAAGAGCACAAAAGGGAGGAGCATCATCTGCTATTCTGAGGTTATAAAACATGCTTCCTTCGTCGGATTCAGTTTCATTCCAATTCCGCTTTCGAGCTGGTAAGAGCTCCTCCGAACTTGCTCAGCGAGAAGTACCTCGCTGCTAGAAATCTGCTGAGCTGTTAATCTTCAAGCTGCCAATCCAGCATCTGGTTTGTGAAAACGCTCAAGATTTCTAGGTTGACCGATCCGTGCTTCTAAATTTCGACTCGTGGTAAACTCGTGGTCACAGCATCCAAGCTCAATCGGCCCTTTTCAGGGCCAACATACGTTCATAAAAGGGTTTATTGGATGAAGTTTACTGATTTATCTATAATGATCTAAATATCGCGGTATACTATAATTTGGTTCACATAATTTACCCCACATAATTACATGAATTTGAGAATTTACCGCTGCAGCACCGTCGGACCGTAATAACATCATACTACTCAGCATTGTATGGTATTTCTAACAGCATCGTTGATTTATCATATAATGGGGGAACACTTCCTAAATTCTCGAGTATGGAAATTGGAAAATGTATTAAAATTGCGACAGATTTTAAATACTGTTCAATAAACTGTTTCCTGATTAATTGTAATGAGCAACTATTGATCTGAAATTTTTCTACAGTTAAGTCTATTGCAAATGTCATAGTAGATAAATCAGAACACATTGAACATTGATCAGAAATATTTAAAATTTGCAGGAAACCAAAACATGCGTGATTTTAATTTATTGTAAGCTGTTAAAATAATGTTGATATTTTTACTGTCCATACGAACGCGCATGTGAATTTTCCAAGATATGTAAATCCCTAACCAAAACATCAACTTCATGTATCTTATCCTAGATTGGTCAATCAGAAGAAGGCGAAGAATACGAAAGGGAGGAGCATCGTCTGCAATTCAAATTATATAAAACATACTATCTTCGACAGATTCGGTTCATTTAAGGGACGAATGACCTTCGGATTAAAATCCCTCTGTAACAACAACAGGATTCGGTTCATTTCATTTACACTTTCGAGCTAGTAAGAACTTCTCGTGATAAACACAGTATAGCTAGTAATATTTCTTAATGTGCTTACCACATACTTGCTATAATCTCTTAATTCATCTCGTAGCATCATACAATATCTGATTTATCACGAATAATCGACAATAAGACGATTTGAGGATGTTTTGAGAACTCTGCTGCAGTCCTGTCGTGATGCAATAACAGCATAATGCTCATTTAATACATCCCTTGCCAAGACATCAATTTCATATAGCCTATTTCTCAGATTAACGCAATAGACAACATGTAGAAAAATCAATTCAGATCAATAGTTGCTCATTACAATTGGTCTAGAAACAGTTTATTGAACAGTATTTAAAATCTGTCGCAATTTTAATACATTTTCCAATTTCCGTACTCGAGAATTTTAGAAGCGGGAGCCATGACTGGTCCTGGCTGGAAATATTCGTGGGGAGAAACTCGACCCTTTGCTGCAGGAATTTCATTAACAACTCTTTGGTAAAGCATAAATTTTCCGAGGAAAATTCTGCTAAAAGTGAACTTTTTCAAAACAACTCTTTTTGATTGAAATATTTATCAACAACTCTTTGTCAAGTAAAATCATCCTAAATAACTCTTTGCTCCATCGCCAAACCAAACCATTTCATTGAATTCATCAAGTACAAGAATATGAATGGTAAGGAGAGGCAGATGGTGTATATTTCGCTGGCGTTACTTTCCAACAGGTCGCCGGTTGGCGCTGACTACTAATCCGTCCACTGAATGATTTTCAGTTGTTGCTTTCGCTTCGTTGCTCTCTGGTTCCGTTCGCTACTCGCACACTGCTGTGGCTTTCACGCGCTCTTCTTTGCTGCTCCGCTGCTTGATCCGTTCGTTATGCCGTTCGATTTGTGAATGAGCTGGGAGCAGAACAACCAGTGGTTTTATTTGCTCGAGCTCCGTTCACCGATGGCGAGTGGTGGGGTTCTCGCTTGGTTGTTTCGTCACTCCGTTCGCTACTCGCACGCGATTGGTTATTGCTCTCGCGCTATTTTCGTTGATGGTGTGATTCTTCGCTGAGAAAAAAAACTGCAACTCTTTTGATTTTTCATGCAAATTGACCAACTTTGATAAACTATATCTCAGTTATTTATGGACCGATTTGAATGAAATTTTCACAGAATATCAGACATAACTTAAATTTTAACATATAGTATTGAGTGATTTTTCCAATCACACGTTGAAAAGCAGTAACGGTTTGACTAAAGTGAATTTTTTGACGATTTTTTATAATTGACATAACTAAACATATTGAAGGAATAGCTTCATGGTATCTTCAGCAAAGTTGTAGATTTTGACGAGATGAATAAGTTTGCTGAAGACAGTTTTTGTGTAAGGCTATCAGATTTTAAGATAAAAAGTTTTGAATTTTTCGTCGAAAATTACAGTTTAGTCAAACCGTTATTACTTATAAATTAAATTGGAAAAAATATTCAAAAATATATGTTAAAACTCAAGTTGCATCTGATGTTCTGTGAAAGTTTCATTCGAAAATATTTCCATAAATAACAGAGATCTAACATACCAAAGTTGGTCATTATGTATGGAAAATTGAAAAAGTTTCAAATGCATGTGAATAAGTTGGGGCCTTCCTTAGCCGAGTGGTTAGAGTCCGCGGCTACAAAGCAAAGCCATGCTGAAGGTGTCTGGGTTCGATTCCCGGTCGGTTCAGGATCTTTTCGTAATGGAAATTTTCTTGACTTCCCTGGGCATAGAGTATATTCGTACCTGCCAAAACTTTGGCAAAGAAAGCTCTTAGTTAATAACTGTGGAAGTGTCATAAGAACACTAAGCTGAGAAGCAGGCTCTGTCCCAGTGAGGACGTTAATGCCAAGAAGAAGAAGAAGAAGAAGAAGAAGAATAAGAAGATGTGAATAAGTTCTATGTTTATTCGAAAAACCAGCTAAATATTTCAGGGGTGCACAACAGCAACAGGGTAGCGGATCACAGGGATTTAGTTGAAATCTGGAAACGTAGCTCAATTTTAAAATCTGGAGCGATTTCACAAACCAGATTCTGCATTAACAGCTCAGCAGGCTTCTAGCAGCGAGGTTCTTCTCGCTAAGCAAGAGCTCTTACCAGCTCGAAAGCGGAAATGGAATGAAACTGAATCCAACGAAGGCAGCATGTTATATAACCTTGGAATAGCAGATGATGCTCCTCCCTTTTGTGCTCTTCGCTTTCTGATCGACCAATCTGGGAAATGGGTATGTGCTAATAATATGTTGGGCTTGGGATTATTTGAAAATTGTGGAGAATACTAATACGTGAGAAATTGGTCGAACATGAATTGTTGGGATGATGGGCTTCTCTAAATATTCAATACGAGCTATTGATAATCAATAGTTTTCTTTATAATGACGGTAAATTTCCATGGGTGCCAAAATTATTACAATTGTTCAATGAGAATGTCTTATCAAAAGCATTCTAAATATGTCGCTGACGGGGTTAGTAGTCTGATGGCTACCGTTTCTGCTTCATAAGCAGAAGGTCATGGGTTTAATCCCAGGCCCGTCCCTTTCCTCGTACTTTGTAGTTGTATATCTCTCAATTGCTTCTATCTTCCATTCTAAATCTATCACACTCAAACTATTCGTTCATAGCAAACGCTAGAACCAGAAACGGACAAGAAACCGTTTCCCTAACGCTTCCATTCTTCCACGCGCATGCCTTTCCTTACGCCTGATTCATAGGCAGTCTGCTAACCACAAAACAAACCTCTCTGCCATGCCTTTCCCCCAATCCGAACACTCCCGCATGAACTGGCGTAGATGCAGTGGTATATACGGTCTACGTGGGAGCCAGTATAATGCATCATCGATTCCTCCCCCTTCCCCACATTGGTCTGCATTCTGACGTGGCAGGCACCATTGTCGCTAGAAATAGAAGATCACCAGCACTTATACACTGAGGATGCCTGTTAGTCCCAAGCAGTCATTCGGTTGGTTCCTTGTGTAAGTGCAGCTAATCTGGCGATACTGGAGTAGCATCCACGGGCGGCCAATCAAGCTCAAGCTCAAGCTCAAGCTCAAAAACATTCTAAATATGTCGCAATTTTGTTACATGGGATAATTTTCCTAATCAGTGTTCCCATAAAATATGGAACATAAAAGGCGCTGTTGGAAATGCCACTCTATTTTACAATCGTTGTGAAATGTACGGCACTGCAGCAGCGTTCGCGAGTACAATCTAAAATGGTTGAGTCATAAATTATTCATGACAAATGAAATTTTGTATGAAGCCGTGAAATTGATTTAGGAATATTAGAAGTTATAAATAAAGTCGGAAATATTTCTCTTTTAACTCTTTTCCACAAATTTGATGGCTCTGAAAAGAACCGATGGCTTTGTTAGCTTCGATGTTGTTACGGATAAATAACACTGCTCGGACCAGCAAAACTCAGGGGGCTTCTGGTATTTGCTCCTAACGGGATTGCTTCTTGACCACCAATGATGATTTCATCACGAGTCGAAATTTTGAAGCGCGGGTCAACAGCTCCTCGGCCGATGAAATTTGCGGCGGCGATGACGATGGCTGGGTGAACGCAAACAAGCGGTGAACCACAAAGCGAGAATGACTCGCCCGATCGTGTTCACAGTTCGACCGCAAATTCACCTGTGGACTGCTTCCTCTTCTTTTTCTAGGCGGCGGCAGCGGTTATGGCTTTGGCTTCGGACGGCATCTTCTCTCGCTCGCTCGACAGTTTGATTTGAGCGAAGCAAGACAAACGGGGGCGTCCTTCGCTATCGATGTCTGTGCCTGAGAAGCACGCCCGGTCAGAGCAAGCCGATCTGTCGCCTGCTGTTATGCGAGCCAATCGGAGAGTGAAAAGCAAATGACGTCAAATTCTCTCTAGCCACCCCTATTTATAGATTTGCTTGAAATCAAAGTTCTATTTTAAAACAGTTATTAAACTATTTGGACAGGTATGTGGGATTCAGTAAGTAAACGACATGAAGCTTTGATGTCTTATCTTTCGATTGAGGTGCTAATCAAGAAATTTCGTTAAGCCAGCGAGAAGTTATAAACGTTTAAAATATTTCATGCCAGCGTAACGCTCTTGGTTTTGAAATTCCAATTTCACTCCTGTATAGAGAAGAAAGACGTACTTCTACGTCAAAAGTTAGGATCTCTTTCGAGTTTAGATTCACGTTTCAAATAGGTTTCAGTAATAACTGTAAGATAAGTATAAAATAAAATCAGTGGGAGACATATCACTTGAAGTGGGTACATTAATTGATGATTTTCGATTTTCGATTGATTTTTGATAGACGAAGAGGCGGAGTAGAAGTTTCCTGTGGTGGGTTTTTTTTTCCATTTGATCTGGAACAATAAGAACGGTTATTCGAAGTATGAAAAGGGGAGGAGTTCAAATTACCTGCTACGGTATCGACGAAGGATTTTCCTTGGGTACCATTCGAAATTAAAAGATTCGAACGGCTACCCAACGGAAAAAAATAGTTTGTGAATGACCATGATTATAATCCTCCTGATGAGTATGATTCCTATTCAAGCGATCGTTAACTGGAAAATGAACATTATTCGATACTCTACCAGGGAAATTCCGGAAACGACCGTTACCTTTCATCTGCCTGGCACGAGCCTTGACGACTCGCCTACGCGAAGGGCAAGCCCAAAAGTTAGACTTATGATTGCCCCGCAATTTGCGCATATGAACTTATCGGTATCTTCCTTCACAGGACAGTCGTCCTTAGCGTGAGAAGAACCTCCGCAAATCATGCCTTTAGCATCCATGCGGCAATGTTTTGTACTATGGCTCCACCTTTGGCACCGACGGCTCTGAGTGGGATTCTGGTAGCTTCCGGTGATCTGATTACTTGTACCCGAAAGCGTTCTCGTATAATTTTAAACGATCGTTGTTCTCAAATTTCGATCAATCTTAATAATGCTAGCCTGAATGGGAATTTATTTTGTTCACAAACCAAAATACTATATTTACTCATTTAAATCAAGACAGAATACATTTTCAAAACCCTATATCACTATAATTAGGCGGCATTCACAAATTACGTAACGCTCGAAGGGGGGGAGGGGGTAGGCTCAAGCGTTACGACTCATACAAAAAATATAAAATTTCCCTACAAAAAGCGTTACGGAAGGGGGGGAGGGGATCGGAAGTTTGCAATTTTAGTGTTACGTAATAAATGAATGCCGCCTTTTTATTGGTCATGCATTCCGAAAACGTCATTATTTTTTTTCTACTTTCAAGTTCGGGGTGTGCTGTTTCTGTGCATTCAAATTGACTTTTTTTTGTTGAACTGTGTAAATGTGGTTTATTACTCTTAGGCCTTTAGAGAAATCTTTGGTTACGTTGGCGATCCTACACTCAAGAAAGATTAGACATTACATATTTTCGAACCTCTATGGGTTAGGACAAATGTACAGTCACCCCACATTTATGGATAGCACACAGATATGGATCTGAGTTGGACTAAAACGGGAATATCTCATCAACTACAGGTGCAATTTACCAGAACACATTTCACCTACGTGAACCATGAATCTGTACAGCAACATAATTAATCATAATATGCTTAAGTATATTTTTTACGTCCGTAGGAAATAAAATGTAAACCGTATTCCCAGAAGCGTTGATTCATATCTGTGGGGCATTGAAACTCATACCACAGTTATGAATCAACGATAAGACGATTCCGAAAGAAACGCCAAAACGTATGCTTTCACTAACACTTCATTCGTTTACCTCGCAGATAAATTGCTGTTATAGTGTTTTGATCCATAATATGAGTCGATTTGATCCATAATAGGGATCTCCTCTCTCACTGATCCACATCTGTGGGGTGGACATCGTTTGGAATTTCTGTTGGAATCGAAACTTTTTGGTAAAAAAACGAGAATTTTGAGCTGTATTCTCGAAAACAACTATATTCTGCTGGGTCAGGAAGGTAATTTGAATTTGTACAGCGTCACCATGTTTTTTAATCATATTTTGTTCTGAAAAATGACCCTTAGTTGATCCATAACTGTGGGGTGACTGTAGTTTCTTCAATCGCTTGCGATAATAAGTTGATGCATGAGCTTGAGCTTGATTGGCCGCCCGTGGATGCTACTCCAGTATCGCCAGATCAGCTGCACTTACACAAAGAACCAACCGATTGACTGCTTGGGACTAACAGACATTCTCAGTGTATAAGTGCTGGCGTATCAGGCGTAAGGAAAGGCATGCGCGTGGAAGAATGGAAGCGTTAGGGAAACGGTTTCTTGTCTGTCTCTGGTTCTAGCGTTTGCTATGAACGAATAGTTTGAGTGTGATAGATTTAGAATGGAAGACAGAAGCAAGTGAGAGATATACAACTACAAAGTACGAGGAAAGGGACGGGCCTGTGATTGAACCCATGACCTTCTGCTTATGAGACAGAAGCGGTAGCCATCAGACCACCAACTCCGTGCTTGCGATAATAAGTTGATTCAAATACAAAGTCAAGAAACACAAGTGAGTTTTTGCTGGTTTAAATATCAAAGATCTGTTATATTATTTCAATTAAAGTTCACATTGTCGCGCTGTTTTTCTGCAATATGCATCTGATCTATCATTAGTTGTTTCATCAATCAGCAAGAAGCCTGAAGGTCTGAATTTGATTTGTAATGAATCGCAACGGCAACTGCTACCAACTGTCGGTTCCTTTCCGACCAAGCAATCTCGTATTGGAATGAATGTTGATATAAAGATTAATTACATTTTTTATTGCCATAACAAGCAATCAATTTCAATTTTGCCTGCCCTTGCCGGCTAAGCTCCATCTAAGTATTCCGTAAGTTGACGTGTCGTCGCCGACCTTCTTCGTCCTTCTGGTCAAGCGCCAATAGAATAGATCGTACACGCCTAATATCAGTTTCTTTCATCTTGACGGGCGGCATGCGCCTTAGTTCATGAAGCGTAGACGCGGCGAAATGTGAATACCTTCGAGGAAGGTCGTTGGTCGCTTTTTGGTCCGTTGGTTCGCTCAAGCGATGATTCCCCGGTTCTTCACCCAAAGATCGTAAGGGGGCATGGCACCGGGTGATGAGTGATGAAAGTTTTGCGAAATGGGTAGGTATAATATAAAAACGTACGAACTTTGCGATGAAACGAATCGTAAAACTTAATCGACCTGAAAGCGATCAGAATTATTTGTGGAACTGCCCAACAACAGCCTATAGAGTAATGCGGGGCAAAGGTTCACGGTGCGTCTTTTTCAGTACACGAGATAGAAACTTGGGCAATAATTCATGGCTGTCAATGATGTCTACTGAAGTGTCAATTATTAGTTCAGCTGATCATAGATATAAACTTACACAATTTCATCAAATTATTATGAAGCAAAATATTTGAATGTTGTTGTGTTCAATACGATCTAATAAATAATCGGCCATTTTGACAATTTTCAAAGGATTTCCCTCGTTTTAGATCCGGTGGATTCTTATAGATGTCAAGTTTTTTGACAATCATTGATTTGTTTTGGAAATATCCACAGGTCTTAGTTAGATGTCAAACTTCATAAATTCCAAAGCTATCTGAAATATGTATCGGTCACCCATATTACAGGTACAGTAAATTTTCTGTGAACAAAGTTGTTACAAAACGGGATGATCTGAGCTCAATAAATATTGATAGATAATACAATTACAAAGTACGAGGCAAGGGACGGGCTAGGGATTTAATTCATGGCCTTCTTCTTATGAAGCAGAAGCGGTAGCTATTTAACAACAAATCCCGTCAAGAACACTTTTTTAAAAATACTAAACATCCTAAACGAAAGAAATATCTTGAACATTTTCGAAATGGTACACCCAAAATAAATCGGATGGCGGATTTCCCTCCTAGCGTATTAGGTGCTAAATCCACCTATTGATGGTAAGATTCGCCTCCTAAGCGTAGACGGGCAAACCCGTCAAATGAAATCGAGCACATTGGACTTGAAAATTCGAGCAATCTAAATGTTTACACCCGACCCACACAATTGCACAACCAATCCGAAGCCGAATGATGGCATCGGAAACGCACACTTAGGCAAATGGTCACGCGGCAAATGGATGGTGGACATGTCAGAGGAATGGGATGAATATTGCAATATAAAACGCTTTATATATTGCTTTTGTCACTTCTTCCATCAAGCCGTCGATAGGTGCGTAGAGATAGCACTGGTTTATGAATCGGGAGGTCCTTGGTTCGATTCCGAGTAAGCGCGAGTATTTATTTTGTTTTTATTTTTTGGTTCTTCAGGCAAATTTATGAAATTCAACCCGATTTCTTGTGGCGAATTATCATAATAGATTCCGGTCCCTGTATTTAGATAATCATTTTGCTTGAGTGACTATCGAAATAAGGTACCGTGTGACAAATGGGTAAAGGAAATCGTACAGAGATGGTTCTTAAAAAAATAAAATGAATAAGATCTACTATATTTTTCAGATTGTTTCCTACTAAATCTATGCTATATTTAAATTTAATGTTTGTGCCAAGGTAAATATTGAAAATTTTGGAAACTAGTGGGACAAGTGAAAATATTGTCGTTTTAAATGACTGAACTGAAACTAAAAAAATAACAGTCAGATCTGTGATTTCAAATGGCCTCATTTGTTAGTGTATGAATACAAAAAAAACACACATAAATACATAATAAACATTTTGTTCTTTTTAAAACAATTTTCTTGAGTTAAGTTATTAATTTAGCAACAATGTTACTTTTATTAAAAGTATTAACATCATCGAAAATCAAACACCATTCTATTTTACCGATTTTCCACTACTCATTTTATGTAAAGTTAAGTTAGGCTGATACAAATATTAAATTTCTTCTATGTCCGAGACCACTTGGAAGTTACGAGGGGGGGATAAAAATAAATAGGGAACAAACAAATAAAAATGAAAAAAAAAGTTAGTTTTTCGAATTTTCTATTTTTAATGATAGTTGTTAAGCTGTTTTTAATCGTCCTCTGGATCATGTTTTTACTTGTTTTTTACTTGCAAATTTGAAAAAACCTAACTGATGTCAAAAAAATGATGAATCTTTTTTTTCTCCCCTTCAAAATTTTCGGATTTTCGAAAGGGGGGGGGGGTGACATAAAAGAAAATTAATATTTGTATCAGCCTTATCTCTTTTCCAAATAATGTATTTATTGCCTTTATCGAGCGGATTTAACCCGGTCAAAAGTGTCAACATTCTTGTACCTACTGAATAAGTCATTATTTGAACTTAGTATCCAAACTCATGCGTCATCCGTTGAAGCCATTCAGAACATTACGATGTACATGTTTTTTTTTATTTCTTTATTAGTATCATTCCAAACATTACATTCATTTCTTCTTTCATCCTAATTTGGTAAAACAAATTTAAGATTTTATTAACATTTTGTTAACAACATACTACATCTCCCTGGCTCTTCACCCGAAAGGCTTTGGGGTTTTACATATTTCGACTTGTTGAATCCAACAAAAATAGTCCGGTTGAAAACCCCGTGTAACACCATCGTGACCTTCCCTTGTTAGCTACCCCATATACCCGATTGCCCCAAGGCTCCGCCACAAGAAATTTGCCTTAGACACCAAAATATGAAAAACAAAAAAATTAATAACAAAGACTGGATTCAAAACCGCAACCTTTGGATCCTTACACATAAACTTACACCACATGCCTATCATAGTTTCTCATGTATGGGTCTCTACATCACACAACATGGAACCATCTTGTCACGGAGAACAACCTGCAAGAGGAGCAAAATACAACACCCGTTGGACAGCCAAGTGCGAGAAGGGGTGAGATGATATGTTCTATAAATATATTTAAAGTACCAACGCGGTGCTGCGGGAATTTCTTACTTATACCAGAGTCAAAATCTATATGTTTGTATATCTATATTATCGGCAATAACTTATACATTTGCAGTGGAAATAGAATTTCATGCCGTGCGTGTTGGATTGGGTAATATATTAGGGAGAAACAAATAAACACACTTGACTATAACAGTCGGGCGCTTTATAAGCAGAATTTTATCGTTGACGTTTGCTGATTGATTTACTTTTAATTTATTTACATTTTGGTCTCCTATTAGTCGCATGGTTGGGGACGGTATGAGACTCCTCGAAGTAGGAGACCCAGGGTTTGTGGGATTCGATTCATTTGACGATGTAATATTGTAATCAAACATCTAAGTGTGCATACAGCAAACTGGATTACCGTAATTCTTTCGCAATATTAGAAGTGGAACAATTATCACGACATGGATGTTTTATGTATCTTCTAACAATTACTTATCAAAATAGAGGCCGTTGATAAACCATGTGATCATTTAGCGGGGAGGGGGTATCTAGCCAAAGACCACGGTCCACCCATTTGTGTTTCAAAGAAAATTCTCCCATCAACTAAACCTGAAAGGTTTCATTAGCAGTCGGATGGTTCAAGTTTAAAAAAAAAGTTTTAAAATTCAATATGTCATATCTTCTTTACCAACAACGATTAGAAGACGATTAAGATTTCTATGGAAATTACTATGACAAAATTTGAAAAAATGTTCCCCACATGTTAGTACTGTAATGTTAATACAAAATTATCTCTAAGTGAAAACTAATTCCTCAAACAATAATAAGGAACACTGCAGTAGAAACAAATCTTTTTTGAGCTATTTTTGTTAGGGATTTTTGCAGAAGTTTGTCACACTATAATCTCACATTTCGCTTAATAATAGCAAACCAATTCATAAATATCTCTTCTCCCATTTTTCAAATTTCTGTTTCATTCATGAACAAATGAAACACATGATCATTGGGTGAGCGGGGGGTTATTCGTCAAAACCACACAAAAGCACGACGGGGGAGGAGGTGACTGAAAAGTCAGGAAAAATGTTCACGTGGTTTATGGACGACCCCTAAGAAAGATATGGGGATTTGAATTTCAAACTTTTTTTAAATCTTAAACCGCTCTTATTAGCAGTCATTTACATTTACCGTTATATTTTTTTTTGTAAAGAAGATGCAATAGTACCTAACTGGAATTTACAGAAATTACAATAAGGTTTAATTATCGCACTCAACATTTTACACCAAAGCCAGATTTTCTATATTTTTGGAATTGATATACATAAATAATAATTCTCAAAAAACTTATGTGCACAACATAATCGCAAAATAATGGTGAACGCGTCACGAAATGATTTTGTATACCCTTAAGTGGATTTTTTGGTGTTTGTGCTCGTTCAGAGGTTTGCCAAGCCGCATATCTAAATGAAACCCGTGAAAATCTTTTCCAAACAATATTTTTTCTACATCCCAGAAAATAGGGTGTCTTTGAGCTTGTTGTGATATACATATTTGAAAATAGTAAATAGGCAAAGAATGTTCGCAGTTAATAATAAAGGGAACGCTCATAGAACATTCCGCCGTGGATCAAGCTCTGTCCCAGTTGGAACGAAACACTTGAAGAAAATTACTTAGTAAAAGAAGGAAAAAATATGAATTTTGAAAGTGTACATCAAAAACATTATCGAAAGAATGGAAAATTGATTAAAATAATGTTTTTTCAACATATCTCGAATAGAAATCATGTGTTTGTTATAAAATTATTTATATAGAAATATTAGCAGGTTCTAAAGTAATGATCATTCTAAATGCGTTGCTTGCAAGAATTGATAAATCAGTAATTTATAAAAATGTTTATGTATTAGCTTTACTAAATTTTATCTAAGTGTAAAAGTCACGTAGGAAATTGATTGAAGTGAAATTATGAAATCTAATTAAGGAAGATTGGATTGAACAAATGTGTAGTGAAAATAAATCACTTTGTTCAGCAGAGTGTGCTACTACAGCCTTGGCAATCGAAAAAGTGTCACGCTGTCGGCCGGAAGGTGAAAAATTTGATGCAATTGGTTTTGCTCAACACGTGTGTTTCCAAGGAAACTGACTATGATGACTTGTCGGCTTACTAGGAGAATTTAATATTTTGTTTAAATGCTATGGCATGCTCTGATACTTACATGGTATATGAAACCTTGTGAAGACAAAACTTCTAAGAAGAAAGAGTGTGGTATGATCAGTTTACATATTTGATGTGAACAGAAAATGTTCATTTTTTTCTAATGCGTTGCATTATTTAGTCTACCGTTAACGGGTAATAAAGTTTTTGTTTATGAAAACTTAGAGTTTGTATGTGCTTGATCGAAGACACATTCAGGTAAGATAATAAAACATAATGTCATTCATGTTGCCCCCAAATTTATTTTCTGCTGCATAAGAATTGATGCAGAGTTGCAGTTTTGGTGAGAAATTTCAAAATACCTTTTTTTTGTTCAATGTGATGATTTTGTGGGTTTTTATACACATTTATCTGAATTCACAGCATAATAGGAGAGGGGTCAGATTTAAATTTCTTTTCGTTTCAGAGAGCGAGTAATGGCGCTTAAGCCAAGGCTCTAGAGCCAGGACATACGGGGGAAATACCTGTGTCCCATCCCAGGAAAAGGAACACAGCGATGAAGTGTGCATTAATTTTCTTAGCTACGCCACTTCCAACGATTTTACCTTTCCCTCTTAATGAACCGGTCGGTACGGTGGTCCCCATTTCTTCACTAATAAAATTGAAAAATGTTCGTTCACCATGTTATTCATTCGTGAATAATCTGATGGTCGTAAATCTTTCAATTATCTTAAAACCCAAGTCTGCACAGTGGGCCTGGCCATTTTAATGTTTGTGTCATATTGTATACGATATGCTGCAAATATGAATGTCGACAAGAAAATATTGGAATCATTTCCAGTATTTCCAGGATGCTTTTCAATATTGGTTGTGCAAACGCTTAGATAGATAGATAGATAGATATATAGATAGATAGATAGCTTTACAAAATTTTATCTTATGATCTTATATGAAGAACAACCTATTTTTAAAAGAAGGCAAAATTTATTATTAAAACATTAGGTTATTGGACGTCAAAAATTATTGTGACATAATAAAACGAAAGAACATCAAAAAAATGCGTTCAGAATCATCGGAGTAACTGCAGTTATCGATTTCTCTTTTCGCTGATAACTTGAGCAGATCAATGTTATCGATTGTTGCATTTATATTAGTTGGAAACAAAAAACAATATCTAAAAACAATATAGCTCGAAAGAACAGCCTACAGAAGGCGAAATTCATTTTAATTTTAAATCTTCAGTTTTTATATTTATGATTACATTTTATTTCGAAATGTTTGAAGGAAGGGTAAATTTGTGCTAAATATTTTATTTATTGATAATATATACCAATAACGAAACTCAATAAGGTTTGTTCATAAATTTCATAAGACGAAAAATAGTAATTTTGGACACCCACCCACCCCCTCGTAACGCTTTTTGTATGAATATTATAAAATTTTTGTATGACCTGTAACAACTTACTGACCCCCACCCACCCCCTCAAGCGTTGTGTGAAATTAGCGAATAAGCCCAAAGAAGAATAAATATTTGAAAGAAAGGATTTCTGGATAAGTAATGAAATAGTTTTGACAATAACTTTCCCAATATGTTTTAGTTTATTCAAGAGCATATCATTGTTGCATCAAGTGCCTTTTTTAAATCAACTGACTCTAAATAAGCCTGATGTCGTCAGAGGGATTCAATAAAAACGTAAAAACGAATATCATCTTGAGACGTCCTTGGTTTCAGACTCATTATGCCAAACGACTTTATGTCAAATGATTATTATGCCAAATGACCTACCACCAGATCAACTCTATATTTACTTATAATAATAATGCTCAACATATTGTCGATTTAAAGTCATGCTTTAGAGCATTCATGATGTCAAAACTATGTATCATTGCTTGACAGTTATCGAATGAGTGCAATAAAACTTATTTTAATCTGCATTTTATTATGCATATAAAAATAAACACACATTGTTTGAAAATGTATTGGAAAATATGAAGTTGGTGCAGTCCCATATTGAAAAATAAAGGCATACCAGTCTCCATATGAACTTTTAATTTAAATTTCAGCTGCAAAACGTGAATTGTGTTCAAGTTTATTATTTTTTGCTGATCATTAGAAGCAAAATTAGCTAGCTATGCGGTTGTGTTAAATATGTCAGAAAGAAATGTAAGGGGTCGTCCATAAATGACGTAGCTATTTAGGGGGGGTAGGGGGATCTTTACGGGGCCCATATAGCTGTAGCGGTAAACGCGCAGCTATTCAGCAAGACCAAGCTGAGGGTCGTGGGTTCGAATCCCACCGGTCGAGGATCTTTTCGGGTTGGAAATTTTCTCGACTTCCCAGAGCATAGAGTATCTTCGTTCCTGCCACACGATATACGCAAGCAAAAATGGTCATTGGCACAGTAAGCTCTCAGTTAATAACTGTGGAAGTGCTCATAAGAACACTGAGATGCAAGCTGAGATGCAGGCTCTGTCCTCTGTTTTGTTTGACTTATAAACTTGGTTTATAAAATGATGATTCAGCTTCAAAACATTCATCAATTTTAGATTTTCTTGATAAATGCAATCAAACAGATTTGTCAAAGCTTTAAATGGTTGTGTAAATATTATATTATATTCGGGTCTTAATTGATAAATTTATAAATAAACAAAATCAAAGTTGAATAAATAAATTAAAAATCAATGCTTTAACTACTTGGAGTACATTGTTTTCTCATTTGTTGACAAGTCATAAAGTCAGCCGTTTTCAAGACTATAAAATATGCTCTTTTCGGCAAATATTACATGAAACAAGATATTTATACCGTGTATTATGCATTCAATGTTGCAGGAGATCTCACTTAATCAACTCATCGATTTGTTTTGATGTATCAATGCTCTTGATGGAATAGCCTGAATATTAATGAGGACAACAGATTCGAGTGATATCGAAATTTCCCTATCATTCAATTTTATTGATAACTTGGTAATTTGATATTTTTTTATTATTTAACTTCATTATAGGTTGTGTAGGTTTATTTTATTATGAAGAAAGATAATGAAGTTCAGCTCAAATATTAATAGAGATAAATAATTTGTATAATAATCGCTAAAATTTTCTAAACATTCCAAATATATCAAGTGTAATCTTTTCTTTATCTGGCCACTGAATATAGATTTGAATGGATTTGAATTTGGATAATAATTCATTTCGAATTTATATATTTTATTGTTCATTTTCATTGAAATCTATTTCCTAACAAAGAATAATTTAAAAAAAAACAATCCTCTAATAACGAAATTTCTGTTCTAACTAAAAATAAACTAGAAATATATTGTACCCTAACTCAACAATAACGAGCTTCATCAATCCAATCATTTTTTTTCACATTTTCTAAAGTAAACTTGTTTGTCTTGGTAACAACAGCAAAAGTAATACAATTTAGCCTATATGAAACTAGATACCAAAATTATGTAACAGCAAACTGTGTTTATTTGAAACTGTTTTCCAAATAACTTTCGAGCGCTACTGTATATCATACTGTTAGATTAGATTATCCTTACATTTTAGTCAGTAATTAATATCAAATTTTGTATTGAACTTCTGAATTCTAATTTTTTGTTTCAACCCAATCACTGAGGAAAATTAATAAAAAAATATAAAGGGGAGCCTTCCTTAGCCGAGTGGTTAGAGTCCGCGGCTACAAAGCAAAGCCATGCTGAAGGTGTCTGGGTTCAATTCCCCGTTGGTCCAGGATCTTTTCGTAAAGGAAATTTTCTGGACTTCCCTGGGCATAGAGTATCATCGTACCTGCCACACGATATACGAATGTGAAAATGGCAACTTTGGCATAGAAAGCTCTCAGTTAATAACTGTGGAAGTGCTCATAAGAACACTAAGCTGAGAAGCAGGCTCTGTCCCAGTGAGGACGTCAATGCCAAAAAGAAGAAGAAGGGGGGGGGGGTGCTTGATATGCTACGTATTTTCCAAGGGGAAGTATCAGCATTTGTGACGAAACGGTACGAGAGGGGAGGGGGTGTAAAAAATCAGTGAAAAATGCTACGTTATTTATGGACGGCCCCTAATAGAAAATTATAAACATTTGTATGAAAGAAAAACTTCAAAGTTTGAGCGCTATTTTCTCAGTGCCTACTTTTTTCAATATGGGCCTTTATGGGCAGCATTAGTTGTTCTTAGAAAAACTTTCTTATCGAAAATGTCTCTATCATGAAATTTTGTCCTGAACAACTAATTCCTATCATAATTCATAGATAGTCAAAATTAAAAATGATAAAAAAAGATTATTGCGTTATATAAAAATAAAATTTTGTTTTCATATTTTTCATGATAAAAAAAATCAGTATATATGTTCTCTTGACTTCTCCAAACGGTTTACTACAATCTCCCCACTGAACGTTCTGTTCTAAAATCAATATATCGGTGCCATAATTCTTAAAATAAATTGCTTGCAAAAACTCATAGCCAATTTGCAGAAGTTGTTCTTGGGTCAAAATGATCGATTCATCTATAGAAAACTCTTTTACTATTATACTAAAACCATGGTTAAAATTTAATCCCATATATGGGGCACGGTTTCTTATAATCGGCTCATTCTGGGTAGCATTCATCAGCATTGGATCGATATTTTTTTATCAATGTGAAAGTAGAACCGTGATCTTGTTTTATTTGAATAGCACCAGCAAAAGATTCCACAGAGTTTTCATGTTTTCAAGACTATTCATTTTATAAAGAGGACACCTTGTTTATGCTATATCTTTTCTATCATGTAAATAAAATCCCAGAGTATTCTGTCTGTCAGTAACGCTTTGAAAGGTTTCATTGAGCAGCATACACCAGCAATTTAAGAGCACAACAACAGTCAAATTAAGAGCACTGCAAAAGTCCATTTGAATGTTACAACATTACAATAGGGTCCTAAAGCCCTGTCCCAATTTGAGTGCCAAACACTTACGTTCAGGCCAAAAACACATGTTTACTCAATATTTTAATGTTTTTTATTTGTTTAAGTACAAAAAACATTTTTTTTATGTTTCTATAGATTTTGTCACACTCCTTGATTTGAACTCAAATTTTGGGTGTATTTTGTTTTCCGTGTCCCTTCCGAAATGTCAGATAGGAACAACCCCAGTGTTAAAACTAAAACCCCTGTGATATTTTTGTCGACTAAGCGAACGTCAAACATGATCTCAAGTGTCAAGGTTCATTTATGGATCCAATTTTGAAATTAAAGTTTTAATATGATATATCCGTTATTTGAGCGAGAAAAATTGCTAAAGTAGTTGCAGTAATATGATCTTTCGTGTTATTAAATGAAAACAAGATTTCATTAACCATTTTAGGACCCTATTGCAAATTGTGGAGCACTATAACAGCTATTGCACAGGGTGTTCTAGAGTTTTCCGGAGCTTTGTCCTTCCTAATTCGTATAAAAGTCACGATCTTTTTATCATTGTAGTTTTCCGGTTTTATGAACTTGGACGGTAATCAAAATGTAAACAAACCAACTTTATGCTGTTCGACCGCACTTAAATTCCGATGCATGTTGAAAATGTGATTCATTACGGGTTTCGTCATTTCAATATAAGGTTCAAAAACAAATAAGATATATGCAAAGGAAAGATAAACATGATTGTGGGCCGAATATTCTAGTTTTTTTTTATTTACACAACCTTCTTGAGTCGATGTTCCATGGTTCGATATCGACTTATGAAGGCAAAATAAAAATATTTTTTATGGTAACTATAATGGTCCCCTAAAAGAGCTTCCCAAAGCATTCCTGTTCGATGACTCGATATATTCATTAGTCGATAGTCCCCTAATTACAATTCGATTCGTTTTAAATCGTTGAAGATCGCCATCGCAGCACAAAGATCTATACAGAAATTGTAGCCCTGGTTAATCGGGATTCAATGGAATATTCTAGAATTTTCAGTCAGATTCTTCTCTCTAATTTATAGAAGCTTCTGAAACTTTTGAAATATTTCACAACAGCATTTAAGGCTGTAATTATTTCAGATCAGAATAACGGCACTATAACAATGGAGTATTATTAGAGCATAAATTTGGGCGATTTTGCGTTCATAAATATCATGCGTGTCTCAGCTTATTATTCATACACCAATGGCATATTTATCAACAGAGAAATTTCTCCGTCCATGTTATCATTTTGCAATTGAACATAAACATTATTAATCTTTGAAAGAGGTTTTTGCTTGAAAATTCTTATGGAACGTGACTAGCCACGCTGGGTTAGCTAGTTTATCAATGAAATCATAATCGGTTTTCTGTGCATCGTAATACTATTATTTTCCTCTTATATGGAAATCTTACAAAGAAGAACAAAGAAGTTTCGACAAAAACTTCCTAGAAAAGATGTTCTTCAAACATAAACAATATTTTTCACATACCAAAAAACCGAATTTTTATGAATGAATTGTGTTTTGGTATACTTAACTATTATACTTGGCTAAAGACCTACCAATCTTTGACCATTCTAAACATTGTTCCTTATTCGTGTGAATTATAATTATTTTGATGGCTTTTTTGTTATAACACCATCGTGCAATAATATAATAGTCGAACGATACTGTATACAGAAAACCGATTACGATTTTATTGATATATTATAAAGATATAGCATGCACAAGGTGTCCACTTTATAAAATGAACAGTCCTTAAGTAAGTTGTACAATAGAGAATGGTAGGTGATAAATTATTATGAATATACATTAAACTTGTTCAACATACGATGATTAACGCTTTAAAGGAGACTTGACTGTATATCTTTATTTTGCTGGGGATAACACATGTTCACATGTTTATCAATAGCATGAGCAATCATGCATATGAAACGTAAAACCACATCGACTTTGGTTACACTTCATTACAAGAGTAAGTTTGGAGCAGTAGATAAATAGTGTGCTAGTCAATCCGATGATTATGGTTCGAAACTGGCTTGCACCCTCTCGGTTTTTTGCGTGTTTCCATACTTCCAATACATGCACTTAAAAGGCATATGTGTGGATGTTTTATTTTTTAATACATGTGTTGGTGATCTACGCACATGAAAAATAAATACAAATGCGACAACAACCAGGATCGATCCATGGTCATGAGCGTGAGAACCAAATACTATACCACAGCACTAAACCTGCTTGTTGGTATGCGTGGTGCAAAAAGCATATCAAGTTGTACTTCCCCATTTGTACCGTAAAAACTGCTCGACTCAATGACCGGATTATCTGCCTATCAATAGACGCTCAAAAACGTCATGTCGCTCAGAAGAACACTTTTCCGCCATCAATAGACGCAGAAAACGCCTATAATGACGGTTTCAACTTTTGGGTGTAGCATTTTGAGGTTTTTTCAATTATTTACATATTACAACATGTTAAGGTGTAATTTGACTTTCAATGCGGATTTTGATTGCTTTCAATTCAAAAGTTATCTCTTGAGAACAGTTTAGTGCGACCATATGCCCCACATTACTCTATGCGGATGCGGTCGGCAAAAGAGAGCGCCACACGGTTCCTAGCTGTGAGGAGAACAAAATGACCACTCGATCTGCTGGAGTGATCCGCGGAATTGATATTGTCTTTTGCTGCTCGGACTCAGAAGCATCATCTGTGGGTCAGCCATTACGCTGCTGCTGGCGAATGGCTTGGGTGCCAAATCCAAGTCAGAACAACTAATCATTCAAGCGTGCAGGTAGCGGGAATCGAGAAGCTATGAATTTATTTATGATGGTATTACCCCTCCTTATGTACTGTTTAGGTTGACGATGGGTAATAAATCTTAGGTACTTTGGAGCCGTCGTGGTGGAGAGAGTGTGAAATAATTTATCATTAGATAAACATAAATTTAGGAAACCGTTATTAACGAAAAAACGTCAGTTTGGCACCACCAATTGAAAAATATTATACTGGCAAATTCACTGAATGATTTCGGAAATGTATCATTGTTAGAAAATTGCTTCAATTACATGTGATAATCACCTCCACACTGACCATATTATTGTACTGACAGGCAGCAGCGTTGAATAATTTGTTAGGAATGTTCATTGCAATAACAATCACATTTTTACGGTTATCGGGGAAGGGAAGGAATGTAGGTGTGACATCCAAAAGACCGAGTAACTGTTCTACCCTTGGATATTTTTGGAACGGGCACGAAGAAAGGATGACAAAAATGGGTGTCCGACGCCATTTCTGAAACCAAGATGATAACCTACAGATAGGGAAAATCGTTGGAATTCCATGCAATATACATCTTTTCGGAGCGGGCACGACGAGGGGATGACGAAAATCGATGGCTGACGCCATTTTGGAATCCAAGATGCCGACCTCCGGTTTGGGAAAATCGTTGAAGACCCATGCAATATACTCAGGCCTATATGCCGTGGAGTTCTTGAAAGTCCAAGAACATCTTTTTTTTTCTTTATTAACGAGATTTTCGGCCATTGGCCGGTTCATCTCGGAAAAAAACTTAAAGGAAACCAAAAGGGTGACCTTTAAATGAAAACCATCTTTTAACATTTGATCACTTAGTTACTAACATCTTTTTGGATACGTATTTTTCGAAACATTCATATTAATCAAAATCACACAAAGATGTGTTTCACATTACGACGGATGGATGAATTTGGAGATGCAGTAGTGGTAGCAGGAAGCGTCGCCGAGAATCCCTCATTGAACTTATCGTGGATTACAGCGGAGTCGCCGCGATAGATGTTGTGAGATCTTGACGTTTAGAACAATCGACACAAATCAATACAATACATTTTCTCCATTGCTAAAATGGATAGTTAGAGGCCTCCGCAATATTGAAGATCTAAATAATAATAATTGGTTACGCTTGTAGATCCTAAGGCCTATATTCGATGGAGGTTATGGAGGGCCAAGAACATCCGCACAATCAAATACAATACACGGTTTATAAAGTTACACAGCGCAAAGTTACATTTTGCCCTACCCTACCAAAGCTTCAGATCATATTGGAAACTAATTTTAGTGTTGTGATATCGCGGAATTTGATAACTCGGTTTGTTTTGAATTTGGTCGATATAACGGTTGAAACATCATAACTGAGAGTAGGGCCTCATGGCCGTGCGGTTAGTGTCGTCACGACTCGTCAGGCATTTAAGCGCATCGTGTCATGGGGTGTGGGTTCGATTCCCGCTTCAGCCACTGAAACTTTTCGTCAGTAATGTTTCGCGGCTGTGCCTCTGGTGCATGCTTGTCCGTTGTCTAGTGTTAAGTTACAGTCTGTGCTGCTAATCAAAGTGAAAACAATTTTCGCCATCAGTTAAGGACTTATCTCCCAGTGTTGACCAGACTCATTTCCCCGAAATTCGAATTGTGAAGCCATGAAGTTATAACTGTGCGTTGTATTCCTGAGATGGAGGGGGAGGTGGTTGGGCTTGAGTGTTGCACATGGGATCCGACAGTTTCGATCTCGGTGGGCCGCAATTCAAGTTTCGGTGAAATGATTCGCACTCACTCACTCACTCATTTCATTTCACCGAAACTTGAATTGTGGCTCTCTGGGATCAAAATTGATCGATTTTGTGTGCAGTACTCAAGCTTAACCATCTGCTTTTCTATCTTAGGAGGATAGAGCATGGTTGTAGTAGTTCGTGGCTTCGTAGTTCGGAAAATGTTATTTTCGGGGAAATGAGTCTGAACAACACTGATATCTCCTTGAGTACCAAAATGGCACCTTACTTCCCCCTTCACTTTCCGCTCCCTTCTCCCACGCTTCTCACAGTGTTTTCTAGAGCGATCACAAAAAATCTTTTTTTGAAGTTACTTACCTTTTTGTAGAAGGGTGGTTTCTTAACTGAAAGCATTCCATAATGTGTTTTTCACAAATTATCAGTTTTTCAATGCAAACACGTAGTTATTATTGTGATTTGTGTTGTAAAATACCAAACACTACCGAATCGCTTCTTTTTCACTTTTAATGGTATTTCTACTCACCATAGCAATTCAAAAATCTGATGCGACACTTGAAACACTTTGATTTTTCACGCACGATGCTCCTGGGAGCAATAAATCAATTATATTAGTCAATTTGTGCTAGACAACAGCACTAGAACGCGAATTCACTGAGCCAACATTGTTTATGAATCGGATGCGCCGCTCTCACTGATTGGAAGTGATGTCAGTTGTTATGTTTGGAATGAAAATTGTTTGGATATTCATACACTTGCTACAACCACGTGTGGAGGTATACATGGAACATGATGATTTGTTGTTGACCGACGCATATAACATTGTGCTCCGCCTTGTTAAGTGGCTCGAGAGGGTACTTTAGCGGGTGGCTCGAATGGGTGGCAACATTATGTTTACGTGCTCAATGAATTTTCACCTTAAAGCAAATTGAAAACTGTTTCAGCTATCATGGAGAGCAAATTTCAAACTCACTGAGATATACAAATTTTCGTTTTATATAGAATCGCATTTGCATAAAGAGAAATGTCCAAATTTCATTTACATTCGTAAAGTTTATACATGTAACAGCAAAACATTTATAATTATATAAAATTATAACATTACAAAAAAAAACAAGATGATAGCAGAACGAAAACAAAATATGATACCGTAATCCGGGGTATCATTGATCAGCGGGGTAACATTGATCGGAATGACGCATCTCCTAAAAAGTTTGTATCGCCATTTATTGATGGAACATTTTCAAATCATGAATGGTGCTTCTCTTTCTTATATTCATAAGCTAATGAAAGTGAAGATTTTTGCGTAAATTGCGTTTACCTTATGCGGTAATTTGTCAACTTCTCGAAACAATTATTTCAATGGGTAAGGATGACACTACCAAACATTCATGTCTCACATAAGTTCTGCAAACGATATGAGCAAGGAAAATGCGGTTCTTACTAAAAATGGCATCGCTGAAAACGATTCCGTTGTCAAAACTTTCATAAGTATGCTCAATTAGGCAACATTTACGAATTACTATTAAGAACTAGTGGTCCCGGCAAACTTCGTTTTGCCATCAAGTAGGCTGTTGGAAAACGTCAAGAAATCCCCCATACAAATTACACCTTAGTCTTCTCCCGTTTTTCCGATAAATCCGGCGACTTTCCTGATTTTTTTCTACGCACGAACACGTCGCATCCCTTGAGGAGTGCAACAGTGAAAATCTTGCGGCAATCCGTTGGACCGTTCTCAAGCCATTTCGTGACATACAAACACCACTCCATTTTTATTTATATAGATATAGAATTCCTTTAGGAAATTGCATACCTTTAGGCATATTCCGTGGTTCGAGGTGTTTTTAATTTTAAAATAACTTAAAAGTAAATGACTTGTAAGCGTTTGGCCTTCATATTCGGCTTCGGGGGCCACGATTTAAGTAAGTAACGACATTTTCAATATTACCGAACATTGTTTACATAGGTGATCAATGTTACCCCATATTAGCTAAATCAAAAAAATCGCTTAAAACATTTTTTTAAACATGCTTAAATCTTTCAAAAAACAAAATACAGTATATAGTCACGATCTATGGGTGGCAGTACTTGTTTTAAAAATATAAAATTTGCAACAATTGCATTTTGAAACGAAATATTTGAGTAATATTCAAAAAAAATGATCAATGTTACCCCGGATTACGGTACCGAATAAAGGGATCTAACGTATCCTCGGCAGTCTATGCAGCTGAACTTTTTTAACATGCAATTATTCACACTATAAAGCACAAAAAAAATTGCAAGAGACACTTGAAATACACTTCAGCACTTTTATTTGATGATTATTATATACAAAAGAACATATTATTCTCAAAATAATCGGTATTTCCTAACCAAAGTCATGAGGCACTTGTTCTTTTATCGGCAATGCAATTACTAGTCGGCAACAAAAATGCCCACTTCGGTAATCAAAAACTGCGCAAAAACTAATTTATGTTTTGGTAAAATTTCGTATTTGTTGACAATTCCTGAAAGTAAACGTCACTCATTATGTTCTTCTCGTTGAAAGGGCCAATGAAGAAAAATACAGACTACACTGAGAACAGTATTGCAGTTATAAATACAATAGCAGAGAGCCAAATTGAATACACAACGCCACTAAATTTGTGCAGGCTAAGGCGCTGTCCACAAATTACGTAACGCTCTAGGGGGAGGGGCTGAAAGGTTGCGGTTCATACACAAAATTTATTTTTATCACTCGTTACGGAGGTGGTCGACGCCATGGATATAAACTTACAGCAGGTGAGAATCCAACCAAGAATCAACCAACCAACCAAAAAGTTGCAGCGTGACGTAATTGTTATTGGGTTCATAATATTGTTCTCTGCAAGAAAAATCCATGGATTTCAGAGTTGCGTTTGAATTGCGCGTTACTGCCTCCGCTGGATGTGGATTCAAAATGAGCGCCGCAATATTTCCTTTTTTCCGCTCATGATCTACCCCATACAACCAGCAATCGCAAAAAAGTTCACGTTATAATTCGTTTAGTTATACTAATTACATCAAAGCCGCAAAACACCGTGGATAAAATCGTCAGATTTATGAGTTTCCTCGCATAAAACACATTTTTCTGAGTTCATTCGTACATTTTGTTTCGTCCTGTATACTCGTACAAAGTAAATCGAATCAATCCGTAGCAGCTGTCAAATCAACGTTTGTTATCATAAGTTAAGTCGCATAAGATCACAGGTTAGTTCGGTTGAAAATTTATACACTCGCATTGTATGTTATTATTCATCACATAATATATGCACATATATCGCCTCCACTTTTGTACGTAGAAGGCCTTTTCGCGACATCTTATAAGCGAAATTTTGCACATACAAAGCCTCCAGATGATTTCGTTATACGCACATTTTGGTTGTCTGGGACACCATACGTCCGCATTCAAACAACACGCATGACTTTTGTCGTTAGCGGAAGAAGTCACGAAAGAGAAAAAGAAAGACACCATCCTCTGGTTGGTGCCGACGACTGCAAGTCACCACTTTTAACACACTGTTTTGCTCTCCTTTGAAAGAATTGAAAACAACGGCGCCAGTACCTGTCAAAGTTTAAAGGTACTGTCGTCGAGGGTGACATTAGGCCAAATTATAAAGGGTGACATTAGGCCAAATTATAATCTGAAATATTTCAGCAAGCATTGAGAATATTAATATAAAACTTCAATGTAGTATTCCTTGAAATTATCCACAACTCCAAAATATAAAATTCCTGGAACTAGTAGTATATTTTTGATAAATAATCGAAAATGCTTCAAAATAAGACCTTTTTATATTGTCACTTTTAATGTTTCATGGAAAATCTCGCTTTTAGATGGACGAATACCATTTTGAAATCTCATATTCATGTCACCAACATCAATTGTTATTGGGAAACTCTAGAAAACTTGAAAGGAACACGATTCTCTTGATTTGTTCTTATTGCGTATCAATTCAACACGCAGCGAACTGGACTATCGAAATTCATACATCTTGCCTTATGAAAGATGGAACGATTATTGCAATACGAACGCTTTATGTATCGTTTTAGCAACACCCAACATGAAGGCGTCGATAGACGAGGGCTGTGCGCACGAGCCTTACCATCCCAAGGTTCTTGGTTCGACTCCAGGTCGAATGTACATTTCCCGGCCATTTTGGGGATTCGGGACAAAAAATAATGCTTGTCCCGAGAAATCCAATAAAACCACCATTTTTCTGAAATAGAAGTTCAATTTCAACTGTACAATGTTTTGACAATTAAAAAACACTAAAATATTTTTGTTATAAATAAATAGTAATTATATGGTGTCTATGTTCTTATTAAGGAACTTAACACAAATTAAAGCTGACATTAATTCATTCGACCCAAGCAACCAAAAGTCCGGATTTTACTTTAGCAGTAAATTTAAATAAGATAACATAACGGGTACAGTCACTCAACAGTTATGGATAGCACACAGATATGGATCAGAGTTGGATTAAAACGGGAATAACTCATCAAATACAGGTGAAATTTCGCAGAACACATTTTACCTACGTGAACCATAAATCTGTACAGCATTAAAATCAATCATAATATGCTTAAGTATATATTTTTCGTCTGTAGGAAATAAAATGTCAACCGTATTCCCAGAAGCGTTGATTCATATCTGTGGGACATTGAAACCCATACCACAGTTATGAATCAACGATAAGACGATTCCGAAAGAAACGCCAAAACGTATGCTTTCACTAATACACCATTCGTTTTCCTCGCAGATAAATTGCTGTTATAGTGTTTTGATCAATAATATGAGTCGATTTGATCCATAATAGGGATCCTCCTCTCCCACTGATCCACATCTGTGGGTAGGACATGGTTTGGGATTTCTATTAAAATCGACACTTTTTGGTTAATAACCGCGAATGTTGATGTGTATTCTCAAAAACAACTGTATTCTGCAGTGTCAGGAAGGTAATTTTGATTTGTATAGCGTCACCATGATTTTTAATCATACTTTGTTCTGTAAAATGACCCTTAGTTGATCCATAACTGTGGGGTGACTGTACTTACAGAACTTGATTCTCGTAGAAGCAACTCATCCACTTATGAACAACTAGAATGTTCAGAACAAGTTTGAGTCCAACTTTCTTTTTACTTTATGATAAACATCATTCTATGTAAGCAGCTCAAACAACCATTATGTGAACTTTAGTCCAGTTAACTACTTAAAAAGTGAGCTGCTTAAGCCAAAACATGCCCTTCATTTGAACTTTTGGTTGCTTGGGAACTCTCCTTTACTCGATATTCGGTTCCTTGATATTAAGTTAAAAACCAAAGTAAAAGTTGGTTTTCGTGGCTACCTCAATGATCCATTAGATCGCATTTACACTAGTTTTGTATCTTTTACTCGATACCTCTCCAGTTTTATGGTTCTTTCAATATCTAGTTATGGAGAATAGACTGTATAAATGAAACTATTGTCAACATTTAAGCCATCATTTTGAATCCATTTGTTTTAAAAAATTCCAAGAATCTTTGAAAAGTGTGATGAACAAAAGATCATATAAGTTACTGGAGTTGATCATATTAATTGATAATTATTAAAAATTGTTTACTGACGCTTAGGCGTAGGTACTTTCAGATTGGCTTTATCAGTTTAGAATCATTAAAACTGCTTATATTGAAGAGAAACGTAGTGAAAAATACTTGCAACTAGATTAACAAAACATCTCTTACTTATTTGATAATTGGGATTGTTATGAAAAAAACTATACAGTCGACTCTCCACATCTCGATATCTCTCCCTATATCGATGATTTGTTCGGTCCCTTCATTCTGCATACATTTTCACTCTCCATATCTCGATATCTCCCTATCTCGATGTGATTTTCGTTCCCGATTTTCTCTCCGTATGTCGATATGCCCATTATCAAAGGTTACTAGACTAGATTTTACGGATTCAAAACAATTTGCAACGACGAAATGTCGTCTGTTTGTTTTCAATTTTCCTAGTAACGGAGTGATTTTCCATCTAGTATTCATTTAAAAATTGTTCTATGTCTCGATCTCTCCCTATCTCGATGGTCCCTTCGATATCGAGATGTGGAGAGGCGACTGTATGTACTTTTTTGCTATACTCTAGTCAATGAGCTACATGTCATTGTTTTGAAATAATGTCAAGTGGTTTTAATTAAACTTTACGTTAATCTCGGGATTCCCGGGATGTAAGTATTTATTTTTCGGGAAACGGGAAATCCCGAAATTTCACAAATCCCGGGATGTCTCGGGATGGACACTCTAATTTCAGGTTGCCGCGAAAACTATTTTTGTTTTCAAATTTATGTTTATTAATTTCAATCCGATTTGAATTTGGTGAATTGCCACAATAGGGTTCCTATGTTTATCGATAGTCCATTTTCTTGAGTGTAGTTTGTTTGGCCCAATGTCACCCCATCGAAGGGGTGAATTTTGGTCAATTTTCTTGGGGCCCATTCACAAATTTCATAACGCTCTAGGCGGTGGGTGGGTGTCCTTGAGGTATTACTGCTCATACAAATTTTGTAGAATATTCATACGAAAAGCCTTACCAGAGGGTTGGTTGGTGTCAAAAATGACCATTCGGCTCATTCGGATCAAAATCCAAACTTTGCCAGTAAAAATTATTTACGTTCATATTATTCTCAGTGTATGAGAAAATCAGAATAGACCCTTTGCAAATCATTTCACTTATGAGTTGACACAAATAGATCAACCTCTGATTGCCTGTAGAACAACAGGAGTGTTGCTAAAATAGTTAACCTACTAAAAGACGTATATTTTATGTGTTTCTCAGTATATTGAAGTTTAAGTGCTACAATCTTGAAATAAGAAAAAGAAATGTATTGAAAGACTCAATTGTTACCAATGCATGCTTTGTTGCCTAATTCCAATAAATTAATGGGTTGTGTTCGATTTTTTCTATGATTTTAAATTGTGAATAAATAATACACCGCAATTGAATATGGTTTTCTGGCAACCTGGTCCAGTAATTAAAAGTGATTGCCGAGGAAAACAAAGTGCAATAATTTCAATTTGTGATTTGAAGCATAATAATTAAGTATTTTGGAGTGCTTTATAGATTAATCAAAAGTTTAATTGTGCATAAGTGATCGGTGCGTAGCTTTTGTGACAAATTGGTATTGGTGCGGAGAATTGGACCGTTCAAAGTGATGAGCATTTCTTAAGCTGTTTTTGTGTTGTTTTATTCGGCAGCTCACGAATAACAATAATTTCGTAAGCATTTCTTTTGATAAATAATAAAACCCATGTAATATAACATTTTTGTGAAAGATGTGATTTACATGGAAGATTAGTTCAAGGAATATGTTGTGTACATTGATGGCAACTCTTGTTCCGTAGATAAATTTTAACAAAAACGATAAGTTAGTGTTGTCGAATATACCCTCAGGGTGCCGAAGCCATCATTTATCTTATTACTGATAAATTGATATCAAATTATGATATCAACTTGATGATGAAAACAATATATGTTTCCAAATTGCCCTCTTTTTTAATGTTGGACTTTGCTCGGGTTGTGTCTCAAAATACATTAATTTTTCATGGATTTTATCGATCATAGTAGCATATACGTGATAAAAAAAGAAGATTGAAAATTCAGAACAACACGCAAAATGTGTTATTTTACATGAAAGAGGTTTTTTCATGTACGTCTTGCAGACTAAATAAAACTCAAATTACTTTTATATATGTTGCAAATGCATTAAATTTTCAATAAAGTACTATTCCTGGAGTAAATACATTCAATGATGCACGAATTTACAGAATTCGGAACGTTTCCAGATTGTGTCCGGTTTTAGAGTGCCAATTTAAGACTATTCAGTTTGATACTAAAATACCGTCAAGCTACCATTCACCGTGTATTTACGAAAAATTTGCACTTCAATAAATTGTATAACTTTTCCAAATAATTTGATGCGTACTAGAATACCACTACGTAGCGTGCAATTATATAATAATTCAGGAAAAAATATAAAACTAGTGTTGGATAACAAAATATACTCTAAAAATATGTTTGAAAATGTCATGTTAAGGTCGCCTCGTACCGTTCTATGTCACCATTTACCGTGCACACTAGTGCATCATTCACCGTGCATATAGTTTTCGTCATGATTTAATTTTGTATCTTGAAGAAACGTTGGTAATGGAGCAACTATGTTGCTATGAGTGTGCGCACTCATTTTTAAGAGTATTAAAATCTTCATTTATAATAAAAACCATAAAAAGTTTAAAAATTAACTAAATAAATATTTTTTTATTCAAATCGTTATAGGAGGTTTGACTGTATTGTCCAAACCATTTCATATTCACTCAAACACTCAATATGAAGATATTGAATTGATATTGAACTCCAATACATATCGTGCGACAGTTCATTTTTCATGTCTCGTGCTAATTAGGGCTATTGTAGACCTTAAGTGGATATTTGACTACAGTGGCCACTTTTGTCCCTAATTACAGGTTCCCTCTGGAACATCCGGTGGTCCCGGAAGTAGTCACTGTAGTCAACTATCCATTTTGAGTCTACAGTTGCCCTATTTACGACAAGACATGAAGAATGAGCCGTCGCATGATATGCTTTGGTGTCAAAATCGAAATGTCCCCTATGCAAGGTTCCCCCGGGGCACTGGGCGGCGCCATGAGTGGCCAAACCTGTACAAGACTCATTTTCAACTTATAATAGGGTATTTTATGATAAGCTAGGGAGAAAACAATATTGCGCGACATATTTTGAGTGAATAAATTGTTTGATCCCAATTCGGATCCACTACCGGCACCGATTCCGGGGAAATGGCCATATATTGGTTGTTTCTGGACCAATATTAATACTTGGCGCACCAATCGCTTCAGAATTAGATCTTCTATCTTCATGTGTAGTAAAATTTTGATTTTTTAGCCGAGACCTTTGCTAAAAACACGTCATAATTTTACTGCATAAGACATGCTTCCGGAAATCCGGATTATCACCGGTATCCGGTGGTCATAGTTCATCTCCGTGGATGCACCTCAAAACTAGATTAGTTGACCCGTCCATTACTTCTTAAAGAATTGAAATCGGTCAATTTTTGTCAAAGTTACAGCATTCCAAAGTTGGCCTAATTTTTGCCTGTCCCAGTTATTTTGACAACCCCCTGTATATCAAATATTCCATCATTTGCGATACTTTAAAAATGGGGAGGGTACAAAAAAGGGGGGAAGGCTCCCTGCAAATCTTATTACAACTCTTCATATTGTATTTAAAGTTGAAAACATTATATGGCACATGAATTCCCCTGTCCTGAATATAAAACACTGTGTCGGTTTATTGATTAGATTAGATTTTTAAATAAAAAATGCAAAAAGTTCAAGTATATTTTAAAAATGACCTGGGGCAGACACGAACATTCTGAAAACGCCATTATTTTTGTTTATTTTTATACTTTCAAGCCCGGGGTGTCCGGTCTCTGTGCATTCATATCGACTTTTTTTGTCGAACAGTGTAATAGCAGATGAAACAAAACAAATACCATACAGTGAACCTTCAACATATTGGCTATAACTTTGCTGAACAAACTTGTGTCAAAATATTTACCCATTTTTAGTTATAACAGTTTCAAAATTGATTGTCTTAAACGAACTTTTGCCCCACCGGTGGGGCAAAAGTTCGTTGGCTAAAACACAAAATATCAATACTTTTATGACAGGCATACTTTAAACCAGCCGTAAACTTATGTTTGCCGAAAAATACACACTAAATTTTCATCAAAAAATGCCCAAAACAGGGTTAATTGTAATACACCCAAAAAATAGCAGTTTTTCGCAAAAATAAGTGAAAATGAAAAATTTTTGTGACATTTTTCGCACGATCAGGCAAATTTCGCTAAATTTGAAGATAATATGTAGATTTCAGGAAATTTTAAAAAAATTCCGTGGGTTTATACATGGGTCGAACTTTTGCCCCGCAGATTCGAACTTTTGCCCCGCTACGTGCCAAAAATTGATTCCAACTATTTATGGAAAAACTAATACACGTCAAAGCATCCTTATGATAGGCCTAGATACGTCCTTACATAAAATTTTGAAAAAGATTTTATCTTCATTTGGTTCCATGCATCGAAAGTTTGACCAAATATTACAATATTTACGTCGAAAAACAATAAATAGCCATAACTTTTCCAAATCTCAATTGATGTTTATGATAGTGAAAGTCTCTTACTTGAATAGCATTCGAACCACCATGACATTTCTAAGTTTTGATTTGATTTGAGCTAGAAATCTTAAAAAAAAACTCTTGCCCCACTCGAACTTTTGCCCCACTTTACTCTACTCTAACGTTAAAATTAATAATGGTAATTTTTGGCATTTCCACTAAGAGTGTTGAAAAATCTCATTATCAAACAGAATTCACATGATTTTGACTACATAAACTAGGTTTTTCAAAATGCTTTGTGACAAAAACTACTTCATTTTATCAGTTTTATCTTATTTTGCTGACAATAGAATAATTTGTGAAAATTGTATGAATATTATGTAGGTATTTGTATGTGTGCACGGTGAATGGAACCCGCACGGTGACTGGTGACTTAACGGTACATCATCAAATTCAATGTAAAAATTCATGTTCATATTTTTAAATTTAATTTTGTACGCTACAAAAATTAAACAATTTATCATAGATAGGCAAAAAGATTGTATAAAACCAATAGTTTTTAAATTAGTGGTTTAGATGTTCGGTATTGGAGGATCTCCCCTACTTGAACGGTGTAAGAATTAATCATTCTGTACAGTATTTTCAAGGATTAAATTAAACAATTACTGTTTAAATTCGAGTGATGGGAATATGACTCATGTTTGGAATTTTAGATAATACGGTATTTTGCGTTATTTGTTTGTTTGTACAATACTATTTTTCATATTTTTGAGCCATACTTGAGTTTTAAAAACACTTCCGCATGAGTCACACTATAGAAGTGTAACGTAGAACAATATTAAAGTATCATCAATAAATGTTTATGGTCCCAGCAATACAAACTAAATGTTATCCTGTCAACATTATGATATGTTATGGGTAAATTGGAATTTATAGAGATCATTTTTAAGTAAAGAGAAATTATCACAAAATTGAATTATTTAATTTAAAAAGTAAAGTGAATATCCCGTGTTTTTTTTTGCGGAATTAGAGTTGTACAAATCACTCTTATGTATATTTCAACTGAATTCAGTCATTTACTTATATTAAGTTGTTACTCATTTTCACGATACACTTGAAGGACCATATTTCAGCCTCCTAGCTGAGGGCTTTTTGTTAACAATTTCGAGTAATATCACAAACAATATAAATTAAACTCACTTCCCTAAACATGGTAAGATGAACGAGATGTATCGGACGTGGCTCGCTAAACCAGGGTTCATGTGCCGGTCAAACTCCTTTGACATCTCTCCTGTTAATTTCCAAACCTATTGAATCGATTGTAAGACCCCGATTTTAAAAAAGTTGCCGGTTGGTTTTGTATACCATATTTGTGACGGGACAATGCCATGCTGAAGGTGTGTGTTCAATTCCCAGTCGGCCAAGGATCCTTTCTTATTATAAATATGCTTGACCTCTTATTGCAGTACAATAAAAACAAAAAAGTTAGAGCACTCTTTAGTTGAACAAATCCTTTAATAAGTTAAACCCCTCTCAATTTAATCAAAATCATGTTACAACAGCTAAGTATTGCTTCCAAACATTTATGCGATTTATAGACAGCCTCTAAAGACGTTTCATGGGTCCAAAAAATCTGCCCAAGTTGCCGAAGCTCCATGTGCACCATTGAGGGTCAATACCAATACTAAATCCTCGGTTTAGGAGTTGATTCTTTTTACTATTTACCACACCATGAAGTTTCACATTTCGCTCTCAGTAAGCCGGAGTTCATTTAGAGGGGAACCGTACGCTCTCTGCTTTCATGCAGAGAAAAGGTCTCGTCTTTTATGCTCGGCGTAACTCCATCGCTAACTGCCAATAACCGTCCTTGTATTGCAGCCGCGCCGTAGCCACGCAGTGCATATTGGAAGGATAGAGGTACATGTTATGAATGCATACTAAGGTGGCCCATTTTATATAAAAAACTAAACTGTAAAAATCTTATGTTTTCTTTTGGGCACTCAGAAGATACTGCGGAGAAATCGACGAAAAATATGGGAATAACGATTCCAATTTCATTTTCGACCATCGAAACAAGGATTCGTTTATGGTAGAACGAAAAAATACGGGTTGAATATTTTTGATTATTGATTCGATTCACAAAATTTTGTACGAAATCCCAGCTTTTTGGAACATAACTTTTTCTGTGGACCTGACCGTTCCACGCCGGAGAAAACCCGAATTTTAGTTTACCTAGGTATAACTTTTTTTTACTAAATCCAGTATGTCGCAGTTTTTTCTTTGTTGATTGAAAAATCATTAATTCAAAAATGAAATAAATCCATCAACTATAGCGCTATCTATGCCTCAAAAATGTAACTAGAATCTTTTTTCCGATGTATGTATGTATAAGGCGTTAGACTGGCCCTTAAACAAAAAAGTTGTAAAACTCAACGAGGCACCCCCTAGATATGAGCCTTAGGGTAAGAGAAACGCTCTCTCAAAATTTCAACTCAATTGGTTGCTCCACCAGCTGGCGCATTCGATTTGATGTTTGTATGGGATATTCGTCTCAAATATATTGAAAATTTATATTATGTCACTGTTTCGTTCCGTATACTAATTGTTCACGTTCAGATAAGCCCAGAATGACAAATACACTACTTAATACCCTAATGAACATAATTGCAGAAGGTTGTATCTGGATTTAATCTCATTTTCATTACTCTTTCAGTTGTTGAAAGTTAGGCTTAGATCAGCACTCCCGTACAGTCACTTATATGCATGCGACATGTGCCTCAGCTCGCCCAGCGTCATAGGTGGCTATGATGCGCTTAGTGGCTACCTCCAAGCTATGTTGAAGAAATACAAGCAGTATTGCATGATATACTTCAGATGGTTAAAACACCAACTTTATTAATTTTGATCATGGTACAATCTTCTACAACATTCTTCGCTATTATATCAAGTAGTGTTTTTGACATTCTGGGTCCAATTGAACGCGATCATCAATTTTCTTGAACCAAACAGTAGATGATGTGCTGTTGCTCATATGTTTGAGCTGAAAATCCCATATTAACTTCAATTCAAATGCGCCAGCTCATGGGACGACCAAATTAGCTGAATTTTTCAGAAAGGCTTCCTCTAACCCCAAGAAATAATCCTGGGGGGTGCCCCGTGGAATCATACAACTTTATTTTTCTCCCATACTGAGCTGGGCCAGTCTAATAAGGCGTTTTTCTCCATACAAACTTCAAGCTAATTTAGTTCCACCCTTTCCCCCTCCTTAGAGTTGGTGTATTCCATTCAATCCTTTATAGTAGCTTCTGGAGGTTCAAATGAACAAATTTGGGATGTTTAACTTAAGGTGAAACAGTTTGGAATCAACTTCTAAGATTGTACTAAGCCTTCAAAGATACAAATCTCGCGAAGAAAGCATCCAACAATAGTGCACTTTTTATTTTGGCTTTGTGCACTGATAGAAAGCTTAAAATAATAAGATCAGAAATGTTTGCCAACTATTTCTCCAGTTTAGTGCCTTTGAAAACGTGAGTAGGGGCACAAGTCGGCCATCTTTGGATTCTGATATGTTTCACCTTAAGGTTCAGTATGAGTCACCCTAATGCATTGCACACTCTTCTCACGGTGCGGTGTGGCTGACCGTTTGTTGGCTGGCATTGACTTTGACTGTGGTCACGTTCGGAGTTTATGGTCAAGATCAACTACCAGTTTGCTCTTTTTCTCTCGCTTCGCCAACGGCCCAACGATTCCAGCTGTGTTTGCCGCAGCTAACCCAGCAGCCTACGGGCACGATGGACCGTTTTTCATTGCATAACTGAGCTAACAGTTTTTTTTCTTTTCTTTCCGTATCTTTGCTTCGAAGACTCTCTTCGCCTTGAGATTACACGAAGGCTGTGTTCATTTTGGAAGATAACCGAGAGCGAGAGAAACGTGCATGGGCTTCTCAATGATTGCCGATGATAGTTTGGAAACCTATAACAGTCGCCTTGAACTTGTGTGTTGATGGTTCACGATCAATCGTTGAAGTCTTCTGCACATTTCAAATAGCTTAATGATATTTTATCTGATAAGTCGTAATCAATTGGATTATACTATTTCATTCAGCCGCCTAATCATTTGACACAATTTCAAATGCTCATTTTTTATTTTTATTTTTTTAAACATTGCATTTATTTTTTATATCTAGGTGTTCTGTGTTATTAGAGAACACTATCATCCTAATTTGGTAAAACAAATTTAAGATTTTATTAACTTTTTGTTAACAACATATTATTTTTCATTTGCCGTAGCAGTTTAGATTTTTTACAGGTGAGTTGATTTCACCTGAAATTATTGATTATTTTATTTGACATTTCTTTTAATGTTTCAACATTCGATATTATATGTAACTCATTGGTACTATACCAGGAAGGAAGCTTCAGAATCATTTTCAAAATTTTATTTTGAATTCTTTGCAGAGCTTTCTTCCTGGTATTACAACAGCTAGTCCATATTGGTACAGCATACAACATGGCCGGCCTGAAAATTTGTTTGAATATCGAGAGCTTGTTCTTAAGACAAAGTTTGGATATGCTTTTAATAAGGGGATAGAGACATTTTACACATTTGTTACATTTGGCTTGAATGCCCTCAACGTGATTTTTGAAAGTTAAATTCTTATCTAGCATGCCCCTAGATATTTAACTTCATCTGTCCAATTCATTGGAATCCCTCTCATCGTGACAACATGTCTACTTGAAGGTTTCAAATAAAGAGCTTTTGGTTTATGTGGGAAGCATCAGGAGAAATATTCCATTTTTGCAAGCATGAAGGAAAAATATCCAAACTTTTTTGCAATCGACTACAGATCACACGCAGACTTCGTCCTTTGGCGGAGAGGCCATCCGCAAACAAAATTGACATCCCTGAGGTAACTCAGCTAAGTCAGATGTGGAAATATTGTATAATATTGGTCCCAAAATGCTGCTTTGAGGAACACCAGCTTTTACAAGAAGTCTTTCAGACCTGGAGTTCTGATAATTAACCTGAACTGTACGATTTGACAGATAACTTTGAATTATTCTAACAATGTATGTTGGAAAATTAAAGTTTTTTAATTTTACGATCAAACCTTCAAACACAGTCGAACGCTTTTGACGTTAACTACGTCTTACGGCAATATACTGGGTGTCAATTAAAAATCTAAAATGTTGCGACCGTCACGAAATTATGTAAGATTTTAAATACTAATAACTCAGCCATTTATCGGTAGATTTTCAATATTTTCCCACCAATCGGTCGGAAATGTATACAACATTTCACTCAAATGGAGAAAACTTATGATTTTTGACGAAAGACTGTCGAAAATTGGGAACCCCTTTCTTACGCAACCAAACTCGTTCATATTGTCTTCCACGATTCCTTTGGGTTGGCTAGTGCACTATAAAAGCAGACCAATTTCTGCTTCTTCGCGCATTATTCTTTTGACGTTAACTACGTCTTACGGCAATATACTGGGTGTCAATTAAAAATCTACAATGTTTGGACCGTCACGATATTATGTTAGAGTTTGAACTAAAGGAAGGCTGCAACTATGAAAATCGACCAAAATTCAAATGCAAAAAATCATTTGGCGTAGTTAACGTCATGCGGTCGTGTCTTGTACACAACCCCCTCTGATTTTTTCTATGTCTAGAAGAGCAAAACCAGTAGAATAGCCTTCAGATTTGTTGGAACGGATCAAATTTGTTACACGCAAATGTTGATGAATGTTCGAATGTCCATGGCGGAATCCGAACTGTTCATTGGCAAAAATTGAATTTTCGTTGATGTGCGCCATCATTCTGTTCAAAATGACCTTCTCAAAACGTTTACCGATTGAGGAAAGCAAACTGATTGGACGATAGCTAGAAGCTTCTGCAGGATTTTTGTCTGGTTTTAAAATTGGAACAACCTTAGCATTTTTCCATTTGTCAGTAAAATATGCTAAATGAAAACATTTGTTAAATATATCAACTAAAAATGATAAGCTACTTTCTGGAAAATTGTAGAAAATTCCATCATCGCCAGGAGCTTCCATATTTTTGAATTTTTTAATAATATTATTTGTGTTTTATGGCTGTAGCGGTCATGCGATTTAAAGGAAAAGGGAGTCTATAGAAGCAAATGATGGAAACGAATAGGTGCATAGCTAGGCAAAATACAGGACGCTTCGATGCTTACTGACTTTAAAATGGCTTGCTCAAATTTTCATCACCTAATTAAAAATTCAATCTTGTCGCTCCCTTGCGACGCCTATGCACCTATTCGTTTCCATCAATTGCTTCTATAGACTCCCTTTTCCTTTAAATCGCATGACCGCTACAGCCATAAAACATAAATAATACAAAACAATCACGGTCGAAACCTTCTCCTATTTTTTAATAATCTAACTTCCTTCAAATCAGTCTCACAGGCATTTCCGAAAACGTTCTCTTGATTGAGAATATTTTCGAAGTCCTGAGTAACTTGAATGTCAATTGGACTAGTAAGTTCTAAATTAAAATTGTGCGCGCTTTCAAACTGCTTAGCAAGTTTTTGAGCTTTTTCGCAATTACCGTAAGGACGCCATTCACCGCTCATGCTCCATTCATCGCTCATTGGATTATTTTGAAAAATCTGAACAAATTTTCGCAATAAAAGTCATCAACGTGTATTAGTTTACCAGAATGGATTGTGTCAGAATGAAATTCATAACGATTTAATTTTATATACAGTCACCCCACAGTTATGGATAGCACACATATATGGATCACTGTTGGATTAAAACGGGAATATCTCATAAAATAGAGTTGCAATTACGCAGACCACGTTTTACCCACGTGAAACATACATCTGTACAGCATCGCAATCAATTATATAATGCTTAAGCATATTTCTTCCGTCCGTAGGAAATAAAATGTCAAACGTATTCCCAGAAGCGTTCACTGCTTGCAGCAACCAATGCTGACTCTGGCATCGTGAGCAAAGCAGATAAGTAAATAAGAGAGATAATGCCGTATATCAACAAAACCGCCATAGTGACAAGTTTATTACGGAAAAATCTTGCTGAATTAGATCATTATAGTTTATAGTTTAATTATTGAATTACCATTCCCATATTTACAATTGCCGGTATATAATACTTGCCGATATTAAGAACAGTGCGAGAGTATCTAGCTACATAATTGCAAATTTGGTAAGCGAGGAATGCAGTATATAAGCATATGCTACAACATAACTCTACTTTGTAATTAGGCGGTAGACGGTGTAGAATTCAAGCAGCTCATCATATCTAGACATAAGGAGTGGTACGCTCATAAGGTAAAATCCGCAGTGGCTAATATAACAATAGATGGTGCATAGGATTCATTACATTAACTATCGTGTACAGGGACGGAACACCATTGCGAGAAACTTAAGGCGAGGAAAGATCACTAAAAGTAAGACCAATTCTATATACGTTAGTAACTAGATATTTTTAGGAATTTTATAATTTATCCCACTCAGCGAATAAATTCATTGAATTTGGATCTTGTCCTTTCTGTTTCCGCAACAGTGGGGTATTGAAAACCATACCACAGTTATGAATCAAACATAAGACGATTCCGAAACAAACGCCGAAACGTATGCTTTCAGTAGCACACCATTCGTTTACCGCGCAGATAAATTGCTATTATAGTGTTTGATCCATAATACGAGTCGATTTGATCCATAATAGGGAACCTCCTCTCCCACTGATCCACATCTGTGGGGTGGACATCGTTTGAAATTTTTATTGAAATCGACAGTTTTTCGTGAATAACCAGGAATTTTGAGGTGTATTCTCAAAAACAACTATATTCTGCAGGGCCAGGGAGGCAATTTTGTTTTGTACAGCGTCACCATATTTTTCAATCATATTTTGTTCTGAAAAATGATCCTTAGTTGATCCATAACTGTGGGTTGACTGTACTATTTATAAAAATAATTTTAGGCTGTTGAAGGCGGTAAACATGAGTTGAACAATGATTTTATTATGGCAGATCGAAAAATGCTTCTTAGTTGTCACGCTTTAATATGTTGTTGTACTTAAGTACATAGATAACAGCCAGCTAATGAAATGTTAAATGTTAAATGAGCGGTAAATGTCGTCCTTACGGTAGTTAATAATAATTTGTTTTCCTTTTTCAATGCCGGTATTGGCCCCTGAGTTTTTTTTTCAAATTTTTAGATAATTTCCAAAAGGGCTTAGAACCAGGGTTCAATTTAGAAATCTTATTTTCAAAATTTTTGTTTCTTAATTGTGCAAAACGTTTCTGCAAATCCTGCCATATAATTTTCATAGCAGGATCGCGAGTGCGTTGAAATTGCCTTCTCCTCACGTTTTTAAGGCGGATCAAGAGTTTAAGATCATCGTCTATAATCACAGATTCAAATTTTACTTCATATTTTGGAATTGCAATGCTCCTGGCTTCAACGATGGAATTTGTTAAAGTTTCAAGAGCATTGTCAATATCAAGTTTAGTTTGTAATGAAATGTTAACATCAAGATTAGAGTCAATATACGTTTTATATATATTCCAGTCAGCTCGAAAATAATTGAAAGTGGAGCTGATAGAATTGAAAATCGCTTCATGAGATATTTGAAATGTAACAGGGACATGATCAGAATCAAATTCAGCATGAGTAATCAGTTGGCTACAAAGATGAATAGAGTCGGTTAAGACCAAATCAATCGTAGATGGATTTCTGGAAGAGGAAAAATATGTAGAGCTATCAGGGTATTGAATTGAGAATTATCCTAAAGAGCACTCATCAAATAAAGTTCTGCCGTTGGAATTACTTTGAGAATTATTCCATGACCGATGTTTGGCATTTAGGTCACCAATGACAAAAAATATTACTTATTGCGAGTCAATTTTCGCAAGTCAGTTTGGAGCAAATTAACTTTCTGTCCAAAGCATTGAAAATGCAAATAGGCAGCTATGAAAGTATATTTACCAAGCTGTGTTTCAGCTGAATCACCTAAAGTTCAAAAAACTTTAGTTTCAAATGACGAAAAAAGTTGATGTTTTATACGCCTATGAATGATGATTGCAACTCCCCCACATGCCCCACCAAGTCGATCATTACGATAAACAAAAAAGTTAGGATCTCTTTCGAGTTTAGATCCAGGTTTCAAATAGGTTTCAGTAATAACTGCTATATGCACGTTATTAGCTGTGAGAAAATTAAACAGCTCGTCCTCTTTACCATTCAAGGAACAAGCATTCCAATTTAAAATATTTAAATCATTTTTGATTGGATCCATTAGAAAAACATAATTCAATAACAATTTGATCGGTAAATTTTACACCAACTTGGACTGCTTCAGTCATAGCGGTGGCTTTGAATATCAATCATTAGATTCAATTGTTTAGTTAGAAAATTAGAATCAGAGGCAGACATATCATTTGAAATGAGTAAGGTACCCCGGGCAAGTGAGAATCCGGGGTAAGTGGGGCGTTTCGTCATAGCACAACTAGGAAAAGTTTTTCATGGGGGTATTCTTCTAGAAAGTTGAAGATACAATGACAAGGAATGTATTTAGTACTAAACATATTGTTATTTTTATTACCATGTGGTTCATGTAACAGTTGTCAGTTCAGCGCCATTTTCAACTTGCATGACAAATTGTGGCACGTTTCACAGCTTGCATTGACTCGCAAAAAACATATGTGTTTTAAATCGAATTTCTACCAGTAAGCTATAATTTTAAGTATTATTACAAGCTGCTAACGATAAACCAGTATTTTGTTTTCATTTCATAGTAAATTTTCGATGGTCTATCTTATCCCAAAATATATTTGTACCTGGGATAAGTAGGACCTATCTAAACAAAAACCAGAATCAAAACTTTTCGTACACGTTTCATACATTTTGCTAGAGATTAGCACTAAAACATTCAAACAAATGATTTTTATCAAAAAAGATCAACCTCAAATTACGTAATTGCATAACAGGGAGAGAAAAAGTGTTATTATTCTTTATTTTTTCATTATATTTTTATTTTTGAAATACGACTTCAAAATTGAACAAACACACAGCTGAAATTTGAAATGCATCATGTGAACGATTAGTTTTCTATGTTATTTGATTTTTTTTTTGTTATTTCTACCAAATTATTTAATTAGTGATGGAAAACAATTCCATCCCATAAAGTGGTTTTCTGCCATGCATATAAATAATAACAAAACATATTTATAATTTCGTCAATTATTGATTGTTTATGTGCTACACTTTAATTAACAACTTATAAATGATATATTTTGAACATGTTTAATACCTCTTTACGCTTTTATTGAGGAATTTTCAGTTAATATTAAATGTGAGGTGACATACTATTAAATAAAGGGTTTTTTTTCCTAAAACGTTACGTATTTTATGGTTGATCCCTTTTGTACATCATGTATGTACTTAAAATTAAAAATCTATGACTTATCAATCCTATTATTGTAATCGCTGACTTACTGATGTGGATTGATGCATGAAACTGCATGAAACTGGATGTGTCCCACTTGCCCCGCTTAGCGAGGTAACTGCGTCCATTGGCTCATTCTTAAACTTTCTTCCAAGGTTTTCGCAATTTCGAAATTATTCGATTAGTTTCATGCACACACCAGCAAATATGTTGCCAAAACGTGATTGTGTTGTTGGATTTGAAAAATATTGAAATTTGAAAATTTTATTGAACAATTTGTTTGAACTATCGTTTTTCTCGTTCCCACTTGCCCCGCGGTACCTTACATTATCTGATGATTTCCCGTTAGAATTTTCGGTAGACGAAGAGGTGGAGTAGAAGTTTCCTGTGGCGGCAGGGTTTTTTTCTTTTGACTTGAAACAATTAGAATGGGTACTCATAGTATGAGTAGGGGAGGAGTTCAAATTACCTACTACGATATCGGCAAAGGATTTTCTTTGGGTAGATACATTCGAAATTTAAAGATTCGAACGGCTACCCGACGGATTAAAATTAGTTTGTGAATGAGCATGATTATGATCTATATGAATATGATTCATAATCAAGCGATCGATTTTGTTCATCTGCCTAGCACAAGCCTCAACGACTCGCCTACGCGAAGGGCAAGCCCAAAAATTTGACTTATGATTGCCCCCACAGTTCGAGCATATAAACTTGGTGGTATCTTCCTTCACTGGACAGACGACCTTAGCGTGAGAAGAACCTCCGCAAATCATGCACTGAGTGGGGTTCTGGTAGTTTCCTCCAGGTTTATGGAAATGTTCCCATGTCACACATCCCCCAGATTCGGAACAACTGAATCAAAGAGCCTGGGTTAGAGACTGCTTCGATTTGGTGTTCGGAAAATTTTTCTAGAGCATCGAACTGATTGCTCATTTCGATGTTATTATCAATTTTATAAATTTCACCCTTGGAAGAAAGTTCGCATACCGGAGAAACGTCCTTTCTACCATTCTTGCCACGTTTAGTGACAGTTTTAAATCCCACTTTTTTTTGGAAGGAAGTTGTGAACTCAGAGATTCATCCTTCCTTTTGTTTGTAGTTGAAAAATGTTTATAAGCATATAATATCTAAAGTTTGAGCTTGAGATGAAATGCCAATGTTGAAGTTAATTTTTTGAATAGTATATCATGGTATAGCTACAGGTGACCAACCCTAATCTGATGGAGTGACGTTAGCGCCATTTCCATTAACTTATGAGTAGCGTGGTAAATTATCTTCCAGAATGATTGATGAGCATTAGTTCTCGTTTGGTATAAATTCAACCAATATAACCAGATATTTTGAATAATCAGCAAAATATTGGATTGTCGTTTACGTCAATTCGTCACATTAACACTTCAGTCGTCGCGCTGTTGTATTTTGTACAACACTGTTGAAAAAACCTCGCTTTCCGTTCACAACAGCAGCGTGGTGGTTCTGACGGTGGCAAACCGCGCGACTACTGGAAGGTTAAGACGCACGGAGTTTCAAACAAGAACAAATGCGGTATACAACGACATGAAGGAAACATCACACTCTATTGATATAGCTTCCCTCACGCTGAAGTAACCGAGAAACCGAGCAGGAGCGAACAACTCGTACCTATCTATGCATAACATATTTTGGTATCATTCCATAAATAGCAGTCCAGTAATGCTCACACTCTAATTTTGTATTAGCATGGCATTGAAAATATTGTTTAAAACAATTGAAAATACCCCATTGAGGTATCTACTCAAAGGCTATTAATGACTGCTAGAGTTATTGAACAACAAGAGCAATTTGGGGTAATACGCACCATAGGGCAAATCGACTTTTTAGGGTTTATATAAGCATTTTGAAGAAATTGAGACATTTTTCGTGGTATTTTTTCTTGGCAAATCGTATTTTGGGGATCTTTTCTGTCAGTACCTCAATGTCCCCAATTACATCGAAAATAGCCTAAAATGGAACCGAGGGTCGTTTTGCCTCAAGGATGCATATTAACCCAGATTCCTTTATTAATCTCTCCACCGGCAGCTTCATTTTTGTACCACAATAAATATTCAAACAGCGATAACTTTTATCGTTTTCCGAAATTTTTGCACCATTTTTTCACAAGCCTTCAAAAAACTCTTCTGTTTTAAGAATATGTGTCGATAATGTGTCATCTAGATCCGAAGATATTCCGAAATTTCTTGGGGAACCGCCGTTTTTCTATAACCTACGTATATATCTCAGGATTTTTTTTCTGTTCGGAACATAAACCACTGCGACCAATATCACTGCGGAAAACGTTTTTGTTTCCAGCACCAAAATACAGCTATTCACTTAATTAAGGGTTGCTGAATCCATTGCCGTTTTCAGAAATATCATAGCACGTCAAGTTTTTGAGATATTGCCTGTTGAAAATACAAAAAATGACGATTTCAGCCAACTTGCATGCAAGTTTGCCAGCTTGTAAGGCAATTTATTTGCTTAATTTGCCACATAATTCAAACTTTTTGTGTATAACAACACTTATCATCAAAGTTTGTAATAATTTCGATGCGGAAAAGTTATTTTTTAATGATTTAGAGAATTGTTGTATTTTGCCATATAGAAGAAATGAAAAATTTTGTATGGAGACTGCAAGCATGTTGAAAAAATCGGTTTAATCTTAATCGTGCAATTTCAATCAAATTATATCAGAAATGAAAGTTCAAGTTCTATTTTGCATGTTTGGTGGATTAGATTACAAAAAATTTTGATAAATTTTACTTTAAATTTCATGTAAACATCAATAAAACCAGTGTTTTATACAACTTTGGCGACCTGTACACACTCCGAAAAAATCATGTGATTTTACGTCTTTTGGATGCACATAAAAGAAGCGAGCCGTATGACGTGAATTTATGTCACATTTCAAATACCACAGCGTCTAATTCGGGAAATGCCTCATAGTGACATCGTTTTAGTGTTCTCTAACGTGTAAAATTACATTTTTTGTTCAATACATCTTCAAGGACACATTTTTGTGTCGTTTTATCATTTACATCATGTGTCATTCAGTCATACTATGATTTACGTCTACAATAATTTCCATTATTTTTAAGAGTGTTGCTAAAAATTGTGACGTGCTGGAACATTTCTGAGAAAGGCATCAGATTCAGCCAGTCCAAATCCACCAGAGACACATAATTTGATCCTTGAGACATGCAAAAATATCAAATACACAGATCTATTGTAGTATATTCCGTGTCCTTTGTTTAATGCATGTCGTGTTACCTTATCACTATTGAGAAGTGATAAAGTAAACGGTTCTTCTTGATCGCAGGAAAGGATTCTAATTGAAAGGTTCCGCTATTTATACCCTTTGAAGAATGTGGTGGGTACACTTTCCACAGGCGCGCCCCTTCATCAGTCAAAATCATATCCCTTGAGAAAGTCAAGAAATTACACCGATATTGTTCATGCATCAGAATCCTAGTCCTTACTTCTTCAAACTAGAGAACTAAACAAATAAAAGATTAGAAAACAAATTGTTGTATACGACTCATGTTTTTCCATGTCTCAAGATCATTCTCGGCAACTGGGAAACCGAGACTTGTCACTTTCAATAAGGTTTAAAAATGTAACAAGGAATAAAAAATGTTTCTTTGATTACTATAATATCCTGTTCTCTTCGTTTGAAGCAGTCAGGACTAGGGTTCAATGGTAGATCTTTACCCCATAACGCACCACGAAAAGGTGATCTACCCGCGCTATGGGTAAATGTATCTCATGTCATGTTCGGTCATTCGTTAATCGAATTGGGAATTGGGGATTACCCCAAAGCTTGGTTTAACAATCAATTACAATTACCTAAAAAAATCGTATTCCTCGAAAAATAACCATTAAGTCTGTCTGTCAGTATGGCTTGAGATGTTATAGACATTGGTTGATGTGTCACACTGTCCCAACTGGGCACAACTCGTTTTATAAAGTATATTACCCTATTAATCAATGGATTACCTGTTTTGCTCTTGTCCATAGTTGTTCCGCGCAATTTTTTTTTTGTGGGGAAAGGCATTTGACTTCAAGGTTCTCGTAAATGAAAGCATTATTCGAAAAAAAAAACATATAATAGGCGTGATAGTCATTAGCATCCCAGACAACCAGAATGTACGTTTAACGAAATCACCTGGAGGCTTTATATGTGCAAAATTTCACTTATAAGATGTCGCGAAAAGGCCTTCTACGTACAAAAGTGGAGGCGATATGCGTGCATATATTATGTGATGAACAATAACATACAATGCGAGTGTATAAATATTCTACCGAACTAACCTGTGATCTTATGCGACTTAACTTATGATAACAAATGTTGATTTGACAGCTGCTACGGATTGATTCGACTTACTTTGTACGAGTGTATGAGACGAAACAAAATGTACAAATGAACTCAGAAAATAAGTGTTTTATGCGAGGAAACTCATCAATCTGACGAGTTTATCCACGGTGTTTTGCGGGTTTGATGTAATTAGTATGAATAAACGAGTTGTAACGTGAACTTTTTTGCAATTTCTGGTTGTCTGGGATTACGTACAACCGGTACTAAATATATTTTCGAAAAAAGTTCCCAGTCTTGAGAAATGATTCGTTAGATGCATTTCGCTATACCTATATTTTTCGTGTTACCTTTTAGCGATTTTTCATTCATAGACACTAGCACATGTGGGTTACTATGTGGCGAGTAGCGAATCATGGCCTCCCTGCTTGCATAGATAACGATGGGATCATAAAGGCGATTATTCCAGCGGAGTCGGATAGCGGCTCTTAGGAGGACCCATCAGAGATGATCAACCAAAACAAACAACTAACAGAATGTGAAGGAGAGGTTTCTGGACCTATCAGTAACCGGCTAAGGCTCCCGCCAAGGAAGGAGGCGACCAACATGACCTTAAGTGAGAACAGTGTGGGCAAAGGCCTAGACACTATAATGACGGCATGCACTGACCGCTCCAGTGTAACATGTGAGGTGACCGATGGCCCAGGACTAATCGAGGTCATGGATCGCAATAGGGTGTACCACCCAAAAATGTAGGTGGCTGCTGAGAAACTTGATGTCATCATCGAGTTTGTTAAGAGCAAAAGCAATATCAGCAAAGACTTGAAAACAAGTCTATTGGAATTTCGACAGCAAAGCAGGACTACGATATAGCCAAGGAACAACTTGGCAAGGTAGAAGGCAATAGAGACACTAAGTCGTATCAGACCGAAGGAAGCGAAATACGCCGAGGTTCTGAAAGCGATGCGAAGCACGGAGAAGTTATCGTCATTGTACGCAGATGTATGGAGCATAAGGCGGACTAGGATTGGTGAAATGAGTCTTAAAGGCTTTAAAAAGGACTAGAAGGAAAAGAAGTACTAGGCGACGAGGTTGATGTAAAGAAGCGACTCTCCAGTGTAAAAATCTGGATGAGGTCACCGATGCAGCGGAGGTCTCGGCTGCCCTCAAAGAGTAGTGTGACATCGACGTAGCCAGTAACGCCATCCACTTTAGAAAGGGCCCGCAGGGCATCCAGGTGGCGGCGATCGCAGAGGCCAACAAAGCGAAGAACTTGGGCATACTCAAGGTAAAATGGTCGATTTGTCGGCTGAGCAAACAACAGCCTCCTGAAGTTTGCGTCAAGTGTTTCGGGATGTTCCCGACAGAAGTAAGTTAAGTGCAGAAAATGCGGCACCGAAGGCCATAGAGCAAGTGATTGTAAGCAAACCGCTAAGTGCCTTATATGACAAGGGACACTTAACGGGCGGACCCAATTGTCCGGGCACAAGCGGAGTAACAAAGCAGCAAAAACTGAAGTAACACAGTTGAATTTAAACCACTGTGATGCAGCCCAGCAGCTGCTTTGGCAGTCAGTCTCGGAAACCAAGCAGCTATAGGGATGACAGGACGATACCCAATCCTGAAGTAGTCTCTATCTCAAATGACGGTTTTGCGATAGCAAAAATCAACGGCGTGTTCTATTGCAGTTGTTACGCGCCCCCAAGATAGTCGATTGAGGAATTTTCCCACATGGTCGACAGGATGATAGCCGAGCTATATAATCGGCAGCCAGTAGTGATAGCTGGCGACTTTAATGGGCAGTGGAGTGGGGTAGCCGCTGCACCAACCAAAGAGGCCAGCTATTGTTGGAATCCCTGGCCGCATTAAATATAGAGCTGGTAAATGTGGGTACAGTGAGTACCTTCCGCAGAAATGGTGCAGAATCGATTATCGACGTGACGTTTTGTAGTCCTAACCTTTTAGGTACTATAAACTGACGCGTTGATTACGGTTATACTCATAGCGATCATCAATCGATTCGCTATAGTATAATACTAGGCGGGTGGAAGGCAGCGCGATGTAACTCGACCCAAGCCCGAGGATGGAGCGGAGAACAGCGCGCTTCGACGCGAAGTATTCACTGAAGCCATGATGCACGAATGGAAAACTCTGGACCTAAACGGTGAAGAGCTAGTTGCTGTGATATCACGAGCGTGTGATGCCAAAAAAAGCCCCTCCTGGAGAGAACAGGCCGCCAGTGTACTGGTGGTGCGAATCAATTGCAAATCTTCGAGCAATCTGCCTTCGGGCTAGACAAAGAATGCAACACGCACGCACAGAAGCACAAAAAAAAGAACGCGGTGCAGCATTCAGAGGGGCAAAGTTGGCTCTCAAAAAGGCAATCAAGAGTCGAAAACGGGCATGCTTTGATAGTCTATGCGAGAGTGCCAATTTGAGTCCATGGGGTGACGCCTACAGAGTGGTAATGGCTAAGACTAAAGGAGCCATAGCGCCCCAAGAGAAGTCGCCCGAGTTGCTGTGATCGATAATCGATATACTCTTCCCGCACCATCCCACAAGTGCCCGCGCCGAATGCGACTGATGAAGGAAAAAAAGTGGCGATGGTGACGAACGAAAAGCTGGCAGAGGTAGTGAAATCGTTCGTGTCAAACAAGGCACCGGGACCCGATGGTATCCCGAATGCCTTAAAAGCGACAGTGAATGCAGGTCCGGACATGTTCAGAACCACGATGCAAAACTGCATAGATCAAGGAATCTTCCCGGATGTATGGAAGCGATAGAAATTGGTGTTACTACCAAAGGCGGGGAAATTACCAGGTAACCCGTCGGCGTACCTGTCTACTAGATACGAAAGGCAAGTTGTTGGAGATTTTCATTCTCAACAGGCTAGTACCGCAGGTACGGATGGTACGGACGGCCTGTCCAACAATCAGTTTGGATTCAGGAGAGGTAAATCTTATTTTGGTCGTTTAGACAGCTGAGATGGCAGTCGAGCATAAAAGGAGCGGCATCCGTTACTGCGCGGTTGTCACTCTGGATGTGAAGAATGCATTCAACTAGGAAACTAGGACTGGCCCGTCACGAGACTGAGATGGCGGTGGTCAACAACCGCAAGTCCGAGCAACGGCACTTATCTCAGTAGGTGACTGCACCATAGAGTCCAAGCGATCCCTTAGGCACCTTGGGGTAATGATCGATGACAAACTCTGCTTCGCTAGCCACGTTGAATATGCCTGTAAAAGGGCATCTACGGCTATAGCGGCGCTATTGAGAATGATTTCTAACAGTTATGCTGTATTTGACAGCAAACGCAAGCTCCTGGCAAGCGTGATGCTATTCATACTAAGGAATGGAGGACCAATCTGGTCAAAGGCGCTTAAAACGAGCAGAAACCTAAAGCAGTTGGAAAGCACCTACAGGATAATGTGCTTAAGAGTAGCAAGTGTATGACGGGCGATATCTAAAGAGGCCGCGTGCATCGTAGCCGGGTTGACGCCCATCGGGCTTATCATCAAGGAAGATGTTCAATGCTTCAACCAAAGAGGTACCAGAGAAGTCCGCGACTCGTGTAAAGAGGTAACGCTCTCAGGGTAAATGGACCCATCGACTAATACCAAATGTGTCAGATTGGTATGGAAGAAGCCATAGAAAGTGAACTTCCACTTGACGCAGTTTCTGTCAGGACATGGTTGCTATAGACAGTACCTGCGTAGGCTCTGGCACTCAGAATCTCCTACGTGCCCCAATTGTGCTGATTTCGAGGGAACAGCGGAGCATGTCGTGTTCGATTGCCCCCGTTTTATTGTTGTGAGAGGTCGCATGCTCGCTACATGCGAAGGGGGCACGTTCCCCGACAATATTATAAAGAAAATGTGTGCGGATGCCGAGTGCTGGAATGCAGTAACTACGGCTGTCACTCACATTACACAGCGTAACAAAAATGGCACTTTTGCGTGTCTCAAGGATCAAATTATGTGTCTCTAGTAGATTTTGGGTCGCTGAATCTGATGCCGTTCTCAGAAATGTTCCAGCACGTCACAATTTTTAGCTACAGGTCACCAAAGTTGTATAAAACACTGGTTTAAGTGATGTTTACATGAAATTTAAAGTATGATTCATCAAACTTTTTTAAAATATGATCTACCAAGCATGCTTAAATGGGACTTGAACTTTCAATTTAGATACAAATCAGTTGATATTTAATGATAAAATTTAGTTTAAATCGATTTTTTCAACATGCTTGCAGTCTTTATATAAAATTGTTCGTTTCTGTTATATGACACAATACAATACTTTTCTGAACCACCAAAAAATAACATTTTACCATCGAAAATATTATGAACTGCGATGATACTTATTGTTCTATACATGAAGTTTGAATTCTGTGACAAATTGAGCAAATAAATTACCGTACAAGTTGGAAAACTTGCATGCAAGTTGGCTAAAACAGTCATATTTTGCATTTTCAACAGTCAATATTTCAAAAACTAGACGTGCCATGATATTTCTGAAAACGGCAATGGACTCAGCAACCCTTTATTTAGTAAATAGCGGTATTTTGGTGCTTGAGACAAAACCTTGTTCCGCAGTGTTATGTTAGAATTGCAGCGCCTATGGCGCGCCGACCAGGAGTTGGATGCAGAGGATTAGCAGTGCCGAGGCTGATCCCTTGTAGCATTGTTTGAGTCGGCTAGGAGAAGCAGTTTGCCTAGGCTACTTCTGTTACACGTGTTGTGCTATATGCACTGGCCCCTTCCCGTAAAAATTCCGTAAGGTGGTTCCGGGGAGATAAGAGTCTGAGGCCAAGGATCATGTCGATGCAATGTGTACCACTTGAGCAATTCAAAAAGAATTGCTCAAGTACAGTGCATGGACTGGTTTTAGCGGGCCGTCATTGGTGCGTCATCCCCGCATTTCCTGAGTTAGATTTTCCCCTTGTAAAAAAGTAGCGAATCAGGCCATAATCTTCAAATTTACAGAATATTAAAAAACTTTACCAAATTTTGTTATGTCCACTTATATTGAATTGCATTCCAAGTCCATATGTTATTTTTCTTTCAAGACCCTCCAGGATGTTTTGTACAACCTTAAAATCGACATTTTTTTGGTTTTCATGGTTTTTTTCAATTCATAGTGTGTTGGGATGTTTGCATTTTGGATTCATAACAGCCCAATATTTATGATAGGTACTGCGGAATAAAATCCTTCGGAACGAAATTGATCTTATTATCCTCACATAATTCCTGCACCTGTTTTAAGTTGTGAATTCATGCCAAGAACTTAGTGGGCTCAATAGAGTGCAAAACAGTTTTGTCTCATTCTCACCTCCGACGACCAATGTTATGGGTAAGATAGCATAAAACAGTGAGCAATAATCTTTGGAATCTTTGGTCGAAGTAGTGTACTAGAAAACATAACGAAAATAGCTTTATCCTCTTGAAACATTATGGTTGGACGGGATTATGGCTATCGGCATAATTTGAATCAATTTACCTTGTTCACTATCTTCATTACCTATCTAACTATCTAAACAGCATTCTATACTCCTCTATATACATAATTCTGAACAATTTCACAGTTACTCTTCTTTCAAACGATTGGTTTCGTCCGACAGTTCACCCTTATACGTAACGCTACATGATACCCAAATCCCACGCTTCCAATCATAATCTATTAGCGTAATCAATCGTACGCCCTCACCTGCTTTTAGATGCTAACTTCTCACTGATTGTCGATAAGTTGTATCATAATATGTACCTTGGTTAAACATGCATATTCAATGGATAGGCAAAGCATCTGCTAGAAAATTGGTTAATCGATACAAATGGGAAAATATTTAAAGGGGCTGGGTTAGACGCAATTCAATATTGTTTTGCTTCTTATTCTAGGATTGCTCGTTTTGTTTCATGGGATTTAGGTCAGCAAGGCGAAGAAACATACTTTTTCGGGGAAAAAATGGTTAGATCAATCATTTACCATATAATAATGCTGAACCGCTAATTGATAGGATGAGAACAGTGCTCACCTAGCTTTTTGAACAGGCCTTGATACTGGCATTGATTATTATGAAAATAGGTTCCCAACTGTATGTACATATAAAAACTGTTAGCTTATGTTATTATGATATGAAAATTTTATCGAACATAGACTGTTCCAAACTTAATGCAGTATGTCCAAATAGCTAAAATCATAACAAAAAGGTAACATCCATAAAAACTGATTATGTTTCGATCCTATCAAAAATTTATCAAATCCAGTTACACGTATTTGATATAAAGTATCGAATTCATGATAATAAATAATATACGTTGTACCTCATTCACTTACAAGTATTTGATCAACAATAAGAAAATTCTAACGCAGATAATCAACTTAAACTAAATATACAACGCATTATTCGTGGCAATTTGTTCCAATGTTTCAACTTTGGATATTCTATAGCACGGAGGGAGCTTTAGAATCATTTTCAAAATTTTATTTTAAATTCTCTGCAGAGCTTTCTTTATTATATTAAAACAGCTAGTCCATATTGGTACAGCATACAACATGGCTGGCCTGATTTTTTTTTTTTTTTGGAAATCGAACGCTTGTTCTCAAGACAAAGTTTCGATTTTCTGGTTATAGGTGGATACAGATATTGTATATATTTGTTGAATTTGGCTTGAATGCCCTTAATGTGATTTTTGAAAATTAAATGTTATCTAGCATGAGGCCTAGATACTTAACTTTATCCGACTAATTTGATGGAACTGATCATATGCAGCAAAACACTTACTGTAATTTACAATTAGATTTGAATGAAAAACCATTATTTAAGTATAAATCGTTGATTGCTTAAATTAATATAGGTATGATAATATATTTGCTGAAGATATAAATGCTAGCTCTTCCCCTCTTACAAAGCCATGTTAGCCTCCTCTAATGCTATGTGTTCTGTGTGTTATCTCAAAGCCTAATAGCCGAGGACTGCTGCACCCGCATCGTCGACATGTTAGTCAATCATACCTTAATAAATTATATTGAATCCCTTAATCTTTTTTGCCAGCACCCGGGCAACCATCTGCGACTCAAAAGTGCCTAGCAAAAACCATTTGCTGCTACAAATGTCATCACTTCGCACTGGTTCCGGCGGCTGCGGCGAAGGTGGTATCCGATTACAGCCACCCAATGCGCATTCCATATTAATAAAAAAAAAACCGAGAACATATCTACAAAGCCGTTTGGCCAGCATGGCAATGTCACATCAAAAGTCCCGTTCAGTCGGCATCAGGATCCATGGCTAACCAATAAACACACCATCTCATAGTTGAGTGTCATAAATTAAACGACACCAACAGTTAGGTTCCAATATGACTACCGTTTTGACTCATATTCCGAACACTTAAGGCCAACAGTGACTTCAAAAGCATCTAATAGGCATAAATTAGCTGATATTTGTGTAAATTTTAATTTCTTCGCAAAGTCTAATCGTTTGCTGTTGAGTGTACTGAGAAAAATGTTTATTTAAACTTGTTTAGTATTGTTTTTACGTAAAAGTATAAAACAACATTTCGACTCAAATGCCGAACACTGCGTTCATTCTGTCTCATATTCCGAACACCTTGATTCAAATTCCGAACAGCACGAATAAATCGTATTCAAATGAATAATTTCGCAAATAAATTTATCTAAGCTAGTGTATGTGGTCTCGAGCTAGAAAATCATCATTACTCCCGAGGTATAAAATTGATTGGAAGACGTTAAAATTGAATTGCAATTGACTGCCATTTCCTGGTAATTTTTTGACATATTTCAGCGAAACATTTCAACCTTGTTGCCATACAAAACCCGAGTGTTCGGAATATGAGTCTGTTCGGAATATGAGTCTGTTCGGAATTTGAGACAAAACGGTATTTCCTATGTTTGCTTGCATTTGGATAATGAAGCATCTCACGCGGGAAAGGTGGAGTGTTTGATGAAGTAGTCGGCATTTAACGTTCGTTGTAGCGATTTGTCTTCTAGCTTCGGGCAAAAAGTGACCCTCTTTTCAGCACTCACAAGTCAATATAATTAGAAACATGTTCATGAGAGGATCAACAGACATGGAGATGGACAATCGAACATTAATTCAATTATGTGTTGCATTGCGCTGGATTGTCTTTTGCACACAGTCATCGCTGGAATAAAGTGCCCGCTTCGTTGTGATCACGGAAATAGGTGGACATCACATGCTTAAAATAGAAGTTCTGCCGTGAGAAAGTTTTTTCTTTGCACTTTATGGTTATTTTTTCAAAAATCGTGGAAGTTGCATCCAAAGGAAATGTATCAATATTAGGTGCTTGTTGCGAATGCAATGAGTAACTTTGTATATATTTTTCCAAATGTATATCCATTATTGGACCTTAGCAACTTTTGGGAACAGGATAAGTTAACAAATTTCTAAAAGGTGATTTTAATTCAATATTATCTTTCAGTGTTTGTTTCCTTACGTGTAGGGTTTTTAATAACTGTTTTCATATTACTTATTGCGTAAGTGAATAGGTACATTAGAGTACAGTGGGGCAAAACTTCGAGTGGGGCAAAAGTTCCTTTTTAAGATTTATAGCCGAATTCAAAACATATCTCTGTGATTACACGTCCAATTGAAACTCTCTAAGCCGCATTCGAAAGATAAAGAGTTATTCTTACTTCGTATGTATTTTTCCAAAAACATTTTTTAAATTTTGTATACTAAATTTTTAATTGAAGTTGTTGCATTTTTCAAAAACCACCCTGAAAAATCATATCTAATTTCCTCAGCATTGGGTCGACCAAAATTTTAAATCAAAGTGTCATTAGAATCGTAATCTTATATTCTTTGAAAAGACCCCACGAAATTTTGGCGGAAAAATCTGGAAAGTATTTGAATACGCGCCATTATTTGCGCTCAAAAAAGCTATTAAAATCGGTTGAAAAATGGCCGAGATATTGACAAAAATAATGTGCGTGCGGATCAGGTGAACCCAAACTTTTGCATGATACACCATACTGAGGGGTGAACCCAAACTTTTGCACGTTGACTTGACTGACTGTTTCATTGATTTTGAATACTTTTCAGATTTTTCCGCCAAAATTTCATGAGTGCTCTTCAAAGTATATAAGATTACGATTCTAATGACACCTTGTTTTAAAATTTTGGTCGATCCAATGCTGAGGAAATTAGCTATGTTTTTTCAGTGTGTTTTTTGAAAAATGTCACAACTTCAAGTACAAATTTAGTATACAAAGTTCGAAGATTTTTTTTGGAAAAATACATACGAAGTAAGAATAACTTTTTGCCTTTCGAATGCGGCTTAGAGAGTTTCAATTGGACGTGTAATCACAGAGATATGGACTAAACACTTTTGCATGTTTTTTAGGGGGTGAACCCAAACTTATGCACGGGAGTGAATACTCCACTATCTAAGTTACCCCAAAACAGAAAATCGTCTTTCGATTATATGAAAAAATATAAATCCTTTCAGAACAAATCGTTTGGCAATATATCAACTGCAATTGATAGTTAGGATACCAGCACTTGTTTTAAAAATATAAATTATAATTTTTTGAAACAGCATGCATGAATATTCAATTTTTCTTCGAAAAAACTGTCAAAGTTACCCCGTTTTACGGTACCATAATCCGGGGTAATATTGATCATTTTTTTGAATATTTCTTAAATATTTGGTTCGAAAAAGCAATAGTTGCAAATTTTATATTTTCAAAGCTAGTACTGCCACCCATAATTTGTGACTATATACTTTATTTTGTTTTTTAAAAGATTTAAGCATGTTAAAAAAAAATGTTCTAAGTGATTTTATTATTTAGCTGATATGGGGTAACATTGATCACCTATGTAAACAGCGTTCGGTAATATTAAAAATGTCGTTATCTACTAAAATCATGGCCCCTGAAGCCGAATATGAAGGCCAAATGCTTACAAGTCATTTATTTTTTGAGTTATTTTAAAATTAAAAATATCTCGAACCACAGAATACGCCCAAAAGTAGGCAATTTCCTAAGGGAAAGTTACATTCTTAACAGTAATTCGGTAATGTTACCTAATTGATCATACTTATGGAAGTTTTGACAACGGAATCGTTTTGCGATGCCGTTTTAAGTAACAACCGCATTTTCCTTGCTCATATCATTTACAGAACTTATGTGAGACATGAATGTTTGGTAGCGTCATCATTAACCATTGAAATCATTGTTTCGAAAAGTTGCCAAATTTACGCATAAGGTAAACGCAATTTTCGCAAAAATCTTCACATTAATCAGCTGATGAATATAAGTAAGAGAAGCACCATTCATGATTTGGAAATGTTCCATCAATAAATGATAATGCGAACTTTTTATGAGATGGGTCATTCCGATCAATGTTACCCCGCTGATCAATGATACCCCGGATTACGTAATCCGGGTTAACATTGATCATTTTTTTTAGTTTTTCTTAATTTTTTTTCATTTCACAATACAAATGTTACAAGTTTCATATTTTTAAAACAAGTACTGGCACCCACCGCTCCTAGCTATGTACTGTATTTTGTTTTTCGAAAGATTTAAACATGTTTAAATAAATGTTTTAAGTGATTTTTTGATTCAGCTGATATGGGGTAACATTTATCACCTATGTAAACAACGTTCGCTAATATTGGAAATGTCGTTACTTACTAAAATCAGGGCCCCTGAAGCCGAATATGAAGACCAAACTCATACAAGTCATTTACTTTTTGAGTTATTTCAAAATTAAAAACACCTTGAACCGCGTAATACGCCTAAAAGTAGGCAATTTCCTCAGGAAATTCTACATTCGTAATAGTATTTGGTTAATGTTGCCTAAATGAATAAACTTATGAAAGATTTGACAACGGAATCGTTTGGGCGATGCCATTTTTAGTAATACCCGCATTTTCCTTGATCACATCGTCTACAGAACTCATGTGAGACATGAATTTTCGGTAGTGTCAGTGAAAATGATAGAAATCATTGTTTCAAAAAGTTGACAAATTTGTGCATGAACTAAACGCAATTTTGGCAAAAACCTTAATTATCATTAGCTTATGAATATACGAAATAGAGGCACCATTCATGGTTCGAAAATGCTTCATCAATAAATCTTTATTTGATCGTTTAACAAGATGAGTCATCCCGATCAATGTTACCCCGCTGATCAATGTTACCCCGGATTACGGTACCGTAAAAACATAAATTAATTTTATTGTCAAAAAACAATAACCAGCAGAGGTTTAAAATAAATGAAAAAGTATGGGGATTTTCAAAAATAAAAATTATAATAATCAAAAACCAAAATTCATAAATTCACGGATGAAAATAAATCATTGCCCAAAACGTATTAAGAACGATTTTAGATAACGAAAAATGAAATTTAGATCGAAAATAAAAATTTGGATATTTAAAGGTTAATGTGAAAGTGCAGGGATATAGAATGTTTCAAGTATTGCGAGCTTAAGTGAAACATTTTTGAACCACAAAAATCACATCATATTATGTTCAGATAAAGGAGCCGGAAGAGTATTAAGTATACGACTGAACCTTGTGCAGGAAATCAGGTTTAGTAACAAAGTCCTATTTTTTCTTTCGGAAGATCAATGCTATATTTTTTAAATTCCTGTTATACTTCTTGGGGGAATGTTTAAACGATTTCAATAAAAACCTGAATGGATTTTAATGAGAATCTTAAAGGGAGCGGATCACTATCCTAAATTAATTCTGATATAGAATGCTGAAAGCTTCTAATGAAATCCCTTGAACATGGCTGATAAGAACCCTGGAAGGCTTCTGATGAAAATTCTAGACAGTTCCTGGCGACAATACTGAAAGGTGTTTGGTGAAAACCCTATTAGAATTTGGATGAAAATCCTGGATATATTCTAATGAGAATTCTGGAAGAATCTTTTTGATAATCCTGGAATAACTGTGATGAAAATCCTGACTTCAGAGTAGATTTTTGATGAGAATTCTAGAAAGTTTGGGTAAAAATCGTGAAAATATTTAATGTGAATCTTGGAAGGACTTAGGATGAAAATCCAAGAAGCATTCTGCTGAAAATCTAGGAAGTATTCTTATAGAAATTCAAAAAGAATTCTGATGAGAATCAAGAAAGGATTCTAATCACAACCCTAGCAGGATTTCTATTAGAATCGTCAAAGGATTCGGATACAAGACTTGAAAGGAGTTGGATAAAAATCCTGGAAGCATTCTGTTGCGAATATTAATCCGGGAAAGATTTGAATCCATCGACATCAATGCTGAAGAAATTCTGAAAGGATTCTGAAATGGATCGTTAGAGGATTACGATGAAAAATTTGAGAGAATTCTGATGAAAATCCTGGGAATATTTCTAAAGAGAAACACGTGGTAACACTAACAAACTGGTGGTTTATTTGAAACTGATTTCTGGTACTGGCGACAGGGTGATATTTATACTACTATGGTTTCTATGCAGTTGATATATATAATGATCATAGCAACAGGGAAACTAACTGTATATAAAATGGAATTCTCGCGGAACATTACTAAAGGACCTATGTACAAATGAGAGATTCTCTCCTCTCTCGTTCTCTTTCGTTTATAACAGTGGAATACTAAAGATTTTGGGAAGTTTTTCACTATAGATCGAAAGTCAATTTCCTTGACTAGCGTTTCATACAAAAAACGCAACAGAAGAGGTTAATGTGACTCAGTTATTAATGAAAGAGAAAGTAAACAAAGAGAGCCTCTCAATGTTAGATAGGTCCTTTAGTAATGTTCCGCGAGAATTCAAATATTACTGAGTCGCTTTGATTTCAACACCCCCTCTCAGTTGTTTCCTTCTAACCCTAACTTACTTCTTAAAGCTATAAACGTTGGAGCGGGCAAGGACTTCGTGAGGATGTCTGCTTGCTGCTTCTGGGTCGGAATGTAAATCAGCTTGACCTTCCCTTCGGCAACTGCATTTCGGATGAAATGAAACTTCACGCCAATGTGTTTGAGTCTCCTCGTTTCCTCTCGTTCTGCCATCGCAATCGCTCCTTGGATGTCTTCATAGACCGATACCGGAAACAGTAGGGCATCTTGTCGAAGATCAGCCATTAATCCGGTTAGCCAAATCGTCTCGCTCACGCAGGAACTCATGGCTACGTACTCGGCTTCGGTAGAAGACATCGCCACAGTCGACTGCTTCTTCGATGACCAGGTGACAGTGTTTCCGTGCACCTTCAGTAGAAATCCGGAAACGCATTTCCGGTCACATTCGTCGCTTGCGAAGTCGGAGTCCACTTAAGCAGCTATCGTTGGTTCCTTCGGCTTGCTTTTGTAAACTAATCCTAACTTCTTCGTTGCTTGCAGGTATCGTAGGACGCGTTTGTCATGCTTCCAATGTTCTTCACCAGCAGCATTCTGGAACCTCGCCAGGTATCCAACGATGAAACACAGGTCTGGTCGAGAACCCATCATGACGTACATGAGACTACCGATGAGCTCGCGGTAGGGATACTCGCATTTTCCGACTTCTCGCTTCAACTGCAGTCTTGGTTCGGCTGGCGTCTTCACAGGATTGCAGTTTTGCATTCCAAAACGAGCAATTATCGTCTCGATCTGGCTTGTCTGGGACAGTTTCATCAGGCCACGGTCCAAATCCCTGTGGATCTTGATTCCAAGGAAATGGTGCAGCTCCTTCATGTCCGTCATTTCGAATTTCTGCATCAATGTGGTCTTCACACGTTCGATGTCGGCCTCATCCACAGCGGCGATCAGGAGGTCGTCAACGTATACCACCAGGTACACAGTGGCATCTCCGCATGCTCGAACGTACAAGCAATAATCGTGCTTCGATCGCACGAAACCCAAGGTCGTCAGAAACTCGTTGAAATGGCTGTTCCAGCACCTGGGCGACTGCTTCAGACCATAAAGTGCACGATGCAGCAAGCACACTTCAAGCGCCCTGCATCTTCACCCCCTCTGGACACTGCATGTACACCTTCTCCTTGAGCTTCTCGTTCAGGAAAGCGGTCTTGACATCTAGCTGGTGAATATGCATCCCATTCGTCGTTGCTAGTGCCAATAGTGTCCGAATGGTAGTCAACCGGGCCACCGGTGCGAAAGTCTCGTCGTAGTCCACGTGTCTCTTTTGCGCAAAGCTTTTAGCTACCAGCCTCGCCTTGTAGCGCGCAGGATGCCTGTCAGCATCCGTCTTCAGGTTGAACACCCACTTGCACGGTACGGGTTGTACCTTGGCAGGGCGTTTGACTACGGTCCACGTTTGGTTCTTCTGCAAAGCCACCAACTCGTCTCGGATTGCCTACCTCCAGTCAGGCTCGTTCGGATGACCTTTTACATCATTGTGACATTCGGGAACCTGTAGGGAATTCGCACCAGCAGAAAAAGCCTTGTACGTAAGAAAATCTGAAAACCAACCTGGTCTCCTGCACTCCCGACCACTAGACCTCGGAACTTCACCAGTAGTTTCGTTCCTTTCTGATTGTGGTGGGAGTGCGGTTGCACCTTCCTCGTCGTTTTCTTCCACTTCCGTAGCAGAATTTTCGTCGGGGTCTTGATCACCAACGTCCTCATCGTCGGAGTCACGAGCATCACTTCGAGCTTCTCCAACTGCTTTAATCATCTGCTGCTCTTCAATTTCTACCTCTTGCTCGGGAGCCGGTGATACGTCCTCCGGAATCACTAATCGTCCGTCGCTCTTACTCGGTGCCTTGAATGGGAATGCTGCTTCGTTGCAGCGGACATCGCGGGACACAAATATTTTCCGCTTTTCTTGATCCCAAAGACGATATCCAGTTGGTGCGTAACCGAGCATCACACACTTTCGTCCGGTTGGATCCAGCTTACCTTTCTTCTGTTTCAGTACCCAGGAAAACGCTTGGCACCCGAAAACTCGCAGCTTGATTACATCAGGCTTTTCTCCATGTCACCGTTCAGCAGGCGTTTCCTTACCTTTGATTGCTTCAGTCGGACTTCTGTTGGTAACGTAGACAGCATTCAGGACCGCTTCTCCCCAAAGGTACTTCGGCGCACCCGACTCGGTCAGCATCGCTCGCATCTTCTCCACTATAGTGCGGTTGAAACGTTCCGCCACACCATTTTGCTGCGGGGTGTACCCGACCGTTGCCTCCACTTGAATGCATTTGCATCATAGTAGGCTAGCTGCTCTTTTGAAAAATACTCACGTCCGAGGTCGCACCGCAAATTTGCTATTTTCGTCCCAAATTTAGCCGTCGCCATCGCTTCGTATACCTTGAAATAATCGAACACTTGGTCATTTTTCTTCAGCAGGTACACGACTCCGAAGTGCGTATAGTCGTCCACGAACGACAGAAAGCAGCGGTATCCATCCGAAGTTGACGGGGTGATTTGCCCACACACGTCCGTGTGCACGCGCTCCAGGGGCCTTCGAGTTTGCGGTCTTGTACCACAAAACGGTTGTCTTACCATGTTTCTCTCAGCGCAAGCGTCGCAAAATTTTGCATCACCATGGAGACCATCCAGCCCGTCCACCATCGCGGAATTTTTCAGCTTGAGCACATTCTTGAAACGAAGGTGCCCATACCGCTTATGCCACAGCTGTAACTCCGTGTTGCTACCGGCTGCCAATGCCGATCCACTTTGCAAACGACTCATCCGCAGATAAAAAAGATTGCCCTTCGATTTTGCCACACCGATGGTTTCGCCGTCCTTCGTCAAAATCCTCTATGAAATTGTTGAAATCACGATCACGGCTTGAATTCCACGTGCACGCCCGCGTTCAGCAACTTTGACAACGACATCAGGTCGTATTTCAGTTGCTTGACGAGCAACACGTGTCCAAACGACAACGTGTACCGATTTTCACCAACGCATAACCTGGCCTTCACGGTACCTTCCTTCGTTGCTACCAGCCTCTCACCATCCTTTGCACTGTCGATATGAAGCGGCACGTGCAGCTCGTGGATCTCCTGGAAGCAACCTTCGTCGCCGACCATGTGGGAACTCGCTCCCGAATCTAGGACCCACTCGATTTCGTCCGGCTTTTCCGACACCTTCGCTCCGGACACAAGCGCCACCGCCTTGTCGATCGGAATCTTCGCTACTTGAGCCCGATCGGAACGATTTTTCACTTTTGGGCAGGCAAACTTCTTATGCCCGATTTCTCCACAGTGGTAGCACTTACCGGCGAATTTCGATGATTGTGGCCGTCGATTTCCGGATCTGGCCGCCAACACCACTCCATCAGACCTGCTCGCAGCACTCGAACCGGATACTCTTCCAGATCGCTTTTGCTCCTCCGCTAGAAGGCGTGGTTTGATGGTCTCAAGCTTCAGTTGGTCGTCCAAATTTTCCATCGCCGTGGTAACCAAATCGTAACTAGGTGGCAACGAAATAAACAGCTGGCTCACCAGGTCGAGCTCCGTAACCGTGGCACCGGCGTTTTTCAGCTGTCTTCCCAGCTCATCGAACCGACGGAAATGGTCCGCCAGGGAGGTTCCTTCCTCCATCCGCAACAACGCCATCGACCGCCGGATGTACGTCTGGGCTACAAAACCTTTTTTGGCATAGATATTTGCCAACGACGTCCAGATCTCCCTTGCGGTTTGCTTGTTACGAATATATTCCAGATGGCTGTCCGCAATGTATGCCACCAGAAGCGCTTTCGCTTTTTCGTCCTTCTCCAGGAAAGCGGTCCTCGCTGGTTCCTCCGCCGGGGGTCCTCCGTGATGGTTTCCTTCACTCCATGCGCTGAAAGTTGGGTCTACACCCGGAACTTCCACGTGTCGTAGCCTTCACCGGCAAACTGCACGATTCCTGCTTTCTTCGCACTGGACATCTTGGGGCTGGAACGGCTTTGAGAACTTTTCACTTTTCACTGGCTCTTAGGTATGGCGTGACTGGGCCGATAACCTAAAGAGAAACACGTGGTAACACTAAAAAACTGGTGGTTTATTTGAAACTGATTTCTGGTACTGGCGACAGGGTGATATTTATACTACTATGGTTGCTATGCAGTTGTTATATATAATGATCATAGCAACAGGGAAACTAACTGTATATAATATGGAATTCAAATATTACTGAGTTGCTTTGATTTCAACAATTTCATACGAGGATTCAGACAAGCGTCCCAAGATGATTCTGATGAGTATGCTGAGAGGATTATAATGAGAACCTTGAGCAGATTCTGATAAGCATCCTCGAATTTTGAAGAAATGAATAACTAAAGAATAGTTTGATGTGAACCCTGAGAGAATTCTGATGTAAATCTTAAGAGGATTGTGATGATGATTCTGAGACGATTCTACTGAGAACCTAACAGAATTCTGTGAGAATTTATATTAGTATCATAAATAGAACATGGGGCCTTCCTTAGCCGAGTGGTTAGAGTCGCTGCTATAAAGCAAAGTCATGCTGAAGATGTCTGGGTTCAATTCCCGGTCGGTCCAGGATCTTTTCGTAACGGAAATTTCCTTGACTTCCCTGGGCATAGACTTATTCAAATATCTAGAAGACACCGGAGCATGTTATATTCGACGGTCCGCGATTCAGGGATCTACGAAGCGAGATGATGTCAGGAACCGCAAGCGTCCTAAGTCCGGACAACATCGTGCAGACCATGTGCCATCATGAAAGCACTTGGAATGCGGTGTACAGAGGAATCATGCAGATTATATCGTCGCTACAAAGGAGATATCGTGAAGACCAGAGAACTCCGGGCCGCAATTGAAGCATGCTCGAGCTTCCTTCGGGGACTAGATCGAGTAGAGTGGGCGTGGCGTAGTATCCATAATAAGTCATCTGGGCGCCTGCAAACTGGAAATCATCCTCCAACCGGAATTGTAGAACCGACACTGACACTTGGTCGACCAACGTCGAGTCGGAGTAGGCTGAGTCCACCGTCGGGGTCTAGCTGAGTGATTCGGAAACAACACTGGAAAATGGTCATCGGGGCACCTGTGAACCGGAAGTTGGGGAACCGCAGGACCGATCTCGGCATCGTACGACTGACCTCAGTATCTGCCCGGCCTGCTTTGGAGTAGACTACGTCCACCGTCGGGGACTAGTTCAGCAGCGGCAAATGTTCGTCGGGACGCCTGTGAACGGTGGTAGGTCATTTGGCATAAGGTCGTTTGGCATAAAGCCGTTTGGCATAAAGTCGTTTCACATAATGGTCATTTGGCATAAAGTCGTTTGGCATAATGGGTCTGAAACCAAAAATTTGTTAGGCTGACATTCGTTTTTACGTTTCTTTTGAATATTTCTGATGACATCAGGCTTGTTTTGGAGTCAATTGATACAAAATCAGGCCCGGATTTGGAGGGGGGGGGGTGCAAGGCGAATGCCCGGGCCTCCCGATCAAGGGGCCCCCGAGGAATCAAAATTAAGAACAAAAAACATTTTGAAATACCTTACATTATTTTCTCTTTAGACATTTGGACATAAAATTCTAACGTAAGAGTCATCTTTTCAATATTTGAGTTGATTTTTCTTCTTTTACTAATATCTGAATCTCACGGTATGGTTTGGTCAATTATAATCTTGAAATATTTAAAAAAAAATCATGAATATTAAGCCAAAATCTTCTAAATTATTTTATAGTTAATTTTCAAAAAATATTTGAATTGAAAATGCGCTTAACGTTTTAATGCAGGATCTTTAAAAATACGGCTAAATTTTAAAAGCACTACTCAATTCAATGAGTTCATCTGGTTCCTATCAGATCTTTGAAATTTAAACATATTTGCAATTCTATCAGGAACTTGAAGCGTAAGGGAAATTCTTTTGTGACGCGGTAGTCATTATGATTAAATATTATTCCGTAGTTGATTAAAGTTTCTTTGAAGTAATTAAAGGCTTAGAGTGAACTTTGAATATAATTCATAGAATATACAGTACTACCAAGAATAAAGTGCATGAAGGCCGATTTTCATACAAAAATGGTCAAGTTTAGGGAACTGCTTCTAACGAACCGATTGACCTGCAATTTGAACAACATTTCATAAATAACTTGAAATTTGATTTATTATAAATTAATAAAACTATATTTATATTTTTGAAATGTGAATATTTAAAAGAAAGCATGCTTATGCGAAATTTTTCACTGAAATGCAAAACTTTGTAGAAGATTATACGTATCCTAAATTGTTTGTTTTCAAAATATCTAAGTATCAAAATTTGAACATGTTTGTCAGAATGGGCTGATTTAGACACTTAGACACTTTTGCATAGAATTTAATAATTCATTTATAAATCTAATTTGAAGTTATTTCTAAAATGCGGTTTTAATTTCAGGTCAATTGACCTTGTGTACTTTATTTTTGCCAGTACGGCAATCAGAGGAAAATCTTCAAAGCTTTGAAGATTTTCAGCATTTTTTCACTCCATGCAAATTATACAGAAGCCAAAACACGAGCTAATCTCCTACAAATTGTAATATTTTTCCCGTTGGACGGAAAAATCATCTCAAAACACTGACACGAATGCACTTAACAGTGTAAAATGTCACTAATAATAAAAAAAATTCTCAAAACACTATTTGAAAGCTTAAATATAGTGGAATTTTTCAACGTGTATAACTAAACTCACAACCGAAAATGTCACTAGCACTACTTTGAATTTGGGACCAAATCGAGCAAAACACAAATTCAATACGTTTGTTTGTGGAATCCCCAAACTGTTGATTAAAAATTTAAATAAATTTCACCTTCTTTCATGCATAAACTGTTCTTTGGAGCTATATTTAATCTAAATATTTTTTGTTGCCAACTGATAAAACTGACAAACTGATCTGCTCAAGTTATCAGCGAAGAAAGAAATCGATTACTGTGCAGTTACTTCGATGTGTTGTGCTCCTTTTCCCCGAATGTCGGTTCCCCGATTATCCCACTTCCCCGAAAAGCTTTAAGCATTCATAATTGTCGTAACTTTATACATTTCAGGGAACGAATTGTCCATCTAATATGCACCCTTTTTTATTGAATTGGCAGTTCTTTCGAATTTTAACATCCTTACCATTTTTGCCAACATGTGTATAGCAAACTGAATACCTCCTTCTTTTGATTTCTTATCGTTCTTTTTCGTTCACTATCCAGCCACTGAAAACTACTAAGCACCTATTTAAACTGTGCCACTTTTCGGGGGAACCGATCATTCGAGAAAATGGCATTCGGGGAAAAAATCTTTCGGGGAACTGGCATTCGGGAAACCTACATTCGGAGAAACAACATTCCCGGAAAAGTAGCACAATCATTTCGATGATTCTGAACACCATTTTTGATGTCTTTTCGTTTTATTATGCCGCAATATTTATTGGCGTCCAATCTTCTATTGGTTTCATCATTAATGTTGCCTTGTTTCAAAAATAGGCTGTTCTTTATATATATACTGTTTTAAATTTTATTTTTTAGTAAAACTAAATGTTAACCATTTTTATATTTTGCTGTTTTATTAATTCTTGCAAGACGTGCTGTTACAATGATACAGTCAACTCTCCTTTACTCGATATTGAAGGGACCATCGAGTTAGGGAGGTATCGAGTTACAGAACACAAAACCAAAGCAACTGCGATCCAATGGACCATTGAGCTAGCCATGAATACCAACTTTTACTATGGTTCTCTAACTCGATATCGAGATACGGAATATTGAGTAAGGGAAAGTTAACTGTAATTACTTTAGAACCTGCCAATATTCAACATATTTTTTTTTTGCTAACGCATGATCTTCTGTCGAGATATGCTGGAAAAAATATTATTCCAATCACAAATTTTCCTTTCTTTCGATAATAGATGGTGTTTTGATGTACACTTCCAAAATTAAAATGTATATGGAATCGTTGAAAAGTTTCACCCCAAATATTGTCTTTTAAAAATGTGTTGTTCATTTGAGTTATGCTGTGAGAAGAGTTTTATGCGTTAGAGCCTTAAATGTTTTAAACAAAAAAATAATCTGTTCTCGTATATTGGCTATTTTTTGCATTATGCTGCATTAATAGATCTTTGGATTAGAGCTTTTAATATTTTTCAAATCAATTTTCCCTTCTTTTATCAAGTAATTTTCATCAAGTTTTACTTCCAAACTAGGACAGCGTTTGATCTTTTGCCTAATATTCTATGAGCGTTCGCTTAATTAATAACTGCGAACTTTTTTTTTGCCAATTTACTATTTTTAAATATGTATATCGCAACAAGCTCGAAGATACTCTATGTTCTGGGATTTAGAGAAAATCATTATTCCGAGAAGATCTTCCACCAGACCCGTCACGAGTTTTATTTAGTAATGCTCTTTAATTTTACAACAACTTTTGACATTCATAGCTTGGTAAATCTCTGAACGAACACCATGCTTGTTGAGAACCTACCAAACATTTTCATGGGCTCGCTAGTGTTGATCTCGGTAAAAGCTTTAAAATGCCTATATTTATTCTAAGTCAATCATTATGCCAAATGACCATTATGCCAAACGACTTTATGCCAAACGACCTTATGCCAAACGACTTTAAGCCAAACGGGGTACAATCCTGTGAACCAGAAGCTTCCCACCACCGGAATCGCAGGACCGACCTGGGCATCGATAGCACCTTGGCGATAGCACCTTGGCATTGGATAGCATCGGTTCGGGAGATCTTCCGCCGCCGGGGAAATCTTTGTCGGAGTAGGATGGATCCACCACCGGGAACTAGTTTGAGTAGTACGAGCGTATCACCGGCATGAGCGCTAGTGCAACGGAAGCCATCATCTAACCGGAATCGCTGGACCGACTTCGGCACTTCACCGGCCAGTATCGAAGTATGAAGAAACGCGTAACCGAAAAAGCTCCACTGTCGGGGACTAGGCCGAGTAGCATCGATCGTCGAGGTTTTGGGTCGTCGGGGCACCAGTGAACCGGAAGTTATCCTCCAACCGAAAACACTGGGCTGACCTCGGCAACCAACTGGTCAAACAGGAGAGCTCGGACAGCAGCAGCGGAGAACGAGTCGTCGTAGAGTATTGAAGGGCACATGAGCGTCCAGTAAAAGTTCAACAGGGCTCTGACGTGAGGCCAGCCACAGAAAGTTGTGCAAAGACCCGGCGAGATATTCAATCGCCAATTAGGCAAAACGAGTAGTCGCAGACACCGTAGCAATGTCGTAGTGAGCAGTGTTTTTGACGACATTAAGCTCCACCAGCGAACTAGCAGAATAGCTAGAGCACAGCCCTCCCCCGATGATGTGTGATGTAGTTCCGGGGGAGATCGAGGCACAGGAGCAATAGGGAAAGTTTTTTAGTGGTTAAGCACGCCCAACGTGAGCCCCATATCGTGCCAAAACACAAGAGGCCAGGCTTTTGAACCTTTTGTGTGCCCTACTATAACAAAAAAAAAAACAATCAAAGGCCTTGTGAACCTCCTTCTTCTTCATCTTCTTCTTCTTTATGGCGGTTCATTCAAACTGTAACAAAGCCTGCTCCTCAACTTACTATTCGTATGATCACTTCCACAGTTATGTACTCTGAGCTTTCTCTGCCAATTGATTTTTGCATTCGTTTATCGTGTGGCAAGCACGAAGCTACTCTATGCCCTCAGTGGTTGAGAAAATTGCTCTACGAAAAGATCCTCGACCAGTGGGATTCTAACCCACAACCCGTAGCTTGGTGTTGCTGAATAGCTGCGCGTTTACCGCTATGGCTCTTTGGGTTCGTCTTCCACCTCCTGCTAATCTTCTAACCCTTAAAATATGAACAGTTTGGGTGGAAAAATGAATAAGTTGCAGCCAGCATGTTCACTACGCTTTTTGCATAAGATCAAGAAAAAGACGCAGTCGAAAATGTTCACATAAATAAATTGAGTAAAACTTCAGATAAAGCGTATAAAACTATGATAAAAACGTTAGACTTTTCTTGTGGCCAATGCTATCTTTCAGTATAACATGTGAAAGTTGCTAGTCACGATAAACGCACTTTATTGGATACTGACTACCGAAGATCAGCGATCAGCACTTACAGTGGCAAAAAATGCAAATGGAATGATACCGATTTTCTCTACAAACCACCGAAACCATGGTTCGATTAACTATCGTTCCAGCATCACCAAATGCACAATGGTCAAAGAAAAAAAAATCTTCGAGCTGTTTAGTAAAATACCTATAAATAAATTAAAAACCGAATTTAGTAAATTTAGGGTCTATTTTTTATTGTTTCAGGATAGACCTTTTATGTACTACTTAATGATTTTGAATAACAAATAGTTTTTATTATAAATGCAAACAAATTTGATTGAAGTTACAAATTTTGAGCTTGATTAATATGCGTATAAAATCAAAAAGTACTTTTTAAAATACTTTGCTAAAAAATATATCGGATATTTAATAAAACAAAAATAAAAATAAATTTAAACCAATCATTAGTCATCCTGATGTACAATAATAGTGTTAAACCATAAATTATCAGATCAGATGGTACATAACAATTAACATTAGAGAAATACTCGAAGATATATTAATTTTAGGACAATTTCAATTAAGGATCATAAAAAATATCAATTTTGTTAGTTCTGACCACTTTTTATGGAACTCGACCAATGGCAATGGGCCGCAGAACGGATCATGCAACGGGAAAACTGGGCGACAGCGTAAATACCATTGACGGCGACAGCAGCGAAGAAAAAAACTAGCAGCTCGGATTAACTGTGATGCGAATCATAAATCGACTCTCCTCAACAGCATCGATCGTCTGCTTCTCGAATCTCGATGCGGATGATGTGTCGTAAATTTGCAAAGCGAGTCCAATTATGGAACAATTACAGTGCCCCTGTACGCACACTTTGGTTCGGTGGGAGCATACGCCGGGAATTGGGAGCATCGTCAGAAAAATTCAAACTTCATTGATGAACCGGGCCGGAATCGAGCTTTAAGTGGAACCAAAACTTTTTTTTTCCCTTTGCCGACGTTTTCCGCTGTGGCTCCCCCAGCCCTCTGCTTTGATGTTGTTGTTCAATAATGGGAAAGTGTAATAAACTTATTTAACATATTTATGAGAACCCTTGCAAACCCCATTATGATTGGAATGGAACTAGAGCAAAAAATACATTGCATGCAAACTCAATTGGTAATTGGTGGTTACTCTGCAAACAGAAATATGTGTTTTTGGGAAAGGTAAAATTTGGGGGAGGAGTGGTTCTTTTTTCCCATCCCACGCTCCCACAGTTGTTTTGCGAACGCTTCAAGTTCAATTTATTTGCTTGCGTCAGAAGTAAAAAACGTAAGAATTCAAATCAAACTAGATTGAAATTTAATTGTTTGATTAAAAAATTACTATACTGCATTTGATTGAAGTGAGGGTATGTTTATGCCCTACACAAAAACTGTTCTCAGCGAACTTGTTCATCTCGTCTGAATCTAAAGCTTTGCTGAAGATACCATGAAGCTATGCCTTAATTTTTTGAGATATGGCAATTATTGAAATTAGTCAAAAAATCAATTTAGTCAAACAGTTATTGCTTTTGAACACTGTGTAAAAATCATTCATGTTTATCAATCTTGTTAAAATTCAAGTAATGCCTGAAGAAATGAGAAAATTTAATTTAAATCGGCCCATAATTAACTGAGATCTAGTGGAATGTGGGACAAGCGTGCCACCTTAAGCAAATTGTGCTTTAACCTTCCTTAGTTCCTAACAAAAAGTTACAAATTGTGACTTAGGGTCGTTTTCGACCCGAAAATTCAAACAGTTCGCAAAAATCAGTGTGTTGACAGAATTTAGTTCTGTTGGGCTTAAATGAAACATGCGATAATATTCATTTCGACATATGGAGAGAAATTTGGGGTTAATAATCAACAGGAACACATCGAGATATGGAGATATCGAGATGAGGAGGATTTCGTGATATGCCGAGAGAAATCGTATGCAGAATGAAGGGACCGAACAAATCATCGACATAGGGAGAGATATCGAGATGCAGAATATCGAAATGTGGAGAGTCGACTGTAGTTTGAAATCGTGAATCTCATCAAGTTGCCTATGGATCAGTGCACGAGTTCATCATTTGACGTTTGAGCGGTGCCGTGTTATTTACGTGACCATGGAAACGAGTGAATTCGGCACCGCTCAAACGTCAAATTAGTGAACTCGTGCATCGATCCATGGACTGATGCACGAGTTCACTGTTTGACGTTTGAGCGGTGCCGTGTTATTTATGTGACCATGGCAACGAGTGAATTCGGCTCCGCTTAAACGTCAAATTAGTGAACTCGTGCATTGGTCCATATTGGGTTCATGAGTTTTCTAAATCAGTGGTGTCATTGAAGGCTCTAAATGCGGAAAATGCAGCGGGAAACAGTACAATTTTCTACAGTAGTTTTGGGTTGCCCTTAGCAACGAGTGTTTTGCAATTTTCAAGGCATTTTTTTACAGCAGCGATAGGCATGAGTTTCACTGACTTCGCTGACTGTGATTTGCTACGCTTGCCTACTGTATTGTGAATCTCAGAATTTTTTCCAACTCTGCAGGCGATGGATCATTCTTCAGGATTTTGAATGCCTGTGACTTTTCTAGTTCAATTATAGATGAATGACAACTCTGGTTCTTTGTGATCATCGAAGTAACCCAGTAGAGACCGCCGGAGATATCTGTATTGTGGAACATTTCAGTTTTCGTACCAAAACTAGACATGTGACGGCCTAATTTTCCTGGTTTTCTGACCACGAGTCTCATCAATAGAAATATTAGTAGTAGAACGCTAGTAGCGCTGTTGCCACAAAACTGATTTTAATTATTATTACCTTTAATTATGGGTTTTGATTGTTTGTTCGATGTCTTGTCGTTGATATGTTTTTATAATTGATTTGACACTTTGATGCCCGGTACTCAGGCTGTCAGCTCGTGGCAAACTAGATGTTGGTAACACGAACAGCAGCGACATTAGCATTCTTAGGTTAATGCTTCTACTGTCTCATCTCACATAAAAATGATTGGATAGTCAGTCTGGTCCATTGCTGTCAAAACTTATAGTTTTGGATCTTAATATATTTGGTAAAGTCAGAAACATAAGGTGATTACAAGTCAGCACTGCCAGGGTGTAGTCCAGAAAAAATTACTCGTGCACGTCTCCTTCGAATTTAGGGTGCTATCTCGCAGCAGCGCGTGTAGCACCGAAAGAGATTTGAGTCGCACCCCATCCCTGCCCATGCCACACAATGGTGAGTGAACGACCAGTCAGGTTCATATTGATCACTGAAATAACCCCGAAATGACCACTACTGAAACATATATACTGGTACCTATATAATTAGTGAAAGATCAATCAACCCAGACAACCAGAAGTCGCATAACAGTTTACGAACAAAGTCGTTTATTTGCACAAATTTCATCACACCCGCACTACATGGTGGATGATATCGTTTGATCGATGAGTTTCCTCGCATAAAACGCCATTTTCGGAGTTCATATGTACATTTCGTTTCGTCCCGTATACTCGTACAAAGTAAGTCGGATCAATCCGTAGCAGCTGTCAAATCAATTTTGTTATGATAAAATAAGTCGCATAAGAGTACAGAGTAGCTCGTAAGAAAATTTACATACTCGCGTAGCATGTTATTTTTCATCATGCACAAAATATGCACGTATAGCGCCTCCACTTTTGTACGTATAAGGCCTTTTCGCATCATCTTATACGTGAAATTTTGCGCATATAAGCATTGCATAACGCAAAAGGTGATTTCATTATACGTACATTCTGGTTGTCTGGGAAGTCCTTTATAGCCACTGAAATAAGCTAGGCATTACCTCCGGAGTATTCTGTACTGAGGGACAATTCAGTTTTTGTTCCAAGACGAGACATTCAATGGCTTAATCTTCTAGATTTTTTGAGCATGTGACACATCTTACACAATAACTAGTGATTCTGCACTCTGCTTTTTTGTTGCCTCTGAATATCCCAGATGACCACTCGTAAAGTGGAACATATTAATTTTTGTACCAAATGCAGGGAATCGACAGCTCAATCATAACAGTTTATGATCACACAATAAAGAGTGGATGACCAGTCTGTTTCTTTGTGGCCATGGCCACAAATAACTAAGGAATGACCATCGCAGGAACCCGTAAGTATTGAGAAACATTTTGGTCTTAGTACCAATACTAAACATTCATTTCTGGTCTATTGCTGTGTTCAGTGCACAAGGATTGGCGGCTTTTGAGACGGGTCACATGCTCAAAAAAAAGGAAAATTGAACCACCGAATGTTTATGTATGGTACAAAAACTAAAATGTCCCACATCACGGATATTTCTGGTGGCCATCTCTGAGCTATTTCGTTTATCAAGAAGTACCGTCAAACGGGGCTTCTTTGGGCATTATTTTCACATTCTTCAACTTCTAATAATTTATGGATAGATTTCGATAATTCTTGCATATATACAAGTTGTATATGTGCGTAGCAAATGTGCAAAATATGAGAAAAATCCATCAAGAAATAAAAAAGTTGCTTGAATAGCGAAACAAATGTGTCCTTCAAAACAAAAAAGGGCTACTATGGACACTATAAAAATCAATACGATTCGATAATAAAATGTTTTTTTTTCTCATAATGAAAAAAAGTCAATCTGAATGCACAGAGACGGAACACCTCGGGCTTGAAAGTATATAGAAAAGCAAAAATAATGGCGTTTTCAGAATGTTTGTATCTGCCCCAGGTCCTTTTTCAAATATACTTGAGCATTTTGAATTTTGTTTATATATCTAATCTAATCAATTAACCGACACAGTGTTTCATTTTCAGGACAGCAGAATTCATGTGCCATATTATATTTTAAACTTGAAATTCAATATGAAGAATTATGTAAGATTTGCATGGACCGAAGAAGATTACCGGCCTTATGAGCGTTTTGTACATGTTACATTTGGCGTGGGTTGTGAATTTTTTTTGACCGCACTTTCTTGTGGAGGCCATAGTAGGCCCGACTTCCACTGATGATGCGCCTCCGTATTTCACGGCTAACGTTAATGTCAGCCGTCAGCAAGGATCCAAGGTAGACGAACTCGTCGACCACCTCGAACGTATCCCCGTCTACCGTAGCACTGCTACCTAGGCGAGCCCTGTCGCACTCGGCTCCATCAGCTAGCATGTACTTTGTCTTGGTAACACTCACCACCAGTCCAACGTTTACGGCCTCGCGTTTCAGGCGGGTGTACAGGTCTGCCACTTTTTCAAATATTCGGCCGGCAATGTCCATATCATCCGCGAAGCAAACAAATTGACTGCATCTCGTAAAAATCGTACCCCAGTTGTTGAGCCCGGCTCTCCACATCACCTTCTAGCGCAATATTGAATAACAAGCACCAAAATCCATCACCTTGTCGTAGTTCTCGGCGGGATCCAAACGAACTGGAATGTTCGCCTGAAACCTTCACACAATTCCATCTTCACGCACCTTCCATCGTCACTCTTATCAGTCTCGTGAGCTTCCCGGGAAAGCTGTTCTCGTCCATGATTTTCCATAACTCTACGCGGTCTATACTATCGTATGCCGCCTTGAAATCGATGAAAAGGTGATGCGTTGGGACCTGGTATTCACGACATTTTTGGAGGATTTGCCTTACAGTAAAGATCTGGTCTTCCTTGACTGAGTGGTTAGAGTCCACGGCTACAAAGCAAAGCCATGCTGGAGGTGTCTGGGTTCGATTCCTGGTCGGTCCAGGATCTTTTCGTAATGGAAATTTCCTTGACTTACCGGGGCATAGAGTATCATCGTACCTGCCACACGATATACGAATGCAACTTTGGCAAAGAAAGCTCTCAGTTAATAACTGTGGAAGTGCTCATAAGAACACTAAGCTGAGAAGCAGGCTCTGTCTTAGTGGGGACGTTAATGCCAAGAAGAAGAAGAAAGATCTGGTTCGTTGTCGATCGACCGTCAACGAAGCCGGCTTGATAACTTCCTACAAACTCGCTTACTATAGGTGACAGATGACGGAAGATGATCTGGGATAATAATTTGTAGGCCGCATTTAGAATGGTGATCGCTCGAATGTTCTCACAATCTAACTTGTCGCCTTTCTTGTAGATGGGGCATATTACCCTTTCCTTCCTTCCTTCCACTCCTCCGGTAACTGTTCTGTTTTCCAGATTGTGCCTATCAGCCGGTGCAGACAAATGACCAGCCTCTGCAGGCCCATCTTTATGAGTTCAGCAACGATACCATCCTCACCAGCAGCTTTATTGTTCTTGAGCTGGTTAATGGCATCCTTAACCTCCCTCAAAGTGGGGGCTGGTTGGTTTCCATCCTCCGCAGTATCGACGAAGGCATTTTCTCCGTTGTCCTGACCTTCATTGCATGTGCTCTCAGCGCCATTCAGATGTTCGTCGAAGTGCTGCTTCCACCTTTCGATCGCCTCACGCTCGTCCGTCAAAATGCTCCCATACTTATCCCTGCACATCACGGCTCGCGGCACAAAGTCGCTGCGGGAAGCATTGAGCTTCTGATAGAACTTGCGTGTTTCTTGAGACCGGCTCAGCTGTTCCATCTCCTCACACTCCGTCTTCTGCTGTGTAGTTTCCGGCTTAAAATAGAACTACAGATGACCTGTTCCGGTGGTAAGAGTCCACCAAACGGGGTAACCCCATTTCAAGGTGTCAAGCGACCCGTGCCAAGGAATGAGTGGTCGATGGGGTGTAAAAGATGATCGATCGTTTACGGAGCCTGTGGGGCACCTGGGCACCCCTCACAGTTATTTGTCCCTTACCGCGTTAATGCATTCCCGTGCAACTCGTGGGATTCTAAATGAGTACAAACATAAATCAAAACAAGCGTAGAATCGTAATTGGCGGCAGTAGAGAAGTGAATCCCTTCGCAAGAAGTGGGTTAGCTAGGTCTCCATTGAGCAGGAGGAGGCAGCTGCGCACGTAGTGCCAGTGTTGGACGCCATATTTCATCCCCGGCTAACTTATCGGGTGAGGTTATGGATGGAGCGTGGTTGATGAGGGCCATCAATAGAAGTAGAGATGGGCTCTCTGCGATGGCAGCACAGCACAGCAGCTTGACTCCATCATTGACTTTGCGTCCTCGAAGTCCAACATCATTTACTGACCTCAAGCAGGCTCGGATGAGACTTCGTAAGTCGATGATGGCGGCCAAGCAGAACCATGCTACACCCATGGCGATTGTGGCAGTGGCAGAACCCGTGGAATTGAAGGTGCCGAAATCTACTCAGACGGAGGCCTTCGTTTTTGCGGGTAAACCTAAAAGTGCAGAAGCGACCCAAGTAACAATGAAAGCTGAACAGCAAGAGTATTTGCTGAACAGTGGTTGATTAATGGTGTACAAGGCTGAACACCGTAACAGCTGAACAATAATTTGAAGAAGAGCTTATTAAACACTTTTCTTCAGCAGTACACTCAAAGCTGAATATCAAGTTGTACAAGCTATTGTTCATCTAAAATTTTAACTTTTGTTCAGCCATCCTGAATAATATTGATTTTTTTTTCTTTCTTTATAACGAGATTTTTAGCCTTGGGCTAGTTCATCTCGGGACCAACGGCTTTACTTCCCTTCCGAAGGAAGTCGTCACTGAAATTTTTAGTGACTATCTCGGGGATGGGATTCGATCCCAGGTCCTCGGCGTGAGAGGCGTGTGTTCTAACCACTACACCAGGTCCGTCCCCTAAGGTTATTTAAAGCTTTAATCAAATCTACAGCCATTGTAAAAAAATTGTCCAGCTGTAGGTTGACGAAAATATACACACCAACGATGGGGTAAAACACTAAATTAAATATAAAAAAACTGTTTCCTCGAACTTACCGAACAACAAATTTTCACATCACGAAGCAGACATTCCCGCCTACGAGCCTAGCGTCTGTCGAAAAAAAAACACCAGAAATCGGCATCCATCAGCTTGGGTAACAACAAAATAGGACAGTTTTTGGTTTATTGTTGAATAATGGATGAAAAAGCGATTGTTAAGCTTTCGAAGGTTGCCATCTGTTCTAAAAATAGAATTATCGTTATTGGAAGGGGGTTGAATAAGCGCATTATAGACCTTTATTCAACCTTCCATGTAGCGTCAATTAAGCTGAAGGCTGAATGAAATCGCCAGAATTAGATGTTTAACAGCTGGACAATAGTTTATGGAAGCTAAGAGCAGCTATTGTTCAAACAAAGGCAGAATTGAATTAGTTATAAAAGCGTTTGAGCAGCTTCAAATTGTTACCTAGGGAATGCTTACAACAAGCAATCGCAGAAGCGCGTGAGGCAGCCGTCAGGTAAGGAGCTACCAGGCGGCGCTCACAAGGCTAGGCGTCTACTAACACCGAAAGTCGGCAGCAGTGCCGGAAAGTCGGACCCCAGCCAGGCGTCCCGGAAAGCTGGGAAAGGTGGGCCTGAAAAGGCTGGCCCCTCACGGATTGATGAGAACAGGGGGTTGCGACCTTTGAGAGGTCCTCAAACACCACAGGTTAGGGCGCATTAGGGGGAAGACGCCCCCTGGACAACTGTGGAGCGAAAGAAGAGAAAGAAGAAGCACGAAATGCTGGAGCGTAGGGATAACATGCCAAAGAAAGGTAGGAGGGTACCCGACTAAGGGTACATAACAAAATTATATAAGCATATGTTATCATGTTATAAGGTTTTTTCGAACATAGGTTGTTACAATTTTGATGCAGGATGTTGTTAAAATAACTAAAATTATAACAAAAAGTGTATGAATAGTAACATAAACATAACAAAATGTGTTTTAATTACACAGTTCGACAAAAAAAGTCGATATGAATGCACAGAGACCGGACACCCCGGGCTTGAAAGTATAAAAATAAACAAAAATAATGGCGTTTTCAGAATGTTCGTGTCTGCCCCAGGTTATTTTTAAAATATACTTGAACTTTTTGCATTTTTTATTTAAAAATCTAATCTAATCAATAAACCGACACAGTGTTTTATATTCAGGACAGGGGAATTCATGTGCCATATAATGTTTTCAACTTTAAATACAATATGAAGAGTTGTAATAAGATTTGCAGGGAGCCCTCCCCCTTTTTTGTACCCTCCCCATTTTTAAAGTATCGCAAATGATGGAATATTTGATATACAGGGGGTTGTCAAAATAACTGGGACAGGCAAAAATTGGGCCAACTTTGGAATGCTGTAACTTTGACAAAAATTGACCGATTTCAATTTTTTAAGAAGTAATGGACGGGTCAACTAATCTAGTTTTGAGGTGCATCCACGGAGATGAACTATTACCATCGGATACCGGTGATAATCCGGATTTCCGGAAGCATCTCTTATGCAGTAAAATTATGACGTGTTTTTAGCAAAGGTCTCGGCTAAATAATCAAAATTTTACTACACATGAAGATAGAAGATCTAATTCTGAAGCGATTGGTGCGCCAAGTATTAATATTGGTCTAGAAACAACCAATATATGGCCATTTCTTTGTACAGATTTGGCCACTCATGGCGCCGCCCAGTGCCCCGGGGGAACCTTGCATAGGGGACATTTCGATTTTGACACCAAAGCATATCATGCGACGGCTCATTCTTCATGTCTTGTCGTAAATAGGGCAACTGTAGACTCAAAACGGATAGTTGACTACAGTGACTACTTCCGGGACCACCGGATGTCCCCGAGGGAACCTATAATTAGGGACAATTGAAATTGAACTCCAATACATATCGTGCGACAGTTCATTTTTCATGTCTCGTGCTAAATAGGGCTATTGTAGACCTTAAGTGGATATTTGACTACAGTGGCCACTTTTGTGACCACCGGATATCCGTGAGGGAGGCTGTGATGTCTTCAATGACAGATTCCTCCGGGAAATTCCGGTGGTCCCAAAAGTGATAGGTTCCTTAGGGAACTATAGGAGGTCCCCAAAGTGGCCATTCTAGTTAAATATCCATTTTCGGTCTAAAGTTGGCCTATTCATGACTAAACATGAAGAATGAGCCGTTGCACGATGAGTATTGGAGCTCAATTCCAATTGTCCCTAATCATAGGTTCCCTAGGGGACACCCGGTAGTCCCAAAAGTGGCCAATTCAATTAAATTCCCATTTTGAGTCTACAGTTATTTTATTTACGACAAGGCATGAAGAAAGAGCCGTCGCATGATATGTTTTGGTGTAAAAACAGAAATGTCCCCAATGACAAGTTCCTCCGGGAAATTCCGGTAGTCCCAAAATTGGCCACTGTAGTTCTTGATACCGCGGAGCAGCTGGGCGCTGGCGTTGGGAGGTAAGGACCACCTGGGATGCTGGCAAAGCGCCAGCATGCTACCTTGGTGGACCCCCCTAAGCGTGTAATCGATGTTCGTTGCTGCATGGCTACGCAGCTAACCTGGAGGATGCGATGTGCAATAGCCCCTCTCCGAAGCAATGCCTTCTTGGTGGTCCCGGAGAGACGAAGCGTTTGGCGGAAATGGGAATGGTTTAGTGGGTCGGGCATGTAGTCCTATTTACTGCTTGCATGTAGTAAATGGTCCTCAACCCCACACTCCTGGACCTTGGTCCGGGGACTGTTGATCAGATTATCCCCCCATTGCTAAGAAAAAAAAGACGTATACAGCGCGAGCGAGATTATTTCAGCAGGTGATGATGCATCGAAGCCATTACTCAACACATCAAAAGCACAGATTTAGAGATCCAGAAAGCTTTCAGCACAAACCATTTTCTGATTCTGGTGGCTGGTGGTAATCAATTGAACAATTTGGCAACTTGAATCGTCATCTGGTTGTCCAGATTTGTGCTTTGGGAGTTTTGAAGGGTGGGCATCGAACCCACTTTAAACACATGAAATCTTCAAACTTCGTATATGTTGCAGATGAGTTCAAATGGCTATTTCCATTCACATTTGTGCCGTTGATGGTTTTTATAGAAGTTGATCTGATGGCTTTATTGAACTCTTTGTAAAATCTCTTCTTGAGTAATATGTATTTTAGAAAAATCTGTTACAGTCAGTTCTCTTACATACAAAGGTATCGACCGTGATAATTATATTTTGAATTTGTTTATCGGCATATCGGTCTATTTGCTCGAAGTAAGAAGGAGCATGGAGAAGAAAGCTATGAATACTAGATGGATAGGTACCGTAAGGGAACGGCGAGAGAAATTGGATTAGATGTTGAAGAGGGCATACCATATGAAACTTTATTACTTGAAACGTCCTTCCTTGTGGCTAACGTCCCCTATGGGAACGGCTTGGGTGTGTTTTGAGAATGACACTACCAAGACAGCCTAAACATCTAATCCAATTTCTCTCGTCGTTCCCTTAAGGTACCTATCCATCTAGTATTCATTGCTTTCTTCTCCATGCTCCCTCTTACTTCGAGCAAAATTGACCGATATGCCGATAAACAAATTCAAAATAGTCAGTTCTCTTATTAAACACAATTCACTTTTCTTGCACCACTGTTTATCAACTATTTTTCATCGAATGAAGCTGTTTTTTTGTTTGAAGTTTAGTTATAATATAAGCTGTGTCAAATAAAACAGCTACAAAGCAGATGAGCAATTGAGGTTGGTGTAATGTGGGTGGCAGGGTATGGTAAGAAACTTAACTGAATGACCATATGTATTTGTATTTGTATATGTAACATGAATGTAATATTTAGAATGATACTTATCAGGAAATCACAGTGGTAACATAAATAACTATATATGTTGAAGGCGTCTGTACTTATAAATGAATGAACGGGGAGAATCCTACAAGATGGAAAATTATTTCAAGTCAGGAAATAAAAACTACATCATTCCCATCAATATATTTGAAACCTGTATCATATTGCTACGGATGTAACTGGAGGAATTCATTTAGTCATGGCTGAGGATCCGATGGGAAATTGACTGTCTGAGGTATGCAGTAACGCTAGGCCTATACTGTAAGTAAGCTTCCCCCAGTGAGAGTGAAAACAAGAAGTGAAAACTACGCACTTCATAAAGTAGCATTAGCACAACCATCCAGTCCAGGAACGAACGGAACCATGGACAACTTGTGGGGGTCGTCGTGACTAGGAAGCCTACTTTTACCAACATCGAGCGTGAAGGCAGTGATCGAGCGACCAAGCGGGTTTAATAATCAGAAAGTAAGTGTTCACTTTCCGTTGAAGTGCAGACCGCTGCGTTGGAGTGTAAGACCAAAACCAGGTTCATTACAGGAGGCCTCCCCTAACGAGAAGACGACACCGAAATTAAGCATAACCCGAGCAAATTTGAATAATAAAAGGATAACACGCTGAGTTATCGTACAACAAATATTTAATTACTTTATTAGTTTATTTTCATTTTGGTTGAATAAGCAGGCAACATAACAATTACACTGCGGAACATTTTTTGTCTCAAGTACCAAAAAACGGCTATTTTCTTATTTTAGGGTTGCTGGATTTATTGGCAATTTCAAATAAATGGAGATATTGAGTGTTTTCAATGCATTATTCATCGATTTTATTCAATCTGCATGGATGTTAACCAGCTTATATGGTGTTTGATTTGCTCAATTTTATTATAGAATATAAAATTTATTTATTAAGGAATTCCTATCAATAAACTGCATAATTTTCGATGCTCGAAATTTATATTATAGCTCTAGAAAAATATAGTATCTTGTCTTATAAAATAAACCAAAAATTTGGTATGGAGACTGTAGACATGTTGAAAAAATCGATTTGATCGAAGTTAAACCAGATTTGACAGCCCCAAATTTAAATTTGAATAGATCATACTCGACCACCTTAGTAATGATTACAAATATTGAACGTCATTCAATCGTCGTTGGTATTCTCGATCTGACAGCTAAAAATTCGTTAATTACAAAAATGTTTTTGATAACAAAAATTAACAATATGAATTCATGACAATATAACTTGCGATTGCTATCATGAACAGAAGAAAATTGATGAAGAATACCAAGCTAGGGTATTCCTCCATCCCAATCATTTGGTAGTATACAATAATTAAGCCCTCAGTACACTGTTTGTCAAGTGTGCAAACTTTTCCGCACGCATAAACGAACATGCAAACATCGGTCTCAACAATGACCAAACATCTGAAGTGTCAAGTGGATATTGAAGTATTAGTTTATGCGTGTGGAAAAATTTGCACACTTGACAAAGAGTGTACTGAGGGCTTTAGGCATTGTTTAGTAGTCCAAGCATTGTTCACTCCTCAATTTGATTCCTACTCGGGATCTTACGCGATTGTTATTCGACTTTGCTCGGGATCGTGCGCTGTGTAGCCGTCGAAGAACGGGAGAGGTGGGAAATTAAGCGCAAGAAATCAAGTTTTTCCTGACTTGAACAAAAAACGAAATGTAATGTTTAAAAGAGCTTTAGACGACGCAGTGAGTGGGCTAATCAATGTGGTGAGGCTCATTTTCCCCCCTGGTTGATGCGTAAACATTTGTTGTTCATGTTGTTTACAAAATGACCGCGAAAACGAGCGCAGCCTACGAGCGGAAAAGTGACTCTACTGGTCGCACGACAAACGAAAACCTGGTCATGCGATGAACTGGTTATCTGGAATGGCCGTTGGATTCCAGGAGCTGGTTCCATTTCACTGCATCAACTACGGCCACATGTGCTACTATAAGTCGATTAAGGCCGTTGTTTCTATTTTTCAGGTCATTTGGAAGTTGACAAATCGCGCACGGGTGGTTTAGGCATCAATTATTCGCGAGATTGTGAATATGTTATTTAAACACTATTAGGAACATACTCTCTCGCGCAAAAGTTGAAAATTATATGCATGGAATGAGAGCTTCATTCATATACCAATTATAAATTAACGTGGGATTCACATCTTTCTGGATTGTATATATGTCGCGAAAAGATAAGGCGGCATCCACAAATTACGTAACGCTCTAGGGGGAGGGGGGAGTTGGCTCAAGCGTTACGGCTTATACAAAAATTTAAAATTTTTCATACAAAAAGCGTTACGGAGGGGGGGGGGTCCAAAATTTCCAATTTTAGCGTTACGTAATAAATGGACGCTGCCTAAGTAACAAACAAATTTCATGGAATTCTAAAACATTTAAAAAAAGACTCATAAAAAATGATTAGATTAAAAAAGCCATAAGTAAGCTTTAAAACTGTAACTCTGCTGGGAATGACGAGATCCCGATCGAGTTTCTCCTGCACGGAAGTGGGCAACTAGGAAAGAAGGGTCAACAATCCGATCGTGCCTGATCGAAACGAAGCCAAACGAGTAGTAAGATACATCAACACCACGGAAGACTTGAAGTTACATCTTAGAACTACGACCGAGCTCCTGAAATGTTATGTAGATGCTGACTGGGCTGATGATTGCAACAACTCTGACTACCTGATATTCTTTGGAGGTGGTCTGGTATCATGGGGAACCAAAAAACAGTACTGTGTAGCACTATCATGAACTGAAGCGAAGTTCATAGTGTTGGCTGAATACTGTCAAGAACTGCTTTAGTTGAGAACAGTTATTGGCCGATTTTGGTGAAAATACCGATTCTATCAGAATACTGGAAGACTACTAGAGTTACATACATCAGTTGGATGGCGAAAAATCGAGAGTAAGTCGAAGCATATTAACGCCAAGTTAGGGTTACCATCCGTCCTGATTTAGCAGGACATGTCCTGATTTTGAGTTTCTTTTGAGGCGTCCTGATTTATTTTTTATATTTTAATATTTGTCCTGCTTTTTCAGCACAGATAGTAGCAACCACAGCATTTCCTATGTTCGTTTCAATATTTTGATGCATCGGGATTTCCTCCATTTCACATCTCGTGCTACACACCATGTCTAATCAAAGTTTCGGGAGAGATCCTTTACGAATGTTTTAAAGAATCGTGTAGCAAAAACTGTCGGATTCTAAAGAAAATCTTTGACGGATTTCTCCCAAAAACTTTGATTGATTTTTTGAAGGGCTAAGCGTCATTCTTACGAGACCTTCAAAGAAACTTAGCGGAAGCTTTTTTATGAAATTCTTAAGAAGAGTCTTACCATATTCTATGTATAACCACGATTCGAGGAATGCTACCTGTAGGGATTATGAGAAAAGGATAAGAAAAATAGACGAACAAGAAACTGTGCCAAGCGAATGATGATTTCAAATGGGTGATGTTGTTAGATGTTTAGGAGGTCATAGTAGGCTGAAAAATGAAGGTGAAAATTGAATCAGTTTGTTGATTAGTTTTGTGCGGAATAAACGTGCGTCGCTTTGTGTAAAAAATGTATCTTATTCTGTTAGTAACAGTTGTGAAAAGAATTTATAATTTAAATAGGAAACGAGAAAAAACGCACTTAGCAAATAACGGTCACAACAATGGCGCAAATGCTCCCAAACAAAAAGGATAAATCGCACCGAGCAAAATAAGTTAGGAAAAGTGGTTGATTTGAAAGAAAATTCACTGGTTTGTGTTTATGTCACGTGGTTTCATGGTGAAATGGAATTATTGTGTGTTTTAGTGAATGAAATCTTGAAGAAAATTCCTCCGTGGAAGAAATAACATATCACATAGAATTGACAAAAGTGAAAAGGGGTTTTCAGATGCGATCCAACTGAAGTGGAGTACATCAAGCTGGAACTGCAGAGGGAAATAGGATAGGAGGGGACAAGAAGGAGCGATACGTCGAGAAGGAGTTCTGTTGGGCTGGATGCATCGATCGCGAGTGAGAGTCGTGATTCACCTGCGCCCACTGCTCAAGGACCGACAGCGGATATGCAACGACAGAAATAACACTCCATGTGGGCACAGGCAGTTCCGTGGGACAGACCCCATGTCCCGGCACCGGATACCAAAGCTGCGGTATCCCTACCGGCTGACGAGTAATAAAGCAAGTAATTTAATACATTGATACACAGCAAAAAGCTTAGCCATGGTGTTCTCCAGTTTAAGGTAAACGCAAGGGTAAGTGAACTTGAATTGACAAAAGTCTATCGTGCGAGTAAACGTTCAAAGCGCGTTAAGTGCATAATGGCATAATGTTTGAAAAACAATGGAAAATCGTTGAATTGCTTCTGTAATACGTTTACCTAGAAGATATATGAATGCATTTAGTAGTTGCCCAATTTTGCCTGATAAAATAGACGATGTTCTAAATATAACAGTTGCCACAATTATGTTCAATAAAATGCTTTGGAATCAATTTCAATTGTTAATATGACAGTGAAAAATACATATGTGCATATTTATTTATGTTTCTCTAACGTCAACAATATAATACGCGGATGTCATTACTTGATTCCCAGATTACTTGGATGACATTTATGGTATACAGCTGCCATACTGGGGACTTCCTTAGCCGAGTGGTTAGAGTCCATGGCTACAAAGCAAAGCCATGCTGAAAGTGTCTGAATTCGATTCCCGGTCGGTCCAGGATCTTTTCGTAATGGGAATTTCCTTGACTGGGCATAGAGTATAATCGTAACTGACACGCGAAAATGGCAACTTTGGCAAAGAAAGCTCTCAGTTAATAAATGTGTAAGTGCTAATAAGAACACTATGCTGAGAAGCAGGCTCTGTCTAAGTGAGGATGTTAATGCCAAGAGGAAGAAGAAGCTGCCATACTTATTTTATTGAATAAAAAATAATATTATTTTTACATAAGTAATAGATGACTGAGAATGTTTGATTATAAAATAAAGGGAAATGCAAGGATTTAACCGTTTTAAAAAATCCGTCATGTGTAACCAATAAAATCATTTCAAAGAAAATTCACTTACGAAAATATTGGTTAAAGATCGACAAGAAAATGTTTGAGCTGGAGAAAGAAGATAAAAAACACGATTTCATAAGAAGACTTGAAACGGCGTTTTCCATGAGAAATTGAACTTCGAGCATCCTGCAAGTTATATTTTAATCTGGTAAATGTTAAAAATATAAAGCTTCAAATCGAAAAGCATCCAAAGAATAATCTTGTGAGCACAAAAAAAAAACAAAAAATGTGAGAAGTAACATAAAATGTAGTTCTTGATGATTATGTGTACTCAATTGAATACAAGTGCATTTTTCAGCATAAATCAAACATTGTTCTAAGAATAATGTAAAAATTTTAAAAAAATTCTAACTGCAAAAGTCGACCGTTTCCTTTTTTGTTTTTGAAAGTAATGAAAAGTATTTTGTATACTTCAAGGATATTGTAAAATGGAAAAGTTATGAGTGAATTTTTAGGGTGAGGTTATGTGAGGAGTTACAATATAGCCTGTGGTATCGAAGGCAAGTTTGGAAATGATCTTGTGAAGTGACAAAACTCACAACTTTAAGGTAAGTAAAAAGAGAAAAGTCCCCTGAGAGAGTAATTAAATCAAACAGAGAAAAGTCCCCTGGAAGGGTAATAAAAAAAGTCCCCTGAGAGGGTAACTTAGCAAAAAAAGAAAAGTCCCCTGAGAGGGTAAGGATAACTAAATGTCCCCTGAGAGGGTAATTTAAGCGAAAAGAGAAAAGTCCCCTGAGAGGGTAAGCAACAAAAAGTCCCCTGAGAGGGTAAGCATAGAAAAGTCCCCTGAGAGGGTAAGTTAAGCAAAAAGACAAAAGTCCCCTGAGAGGGTAATAAAAAAAGTCCTCTGAGAGGGTAAGTTAAGCAAAAAAAAGTCCCCTGAGAGGGTAAGCAACAAAAAATCCCCTGAGAGGGTAAGCATAGAAAAGTCCCCTGAGAGGGTAAGTATAGCAAAAAGACAAGAGTCCCCTGAGAGAGTAAGTTAAGCAAAAAGAGAAAAGTCCCCTGAAAGGGTAATAAAAAAGTCCTCTGAGAGGGTAAGTTATGCAAAAAAAAAGTCCCCTGAGAGGGTAACTAAGCAAAAAGAGAAAAGTCCCCTGAGAGGGTAAGAATAACTAAAAGTCCCCTGAGAGGGTAATTTAAGCGAAAAGAGAAAAGTCCCCTGAGAGGGTAAGCAACAAAAAATCCCCTGAGAGGGTAAGCATAGAAAAGTCCCCTGAGAGGGTAAGTTTAGCAAAAAGACAAGAGTCCCCTGAGAGGGTAAGTTAAGCAAAAAGAGAAAAGTCCCCTGAGAGGGTAATAAAAAAAAGTCCTCTGAGAGGGTAAGTTATGCAAATAAAAGTCCCCTGAGAGGGTAAGCAACAAACAAAAGTCCCCTGAGAGGGTAAGTTAAGCAAAAAGACGAAAGTCCCTTGAGAGGGAGAGCATAAAAAGTCCCCTGAGAGTGTAATCAAAAAAGGCCCCTGAGAGGATAAGTTAAGCATTATTATGTTTAATAAATCTCCCAAAAAGTTCTAGGTGGATTTCATTAAAGTTTTTATTAGACTCTATGAAATATACTAGGCTGTTTTTGACATTCTTAGTTATTACCTAGCAAAATCTTGATCTGACACTATTCTTTTATTCTAATTATCGGTAAATTGCTGCAATAATCTGCTGAATTCGTGGGCTATCTAAATTAATATTCTGAGACCTTCGGCAGATTCCTAAAGAATTTTTATTGTCTTAGCCAAAGACAACCTAGTTATATTTAAGAATTTGTACGTATACTCAAACCTGTTAATCAGAAGTGTCTCGTGATTTTACATTACATTACAAGTCCTTGACATCAAAAATTGAGGAAATTATTTTTTTTATTTATTTAGTTGATGTTACATCAATTAATTTGATAAAACCTGGTTAACGATGTTACGCCAATTTACTCGGTCCATGGCTGTGTCTCTCAAACTTCGATTTTGGCCCACGCTCTCCAGATCTTGTTGCACCTGATCAAGGCACATCGCTCGCTGTGCTCCTCGCCTTCTTGTGCCAACCGGATTCGACGCGAACACCATCTTTGCAGGATTGTTGTCCGGTAGTCTTGCAACATGCCCTACCCAGCGCACCCTTCCGGCTTTCGCAACCTTCTGGATACTGGGTTCGCCGAACACTCCAAGTGCTTGCAGGTCCTCTTCCAGCATGGTCCATGCTTCATGTCCATAGAGGACCACCGGTCTTATAAGCGTTTTGTACATGGTACATTTGGTGCGGGGTGAATCTTTCTCGACCGCAGCTTCTTCTGGAGCCCATAGTAGGCGCGACTTCCACTGATGATGCGTCTCCGTATTTCACGACTAACGTTGTTATCAGCCGTTAACAAGGATCCGAGATAGACAAACTCATCAACCACCTCTAAAGTATCCCCGTCTATCGTTACACTGCTTCCCAGGCGGGCTCTGTCCCGCTCGGTTCCGCCTATCAGCATGTACTTTGTTTTTGACGCATTCACCACCAGGCCGACTTTTGTCGCTTCACGTTTCAGGCGGATGTACAGATCTGCCACCGTTCCAAATGTTCTGCCGACAATATCCATATCATCCGCGATCCATATGGCTGGATCTTGTGAAAATCGTACCTCGGTTATTGAACCCGGCTCTCCGCATGACACCTTCTAGCGCGATGTTGAACAGCAGACACGAAAGTCCATCACCCTGTCGAAGTCCCCGGCGGGATTCGAACGAACTGGAATGTTCGCCCGAAATCTTCACGCTATTCTGCACACCGTCCATCGTTGCTCTTATTAGTCTTGTGAGCTTCTCGGGAAAGCTGTACTCGTCCATGATTTTCCATAGCTCTTCGCGGTCGATGCTATCATAAGCCGCTTTGAAATCGATGAACAGGTGATGTGTTGGGACTTGGTATTCACGGCATTTCTGGAGGATTTGCCGTACAGTAAAGATTTGGTCCGTTGTCGAGCGGCCGTTGATGAAACCAGCTTGATAACTTCCCACAAACTCATTTGTTATTGGTGATAGACGACGAAAGATAATCTGGGATAGCACTTTGTAGGCGGCATTCAGGATAGTGATCACACGATAGTTTTCACATTTCAGTTTGTCGCCCTTTTTGTAGATGGGGCATATGACCCCTTGCTTCCACTCCTCCGGCAGCTGTTCGGTTTCCCAGATTCTGACAATCAGCCGGTGCAGACAGGCGGCCAACCTCTCCGGGCCCATTTTGATGAGTTCAGCTCCAATAGAGTAAAGTGGGGCAAAAGTTCGAGTGGGGCAAGAGTTTCTTTTTAAGATTTCTAGCTCAATTCAACACAAAACTCAGAAATGCCATGGTGGTTCGAATGCTATTCAAGTAAGAGACTTCCACTCCAAATATCATAAGAATCGATTGAGATTTGGAAAATTTATGGCTATTTGTTGTTTTTCGATGTGAATATTGTAATATTTGGTCAAATTTTCGATGCATGGAACCAAATGAAGCTAAAATACTTGTCAATATTTTATGTAAGAGCGTTTCTAGGCCTATCATAAGGATGCTGTGACGTGTATTAGTTTTTGCATAAATGCTCGGAAACAGTTTTTGGCCCATAGCGGGGCAAAAGTTCGAATCTGCGGGGCAAAAGTTCGACCCATGTATAAACTCATGAAAAAATTTACAAATTGCCTGCAATCCATATATTATACTCAAACTTAGCGAAATTTGCCTGATCGTGCCAAAATGTTACAAAAATTTTACATTTCCGCTTAGTTTTGTGAAAAACTGCTATTTTTGGGTGTTTCACAATTAACTCTGTTTTGGGCATTTTTTCGATGAAAATTTAGTGTGTATTTTTGGGCAAATATAAGTTTACGGCGTGTATAAAGTATGCCTGTCATTAAAGTATTGATATTTTGTGTTTTAGCCAACGAACTTTTGCCCCACACTAGATTCGAACTCTTGCCCCACCGGTTCGGCAAAAGTTCGTTTGAGACAATCCATTTTGAAACTGTTATACATAAAAATGGGTAAATATTTTTACACAAGTTTGTTCAGCAAAATTATAACCAATATGTTGAAGGTTCGCTGTATGGTATTTGTTTTGTTTCATCTGCTATTGTTTTCCTGGAAATTTTGATTATACCACTAAGGTCGAACTTTTGCCCCACCTTACTCTACCATCTTTACCAGCGGCCTTATTATTCTTGAGCTGGCTGATAACATCCTTAACTTCCCTCAATGTGGGAGCAGGTTGGTTTCCTTCATCCGCCGTGCTGACGTAGTCACTTCCTCCGCTGTCGTGACCCTCGGCGCCTGTGTTCTCCGTGCCATTCAGGTGTTCATCGTAGTGCTGCTTCCACCTTTCAATCACTTCACGTCCGTCCGTCAAGATGCTTCCGTCCTTATCCCTACACATTTCGGCTCGCGGCACGAAGCCTTTTCGGGATGTGTTTAGCTTCTCGTAGAACTTTCGCGTTTCTTGTGAACGATGCAGCTGCTCCATTTCTTCACATTCCGCTTCTTCCAAACGACGCTTTTTGTCCCGGAATAGGCGGGTTTGCTGCTTTCGTTTTCTTTTATATCGCTCCACGTTTTGTCGCGTTCCTTGCTGCAGCATTGCAGCCCGCGCTGCATCCTTCTCCTCCAAAACCTGCCAGCATTCTTCGTCGAACCAATCGTTCCATGTCCTCCTTTCCACGTACCGTAAATTCGGGTGAAATTGATCAGTAGGGTGAAATTGATCACCGTATCACTCGATTTTATTTCTTCCAAATGGAGCACAAATATCAATGTAACCTGCAGTGAATGAACGTTGTTTGTCGTAAGTATTGTCAAATTGTGTGTTGTGAAGTTTTTTTGCGTTAAAGAATGTGTATTTTTATGAAAATAATGAAAAATTCAAAAATCATGTATGGTGCAGTATTGACTAAAATCTCTAAACTTCTAGCTCTAGACAAGGATTTGAACGTGGTATAATCCTGAAAGTTTGTGAGGATAATTAAGATATATCCCCAAACCATATTTCATTACCAAAACTCGTACCATTTCGTTCATTTGGTTGAAATAATTGAATTTCTGTTAGATATCAGGAAATTCCATAGGAAATTGCATACATTTAGGCGTTTTCTGTGTAATTCTTGGAATTTAATTGTTAATTATTTCTATAAATATTGTATTGTTAAGAATTTAGCAAGCATATTCGGATTCCTGGAGCTCACATTTATTATGTAGAGTTGATTTAAAAACTAACAATAACCGCATTGATAAGTGATCAATTTCACCCCGAAATGACATCACCCGATTTTTTTATTTTAAAGATATATTTTAGCACTAAAATTACTTTTGCTAGAAAATTTCGGTACTTGAGCCAACGAGCCTCACCTTCGTACTTGTTTTTCTGCATTCAGTTGTTTGGCATTGCCAACATTATAGAAATCAGACAAGAAAAACCTTGAAAAATGATCAATTTCACCCGAATTTACGGTACCCGACGATGCTCTCGGCTGCGTTGTTGATGGCTGCTTTTATGTTGCTCCAGCAGTCCTCAAGAGGGGCTTTGTCAAGCTCGCCCTCTTCCGGCAACGCTACCTCGAGATGCTGCGCGTATGCGATGGCGACGTTCGGTTGGGCCAGTCGCGCTAGGTTATACCGAGGCAGGCGTCGATACCGTACATTGTTGATGACGGTTAGTGTTTGGCGCAGTTTCACCATCACTAGATAGTGATCAGAGTCGATGTTAGCGCCACGATAGGTTCTGACGTCGGTAATATCGGAGAAGTGCCGTCCATCGATCAAAACGTGGTCGATTTGTGATTCCGTCTGCAATGGTGATCTCCAGGTGTATCGATACGGGAGACTGTGCTGGAAGTAGGTGCTGCGAATGGCCATGTTCTTTGAGGCGGCAAAATCTATCAGTCGTAGGCCGTTCTCGTTCGTCAGCCGGTGGGCGCTGAACTTTCCAATCGTCGGTCTGAACTCCTCCTCCTGGCCAACCTGAGCGTTCAAATCTCCTATGATGATCTTGACGTCGTGGCTTGGGCAGCGGTCGTACTCGCGTTCGAGCTGCGCGTAAAATGCGTCCTTGTCATCATTAGTGCTTCCGGAGTGTGGGCTATGCACGTTTATGATTCTGAAGTTGAAGAACCGGCCTTTGAGCCTCAACTTGCACATTCTTTCGTTGATCGGCCACCACCCGATCACGCGCCTTTGCATATCACCCATCACTATAAAAGCTGTTCCCAGCTCACGTGTGTTGCCGCAGCTCTGGTAGATGGTATGGTTACCTCTAAACGTTCACACCATCGAACCTGTCCAGCACACCTCCTGCAGCGCTACGATGTCGAAACTGCGGATCTTCAGTACATCGGAGAGTATGCGTGTGCTTCCGATGAAGTTGAGAGATTTGCAGTTCCTCGTAGCGAGCTTCCAATCGCTAGTCCATTTCCGTCGCTGTGGTCTTTGCCGATTGTTCCGTATTCTCTCGTTGACGTTCCTGTGCTGATGTGTTTTTACGGTTGGCTTGCAGGGCCTGACACCAACCCTCTAGATTGAGGACCATTCCCCCTAAATTTTCGGAGGGCCATAGTGCGCAGTTTAGCTTAGAGTCCTTCTCTGGCACTCGGACGATGATCAGCCGCCCCTGACAGACGCTGTTGTGATCCGCTCCTAACATGGAGTACAGTCGCTCAAGGTTTGCAGAAGCAAAAGCAAAAGCAAACCCCCCCTTCCCTGTCAGCATACGACCAAAGTTCCCACCGGGGGTTGGTTACCCGATCTTCCCTAAGGTTACTCGTACCCCGGCCAGTACCACGAGGAGGTAGGGATAGGAGTTGCTGGGCAAGAGGCTAAGGACCGCACAGAGGGGTCTATTTTATTCCTTCAGGTACGCGAGATACCAATGGTACGCCATGCCCAGCCATTTACCAACCAAATTGAGGAAAAAAAATCTTTGAAAATGCTATTGGGAATTGGGAATATGAGTCATAGGGTTTTGTTCTACTTCGTCGTAAGCGCTACTATTCGTCGTATCAAACTTTAAATGTTCCACTACGGCGGATATTCAAACTTACCTGCAACATAGATTCACTATCCAAGTGTAATTTTGTGAAAGCTCTTATGGTTTGTACACTTGTACACCAAAAATGCAATAAATCTACTGTAGATCGGGAAATAACTTCAGTTCAATTATCAACTTTGCACTTTTTCACCGAAATCGCATGGACGAACACGATTTGATAGATATGCTTAGCGATCGACTGAGCTACACCACTTTCCAACACAAACTTCTTTCCACCCCCGTGGGTCACTTACTTCGCCGGGCACTTATTTTCACTATGGAAAACCTTCGTACTTCTTCACTGAAGGATTTCATTCCAATCACACGCCGTAAAACTTCAATAAATCATCAAATTTTACGAAATTTCCTCAACCGCCGCGTATAATTGAGAATGTAAACAAAGTTCTATCCGTCGTACTGAAAAAAAAAGCTTGTGCGCATCAATGTGTGCACGACGCTCGACGTAAAAATAAGATTCCTTTGATTGTGTTGTTTTCGCTGTACTGTGAGCAAATGCCATTATTGTATGGTCAAAAGGAATTGTGTTCATATGTTTGGGCTGAATTTTGATGACGAACAATTAATTTTAAAGGAAATTAGTATATTCCATCATGGTGAAGGAATGGAGGGAGATGCCCGTAGATCTATATATTCTAGTAAAACATGTTATTATAGCGTTGATATGTTGTGTTTTAACCATTCAATACACACAGTGAGCCGTAAGCTGTGAGACGAATCTGGAAACTGATTGCGACGGAGTTGAAAACGATACGACGGACTGAGAATACGGTAAGATGCATTTTCTTTGCATTTTTTCCAAAAAGAGATCAAGATTTATCAAAATGTTATTGTACAATGCTAAAGCCGTTTTGAGAAAGAATTGTTTGGCATCGGTTTGTACAGCATCATTCACTGCAATACTGGGAAAATTGCAGTTCTCACTGACCAATGCTTAATACGATGGATACTAGCACATCACCCTATTTGGAATTTCAGCTAAAACAGAACTTGCACAGGTAGGGCAGGATCTTATTATCTGCACTTTTGATTCACTTTGGCAGTGGGTTTTTTGAAAGCTGCTGACCTCAGATTTGGCCACAACATGCATCGTATTAAAATGCTTCTTTTCGCAAAGTTCCAGACAAATCGGTCGAGAAAAACTCCCGATGCCAAAGCACCCTAAGTTGTGAAAAATTTAAAATGTTCTGATTTTGAGTCTTCAAGAAATGGTCACCGTATGCCAAGTAATAACATAATTTCAGTGCAGTATTCTTCAATCGCTGAGTAAGTAGCTGACATGACGACAAAGCCACTTTCACGAATTAAGCTTCAACATTTCCGGAAAAATGCTGAACTTAAATAATCATCATGATGAGGAGTGTTCGACGTACACATCGTGGTCGCCTAGGTAAACATCCTTATGCATTAGGGTGCAGCTTATTTTTCGAAAGTTTGTAAGTTGTTCTACTGAATTCAAATCATACAAAATGCAAAACATCAAATTTTATCCCCAAAATATTTAGATTTAGGGGTGACGCAACCGATTTGAAGGTGAATTATCGAATTATGAAATCAGTCTTTACAACTTTGTTGTTTTCTAATCAATTTTTTAGTTCTAAGCATCATTCGTTCCAAAATAAAATTTATGAAAAAATTGTAGAATATCAAATTGGTCAAAAATTGAAACTAGTCCTAGTTTAAAGTAGTTTTCTTCTTTTTATTAAATTATCATTGTTTGACCATAGCTTCATGGATACTCATCTGATTCCCGTTATTTTTACATGTTTTGAAGCTTATTTGCTGTTTTTAAATTACGTGTACAAAATATTTCTTGAAAAATTGTTTTTATTTAGTTATTTCGTATAAATTACCCAAAAACATGATATATATATTGGAAAAATAACCAGAACATGATGGGAAGCCCATTAGGAAGATCTGATCAAGTTGTACCAAACAACCGTCTTGTTGGTCTTAAGGTACGGTAGCTATTGATTTCAATCCGTTGGGAAAACACATATGCTGAAAATTCAGCGGATTCAGTACTGCTGTCTCATCCAATTGAAAATCAAGTTAGTCCTGAGTAATCAATCAAGAAAATGTTTTCGAAATAGTCCACGTTAACGAAAATTCAATTTATGCCAATGAACAGTTTGGATTCCGCCATGGACATTGGACCACTCATCAACTTTTACGTGCAACAAATTTGATCCGTTCCAACAAATCTAAAGGCTATTCTACTGGTCTTGCTCTTCTAGATATAGAAAAAGCATTCGACAGTGTTTGGCATGATGGTTTGATCGTAAAATTAAAAAAAAAACTTTAATTTTCCAACACCCATTGTTAGAATAATTCAAAGTTATCTGTCAAATCGTACACTTCAGGTTAATTATCAGAACTCCAGATCTGAAAGACTTCCTGTAAGAGCTGATGTTCCTCAAGGCAGCATTTTGGGACCAAATTATACAAAATTTTCACATCTGACTTACCTGAACTTACCTCAGGGATGTCTTTCCTCCAAGGACGAAGTCTGTGTGTCATCTGTAGTCGATTGCAAAAAAGTTTGGATATATTTTCTTCATACTTGCAAAAATGGAAGATTTCTCTTAATGCTTCCAAAACTCAACTAATAATATTCCCACATAAATCAAAAGCTCTATATTTGAAACCTTCAAGTAGACATGATGTCACGATGAAAGGGATTCCAATAAACTGGTCAGATGAAGTTAAGTATCTAGGGCTCATGCTAGATAAGAATTTAACATTCAAAAATCATATTCAGGGCATTCAATCATATTGAGGCTTCCTCCTTGGTATAGTACCAATGAATTACATAGAGTATCCAATGTTGAAACATTGGAACAAATGTCATATAAAATAATCTGATGATGATAAATTTGAATAATGATTGCAACTCCCCCATGCCCCATCAAATCGATCATTACGATAAACAAAAAAGTAAAGATCTTTTTTTAGCTTGGATCCAGGTTTTGAACATGTTTCAGTAATAACTGCTATATGCACGTTATAAGCTGTAAGAAAATTAAACAGCTCGTCCACTTTACCATACAAAGAACGAGCATTCCAATTTAAAATATTTAAGTTATTATTAATTGGATCAATTATAAAAACGTAATCCAATAACAATTTGATTAGTAAATTTTACACCGACATGTACTGCTTTAGTCATAGTGGTGGTTTTGAACATTGCATCAATCATTAGATTCAATTGTTCAGTTAGAAAATTAAAATCAGAGACAGACACATCACTTGAAGTGGGTACATTATCAGATGATTTCCCATTAGAATTTTCGGTAGACAAAGAGGCGGAGTAGGTGTTACCTGTGGCGACAGGCTTGTTCCTATTTGATTTAAAACAATTAGAATGGGTACTCACAGTACGAATAGGGGAGGAGTTTAAATTACCTTCTACGATATCGGCAAAGGATTTTCCTTGGGTAGATACATTCGAAATTGAAAGATTCGAACAGTTACCCGACGGATTAAAATTAGTTTGTGAATGAGCATGATTATGATCTTCCTGATAGGTATGATTCCTAATCAAGCGATTGTTAACTTAAAAATGAGCATTGTTCGAAACTCTACCAGGGAAATTTCGGAAACGACCATTATCGTAACGGATACTATTTTTCATCTACCTGGAACGAGCCTCGACGACTTGCCTACGCGAAGGACAAGCCGAAAAATTTGACTTATGATTGCCCCCGCAATTTGAGCATATAAATTTGGTGGTATTTTACTTCACTGGACAGAAGTCCTCAGCGTGAGAAAAACCTCCGCAAATCATACATTTAGCATCCATGCGGCAATCTTGTGTACCATGACCCCACTTTTGGCACCGACGGCACTGAGTGGGGTTCTGGCAATTTCCTTCAGGTTTCTGGAAATGTTCCCATGTCACACGGACATTGAACATATGTTTAGTCTTTTCTAAAGCTTTAATATTATTTAGATCTTTTTTGTTAAAGTGAATTAAATAATATACTTGAAAATGCCCTTTCCGAATAATGAAAGATTGGGTTCTCTTTTTCATAATGATTACTTGGACTGGGGAAAATCCAAGTTAGTCATTTATTCCATTTTTGATCTCTTCAGGTGACTTATAGTCACTTGAGAGATCTTTCAAGACGACTTTGAACAAACGTTCAGTTTTGTCGTCATAAGTAAAAAAAATGTGCTTCGTCTCTTCAAGATGTGTGAGAAGAAGTTCGCGATCTTTAAGAGTTTCCGGCAAAATGCGACAGTCTATTTTCTTTGCGATTTGGAAGGAGACCTTGATTCCTTTAATGGAGTTCAAGATCTCCTGCCTAAATCCCCCAAATTCGGAACAACTGACCGTGATAGGCGGCACTCTTTGCTTCCTCACTTGAATCAAAGAGCCTGGGTTAGAGACTGCTTCGATTTGGTGTTCGGAAAGTTTGATGTTGTTTATCAACATTATCCATTTCACCTTTGAAAGAAAGTTCGCATTTCGGACAAACGTCCTTTCTTTCATTCTTGCCACGTTTAGTGACAGTTTTAAATCCCACCTTTTTTGGAAGGAAGTAGTGAATTCAGAGATTCATCCTTCCTTTTGTTTGTAGTTGCAACCATGTTCAGTGAATAAACGAGAGAAGGCGAGACCTCCTAAGAGGTTTTTTCCCAAGTTTTTAAAGGAAACTTTAAAGATCAGAGAGTATTCGGGTACGCACAGCACGAAGGTACGATGCGCACTGATTCGTAATGGACTTTTCCTCGACTTCCCTAGGCATAGAGTATCGTCGTACCTGCCACACGATACATGAAAGCGAAAATGACAACTTTGGCAATGCATGCTTTAAATTGATGACTGTGGAAGTGCTCTGTATTGAATAAAAATCACCATGTATCTTCTTCCCTATTCTTAAGATCCACTTCATAATCCTTAATTCGTCAAAATATTGGCTTGTAGGGATTGGGGATCTATTCTAATTAGAAAAGAAACACAATATTTTAGATTTGTCAATAGGGTAACGATTGTTTACACCATTTTTATATGATAATCAAACGTAATGTACGTATATATTTTCTTGTTTTAGTTCATATTCCGTGATGCTTTCTTTGCTTCAAGATTTCGTTTTTACAACAAATAAAAAAGTTCCAATTATTTCTTTTTCAGTTTTGAATTTCGCCATATAACCAAAATTAAATGTTTCACTGCATTTTCATTCAATTTGATCAAAAAATTTTCATAAACAGCCAACTTCTCTCATGGATAACAGAATCAAACAACATAAAGAAAGATCACTATGGTGTATTATCCTATTCAAGTGAGCTCTGCCGTAATGTGCCTTTCCTAAGTCTTGCTTTGCCAAATGTCTCAAAAACTCTAAGCTCCTTGGAGTTATATGAAGTGTTCTTTATATTTTCGATAATCGCATCAAAGCGAAAGTTAACATTTACTCCAAAACCAAAAATTAAGTTTGTTTTAGCTCTAGATTACATAGTGTTACATTTTCATACGTCCAACTGCATATTAAAAAGCCATACAAGGTAGAAAAGACTTGATTTAAAATGCAAGTAGATCGCCCTCTATTTGACATTTGCCGGTTCGCATCTCGGCTTGTGGACACTCTCACGGAAAGCCATTTTAGTTTTCTTTATTAATCTTCATGCCACCTGAGATGACCATCACGGAATGATGCTTCTCAAGAGATAACATTAAAAACAAATTAAGAGCTCAAATGCTGTCGCTTGTAGTCGGCCCAATGTAACGCACCGTGAAATCGAAAATTGTTGGTCACCTCAGCCGACAGAAACTTGACTGGGGCTGCCCAATTGCGATCACGTGGAATGAAGTGAAAATATGAAGTAGTTTTCTTCTGCCGACAGACAAATCCAAGTAAAGAAAAACGGTTGTAGGACAAAAGGTCGAAGGACAGAAGGTCGAATGACAAAAGGTCGAAGGACAAAAGGTCGAAGGGACAAAAGGTCGAATGGACAAAAGGTCGAATGGACAAAAGGTCGAATGGAAAAAAGGTCGAATGGACAAAAGGTCGAATGGACAAAAGGTCGAATGGACAAAAGGTCGAATGACAAAAAAGGTCGAATGGACAAATGGTCGAATGGACGAAAGGTCCAAATGGTACCGTTGGAAGGATTATCGTACACACAATTGCTAACATTTTAATCACAAATTCCTCCCTTCTCATCTGAAATTTTTCCTTCTTTTTTTAAATGATAGCTGTTCTTCAGAACTATCGTTTGAAGCAATAATTTGTATTAATGCTATTATTTTCCAAACAAAAGATTCATTTTCTGAATGTCGATTGGTATCATTTTGATACTCCAAAGCATAAAGTAATTATTATTAGCTTTTTATTTGATACATTTTCAATAGAGATTTGTCCTTCTTTAACCCGTAGGCTACGGGGCTGACACACAAAATTCAAATTGCTCGTATATGAGCATAACTCAATATTTTTTCATGAAATTTTGAAGATTGCTACACTATTAGTTGTAGTTTCATGTGTAATGGAAAAGTGCACATTTGGAGTATTGTTGACAAAGTTATCCCAGAACATCTCTGGGTCAGGTAGGGTAAAAATCACATAAACTTCCTTTTAGAACACATTTATCATTTGGAAACTAAATGTTTTCATACAAAAAGTGTACAGACCACTTATTTGCAATAAGTAACGATGCACCAAGGGGTTTAGAAATGTATAATTAACCTTGAACAATGCTAAGGCCTCCAGAACATTCTGAGATTTTGGTTATTATTTCCGGGTCATATGTAGCTTTATGGATAGGAATAAGAATGTTTCACGAGAATTGGGTGAGTATAGACTGTAGTAGATTTGGTAGATCAAGAGGACCTGAACTCCAGGACAGTTTGGATGACTTCTAATATCCAATATCTTGTCAAAATTCGTGAACATGTCTATTAAGGCTTAATGAGTGCTGTAAAGCACCAAACGTAGACACCACTCGCTTAAAATAATTAATGAACCTGTGTAGATTATGGACAAAACTAAAGAATGTTCTGGAGGCCTTAGCATTGTTCTAGGTAATTATACATTTCTAAATCCCTCGGTGCATCGTAACTTATTACAAATAAGTGGTCTGTAAACTTTTTATATGAAAACATTTCGTTTCCAAATGATAAATGAGTTCTAAAAGGAAGTTTATGTGATTTTTACCCTACCTGACCCAGAGATGTTCTGGAATAACTTTGTAAACAATGCTCCAAATGTGCACTTTCCCATTACACATGAAACTACAACTAATAGCGTAGCAATCCTCAAAATTTCATGAAAAAATATTGAGGTATGCTCATATACGAGCAATTTGAATTTTGCATGTCAGCCCCGTAGCCTACGGGTTAAAACATTGGCTGTTCTTTTGGAGTTATACATTATAGTGATTTTATACTGTTGTAGACACTTGTATTGATGATTATTCCTTCTTTTATACATTGACTGTTCTTTATAGATTTCACTTTTACATCTTGCCTGTATTTTTTTTTCAATTGATATGTTGCCTTCTTATAAATATCGGCTATTTTTCATGCTTTACAGTGTTTATGAGCATTTCAATTTAATTTCAAACAAAGGATTTTCCCTCTTTTGAAGTTTTGCTGTTTTAGGGCTATGCATTAGAGTTTTATCTGACTGTTGTTCTCGACTGATTTAAATTAGCATCAGGGAAAAATAATCATCCTTTTTCTGGAATTAGGTCCCAACTAGGGTAGAGTCTGATTCTCAGCTACACTAGCATTTACTGAGAGCTTTTCTGATAATTTGATCATTTTTGCATTTGTGCATCATGCTTTTTATTAGGAGATGATCTACAACCCGAACCGTTAGAAGAAAATTCTAGTATAATCTGAATGACAGCTGCAGTTACTGCATTCCAGCACTTGGCATCCCAACACATAGCACATGGAGTGGCATGCACCTCGATACACTTAAGAGTTATATAATTACCAGGAAAACATAAATGAACTAACGAGTCTCCAACCAAACCGCCTTTCAACGCATCAAAGTCGTAGTGTGCTGCGCTAGGTTCACAAATTTTCTGAAAGCGCACGCTAGGGGAGATTTAACACATGCGTTGCTCGGTGCTACCCTCGCCATCGGTATCCAAGTTGTAAAACAACTGCTCAGTAACAAAGTGTCTCTATAGTTATTTTTACCTTATTATTCAGGTGTCTAGATGGTCTACATGATACGGTCGAAGACACGCGATCCGGAAGCTTCAATTTCGATTCTCGTTTTAAAATTTTGTCTTAACATCTATTATTGTGCTTGCACGTGCTGTTTTTGAACAACGCATGTGACGAAGCGGAGACGCATTGAGAAATTACCCTAAAAAAAGTGAGGCACACCAATATAGGTCTCAAAATGTACAGTGTACGGGTGAGCATGAAAGGAATGTGCACATAAGGCTACAGCACGTACGCAGTAACTCTGGATCCACTACAACCTGAAAAGTCTAACAAAATTTCACCCCGAAGAGATCGTTGACCAGCTGAAATTGAACCTCCCTTAGTATGGTCTTTCTGAAAATTTGCGCGTTTTCTTCGCGTCTATTTTAGCTGTTGTGGTTGTGATAACTTGCTTTTTTATCTAAAGAGTATAGCCTTTTGTTCTTCCTTAATTGTTGTCCATTCGACCTTTTTTGTCATTCGACCTTTTGTCCATTCGACCTTTTTTATCATTCGACCTTTTGTCCATTCGACTTTTTGTCCATTCGACCTTTTGTCCCTTCGACCTTTTGTCCATTCGACCTTCTGTCATTCGACCTTTTGTCATTCGACCTTTTGTCCTTCGACCTTTTGTCATAGATTCAAGAAAAACAATCATAAGCAACTCTCATAGACGATTCTCAAGAATGTCGGTGTTCAGCGAACTTTCTTTTTCATTATATTTTATCTGAAGACTTGACTGGGATCAATTTGACGAAGCGGCGCAAATTTTTATACTTGCGATTTGTTGGTTCGCACGTGGTGATATACGGATGGTATGGCGGCATCTCTGTAGCCCTCGACCGACACATTTGCAGTACTCAACGTAATGAGCGTTAATGGGGTGGCTGACCTGGTCACTTAATTTGGCCCACATTATTTTGATTTTGTGAACAATGCAGTAGTCAGGATTTCGATATTTATGTTGGGAAGTAGGGCATTGTTTAAATTGTTAAGAATACTCAAAACAAATAATATAAAATTTCCTTGATATGCTTAGTGCGGCTTATTTTTCCAAAGTTTTCAAGCTCTACTGAATTTCAATCACTTAAAAATAGAAACATTAAAGTTCCTCATCTTCAAATCGCTTGCACCACCTCTAAATCTAAAAAAATGGTTCAGAATTTGCGGTTTTTTGTGTGATTTAAATTTAGAAGAGCTTACCAGTTTAGGTTTTAAGAACTTTAGAAAAATAAGCCGCACCAAATTGCCTAGTTTAACATTACACAACAAAATCTTCAGATCTCGGGATGACTTTTTAGTATTAAAAAGAATACACGGCTTAGTGGTTTTCAGAAATGATCACAAAGTGTAGTAATAGACGAGTTTATAAGGTCCTAGAAATGATGAACAAGACAAATATCATCGTACGACTCTCTTGATACGTCTCTGCACGTCTCTGCATCAGACCCAGACCGATTATCTATAGTCTATAGGTGAAATATAAAAACAACACTGGAAGAAGAAAATCATAATCAAACAAACAAATGAAGAACGCACACATCAGTTGTACATCGTTTGTTTTTTTTTTCACCGACCCTTCGACACCCACCCAAAAGTAACTTTCTTCGAACGCCGGAAATAATGACCGAATTGCCCAGCGTGAAAAAAGACGGATATGTAGCGGGTTAATGATAGTGCTCACTCGCCAGCCGCCAAACATTGGCCCACCCAATTTTGGTTATTCCATTATTCTTGCCCCAAATGGCACTGGAAAGAGAAAGGATTTCCACGTTCGGCAGCCAGCGAAGACAAGCGGCGAATTCCAGTAATGTGATTATGACTGATTAAGAAAATTTGCAATTTAGTGGCCAGACGTCAACAACTGATGTGATTTCTTCTCTAATGATCTGTTTTGTCCGTAAATATCTCTGATATGAGGTGATGCATGGTATAGAGATAAAATGGTTATTGCTTCTATTAGTTTGATTGATTTCTTTAAATATCGTTGTTTGATGTTGAGCTAAGATCATGATTAGCACAGTGTCAATTTGATGAGTATATCTCAGACTGAAAGGAGCATGAGCCTCAAACTGCTAGCCAAGCCAGAAATGGCTACCTGGGAGGGATTTCTTTACTTCTCTAGTATAAGATCAGTTTTTGAATTTTTCATACATTGAGATGTATAGAGCAGTTTTGAAGGTTGGTCAAAATTATCGTCTGGAAGTTATCATGACGCGCATCATTTTTTTTATTTTGTTAGCATCTGACAGGCAACACTGAATCAACCATTTTACGCTTCCCTGCTCTCCTGCATGTCACTGCAGGTCCTTTTAAATGCTGTCAAACGGGGTATTTTTTTTGAAGCCGGTAACTTTTCGAGATTTCAGCATTTTCGAAACGCTTACAAACAATCTGTTCTACCATCAATACTTTATTGAGCTTTAAATAGTTCGTCACTTATTCTTGACAGCCTAGTTATATTAAAACATTTATTTGGTCTTATATTTCATAGCGAAATGCATTTTTACAGATTTTCATATTGTGTGACCCATTAACGCCTGTATTATTTCACATTCATAGTAATCACCTGATTCTTTCTGGAGTATCGAAATATGATAAAAAATGAGAAAACCGTCATTTAAATGTAAATCTACGATAATTTTTCCACAGTACACAGTGGGTCATACGCACGCAAAATAAAAAAAAAAAAAATACTTTATTTGTTCGCAAATGTTTGAAGGCGGTATGACGCACCAAAGGAACAAGATATTGTGATTAACATAATATAACGGTAATAACAACAAGGGATCATTCAAATTTAACGTAACGCTTGTCATTCATGGACCCCCTTCTTCCCCACGTAAAAGAATAAGTATGGGAAATTTATAATTTTTGAATGGACCATAATATTACAAAAGAGATCGCCCCTTCCCTTGCGTTACGTAACATTTGAACAATTCCTTTAAATAAATATAAATAAAAAAACAAGGATGTTTTTAAATTCTGAAAATTACACCACAAAATGAAGCTGAAATATCACGCATGCCACGTGCAAAACACACACAAGCACGTATACGTTTGCATGAAAAAAAAACAGTTAATTAATAATACTCGTTTGCACTTACAAACATACTCTCTTATTTTACTCCAGGCTCGTAGATATTTTTACAAATATGGGCCGCAACAATTCCACTGAGGTTTCAGCAGAATTCCTAAGGTATTTCCATATTTTTCTCACAGGACTATTGGTGATTTCTGACATAATTCCAATATAAATCTAAGAGGATTCCCACAGGACTCTCAAAGTTTATCCCGCGGATTCCCACAGAATTTCCATTGGAATGTCCCCAGGATGCTTATAGAACAAACACGGGATTTACACATGACTCCTCTGAGATTCTTACATGACTCTCCCATGATTTCCCCAGGATTCTCCCAGAAATCAGCCACATAACTCTCAAAGGATTCCCTCTGACCTCACACCGGTACCTCTTAGAATTTCAAGAGGATTCCCAGAGAACAATCACAAGAATCCCAATCGATTTAAATGGTTTTCTTATTTTTAACACTGTATTTTCACAACTTTCTCAGGGATACGACTGTGATGATTATGTTGTAGGTTAAGAATAAAAGTGGCGATAAACAGGCAACTTTATCGAAGTTCTGCGACCCGGATCGTTTTTCGGATTCTACGCCCGTGTTAAGACCAGAACGGGCAAAATTCTGTATGTTGACTTATGCTGCCTATGCTGTGGGCAAGTTAACGAGAAAACGGAACACAGTTAACTCCTTGAAAAAGGCACAATAAATGTGTCCGAAACGTCGGATGAAAACTTAAAATCCGTTTTTGAGCATAATAGACTGAAGGCCACAACCTACAACATATTTTCACAACATTTGTACAGTATTTCAACACAAGTATCACAAGATTTCCAAAGTTCATTCATTTCATTTATTTAGTAAACATCTTAACAGACAATATTGAATCAACAATTTCACGTCACAATACTCGGTTCGTGGCCGCAACTCTCCATCTTCGGTTCTGCCTCATGCTCGCCAAATCGATGCGCACTTGACCCGCCTTAAGGGTCCTAAAATCACCAAAACAAGCTTAAAAGCATACCAAAATTTTTCAGAGTTTACTAAAATGGGAAAACTGCACTTACGCCCTTTGCGCCACCTCTAAACCTTCACCAAAAATTCTCATTTTTTCACAGGATGTTATTTTGGGACGGATGATCATTTTCCGCTTTGTAAATCCTGACTACGGAAGATTTTTGGAAATAAGCCCCACCCTAATACTGGGTTCGCCGTAGAGTTGGGCGAGCTCGTGGTTCACCCTTCGCCGCCACACACCGTTTTCCTGCATACCGCCGAAGATCGTTCTAAGCACCCGACGTTCGAAGACTCCAAGTGCCTGTAAGTCCTCCTCGAGCATCGTCTACGTCTCAGGCCCGTAAAGGACTACCGGCCTTATGAGCGTTTTTTTGGTACGGGTATGAATCTTTTTTGAGCGCAACTTCTTGTGGAGGCGATAGTAGGCCCGACTTCCACTGATGATGCGCCTCCTTGTTTCACGGCTAACGTCATTGTCAGCCGTCAGCAAGGATCCAAGGTAGACGAACTCGTCGACCACCTCGATCGTATCCCCATCTATCGCAGCACTGCAACCTAGGCGAACCATGTCGCACTTGGCCCCACCATTTTATATCTACCTTTTCTTGGTCGCACTCACCACTAGTCCATCTCTTGCTGCCTTGCGTTTCAGGCGAGTGTACCGGTCTGCCATCTTTTCAAATGTTCGGCCGACAATGTTCATATCATCCGCAAAGCAATTAAATTGACTGGATCTCGTAAAAACCGTATCCTGGCTCTCCGCATAACACCTTCTAGCGCAATATTGAACAACAGGTACGAAAGTCCATCAGTCGTAGTTCCCGGCGGGATCCAAACGAAGTGGAGTGTTCGCCTGAAACCTTCACACAATTATGCAATTTTGTACACCCTCCATCGTCGCTCTTATTAGACTCTTGAGCTTCTCGGGAAAGCTGTTCTCGTCCATGATTTTCCATAGCTCTACGTGGTCGATATTATCGTATGCCGCCTTGAAATTGATGAAAGGTGATGGATTGGAACCTGCAGGGTGACCAGTGCACCGGGAAATCGAGAAAACCGGGAAAAAGCCGGGAATTTCGAATCACCGGGAGAAAACCGGGATATATACGGGAATTTCAATTAGCCCCGGGAAAATTTTGCATACCGAGTAATGTTTGAACCAGCACGATCTATACTTTAGTGGATTTTTACAAAAGCTTCTGAATTCGAATCCTAAGTTAGTCAATAAAGTCAAGAACATATTCTGTATACAAATGTTACCACTTGCTCAAATCCAGTAAATAATTAGCCAGTAAATTAAAAGCTGTTAATATAGAAACATCTTGCGAAAAGTTTTCCATACAGTTTCATGAAGCATTTTATGTTAAAAACTACAATGTTTGGATGTTATAAATTTCTCTAAGCAAGCTTGCAATTCACTAAGATCAAATAAAATGCGTTTACAACCTATGATACTCATTGAAGATTTGCCACTCGCTTCTTGTTTGGGGTTAGTAAAAATAATATAAAATTTTATTCATTTGCCCCGAGAAAATGTTTTAGATTTGTGGGGATTAAACAACAACAAATTTCATGCTGATGACCATGGAACGAAATGTTGAACAATTGATAAATTCAGTTATATGTCTACCAAATATGTGACCGTTCAAAATTTAAACTATGATTCATTCAAAGATTGATTCTCGGGTCAAACTTTTTTTAACACTGAACTTTTTCATAACAAATTCCACGATTACTTAGAATGACCGTCATAAAATATCGTTTCAAAGATCAAACTGGAATTTAGAAGAATCAGTATAAGCACAGAAAATTTGAATGCGAAGCAAAATGTCTGATTTTCGTTTACCCCTAATAGAAATGCATTGTTTTATGATAAAAAAACTACCAAAAAAGTACTTGAAAGTCGTTTGAAATGATAAAAAAAATAGTAGTAATGTTTCTTAGCATATCATTAAACCGGGAATATTTTTCAAATACCGGGAAAAAACCGGGAGAAAACCGGGAATTTGAAATTGACTTTTCACTGGCCACCCTGAACCTGGTATACACGACATTTTTGGAGGATTTGTCGTACAGTTAAGATTTGGTGCGTTGTCGATCGGCCGTCAATGAAGCCGGCTTGATAACTTCCCATGATCTCGTTTACTACAGGTGACAGACGACGGAAGATGATCAGGGATAATACTTTGTAGGCCGCATTTAGAATGGTGATAGCTAGTGTTCCCGAAGGGAAACCAAAATTTTGCAAAAGCAGCTGACTGGTTTTCAGCAACGCTCAAACTATAATTTATTAAAATTCAATTAATTATTTTCAGCTGATCTAAACTACATCTACTCACAATAAATTAGTTTCGTCTTGCCGTTCGATTTCTTCCGATCCGTGGTATTGGTGTCCAACTATGGTCCAACTACCCTAAGTTTCACCGGATTTCAAACGGTGTTTTTGCTGTTAAATAACATCACAAGTAAACTATAATATTGCTAATTTTTTCAATCCACTGATTTCAATTCTACTTACAGTCTATATTATTGCAGAACGACAGTCTCAGCACGGGTTTTCGTCGACCGTATTTGGTTTTACTAAGCCTGCAGGTAAGTAACGTTTACATTTAATTTCTCACTAATTTTCATCTTTTCTTTTTCAGGTTGTACTCACGGATTCCCTGTTCAAACTCTAACCGTTGATTTCCAGCGTCCGCACTATGTACCACCAGGATCAGGGATTGAATCCTGCAAAAATTGAGAGAGTCTCTCACGTATCGCTCTCTGTAATTATCATAACATGCTGCACATTATGAGAGACTGTTTATCGTATACTGCTACAACTTTGATCAGATTGGGGGGATAGTAGTGCATGATAAAACCCCTCTAAACATGCTCCAAGCCTGGGGGACACTATTGCTATTAGAAGTTCGTGGATTGTTTATCGTGCCAGTAAAGAAAAACACCTATCCCCAACGGTAAATAAGCGAGAAAAATTGATTTTATCATCGCTCTCTCTTTGGGACTCTCGCTCACTGCTTCCATTTATCAGACTTGTTACACCTTGCGATACAATGACGATCGTGGACCGCAACAGATGGGATGTTTTTCTTTGCTTGCTTTGATCGTGCTTCATACTCAAATGAGAGCGAATTCTGCAAAGCCTGACCAGGATAATTTATATTTTAAGCAAATAAATTCCACTCACTGAACGATAAACTTTTTATCTAGTTTCGAAATGGCGAAATTCCTGTATTTACTTATGGCCCTTATGTTTTTATTTACCTCTACCCTTTACTATCTACACATCGACAGGTTTGTTTGCCATCTCTCTCCTTCACCTACCACTACTACTATGCGAACTGTCATGTTGCGGTTATGCTCGCGACTAGACCGGTTCATTTCTTAGGCTGGTCCAAAACGCGTCGCAACACCTAGAAAGTACTCACAATCCAACTTGTCGCCATTCTTGTAAATGGGGCATATTACTCCTTCCTTCCGCTCCTCCGGTAGCTATTCTGTTTCCCAGATTGTGCAGGTGCAGACAAATAGTCAGCATTTTTTGGCCCCATCTTTATGAATTTAGCTCCGATACCATCCTTACCAGCAGATTTATTGTTCTTGAGCTGGTTAATGGCATCCTTCCTCAAAGTGAAGGCTGGTTGGTTTCCATCGCCCGCAGTACTGACGAAGGCATTTCCTCCATTATCCCGTCCTTCATTGCCTGTACTCTCAGCGCCATTCAGGTGATCGTCGAAGGCTGCTTCCACCTTTCGATCACATCACGCTCGTCTGTCACAATGCTCCCAACCTTATGCCTTGCACATCTCGGCTCGCGTCACGAAGCCGTTGCGGGATGCGTTGAGCGTCTGATAGAACTTACGTGTTTCTTGAGACCGGCACAGCTGTTCCATCTCCTCGCACTCGCACGCACCTCTGCATATCACCCATCACTATAAAAGCAGTTCCCACCTCGTGTGTGTTGCCGCAGCTCTGGTAGATGGTATAGTTACCCCTAAACGTTCGCACCATTGATCCCTTCCAACACGCTTCCTGAAACGAAAGGATGCCGAATCCGCGTTCCAGCACGTCGGCGAGTATGCGTGTGCTCCCGATGAAGTTGAGAGATTCCACGTACCGAGCTTCCAATCGCTAGTCACTTTACGTCACTGTGGTTTTCGCCGATTGTCCCGGTTCGTATTCTTTCATTGATTATTCGTTGCTTGATTTTTTTTCGGCTGGTTTGCTGGGCCTGACACCAACCCCATCGATTTCCGGAGGACCATTCCCCCTAAATGTTCGGAGGACCATAGTGTGCAGTTTAGCTCAGAGTCCTTCTCTGGCCCCCTTACGATGATCAGCCGCCCTTGACATGGGAAATAGACGCTGTTGTGAGCCGCTCCTAATAAGGAGTATAAAGGCTCCAGGTTTGCATAAGCAAAAGCAAACCCCCTTCCGTATCAGCATACGACTCGGTTGCTCGTACCCCGACCAGTACCACCAGGAGGTGGAGTCTATTTTATTCTTGCAGGCATACGAGGTACGAATGGTACGTCATGCCCAGCCATTTACCGTGCCAGATTCCCAAAGTATTGATACTGAAAGCCCAGAATTCTCACATGAAATCTAGGATTTACATTTAATCATTCCCACTGGAATGCCAGAATCTTCACTGGAATACCAGCATCTACATTGGAATCCAAAAATTCACACTCAAAACCCGGGATACATACTAGAGATGGGCAAAAAGAATCGGAGCCGTTCAAAAGATCCGGATCAAAAGAACGAGTGATCAGTAGCTCTTTTATGGTGAGAGTCGGTTCATTTGATCACCACGGATCAGACAAAAAGTGACCCAAAAAACGAACCGCTTCATTCCCCTATTCTCCTTCGTTCGCTTCTCAGTTTTATTATAACGCTTGTCACTACACCACTCATGTGAGTACAGTTTTCTACAGCTCCGTATGCTCAGCGCTCTCAACATAGACAGACAAATTTGCCCCTCCCACTTGCATACAGCAAGATGATAGATATAGAGAAAAAATGCTCACTTGAATGGCAAGGCTCATTTTGCATCGTAAGTTTCTGGAGAAAAATGTACGAAAAATGAGAGAGCGAAATATACGAAAGGTACGACGCATGTCGCGCAACAGGAACAGAACCGCTTTTTTTCGTTCGATTCAGTTCGCTCTTTTTTTATGAGCTGCTGAGTCACAGACGCGTTCAAAAAATCCGGTTCACTAAAATGAGTGATTCGAATCGGATCCGTTCACTAAAATGAGCCGTTTTTCCCATCTCTAATACATACTGTAATCACAGGATCCACTCTGGAATCCAAAAATCCACACTGGAGACCCAAAATCTTCACTGGTAACCCAGTATCCACAATGAAATCCTAGAATAGCTGGAATTCCAGTACCCATACTGGCATCCCCGAATCTACACTGGAAACTCAAGATCCTCACTGGAAATCCACGAACAACGATATGATCCCAGGATTCAAACTGGAATTCACACTGGAATCCCAATATCCACACTGGAATCACAAGATCTATACTGACAAATTACGATCCTTGGCACAGTCTCAGGATCCACACAGAAATACAGTCAGATCTCCATCACTCGATATTGAAGGGACCACAGAGCTACGGAGGTATCGACTATAGAACACAAAATGGTTCTCTAATTCGATATCAAGATACGATATTCAGTAAGGGAGAGTTGACTGTACAACAAACCACACTGGAATCCCAATATCCGAATAAAAAGCCTAGGATTCACAATAAGTAACACAATATACACTAGAATCCTTGGATCCACACTGAAACCCTAGGATCCAGACAGAAACACAAGTATTCGCACTGGATTCCCATCATCCACACTGGAATGCCAGAACCCTCCCTGGAATCCCAGAATTCACGATCAAATTCGAAGATCCACACTGGAATCTCAAAACTGTAATCCCAGGAACCACACTGGAATACCAGGAACAACACCAGAATCTACACTGAAAACCTAGGATCCACACTAGCATCCCAGGAGTAACACTGAAATTCCATCATCCACGCTAGTATCACAATATCCATACTGGAAGGCCATGATCAACACTAAAATATCGAAATTTACAATGGAATCTCTGTATTCACACTAGAATCCCAGAATCCACAGTGGAATCTCAGGTTTTACACTGGAACACGAGGATTCACACTGCAATCCAAGAATCCACACTGGAGTTCTAGGATCCACACTGGAATACCAAGATTTACACTGTTACCTTACGATCCACATCACAGTCCCAGGATCCACACTGAAACTAGGATTTACACTGAAATGAAGGGATATACACTGGTATACCAAATCCACGCTGGAATTCTGGGATCCGCTACAATCCCAAGATCCGCACTGCAATCAATGTCTACACTAAAATACCAGGATTAATATTAGAGTTCCAGGAACAACATTAAAGTTTCAGGATTCACACTAGAACCCCAGAAACCCACATTCTACACTGAAATTCTGTGACCCATATTGCACACACAATGGAATCCTACGATCTAAACTACAATCCCAAGATCCACACTCGAATCAAAGGATTCACTCAGCAGTACCTGGATCCACACTAAATTGTTACGATCCACTTTACAATCCTAGGATCCAAACTGAAATATATAAGACGCCCCGGAACCGCTCGACCCCTGAAGGGAACCGGCTCTAACCCAAGACAGCTGTTCTAAGCCAGAGCCGTCTGCTGGGTTGGTGTGCAAGACCTCTTTTGGATCCGGGTCTCAGGGCGTTTTGGCGTGGGGAGCTTTCGGAACGTGAAAACCCTAGAGCTCAAAAAAATTACAGATGTATAAGTGTAATTGCGGTACCTTACAGGTGGGTGGTAAGCTGTATGGATCAGACTGCGATGGTGGGTAACGAGGAGCAGGCAAAGCGAGCGCGTGGGGTACGATGGTGATCTTCTGGTGTTGGTGGGTCACGATGATCCGAAGGGTCTTGAGATTGTGGTGCTCACCTTGCTGTCCGACAGGCAAGCCGGCGGGAAGGACGAGGGTGGTTGTCGTGCAGACGAGTTCACGAAGAGGGCGTGCGCTTCGTGTTGGTTGCTGGGCCAACTTGTCGACGATTATCTCGAATACAGGATTTAGAGGGAAATCACCCGAGATGCTGCAAAGAGGAATACTTGATATGGCACAGAAATAAATCATTGAAAATATTTACCTCTTTGCAATTATCGACGTGAGCTTCGGTCAAATTCCAAATACATATGCAAGCCAATGAATTTGGCGCTTCATCCTGCAAACTAGTTGAATTTCCGGAAAACGGATCATATGGCTACTTAAATGCAGCACTTCACAATATCAACAACAATGATGTTTGCACTAACCACACTTCACTGCTGAGTAAATGAAGGCTTAATATCTTGAGATCACTATTCCATTATGATTAATTGCTTCGAGGGATCGTTTGTTCAGCAACCAATTGACAAATAACAAAAAACCACACAATCTCCCCCATTCAAGTTAACATTGAGACGACTTCTGGGGGAGGTGAATTATATCGGGAGAAATACTTTGCACAGATTTTAACTATTATTAACACTACACTGATTTTGCTTCCCAAATGACACATTTGCTGTTAAATCATTTTATTACGTTACACAATTCATTTTACTTTTGAAAAGAACAAAACCAGCGAACGATTAGCAAGTTAAAAAACGCGGCGAGCGACGAACTTCCATCTTTAACGTTTGACTTGGTCAACTGCCCGACGCTATCAACAAATTCAAAGAACATGTAAATTTACGCCTTGTGACATTCGAAATTAAGACCTGTGTCTAGTTTTCGTGGTTTGACTCATGTAAAACTGAAAACTTGACTTATTTTTTAGAAAAGGGTATGAAAATGAATGTTGGTTTCTGTGTGCATCAAAGAAAACGTAAATATAAGTGATATATATGTTCACGTCCTCGATAATTTGTGTGTAATTAGAATTGAGGCTCATGTAAATATAGATTTTTTTTAAGAGTGTAGTAATTTGATATTTTTTATTCGTAATTCGGCCAAACGGCATTCGGTCAAACGACCCGTTAGGCCAAATGGCCGGACACAAAATCAACTGCCCTTCGTGCTCCTGTTAGATCGTTTTCTCTCATCATCGGGCGCTCAGCCACCCACGGCAGACGCGCATTTGCTCCTTCCTCCCGATCGCGCTACATGCTCGGTGATACATTTTACTAAGGTTGCCCAACTCTCGAAACGTAAACGAAAGCCACCCACCGCCGGTTCAAATTAGACGTTTTGTAAAGCCAAACTTCACAAGCATTTTCCCTACGTTTTCACGGTCGTTTTATATAGTAAAAAAAGATGTTACTCGACGGTAGCAAATACCAGGATCGATATCGGATACCCAGGATTCTAGGATCCACATTGCATTCCCACGATCCACACTGAAATCCAATAATCCACACTACAATCCCAGGATCCACACTGGAATCATTTTTTCCACACTGGAACCCCAGGATCTACACTGGAATTTCATGGTCTGCACTGAAATACTGGAATCCTAAAGGGTCCACACTGAAATACCGGGATTCTCATCGGAGATCCAAGATCCACATTGTTTAGTCTAGAATCCCAGAATCGACTCTGAAATTCTGCCATCCATACTACAATCCCAGGGTCCACAATGAAGTCCAATAATCCACACTCCCACGATACACACTGGAATCAAAGGATTCACACTGAAATTCCAGCATCCACATTTGGATCCCAGGGTCCATCCTGAAATTTCAGAATTCACACTGGAAACCCAGAGCCCACACTGCCTTGCAGGATCCATTCTACAATCTATCAGGAATCTCTGATTTGGAAACTACACTTCTTGTAACATAAGTCGAGCGTGGTGATGCCGAAAAGTGTTTGATCCGTTGAATCTGTTGCATGCTCCTTTGTGGACGAGCGACGGAATCCGGATCAATTGTTTCTGGTTCGCGTTTTATTGAAGAAATAAAAACGAAAACAAAGTGTGCGAGTGAAAAAAGCAACGACGCGTCAGAAGTGTTTGGTCCATTGAATCTGTTGCATGCTCCTTTGTGGGCGAGCGACGGAATTCGGATTGTGTCCGTATCGCATAGTAACCGCACTGTCGGTATCGATCATCCGTGTATATGTTCACGTATTCATTTAAAATTATATCTTTATCGTTTACCAAAACGAATCCTTTCCCATATCCAAACCCCCAGTGTTCTTGTGGAAGTGCAGAGGACTCCTCGGCTTCCATAAAGCAAGTAACACGTCAAAATTTCCCTCCCATTCCCAAATTGACCTGCATTCGGACGCAGCCAGCGCCGTTATTGTTTGTTATAATAACGAGAGCACCAGTACTTACACATTGAAGATGTTACTGATCCTGAGTAGCATCTGTTGGTTCCCTGTGTAAGTACAGCTGTTCTTGCAACACACTTAGATTAAATTACTGGGGATGGTAAAATTTTACTGGGTTTTAGAACTACCGAAAAAGTCAGTAAAATGAAAACTGTCGCCTCGCGTAATTGAAAAGCAAATTTCACCATGTTTTAATTTTTATCGATATATGATATAAAAAAAAGCTCTCTGCAAAATTTCATTAAAAATTCTCTGTTTTTCGATTTCTGAGATTTATTTTTAGTTTACTGACCTTTTTGGTAGTTCAAAAACCCAGTTATTTTTACCGAACAGATCGAGTGTGAATAACGAAGTAGCAACTGCGGGCGGTCAATCATGCTCATGCCCATGTTCATAAGACGAGCGTGGTGATGCCGACGAACGTAGAGCTGCTGACAAAATAACTGAAAACATAAATCTGAGTTTAAAAGCCATTAGACTGCTCTTAAGCTCTTTCACAACTTTTTCTTAAGATTACTAGGCGTTTGAGGCTTCTGATCCCATGGCACAGTGGGACGGAATGAGGTTTTAGGAGGAAAGATGGAACTCGCGCCTTCAATTGCGATTTTACGTAAAAATGATGTTCTACAAAGTTGTTCCTATTATAAAAACAATTTTTTTGGTCGGAACGAAAATTAGGGTGGCCCTTTGTAAAAAAAACTAACAAATCTTTTTTAATTTTAAGAAATTTTGATATAGTTTGTTGTATAAAATTGAAGATCGGAAAATTTTGAGCTGATTTAACAAAAAAAAATTTTTTTTCTAGCTCAAAAATTGACCGTTTTAGAGCATTTTTCGCTACTGATGTAGGGTGGCCCTTAGAAAATGAATTTATGTGTTTTATTATATTATACTGTGGCATGGGTATTAATACAGTCGAAGCTTGTTATAACGACATCGCAAGGGACCGTCGTAATAGGGAATTGTCACTATAGAGAATAGTTATAACATCAAAATATTTTTCAAGGGACAGAAAAAATGTCGCTATAGAGAGCTTTTGTCGTTATAAACGTTGTCGTTATAACGAGCTTCGACTGTATATGTAGTTGCGTGACTCATTCAATTTTGTTCAATAAATGCTCATATTAATTCCAAAACCGATTGATTCATTTTGAATTAGATGTAAAAACATAACTATCAGTAAATATCGATTCAAAAATACAATTTTATACTAATTTGTTCAGACTTATAATAATATTTATCACGTTTGTTTCAACTCAAAACAATTTTTAACTTTAATGCATGAAATGTATTCCACGTTCTTTATCAACATTCTTCAATTCATTTCCAACGGCAATGTCAAACAGTAGTTCCATTGTGGATTTCTATTTGTTTTCATATCCTTTATCAATGTTACCCCGAAACAGAAAACCTACTTACAATCATATAAAAAATTACAGATCCATTCTAGTAAATCTTTATGCAATCTTTTAACTGCAACAGATAGCTAAGACACCAGTACTTGCTTTAAAAATATGAAATTAAAATCTTTGAAACATAATGCAAAAATGTTCAGATATTCTTCAAAAATATTATCAAAGTTGTCCCGTTCTACGATATTTAGCGTTTGAAAACTCTCGGAGGGTGTAAAATACCATCTCTTGCCAATAGAGAACTTGACGTGGCGATCACGATTGAATCTAGAATTGCAGCTGTTGGGAGAACCGTACATCTAACCGTACATACTGTGAAAATCGGGCGTCAACGATAGACTGAATACTTCGTCAAAATACCGTACGTGACTGTCGACGCGTAGCCATGAGCTGGACTTAATGGTGGAACCTTCTATGAACAGCAGAGGTAGTTGTTGTTAATTTGCTTTTTCTCCTAAAATGCTATTGTATAATTCACATTTTATTTTTTAATGACTTTTTAGAAACAAAATGACTGCCAAGAATTTTAATATGGGCAGTATCGGTCCGACCAATGGTTCTAGAAAAAGTTTTTTTTTTGTGAACTTGTGAAAAATGGTGCAAAACTATCAAGAAAAAATAAAGTTAAAAATGAAGCTGCTGGTAGTGGAGTTAAAGTAAGCTGATCATTGGAGTGATGCAAATTTAAAAATTTTAGCTCCCCCATAATTGAACGATTTCTTTTATGGAAAATAGCATTCTCTCAAGGTTTGAAATGATTTGGATGAAATTTGACTGTGCACACGCCATTTGAAGTTTATATGAAGATTACTATGGAAAACGCCAACATTTTGTGTTCAGCCCTCTATCTCTTCATCATAATATTTTATGAAAAAGTGAACAAACTTTTGTCATATGAAATCCTTCTAGCTACAACTTTGCCGAAGACCACATTTTGATTGGACGTCTGGATAAATTGTTATTCATCATCATAAAGTTGGTTTGCATGTAGCATGCTTCACCAACTGTTCGGCAGGCCACAATGGACCTACTGGCGGGAAGAATAGATCAAAGTAATCCAGGCTTCTATGTTCTACAGCAAAAAGGCAGTGATGGTCTGAAAGTAATAGAATGATCATCTCAGTATGATTAAGACTTTGTTATCAATATTACGGTTATTAAGAACATTTTCCGGTTTGCGGTAGCCGCAAAGTTCTACCGCAGCTGTCAAAGTTCTACCGCAGGCTGCAATATCATTCTATCATTGAAGCAAATAATTCAATCATAGTATGCTTGAAAGAGAAAACGGTATGGAAAATAGCAACAAACAACAATCATCAAGACGGTATCCAAGGTATCATTGAAGCCTACTTATGATTCACCAGTACAAATAAGTGATGTGATAGCTGCGGTAGCTTTTCGTTGGATCGTAAAACGGAAAGTTTTCTCTGAAATTGCAAAGTTGTAGCTGGGAAAATTTCACATGAATAGAGTTTGTTCACTTTTCCCGAGATTTTTATGACTAGCAGTTAGAGGAAGGACCTTTTCCATAGTAATTTCAATATAAACTTCAAATGGCGTGTGCACAACCAAATCTTCAAATCACTTCAAATTTTGGGAGAATAATTTTCATCATATAAGCATAGGGGAGTAAAAACTTCAAAATTTGCATCAGTCTACTGATCATTCATACTAACCTCCATAGAATGATGGCTCATGTTACTTTTGAAACGGAAGTTATCACTTGGTAGTTTGATCAAAACGGGAATCATTTGTCCAGAGCCGTAGCGTGGTGCCGTGGCGCCTTTGGCGAACTACCATTTGAGCGTCCCTAAGTCAAAGTTCATCTCTTTTCTTACATTTTACAAGTTAACATGAAATATTTCAGAAAAAACATCAAAAATACTTTTTTAAATTCCATGGTAAATCCATGATCAAGCTTAGGAATTATCTAAAATTTAGAATTCATTGAATCAATTGTAAGACTGATCAAAATGATCAAAATTAGTTTTATTTTATTTTTAAATTGTTTATTTTATTTTTAAATTGTTCGTTTTTCGAAGATTTTGTAGTTTAAATATATATAATAATGTCTCAATCGTTAAATTATTTTCACAATCACATTGATGATTTTAATAATTCTTGTGAAAGAGTCTGTCCTAAAAAAATACGTGTTCTACAGTGGAATGTGCGAGGAATCAACGACCTAAATAAGTTTGATAATGTCCTAGTGTCGCTTGATCATTTTGTGGTTCAATATCAATGTTGAATTAATGTTATCTGGAAGTGTGATAGACGTTCATGGCGTATACCGTCCACCATCATTTGATTTTAATATATATTCTGTGATCGTTTGAAAAGTTGGATGAATAAAAATAGTACCAGCCGTCCTTGCTTAGTTTTCGGAGATTCAAATGTTCCAGTTAATTTTTCAAATCACAATGTTGTTCTAAAATATAAATATCTGTTACAATCATATGGTTTTGTATGTTCAAATACTTTTGTCACTAGACCAGCGAGGGCAAATATTTTAGACCATGTTTTGTGTAAACTGGCTGATACTCATCGATTAAGTAACCACACAATTTGTGCCGATTTAAGTGACCATAGCCCAATTTTGTCGGAATTTGAAACAAATATGGATATGCAAAAGTTACAGTTGTCTAAAAAAATAATTAATCATGATCAGCTCAGAATGAAATTCAAAAGCTACATTGATAGCGTTGGACCAATTGAGGATGTTTGTTTGCAAAATATAATTTCGAAATACAACTCAATATTGAATGATTGCACAAAAATAGTTACCAAAAATGCTGATGTTAAGGGTTCACAATGCCCTTGGATGACGTTTGATGTATGGACACTAATTAAAATGAAAAATAATTATTTGAAAAGGTCTAGACGAGATCCTTATAATATACGTTTAACAGAATTGCTCAAACATGTGTCAAAAAGGTTGGATTCAGCTAAAAAACAAGCGAAACGAAATTATTTTGAAAGGTTATTAAACAATACGTCACACTCAAAGTTATGGAAAAGCATTAACACATTACTTGGGAAATTTCAAAATAAATCGCAGTTATCACTGGACATTAACGGTTGCCACATATCTGATAATAAAACTATTTGCGAAGCGTTCAACGATCATTTTTCTACAATTGGCTCAAAATTAGCAGCAAGCATAACTCCATCCAATGCGAACCCGTTGCGTCATTCAAGTCCAGCTTCAAGCTCAATTTTTTTGCAACCATCCTCAGTAAATGAAGTTATTTTACTGATAAATGATTTAAAAGTTAATAAAAGCCCTGGTCCTGATAATCTTCCAGCAAAGATTATAAAAGATAATGTTGTATCCTTTTCCAGCCTTCTGTCAGACTCTTTCAATATAATGATTCAAACAGGAATATACCCAGATTGCCTCACACTTGCCAAAGTAATCCCAATATTTAAAGCAAGAGATCCTTCTAAACCAGACAATTATCGGCCTGTATCGACTCTTTCAGTTTTGAATAAAATTTTTGAAAAATTGTTAATTAATCGCATGGTACGTTTCCTAGATCAACACAGTGTGCTTTACAGCATGCAGTACGGGTTTCGTGCGGGGAGTAGTACTACTGTTGCTATAACTGAACTTGTGGACAAAATACTAGAGGAAACAGAATCAAAGAGATATGTAGGCGCATTGTTTTTAGACCTTAAGAAGGCCTTCGACACTCTTAACCACAGCATTCTACTGCGAAAATTAGATCATTACGGAATAAAAGGTGTAGCGAATGATGTAATACGTAGCTATTTGGATAACAGAAGTCAACTAGTTTCATATAACGGAGAAATAAGTTCGAATCGAGAAATTTGTGTTGGTGTTCCTCAAGGGAGCAATATATGCCCTTTATTTTTTCTCATTTATATTAATGATATAAGTAAACTTGATCTTACCGGCGTCCCGCGATTATTTGCTGATGATACGGCCTTATTTTATTCAAATGTTGATCCAAATTTAATTGTTGCTAATATGCACGAGGATCTGAGCATACTTCAGTACTATTTCCGCGATAATCTCCTATCACTCAATTTGCTAAAAACTTAATACATGATTTTTCGTTCTCCGAGGAAAAAACATCCAAATCTTCCAGATTTAGTAATGGGCACTGAGGTAATAGAAAGAGTTGATACATTTAAATACTTAGGAATTTATCTAGACTGTACATTATCTTGGGAACATCATATCAACAAAACAGCTGGAAAAGTTTCATCTATGTGTGGAATCTTAAAACGAGTTGGCCAGTTTCTCCCTCGAAAAGTTCTGCTCATGTTTTACTTTGCTCACATAAATTCCCACTTAAATTATTTAATTGTAGCTTAGGGTAGAGCTTGCAAATCAAAGCTTAAAAAATTGCAAACCTTACAAAATAGATGCTTAAAAATAATTTCCCACACAGGATATTGCCAATACAAGGAATGTGTGATGAACAAACTCTACTTTTAATTCATAATGTTCTGCACAACCCATCCAGTATGAATAACTTAAATATTTATGTTCCACCACGGCTGCACAACACAAGGCAAAGACATAATCTCTCGCGATCTCGTGTAAATACAAACTTTGGGCAGAAAAGGTTCACTTTCATAGGTCCAACCAAATTCAATAATCTACCAAGAGATATCCAATCAATAACCAATCGATTATCATTAAAATTTTGCATTAAACGTTTCCTTAAATCTCAAATTTCTGAATTACTTATTTAATTGTATTTTTCTTTTTTTATTCAATATGTATACTAACCGCCAACAAACTACTTAAATTATTTACTAAATTTTTAAATAATATTTCTTAATATTACGTAAAATATATTTGGTATTCAATGATTAATTGTGCTTCTTTAAAAGGATACTCCATCCACTAGAAGCACCTTTTTGTTTTCTTTTGTAGTTTCAATCTCTCATTTGATTAAAGTTAATTTATATTATTCTCAGCAATTATTACTATGTAAATTAATGTGTTCTATTTGATTGTTGTGTTGCCATTGCTGAGAATTGAGTGTCCACTACCAGGGGGCTCAATCTTGAGCCTTTTGGTGTGGGGGAGAGCGGAGGGTCACTCAAAAAAAAAAAAACCTTTGCAAAAACGAATACTGAACAGTGGCGTAGCTTGGGTTTTCGGGGCCCAGTGCGGAGTCAGATTTGGGGGCCCCTTAAATAGAGGTGTATCTATTGAGTCATTAAAATTTATAGTAAAATAATGAGACTCGTGTTGGATTGAAAATATCCTACTCATTTATTTGAATTGCTGGTTTATCATTCATATTACTGAATTTGATTCTTTGAGTTCTGTTTGATCTTTCGACCTTGACACTTGCTTTTGCCGGGGCGAGCGACGAGGGCAGGATCAAACATGTCGCGCGTTGGTCTAGTAAGTGAAAAAGTGGCGTGATCGGTGAGTTCGGTTGGAGTAACTGAAAAAGTGCCGCGATCGGTTAGTTCTGTTTGATCCTTCGACCTTGACGCTTGGCAGTGCGTCAAGAAAGCCCGAACAGATTTTTTTTATTCTTTTTGGGTCGCGCGCTTATTTTTTTTCCTGAGTGCTTTTTTATAGCCGAGCAAACGAGTGAAGCCGAAAGTGGATTGTGGCTGCTCAGTCAAGGATAACGGATCAATTGGTGAGCTCGTTCCATGCTACTATTTCTAATCTATAAAATATGTATGACTGCACATTCAATCGTTACAATGGTGGGATGTAAATATGATTTTTCAACAAACTATGGATGGTTCGTCACTGTGAGTGTCGACACAAACTCTGATTCATGATTTATTTATGTTTAACATTTTTTTTGGTTCAACACTACAAGTGTAGACTTGCGAAAGGTTCACTTTATTCAACAAACTTTGGATTGTTCGCCACTGTAAGTGTCGGCATAAGAATAAGAGTGTTCTATGATGTCCCAACCAATCGAGTTTTTTGTTTCTTTTCAAATGAGTAAAATATAATAACACATGCTTTCGTCCTGACAGCTGTAGGAATGTTACATTTAGGTATTTGTTCAACAAACTTTGAATGGTTCGTCACCTCAAGTGTCGGCATAATTTTCCTCTACATAGAAATTGTTCATATCAAATGAAAATATTATATTTACGTATAAGCATGTATATATCTCACAAATCATTGTTTATCATGGTCTAATCGCTTATCAAAGTGAATCCTATGACCCAACGATCCTCCCCATTAACAAACATCCCTCCCAGTAACCTTTGTGGAGATGCAGAGGCAAACACGGTCTCCAAAAAGCAAAGGTTACACACTAACATTCCTTCCTCCAATCCCACCTGACTGCAAGGACGTGGCCGGCGCCGTTATTGACCCTGTATAAATAGAGGCACTGAATTATGCACACTGAAGAATATTATGGCCAATCCCAGCCGAACTTCTAGTTGATTCTTTGTGCATTTTCACTGACTTCGGTCAATCACGGAATAGCAACCATTGATATGTGTAGTCAGTCTAAGCTAAGCTAAGCTAAGCTAAGCATATTACTGAATTTGATTCTTCTTCTGTCTGGTCTAACGTCCCAACTGGGACAAGGCCTGCTTCTCAGCTTAGTGTTCTTATGAGCACTTCCACAGTTATTAACTGAGAGCTTTCTTTGCCAATTGACCATTTTTGCATTTTTATATCGTGTGGCAGGTACGATGATACTCTTTGCCCTGGGAGTCGAGAAAATTTCCAACCCGAAAAGATCCTCGACCGGAGGCAATCGAACCCACGACCCTCAGCTTGGTCTTGCTGAATAGCTGCGCGTTTACTGCTACGGCTATCTGGGCTCCATACTGAATTTGATATTGTCATGATAACCCATCGGCAAAATTCAGTTATTATTCCTAGTTTAAATTATTTTGCAATTAATCTTACTAGAGAAGATAAATTTGAGGATAAAAAAAAATGAATAAAAAATCAAGTTTATAAGATTACGCCTGTTAAGCAACAACAACAATTTTTACCATTTACTAATTTCGATAAATGAAGAATCTAGGGGGAGGACAGCTTTACCCTGAGCAGGCTTTGCGCATCGTGCAAGCTCTGAGTTACTCACATTTGCTCAGAAATCATCTAATCCCCTTTTCCTGCTGTCGGACTTGCTTCGATTTTGTATCTCTGTCGACATTGTTAGCAAACGGATTTCCAATTTATATTAGGATTTTACGAAGATATGAAGATGGGATGGGATATATCAGTACTGAATGATTTTCCTGCCTTATTTCATTTGTAAACAAGTCTTGGAAAATGAAGCCTTCGTATATTAACTAACTACATAACATTTTAGTGATGAATGGAATGTAACACTTTTTCATATCAATTAATTGATGAAAGGTCCCCCTAAGTCGACGAATATTGGTACTTGCTACACATTCATCTTGTTCTAGAAACTAATTCACTTTATGCACTTCTCTCAGAATACTTTTACATCAACGCAACAATGCTGGAAGAGCACTTGCTTTGAATCAGTGGCAAAGTTTTCATGACACTACAACATAATCAATTCTTATTTGGTTTAATAATAGTTAGGCAAACTGAAAGAAAGCATTTTCCTTCAGCAAAAGATCTTCGACGAGGATTGCCGGCTACATACGCCATGATAGCCAGAGGTTATTTTTAGGAATATTAGGGGTCTTGGGAAGAAATTATTTTGACCGGCATACAAAAAACCTCTTTTTCAAACCCCCTCTTTTCACCTACATCCAAAGTTGCAAAACCATAATTCATATTGTATATTGCAATACCAAATTATCTCAATGCATAAAATCTCAAAAACAAAACCATCAAAGAACAAACTCCGGATAATCGAAACTAAAAGTCCAAAGAATCGAATCCCATATAATCGAGTCCGTCCTGTACATAATATTTGAACTTCATACGATTTGTCAAGAATAATCTCCATATGGATTCAATATTATAATTTGTGTTGTTCTGAAGCCTAGCGTACACAACAAAATCAATAGATTTTTTTTTGAGAAACATAAATAAATTACTTACAAAAAATAGAATGTAGGTACCATACAAGTTTACTGGTGTAAAAAACATATCAAAAATACGAATAATAAAAAAAATCATAGAAATTGCTTTATTTTCACGTTTTTGAAAATTTCCCGGGATCCCGGGAAATGGCAAATTTATTTCCCGTTTCCCGGGAAATCAAATCCCGGGAAATTTGAAAACTCCATACGGTACCCAAAAATCACTTTGCAGGCAATGCGATTCAATTAACTGTTTTGCAAAATTGAAATTGTGTTTGAAATATACGGACCCATATCACATAAGGTACAGTGGGGGAAGTGTATCAGTGGGGTAAGTGGATCATTTGTCCATATTGAGCATAAATACTTGAATATGTTGAATGTTTTCGCACCATTGCATCTACTATACTAAAGTAAAACTGGTACTATACCTACACTAACACAAGCAAACTTGTTGGCTGCAAAAATGAATTAATTTCAGAATTGTTTTCCGTCAATCAAAAATCCATTGTATCTTTGCCTTAAATCAAATTCCACTAGTTTTTTCAACGCATGGTGAACATTTCAGTTCTAATTGAATAAATCACAATGGAAAATATGTGATTTTTATATATAAATACAGATATTTTGGACATGGTACACTAACCCCCACTTTTTAATGGGGTGGGGTAAGTGGATCAAGTATTATTATCATTTATTGGCAGACTGCTTACGATAATTTGAATATGTTTAAATACTCGCAAATATTGTTTTGTTTTTACTTTTGCTCATTAATAGCTTAAATTTGTCTAATTATCTATAGAAAATTTGAATTAATACACCTACAATTTATTTTAATATTTCTGGTTCAAGAAAATATAAAAGAAATAATATTTCAAAACTCAAACAAAACTTTTCGTGGTTTATTACAGCAGAGTTGCAAAAGAGCAAAATATACAACTTTTCCAATTGAAAACATATAATCTTTCCTTATTTGACCATCTAAATTGTTCTAGACAGATGATAGAAATAAATTCATAAACAGAATAACAAGATTTCAGTTTGTTACACAAAAATAGATGTAACTAATATTTTTAAACTACCAGTGTTTTTCAAAAACTTTGTTAGGAATAATTCTACAATTCTTCAGTTTAACTTTTGTAAATATATAGAAGATTTTTTTTCCAAATAATTCTAGCTACAATGTTTTTTTTTTGTTCGAATAAGTATGAACTTGTGTGAACTAATGTATTAATGTTTTCAATAATAAAATGAAGACACTTTTTAATTTTTAAAGTGTTAAAACATGACATAACTAGCACTAATAACAAGAATAAGAGCAATATCATTCTTAGTATACATAATTACACCATATATGTTTTGAGAATAGATTTTTTTTTAGTGGTGATCCACTTACCCCGCCATGGTGGAGTAAGTGGATTATTTGGCGCAAATTTTGAAGTCCCTCATACTTAATAAATAAAAATCAGAAAAATCTAAATAAATGACGATTTGAAGTATATTAGTCCCTCATTTGTTATCCACAGAAAACAGTTTGAATTACATTATTTACGTAAGCTGTACATAATAATGAAGTTGACTATTGATTTTTCTGTATCCACTTACCCCACGGTACCTTATACTAGTAGATCAGGGGCCCCTACAAATTATTAATTCAGGCATCTTTTAAACTGTAATTTGCATTCATGGTTTACATATTAGTTCAGTGGTAGAGGAATTTCCAATGCTATGAAGAATTTTGTCCACGATTTTGGGGCCCCTACAAATCTGGGGCCCGTTGCGGACCACATCCACCGCACCCCCCTAGCTACGCTACTGATACTGAATGTTATTTAGAGTGGAGATGAATCGAAGCTACTCCTCAAACTTTAACAGCATAAATTTAGACAGCAAAATAGCGGTGCAAGCTAAAAGCCTAATCGATCGGTCACCATTACCAGCGAGTAACTGATAGATCAGATATTGAGTTTGAATGGCTGTCTGATTATCTAACTTTGTTCTCTTGTAGATTTGAGGTGGGGCGTCGATTGATCTTCAACCGAACTGTCTGAGAGTCAGTAACTCTGGAGGTTATCTAGAAGATTCTTTAAGAAGAAAATGAATCGAAGCCATAACCTATACCTCTCTCAACGCGCATAAATCTACAGAATCAGGCAATTGTTCGGACTGAAAACTTGATCGGTAGATCAATCGTTGAATCAAATTTTCGGCTACAAACCCTATCTGGTTCTTTAGATTTGTGCTCTTGAAATTTTGAGGCATGGCTTCGATACATCTTCACCTTAAACAAATAGTTTTTAAAATTACTGTTTATTCGCCGAAACAACCGGATTTATTTACTTTAATCTTCAACGTCAGTAAAATTCAAATTATTAAATGAACTATTGTAAATATTGCTGCACCATTTTTTCATAGTATTTTAATAAATTTGTTTAATATTTCAACCGAAATTTTCAGAAAATCTTTCACTGCAATGTTAAGCTACATATTGTCGACCTAATCTAGAAATTTCCTTGCGAATTTGACTTAGGAGGGTTTTTTTTAATTTCTTACGGAGCTCTTTCAAAAATTTTTTAAATATTTTTCCATGAATTAAAAATTTACTTCCAAAATTTTCGTAAAAGTAGCTCAAGAAAATTTGTGTAAAAATTAAAAAAGAAGTTTTATACATAAGCAAATACTCAAAGAGATTAAAAAAGAATTCTGTTATGAAGAAATTTTGTCAAGATATCCTCTAAGACAGTATTTGCGTAAAAAATAAAAAAGAAGTTTTATACATAAGCAAATACTCAAAGAGATTAAAAAAGAATTCTGTCATGAAGAAATTTTGTCAAGATATCCTCTAAGACGAAGACCTTCTTACCTTTTAACATGACCACGGGGAAACAGTGCGCTGAATGGTGATCATTTCAAAGAGATTTTTTAAGAATGAGGGTCCGCGTACCTCCGATTAGGAATTGTGACTCTAGTTGCATTAAAAATGGCAGCACGGAGTAAAATAGAAAATGCTGTCACTAAACAAGAATGCCATTTTTGAAATGTTGAGAGTTCTGTACGGTTTTCAAAGGATTTTTTTTTTCTAGAAACAAACAAGTATTACTATTATTAAAAACAATAGCCTATTTTATGTTCTAATTTCAATGTTATACAATTTTCTGAGAATCACGTACGCCAATAATTTTGTGGTTCCCACTGTTAAGCCTTTAATTTTCAAAGTATAAAAAATTCGTTAGGTGGCTATTTTCAAGATATCCACGGATTTTGTAAAATATTTTCTGCCACAACTGATTCACAAATTATTGTCATGAAGAACTATTTGAAAAAATATTTAACAAATTTGAAATAAAAAAAAAGAAATATTTAAAGAATTTGCAATTTACGAATATTCAACATCTTGTGGTATGCTCTTAAAATATTTTTCTTGAATCGATTCAGATAGTGTTTTAACAGTTCTTATTTTTAACAAAGATTTTTTTCCCTAAATTTTTCCAAAAATTTGAACAAATGCGTAACGCATCTTGGCGCCCCCTGAAGACTCGCCAACCTGGCCAACCGCACGCTACGGCACTGCATATGTCTTTCCTTCCACGATAACCGTAAATTCTTGACCGACAGTGTTATTGATTATCAAATTTTCACCTCTCGAATGAACATTGAAAAAGGTCAACCCAATATATTTGATCTCTGTTCATTTTCAAGTGTTCTGGATAATTATGGAGTGGCAGCTAATAAAAGGTTTTTCATCTTTTTTGATTTGAAGTGTTACAAGCTTCGCGTAACATTACTCAGAATGTGTTTTGAATATCAATTCCACGGAAGAAAAATCTAAATAATTATTTCCGGAAAGAGCAAACCATCATCAGCAACTGTCTCCCAGCTGAATGATTCGAGCTACGAGTTACCTACCATCAATATAGTTTCCATCTATACTATGCCTATTGGTGCAGTAGATTCAACTCTATAATTTGTGATTTTAATGCGTCAAGCTTGAGGGCAAGACTTTGCATTTCATAGAAGTACACTTGGGCTCTCACTCTAAACAAACCAATAATATCATTAAATTAAAAGCATATTACGTTTGTCACGTGTAAACATGTTTAATGAGTGAAAAGAACACAAATGTTTCAGTGAAATAGACCATCAGCCATGTACATAAGAAGCACAGGCCATGTCAACGCCTATGGTAACGTTTTTCTTAATTGCATCCGCATTCAATAAACTTTTACGATACTTCTAATTATTACAGCATAAAACCAGCACCGCACTGCATAAGAGCGAATTTCAAAGTTAAGCACATCGTGCCATCAGTATCAAACATCTCTATTTCTTTCAATAAATCCTTTCCAGTCACTTTGTCAGAATTTAGATACCTGTCCCTACGAGGGTAGGATGCGCTTTATTTAGCGTGTTCCATGAAGAGAGTCAGACTGTTGTCCGTCTTCCGCTTGCGCATTTGAGCGGCACTACGGTGCAATTTACGACAAGTTGCACTATCTGCCAATCCACGGAAAAGCGTCGTGATTTAAGTTGCTGTAAAATAATATATTGGTATTTTCCGTGAGTTTGATTTACGGCTATGCCTCAAGTGTTCTTTTTGCTACTCTCCTTTGATAAACTCGAATTACAATGATGGTTGCTTAACTAGAGCTAACGTTACTTTTCGTCGACGAGCCTGGTTCTATAGTTGAAAGCTTACCGTTCTGATAGATGCTGGTGTCGAAGGTTGCTACCCTTTGACAACTGTGAACCGTTGTTATGAAATATGCTGGGGATTCTCTTAATATGGAATAGAGAGTCACTCGCCATTTCTTTTATTTCTTGAAAGTCCAATTTTGATTTTTATTGTTTATAATTTTCCAACTAAATATAATAAGTATATATACAACTGTCTAATAAAATCACCACTGGCTACACAATGAAGAATTTTGCACAAGGATAATTGAGAGTAAAACCGAATTATAAGAATGCATACAACATTTGATTAACTATGCGTATTTAAGAAAGCAGCCATAGGGAAAGTATGTTATGCCCCAATTTTGTTTGTGCCCTGCGCTAAACAGAATCACGTCAACCATTTTTTTATCACGACAGTCAGTAGCTCTAAATTTTTGATAATAGTTTTACTAAAATATACTCCAGTTAATCTCTTTTACATTACGTCATTCAATGAGGAGTGCTTCGTGAAGCCCAAGCAGGACAGTTCGGTTTTGCGTCGTCCGATAGATTTTGCTCACGATTTCGCGCGTGTCTGCGTCGCTGGAGATTTTTTTTTTTCCTGTTTTGGTGCGTCTTGCTGGGTAGTGCTTCGTGAAGCCCGAACAGGACAGTTCGGTTTTGCGTCGTCCGATAAATTTTGCTCACGATTTCGCGCGTTTTCGTCGCCGGAGAATTTTTTTCCCTGTTTTAGAGCGTCTTGCTGGGTAGGTATTTGGGAAGGCACAAGCAAGACGGTTTGTTTCCGGGGCGCCAAGAAGCTTTGCTGTCAGTGTCAGTTTTGTGTTCAGTCGAGAATGGATTACCAACTGGTGAGTTCGTTTCATGCTTGTGATAACACGTTTTTTCTTGAAAGCGTAACTTTTATGTAATATTAAAACAAACTTTGTATGGTTCGTCACTATAAGTGTCGGCATTATGCTTTTTTCTTATACAATTTCAATATACATATATTTTTCTCTTTTTGACATTAATAAACATTATCTTTTGAATTGTTCGACATTGTGAATGTTGACGTATTTTTTAAAACTTCTACCATATCGAGACAAAATGCACAGTAATAGTCATATGTAATTTTCAAACAAACTATGTATGGTTCGTCACTACAAGTGTCGGCATTATTCCTGTTTCATATAAGTTAAAATATATACATGTAATTTTCAGTTTTCGTCATTAATAAAAACGTGTTTTAAATTGTTCAACATTATAGATGTTGACGTATTTTTTAAAGCTTCTACCAAAAACTTCTCGATACAAAAATACAAAACTAGCTTTAAATATAAGTCGTATATTTCCCCCTTGTCCATGGATCGCATCACCGACCAGAGGTGACTCCCAGATCTTTTCCTCCCTCACTAATAAACACCCTTCCCGTGGTGATTGTGGAGATCCAGAGGTATTCTCGGTCTCTAGAAGTAACAATCATTACAGCCTAACATTCCTTCCCCATCCCAACTGACTGTAAGGACTTGGCCGGCGCCGCTATTGATCAATAATATTAGATCTGCTAAAATTCCACTTCGAGAGTAAGAGGAAACTCCCATCCCTTATTCATTTGGATCGTAGTGCAATTCTTACCAGTTCCAATCAATCACGGAGTAGCAACCATTGACATGTACAGTCAGTCTATGCTATGCTATGCTTTACATTACGTCATTCAATGAGCAACAATGTATATGGTTCAAAATATTGATTGTTTATTTCAATCGACAATTTTAGACAATTTACAATCATTGAAAGAATGAATACTGTTCCTGAATTCAAAAACATACCGAAGAATCATTTGGCGTAAAAAAAACATTATGAAAAATCCTATTTAATATACTGTTTTATAACTTATTAAGCTGAGTAGCAGGCTCTGTTCCAGAAAGGACATAACCTCAGGAAAAAAAGATTAAGCGTTACCTGTTGTTAGCGGTAGCCTCGAAATTCAACATGTTGAATGCTAACATGGTCGACAACTGATTCTACTATTTAAAATCAAGACATCGTCAACATTCAAGATGGGTACGACAGAATTTCAGACGAGTTACTTGTGTGGAGGATCGATTTCTAAAATAGATCCCATAGTTTACAACTAACCAATAAAGTTTACCGTTTTTTTACCTACTAGTCCCGTGATATAATATGTCTGGCACCAATTGCTCAAGAATGTTCGACTCTTGCAACATTGTTTCATAGTATTACTTTTTGCCTAGCACCTGTGAGTTCTACAACTTGCACCCAAATCGACCGACATACCTTGAACAGTTTACTGCAGCCGCGTGTATCATCATAAGCAGCACCCAGCAATAACTCAGGTGGTGGCACGAGTATTAGCCACAAGAGAAAGAAAACCAACCAGTCATCAGAATTTGCAGCATCAAAACGAAGAGCCATCAACAGGAGGCGGCTTATTTATGATTTTATTAGCATTACCTGAGTTGATTCACGTAGTACAACGAATATTATGAGCAATCGGAACATGCACTGACTGACCGAACGAGCAAGAAAACGGAGTTGGCACGGTTGCGTACATACTTGCATAAGAACTGAACATGGAACATGGTCAATCAAGTCATTTAACGAAATATCTTAATCGAACCACAAGAGGAAGCTGGTATAGCATGCCTGGGCTGGTTCGAATGCCCTACTTGTTTTCCAAAAGATCCAGACTTATTTATGACTTCAAATTGATTACAAATTGTATGTTTTAATAGAAAAATTATTGCGCATGTTTCTATGTTGGTTAATACAACGAAAAAATAAAATATATATCAGAAATATCCAATGTTCTGTTGATGCTTCAGCTTCAAGAGACAAGTTTTTTGATCATTTTTCACTGTCGTAAACTGTTGACCTAATGTCCCAAATAAAACAGATTTTTTGCTTCTCAGCTTAGTATTATGATGAAAACATTGATATACTACGAACTTTTTTTTATCAATTGACCATTTGTGCTTACGTGGAAAGAATTAAAATACTCTATGCCCTATGCCCTAAGTTGAGAAAATTTAGAAAAAATCGAACCCATGACTTTCAGAATAACTTTTTTTTTGTTTCTAAATTTCAGATGTAACTTCAATTCATAATCATTTTAACACAACTTAAAAAAAGTTTGTAAATTTCAAGCACAGTTCAATAAAAATAGCAATATTAAGCATTTTTAGAGTGGCATATTAGAGCGTTTTACCCTATATTCTGCTAGTAACTTTATTCAGCTGTTTGTGTTTCGTTAATTTATTTGACTATTTAGCATTTATCGGCAACAACTATGTAAACTGATAAACTGTTCAAGACATGCAATATGAAAATAAGCTCTAAATCACCTGGCTTTAAGGTGAAACAGTTTGGAATCAACTTCTAAGATTGCACTAAAACTTCAAAGGCACAAATCTCGCGAAGAAAGCATCCCACAACAGTGCACTTTTTATTTTGGCTTTGTGCACTAGCAGAAAGCTTAAAATAAAGCCTGTCCACGTTAAATTTCGGACACCCAAATAATGGCAGCAAAAAAAAGTTACTCATAATTCAACAAAAACAATTGTTTATTTCAGAATAAAAGAGTTATATCTACAAAATAAACAGTTGACAAGGATGTTAATCCTTCTTTCTGTAAAATTCTCGAACTTTCTGTGGTCTGTGGTACACCCGCCATCCGTGTCCGAAATTTATCGTGGACAGGCTTTAAGAAGATCAGGAACGTTTGCCAACTATTTCACCAGTTTTGTGCCTTTGAAAACGTGAGTCGGGGTAGAAGTCGGCCATTGTGCCGGCCATCTTTGGATTCCGAGATGTTTCACCTTAACCGCTAACGACTATAAGGTATTTGAATTCAATTCAAATACTGAAATACTTATTACGCTCTTCATCTTTAAATTATTAGATACAAATAGATAGGTAAAATATTCCGAAAAAATAATAATTTAACAGTTTCACAATTGCAAACACAGACAAAAATACATACAAGGATTACAACAAATCGTCGATGGGGGGACAATTGGGTAAAAAATATGATTTATGAAATATTTCAGCTAATAATGCTGATATTACTAATACATGTTAGGGAACATATTATTACACATAATTGATCATAAAATACATTTTTAGAAATAGTAGTCTTTTGTTAAAATATCAACAAACATGTATGTTGAACCTAGAGAAAATTTACAATATTAAAATTCTCCTGTACAAAATATCATGCATGTACTTTAACCTCTAGTACTATATTAGTAGAAGGTTGAAAGTCTTTTCAATACACTTGTTGAGGTCACCAGCAAGCCGCCGGGGTGTTTTCATACACCACACAGGCGGACGATCATGCCTCATGCCGGCAGCCTCACAAACACACCACAACACTACATACTCACCACATTTTCACCGGGATCCATCTAGAAATACCTTAAAGTAGAAAAAGAACATTTAAGCTATTGAAATCATACTTACCTTTATGCCTTCAGAACACACTAGAACTACCTATTGTTTTTGTTTTGCTTTTGATTGTTTTGACAGTATGCTAGAATGTTCGAAGATTCAGGCTAGGTTACATTTTGCTTTCGCAAACACGCTAATGATAAGTAGGGCAACAATAGAGTATTAAACGAGCAGTATAAATAACACCCAGTTGGCAAAGGTCAAGTCAGTCTGAAATAAACCGTGAATTCAAACGTATCTACTTTTGTCAAAATTATTTCTTCCCCTAGTTAGAGACGTTCCGATACATCTGATATATCGGAATATCGATATTTTACTTTCAATATTCGATATTTTGGTATCGATATTTCCTATTCAATATATCGGTGGTATCGATATTTCCTTCCGATATATCGTAAGCCAATATTTTGATAACAATTGTAGGGTTTTCTCGTAAAACAACTGATTTTTAAATAATTGAAAGCAGTTCATGTACCAATTGTTATATGATGTATCACAAAAGAAAATATTCATGTTTATATTGATCATAATGCCGGTATTATTGAGGATTAAAAGAAATGTTTGGGAATCGTAAAAAAATCTCAACGTCAGGTACCCAAACGATACACGAATTTTGCGTCCTTCAAATATATCAAATGATATTGCGATATATCGATATTTTGATTCAATATATCGGTGGTATCGATACTTCGATTCGATAATTGTATAGAATCAAATGGCGCGGTAAATGGCTGGGCATGGCGTACCATTGGTACCTCGCGTACCTGCAGGAATAAAATAGACCCCTTTGTGCGGTCCTTAGCCTCTTGCCCAGCAACTCCTATCCCTACCTCCTCGTGGTACTGGCCGGGGTACGAGTAACCTTAGGGAAGATCGGGTAACCAACCCCCGGTGGGAACTTTGGTCGTATGCTGACAGGGAAGGGGGGGGTTTGCTTTTGCAAACCTGGAGCGTCTGTACTCCACGTTAGGAGCGGCTCACAACAGCGTCTGTTCCCCATGTCAGGGGCAGCTGATCATCGTCCGAGTGCCAGAGAAGGACTCTAAGCTAAACTGCGCACTATGGCCCTCCGAACATTTACGGGGAAGGGTTCTCCGGAAATTTAGGGGGTTGGTGTCAGGCCCTGCAAGCCAACCGTAAAAACACATCAGCACAGGAACGTCAACGAGAGAATACGGACCGGAACAATCGGCAAAGACCACAGCGACGAAAATGGACTAGCGATTGGAAACTCGGTACGTGGAACTGCAAATCTCTCAACTTCATTGGAAGTACTCGCATACTCTCCGATGTACTGAAGACCCGCGGTTTCGACATCGTAGCGCTGCAGGAGGTGTGCTGGACAGGAGCATTGGTGCGAACGTTTAGAGGTAATCATACCATCTACCAGAGCTGCGGCAACACACGCGAGCTGGGAACAGCTTTCATAGTGATGGGTGATATGCAATGATCGGGTGGTGGCCGATCAATGAACGAATGTGCAAGTTAAGAATCAAAGGCCGATTCTTTAACTTCAGCATAATCAACGTGCATAGCCCACACTCCGGAAGCACTGATGATGACAAGGACGCATTTTACGCGCAGCTCGAACGCGAGTACGACCGCTGCCCAAGCCACGACGTCAAGATCATCATAGGAGATTTGAACGCTCAGGTTGGCCAGGAGGAGGAGTTCAGACCGACGATTGGAAAGTTCAGCGCCCACCGGCTGACGAACGAGAACGGCCTACGACTGATAGATTTTGCCACCTCCAAGAACATGGCCATTCGTAGCACCTATTTCCAGCACAGCCTCCCGTATCGGTACACCTGGAGATCACCTCAGCAGACAGAATCGCAAATCGACAACATTTTGATCGATGGACGGCACTTCTCCGACATAACCGACGTCAGAACCTATCGTGGCGCCAACATTGACTCCGACCACTACCTGGTGATGGTGAAACTGCGCCCAAAACTATCCATCATCAACAATGTACGGTACCGACGCCCGCCCCGGTACAATCTCGAGCGGCTGAAACAACCGGATGTCGCCAATGCGTACGCGTAGCATCTTTAGGCAGCGTTGCCGGATGAGGGCGAGCTCGATAGGGCCCCTCTTGAGGACTGCTGGAGGACAGTCAAAGCAGCCATTAACGACGCTGCCGAAAGCGTTGTCGGATATGTGGAACGGAGCTCAAGAAACGATTGGTTCGACGAGGAGTGCCAGGAGGTTTTAGAGGAGAAGAATGCAGCGCGGGCTGCAATGCTGCAGCATGGTACGCGGCAAAACGTGGAACGATACAGACTGAAGCGGAAACAGCAAACCCGCCTATTCCGGGACAAAAAGCGCCGCCTGGAAGAGGTGGAATGCCAAGAGATGGAGTTGCTGTACCGTTCTCAAGAAACGCGGAAGTTCTATCAGAAGCTCAACACATCCCGCAAAGGCTTCGTGCCGCGAGCTGAGATGTGCCGGGATAAGGATGGGAGCATCTTGACGGACGGACGCGAGGTGATCGAAAGGTGGAAGCAGCACTACGATGAACACCTGAATGGCGCAGAGAACACAGGCACAGAAGTTCAGGACAGCGAAGGCGATGGCTATGTCAGCACAGCGGACAGCGGAAATCAACCAGCTCCCACGATGGGGGAAGTTAAGGATGCCATTCAACAGCTCAAGAACAACAAAGCCGCTGGCAAAGATGGTATCGGAGCCGAACTCATCAAGATGGGTCCGGACAGGTTGGCCGCTTGTCTGCATCGGCTGATAGTCAGAATCTGGGAAACGGAACAGCTACCGGAGGAGTGGAAGCAAGGCGTTATATGCCCTATCTACAAAAAGGGCGACAAGCTGGAGTGTGAAAATTATCGTGCATCCTTAACGCCGCCTATAAAGTACTATCCCAGATTCTCTTCCGTCGTCTATCACCTATAGCAAACGAGTTCGTGGGAAGTTATCAAGCAGGTTTCATCGACGGCCGCTCGACAACGGACCAGATCTTTTCCGTGCGGCAAATCCTCCAGAAATGCCGTGAGTACCAGGTCCCTACGCACCATTTGTTCATCGATTTCAAGGCGGCATACGATAGTATCGACCGCTTAGAGCTATGGAAAATCATGGACGAGAACAGCTTTCCCGGGAAGCTCACAAGATTGATCAGAGCAACGATGGACGGTGTGCAAAACTGCGTGAAGATCTCGGGCGAACACTCCAGTTCGTTCGAGTCTCGGCGGGGACTACGACAGGGCGATGGACTTCCGTGCCTGTTGTTCAATATTGCGCTTGAAGGTGTCATGCGGAGAGCCGGACTTAACAGTCGAGGCACGATTTTCACGAGATCCGGACAATTTGTTTGCTTCGCGGACGACATGGATATTATTGGGAGAAAATTTGGAACGGTGGCAGATTTGTTCACCCGCCTGAAACGCGAAGCAACAAGAGTCGGGCTAATGGTGAATGCGTCGAAAACAAAGTACATGCTGGTTGGCGGAACTGAGCGCGACAGGGCCCGCCTAGGAAGCAGTGCTACGATAGACGGGGATACCTTCGAGGTGGTGGACGAGTTCGTCTACCTCGGATCCTTGTTGACGGCTGACAACAATGTTAGTCGAGAAATACGAAGGCGCATCATCAGCGGAAGTCGTGCCTACTATGGGCTCCAGAAGAAACTGCGGTCAAGAAAGATTCACCCCCGCACCAAATGCACGATGTACAAAACGCTCATAAGACCGGTAGTCCTCTATGGGCATGAGGCGTGGAGTATGCTCGAGGAGGACTTGCAAGCTCTTGGGGTTTTCGAACGCCGAGTGCTAAGGACGATCTTCGGCGGCGTACAGGAGAATGGCGTGTGGCGGCGAAGGATGAACCACGAGCTCGCTCAACTCTATGGCGAACCCAGTATCGTGAAGGTAGCTAAAGCTGGAAGGATACGCTGGGCAGGGCATGTTGCAAGAATGCCGGACAACAACCCTGTAAAGATGGTGTTCGCCACGAATCCGGTCGTAACAAGAAGGCGTGGGGCGCAGCGAGCTAGGTGGATTGACCAGGTACACCAGGACCTGGAGAGCGTGGGTCACAGTCGAGGATGGAGAGAAGCGGCCATGAACCGAGGGAATTGGCGAAATATTGTTGGCGAGGCTTTATCAAGATAATTGATGTAAAGCCAAATAAGTTAGTAAGTATAGAATCAAATATCGATACTTCGCAATATCGGGACGTCCCTACCCCTAGTTCGTTACCGCTCGAACAAAGGCAATTTTAACGCACTCGCGATCCTGATATGAAAATTAATGACAGGATCTGCAGAAAGAAATCAACAAAAATTCTCGTTGAACTCTTTTTAAGGCTAGCAAATTAAATCGTTTTCATGTTACTATTAAGAAAATAAGTGTAAAGTATTAAGTTAAATTGTATCAGTTGGATTGTATGTTTTTCTGTTGGTACTAAAAGATGAGGAGGTTTTGCGCCCATTTGAGATAGAGCTGAGGTGCTCAACTCAAACGGGCTTTTCCCTGCTCCAAATAAAGAATAAAGAATAAAAAATTTTCTCAATTCAAAAACAAAAATTTTGAAAATAAAATTTCTCAATTGGACCCTGGCTCTAAACCCTTTTGGAAATTATTTAAAATTTTGAAAAAAAAAAAACCCAGAAGCCAATACCGGTATTGAAAGAGTAAAACAAATTATTACTAACTAATTGCGAAAAAGCTCAAAAACTTGCTATGCAGTTTGAAAACGCGCACAATTTTAATTTAGAACATACTAGCCCAATAGAAAATCAAGTTACTCAGGACTTCGAAAATAATCTCAATCAAGAGAACATTTTCGAAAATTCCTGAGAAACTGATTTGGAAGAAGTGATCTATTATAAAAAAAATCAAAAATATGGAAGCTCCAGGCGATTATGAAATTTTATACATCCTCATCAAGAAACTTCCAGAAAGTAGCTTATCATTCTTCGTTGATATCTTTAACAAATGTTTTCAATTAGCATATTTCTTGACAAATGGAAAAATGCTAAGGTTGTTCCAATTTAAGAACCAGACCAAAATCCTGCAGAAGCTTCTAGCTATTGTCCAATCAGTTTGCTTTGCTCCTCTGATGGCCCACATCAACGAAAATTAATTTTTTGCCAATGAACAGTTCGGATTCCGCCATGGACATTCGACCACTCATCAACTTTTACGTGTAACAAGTTTGATCCGTTCCAACAAATCTGAAGGCTATTCTACTGGTCTTGCTCTTCTAGACATGGAAAAAGCATTCGACAGTGTTTGGCATGAAGGTTTGATTGGAAAATTAAAAAACTTTTATTTTGCAACATACATTGTTAGAATAATTCAAAGTTATCTGTCAAATCGTACACTTCAGGTCAATTAGCAGAACTCCAGGTCTGGACGACTTAAGAGCTGATGTTCCTCAAGGCAGCATTTTGGGAACAATATTATACAATATTTTCACATCTGACTTAGCTGAGTTACCTCAGGGATGTCAAAAATCCTTGTTTGCGGATGACACAGGCCTCTCCGCCAAAGGACGAAGTCTGCGTGTCATCTGTAGTCGATTGCAAAAAAGTTTGGATATTTTTTCTTCATACTTGCAAAAATGGAAGATTTCTCCGAATGCTTCCAAAACTCAACTAATAATATTCCCACATAATCCAAAAGCTGTTTATTTGAAACCTTCAAGTAGACATGTTGTCACGATGAGAGGGGTTCCGATAAATTGATCAGATGAAGTTAAGTATCTAGGGCTCACGCTAGATAAGAAATAAAATTTCCAAAATCACATTGCGGGCATTCAGGCCATATATAATAATTATGTAAAAATCCCCTTATTAATAGAAAACACAGCGTAACAAAAATTACATTTTTGCGTGTCTCAAGGATCAAATTATGTGTCTCGAGCAGATTTGGTGATGCTGAATCTGATGCCATTTTCAGAAATGTTCCAGCACGTCACCATTTTTAGCTACAGGTCGCCAAAGTTGTATAAAAAAATATTATAGTTTTTCAAATCATCAAAACTAACTTTTCCGCATCGAAATTATTATAAACATTGCCGATAAGTATTGTTATACACATAAAGCTTGAATTCTGCTGCAAATTAAGCCAATAAATTGCCTAACAAGCTGGTAAACTTGCATGCAAGTTGGCTTAAATAGTCAACATTTACATTTTCAACAACCAATATCTAAAGAACTAGACGTGCTATAATATTTTTGAAAACGGCAATGAATTCTGCAACCCTTAATTGAGTGAGTAGCGGTATTTTGGTGCTTGAGACAAAACCGTGTTCCGCAGTGAAATCAAAACTTTGTCTTAAGAACAAGCTTTTGATATTCAAACAAATTTTCAGGCCAGCCATGTTGTATGCTGTACCAATATGGACTAGCTGTTGTAATACCAGAAAAAAAGCTCTGCAGAGAATTCAAAATAAAATTTTGAAAATGATTCTGAAGCTTCCTCCCTGGTATAGTACCTATGAGTTACATACGATATCCAATCGTTACAATCTTCTATTGCTACGATTAATGCGTTATATATTTAGGTTAAGTTAGGTTAAGTAAATTGAAAGCGTTTTTTTTCTCTTATTAGCAGGTGAAATCAACTTAGCTGTAAAAAATCTGAACTGCTACGGCAAATGAAATATAATATGTTGTTAACAAAATGTCAATAAAATCTTAAATTTGTTTTACCAAATAAGGATGATATTAGGGGACGGACCTGGTGTAGTGGTTAGAACACACGCCTCTCATGCCGAGGACCTGGGATCGAATCCCATCCCCGAGATAGTCACTAAAAATTTTAGTGACGACTTCCTTCGGAAGGGAAGTAAAGCCGTTGGATCCCGAGATGAACTAGCCCAGGGCTAAAAATCTCGTTAATAAAAATAGAAAAAAAGGATGATATTATTGTTCAACACAGAACACTTAGATATAAGAAATGAATGTAATGTTTGTTATAATACTAATAAAGAAATTAAAAATAAATTAGCATGTAGCGCTATCAGGATACTGAATTGAGAAATATCCTGAACAGCATTCATCAAATAAAATTCTGCCGTTGGAATTACTTTGTGAATCATTCCATGACCGATGTTTGGCATTAAAGTCAACAATGACAACACATTTTGATTTATTGCGAGTCAATTTCTGCAAGTCATTTTAAAGATTTTTTACTTGCTGCTCAGAGCATTGAAAAGGCAAATAGGCAGCTATGAATGTATATTTACCAAGCTGTGTTTCAACTGAAACAGCTAAAGTTTCAAAAACTTTAGTTTCAAATGACGAAAATGAATGATGCCTATGAATGATAATTGCAACTCCCCCACATGCCCCATCAAGTCGATCATTACAATAAACAAAAAAATTTGGATTTCTTTTGAGTTTTGATCCAGATTTCAAATAAGTTTCAGTAATAACTGCTAAGAATTGTGCAAACTGGTTGTCCCGAAAAACATACACCATTCCATTTTTATTTATATGAGGGGAAATATAATCCAATAACAATTTGATTAGAAAATGTCACACCAACTTGGACTGCTTCAGTTATAATGGTGGTTTTGAACATTGCATCAATCATTTGATTCAATTGTTCAGTTAGAAAATTAAAATCAGAGGGACACATATTACTAGAAGTAGCTGCATTACCTGATGATTTTCCATTAGGATTTTCGGTAGATGAAGAGGCGGAATAAATGTTCCCTGTGGCGGCAGGGGATTTCCATTTGATTTGAAACAATTAAAACGGGCAAGCGGTCGTTATCTGAAAAATAAGCATTATTAGAGATTCTGCCTGGGGAATCCCGGGAACGAAAAACGCTACGTCCATCTACCTGGTATGAGCCTCGACGATTCGTTTTTTGAAAAGGGCAATTCCAAAAGTTTATGGTTGTCCCTGCAATTTGCACATACAAACTTTTTGGTATCTTCCTTCACATGACAGACGTCTTGAGCATGAGAAGAACCTCCGCAAATAATGCATTTAGAATACATGCAGCAATGTTTTGTACCAACCCACTTTTGGCACCGATGGCACTGAGTAAGGTTCTGGAAATTTCCTCCAGGTTTCTGGAAATGTTCCCGTGACACGCGGATATCGAACATAAGTCTTACTTTTTAGAGAGCTTTAATATTATTTGGATCACTTTAGTTAACCTTCGGGTACTTTGTACAACAGTTGTGATTTATACGCTATCATTTTGAAACAAAGATATATATTGACACCAAACCAAAATGTATTCATCAAGAATCTTCTCAAGAACAATACTTGACAATAATGATAATAAATCTTCGAGCTGTTTAGTAGAATACCTATAAGTAGATGAAAAAACCGAATTTAGTACTATACCATTTAATTCCACTAGAGTTTGTATCCTTTGACAGATACGCGTATTTCGACCTCAACTGTAAGGCCGTCTTCAGTGTCGTGTATCTGTCAAAGGATACAAACTCTAGTGGAATTAAATGGTATAGTACTAAATTCGGTTTTTTCATCTACTAATACTTGACAGATTTTATTTACATTATGGCCCTTAATAATACGGCAAAATCAACAAATATACATGGAAGTCGCATAATTATGAACGCACTGTATACGGTTAGAGCGAACCACAATTTAAAATCGGTATATCTCAAATTCCAAATAATATAGAAACTTGGGGTTTTTAGTGAATTTGTTCTAGACGTGAAGCGCTATCTGATGGTACCTTATTTAATTCGGAATTTGACCGCTAGGAAGTTTTACTATTGTTTTGCAGATATTTTAGAAGCCTGACCATTTAAAAAGATGGCGTCTTCGGCAAAGTTGTTCAAAAGCTCAGCGACTATCAATATTTTACAATATCTCGAACTAAAGGATTAAATAAAGATAGAATTTGAGCTTCTGAACAACTCTGCCGAAGACGCCATCTTTCTTAGTGGCGCGGATCCTGAGATCTGCGAAACATAAGTTCCATGCTCACTAGCGCTGCCAAGTGGCAAAATCTCGAATTGCTTGGCTAAAATAATTATAGCATTTGAGCTACTGAACAATTTTGCGAAAACGTCATCTTTCTAAGTGGTCAGACTCTTGGGATATTCGCAGAACCAAGGGTGTTGTACAAAGTACAACGCGCGACTACTCGCGTTACAAAAATTTGCACGACGACCGAAAGGTTAAAATGAACTTAAAACTATTCTTGAGAAATCCCATTCCAAAGAATGGCAGATTGTGTTCTCTTTTTATTAATGATTACTTGAACTGGAAAAAATCCAAGTAAAACGTATATTCCATTTTTGTTCTCTTCGGGTGACTACTAGTCACTTGAGAGACCTTTCAAGAGGACCTTGAACAAACGTTCAATTTTGTCATTATAAGTGAAAAATGTGTGCTTCTTCTCTTCAAGATGTTTGAGAAGAGTTTCACGTTTTTCAGGAGTTTTCAGCATACCGCGACAGTCTATTTTCTTTGCAATTTGGAAGAAAATCTTGATTCCCCTAATGGAGTTCAAAATCTCCGCCTAAAACCCCCAAATTCAGAACAACTGACCATGATAGGCAGCACTCTTTGCTTCCTCACTTGAATCAAAGAGCCTGGGCTAGAGGCTGCTTCGATCTGGTGTTCGGAAAATTTGTCTAAAACATCGAACTGATTGCTCATTTCGAAGCAATTATCAACATTAACCATTTCACCCTTGGAAGAAAGCGTGCATTCCAGCATACCGCGACAGTCTATTTTCTTTGCAATTTGGAAGAAAATCTTGATTCCCCTAATGGAGTTCAAAATCTCCGCCTAAAACCCCCAAATTCAGAACAACTGACCATGATAGGCAGCACTCTTTGCTTCCTCACTTGAATCAAAGAGCCTGGGCTAGAGGCTGCTTCGATCTGGTGTTCGGAAAATTTGTCTAAAACATCGAACTGATTGCTCATTTCGAAGCAATTATCAACATTAACCATTTCACCCTTGGAAGAAAGCGTGCATTCCACAGAAACGTCATTTCTTTCATTCTTGCCAGGTTTAGTGACTGTTTCAAACCGCGTTTTTTGGAAAGGAAGTTGTGAATTCAGAGATTGACCCTTTCTTTCGTTCGTGGCTGCAACCATGTTTAGTGATTTTTTTTTTTGGGTTTTTGCTCTCACGCCGAGCAGGTAGGAGAGAGCTCTGTTGCCTGCGAAGAGGGTCAGTTTGTCTCAGTCACCATCTGATACTGACGGAGGATGGATGTGCTCCCCAAAGCACGGTCCTCCGTGAGGCGTCTTCTGGTGGCTGGTCGGGGTTTTTGTGGAGGGGCTGGGAATCGAACCCATGACCTTCCGCTTATGAAGCGAAAGCGTAACCTCAAGGCTACAGACCCCCCTGATGTTTAGTGAATAAACGAAAGAAGAAAAGGCCTTCCAAGATGTTTTTTTTTCCTAGATTGATTGGACACGAAGGATCACCACCGTTAGCTTTCACTTACGGGTCCAACGAAAAACCGAAAGCACGGGTACGATGCGCACTCAGACATCTTCTTTTTTTACTAAAATCCCATTACACTCGGAATCTTCCGCAAAGCCACCAGTGAAACGCAAATGACTGCTTGGATATCGTCTTCAATAATATGAAGTTCGTTTAGCAAATTGACATGTACTCCCGGGCAAAAATTAAGTCACTTAAAAAATACAAACATACGTAAAACATAAAAAACATGTTTTGTCTGCGCATTTGAGCTGCTTGTTTATGACAATTGCCCATTGCACGGTGACGTCATCAGAAAATCGCTCTCTTTCCCTCCTCCGGGAAATCTGAAAACAACGGTGCCATTCCCTGTCAAAGTTGACGAGCTGAGCTGAATTTTGCCGTGAAACGCCTAATATCGACAACATGGAATATCGAAAGAAAAATATCGGTATTCCGATACAACGGATAATATGAAGAAACGATATACAGGTCGGACTCGATTATCCGGGATTCGATTATCCGGAATTTTAGACTCGATTATCCGGAATTTGTGTTTTGATTGTTTTTCAATTTTTATGCATAAATCTGAGATAATTTGGTATTGCAATATACAATATGAATGGTTTTGCAGTTTTGAACGTATTTAAGAAAAGTGGGGGTTGAAAAAGTGTTTTTTTGAGTACGCTGATCAAATTTTGTTTTTCTTGTCAAGACCCCTACTGTTCCTGGAAATAATTTCTGGCTACGCCACCGCATCATATAAATAAAACAACAATAAAAAGATAATATTTATGTTCTTTTATCGAAGATTTCAATTTTTTTCTCAGTGATTCGATTATCCGGAATGAAAAAAAAAATTGATACTCCGGATAATCGAGTCCGACCTGTACGTTTAGTCGATTCAACAAAAATTGTCAATGCATTAATTGCCTAAATTGGTTTTCCGTTAGCTTTCTTTATCAGCAACAAAAACAACCTGTTCATCTAAAGTATATAAACAGAAGCATAAATAGTATCTTTTTTTGTGTTAAATTGTACATCCTCTAAAAAATGGTCAATTGATAACCCATTATTCCATTAGCAAAAATTATGTAAGAAACCCGTTGTGCAATTTTCGGCACGGCACAACATGTTATAGAGTTATTTCACCTCACCGCCGGTCAGCGCGTGCCCACCCGCAAAGTGGCCAACGAACTATGATTACAGTGTACGAATGCCGATGTAAGTAAATAGCTTAATTCAATAATAATCCTCACCTGCCCGACTGTCAGAAGCCACAGTTCAATGATTCATTCAGTCGCACTGAACAGCGAGCGATTGAGATGTGAACTATGAGCGTTGAGCGAATTATCGCCAAGACGAAGCGCAATAATGGAGCATCCAAAGTGCGAAAATCGAAAAAATGCTAACATTATTGTGCTTGAATTGGTTCGGACTTACGTAACACATATATAGCGCACAATTGGCCTCTGGAAATTTATTTCATACCGGCAGCCAAACTGTGTCAAATTCTTTTAACAGTTATCTAATTCATTTAATTCGGAGATCGTTAAGAACCGGAATAATTTCATAACCGTTTTAGACTTTTTCATTTTCTTCTAAACTTATTGAAGTGATCAAAACTCGCATACTCGGTCCTTCACCGATTAACTAAGGCGCATATTTGCTAAAATTGCAAGTTTGCAGTCAATCGCCCTATAAAGTGTTCAAGGTGCTCTCCAGACCGATATTGTCAGAAAGAAAAATCCATAAAATCTGCGGCACTCACCAATCGATTTCAATAACTATACTGCATGCCTGGGCAAGTTAAAAAAAAATGTTTTTTCAACATTTCCGAAGAAAAACAACTATAATTATGGCTTTTCATCTACTTTCATTATCAGAAGAAATGCGTCATCAAAGCTTGATAGTAAATTAGGGCAAAATTTGAAGGAGGAATACTCAAATTTAAGTTCTCTTTAATAAAAAAGATTTGATTATTATACATCTATAATATGGACACAGATTTAATGGAGATTTTTTTTATAGAAACGGTCTGGGGAGCACCGTAGCGTTGCCACAACCAACTAATCTGTCTGCGATTTTAACGCCTCGGCCATGCCTTCAAACTTCCGCCCATGGTCCAATCTATCTGTAATTGGCAGTCAAACGTATAAGCATTGAGCAGAGCAAGAGACAGAAAGAATTCGCACGGAACGTGTGATTAAAATCATTTTTACCTCTGCCTCATATGCCGTCTATGATATACTTCAAAATCTGATGTTATATTCCCCCTTCGGCCCGTTTATAGTTTTATACTTTTTCGCTTCCTGTCAGAAATTTGACGGTGTCATTCTAATAGATTACTATTATTAAAGTTCATTTTGAGAAAGGATCCATAAACAAACACACCAAATACTCGACGAGTGTGGTCATCAGAGCAGGGCGTCGACTTGAGTGGGAAGCTACCGTAGAACCGCTACAATTTGGAATCATTTAAGAAGTCTGAAGGATCACGATATCATCGAGATGGTTTAATGGCATAATCGAGCTTTCGCAGATCAATGGCATCGCGCTCCTCGGTTCGCTAGGCCCAGTAGAGTTGCTGAACTTTCAATCTCGGTGGATATAGCTTTATGTTTGTGCCCTTGTGCATAGTGTTGTATATGCGAGAAGGAATGCTTTTTTTTGTTACTGTTCGTTATTGCATCCGTGGAAAGTGGTTCGGTGTTCTATAATGATATGCTCTTCATAGGGAATTGTAGCACATTCCGGACGTGACGCGACTGAATGGCGCGGATAAGAGGCAACCGCCAATACATCAATGAATGGACCAATTAAGATGTAGCGCTATTAGAAAGAATGTAGTGAAGACAATCAGCTACTGGCACTGACGTTTCCAACCATGATCGTTGTATTGCGCAATTGCAAAGACGTGTGCCATAAAATTAACGGTTTTTTGCGTTTCCAGAAGCAGTATTATACATATTCATCATCGATGCCAGAAACTGTGATAAAGAAAGTTTTTAGTGGATGAGTATCTCTCTAAAATAAAAATACATTGAACCAGGATTTTTTCTGGACCAACACACTTGTGTGTTGTTTTAAAACAATCAGAAAATTAGAATTTGAGCTGATACCTGTTTAATTTTATCAAATTGCAGAACACACAGATCCATATGGATTAGATTTGGATTGGATTTTGGATTCGATTTGGATTGGATTTGGATTGGATTTGGATTGCATTTGGATTGGATTTGGATTGGATTTGGATTGGATTTGGATTGGATTTGGATTGGATTTGGATTGGATTTGGATTGGATTTGGATTGGATTTGGATTGGATTTGGATTGGATTTGGATTGGATTTGGATTGGATTTGGATTGGATTGGATTGGATTTGGATTGGATTTGGATTGGATTTGGATTGGATTTGGATTGGATTTGGATTGGATTTGGATTGGATTTGGATTGGATTTGATTGGATTTGGATTGGATTTGGATTGGATTTGGATTGGATTTGGATGGATTTGGATTGGATTTGGGATTTGGATTGGATTGGATTGGATTTTGGATTTGGATTGATTTGGATTGGATTTGGATTGGATTTGGATTGGATTTGGATTGGATTTGGATTGGATTTGGATTGGATTTGGATTGGATTTGGATTGGATTTGGATTGGATTTGGATTGGATTTGGATTGGATTTGGATTGGATTTGGATTGGATTTGGATTGGATTTGGATTGGATTTGGATTGGATTTGGATTGGATTTGGATTGGATTTGGATTGGATTTGGATTGGATTTGGATTGGATTTGGATTGGATTTGGATTGGATTTGGATTGGATTTGGATTGGATTTGGATTGGATTTGGATTGGATTTGGATTGGATTTGGATTGGATTTGGATTGGATTTGGATTGGATTTGGATTGGATTTGGATTGGATTTGGATTGGATTTGGATTGGATTTGGATTGGATTTGGATTGGATTTGGATTGGATTTGGATTGGATTTGGATTGGATTTGGATTGGATTTGGATGGATTTGGATTGGATTTGGATTGGATTTGGATTGGATTTGGATTGGATTTGGATTGGATTTGGATTGGATTTGGATTGGATTTGGATTGGATTTGGATTGGATTTGGATTGGATTTGGATTGGATTTGGATTGGATTTGGATTGGATTTGGATTGGATTTGGATTGGATTTGGATTGGATTTGGATTGGATTTGGATTGGATTTGGATTGGATTTGGATTGGATTTGGATTGGATTTGGATTGGTACCTTATTTAATTCGGAATTTGACCGCTAGGAAGTTTTACTATTGTTTTGCAGATATTTTAGAAGCCTGACCATTTAAAAAGATGGCGTCTTCGGCAAAGTTGTTCAAAAGCTCAGCGACTATCAATATTTTACAATATCTCGAACTAAAGGATTAAATAAAGATAGAATTTGAGCTTCTGAACAACTCTGCCGAAGACGCCATCTTTCTTAGTGGCGCGGATCCTGAGATCTGCGAAACATAAGTTCCATGCTCACTAGCGCTGCCAAGTGGCAAAATCTCGAATTGCTTGGCTAAAATAATTATAGCATTTGAGCTACTGAACAATTTTGCGAAAACGTCATCTTTCTAAGTGGTCAGACTGTTGGGATATTCGCAGAACCAAGGGTGTTGTACAAAGTACAACGCGCGACTACTCGCGTTACAAAAATTTGCACGACGACCGAAAGGTTAAAATGAACTTAAAACTATTCTTGAGAAATCCCATTCCAAAGAATGGCAGATTGTGTTCTCTTTTTATTAATGATTACTTGAACTGGAAAAAAATCCAAGTAAAACGTATATTCCATTTTTGTTCTCTTCGGGTGACTACTAGTCACTTGAGAGACCTTTCAAGAGGACCTTGAACAAACGTTCAATTTTGTCATTATAAGTGAAAAATGTGTGCTTCTTCTCTTCAAGATGTTTGAGAAGAGTTTCACGTTTTTCAGGAGTTTTCAGCATACCGCGACAGTCTATTTTCTTTGCAATTTGGAAGAAAATCTTGATTCCCCTAATGGAGTTCAAAATCTCCGCCTAAAACCCCCAAATTCAGAACAACTGACCATGATAGGCAGCACTCTTTGCTTCCTCACTTGAATCAAAGAGCCTGGGCTAGAGGCTGCTTCGATCTGGTGTTCGGAAAATTTGTCTAAAACATCGAACTGATTGCTCATTTCGAAGCAATTATCAACATTAACCATTTCACCCTTGGAAGAAAGCGTGCATTCCACAGAAACGTCATTTCTTTCATTCTTGCCAGGTTTAGTGACTGTTTCAAACCGCGTTTTTTGGAAAGGAAGTTGTGAATTCAGAGATTGACCCTTTCTTTCGTTCGTGGCTGCAACCATGTTTAGTGATTTTTTTTTTGGGTTTTTGCTCTCACGCCGAGCAGGTAGGAGAGAGCTCTGTTGCCTGCGAAGAGGGTCAGTTTGTCTCAGTCACCATCTGATACTGACGGAGGATGGATGTGCTCCCCAAAGCACGGTCCTCCGTGAGGCGTCTTCTGGTGGCTGGTCGGGGTTTTTGTGGAGGGGCTGGGAATCGAACCCATGACCTTCCGCTTATGAAGCGAAAGCGTAACCTCAAGGCTACAGACCCCCCTGATGTTTAGTGAATAAACGAAAGAAGAAAAGGCCTTCCAAGATGTTTTTTTTTCCTAGATTGATTGGACACGAAGGATCACCACCGTTAGCTTTCACTTACGGGTCCAACGAAAAACCGAAAGCACGGGTACGATGCGCACTCAGACATCTTCTTTTTTTACTAAAATCCCATTACACTCGGAATCTTCCGCAAAGCCACCAGTGAAACGCAAATGACTGCTTGGATATCGTCTTCAATAATATGAAGTTCGTTTAGCAAATTGACATGTACTCCCGGGCAAAAATTAAGTCACTTAAAAAATACAAACATACGTAAAAGATAAAAAACATGTTTTGTCTGCGCATTTGAGCTGCTTGTTTATGACAATTGCCCATTGCACGGTGACGTCATCAGAAAATCGCTCTCTTTCCTCCTCCGGGAAATCTGAAAACAACGGTGCCATTCCCTGTCAAAGTTGACGAGCTGAGCTGAATTTTGCCGTGAAACGCCTAATATCGACAACATGGAATATCGAAAGAAAAATATCGGTATTCCGATACAACGGATAATATGAAGAAACGATATACAGGTCGGACTCGATTATCCGGGATTCGATTATCCGGAATTTTAGACTCGATTATCCGGAATTTGTGTTTTGATTGTTTTTCAATTTTTATGCATAAATCTGAGATAATTTGGTATTGCAATATACAATATGAATGGTTTTGCAGTTTTGAACGTATTTAAGAAAAGTGGGGGTTGAAAAAGTGTTTTTTTGAGTACGCTGATCAAATTTTGTTTTTCTTGTCAAGACCCCTACTGTTCCTGGAAATAATTTCTGGCTACGCCACCGCATCATATAAATAAAACAACAAAAAAAAAGATAATATTTATGTTCTTTTTATCGAAGATTTCCATTTTTTTCTTAGTGATTCGATTATCCGGAATGAAAAAAAAAATTGATACTCCGGATAATCGAGTCCGACCTGTACGTTTAGTCGATTCAACAAAAATTGTCAATGCATTAATTGCCTAAATTGGTTTTCCGTTAGCTTTCTTTATCAGCAACAAAAACAACCTGTTCATCTAAAGTATATAAACAGAAGCATAAATGGTATCTTTTTTTGTGTTAAATTGTACATCCTCTAAAAAATGGTCAATTGATAACCCATTATTCCATTAGCAAAAATTATGTAAGAAACCCGTTGTGAAATTTTCGGCACGGCACAACATGTTATAGAGTTATTTCACCTCACCGCCGGTCAGCGCGTGCCCACCCGCATATGGATTGGATTTGGATTGGATTTGGATTGGATTTGGATTGGATTTGGATTGGATTTGGATTGGATTTGGATTGGATTTGGATTGGATTTGGATTGGATTTTGGATTTGGATTGGATTTGGATTGGATTTGGATTGGATTTGATTGGATTTGGATGGATTTGAGGATTTGGAATTGGATTTGGATTGGGATTTGGATTGGATTTGGATTAGATTTGGATTGGATTTGGATTGGATTTGTGGATTGGATTTGGATTGGATTTGGGATTGGGATTTGGATTGGATTTGGATTTGGATTTGGATTGGATTTGGATGGATTTGGAATTGGATTTGGATTGGATTGGATTGGATTGGATTGGATTGGATTGGATTGGATTGGATTTGGATTGGATTTGGATTGGATTGGATGGATTGGATTGGATTTGGATTGGATTGGATTGGATTTGGATTGGATTGGGATTGGATTGGATTCGGATTTGGATTGGATTTGGATTGATTGGATTGGATTTGGATTGGATTTGGATTGGGATTTGGATTGGATTTGGATGGATTGGATTTGGATTGGATTTGGATTGGATTTGGATTGGATTTGGATTGGATTTGGATTGGATTTGGATTGGATTTGGATTGGATTTGGATTGGATTTGGATTGGATTTGGATTGGATTTTGGATTGGATTTGGATTTGGATTTGGATTGGATTTGGATTTGGATTTGGATTGGATTTGGATTGGATTGGATTGGATTTGGATTGGAATTTGGATTGGATTTGGATTGGATTTGGATGGATTTGGATTGGATTGATTGGATTTGGATTGGGATTGGATTGATTTGGATTGGATTTGGATTGGATTTGGATTGGATTTGGATTGGATTTGGATTGGATTTGGATTGGATTTGGATTGGATTTGATTGGATTGGATGGATTGGATTGGATTTGGATTGGATTTGGATTGGATTTGGATTGGATTGGATTGGATTTGATTGGATTGGATGGATTTGGATTGGATTTGGATTGGATTTGGATTGGATTTGGATTGGATTTGGATTGGATTTGGATTGGATTTGGATTGGATTTGGATTGGATTTTGGATTGGATTTGGATTGGATTTGGATTGGATTTGGATTGGATTTGGATTGGATTTGGATTGGATTTGGATTGGATTTGGATTGGATTTGGATTGGATTTGGATTGGATTTGGATTGGATTTGGATTGGATTTGGATTGGATTTGGATTGGATTTGGATTGGATTTGGATTGGATTTGGATTGGATTTGGATTGGATTTGGATTGGATTTGGATTGGATTTGGATTGGATTTGGATTGGATTTGGATTGGATTTGGATTGGATTTGGATTGGATTTGGATTGGATTTGGATTGGATTTGGATTGGATTTGGATTGGATTTGGATTGGATTTGGATTGGATTTGGATTGGATTTGGATTGGATTTGGATTGGATTTGGATTGGATTTGGATTGGATTTGGATTGGATTTGGATTGGATTTGGATTGGATTTGGATTTGGATTGGATTTGGATTGGATTTGGATTGGATTTGGATTGGATTTGGATGGATTTGGATTGGATTTGGATTGGATTTGGATTGGATTTGGATTGGATTGGATTGGATTTGGATTGGATTTGGATTGGATTTGGATTGGATTTGGATTGGATTTGGATTGGATTTGGATTGGATTTGGATTGGATTTGGATTGGATTTGGATTGGATTTGGATTGGATTTGGATTGGATTTGGATTGGATTTGGATTGGATTTGGATTGGATTTGGATTGGATTTGGATTGGATTTGGATTGGATTTGGATTGGATTTGGATGGATTTGGATTGGATTTGGATTGGATTTGGATTGGATTTGGATTGGATTTGGATTGGATTTGGATTGGATTTGGATTGGATTTGGATTGGATTTGGATTGGATTTGGATTGGATTTGGATTGGATTTGGATTGGATTTGGATTGGATTTGGATTGGATTTGGATTGGATTTGGATTGGATTTGATTGGATTTGGATTGGATTTGGATTGGATTTGGATTGGATTTGGATTGGATTTGGATTGGATTGATTGGATTGGATTTTGGGATTGGATTTGGATTGGATTTGGATTGGATTTGGATTGGATTTGGATTGGATTTGGATTGGATTTGGATTGGATTTGGATTTGATTGGATTTGGATTGGATTTGGATTGGATTTGGATTGGATTTGGATTGGATTTGGATTGGATTTGGATTGGATTTGGATTGGATTTGGATTGGATTTGGATTGGATTTGGATTGGATTTGGATTGGATTTGGATTGGATTTGGATTGGATTTGGATTGGATTTGGATTGGATTTGGATTGGATTTGGATTGGATTTGGATTGGATTTGGATTGGATTGGATTGGATTTGGATTGGATTTGGATTGGATTTGGATTGGATTTGGATTGGATTTGGATTGGATTTGGATTGATTTGGATTGGATTTGGATTGGATTTGGATTGGATTTGGATTTGGATTGGATTGGATTTGGATTGGATTTGGATTGGATTTGGATTGGATTTGGATTGGATTTGGATTGGATTTGGATTGGATTTGGATTTGGATTGGATTTGGATTGGATTTGGATTGGATTTGGATTGGATTGGATTGGATTGATTGGATTGGATTGGATTTGGATTGGATTTGGATTGGAATTTGGATTGGATTTGGATTTGGATTTGGGATTGGGATTTTGGATTGGATTTGGATTGGATTTGGATTGGATTTGGATTGGATTTGGATTGGATTTGGATTTGGATTTGGATTGGATTGGATTGGATTTGGATTGGATTTGGATTGGATTTGGATTGGATTTGGATTGGATTTGGATTGGATTTGGATTGGATTGGATTGGATTTGGATTGGATTTGGATTGATTTGGATTGATGGATTGGATTTGGATTGGATTTGGATTGGATTTGGATTGGATTTGGATTGGATTGGATGGATTTGGATTGGATTTGGGATTGGGATTTGGATTGGATTTGGATTGGATTTGGATTGGATTGGATTGGATTTGGATTGGATTGGATTGGATTTGGATTGGATTTGGATTGGATTTGGATTGGATTGGATTGGATTTGGATTGGATTTGGATTGGATTTGAATTGGATTTGGATTTGATTCGAATTGGATTTGGCAGAATCCGTCATCGATTTGAGAATTTTCAAAAGCAATTTTTTCTTTCAAAATTATGAAAGTTTACATGAAAAATTGTGCACTGTATTCTATTCACAAACCGATACACTGTGAACACATTTTCGTCGAATAAATTTCAGTTTTGAACAGGAAAGCTGCTTGAAATTCTGATGATGACGATGATTACGACGGCGGATCGTTGAACGTTAAATCACAGACAAACAGACGTAACACTGACGAAATTTCCATCGGCCACTCATTTAACAATCATTTCAAATTCGCTATGTTACAAATCTCACACCCAGAGGCGCGCGCATCGTTTTTCTTCGCCTTTGACGTTTCACACTACCGCCATCTGCCGGTCTTGTTGCACGAAACAACCTTTCGTGTAACATGCTCACCAGATGACGATGGTGTAAACTGGGCGATGGAATTTGAAGAAATTTATTCTAACTGTTACGTCTGTTTGTCTGTGGTTAAATTGTAACCTTTGTAAGTCGTTATAGATGTAACCCTTTGCTCTAATCTCTTGAAAACGAAATACTTATCACTGAATTCTATCCTTGAATACAAAAAAAAATACAAAAGCTAGCATTGAAAACGAAACTTTTGATTAAGTATGATCGGATCTGGATGTTCATAGTATTCCCATAATTTTACGTTAAAACTGTCAACGTGTCGCAAAAGTGAAGCGTATGGTTAATAAATCATCAGCTTAAGGTTGACCCGCTTCTTTTTTGTTCCTCCGCACGTCTAATCGCGGTGAATCCATCTCGCGACGTCGCGTGGCGACAAAGCGACACTGCCGTTCGGAGTCTGTGGTTGGGGTCCCAGATGGCGGTAGCGGTAAATGTGCAGCTATTCATCAAAACAAAGCTGAGGATCGTAGGTTCAAATCCCACCATCGAGGATCTTTTCCTAATGGAAATTTTCTAGATTCCTAGGGCAAAGAGTATCATCGTACCTGCCAAACGAAAAACGAATGCAAAAATGGTCAATTAGCAAAGAAAAATATCAGTTAATAACTGTAGTTCTCATGAGATCACTGAGGAGCAGGCTCTGTCCCAGTTTGGACGTAACGCCAGAAAGAAAAAGAAGTGTCAGAGTCTGTGGTCAGTTTTCAACTGCAGCACAAATCCATCTGCGCAATGCGTTGTGTCGTTGCAAAGGAAAGCCAATGACAATGGTATACAACGCTTCCCCAGGGGGGTAGACTTCCTATTTCGCGTTCGGCAAAGGGCAGCCGATATAACAAGCACAGAAAGCGATGAAACACGTATATCACGATCAGCTGCGGTTTAATTTAGGAAGTTGTCACAAAAGAAAGAATTGCAGGATGATCAAACTAGGGCATACGGGATCAACAAGGGGTTTTTGCAACTACTCGTGTGTGGTCCAATCTGCTGCCTTCATGATACTGTTGACCGTTAATGATTTATTAGTTCAATTATGAAAGTATTGCACACATGACGTGGGTATTTATGGGTTTAATCATAGCACAGATTAAAATTTGAAAATAAAAACTTTTGAACCTCAGGATGGTGAAAGCGTTTTCAGACGACTGTTGCAAGTAAGGGAGAGTAGGATAATTTGGCCACCTTAAGGAAAAGTTTATGAAGGTGCTGAAAATATAATCGAATCTTCGGATTTTTGCATGATTTTCAACAATTTCAAGATTGATACACCAGATCTGAAAAGATCGAACTTTATTTATTCCTTTTTCCATGAATTTTAAACAAGTCTATTGGTCAATCTCCTTGTCAACTTTGGGATTGCATGTTATTTCTGATGAAATTTCAAAAAAATAATATGATTTTTAGGGGTGTTCATTCTTCCCTATTGGCAAAACTGATCCGACTATCCCTAGATTCAGAATCAATCATCCGTTTTTCAGTGACATGTTTCTTTTCTCAAATACAGTTTATTTTTAACTCCTTTATTAGTACCATTCCGAACATTACATTCATTATCTTTTATGTTAAGGTGTTTCACAGAGAATTTACTCAACATTAGAATAACATTGATACATTGGTAACATTGATCGGCGGAGTAACGTTGATCGGAATGACCCATCTATAAAAAGTTCGAATGAACATTTTTCGAATGAACATTTTTAATGCACGAATGGTACTTTTCATGAGTTAAGTTTTGCGGATATTAAGATTTATTAATACATAAATTTTTAATCCTTTCTTTGATTATGGATGACACTACTGAAGGTTCATGTCTCACATGAGTTCTACAAAAGATACGAGAAAAGAAAAAGCGAATGTTACTAAAAATAGCATTGCCGGAAACTATTCCGTTGATACAGGTGGATGTTTGTGATGGCTGTGACCATGGTCATCATATAAAGAACAAACGGACAATACTGTATCGTGCCAGCACCGAGGAGGCAGCCCCTCTAGCTCGATGTAACGCTGGTTTGGTGGCCTATCGAAGACACTTCACCAGCCAAGAAAGGCTAAAGTAGAGTACCTTGCGGATAATCGTAGATAAATTCTGGGAGAATAACTTGCATACTAACCACTTGTTTATTAATTTCAACGCGGTGTACGACTCAGTGAAAACAATAGAGCTGTGGCAGATAATGTCTGAATATAGTTTTCCGACGAAACTAATTTGGCTGATACGTGTCACACTGGATAGTTCGAAATCAAGTGTTCGGTTCGCAGACGAGTTGTCAAACTCGTTCGTGACGTTTGATGGATTGAAGCATCCTTGCCTTTCCCAAGCGTAACTCATCCATACAGCCGTATGGAATATCACCTTTGAAACTTCTTCCGGAAGGTGGCCGAGCTTCTGGTCCATTTGAGCATGAGCTCAAGCATGGTCTACCTAGGATGTGGCGGGAGTTCAGCGGTGGGCTCTGTTGAATCTCTACAAAAAACCACATTTCTGCAAGTAGCCCTGAACAAGCCACCTGGTACCGCTTTCAAAGTGCCTTATCCCTCTAGCGCGCCAACCAGCTCTTCGGGATGGATGCCAGTAAAATATGGACATGATTGGGGAATACGTATAGACACCGATAATGCAGAGCTGACAGCCGTGCTATTCCACTTCCCTAGTAAGCAGGGCTGTGCATTTTCGAAAGCATTATGTGAAACACGAAGTCTCGGCTGTGTCGTCTCTATGGTGACGAACAACTGAGTCGCTTCATTCTTCGTTCCGCGCTCATTCATGGAAATCCATCAAAATCTTTAACATTGAACTTTAATTATTTGTTGCAATAGTAATATATGCAATTTTTTAGGTAACGAAATAAGTCAGAGAAACTACACGGGCCATCACGTCGTTCATTTGAATTAATCGGCTCCTAAAAACAGAGACTACCGATTGAAAGGCCAGCTCGCTGCGGTGAGGCTCCGATTCATGACGCGCGATGCATAAGCAGCGCGAAAGAAATAAGAGACTACGCTTGCTGTGGTAAAAGGAAAGGTTTGTCGGTTTGAAACGAAGCTGTAGAGTTTCAAATGAAATGCAAGCTTGAGTCAGCCAGCTAGGGACTGAAAGAGCTTTCAATGAAATTAAATTGAACGGCCCTGCTAGTAAGGACGGATGACACCTTCCCGAAGCGGTGAGTGGGCTAATAGTGTGACTGCCCCCGTCCCGTTAAAACTTTGACAAGCCTCCGAGTACATTTCAAAACCACCACCATAGCCAGTTGAAGTAGGCACAGTTGAACGTTTCCTGTCTTGCGCCGATCTGGCTCTAAACACGGTACCCCATGGAGGACCGTGTCAACCCTAGCATGGGTCTCATTGCTTGCAAAGATCACAAAGGCAACTACTTACGACGGAGGAAGATAGTGGTTTAGAGGGGAGACCCAACAAAATGGAGATCATCTCAGACAATACCGCAATGGAGGTTGGAGCAGAAGGTGAAAACGCATACACGTTCGCGAGAAGCGGAAAGCTTCAACGTTCGCCAGTAGCACAGCAGAAGACACCAGCAAGTAGCAGCAGGGCGTTAGAAGGGGAGAATTCTGCAGCACAAGATTAGGAATCTAGAGACGAGCATAAAACCCGCCATAAACGCAGACGAAAACGAACAGAGAGCGCTAAAAATGTGAGCCGAGGCAGATGAAAAGGAACGAACAGTTGCTGACGCGCAAACCCCTAAGGCTCGCCAAAAGAATTAACGCGCTCGAAAAAACAGAGAACGGAGCAGAAAACGATGAGAATGGCAAACCGTCAGGAGGGTATGTAAGGAGTATACCCATAGCTATCACCAGGCAATCAGCTATGGCTGATGGTATGGCCGACAGGACTGCACGGCAACGTCGAGAAAAATAACTATCGTGCAGCATTGGAAGACGAAGGCCTTCAATAAGGACCATTTCATCGAAGCACTTCGTGTAGACAGCGATAACTCGGATGTCGATGCGATGGAGCTGACAAGGACGATGGTCAGGGCGTGTGACATAACAATGCCGAGAAAACGGAAACCACCAAACAAGCGGCGTACCGTATACAAGTGGAACGAGGCCTCTGCGCTCTTCGCGCCGCTTGTCTCAAAGCCAGGAGTCGATATCGGAGAGCGAGCCACCAGGAAGTCCGAGAAGAGTAGATAATTGTGTTCCAGCAAGCCAGAACGGCTTTCAATCGTGAGATTAAGCTGAGCAAGTCTTACTGCTTTAAAGAGTTGTGCTGAGCAGCTGATGCTTATCATTGGAGGATGCCTATCGAATGATAATAGCGACGCCGGTCGAAACGTGTGTGGACAAAATGGGAGTCATCGTCGAGGGTCTATTACCAAAACATGACCTTACAATGCAATGTGGCCCTGTGGCCGGCCATGAAGAGTTAGGAAATGCTGAAGCTCGTCAGATCTCTAACGATGACCTTATAGTGGCGGCGGACGGAACCCCCAACGTGGCACTTAAACTAGTGGCCCTTGTGTATCCAGTTATGGTTAGGAAGGTTTTGCAAAATGTCTGGATGAAGGTCATTTGCCATAAATATGGAAAATTCGAAAATTGATGCTGTTGCCGAAGCCAGGAAAACCGTTCGTGGATCCAGGATTATATAGGCCTATACGTATGCTGGATACACTCGGTAAACTCTTGGAACGGGTTATTCTCAGCAGAGTGATGAAATGCACAAAGAGCGTGAAAAGGGTGATGAAACGCACAAAGAGCATTGAAGCAAAAGCGTAGAGGGGAACGTTACTGTGCCTTGCTCACGATAGATGTGAAGAACGCGTTTAACAGCACAAGCTGGCAGGCCATTGCCACAGCGCTGCACAGAATGCGGGTTCCTGACTACTTGTGCCAGATTTTGAAGAACTATTTCTAAAATCGAGTACTGAGGTATTGAACCGGCGCCGGCCCGAAGGGGTTAAGAATAATTGCTATAATTCCACAAGGTTTCATACTGGGTCCAACGCTGTGGAATGCGATGTACGACGGGGTTCTATCGCTGGAGCTAACCAAGAGGGTCGTTGTACTAACGGTAATAGGTGAGACGCAGGAGGAAACAGAAAAGCTGGAAACGGGGGCAATTGATCTGGTCGAATATTGAATGGAGGGAGTCAAGCTGAAGAAAGCCGGAGGTGCTACTAGTTAGCAACTGCAAAGCTGCGCCATAGCTGCGTTGATAGGATCCTATAAGCCGTGAACTTCTTCAGAACGTTGAACTGTTGAGTCCCAACTGTTCATCTAGCTACTGGCGGTACTATTCAGATACCCAATCGGTTAACAAACGTTGGATATTGAAGTGCATCGTTTTGTTTTTCTAAAACTCATGAAGATTGAAAATATTAGGACCTCAAAGGTCCTGACATCTGAAAATGTACATCAAGCAGCATTACCACTTGGGTGTCGTCTGATGTGATTTATGGATAGCCATAGCTCGTTCGAAGTAGGATCCCCAGCAACACACATGTTATAATTGTGTATTATCAACTGATATATGACCAAAACTAGTCATAAACAAGTTGATAATACGCAATTATAACATGTGTGTTACTGGGGGTTTCAGTGCTAGTAATGGACCCCTCAGTAGCCGATAATAATTCTTGACGCTTTTCTGCAATGATATCTTCGATGGATAAACGTTTTGTGCATCCTATCAACAAGATTCATGACTTTACTTCATAGTGAGCCTTTAAAACACACAAAATCATTCGATTTATCCCGTGAAATACTTATTTGGAAAACCTTTGTCCTTATGCCTATTATGAACCCCACCTGAGTTCGTAATAGGAATGTTATTATGGACCCTCCATTTGATTCCCATGTAATCCGACTTGCTGCTGACGTGCCTATTATGGACCCGCCTGGACAGGCGTTATGACTCTTGTTTTGTTTCTTTTACAAAACCGTTCACATATTTATGCACTTCAGACCAAATATTTTGCTAAAAACTACTACCCAAAAATGCAATCGAAGTTCCACCGGTTGATTTTTATAGGACTAAGGCTGCGTTGAGTATCAATTATAAGTTTTTCTGTAGGGGATCTATAATACACAAAGGGCATCAACTCCCTACTGCAGCAACGATGTTTACAAGCTGCTGACCATTATCGTTTGAAACGTTATGAAGACCATTTTAATGACTTTTCAAAAAAAGCTTTTGTTTAAAACCTGCGCCTTCGCGTTCCGATGACTATATTGATATATTGTTTTGGGCTCTCTACGTAGGCCTTATCTAATCTCTCATAGAACTCATCCTTCACGTCATCGAGATTAATGTTCGTCAACACACGGATGTTGATAGGACTGCAGTTGAGAAACTTTTACTTCATTCTCGACACAAAAATTTGGTCACTAATCATATTTCTTAAGCTTGAGCTTTATTGGCTGACCGTGGTTGCTTCTCAGTATCGTCAAATTAGCTGCCCTTACACAAGGAACTAACCGGATGGATGCTTGGGAGTAACAGACATCATCAGTGTATTAGTGCCGGTGATCAACAAATTCCTTGGCAACAATGGCACCTCTCACGTCAGAATGCTGACGAATGCATTGCGCAATGCGTGGAAGAGGGAGGAATTGATGTTGGATTTCAAACTGACTCACAGTAGATTGAATATACCCCTGCATCTACGCCAGTTCATGCGGGAAGGTATTGAAGTAAAATTATGAGACAAATAAAGAGTAGAAGATAGAAGCAAGTAAGAGAAACAACTACAAAGTACGTGGAAAGGGATGAGCCTGGTATTGAACCCATTACAAAAGATAATTTACACCGTCTTCAGCCAAAGGCTGCACAGACTGAACAATCACGAACATTAGGCAACGGACAACAGTGCGCATCGTACCTTCGTGCTGTGCGTACACGAATTCTCTCTGCTCTTGGAAGTTTTCTTAAAAACTACCTAAAGCAATAAAACAGTACTTTTCAGTGCTACACAAACAGTACTTTTCAGTGCTAAAATTAAAAACGGTACTTTTCAGTGCTACTTAAACAGTACTTTTTAGTACTATTTTTTCTACTATTGATCCCTTTACGATCCTTGTTTGGACCCGTGCCTTCGATTTTTCGTTGGACCCGTTGGCGAAAGCTAGCGGTGGTAATCCTTCTTGGACACCGTCTAGGGAAAAAACCTCTCGAAGGTCACGTCTTTCTCGTTTATTAACTAAACATGGTATCAACAACTAACAAAAGGAAGGGTGAATCTCTGAATTCACTACTTCCTTCCAAAAAAGTGGGTTTTAAAACTGTCACTACACGTGGCAAGAATGGAAGAAAGGACGCTTCCCCGGAATGCGAAGTTTCTTCCAAGGGTGAAATGAATAATTGTATCGAAATGAGCAATCAGTTCGATGCTCTAGACAAATTTTCCGAACACCAAATCGAAGCAGCCTCTAGCCCAGGCTCTTTGATTCAAGTGAGGAAGCAAAGAGTGCCGCCTATCGTGGTCAGTTGTTCCGAATTTGGGGGATTTAGGCAGGAGATCTTGAACTCCATTAGGGGAATCAAGGTTTCCTTCCAAATCGCAAAGAAAGGAGACTGTCGCGTTTTGCCGGAAACTCTTAAAGATCGCGAACTTCTTCTCAGATATCTTGAAGAGAAGAAGCACAATTTTTTTACTTATGACGACAAAACTGAACGTTTGTTCAAAGTCGTCTTGAAAGGTCTCTCAAGTGACTATAAGTCACCTGAAGAGATCAAAAATGGAATAAATGATTTACTTGGATTTTCCCCAGTCCAAGTAATCATTATGAAAAAGAGAACCCAATCTGGCATTGTTCGGAAAGGGCTTTCTCAAGAATATTATTTAGTTCACTTTAACAAAAAAGAACTAAATAATATTAAAGCTTTAGAAAAAGCTAAACTTATGTTCGATGTCCGTGTGACGTGGGAACATTTCCAGAAACCTGGAGGAAATTACCAGAACCCCACTCAGTGCCGTCGGTGCCAAAAGTGGGGTCATGGTACAAAAAATTGTCGCATGGATGCTAAATGCATGATTTGCGGAGGTTCTTCTCACGCTAAGGACGACTGTCCTGTGAAAAAAGATAGGGTCAGGCGGGGCAAGATGAGCACCCTAAGGATAAGCGCGATTTAAGCCTTCTTAAACGTTATTATTTTGGTAAAATTGGTAACCATCCTTATCTTTTACATTATTCCTTTGACCTCCAACCATTAAAAGTTTTAAAATGTGATAAATAGTTTTCCAAATAACACTTTAAAAAATAGCTTTTTTATCATCGGTCAAAAAAACTGCGGGGCAAGATGGGCACCCCCATAAAAAGATGCAATTTACTAAAGAAAACTATTATTTTTCAATGCTTGCAATATCCCAAGATATTATCTTTAATATCTGATAATATTTATCTTCAACTAGCTTAGTTTTTAAAACTTATTATCAGAAAATAAATAACTTTTCATAAATTGCTAAGATTTTACTTAAAAAACGATTAAATTTGTTGTTTGTTTGTTTATTTTTTAGAAAAATTGTTTTGTGCAAAGAAGATACCGTAAGTCAAGCTCACAGCTAAATGTGGTTCTATAATTTCACACTTTTACTTAATTTTGAGCATGGTGCTCATCTTGCCCCAAGGGTGTAAATTTATTAATATAATCAAAACAATTGAAATATTTTTTAAATTTGATTAAAAGTTTTGCTCCTGATTATCTACAGAAGATTATTCTATAACTATACGGCCAAAAACGTATGAATTAATTTGTTTACGCAACAAAAATATCACTTTTAAATGAACCAATCTTATATGAAAAGGTAAATTTTTGGACTTCTATGTATTTTGGACAATATTTACGTTGTGCTGTTGATTTTTTAGCTGAAATTTATGGCCATCATATCAGTTTAATGATATTCATCAGAACCCCAAATAATGTATTGAAAAAAAATCGGTAGGAACGACACAAACTAGGGGTGCCCATCTTGCCCCGGGTGCTCATCTTGCCCCACATTCCCCTACCAGAAAATTTCAATGCGCCAATTGCAAGGGCCCTCACAAAGCTAACTTTTGGGAATGCATTTCACGCAAAAGAGTCGTTGAGGCTCGTGCCAAGCAGATGAAGGATAATATCCGTTACGATAACGGTCGTTTCCGGAATTTGCCTGGTAGAGTATCGAACAATGCTCATTTTTCAGTTAACGATCGCTTGATTAGGAATCATACCCACCAGGAAGATCATAATCATGCTCATTCACAAACAAATTTTAATCCGTCGGGTAGCCGTTCGAATCTTTCAATTTCGAATGTATCTACCCACGGTAAATCCTTTGCCGATATCGTAGCAGGTAATTTGAACTCTTCCCCTGTTCGTTCCATGAGTACCCATTCTACTTGTTTCAAATCAAATGGAAAAAACCCTACCGCCACAGGTAACTCCTACCCCGCTTCTTCGTCTACCGAAAATTCCAATGGGAAATCATCAGATGATATGTCTGCCTCTGATTTTAATTTTCTAACTGAACAATTGAATCTAATGATTGATGCAATGTTCAAAGCCACCACTATGACTGAAGCAGTCCAAGTAGGTGTAAAATTTACAAATAAAATTGTTATTGGATTACGTTTTTCTAATGGATCCAAATAATAATTTAAATATTTTAAATTGGAATGCTCGTTCTCTGAATGGTAAAGAGGACGAGCTGTTTAATTTTCTTACAGCTAATAACGTGCATATAGCAGTTATTACCGAAACTTATTTAAAACCTGGATCCAAATTTAAAAAAGATCCTAACTTTTTTGTTTATCGTAATGATCGACTTGATGGGGCATGTGGGGGAGTTGCAATCATCATTCATAGGCGTATAAAACATCAACTGTTTTCGTCATTTGAAACTAAAGTTTTTGAAACTTTAGGTGTTTCTGTTGAAACACAGTTTGGTAAATATACTTTCATAGCTGCCTATTTGCCTTTTCAATGCTCTGGACAGCAAGTTAATTGGCTTCAAACTGACTTGCGAAAATTAACTCGCAATAAGTCAAAATTTTTTGTCATTGGTGACTTTAATGCCAAACATCGGTCATGGAATAATTCTCAAAGTAATTCCAACGGCAGAATTTTATTTGATGAGTGCTCTTCAGGATATTTCTCAATTCAATACCCTGATAGCCCTACATGTTTTTCCTCTTCTAGAAATCCATCTACGATTGACTTGGTCTTAACCGACTCTAGTCATCTTTGTAGCCAATTAGTTACTCATGCTGATTTTGATTCTGATCATGTCCCTGTTACATTTCAAATATCGCATGAAGCGATTCTCAATCCTATCAGCTCCACTTTCAATTATTTACGAGCCGACTGGAATATATATGAAACGTATGTTGACTCTAATCTTGATGTTAACATTTCTTTAGAAACTAAAATTGATATTGACAATGCTCTTGAAACTTTAACAAATTCCATTGTTGAAGCCAGAAACATTGCAATTCCAAAATGTGAAGTAAAATTTGAATCCGTGATTATAGACGATGATCTTAAACTCTTGATCCGTCTTAAAAACGTGAGGAGAAGGCAATTTCAACGCACTCGTGATCCTGCTATGAAAATTATATGGCAGGATTTGCAGAAAGAAATCAAGAAACGTTTTGCAGATTTAAGAAACAAAAATTTTGAAAATAAAATTTCTCAATTGGACCCCGGCTCTAAGCCCTTTTGGAAATTATCTAAAATCTTGAAAAAACCTCAGAAGCCTATACCGGCATTGAAAGAGGAAAACAAATTATTACTAACTAATTGCGAAAAAGCTCAAAAACTTGCTATGCAGTTTGAAAGTGCGCACAATTTTAATTTAGGACTTACTAGTCCAATTGAAAATGAAGTTACTCACGAGTTCGAAAATATTCTCAATCAAGAGAACGTTTTCGAAAATGCCTGGGAGACTGATTTGGAAGAAGTGAGAACTATTATTAAAAAATTCAAAAATATGAAAGCTCCTGGCGATGATGGAATTTTCTACATCCTCATCAAGAAACTTCCAGAAAGTAGCTTATCATTTTTAGTTGATATATTTAACAAATGTTTTCAATTTGCATATTTTCCTGACAAATGGAAAAATGCTAAGGTTGTTCCAATTTTAAAACCAGACAAAAATCCTGCAGAAGCTTCTAGCTATCGTCCAATCAGTTTGCTTTCCTCCATCAGTAAACTTTTTGAAAAGGTTATTTTGAACAGAATGATGGCCCACATCAACGAGAATTCAATTTTTGCCAATGAACAGTTCGGATTCCGCCATGGACATTCGACCACTCATCAACTTTTACGTGTAACAAATTTGATCCGTTCCAACAAATCTGAAGGCTACTCTACTGGTCTTGCTCTTCTAGACATAGAAAAAGCATTCGACAGTGTTTGGCATGAAGGTTTGATTGTAAAATTGAAAAATTTTAATTTTCCAACATACATTGTTAGAATAATTCAAATTTATCTGTCAAATCGTACACTTCAGGTTAATTATCAGAACTCCAGATCTGAAAGACTTCCTGTAAGAGCTGGTGTTCCCCAAGGCAGCATTTTGGGACCAATATTATACAATATTTTCACATCTGACTTACCTGAGTTACCTCAGGGATGTCAAAAATCTTTGTTTGCGGATGACACAGGCCTCTCCGCCAAAGGACGAAGCCTGCGTGTCATCTGTAGTCGATTGCAAAAAAGTTTGGATATTTTTTCTTCATACTTGCAAAAATGGAAGATTTCTCCTAATGCTTCCAAAACTCAACTAATAATATTCCCACATAAACCAAAAGCTCTTTATTTGAAACCTTCAAGTAGACATGTTGTCACGATGAGAGGGGTTCCAATAAATTGGTCAGATGAAGTTAAGTATCTAGGACTCATGCTAGATAAGAATTTAACTTTCAAAAATCACATTGAGGGCATTCAAGCCAAATGTAACAAATATGTAAAATGTCTCTATTCCCTTATTAATAGAAAATCAAAACTTTGTCTTAAGAACAAGCTTTTGATATTCAAACAAATTTTCAGGCCAGCCATGTTGTATGCTGTACCAATATGGACTAGCTGTTGTAATACCAGGAAGAAAGCTCTGCAGAGAATTCAAAATAAAATTTTGAAAATGATTCTGAGGCTTCCTCCCTGGTATAGTACCAATGAGTTACATAGGATATCCAATGTTGAAACATTGGAACAAATGTCAAATAAAATAATCAATAATTTCAGGCAAAAATCGTTACAATCTTCTATTGCCACGATTAATGCGTTATATGTTTAGGTTAAGTTAGGTTAAGTATATTAAAAACTTTTTTTTTTCTCTCTTATAAGCAGGTGAAATCAACTCACCTGTAAAAAAACTGAACTGCTACGGCAAATGAAATGTAATATGTTGTTAACAAAATGTTAATAAAATCTTAGATTTGTTTTACCAAATTAGGATGATAGTGTTGTCTAATAACACAGAACACCTAGATATAAGAAATAATGAATGTAATGTTTGGAATGATACTAATAAAGAAATTAAAAAAAAAAAAAAAAAAAGGCAACGGACAACACGAAACACCCAGTAGCCCAGTGATGAATTTTTCGTTTGACAAAAAGTTTCCACCGACTGGAGCGGGAATCGAACCCACGCTTCGTGGCACTCATAATACGCCTAATCGACTGACGCCGTTAACCGCACGGCCACGAAGCCCACAATGCTTATGAAACAGAAGCGTTAGTCATTTAGCCACCAACCCTGTCTTGATTTGGTCACTTACCAGATTTCGTAGCATAACTTGGAATCTACATTCTCCGGATATAATCCAGCGTATTTTTTTAGACGGAAGCCAAACACACGCTGACACTCTCCATGTCACGAGACAGAAGCCCAAGAGGCGCGGGTTTATTCAAAGATCCAACTTTCGAACGTTGACATTTGTTCATTGCCATGTCTGTTCCCGTAAAATCAATCCGTTTGTTCATAGTTATCCTAGCCATCCAGCTTTATTAGGTCTTGGACCTGTTACAGGCTACAGTAGCCGTAGTTTATAATAGTTTCAAGCTTTTTAGAATGTGCTACTATACCCGAGCAAAGCCCAATAACAACCGCATAACATAGTGATCACAAGATATATATCATGAATTAATTTTGTTACTTTGTGTTATCAATAGGAAGACTTTTGTTATCTACGAATATTGAGCTGTCAGATCGAGGATGCCTTCGCTGGGCGAAAAAAGTCAAATGTTTGTTATCATAATTCAATCTTCATAACTAAATAATAACATAATGAGTTATCAATGGGGGAAATTTGATGAATAACAAAACTTGTTATCAACCTGCTTCAAATGATATCTATAGTTAAAACTTTTGTTATCACGTGTGTTATGTTGCCTGCTCATTCAACCAAAATGAAAACAAACTATGTTATCAAATACCGTAATCCGGGGTAACATTGATCATTTTTCTGAATGTTTCTTTAATATTTCGTTTGAAAATGCAAATGTTGCAAATTTTATATTTTTAAAACAAGTACTGCCACCCATAGCTCGAGACAATATACTGTATTTTGTTAATTGAAAGATTTAAGCATGTTAAAAAAATGTTTTAGGCGATTTTTTGAATTATCTGATATGGGGTAACATTGATCACATATTTAAACAAAGTTCGGTAATACTGAAAATGTCGTTACTTACTTAAACCATGGCCCCTGAAGCCAAATATGAAGGCCAAACGCTTACAAGTCATTTACTTTTTGAGTTATTTTAAAATTAAAAACACCTCGAACCACGGAATACGCCTAAAGGTAGGCAATTTCCTAAGGGAATTCTACATTCTTAACAGTAATTCGGTAATGTTGCCTAATTGAGCATACTTATAAAAGTTTTGACAACGGAATCGTTTTCGGCGATGCCATTTTTAGTAAGAATCACATTTTCCTTGCTTATATCTTTTGCAGAACTTGTGTGAGACATGAATCTTCGGTAGTGTCATCCTTAACAATTAAAATCATTATTTCAAAAAGTTGATAAATTTACGTATAAGGTGAACTCAATTTTCTCAAAAACATTAACTTTCATTAGCTCATGAATATAAGAAAGAGAAGCACCATTCATAATTTGGAAATGTTTCATCAATAAATGATAATACGTATTTTTGATGAGATGAGTCTTGCCGATCAATGTTACCCCGCTGATCAATGATACCCCGGATTACGGTACTTGTTATCGGATAACTCAACTTGTTATCTTTTTTTTACCCAACTTTGCTCGGATAGTGAGTCGTCATACACTAGCGGTGTTTGATTACAAAGTCTATAATATTCAAATTTGATTGTAACAATATTGGCAACTTGACTGGAAATGTTACTTGGTGCGTATTCTTCTTCTTACGTTACGTTTTTGCGTTACATCATAACTGGAACAGAGCCTGCTTCTCAGATTAATGTTCTTTTGAGCACTTTCTCATTTGTTAACTAAGAGACTTATTTGCCAATTGACCATTTTTGCATTTGTTTGTCCAGCTTTTACCCATTTGACTATCTAGGGCCCTTATGCATTGACTATTTGTTATCAATGTAACATTTTACAATAAGTTCTAGGAATATTGAATTGTTTTGGATTTACCCAGGATTTCTCTATTCGCATGCAAATGCGAAAATGCCTGAAGTGCACACACAAAACATAACCATTTATCATCGAGTCGACCCACCAGTAAATGATGCAGTGGACTTTAAATTTTCTTGTTAGTTATCGCAGCACATCGTAAAGTAAACGAACTCCGGCTGCAACCAATAATGAACTCGTGCTCGTTGAAAAGTAAAAGTACCCATCCGGAGCTCTGAATTATGAAATGTATCAGATCAATCAAACGTGCATCACTAGTAAAAAAAGCTCTATACTTTCGATTTCTATGAAGTTTGTTTTTGGTAGGCTAGTTCATAAGTTATAGATGTATATTTAGACCTGGTAAGTTGATTAACGACCGTCGATGCAAAAACTTATTTATGGTGAGCAGAGCAAAGCATAACCGAATATCTCGTTTTACGTGTGAAAAAGGAAGACCTCTAGCCTTGTTTTTTATTAGATGTTCATTGCCTGAGCTCTGTAGAAGGTTGGAAGTGGAAATCGATTGTGCTTTTGGGCAGGATAATTTTAGTTAATTACACTGACACAAATGGTAATAATAAGGTTTCTACTGTTGTATATTATTAAGCTGACAATGATTGTCCAATATTGAATCATATAACTTTAATGAATAGAGTTTGAATTATTCTTTATGAATAATTTTAGATCTCTTTTGTAGCAATATTGATCCTTCTGCTGAAAAGTGTAAAATTTGCCTTTTTATAATACTCGTGACATTAGAAAAATATATGCTGTCACTCAACTGTTAAAATATTGTAACAGAAGTAAATAAGTGGTTTTCAAACATATATATATATATATATATATATATATATATATATATATATATATATATATATATATATATATATATATATATATATATATATATATATATATATATATATATATATATATATATATATATATATATATATATATATATATATATATATATATATATATATATATATATATATATATATATATATATATATATATATATACATCAGAACAATGAGAATTGTAATATTAATGTATATCATAATAAAGAAAACAAGTTCCATCAGAATTACATAGTTCATGAACATACAATTAAGATAAACCTTTGTTATGAGTGAAAATAGATCTAGGGGGTAGAGTTGTGAGATCTCCTCCAGTCATAACATTATTGAACGACCAGAACAACTAACTTTTTGAGTTTTAAAATTAATAAATATTAAATATTAAATTAATAAAATTTATGTTTCAAATACCCGCTGTACGAATCAAAACAAAAACAAGCAACTACAAATTACAAAGGAGTGTGATTTTCTTTACTTTCTTCTTATTTTACATTATTTTCCCTTTGCACCCACATCACGGAATGAGTAAAATGATACATACTGGATAAATATCCAATAACGGATAGCTATTTGAAAAGAGTTGATATTTATTGCGTTTAGTCTAAATATTACAAACAAACACAATTATTATATTTTTTTCACAAAGTAAAAAAATAATCTTTCATTGATAATATAGTTTAGGTGTCTTGAACCAATTATAATTTAATTTGAATGGAATGAACGGAAATTGACGGCCATAATGCAGAGTACTCACTATGCCTCGCCTACCCATAAACATCAATAAATTTAATCTAGAAATTTTTCTACAATAAATTAACTCGTTTTAATACATTTCAAAAAATTATTAAAATATTCACTCGTTCCCATATTTCCCATATTATAATCGTGTGTTGCTGTGCCATCCGCATTGCATACAGTTGCAAAAACACTTATTAAAATTTGTAATCCACCTCTCATAAGATATCAAACGTGACCCACCTCCTTCAGTTTTCACCATAAAGAAATTTAACAACATTGTACTCGGCGCGTGATCTGAAATTGGGATTTTTCATGGCAATTGATTGTGGAAACCTAATTGTCGGTAAATAGAAGTGCAAGCAAAGCACTCTTGTTCAATTGATATTCTTCCTTCATGTACGTACATGGTAGGCTCGGGAACTCAAATGTCGATCACTTTTCCACGGCGAAAGTGCAGAATGTAAGCGAAATTGTATCAAGGTCAATAGAAACTGAAACTCTGGGATTATCCATGTCAGTTTTGGTAGGAAAACAGTGGGTGCCTTGTTGTGTAGCGTATACATGTATGAAGATGATTTTTTCGGCTCTTTTTGTGCTCTCTTACACTTCTATTACCTGATCTAGCTTTAATTAAATTTGTATTGAGCATATCACCCTTTTCCTTTTTCTTTTGCGGCACTCTTCTTCCTAAGCTGGATGCACAAACAAAACAGACGGGAGGTCGAATTAAAACTATGTTAGTTTTGTTTTCTCGCACTTTCCTCTTGCATCTTTTCATATTTCGTCATTTTCTTGGTGGCCTTTTGGAAATCGAGCCGTGATACCGGGAAGGTACGTGAAATTTTTCCATTCCAAGCGGCCAGACCGCGTGAACTTTATCTGGCTGTTCATCACGCGCTCATTCCGAACAGGGTTTCCACGCGCACATGGGATTAAGGGTATGCGATATTTTCTACTTCCATCGTTACCTTTATTCTTCCGGCGAGGTAGTTGGAGATGATCTTCACCAGACAGGCGGGGCAGTTCTGCTGAAGTCAGGCCCGGATTTTGGGGGGGGGGGGGGGCAACGTGGCAAATGCCCCGGGCCCCCCGGTTTAGGGGGCCCCGAGGAACCAAAATTAAGAAAAAAAAATGTAAAATATCTTTCCATATTTTCTTTTTAGACATTTTAACATATAATTCAAACGTTCAAGACAACTTTTCAATATTTCAGTTAATTGTTTTTCTTCACCTAACATGTGAATCGCACAGAATATTACAAGAAAACATGAAAGTTCACCCAAAATCTTCAACATTCTTGTCTAATTAATTTAAAAAAAAATTGGAAATGAAAATGCGCTCAACGTTTTTGCAGGATCTTAAAAAATACGGCTAAACCTGTAAATCGCTGCTGAATTCAAAGAGTTTATTGGGTTCCTATCAGAACTTCAAAATTTAAACATATTTGCAATTCTATCAGAGACCTGAAGTGTATGGGAAATTCTTTTGTGACCCGGTGATCAGTATTTTTAAATACTTTTCCATTTTGTAAGCCAGAGTTGATGAAGTTTTCTTTGAAATCAGTATAGGCTTAGTATTACTTCAGTAAAGGTTTAGCTTTGAATATTGTATATTCACAATACTGGTAGGAAAACAGTACATAAAGGCCGATTTCCATACAAAATGTTCAAGTTTTGGGAACTTTATAACAGCTTCTGACGAACCGATTGACCTGAAATTTGAGAGTGCCTCGTGAAGCCCAAGCAGGACGGTTCGGTTTTGCGTCGTCCGATAGATTTTGCTCACGGTTTCGCGCGTGTTTTCGTCGCCGGAGATTTTTTTTTCCTGTTTTGGAGCGTCTTGCTGGGTAGTGCTTCGTGAAGCCCAAGCAGGACAGTTCGGTTTGCGTCGTCTGATAGATTTTGCTCCTGGTTTCGCGCGTGTTTTCGTCGCCGGAGATTTTTTCCCTGTTTTAGAGCGTCTTGCTGGGTAGTGCTTCGTGAAGCCCAAGCAGGACAGTTCGGGTTTGCGTCGTTCGATAGATTTTGCTCACAGTTTCGCGCGTGTTTTCGTCACCGGAGAATTTTTTTCCCTGTTTTGTAGCATCTTGCTGGGTAGGTATTTGGGAAGGCACAAGAAAGACGGCTTGTTTTCGGGACGCCAAGAAGTTTTGCTATCAGTGTCAGTTTTGTGTTCAGTCGAGAATGGATTACCAACTGGTGAGTTCGTTTCATGCTTATGATAACACATTTTTTCTTGAAAGCGTTACTTTTATGTAATATTAAAACAAACTTTGTATGGTTCGTCACAATAAATGTCGTAATAAAGCTTTTTTCTAATACAATTTCAATATACATATATTTTTCACTTTTTGAAATTATTAAAACTTATTTTTTGAATTGTTCGACATTGTGAATGTTGACGTATTTTTTAAAACTTCTACCATATCGAGACAAAATGCACAGTAATAGTCATATGTAATTTTCAAACAAACTATGTATGGTTCGTCACTACAAGTGTCGGCATTATTCCTGTTTCATATAATTTAAAATATATACATGTAATTTTCAGTTTTTGTCATTAATAAAAACGTCTTTTAAATTGTTCGACATTATAGATGTTAACGTATTTTTTAAAGCTTCTACCAAAAACTTCTCGATACAAAAATACAAAACTAGCTTTAAATATAAGTCGTATATTTCCCCCTTGTCCATGGATCACATCACCGACCAGAGGTGACTCCCAGATCTTTTCCGCCCTCACTAATAAACACCCTTCCCGTGGTGATTGTGGAGATCCAGAGGTATTCTCGGTCTCTAGAAGCAACAATCATTACACCCTAACATTCCTTCCCCATCCCAACTGACTGTAAGGACTTGGCCGGCGCCGTTATTGATCAATAATATTAGATCTGCTAAAATTGCACTTCGAGAGTAAGCGGAAACTCCCATCCCTTATTCATTTGGATCGTAGTGCAATTCTTACCCGTTCCGATCAATCACGGAGTAGCAACCATTGACATGTACAGTCAGTCTATGCTATGCTATGCTTCTGACGAACCGATTGACCTGAAATTTGAATTACATCTAATAAATAACTTGGAATTTGATTTATGGAAAATTAATAAAATTCTATTCAAGAAATTGGAAGGCATTTAATAAACACTACTTGAAAAAAAAAATATGCCAAAAATTACAAATTGCATTTTTTTAAATGTGAATATTTAGAAGTAGGCATGCCTTTGCAAATTTGTGTGCCAAACTTTGTAAAAGATTATACTTATCGTAAGTTGTTTGTTTACAAAATATAACATTTTTGTCAAAATGGGAGAATTTTAAGAACTATACACAGACAGGACTAGACGATATTTTGGCGTTTTAAATATACATTGAGGACAACATCAATTCTGATTTTTCCGATGCTATTAATATCCAAATTTGTCATCAAATAGATAAGTTGAACTATCATAGCAAATAATGCAAATATTTTGATATTCCGAAAGGCAGAGGTACGTTTTCTTGAAGCCATTAAAAATAAAATACTTAGTCCAGTCCGTCTGAACACCGGAATATAACACGAATTGTAATATTTTTCCCATTGGACGGAAAAATATACTAAAAATACTGTTGACAATTGAAAATGTTTTTTACACCACTTTGCATTTGAGCCCCTCATATCTTTGGACCGACCATCTCATTCAAAACTCAACACGTTGGTTTGTGGAACCCCAAAACGTGCTAAATGTTGTATAAAAGGGCCTCCTTTATGAGATCTGACCCGGGCCCCCCGAAGCCCAAATCCGGCACTGGCTGAAGTAACTTGTGTGTGAGTCCAGCGTGCCAGACATTATCATAGGCCTTTTCTAGCAACGCCATGGCTGTTGTTTTTGACAACTGCTTCGACCGCCTGATCTGGTTAGTGACCCTTTGCAGTCGGTGTACTGTTGAATGCCCACGCCCAAGGATGGAAAAAAATCGTCTCTAGCGACAAAAAACACAGTATTTGAACGATCTAAGAGGGCCGTCGTTCATGCAGTAGCATGATTTCAACAGCTCACTACGCGCTCGTAGAACGGATATATGAAGCATCCGATGCACTGTTTGTCGTGGGACAGAGTTTATCGGATGTTGTTACAAGTCGCGCTATTTTTTATTGCTTTAACAATGTCCGAACGATTTCAAAATCACGAACAGCATGTCCGGAGTTAAATCATTAAGTAAAAGTAGAAAAATCTTTAAAATAATAGAACATTGATTCGCGAACATTCAATCTGTAGCCGATATTGAAGGGACCATCGACTCATGGAAACATCGAGTCATGGAACAGCAATGCTATGGAGAGCCGTTTGAGGGGACCATCATAGTAACCATGAAATTTGATTTTTAATATGGTTCCATGAGTCGATATCGAGTAATGGAACATCGACTCATGGAGGTTTAACTGTATCCTATCTCGAGGCATCTGTTGAAGACGTTCGAGGTATCTGTTGAAGACGTTGTCCAGAACGTTGATCACCTTGGGGCCAAGGTTCCTGAGAGCTATATTGAACACTCCGTCGAATTCTTATTGTTTCTCATGAACTTGATACTATTCCTCATTTCCGCTGATGTAACCCTCTGGTAGTCTGGAAGCGCGTTTGGTTGATTGGCCAATCGGTTGATGCTGTCGGTTACCAACAGCTCCATTGGACTAACTATATCCCGACACAGATTATGCGAGGCTACAAAATGCTTTGAGATGGTATTTCTCTTTTCACTGGCTGTTAGGCAAATTTTGTTTGATTCTCTGAGAGGTGGTATTGGTTTGAGTTTTGTTTTCAACACTTTTGCAAGACGCCAGAAGGGCCTGGAGTAGTTTGGTAAATTTTTGAGATCTGATTTGAACTGTTTGTTTTAAAGCTTGCTAACTCTATCGACAATGATTCTGTTAAGTTTTTTTTTATAGAGAATTTTATGGGATGGATTGAGGGTTCTTCGATATTGTCTTCTAATACAATTTCTAAGGGATATTATTTGTTTCGTGGTGCTGTCAATGTTGGTAAACTTACTTACTATCGCAGTTGATGTAATAAATCGGGACTCCGCCTAACCAGTGGTATCAGTGAGTTCTCGGAGAGCATTGTTGATGTCGTCTGCTGTCACCAGTACCGGGTTCTCATTGGACCGATCCTCGATGAGCTGCTGCAACTGCGCCAGTTCGCACGATGGTAGTTTCTCCTCAGATACGGTTTTCCTGGATTGATGCCTCGTAAACCACCAGTAGTAGTTGGTCAGATGGCAGCTCTGTGATGGCGACCAGGTTGGAGCAGCTGTTAGAGATGTTCGTGATCACAATGTCCAATGTGGAACCAGCTCCGACTGGGGAGTGTGTTGGTGAATCTGGATGGAGAACGACAAAGTGCCCTGCCTGAAGGTCCTCAGCAAGCACCATACCTGTTCCTGTTGCCAGACAACCAGAATGTAAGTACATATATTGAAATCACTTTTTACGTTATGCGATGGTTATATGCGAAATGTTTAACGTATAAGATATCGCGAAAAGGCCTTATGCGTACAACAGTGGAGGCGATATACGTGCATATTTTATATGATATAAAATAACATGCGATTCGAGTGTGTAACAAATCTGTACACTTATGCGACTTAATTGATGATAACAAAATAGATTTGACAGCTGCTACGGATCGATTCGACTTACTTGTACAAAACATACGGGACGAAACGAAATGCTTTTATTAACTCATAAAACAACATTTTATGGTAAGTAAACTCATCAACCAAATCGGGTGTGATGCAATTTGTATATATAAACGACTTTGTTCGTAAACCGTTTGCGACTTCTGGTTGTCTGGGAACTAACCCATCTGTCGAGTAAGCTTCTGGAGATCGTTTTTCAAGAGAACATTCTTCCATTTGGAGGAACAATCCGAGAGCTTACCCTACAGTGGATTGTAGCCTGCAACGATTTCGGCAGTTCATTCGAATTATCACGTACCCTTACATGAGATGGATGGCGGCTAGTAAAAGTGTGACGAATCCCACCAAAGCCCCGATTAATTACTCGTTCGGGCCGGTCGCACTATATACTTTAAACCAAGTGCAAAACGACCCACGCTCTAGGGTCAACAACGCGCATTCAACAGCCGGTTAAATTGGAAATTGGCTTTTGTTTGGACTCGCGCAAGATTAACGAAAGGTTTTCACTCTTTTCTGAGATTGTGGGTAAATTATAGGCCTCCCTCGCACGCTGCCAGCTGATATTGAGGAAGAGAGATTTCAGATGCGTGGAGATAATCCACGAAAAGAATTGTTTCATTTCCTACTTATGATCACAGGGCTGACGAAACTTTTAAAAGTGTGAACGATTCGTATGATTCGAACGATAGCTGTTTGATACCGAGTCGTATTGATTCAAGTTTAAAACATTGTGCTGCCCACCAATGAGCATTTAGAAAGTTCAAATTAGAGACATGACAAAATTTTAAGAGAATACTTCACTATGCAACTTTTTGCAAATGTCTTCGATCTTCAATACGTTCGTTTGACAAGATGCGTTTAGAACATGATGATAGGTTGCCATCGTCTTTTTTATGTGCTTTTTTGTGCTAGCTGATATTTCCTAAAATTGGCACCATGTGGAGTTGATTGATTGACTCTTTATTAAGGGGAAATTCAGCCCGAGGCTGGTTTATCCCCGGGCCATGTGGAGTGTTTTATAACGTTTGTGAAGGATTGCTTCTAAATTTTTGTGAAGAAATGCTTCCTTGCTGAATATTGTGAATGATTTTGGCTTTTCTGACGATAAGATCTTTAATTCATTCACTAGAAGTTCACAATTTTATTGAAACAATGGGCAATATGGAGGAAACCATATTTTTGACACTTTTGCATATTTTTTTATCGTGCAATTTTATACCTCTCACAAAACAAAAAGTTATGTGAACGTAAGAGCATGAACTAACCAGTTTTTAGAAAAAGCTTTCATGGCTATGAATATCTAAAACCAAAGTACTAGACCAGTGGTCCTCAGCCTAACTGGCTATGCGGGCCAATTCGGTACTGTCAGAACATGGAGCGGGCCGCTAGACATGCAAGACTCTATTTTGGCGGATTTAAAAAAAAATATCAAAAAATGTCTCTACATTAATAACTCCAAATTCCTTGAGTCGTTTATGGTTCACCAGCTGCATTTTTTATTTTTCAAAATTAGAATTTTTCTAGGTTTGTAGTAAAAAAAATCAGTTAGCACGTTTCATGAGTTTTGAAAGGTATTTGTACCGATAATTTCAGCTTAGAAATCTTATATTTGGGATTTGAAAAATATGGTGCACAGCCACTTTCTGTCTTGAAATTTTAAGAAACTCGTGTAATTTGCTGAAATTAAGTATTTAAAAGAATCTTTTATAAACTTGGGGACATAAAAAACATTCACAGGAAGCGTCACTGCCATGGAAAATCCCTTTTCACAACAAATATTTAGAGCAATCTTGGAGCAAAGTATGTATTTTGTCTACAAGTTATTGCTGAGGTCAAGATACTTCAATAATTAAACATGTATTTATAGTTCAAGCCTATTTAAGAAGAAAGGCTACAGTAACAGAATTTCAAAGCTAATTCTTCTTCTTTCTGGTGTTACGTCCCCACTGGGACAAAGCCTGCTTCTCAGCTTAGTGTTCTTATGAGCACTTCCACAGTTATTAACTAAGAGCTTACTATGCCAATGACCATTTTTGCATGTGTATATCGTGTGGCAGGTACGAAGATACTCTATGCCCTGGGATGTCGAGAAAATTTCTAACCCGAAAAGATCCTCGACCGGTGGGATTCGAACCCACGACCCTCAGCTTGGTCATGCTGAATAGCTGCGCGTTTACCGCTACGGCTATCTGGGCCCTAATATAAAATCGAAGAAAAATTATATATTCTAAAAGACTATCAATCCATCCCTAGGGTGTATGATAAACATCATAACCCATTTCTAAGATTTGCTTAGCATGAAAAATGCACTCCCAAAGCTGTCAAAAGGTCAGAACACTTTGAAGCTAATTGACTGAAAAAGCTGTTTTTATGATGTATGGTTCAAGATTTAGGGTTGTCATACAAAATTTAGAGCTGTTCATGAAATAAAAAACAAACAAGATAACATTTCGTTTGCTCACCACAATGGAGTGGAGAATGTATTGTCAAGATCTCGCCAGTTAAAATTCATAAGTATTTGGTTGTAAGGACTTAAGAAATATAATCCTTTTTTAATTAAACCGTAACATGCGGGCCGCAACTCACTTAGGTATATCCAAAAAAAGTCGCGTGGGCTACATAAAACCATGGAAAGGACCACATGCAGCCCGCGGGTCGCAGTTTGGTGACCACTGTGCTAGACATTATCAAATAACCAATTTTCATGCTCTTTTTTATTTATATATCTATACAACATCATGTACAAAATTATCATACAGACTGTATTTATTAACTTGAATTGTAAATTCCATGTTTGAAATTAACTTTAAACAAATTGAAATCGAACAAATTGTTAAGAACACAATAATAACAAGCCAACACTCCAAGTTCTGCCATTGAACCACTACATGAATGTGCATTGCATAATTGTTAAATGGCGAAAACATTTATTTCATTTCAGTTCGCCTAGACGATAGCGTTTTCATGTTCAGTAATTTGCAGCAGCTCTTATAATGTGTAAGATTTACGGGGTCGTTTCACGGTAGTGGACTGAGTGCAAAACAAAAAAAATGCTTCACAGTACTTTTCCAATATTGTTTAGCTGATTAATGTGACTGGAAGCGTATTTCAAGAAGTTTCGCAACAATGAACAATACAATGTATTTAGTGTGTACACATCTTGGAACAATCGTAGAACAGAAATCTCGATAACGATATCTCGTTAAGTTGATCTCGCCTCAAGCTCTTCATATCCTGTTACAGTTGATCATTGCTATTTGTGGTCCGTACATCCTTGTTCTAAGCGAATTTGAATGAACAACAATTAAGTATGGTTCATCTGTTTCTTGTCATTGCATCCCAACTGGGTCAGGAATGTTTCTCAGGATATGAGCACTTTCCCATTTGTTAGATAAGAGCTTTCTTTTCTAATTGGTATTTTCTTTCGGTGTTGTTCGGATTCTTGAATCACTTCTATACAGGTTGACTTCAAGAAAAATAGGAATAAAAAATGCAGGTCAAAATCCAGTGAGTTCGAAGGAAATTTCTCTTGCGTCATGAGATTCGAAAAACAATGTTTGCTGAGAACGCTCAACACATTTCTCTTACTTGTTTTAGAGCACATTTACTACTTGTTTTAGAGCAAGGTGGCGGGTTGGATCAGATCTGGATGGATTTTGGGATTGCCCTTAACGCAAAAGAATTGTGGAGGCTCGGACCAGACAAATTAATGGGAACGTTTATCCTATGTTGGGTAGATTTTTCGGACTTCGATAGAGAACCAAACGATGATTTAGTATGCCGAATTCTTAAACCTGAGAGAAAAATTTATTATAAGATTATTTTTATGCTTAACGCATACTTACAATCTGGTCTTTCAAGTTTCAATCTCTCCCAACAAATCTAATTTTACGCGGCGCTCCAGAGCAATAGAGCTTGGTATGACTACAGAGAGATTTTATTGTGGTTTAATGCTATTAAGAAAAGGCAAGAAATAACTTACTAGACTATTTTCTTTGTCACTGGTAGTTTAAGGGTTAACAATTCTATAAAAACATTTCAGGTTAAGCTAGTCTAAATATAAGCGAATTCAAATATTATTTAAAAATATATCGAAATAGTTCAGCAAACTTACGAAATAGATATCAGTTTAACACACTTGTGCTCAAAGTAAGGTGTAGAATTTAAGCTATTCGAAATGAAATATTACAATCCGCAATTTTTTTTTTTCCATTTCTTTTTTATTGAAGCAGGGAAAAGCCCCTGGGAGTGCTCTTTTTATTTCTTAGTAGCTTCTCCAAGAGGCACAAAACCCACTTTTCTTTTCAACTTGTAACAATGATTCGTAATCCTACTAGCTAACCCAATGAACTTTAGTTCTTTGAAGGGTTGGCTAATGGTTCTGTATATTTGTTGGCATCTTTACTTCAAAAAATTTCTCATTAAATTTTATTTGATAAATTCTTTAGAATGAAAGCTATGATAAATTGAATATAGGGTACAGTTTGACAATAATAATTAAAAATATCGCTCTAAGCTAACATGTAGATGATGTTTGAGTCTATTTGTAAATGAACATAAATTTGATAAGTTTTTTATTTCTGTTGGTAAGTTATTGTACATAATAATTCCATCGTGTGTTAAGCTTCTTCTTCCATATTCGGTTCTGATTCTGTGTAACTGAAAGTTATTAGATCGCCTAGTGTAGTGAGTATGATTTCGTCTTGAAATTTGATGATTCGTGTGTATATTCTCTAACGTAGTGATTTTAAAGATGTAAATCAACTTCCTATAGTCATGTAGAGCTTGTACTGGTAAAACGTTTTTAACTATTTCCTTATAAAGCTGTAGCTTCGGAAAAGTGTAAGGTAACTTGAAAGTAGCTCTTAAGGATTTGTTTTGCACAAATTTTAGTTTTTAGAGAGCAGTTTTTGGCGCAGCACCCCAAATGCTAATTAAGTATTGAAGCTTGGAATGCAGATGTGCAAAGTAAATCTTTTGTAGAACTTTCGAAGGCACAAAGTATGATAGTTTGCGGATCAAACCGCATAATGGAGACAATTTTCTAACTAAATGGTCAATGTGAGAACGCCAAGATAGAGTTTCATCTAAAATCAAACCTAAGTATTTAATTTCTGTGACTTGCTCAATTGAAATATCCCCTAGAGTTAGTTCAAGATTTATGTTTTCACGGTTTCTTTTGGATTTGAATATAATCGTTTTAGTTTTAGCTACGTTCATAGACAACATATTCTGATTAAAGTAATCATTGAGTAACTCTACATCCGATTGCATGTTATCTTGAATAATTGCTACGTTATTTCCAACGTAAAAACAAGCTGCATCATCTGCAAACAATCTCAATTTTCCTTTGAGTGGAAGCCTTCCCAAGTCATTTATAAATAATAGGAACAGTAATGGACCTAAACTACTGCCCTGCGGTACTCCTATAGAAAAAGGTTTCAGCGTACTTCGAGTATTACTAATTTCAACAAATTGCGATCTTCCATTTAAATAGCTATTTATAACATTACCTGCCATTCCTCTTACACCTATACATTCAAGTTTAGTTTTTAAAATGTCATGATCAATCGTATCAAAGGCTTTTCGTAAATCGATAAATAATTCACCAACAATTTTTTTCGAATCAAAAGCACTAAGAATTTCATCAACTGATTCCATGCAGGCAGTTTCAGTGCTAGATCCTTCTCTAAACCCAAACTGATTTTTGTAGAGAATGTTATGGCGTTTCACAAAAGACATTATTCGTTTAGCTAATATTTTTTCAAAGATTTTACTGAAAATAGAAATAGGTCTATAATTGCCAATGTCTTCCGGGTCACCACCTTTGAAAATAGGAATAACTCTGCTTATTTTTAAACAATTGGGAAACTCGCCTTCTGCCATGCATGTGTTGAAAATTCTGGCCAAAATTTTTGAAAAGATTTCTCTGTTTTTCTGCACATCTTGAGTCGATATTTTATCGGGACCTGGACTTTTGTTGGGTGACAATTCATTAATAATATTGCTGACTTCTATCTCTGACACCGGATTCAAAAATAAAGTGTGTTCAACTGAGTTTATTGTTCTGTACTTATTATAATCTTTGTTGCTGTTTAATTGGCTAGCTAGACCTAATCCGATTGAAGTAAAATACTGGTTGAACTGGCATGCTATGCTTGAAGGATCAATAATGCTATGATCATTTACTTTGATAGAAAAATTGCGTTTTTGATTCTGGTGCTTCCCTAGTAATTTATTGATATTGTGCCACATTTTTTTGGTATTTCCGTCACTAAAAAGTGATCTGTAAAAATTTGTTTTAGCAATCTGTTTCGCGCTATTCAGTTTTTTATTAATGTGTTTTAAAAGTTCTAATGTTCGAGCGTCATTGGGGCTGCGTTTATGTTTCCTCAATAATTTGTTTTTCATTTGCATAAGTTTCCACACATCGAAGTCTATCCATGGACACGCTTTATCTTTTATTTTAACTTCGATTTCAAATAATTTAGTATGCTTTACTTTTAGCTCGTTATATCTGTCGATTATGGATGCAAGTGTATCATTTGGGTTTAAATCATTTGGGATGCTGCTTAAAAACTGCGAAAAATCTCTATGGAAAAAAGGCCTATTTAAAATATTCTTCTTTAAAATGATACGATGTGTTTTTGTTTTCAATTCTAGTTGAGTTGAGACAGGTATATGATCACTTATGTTGTTGTAGATTGTACTGTTAATAATAGCTATACAACTTTCCAAATTACAAACTACGTGATCAAGGATGTTGTCACTTGCAGGTCTGGAGGAAAATGTATTAGTTACACAAAATGAACTAGAAGCGAGTAGATTTTTATATTCTGTAACAATTGAATTATTTTTATTTATTGCAATATTAATGTCACCAAGTATAACAGTAGGCGAACTTATATAACTTTCCATCACACACTCAACAAATTGTTTGAATTCATTAATATCCGAAGATGGAGGGCGGTATACAGCACAGACATACAAACTCTCAGATTTTTGTAGCTTAATGCGTATTTTAATAAATTGAAAACTAAAATCCCTGTTATCCGTTTGTACAATTTCAAATTCATACTCAGATCTAATAAAAACCATTAGCCCACCACCTCTCCTACCTACCCTACTAGTATTGACTTTGGTATAACCTGGAATGTTGTAATACATTTCATTTTCATTTGTAATCCATGTTTCAGAAACAACAATTAAATCGATATTCAATCTCAGTTCATTAATAAATAGTACAAAATCATCAAATTTGGATAAATTATTTAAGCCCTGTACATTTTGTTGTATTATATTTATAGTTTTCTTTTGATTATGAGATAATGAACTAGTATTTAAATTAAACTCATTTACATCAGTGAAATTGAAATTAATTATTTTGGAATTCATTTTAATTCTTATTATTGAACCTCAACCACCCGAATGTTCTTACTTGTAATTACCAGAAAAAAAAACTAAAAATAGAGTTATGAGCAATATCTTTTAGATGTCTGATCCAACTGTGGACTTATTTCCGAGGCCGTACGCTTAGCGTTATCTTTGATGAACACATTTTGTACATTGACCACGTCATTCCAGTTTCTTATTTTGATGATGGAGGAATCATCATCTTTCTTAATCAAAACAACACTGTTACGGCCAATCCAGATGTATTGCATTCCCAACTCTTTTTGCCTCGATTTCAGCTCTTTGTAAATCAGTTGACTCCTCTTTGTAGCCTCCTCTCGAATAAGGATGCCAGACGCCGCGCCTCGAATCGTCCAATTTCCATCAAAATCGGTTGATTTCATATTTTGAAGCTGCCTCGCAATGTCCATAAATTTCTGCCTACATTCAGCGCTTTTGAAAGTTACTCTGATTGGTGGACTCATCATAGACTTGTTCCTTTGAGGAAATCGGAATACAGAAAGGATGTCGTTCCTTGTGATGAGCTGCGGTTGTTCGTATGTAATTCGATTGATGATTGTTTGTACGACATCACCTGTGTTTTCATTGACAAGCAACGGTACTCCAAAGAACATGATATTGTTGGCTATGCGCTCCTTATGTAGGAATTCAACTTCACCTTCTAAATCGTTGACGGTACCCTCAAGCTGAGAACAGCGTTCCTTGAGATTTTCCTGTTCCTTACCCAGTTCATCTTGACCAACTTGCAAGTTACGTATATCGCCAAGTACCGAATCCAGTTTTTCAGTCAATGCATCCTTGATAACAGTCGAGATGTAATCCTTGTCGTCCTCACACAGTTTTCTTTTCGCCGAGAAGGTTGTAAATCTTCTGAACATATCGTCACACCTTGATGAACAGAAGTATGGAGAGTCCGATAGTTTACTCAACATATTATTAAAGCAGCTATCACAAGTAATCATACAATCCATCGACTTTTCGGTACGATCACACACTTTACATGTAACTGTGTTTCCAGAATTCATGATGACCAGTGTATCGTTGGAGAATTCGGCAACAGCAGCAACAACAGTCAGTTAACACCGCAGGCAACAGCAACGTACGGGAATGGTACCCCAAGCAGGGAACTAGTTGAAAGTCGGGAATAGCACCAACAGCAGCAACGGGTATCTCGAACGGCCAGTTATCTATTTCAACTAAGGTCGATGAAATTGAATGGGGCGATGAACAGATTTATAATCGGTGGAAGAGGTTCTGGATTGGATAGGATGGATGTGGATAGGATGCAACTAATAGGGAAATAACATTGGGGATTGTCTATTGAATATTCTCTTCACTGAGTGTTTGAGATGATCAACAACACACAAAATGTCCAATCACATCTCTTATTATGCATACATGTATTGATCTACCGAACAGTTGTGTGCTCGGAACACAATCGTGGCATGTGGATAATGTCCACCCAATACACTCATCACATGCGAAGGATTAACAATGTCTCCTCTAATCTGCACTGCAATGACGTTTGTCTATCAGGGATCTCTTGATCTCTTGACATTTCCTGCTGGTGTCATTTTAGTGCACTCAGAGTTTGATCGGGGGGTTTAACCTTCTGATTTGACATGAACGCTTTCAGTGCTGTCAGTATCGGCAACATCTCCCGGCCCGTAACGCACTTCCGGTTCCGCTGCTAGCCCTGCGTTACTCTCGTTTCGCACTGCTGGAGTACTGCTAGCTTTGATACAGGGCGACGGAAGACTCCACATGTAGACCGCGTATAACAGGCAGTACTCGTCCCCTGGTTCATCCATTTCGCTTTTTTCATTCGCTATCAGCACCAAGTCGTTTACTTGCACTTCATTACGTTCGTCGAACCATTTGGTTCTTCTGGCATTGTAGGTAGATATTCCTTAATCCAGTGCTTTTAAAATTGGTCGACGAGTTGGCAGTTAATGGCCCAATTGCTACGAGACGAGTTATCCCATTGCCGTTTTGACCGACCTCACAAGGCGCTCCCATGAGCCGCCAAAGCGGGTTGCCGAAGGTGGATTAAAAATCCACTTGGTGTTTGTATTGGTAAAGGTCTCCCCCAGTTGCTTCTCGCTGGCATCGATGGCATGGATTTCTTCCCGAAGTTCCCGACTGGCACCTTGAAAATTTGTGCCATTCTCGGAATAAATTTCGATCGGTGATTCTCGTCGGGCTATAAACCGACGAACGGTCATTTTGCACTTCCCAGACAACCAAAATGTACGTACAATGATATCACTTTTTGCGTTATGCGAAGGTTACATGTCATAAGATGTCGTGAAAAGGCCTTATGCGTACAAAAGTGGAGGCGATATACGTGCATATTTGATATGATATAAAATAACATGCAATGCGAGTATGTAGATTTTATTGCGACCTAATCTGTATTCTTATGTGACTTAATTTATGATAACAAAATAAATTTGACAGCTGCTACGGAATGATCCGACTTACGTTGTATGAGTATCCGGGAACTCATAAAATAGCGTTTTATGCCAGGAAACTCATCGATCAAACGATATCATCCACCATGTAGTGCGGGTGTGATGCAACTTGTGTAAATAAACGACTTTGTTCGTAAACTGTTATACGACGTATGGTTGTCTTGGTTGTTTGCTATAGATAGTATATCCAACAATTCTCATTCTTCAATTACCATTTCCTTGGTAAGGCTTTCACGCATCATCGGATAAATTAAAATCATGCTCATCAATAGGATAAAATTATCATAACTTAAAAATCTATAGCCTAAAGTTACAGCCGGTGTTCTCAAGGCAGCGTTCTGGGACCGACGTTGTACAATATTTTCACGTCTGACTTACCTGAATTATTATATCATGGATGTGAAAAATCATTATTTGTGGATGATTCAGGCCTAACCACAAAAGAACGCAATTTGTATGTCATATTTTTCGTCATACTTTCAAGCTATTTATGTTAGTGCTTCCAAACTCAACTCAACTTATAACATGTCTTCACGAGCTTTCTTAGCTGAGTGATTAGAGTCCGCGGCTACAAAGCAAAGCCATGCTGAAAGTGTATGGGTTCGATTCCCGGTCGGTCCAGGATCTTTTCGTAATGGAAATTTCCTTGACTTCCCTGGGCATAGAGTATCATTGTACAAGTACAAAATTTTGTATATTATCATCAAACATTTCTGGGGGGTCCTGAATGATTCTGGAGGGGGCCTGGCCCCCTGCCCCCCCCCCCCTGTTCCTACGCCAATGGTCAAGACCTAACAACAAACTCCGCTCACTGAAAAATGAATCGCTCGGCATGTGTGCTAACGATCAATTGTTCGCAAACCTAAGTCATAACTTTTCGAGGATTTTAAAGCTTGTATTCCGCGATCTGTCTTCTGGCATGCCATTTCTGATCATAAAATCAATCGGGCATGGTTTGGGCGGAAAATTATGCCGTGAACGCATTATGATTCATGTTAATCGAAACATGTTACAACATCCGACAAAAGTTTGTCCCGCGACAAACAGTGCATCGGATGCTCCATATATCCTTATTATGCGCGCGTAGTGAGCTGTTCAAATCATGCTTCTGCTAGAGCGACGGCCATCTTAGACCATTCAAATACTATGTTGTTAGTCACTAGAGGTGATTTTTTTTCCATCCTTGCACGATTGTATTGTTCTAATTAAATCTTGGAAATTTGGTTTGAATGTTTCATTTGGAATATGACGGATTTCACGCCAACTCGACACGCTATTGGCAGCACCCCTTCAGAATTCAATGAAACTTTCTGGATGTCAAAAGTATGTGAAACTAAGATACTTTGCATACTTTGTATTTTCAAAATCGATCTAGACTAACATTTGGAAAGGGTCAAAGTTTTTTTTCTTTTTTTTTTTATAAACCCGTATAACTCAAAAACGGTAAGACCTACAAAAAGGTGTTGTATGGGGGACTGTCGTGAAATTTCCTGACGTTTTAGAGAAAAATATTAAAAAAAATAAAAACACATTTTCTACACTGAAAAAAAATTATTCAAAACTTTAAAGTCGATTTAAAAAAAAAAGGCCACTTCAGATTTTGATCATCCTTAAGCAAAAAGTTTCGTAATTAAATTTACTAAAAGTCGCCCATACATTGCAAATTGGGCATATTTTAGAGAAAAAAGTTTTTCTAACATCGAATTTTTTAAGTCCCAAAGTTTTTTTTTTTACTTTTTTTTATAAACTCGTATAACTCGAAAATGGCAAGACCTACAAAAAAGTGTTGTATGGGGGACTGTCGTGAAATTTCCTGAAGTTTGAGAAAAAAATATTGAAAAAATAAAAACACATTTTCTACACTTAAAAAAAAAATATTCAAAACTTTAAAGTCGATTTAAAAACAACTGCCATTTCAGATTTTGATTACCTCTAAGCAAAAAGTTTCGTAAAAAAATTTACTAAAAGTCGTCCATACACTGCAATTGGGCAAATTTTAGGGAAAAAAGTTTTTCTAACTTCGAATTTTTTAAGTCCAAAACTGATTTTTTTTTTTCAAAGATTTTGTTTTAAACCGTCAAATATGATCGTGTTTTCAAGTGATAAATGAGTTTGAATCAGAAAATAGATTGTATTTTTTTATTGACAATAGTTAAAAAACGGAATTATACAGTGATTATGTTTTTTAAATGAAGGCAATCAATGGACTTCGCCTCTGCCTATGAGGAAATCAACTCCGTCTAACAATCCGACGGATTTTTATGGTTCTAAAGGTATCACAACAGTATTGCAAACACTGAAAAGTTACAACCTTATCCATATCCCATTAAATTCTCTTCTAGAAAAAGTTTTGTGAAAAATAACTTACTAAACGTACCTGCGTTAAACGCCAGATGAATAAGAAATAATGAATATGTTTGTATTGTTATCTACCTAAAAAAAGTTGATAAGCTCATAACTCATGATTTTATTTGCAAATAACAGTCTTCTTTTTCACCAAACAAAAAAGACTCCTTAAAACAAGGTTAAATACTGGTAATTAGCGACTTTTCTGAAAATTATAACGCTGCTCAAGGATATTACTGGAATAATTCCCAATTCTAAATTTATCATAAAAAAGATAATAAATTGGAAAATGTTAGTTTTATTATAATATCAGACCCATGACACAGTAGCAGTTCAGCTCAGTTAATCAAATTATCATCAAAATAGACGAAAAACAAACAACAAAGCAAGCTCGCTCACAACCGTTTGTCACAACTGTTGCGGATAAGGACACAATTAAAAGCAGAATTGTCATGACAATCACAGAGCGCAATATTGTTGCAACCTTTTCAACTCGCGATTAATCAGTAATTTTAAACACAATACCAAATTTGTTTTATGGATGCTGTTTGATAATGTGTCAATGTTTACCAACACGGAGAAAGTTCTCGAAAATTGCACTGCGAAGCCCAGAAAATCGCCGCGCACGTGGAGATCGATCTTTGTCATATTCTGTTCAGGTGATGACAAACTCATGTTGCGGAATAAAATTGTTGCAACAGGAATAGGAGGTGACAATGTCTTTGTTGCTGCGTGTTGGGTGATAATTTATTCACTGGTTCTGCTATTTATTTCAAAATTGATAAATTTTGTTAAACAAATCAAAAGTTATTTTTAAGTCAGATGGAGCTGCAGCTCATTATAAAAATAGAAAAAAAAAATTGCCAGCTTATGTTATATCAAGAAAATACATGGATTGGAAGCAGAGTGGCACTTTTTTGCCACATCCCACGGCAAAGGCCCCTGGAACGCTATTGGTGGCACTCTCAAGCGAATGGCAAAAAAAGCAAGTCTTGCAAAATACTATGGAAACACAATCGCAACTCCGCGAGAACTACCGTCAAGCTACCATTCACCGTGCATTTAAGAAAAATCTACACTTCAAAAATTTATATAACTTTTCCAAATAATTTAAAGCGTACTAGAATACCACTGCGTAGCGTGCAATTATATCATAATTCAGGGAAAAATCTAAAACTAGTGATGCATAACAAAAAATTACTCTAAAATTATGTTTGAAAATGTCATGTTAAGGTCGCCTCGTACCGTTCTATGTCACCATTTACCGTGCACACTAGTGCACCATTCACCGTGCGTATAGTTTTCTTCATGATTTTATTTTGTATCTTGAAGAAACGTTGTTGATGGAGTAAGTATGTTGCTAGTAGCGTGCGTCATTTTTAAGAGTATTCAAATCTTCATTTACAATAAAAGCCATAAAAAATTTAAAAATTGGCTAAATTATTATTTTTTTCATTAAAGTCGTTATAGGAGGTTTGACTGTATTGTCCAAACCATCTCATATTCACTCAAAAATTAAATATAAAGTTGTTTAATCACGACATAACAATAAATCTCATATTACCGAATAATTTCATGCCTTTTAAACTAATGCATGGTAATAGGAACCATATATATTGAACAGGATCCATTCACCGTGCATTTGGGTTTCGACTGAGGCACAATAAAAAAATCTTATTTGCATTGAATCTCATTGCTCATACGATGAAATACATCATACTAATAGTATCCACAGTAAAAACTTGTTGACATTTTGGAAAAATTCATACTCTAACGTTAAAATGAAAAATGTGATTTTTTGACGTTTCTACTAAGAGTGTTGAAAAATCTCATTATCGAACAGAATTCACATGATTTTGACTACATAAACTAGGTTCTTCAGAATGCTTTGTGACAAAAACTACTTCATTTTATCAGTTTTATCTTATTTTGCGGACAAAAGAATAATTTGTGAAAAATGTATGAATATTCTGTAGCAATTTGTATATGTGCACGGTGAATGGAGGCCGCACGGTGACTGGCGACTTAACGGTATTCGACTGGGCAGTGAAACAAACTGATACATGTATCACCAAATTAAATTTCTGTTATAAATCTAATGAACAATATGTTAAAATGTCAGAGGAATTGGTGGAATTGTTTGATAAGGTTAAAACTGTCCCTGGTACCCAAAAATATCATTATTTTATGCCTACTAGTGATACACAAATTGCAGCCAAACGGTATACCAATAGGGTAACGACTGTTTATTTTGTTCTCAAACGCTAATAGTTGGCGCCAGCGGCAAAAATTACTGACAACAACCTTTCGAACATTCAGTTTCTCTTACCGGCCGCCGAGCGGCGACACTGATGTTTATATTCCCCTCATTGATTGCGCTACGCTGGATTCTCAAATTTCTAAAACTTTCAACACAAGCGCATGGAAGAATGGTAGTCGGAGAACTGTCAAAACGTATGGAAAATAATGAAAATCGGAAATTGCTTGCAATTAGGAAACTGAATAAAAAAAGTAGTGATTAGAAATCAAGTGTAAAGTGAATACATAACTTTTTGTGTTAAGTTCAACTTCCGTGGTGCTTTCTTTGCTTCAGGATTTCGTACTTACTACCATTGAAAAAGAGCCATCTATTGACTTTTCAGTTTTGAATATCGCCCTATTCAGTGAATGAACCAAAAATATTCAATTTATTCAGTAAAGCCCAAAAATAATGTAAATATTCATGTGCCGATACTACGTTTTAGGATATATAGCAATAATAAAAATAAAAACAAACCACGACTTTTTTCATAAGCATAATATTGACCCTTTCCAGACACCTGTTAAGATTGGCTTTGACTAAATAAGAAATTAAATTTTATTGTGATATCTTTCCAACCATTCGGATTGTTAGAAGGAGTTGATTTTCTCATAAGCGGTATGGTGCGGATCAATTGAATTTATTTAAAAAAAAACTGTATAATTCCGTTTTATTTCTTTTAACTACTCCCAATAAAACAAATATAATCTATTTTGTGATTAAAACTCATTTATCACTTGAAAATATGATCATACTAGACGATTTGAAGCGAAATAAAAATTAAATAAAAAGTTCATTTTGGACTTAAAAAATTCGATGTTAGAAAAACTTTTTTCTCTAAAATATGCCCAATTTGCAATGTATGCACGACTTTTAGTAAATTTAATTACGAAACTTTTTGCTTAAGGATGATCAAAATCTGAAGTGGCCGTTTTTTTTAAATCGACTTCGAAGTTTTGAATATTTTTTTTTTTTCAGTGTAGAAAATGTGTTTTTATTTTTTTAATATGTTTTACTAAAACGTCAGGAAATTTCACGACAGTCCCTCATACAACACTTTTTTGTAGGTCTTAACGTTTTCGAGTTACACGGGTTTATAAAAAAAGTTAAAAAAAAACTTTGACCCTTTCCAAATGTTAATCTAGATCTATTTTGAAAAAACAAAGTATGCAAAGTATCTTAGTTTCACATAGTCTTCACACCCAGAAAGTTTCATTGAATTCTGAAGGGGTGTTGCCAATCCCTTTGTCGGGTTGGCGTGAAATCCGTCATATCAAATTGATATCAATTTCTAAAATTTGATCGAAATTGTCTATTCAAGACTAACAATAATAATGAGACATCATTTAATACACCATATTATTTTAATTAAACTTTGTATTCTAATGTACTTTATAAGTCACTTGATATAAAACAGTCCGACCTATACTGGATTGCAATACCTTCAATCATCTCTAATCACTTCCGCGTTGCTCATCGTAAAATATATGCAATCATGTTTTTCAAGAACCCTCCCCACCAAACAAGATTTCAGGTAATGCGTCCAATCGAACTAGTTTTCGCACTTAAAACCTATGGGTGAGAGGAAAGAAAAAAAAACTACTCACGGAGGCGGGCAACTTGTCCCCCATTCATGGTGCGTGTTTCATCGAATATCGACGCGCTTTCCTACTCGCTTAGATATTCGTGATTATCACTGTTGCAACTCTCGTAGGTGGCAAAACTTGCACCTCTTTGGTTTCTTGCGCTCTATAAGCATCATTGAAAGGAGATTACGATAAAACATTTTTCTCCAAGGTTGCGCATTGCATCGCCACGGTGTGCCTGCAATTGTTATTAACGAAACAATGTGGAAGAAATTGGCACCCATCATCAGAAAGATATAGTACTTGAGCATCCTCTCCGTGAATTTGAAAATATTTCAACAAAGAAATCAAAAGTTATCGTGATCTGAAAGTTCTGAGCTTTTTAGAAGGGATATTCACATGCTTCAAAATATTCCCTAGAAGTGCATCATAACCTTTTGTAAACCAACCAAGTACCTAACCGTCAGTATTATGTTGATATCCACGTATCTTCTATGTCAAATTAAAATCATTACATTTAGAAAATCAGAAAATACACTTATTTTCATATTTACTATTATTTGCGTGAAGCTTATTGTCTTTGTTATATTAATGGATAGTATTTACAAAAAAATGTCTATAAGGTCGACACTCGGTATTCCGAAGATATAATATTTAAATGTTTTCGCAGCTTGTTTGGAAATGATAATAAGTCTTCGAACTGTTAGTGGAATATCTATTCATGAATAAAAACCGAATGTAAAACTATACTATTTAATTTCATTAGAGTTTGAATCCTTTCACAGATAGGCGTATATCGACCTCAACTGTAAGGACGTCGTCAGTGTCGTGTACTTGACTCGAAGTTGAGTGGAAATTGATGGAATAGTACTTTTCAATTTTTTATTTATTTAGTTAGAGCTTAAGGGAAACCTAGATTTGCTTTCAAATCTGTGGAATCTTGGACATCAAATTGAAAGTGACTGTATTTATGCCGGGCATTACCTCAAGACTAAGAAAAGTTTGTGACTTTAAAATCATTAATAAGGTCAACTCATTTTCTGGTAAAAATTTAAATCCTTCTAATTAAAAAGATTAGGCCAAAAATGGAACAAACTGCGAAACCTAAAAACCGTTAATTTCCATATAAGTTAAAACAGATGTACAGTGTGTAACTGTGAAGTTTTTCTCCTATACACTCTTGTTTTTTGCAAAATTGTAAAGTCAGGAGAACCCGAGAAAGCTAAAAAATGTTTACTTGATGAAACAAATAATTCCAGGAGAAAACAGGATAGCACAAAAAAAAACTCCCGACTAATCGTAAAATTTTTTCGAAGAAGCTGAAGATTCTTGGGCAATAATTCATCAAGCAGGAACTCCTTCGTTTGTGCCCTGGATTTTCTTCAACAGTTCTGCTATTTTTAGATATTTAACAAGAATTCTGTTAGAAACTCTTTGAACGACTCTTCAAGAATCTCTTGATATTATTATAATTATTTGTAAAGACACTACACGACGTCAATGCTTCCAGTGGACTATTTGCCCTTTGAAGGAAGCACCACACTAGACAACGGACCAGCATGCAACGCCCAGTGGCACAGTCGGAAAACATTCCTCTCGAAAAGTTTTTCGGTGTGAGGCGGGAATCGAACCCACACTCCTTAGCACGATGCGGCTAAATGCCTCGGTGACACTAACCGCACGGCTACGAAGCCCACATTATTAGCTTTATTGTAGTTACTTTTTGTTCTTGGCAAGTTCATCGGATATTTCAGTAATTTCTAATGTGTAGGACAATAAAATGACTGTCCTACTCTTGCACATTTTTTCAGCAATAACGATTGCACACACACCGTTCCGCTCCTTGCGAGTACGGACCTTCCCCTTTCGATTACCGTTCGTGCGTCACAGTCATCGTGTCGGTGCTTAGCGCGTTTAATTGCTACCTATCATCAACACTGCCACTCTCTGTGGATTTTCCTCTTTATGCAGCACACTGCACACTGTGATCAATATAAGACGCCGCATTACAACGGTGGCGATCGCACAAAATTGCATGGGAAAAAGGAAATCAGCTGTACCTACCTAGCTTGTGAAATGAATTGCATGTCGCACATCGTGGCGTCGGATGTGACTGACTCCAGTTATGCGTTTTAATATGCATAATGTATTTATGAGCTGGATAAGTTTTATTCATGAACAAATAGCTCAACTCATATAGCGATGATGATTATTTTCATATTCAAGTATGGTCTCTACCTGTGCACAAAATGAAATGCTACTGATGACTATTTAGAAAGAGCAATAATACGATGAAAAGCTATTTCCCGTCCTATGGAAATTTGATAAAGTGATGATCTGCTATGCTGCCCATAACTGCATATTTGTCACATTCGACATTTTTGAAAATTTCGAGTTAATACCGGGGAGAGTAATCAAATGACAAATACTTTCGATCAACTTACTCAAATCTGTGAGATTGTTCTAGAAAATTCGAAAAAAATACCAAGTTGTTTTGTCACATTGTCAATTGTAACCGCATAACAGTCACATTGAGATCATTCATGAGCCTCATAATGCAGTAGCAACGAAATTTCTATTAGAATTATTTTCCGACTACGCACCTATATGGGATACAAGTTGTACAAAATTTCAGCCTCAAAAAAGCATTTTTGAATTGGTAGTGATTTTTTGAAATTTTAGTTTCCTCCCATACTGCAATGAAATGCAAACTTGCTATCCCATTTACTCAATGCCTACTTTTGTCGAATGTTACAAATATGCAGTTATGGGCAGTATGGGCCTATTCACAAATTTCATAACGCTAGGGGTGTGGGTGGGTTCTTGTCCTAACGATGAGACGACTGTTAAATTTGCTGTAGATATCGACATTATCGGGATTGACTTCTGAACAGTGGAAGAGGCCTTTAAAGAAGGAGATACAAGGATTCGATTCATGTTTAATACCAAAAAACGAAATACATAATAGATGGTAAAATTATGGACGCAAGCGGGTTTCTCGGGCAACTTACAAGGCTGATTAGGGCTACGATGGAAGGTGCGCAGTGTTGTTAGAAGATATCGAGTGCGATAGCAAAGGACTTCTTGCCCAGGCCTGGTTCAACTATGCGCTGTTTTTATAAAACGAAATTCGAGAGTTTCGAGGTTTACTCCTTCGTTACCTCCTAGAATTTCGCTCCGCACTGCTTGGGCAGTCGAACACTACATGTTCTGGTGTTTCCACTATGTTCGTGAAATCTGGGCAGAGTGGAGATACTTCCTGAAGCAACCATGGCCTGATAGAAGCCGCGCATGTATCCTGCCAGCAGACGTGGAGCTATTAATACTCAGGTATGGAGGATCAATTTGGTAAACAGGGCTTCAAACGGACGGTTTCCAAAGCGGCCGTGTGCATCATAGCCGTCTTCCCGGGCACATAAATGGGGAAGATTATCTTTTTTTTTTTAGGTAACTCAGGTAAGTCAGATGTGAAAATTGTATAATATTGGTCCCAAAATGCTGCCTTGAGGAACACCAGCTCTTACAGGGAGTCTTTCATATCTGGAGTTCTGATAATTAACCTGAAGTGTACGATTTGACAGATAACTTTGAATTATTCTAACAATGTATGTTGGAAAATTAAAGTTTTTTAATTTAACGATCAAACCTTCATGCCGCAAACACTGTCGAATGCTTTTTCTATGTCTAGAAGAGCAAGACCAGTAGAGTAGCCTTCAGATTTGTTGGTTACACGTAAAAGTTGATGAGTGGTCGAATGTCCATGGCGGAATCCGAACTGTTCATTGACAAAAAAAGATTTTTCGTTGATGTGGACCATCATTCTGTTCAAAATGACCTTTTCAAAAAGTTTACCGAAGGAGGAAAGCAAACTGATTGGACGATAGCAGGATTTTTGTCTGGTTTTAAAATTGGAACAACCTTAGCATTTTTCCATTTGTCATGAAAATATGCTAATTGAAAACACTTGTTGAATATATCAACTAAATATGATAAACTACTTTCTGGAAGTTTCTTGATGAGGATGTAAAAAATTCCATCATCGCCAGGAGCTTTCATATTTTTGAATTTTTTAATAATAGTTCTCACTTCTTCCAAATCAGTCTCCCAGGCATTTTCGAAAACGTTCTCTCGATTGAGAATATTTTCGAAGTCCTGAGTAACTTGATTTTCAATTGGACTAATAAGTCCTAAATTAAATTGTGCGCACTTTCAAACTGCACAGCAAGTTTTTGAGCTTTTTCGCAATTAGTTAGTAATAATTTGTTTTCCTCTTTCAATGCCGGTATTGGCTTCTGAGGTTTTTTTCAAAATTTTAGATAATTTCCAAAAGGGCTAAGAGCCAGGGTCCAATTGAGAAATCTTATTTTCAAAATTTTTGTTTCTTAATTGTGCAAAACATTTCTTGATTTCTTTCTGCAAATCCTGCCATAATTGCAATGCTCCTAGCTTCAACAATGGAATTTGTTAAAGTTTCAAGAGCATTGTCAATATCAAGTTTAGTTTCTAAAGAAATGTTAACACCAAGATTAGAGTCAACATACGTTTCATATATATTCCAGTCGGCTCGAAAATAATTGCAAGTGAAGCTGATAGGATTGAGAATCGCTTCATGGGATATTTGAATCGTACAGGCACATGATCAGAATCAAAATCAGCATGAGTAACTAATTGGTTACAAAGATGACTAGAGTCGGTTAAGACCAAATCAATCGTAGATGGGTTTCTAGACGAAAAACATGTAGGGCTATCAGGGTATCGAATTGAGAAATATCCTGAAGAGCACTCATCAAATACAATTTTGCCGTTGGAATTACTTTAAGAATTATTCCATGACCGATGTTTGGCATTAAAGTCACCAATGACAAAAAAAATTGACTTATTACGAGTCAATTTTCGCAAGTCGGTTTGGAGCAAATTAACTTGCTGTCCAGAGCATTGAAAAGGCAAAAAGGCAGCTATGGAAGGTTTAGGGACAAAATGTCGAAAGACAAAACGTCGAATGCCAAAACGTCGAATCCCAAAACGTCGAAAGGGACAAAACTTAGAAGATACAAAACGTCGAAAGCAGTGCTTTTTGTAGCAAATGTTTGTTGCTAGCGTTGCTAATGAAAAAAAATGGTTGCGACGCAAACGGCGTTGGAAGCAGCAAATTTTTTTCAATTTCAAGCATGGAATAAATATTCAGTAAAATGTCAATCTTGCATCCATTTCTGACGAACGATGCAGTACTTCGAAGTTGAAGCCTGAAATATTTTGAATGCATCTGATGTAATGAAGGTGATGAATGTCAAATGAAGAAATATTCAAAGAGGTAAGGCAATATTCATATGTGATGAAAAGTGATGATAAAGAAGTATCATACCTTATGTGATGAGAAAGAGTATCTATGGAATAACACCGACAGCTAGCTTAGCTTAGCTTAGCTTAGACTGACTACACATATCAATGGTTGCTATTCCGTGATTGACCGAAGTCAGTGAAAATCCACAAAGAATCAACTAGAAGTTCAGCTGGGATTGGCCATAATCTTCTTCAGTGTGCATAACTCAGTGCCTCTATTTATACAAGGTCAATAACGGCGCCGGCCACGTCCTTGCAGTCAGGTGGGATTGAGGGAAGGAATGTTAGTGTGTAACCTTTGTTATTTGGAGACCGTGTTTGCCTCTGCATCTCCACAAAGGTTACTGGGAGGGATGTTTGTTAATGGGGAGGATCGTTGGGTCAAAGGATTCACTTTGATAAGCGATTAGACCATGATAAACAATGATTTGTGAGATATATACATGCTTATACGTAAATATAATTGTTCATATAATTTCTATGTAGAGGAAAATTATGCCGACACTTGAGGTGACGAACCATTCAAAGTTTGTTGAACAAATACCTAAATGTAATATTCCTACAGCTGTCAGTACGAAAGCATGTGTTATTATATTTTACTCATTTGAAAAGAAACGAAAGACTCAATTGGTTGGGACATCATAGAACACTCTTATTCTTATGCCGACACTTACAGTGGCGAACCATCCAAAGTTTGTTGAATAAAGTGAACCTTTTGCAAGTCTACACTTGTAGTGTCGAACCATTCAAAGTTTTTTTAATTACAAAAATAAAGGTATATAAGGGGTGTTCTGAAAAAAAAAAATGTTAAACATAAATAAATCATGAATCAGAGTCACTCACAGTGACGAACCATCCATAGTTTGTTGAAACATCATATTTACATCCCACCATTGTAACGATTAAATGTGCAGTCATACATATTTTATAGATTAGAAATAGTAGCATGAAACGAGCTCACCAATTGATCCGTTATCCTTGACTGAGCAGCCACAATCCACTTTCAGCTTCACTCGTTTGCTCGGCTAGCACTCAGAAAAAAAAAAAAAAAAATAGGCGCGCGACCCGAAAAAAAAAACACGGACGACAGCTCGGGCTTTCTTGACGCACTGCCCAGGAGCAAGCGTCAAGATCGTCAAAAGATCAAAAAGAACGAACCGATCGCGGCACTTTTTAACTTACTACAACCGAACTCCCCGATCACGCCACTTTTTCACTTACGAGATCGACGCGCAACATGTTTGATTCTGCCCTCGTCGCTCGCTCAGGCACAAGCAAGCGTCAAGGTCGAAAGATCAAACAGAACTAACCGATCGCGGCACTTTTTCACTTACTCCAACCGAACTCCCCGATCACGCCACTTTTTCACTTACTAGACCGACGCGCGACATGTTTGATCCTGCCCTCGTCACTCGCTCCGGCAAAAGCAAGCGTCAAGGTCGAAAGATCAAACAGAACTCTCTATGGACTAACACCAACAGATGGAAAAAATCTACTTAGCGCATTATTCATTTTGGCTACTTCTCGTGGGAGAACAAAAGCTATTTCCACTAAAGCACTATGCATCAAAACGTGTGAATATCAGCAAATTACGTACAGTTGGAGCGTAACAGTTTCGTTAAATCCTATTTTTTTATTCAAACAATAAGATCTATTTACCTTAATAAACTTAAATATTGCACATTAAATTTGTAAAGATTTTGCAGGTTAAAAATTTCTCAACTTCCATGCCGCAATGGATTTGCTGCTAATTAAGATTTCTGTTGATTAATATTGTCTTATTTATTCTTATAAGATACACTCATTCTTTCAACAAACTGGTGCCATATATTTCATAAAATTTTCAACTGGGGTTTTGAGTTTTAGTAAATTTTTAATTCCTCATAAAATACTCATTCTTGCTAACTTCATTTGCTAAGGGGAACCGATATTATGTACCAGGATATCCAGCAAGTTTTAAATTTGTGCTAGTGAATTGACTTCTATACATATATTGACATTTCCTACGCATAAATGTTTATAGTTTTATCGTGAAAACAAAAAGGAGTACGAACTATGCTATTTTTTGATTCTTTTTCTTCAAAACATGTCTCTCCCAACCATCTTTCAATGTTATACTGAAACTAGCACTTTGTGTATGAGACCCCAATATTTGTTTAAAAACCTGAAGATAATACAAAAAATCTAATGCATTTTCGAAAAATTTCAACTACTTTCAATTACATTTTATTATTATCTTTACCAATTCCAGCGGAAAAATACCGTATCACAGAGATAACATTTGAAAAGGCTACATTTTTCAATGTTTTAACTGTTCAAAGTTCTTTGCTAAGTATTTGGATTGGACTGGTTTGTTACAAATACTCCTTTTTTTTCGACGTCCTGTCGAAGTTTTATTTTTTCGACCTTTTGACATTCGACATTTTGACTTTCGACGTTTTGTCCTTTCGACGTTTTGTCCCTTCGACGTTTTGTCCCTTCGACGTTTTATCTTTCGACGTTTTGTCACCCAACCGCTATGAAAGTATATTTACCAAGTTGTGCTTCAACTGAAACACTTAAAGTTTCAAAAACTTTAGTTTCAAATGACGAAAGCAGTTGATGTTTTATACCGTAAAATGGGGTGAAGTTGACCACTTTCGAGCGATTTTGTTCTATAACTCTTAGTAGAATTCATGTATTATTATCCAAATATTTTTAAAACATGTACTGGTTGGATATCTATCGAATTATACAAACGAAATTTTGACGAAATGTTCACTTAATTATTAAAACATTTATTTTAAATCAAAAAGTGAAGTTTTTGATTCCGGGGTGAAGTTGATCAATTATTGCGATAAGTTTCCTGAGATAAAGAGATATGATATTCACTAAATTTAGGGTCACTGATTCTGGAACAAGTCCCAAAAATCTTACATCTTGATGATATATCGGTTAATTTTGAATTTTAATGTTGGAAATTTCAGAACACACCACATTAAACGCCTAAAGGTATGCAATTTTCCTTGAAATTAGCAACTCGCGCACAAAAAAATACATTTTCACTCAGAAAATGATTGTTTATACACAATGTAAATTTAAAACTGTATTAACAGAACATATCTGCAATGTAAGAAACAGTTTATTTAAATGGTGTCTTTATATAGCCTTGTCAATAGTCGATTGTTTGGAGAAGAACCCTTCAACAGTTCATCAAACATTTCATAAAAAATCTGTTTTTCCATGGTATAATTATCTTGAATGTCAATCCGAACTTAGGAATATCAACAGCAGCCATCAGGTAATACGACGTCATAGAAATTGTGCTAATTGAAATCAAATCATAGCTCTATTGACAGTTTATACATGTGGGTACATGAATGATCAACTTCTCCCCACTGATCAACTACACCCCGAATTACGGTACTCCTTTGAATGATGATTGCAACTCCCCACATGCCCCATCAAGTTGATCATTACGATAAACAAAACAGTTAGGATATCTTTTGAGTTTGGATCCAGGATTTAAATATGTTTCAGTAATAACTGCTATATGCACGTTATTAACCGTAAGAAAGTTAAACAGCTCGTCCTCTTAACCATTAAAGAAACGAGCATTCAAATTTAAAATATGTTAATTATTATTTATTAGATCCATCAGAAAAACGTAATCCAATAACAATTTGATTAGTAAATTTTACACCAACTTGGATTGCTTCAGTCAGAGTGGTGACTTTGAACATTGCATCAATCATAAGATTCAATTGTTCAGTTAGAAAATTAAAATCATAGGCAAACATATCACTTGAAGTGGGTACATTTGATGATTTTACAGCCCGCTATATCTGAGTCTCAGCACGGTTTCGTCAAAAAGCGATCAACGACGTCGAATCTGATGACGTTTACTCATGCTGTGTTCGACAAACTCGAGAAACGTAGCCAAGTTAATGTCATAAATGTGGATTTCTCATAAGCCTTCGATAAGGTACCTCACAATTTAGCCATCGCAAAACTGAACCGCCTTAGTCTGCCTTGTTGGACCATCCAGTGGCTGAAATCTTATTTATCCTCCCGTAAAGCTTTTGTGAAAGTACAAGGCGCGAGATCTGATATATTTGGTATATCCTCCGGAGTTCCACAAGGAAGTCACCTAGGTCCACTTATTTCCGTGCTCTTCATAAACGATGTGTGTGATCAGCTGGACTGTGGCAAATTACTGTATGCAGATGATTTGAAGCTATTTCGTACGATCAAAACATTGCTGGACTGTTGCGCGCTACAAGCTGTCCAAGCGTTTCATAAAATACGCTCTTCGAGGTCTGCCATGGAATGATCCTGCTCACCTGCCTCCATATGAGCATCGCTGCGCGCTGATAGGTGTGCAGTCTTTGGCTAACCGTCGAACTCTACTGCAGAGATTATTTGTCTTCGACGTTATCACCGGCAACCAGAGCGTTAATGATTAACGAGTCGCAATGATTGATAAATTGACTAATGATTAAATTCAAGTGTATCATGATTAATGATTAAATTTTGTGAAGTCATGATTAATGATTGTGATTGATGATTAAGCTAAAGTATGAATAATGATTATGATTAATGATTAAATTTCAATTTTAGATGATTAATGAATATGATTAATGATTAAACTCAGTATGATTAGTGATTATGATTAATGATTATGATTAACCCTTACGTGAATAATGTCAAATTTGATCAAAATTTTCAATTTCAAAATAATACTTTTTAAATTATTATTTATCGTGTTTATATTGAGAACGTCACGACCCATTGTGAGCCTGCACTATTCAAATCTCGTCCAGCACGTCCTTGGCGAGTAGTATGTGGTCTTTCTATACCTAATAACTATTGCATTCTCGGCTTAGGCATTCAACAGCTAAGATAAGATCGGACAACTGGCTTCTTTTAGTTGTTCTTTTTTTCATCCATGAGCCCAATTGTAAATTTTTCACCCTTGCGTGTTACGTTAAAATAGTGTTGCCATTTGTATGGAATTTGTACACTATTTCATTCGCACTTTCGGCTCTTACGATAAAAATGATAATCCGGATGCGATTTACTGCTCCGTACACAATTAAAGGCTTTGCAATTTTTTTCTTACACACTTAGATCAAATCACCGAATTCGGTAATCTCATTACCGAAATCTCAACAGCTGAACGATCGGTAATCGTTTCGGTAAACGAACCGATTACCCAGTTAACACAAACTCGTATACGATGGTGCATAAGAGTACAAATGTGGAGGCGATATACGTACATGCCCCATTAGGCTGTATGTACGTATTTCGCCTCCACATTTGTACTCTTATATCCTATCATAAACGATCGTATGTTTACTGGGTACTGACCATTCAGTAATTTGCATTTTAAAGCTCAGCTGTCGAAATTACCGATTCTTCGGTAAACGTTTACCGACCATCTGTAGTTACGGTGCTAGCTCTCTCCCCCGGAAAACCACCTTCTTGTTTGGAAAAAGTACAACGTATTTCCTGTGATTAAATGCCCGAAAAGATGCACTAAACGACTTAAAGTATACAACCAATGGGTTATACACTAAGACTAGATAATGATATTGATATTACTTAACGAACAATCTTATATATAAATTTTTTGAACTTCGTTATGTGAAATTAATCACAGTTTCAATCACAAATCGTTATTAATTGCTCTGGTTCATATTGGCCTTGAATATATGTCGGGGTGTTAAGGTTTGTTGATTTTCCGGGGAAAGTATTCAAAATATTAGCATAGCATAGCATAGACTGACTGTACATGTCAATGGTTGCTACTCCGTGATTGATCGAAACTGGTAAGAATTGCACTACGATCCAAATGAATAAGGGATGGGAGTTTCCGCTTACTCTCGAAGTGCAATTTTAGCAGATCTAATATAATTGATCAATAACGGCGCCGGCCAAGTCCTTACAGTCAGTTGGGATGGGGAAGGAATATTAGGATGTAATGATTGTTGCTTCTAGAGACCGAGAATACCTCTGCATCTCCACAATCACCACGGGAAGGGTGTTTATTAGTGAGGGCGGAAAAGATCTGGGAGTCACCTCTGGTCGATGATACGATCCATGGACAAGGGGGAAATATACGACTTATATTTAAAGCTAGTTTTGTATTTTTGCCTCGAGAAGTTTTTGGTAGAAGCTTTAAAAAATACGTCAACATCTATAATGTCGAACAATTTAAAAGATGTTTTTATCAGTGACGAAAACTGAAAATTACATGTATATATTTTAAATTATATGAAACAGGAATAATGCCGACACTTGTAGTGACGAACTATACATAGTTTGTTTGAAAATTACATATGAGTATTACTGTGCATTTCGTCATGATATGGTAGAAGTTTAAAAAATACGTCAACATTCACAATGTCGAACAATTCAAAAGATAATTTTTAATAATGTCAAAAAGAGAAAAATATATGTATATTGAAATTGTATAGAAAAAGCATCATGCCGACACTTATAGTGACGAACCATACAAAGTTTGTTTTAATATTACTTAAAAGTTACGCTTTCAAGAAAAAATGTGTTATCACAAACATGAAACGAACTCACCAGTTGGTAATCCATCCTCGACTGAACACAAAACTGACACTCTCCCGGGGAAAGTATTCAAAATATTGGTAAAAAACTATTCGGATTTCAACACTTCACTTTATAAAAGAAAGAAGAGTGTAGAAAATATCATTAGTAAGGCGAGCAAACTTCGGTAAACTCTAATATGCTGTTTATCTTGTGATTATTACATTATAATAATTAGTTAAATGGTATTGCTCGCCTTTCTAGTGATTTTTAGTTTTTTTTGTTAAGTAAAGTGTTAAAATTCAATAAGTTGTTTATTCATACTCCAATAATTCCTCCGAAGTGAAAGTGAAGCATTATATTGGTAGTTCTGAAACCTAGCTCTCCATCTTAAACTTCATGAATTTTGCAAACGAAGCCATTGATTTCATTCTCAAGAGAATCATTGAAGTATAAAATATCAGATTTTGTTTATATTTTCTGAATCTACGTAAAAGTTTGAACGAGAACCCAAAGTTTCATAATTGTCCGTGGCCTGGAACTATTTCAATAACACGTATGAAAATCTCTTTCAAATCAACCCCCTCCCCCCAAAATTTAACTTTGAGGCGATTTAATAATTTACAATATCAATCTTAAGGTGCAAGTAAAAATAAAGTAAATACTACAGTTTTTTATATTAAACTTTGGGAGGGATTATTAGAGTATGTTTTTTTTTGCAAAAAGTGAAGTGTTAAAGTTCATTTGTAGTTTTAATAAAGTAGGGAAAGTGTACCAGTTATGGCCATAGTGGTTCCCTATTTGGCCATATGGGAAATTTTGATAACTTTCACATTTTAAATGTTTTTGAATGTTTTAACATCAAGATATATCATAAATCTAACTACTACAGCACACACAAAATTTTAAAATTTGAAGACATTAAAGTAATCACGTATGGCGAAATAGGGAACCACTATGTCCATAACTGGCACACCTACCCTAAATGTCAAAAATGTAAACGCAGTTTTCGCCCTTGAAATCAACAAATCGGAAAAAACAAAAACACACAGCCTTTTTATTTTGGAAATAAAACAGCTGTGTTTTTTTTAGATTTGTCGATTCTAACAGCGAAAACTCCTTTTTCACTTTTGACATTTACTCCATTTTTACTTGGGCCTGAAGATATTTGAGTGCAATAAAATTGTTATATACTTAGAAAAATGTAATCTCACGGACAAGCTACAAAATACTGCAAATATTCCATCACTAAACAATCCCATTCTTGGAGAAATGTTGAGTGAAATCAGTTTGAACATTTGGTTGGAATTCTCTAACGAGGTCTTTATGAGAAACTGGAAATATATTGTTTCAAACAATGTTTTGAAGGACTTTTGCCCTTCCTTGATCTGATTCTAGTTTTCAGTAAAAACGGACAGAAATACCACCTACTAGGGGAAAAGGACTTATTTTCGATCTTGAAAATTTTGTGAAAATTTTAGGATTTTCATACAGAGTATACAAACATCTTATGAACGGCTAGAAAACTGGTGCTTGGTCGAAATTTGGTGATCTGCGCCTATAAGCAGCAATCTTTCATGTAGAATGGTACCACTCACAAGCGTCCAACCGGATCTTTGGATTCGAATCAAATACAACTGAGAAAATGTACCGTCTTACATGAAGGATATATTTTAGGGTCTTTTTTAGTCTTATTGTAACGTCCGCAGATATAAAACAAAGCCATGCTGTAGGTACTTGGTTGAATTTGGAACTTCCTAGGGCATAAACTATCATTGCTCTTGTCACACGATGTAAGAAATGCAAAATTTATTTATACATTAGAAGGCAATGTTGTAAAATTTGTCGAATTTTGTTTAATGATTGATTGATGATTGATTGAATGTTTGATTAATGATTAGCAGTTTTGTGAATATATTGCAGTTCTTTGAACGGCTAACAATCATAAACTCAATGCCAATTGTTTGGTTACGCTAATACAATCATCATAAAATAAAAAAAATCTAGAGGTTATCGCGATAAACTTCAAGTTGTGTACAGGCATTGGCAAAATTTCGATTTTTTTAGGGACTTGCTCCGGTGTTTTAAGTACTACAAATCAAACAGTAGTTCCCAAAAATATTTCAAAAATCTGACATGAATCTAGAAGCCCATACATTTCTGTAGGCGCCAAAATTTTGTAAATCGAGCTTAGGACTGCCGAGATATAGTGGGTTGAATTTAGCGTTCCAACTGATTTTGAGGCTTCGTCGTCCGTGTAAGTAACGAATATCTTAGGCGGACAAGTGTTAATGATGTTTTTGATTTTAATATTAGTAAACTTGTGTTTAAGAATAGAATTAAGTAAACCTAAGTTCAGTCTGTGCGGCATAATGTCGAAGATGTTGTAAATAAATGAATAAAATTTCCTCGATTTTCCGTTACAATTTTCGGTAGACGAAGAGGCGGAGTAGATATTACCTGTGACGGCAGGGTTTTTTCCATTTGATTTGAAACAAGAAAAATGGGTACTCATAGGACGAATAGGGGAGGAATTCAAATAACCTGCTACGATATTGGCTACCCGACGTATTAAAATTAGTTTGTGAATGAGCATGATTATCATCTTCCTGATGGGTATGATTCCTAATCAAGCGATCGTTAACTGAAGATGAGCATTGTTCGATACTCTACCAGGCAAATTCCGGAAACGACCGTTATCGTAACGGATATTACTGTTCATCTGCCTGGAACGAGCCTCGACGACTCTCTTACGCGAAGGGCAATCCCAAAAATTGGACTTTTGATTGCCCCGCAATTCGAGCATATGAACTTTATGGTATCTTCCTTCACTGTACAGACGTCCTTAGCGTGAGAAGAACCTCCGCAAATCATAGATTTAACATCCATGCGACAATTTCGGCACCAAAGGCACTGAGTGGGGTTCTGGTAATTTCCTACAGGTTTCAGGAAATGTTCCCATGCCACACGGACATCAAACATAAGTCTAGCTTTTTCTAAAGCGTTAATAGATCTTTTTTTGTTAAAGTGAACTAAATAATATTCTTGAGAAAGCCCTTTCCGAACAATGTCAGATTGGGTTCTTTTTTTCATAATGATTACTTGGACTGAAGAAAATCCAAGTATATCATTTTTTTCCCTTCTTTGATCTTTTCAGGTGACTTATAGTTACTCGAGAGACCTTTTAAGACGACTTTGAACAAACGTTCAGTTTTGTCGTCATAAGTAAAAACTTTGTGCTTCTTCTATTCAAGATGTTTGAGAAGAAGTTCACGATTTCTAAGAGTTTCCGCAAAACGCGACAGTCTCCTTTCTTTGCGATTTGGAAGGAGACTTTGATTCCCCTAATGGATCTCCTGCCTAAAACCCGCAAATTCGGAACAACTGACCACGATAGGCAGCACTCTTGGTTTCCTCACTCGAATCAAAGAGCCTGGGCTAGAAACTGCTTCGATTCGATGTTCGGAAAATTTGTCTAGAGCATCGAACTGATTGCTCATTTCGATGCAAATATCATCATCATCCATTTCACCCATGGAAGAAAGTTCGCATTCCGGAGAAACGTCCTTTCTTCCATTCTTGCCACGTTTAGTGACAGTTTTAAATCCCATTTTTTGGAAGGAAGTTGTGAATTCAGAAATTCGCCCTTCCTTTTGTTTGTAGTTGCAACCATGTTTAGTGAATGAATGAAAAAAGACGAGACCTCCTGGGAGGTTTTTTTTCAATACGGTGTCCAAGAAGGATTACCACCGCTAGCTTTCGCCAACGGGTGCAACGAAAAATCGAAGGAACGGTTCCAAACAAGTATCGGGATCAATAGTAGAAAAAATAGTACTGAAAAGTACTGTTTTAATAGCACTGAAGAGTACCGTTTTTAATTTTAGCACTGAAAAGTAATGTTTTTGTAGCACTGAAAAGTACTGTTGTATTGATTTAGGTAGTTTAAAAAAAAAACTTCCAAGAGCAGAGAGAATTGGTGTACGCACAGCACGAAGGAACTATGCGCACTGATATAAGTTTCAGTAATAACTGCTATATGTATGTTATTAGCTGTTAGAAAATAAACAGCTCGCCCTCTTTACCATTCAAAAAATGATCATTCAAATTAAAATATAGGAAAAAATATGTGGATCCACTGGAGAAACGTAATCCGATAAAAATTGTATAAATGAATTTTACATCAACTTGGGCTGAGGTGGTTTTTAACATCGCATAAATTATTTGATACAATTGTTCAGTTAAAAAATCAACATCAGAGGAAGACATGCTAGGTAGGTTCGTTTTCTGATGATTTTCTGTTGGGGCTTTCCGTTGATGAGAGGAGAGCAATATTGAGTAAATAATGGTAGGGCGCCACACACTTTTGGGTGTGCCGAATTTAATTTCCCTAGGTATATCTTTAAATCAATAATGGATCATATATATTTGTTTAATTTTCTTCATCCAAATTTTAACCTCGTTAAGATTACGCTAAGAGTTGACTAATTCCGCTCAAATTTGCACAGTTTCTTCTGGGGGTCCAAATAAACAAATTTGGGGATATTTGTAGTTTGATCATTATAAGCCTATCTTCAATGTCATAACAGAACTGAACTTAACAGGACAAGTGAATTACTGTTGTGTAACATGCACTGCATTCACTAAAGCCGAGCGAAGAGATGCTTAAGTAAAAAAAAAATGCATTGATGAAGTTATGGCAATTTTTGTTATTATTTTTTTCACTCCATCATAGACTACAATGATTTGACTTAAATTAAATAAATAAAATCTTTTACATAGATTGAAAGCATATATGTGGTAGCTAGATTTTTCTGCATGTGTTCACCACATTTGCCCTGAGAAACATTCCATCAAAAGAAGCCACTTAAGAGTATCCATATAAACTTTTCCATTCAAAATTTCATACTCACAACCAAAACAGTTATGCATTGCTATCTTCAATATATCAATGCATCAAACGCTACATTCATTGCTTTAAACTGTTCACTGCTCAACCATTCTCATCGTTTTCCGAAAGAAACCAGCCTTCCGCGAACATATTGGTAGAGAAAATCAAAGCAGATTGTCGCGAAATTGACCTTATTCCATTAAATCGATTCGCACAGTTTCCCGCGGTCCATCCAAACTCCGCTGACTGTGTATGGTTGCGGATGGCAGTCTGGCATGGCTCCCAGAAATTAATCCGATTCCTCTTCTCTCAATCTTGATACGAGCAAAGGCCTCCGTACGGTTTATGCTCCATTCTATTGCTCTCGAAATTAATCGGATAACAAGCGCGTTCCCAAAATAGAACTCCATCTGAGATCGATAACGACTCCACAGCACGGCCAGCAGCGCCAGTTGTTTGTTGCCATTGCTGGGACCCACTAACTCATGAGCATAGGTAGGTACCGTAAAACGAGGTAACTTTGAAAGCCTACAACTTATAAAACGAAATGACATATTTCTATCAATTAGCTAAACACAATGTCTAATAGAAATGGTCCGGATCTCAGTAAATGTTAGCCTTTATAAGTCATGAAAAATATGCAAACAAAATGTTCAGCTGATGGTGACGGTAAAAATGATAAAAAAATTGTTCGTTACTTATTAAACATGACGTCATCTTCGGCAACTTCGTGAACTTTTGGCACGACGAAGCTGGCATTGCACAATTATCACTTCAAAATTGAAGTTATCGCAAATACTTATTTTTATGTTTCACTCACACCTTCTGATACCTCACTTGAGTTAAACAAAACGAATGCAAAAGTAAACAGTATTAGTATGATACTTAAAAAAACAATCAAAGCTACCCAGTTTTACGGTACCTACAACTGCGGGCCGATTTACAAGTCTCCCAAACCGGCGCGCGGCATGCAACCGATGAAAGTTGCGCGCACCAGCAGAAGATGGATGCGCTCGATTGCGATTATCAATCAACTAAAAACTCAGCGCTCGGCAAGATTTGTATTTTCGTTTGCATGAAGTGAAGGAAATTCGCAAAATTGGCAAGAAAACGGCAACGAAAGCACACTAAACTGGTTCAAGCTGCTACTTCTTGCTCATTCGCGAAATGAGATTCGCACACTCCTCCTCTATGGACGCGCGTTGACGAACGTGACATGATTTTACAAAACCTTTCTCCGACTGTGTCCCAAACGTCTGCAATGACGATTTTCACCCTAAATGGGCTTATAGTACTAAATACATGGCATTTAACCACTTCAGTTATTGCTAATTCAGCCGAGTGAGCGAAAAGGTAAAAGGTTGGGAAATTAAGAGGAAGCTCAAAGCGTATGGTAAAATTTATCGAATCTTGTAGCGAGATTGGATTACATTTGTATACGCGACGTGTTGTGGCAATTTGCAGCTATAAGGCATGTACGGTGTTGATTGCTATTTTGGGCAATTTGTTTCGTGTAATGTGTGTCGTAAATCAAAACTAATCACAATAACGTCAAGTACTGAGATAAGTCTGACCCATTAGCGACTTTCTGATCATATTTCATGACTCGTTGAGCTCAATGGCATTGACGCAATTCTTTTTCGACACTGCATTGTTATAGGGTAAACGTTTCTTTAGTCGAGGTAGTGTATTTGAACATGTTTCGCACTAATTTATTTCTATGTGTTATTTTTAGAAGCAATCGAATAATCTTTTTAAAATTTGATTTGAAACTAAAAGGAATAACAAATTCCTTCAAAAAACTTGCCTTTTGTAGTAGTACTCATAGTGGATTGTCTCATATGAATTCAATATATTGCAGCATTTAAAGAACCACACTTAAACATACTTCTACTAAAGAAACAGTGTGCTTATAATTGGTGCAAGCATTTTTGTAGGAAAACAATTACAAAAAATTTAAATTTTTTCTCCAACCAATTAGAAGAATTTCCAGAACATATACGGCTTAAATCTGGACCTGCATTCGGATCACTCTCTGTAGCCGGATCCATGGTGGTTCAGGAACGGCATCTGTTGGTGGCTGGTCTTCTGGATGTAACCACATTCGGGAACATCTAACAGTTAACTGGGAAATGTTTCTACTTCCCAGTTGGGAACTGCTGGCACCACTTGCACATCGATTCGTGGTAGGTTGGAAACAGGAAGTGGGTCCTGCTCGGCTTGGCTTTGTAAAGCGGCGTGCTGTACAGCTAGTCTTGGAGATAGGAGTCCAAACATATCCACCAGGATACCTAGTGGTGAACCGTCTGATGCACCGGTTGTTGCTTCACTGGAACGATGCTTGAGCTGCTTGGAGTGCGTTCTGATGAGCTTCTTCCGTCCATGCCAGTCCGCCAGTAGTACGTTGTGGTTGTCTCTACCGATGATCGCGATGACTCCGCCTAAAGCCTATTGTCATTTGGTGGTGCTGCGGTAAACCTTGGCATAGACCAATTGCCATATGGAAGTCACAAAGAGTTGCGCCATGCTTCCGGTAACTGTCGATGAGACAAGACAGAACGTTAGCATATCCAAACTGCGTGGTGGACACGTACTCGATATCGAAGGCGTAGCACAGAAGCGTTAAGGTCCAACGTTGAAGTCGGTTGGCCGTATGAATTAGAATTCCTTTCTTCTGTCCGAATAACCACAGAAGTGGCTGATGATCCGTCTGGAGGGTGAAGTTGTGTCCTAGCAGCAGGCGCGCTATGATAAACACCAGCGCAAGGCCGTCATTTTCGATCTGTCCGTAGTTTGCCTCCACGGGGATGAGTGAGCGGGAAGCGTGTGCAAAGGCTTTGACCGAGCTATTGGAGTTTATCTGTAAAATGCAGGCACCGATCCCGTATTGCGAGGCGTCAGCAGCAACGATGATGTCTAATGTAGGATCGTAGTGTGTCAGCTGCAAATCCGACTGAATACCGCTTTGAAAAGCTTGAACGAATTGCTTGCACTTCCTGTTTCAAACGAATTTGAGCAGCGGATCGAGTGGCCGCCTCAGTTGGTGCATCTCCGGGACAAACTTCGCATAGATATTTACCGCACCAATGAACAAACGTAGAGTTATGATATCTTTGGACGGTAGCATCTTAACAATGGCTTCTTCCTTGGATGGATCTGGATGGAGACCGATCTCATCTACGATGTGCGCTAGACCTATGACTGCAAAATGTTGCACTTTTCTTCCCTTAATACGAATCCGTATTCTTGGAGACGTTGGAATAGTGCATTGATGGTGCGTTGTGGTGCTTCAGTTTTGCTGTACACGAAAATGTCATCCAGAAACGCGTCTACTGTCTATGGGAGCGGATTTTACTCCTGATGCAAGCCTGTTGAAATGGAATAGACCTCGATAAGTATTGATTGTGAGCAGCTGCTTCGATTCGTCATCAACTTCCACCTGCAGATAAGCATCACTCAAGTCGACGACGCTTAAAATCCAGCTCCCATTGAGTTTGGTAAAGATGTCATCAGGAACTGGTAGCGGGTAATGGTTGGGCTCCAGGGCAGCATTCAGCCCGGTTGAATAATCAGAGAAATCCACTGGCGTGATGATACCCAGTGATTGAAGTCTGTCCAGTTCCGCATTAATCTTCTCCATGGACGTGAAAGAAACTGACGCTTCGGCTTAACAACGGGTTTTGCATCGGGCTTGGAACCTGTCAGCAGGGTGTTCTTGGACCTTCGGACTTCGTCTTCTTCTTTTTGTGGAATCGGGTGACATCGGTGGAGGCTTCTACTTGACTGCACAGATTGTACTCACCGGTTTCTTGTGTTCCACTATGACTGTGTCGTGCTTGAGGTTTTGATCTTGCTGAGCTCGAAGTTTACATAGCATCGGTTGACCGGCCCAGCGTACGATAAGAAATCTTCTGCGTTGTTCTTCGTGAACTGGAAGCACTGGTACCGCTTGCGGAACAGGGAGATTCGGACGCTGAATAGTTCTTTCAGATTCTTAACCGTTTCTTCGAAAGAGTACTCACGAGTGTGCTTACAGCACGAAGTTGACGTAGGGAAAGTGTACCAGTTATGGCCATAGTGGTTCCCTATTTGGCCACATGCAAAATTTGGATAACTTATACATTTTTAATCTTTTTGAATGTTTAAACATCAAGATTTATCCTTTATTTTACTGCTGAAACACAAAAGATTTTTCAAAATGTGAAGGCATTCAAGATATCACGTATGGCGAAATAGGGAACCACTATGGCCATAACTGGTACACCTACCCTACTTGTCGTACACCGTCACGCTGAGGCTTCTCAAGAACAACCGCACTTTTGCCGCATCATCTAACTTCGCTCCTTCCTTGAGGAAAAGGTCTTCGCACTTCCGGCACCGCCGGTCGAAAATGAGCCCTTTTTTGGGTTTGTTAACAAATTTCCGGATTTTTTATGCCAGAGATTCGATTATGAAACATTCCATCATCTCCATCAGCTGAGCGTTTTGCTCCGTCACCGCATGATTTTTCGGTAGATTTTTTGAAAATAGTCGTCTCCGAATCCAGGCATTCTGATAAAAACTGCAGCTCTGCCTCTAAAGCGTTGAATTCTTGAAAATTTTTCGTCGCCAGAATGTTGTACCTACTTTTTAATGAATCTTTATTCTATTATGGTTGGGTACAAACTGAATATTTTTCAAAGTTTTTAATGACTTATAAATAATCTGGTTGCTAAGATGAAAACTAGTTTATAGGGTCTCAGCTAGTGGTAGCCATCGATTGCTTTGTTAATGACTAACAATTAATAACTGCGCTGGCTACGTCCTTATGTCCGTCGAGTGGAGGAAGGAATGTTAATTAGATAGTTGTAGTTACTAGGAAACCAGAAAATTTCCTGCATTTCCCACAGTTACCTTTATAGTAGGGTGTTGTGTTAGGTGGATGAGTTTTTTTTATTGATAGTAGGGTACAAAAAAGGTTCAAAAGCCTGGTCTGTTGTGTGTTGGCTCGGTGTGGGACTGACGTTAGGCGTGCTTAAATCACTAAAAACTATCCCTACTGCTCCTGTGCCTCGAATCTCCCCTGGAATTACATAACGCAACTTCATCGGGGAAGGGCTGTGCTCATGCACTTCGTTAATCTCAGCCTCTAGCTGTTCTGCTACACGCTCAAAAAAGAAAAAAATAAACCATGAACTACCATCAGTTCGCTGTTGGACCTTTATGTCGTCAAAACGCTGCTCACTACGACATTTCTACGGTGACTCTGCGACTCCTCTTTTTGCCCTATTGGCGATAGAAGATCTCGCCGGGGTTTCAGACAGCTTTCTGTACGACGATGCATTCTTCCCTAGGGTTGGCCTCGCGTCTGAGCCCTGTTGAACTTCTACTGGACGCTCATGTGATATTCGTTGCCCTACTACGACTTGTTCTCCTCTGCTGCTGTTTGAGCTCTCCTGGTTGGCAAGTTAGATGCCGAGGTCGGTCCAGCGCTTCCGGTTGGAGGATGACTTCCGGTTCACTGGTGCTCCGACGACCCAAAACTGGTTTGTGACGATCGATGCTACTCGGCCTAGTCCCCGACGGTGGAGCTAGCCTACTCCGGCTACGCGCTTCTGCATGCTTCTGTACTGGCCGATGGAGTGCCGAAGTCGGTCCTGCGATTCCGGTGGAGGGAAACTTCCGGTTCACAGGTGCCCCGACGACCATTCGCCGGTGCTGTTTAACGAATTACTCAGCTAGACCCCGATGGTGGACTCAGCCTACTCCGACTCGACGTTGGTCGGTCAAGTGCCAGGGTCGGCTCTGCAATACCGGATGGATGATGGCTTCCGGTTCACAGACGCCCCGACGACTGGAGTGATGGATGGGGTATTCAACCGTATGGATAGGAGAGTACTGTGATAAGCGGTTAAGTCGATTTTTTAAATTCTAGTCGGAAAATGTCAAAAAAAAGATTGACTGTAATTTTTTTAATTCAATCTGTTCATCTTTGTGAACATAAAAACATTTTATGCATAACAATTGTAGTCATAAAAAGGTTTTCAAATTTATATAAGAACTTTCCTTAAATGCACAAGAGGCGTCAAACTCTTCCCAACTTACGTTGTTCACTCTTCCTTTACCAACCCCTCAAGGTTGTAAAAACACGTTTTCGGCTAATACTTTTTGACATCACTGAAAGATGTTTACTTGATTGATTAAAAGAGTCCCAAGTTCCATCGCAGTTTGGTTTTTCCGTAAAAAGGAACAACAGATGTTTTATTTGGGTTAACCGGAAGGCTATATTGGCGACACCAATCCTCAACTACTGGAAGAAAACTTTGCATTAGATCGAAGAGAGTACTTATACATGATCAAATAAAAAACCTCTATTATTGAGTTACCTACCTAAATTATCTGCTAGTTCTGTTGATCAAAAGTATTTGACCCTAAAAATAACACATAACATATAACAAGAAACCCTATTATCTTGTAGGACATTAATGTAGGTGATGCGACATTTCCCATTTTACAGGGTTATGTTCCGATTCCAAATCTGCGATCGGTTAGAGCAATTTTATAGCTATGCTTATAACGATTATAACACTATTCAATGAAAACTTCTGGCCAATTACAACATTAGTTCGCTGTTCAAAACGTTCTCGAATCCTCCAATTCCACTTTATTCTCCGATGAAGAGTGCCCAAAACAAATAAACATATTTAATTCATTTAAAAATCGTTTAAAAGGTGTTGGGACGCTTCGCACCATCTGTCGTATATTTCGAGCATTATCGCCCCTTCAGTAGCCACCTGTTTCAAACGATGACGCATACCCTGATTGACTGAGCTACACTTCCGTTCTTACGAAAAGGCAAGAAATTAGGTCAATTGTTGATCGGCTCAAAAGCAATTAATCCTATGTGGAATCGGAATGCTGGTAACAGAATGTGAGAACGTTGTTGCTATCAAAAGTATGTGCACGAATGGTCTTTATAAATTGCACACCATTGAGAATGATTCGTGAAAGCTCTAAAGAAGATTCAAAATAAACATTTTAAAATGATTCTGAAGCTTTCTTACTAGTTCAGTACTAATGAGTTACATAGAATATCCAATGTTCAAGCATTGGAACAAATGTCGAATGAAATTGATAATTTTAGACAAAAATCGATGCAATCTTCCATTACCACGATTAATGCGTTATATGTTTTTGAAAGCGTTTTTTTCATATGAGCAGGTGTAATCAACTCACCTGTAAGAATTCTAAACTGCTACGGCAAAAGAAATATAATATGTTGCTAACAAAATGTTAATGAAAACTCAATTTAGCTTTACAAAAATAAGGATGATAGTGTTTTCTAACACAGAACACCTACATAAAAGAAATAAATGTGATTCTAAATAAAATAATTAAAAAATACACACAATTTCAAAGAGCAAAAAAAAATCTGCTAAACTTATGTTGAGTTTTGTAAGACTTACTTGAATATACTTATGCAACTATCATTTGAAATAAATATAATAATTGGGAATTGAATGTTATTTCGCTTTATTGCCCTACCTAAGTCTACATTAATAGTTTACCCTCCAAATGTCAATTTAAACTAGAAAAGTCTATTTGTATTTTCTATTCAATGTTGCATGCAAAAACAAGAAACGGTATGAAAACCTTGTTAAGTCAATCTCTACCGTTGGTTCATTCTCCTCATATGTAATATATTGCGAAACACAAGACACATTATTTCCATATGCCTAGTCAAAAACAACTCAACCATGATCTCTTTGAACCGCAAAAAAGCCAATTTTCTGATGGTCAAATTATCAAATTCAATCTTATTTCAAGTTCAGATGCAAAACAACGTGTAAGAGAGGGATCAATAGCCTCTTGGGAATCATAACATGTCATTGAATTAACACACCTCGCCAATTGGAAAATCGCAAACACACTCTTAAATTGCAAAACCCGTGGTAATTTTTGCACCTCCAAATTATATTCCACCGCTACTCATCAGTCGAGCGAGGCCCGTCCACTGCACCTCGCATGGCAAATTCGTGAAATTGAATTGAACGTTTTACGCATATGTATTAATTCGACGGTTTGTGCACTTATGATGCTTTAAATTGCATACCATTTTACACTGAACCACGAAACGGCTGGCCATACGAAGAATGCACAGTGGCGCTGTTATTTTGGGAAATGGAATTCGGTTGCATTCGCGTTGGTAAATGGAAAAAAGAACTCAGCTGCAATTAATCCTATTGACATCAAATTGTAGATGCCTTTTAATCAAAATATCTTATTAACAAAGAGCTGGAGTTTATTAAATTAGGCTGGTACAAATAATTTTGACCAAAGGTATTTTCAAATCTAAGAACATACATAGATATATACGGTAGATTTATCAATAGTGGAGGTACTAAGCATGATTGAACTTCATTTTATCGCCTAAATTCTAGAAGTGCAATTAATGTACATGTTAATGTTTTACCACCATTGACTTAATGATAAAAATGATTTCATCGCAGTAATCCACGGCATGTCAGTGAAAAATAATACCTCCACTATTGGTACACTGTTCCTTTAGTTGCGGTATATTTTTAATTTGTAATCCTTTAGTTGCGGTATCAGTTATTTTCTTATGGGATCCTCCACTATAGGAACACTTTACTGCAACTATTGGTACAAGTAAGAAATGTTTTAGCAATTTTAGTGATACTTCATCAGTTTTAAAGCAATTTGAATACTCTTTTCAACTATTCCGTGTATCAACAAGCCAATACGTCGATTGACAGTGTCGGTTCTGTGGCTAATGTAATAAAATCAGTGAAAACGGCACTACCGCAACTATAGGAACACCCACAACTAAGGCAACACTTACCCTACATAAGTGGTCGACATTCGTTTAGCTGAGTACCCATTTTTATTTATTATTATTTATTTGGCTTTACATCAATTATCTTGATAAAGCCTCGCCAACAATATTTCGCCAATTCACTCAGTTCATGGCCGCTTCTCTCCATCCTCGACTGCGGCCCACGCTCTCCAGGTCCTGGCGCATCTGGTCAATCCACCTAGCTCGCTGCGCCCCATGCCTTCTTGTTCCGACCGGATTCGTAACGAACATCATCTTTACAGGGTTGTTGTCCGGCATTCTTGCAACATGCCCTGCCCAGCGTATCCTTCCAGCCAGTGTTGTTCAGACTCATTTCCCCGAAAATAACATTTTCCGAACTACGAAGCCACGAACTTCTACAACCATGCTCTATCCTCCTAAGATAGAAAAGCAGATGGTTAAGCTTGAGTACTGCACACAAAATCGATCAATTTTGATCCCAGAGAGCCACAATTCAAGTTTCGGTGAAATGAAATGAGTGAGTGAGTGAGTGCGAATCATTTCACCGAAACATGAATTGCGGCCCACCGAGATCGAAACTGTCGAATCCCATGTGCAACACTCATGCCCAAACACCTCCCCATCCATCTCAGGAATACAACGCACAGTTATAACAGTTCATGGCTTCACAATTCGAATTTCGGGGAAATGAGTCTGGTCAACACTGCTTCCAGCTTTAGTTACCTTCACGATACTGGGTTCGCCGAAGAGTTAAGCGAGCTCGTAGTTCATCATTCGCCACCACACGCCGTTCTCCTGCACGATCTGCCACCGTTTCAAATTTTCTCCCAATAATATCCATGTCGTCCGCGAAGCAAACAAATTGTCCGGATCTCGTGAAAAACGTGCCTCGACTGTTAAGTCCGGCTTTCCGCATGACACCTTCAAGCGCAATATTGAACAACAGGCACTCGAACGAACTGGAGTGTTTACCCGAGATCTTCACGCACCTTTGCACACCGTCCATCGTTGTACTAATCAATCTTGTGAGCTTCCCGGGAAAGCTGTTCTCGTTCATGATCTTCTCTACACGGTCAATACTGTCGTATGCCGCCTTGATATCGATGAACAAATGGTGAGTAGGGACCTGTTGCTCACGGCATTTCTGGAGAATTTGTTGCACGTAAAAGATCTGGTCCGTTGTCGAGCGGCCGTCGATGAATGCTGCTTGATAACTTCCCACGAACTCGTTTGTTATAGGTGATAGACGACGGAAGAGAAACTGGGATAGCACTTTGTAGGCGGCGTTTATGATAGTAATTTCACGATAATTTTCACATTCCAGTTTGTCGCCCTTTTTGTAGATAGGGCATATAACGCCTTGCTTCTATTCCTCTGGTAGCTGTTCCGTTTCCCAGATTCTGACTATCAGCCGATGCAGACAAGCGGCCAATCTGTCCGGACCCGTCTTGATGAGTTCGGCTCCGATACCATCCTTGCCAGTGGCCTTGTTGTTATTGAGCTGTTGAATGGCATCCTTAACTTCCCCCATCGTGGGAGCTGGTTGGTTTCCACTGTCCGCTGTGCTGACATAGCCATCGCCTTCGCTGTCCTGACTTTCTGTGCCTGTTTTCTCTGCGCCATTCAGGTGTTCATCGTAGTGCTGCTTCCACCTTTCGATCACGTCCGTCCATCAAGATGCTCGCAGCCTTATCCCGGCACATTCCAGCGCGCGGCGCGAAGCCTTTGCGGGATGTGTTGAGCTTCTCAAAGAACTTCCGCATTTCTTGAGAACGGTACAGCAACATCAGTGGAATTCCACCTCTTCCAGGCTGTCCCGGAATAGGCGGGTTTGCTGTTTCCGCTTCAGTCTGTATCGTTCCACGTTTTGTCGCGTACCATGCTGCAGCATTGTAACTCGCGCTGCATTCTTCTCCTCTAAAATCTCCTGGCACTCTTCGTCGAACCAATCGTTTCTTGAGCTCCGTTCCACATATCCGATAATGCTTTTGGCAGCATCGTTAATGGCAGCTTTGACTGTCCTCCAGCAGTCCTCAAAAGAGGCCCTATCGAACTCGCACTCATCCGACAACGTTGCTGCGCGTACGCATTGGCGACATCCGGTTGTTTCAGTTGCGCTAGATTGTACCGAGGCGGGCGTCGGTTCCGTACATCGTTGGTGACGTTTTGAGCGCAGTTTCAACATCACCAGGTAGTAGTCGGAGTAAATGTTTGCACCACGATAGGTTCTGACGTCGGTTATGGTTTGCGATTCTATCTACTGAGATGATTTCCAAAAATCTATCAGTCGTAGGCCGTTCTCGTTCGTCAGCCGGTGGGCGGGAACTTTCCAATCGTCGGTCTGAACTCCTCTTCCTGAGCAACCTGAGCGTTCAAATCTCCAATAATGATCTTGACGTCGTGGCTTGGGCAGCGGCCGTACTCGCGTTCGAGCTGCGCGTAAAATGTCGTCATCATCAGTGTTTCCGGAGTGAGGGCTATGCACGTTGATTATGCTGAAGTTACCCAACCAGACGGAAGAAACAAGATTAAAACAGAATGTGTTCCCCTGATATGATTTTTTTATATCACCAGTTGTTATAAAACATATACCGTTAGTAGTGAAAATAACAAAAAAATTAACAAAATTTGCACCAAATTAAACTAAAATATAACAAATCCTGTTACAATCACATCAAAATTATAACAGAATATGTTGCAAGGATGTTACAAACTTACTGTTTATGACATCGGATGTTATTTGCAACAAACTTATGAATGCAAAGCCGCTGGCAAGGATGGTATCGGAGCCGAACTCATCAAGATGGGCCCGGACAGGTTGGCCGCTTGTCTGCATCGGCTGATAGTCAGAATCTGGGAAACGGAACAGCTACCGGAGGAGTGGAAGCAAGGCGTTATATGCCCTATCTACAAAAAGGGCGACAAGCTGGAGTGTGAAAATTATCGTGCATCCTTAACGCCGCCTATAAAGTACTATCCCAGATTCTCTTCCGTCGTCTATCACCTATAGCAAACGAGTTCGTGGGAAGTTATCAAGCAGGTTTCATAGACAGCCGCTCGACAACGGACCAGATCTTTTCCGTGCGGCAAATCCTCCAGAAATGCCGGGAGTACCAGGTCCCTACGCACCATTTGTTCATCGATTTCAAGGCGGCATACGATAGTATCGACCGCATAGAGCTATGGAAAATCATGGACGAGAACAGCTTTCCCGGGAAGCTCACAAGATTGATCAGAGCAACGATGGACGGTGTGCAAAACTGCGTGAAGATCACGGGCGAACACTCCAGTTCGTTCGAGTCTCGGCGGGGACTACGACAGGGCGATGGACTTTCGTGCCTGTTGTTCAATATTGCGCTTGAAGGTGTCATGCGGAGAGCCGGACTTAACAGTCGAGGCACGATTTTCACGAGATCCGGACAATTTGTTTGCTTCGCGGACGACATGGATATTATTGTGAGAAAATTTGAAACGGTGGCAGATTTGTTCACCCGCCTGAAACGCGAAGCAACAAGAGTCGGGCTAATGGTGAATGCGTCGAAAACTAAGTACATGCTGGTTGACGGAACTGAGCGCGACAGGACCCGCCTAGGAAGCAGTGTTACGATAGACGGGGATACCTTCGAGGTGGTGGACGAGTTCGTCTACCTCGGATCCTTGTTGACGGCTGACAACAATGTTAGTCGGGAAATACGAAGGCGCATCATCAGCGGAAGTCGTGCCTACTATGGGCTCCAGAAGAAACTGCGGTCAAGAAAGATTCACCCCCGCACCAAATGCACGATGTACAAAACGCTCATAAGACCGGTAGTCCTCTATGGGCATGAGGCGTGGACTATGCTCGAGGAGGACTTGCAAGCTCTTGGGGTTTTCGAACGCCGAGTGCTAAGGACGATCTTCGGCGGCGTGCAGGAGAACGGCGTGTGGCGGCGAAGGATGAACCACGAGCTCGCTAAACTCTACGGCGAACCCAGTATCGTGAAGGTAGCTAAAGCTGGAAGGATACGCTGGGCAGGGCATGTTGCAAGAATGCCGGACAACAACCCTGTAAAGATGGTGTTCGCCACGAATCCGGTCGGAACAAGAAGGCGTGGGGCGCAGCGAGCTAGGTGGATTGATCAGGTACACCAGGACCTGGAGAGCGTGGGTCACAGTCGAGGATGGAGAGAAGCGGCCATGAACCGAGGGAATTGGCGAAATATTGTTGGCGAGGCTTTATCAAGATAATTGATGTAAAGCCAAATAAGTAAGTAAGTTATAAATGCGATGTCACAAATATAACAAATGTTGTTATAAATGTGTTACTAAAAATATAACACAATATATTATAAATGTGTTACTAAAAATATAAAACAATATAACAGTTGAGAACAGAGCCATATTGATAACAGAACTTTAGGAATGTGTTATAATTTTGTTATGTGGTTCGTCTTTGATTCTGAACTTGCACATTCGCTCATCGATCGGCCACCACCCGATCATGCGCATTTGCATAGGCAGCTTCAATTTATTACGTAACGCTACAATTTGCAATTTTCGACCCCCTCCCCCCGTCCGTATCGCTTTTTGTATGAAAATTTTATAATTTTTGCATGAGCCGTAACGCTTGAGCCTACTGCACCCCTCCCCCCAGAGCGTTACGTAATTTGTGGACTGCGCCATATCACCCATAACTATAAAAGCTGTTCCCAGCTCACGTGTGTTGCCGCAGCTCTGGTAGATGGTATGATTACCTCTAAACGTTCGCACCACTTCTGCAGCGCTACGATACCGAAACCGCGGGTCTTGAGTACATCGGAGATTATGCGAGTACTTCCGACGAAGTTGAGAGATTTGCAGTTCCGCGTACCGAGTTTCCAATCGCTAGTTCATTTCCGTCGCTGTGGTCTTTGCCGATTGTTCCGGTCCGTATTCTCTCGTTGACGTTCCTGTGCTGATGTCACGACAGCCAACATCACATCATCATCAACACAACATATTTTTTTCTATCTATTCTATCTTGAAGTGATTTACGTTCGTTGCATAGCATACCATATTTTTATTGCATCTTACGTCATGTTTGGTATTGTTTTATTTGAAATTCAGTTTTTTTTCCATATTCAGCTTCTTTATCCATAATATAACTGAATTTTATACGTGTTCCCCGAGTGAGACCAGTATTGTTCTAAAAGTGTACTAAAATGCCTATTTTTGACCTTAACTTTTTTTCTTGCTCTCATGAAGGAGTATTAATTATGCAACCAAAAAATAGTCCGAAAAAAAATTCTGACATATTAAAAAAATAAGCTTGGCTTAACGAATTTCGATCACTGTATAGTAATTAAATGGTAATTTTTACACACAGTAAAAAAAATATACTGTACTAAAACGAAGCTAACTATTTTTTTTAACTTTTCTCAACGGAGCTCAAAGTGAAGTGCAGTCAAAGAGTCGAACGAAATTTAAATTCGCTTGCTTGAGAATCGATCGATCGGAAAAGACATCAAAATAGTAATTCACGGCGAAGCATCTCACACCAACCAGCTGCTGGCGTCAACGATGTGCTGCTGATCAAAAGTGAACAAGCATGTTGGTAGGTACAGGGGCAGCGGATGATGGTAGCTATTCAGCAGAGTCAATCAATCTCACTTTCATTTGATCAGCTATGTTTTTCGAACTGTAATTTATCCGAATGATTTGAGGATAGGATAGTTTGGATTTTCTGCATTGCTAACAAAGCATTTCGCCAATGCAACCTTGTGAAAATTGAATATCGTAAAAGGGTACAAAATTGATCAGCGGGTTCCGATAACCTTCCTCGTAAATAAACGAATTGAGTAATATTTTTGAAGAAACATTTTCAATACATGCATGGTGCTTCTGTTATATTGATAAACTTAGAAAAATAAGGTTTTGGCAATAACTATTCATGTGTATGGAATGATTCGGGGTGGCCCGAGCAATCAAGTCGGGTTTCGCGTATCGGTGGTGTTTTTTCTGTTTATTTAGCTCGTGTATGTAAGGCATGTTGGTGACAAAATTGAAAGTTGCCCTATCGATGTTGGACTATCAATTGGTGAGCTGGTTTTATGCTTCTATGTCAAATTAGTAAAATTTGCCAATTCACGTCTTTATCAAGACAACAGTATGAATGTTGAGTTTATGGATTTATTCAAAAACAATGAAGGGGGACGGACCTGGTGTAGGGGTTAGAACACACGCCTCTCACGCCGAGGACCTGGGATCGAATCCCATCCCCGAGATGATGATGATGATGATTATTTAGCCACCATCAACGCAAGGATTACCTATGGCTGCAGAATCATACCGGGATGGAATGATCTACCTGATGGTTTGTTGTAGCAGGGCTAGTTAATATCTTTGAAGACCTTTGTAAGACAACACTAAGGCTGTTTTCTCATGACAAAAGGCTGGCGACCCCACGCACTTTCATCCAGTCAACAGTTCAATTAACTCCCTTATGCTACCCCTCCCCAATACCCAATATATAGTAATATATCATATATAGTGTTATTAAAGTATCTTACCTCTTTGTACCCATGTTCGTTGGCTTCGTATTAAGATTCATCATCCGTGGTCAGAAGTATATCATAACAAATCTTACTGTTTGGTTCTTGGCAGTAAGTTAAATCACATTCAATTATTTGTGTACATATGTTACTCTATATTTATTCTTGTATATCGTCTTCTTTTCTAACAATGCTTCCCTGTCATCACATATCTACTCGCTATCTTCTCCATCCGAAATTTCACTATTGCTGTCCTTATAAATTTCTTCTGCTTTCTTTTTAAGTTTTTCTCTATCCGTTGCTAGTTCTTTCCACTTGCTATTTGTCATGTCTCGATATCTTGAAAAATCTTGCTGTAACGTATCTTTCCATGTGAAACTAGGTCTTCCCTCCTTTTTAAAACAGAACTTAAATTTAAAAGCAGATTTCAGTGGATGCTTATTTGGCCTCCTGATAATGTGCCCATAGTAATTCAACCTAGCCACTCTAACTCTTCTATTGATAGTTTTTCCGCTCATCTCTTTCCTCACATTGAATTTTCTCTTTACTACTCTACAGTTATTCCATATATCTTTCAAAATTAGTTTCTCATATTTGGCTAATTGTAATCTACTACGTTTTGTAAGTGTTGATACTTTTGTACCGTATTGTATAGCTGGAGCAATAACAGTTTTGTATATTAGTTTCCCAATATCCCATGACGGTTTGAACGTTTTGTTCTTAGTTCTATGTTCTTAGCCGATTTTATCGCGTTTATTGATTGTTGTCTGGTAGTTGCTGATCGATTTAAATCATTAGTTAAAGTGACTCCCAAGTACTTAAGCGAATTGCACGTCTTATATTCCTTTCCGTTCAACATAATTTTTTCCAATCCCATCCCCGAGATAGTCACTAAAAATTTCAGTGACGACTTCCTTCGGAAGGGAAGTAAAGCCGTTGGTCCCGAGATGAACTAGCCCAGGGCTAAAAATTTCGTTAATAAAGATAGAAAAAAAAAAACAATGAATGGATCATCGCTCCAAGCATCAGCGTGCTCTATTTCATATTTTCATATATATATATATATATATATATATATATATATATATATATATATATATATATATATATATATATATATATATATATATATATATATATATATATATATATATATATATATATATATATATATATATATATATCATATTAATTTTACCTTAGCTTTTACATTCAATTACAAAAACATCTTTGAATGGTTCGACATAAGAATGGTTGACATTTTCTAACAGCCTGGTATAGAATACTATATTTGTTATTTTTTTTTTAAATTATTCGTCACCAGTTGACGAATTGGTATGTATCATATGAGGAATCAATATCTGATCATCGCTACATCTTCTTAGAACATTCAAATGTAACTGCGCAGACTTTGCGTTTTAGCAAACCCCGGTCAACAAACTGGAAACTCTATATTAAATTGATTGCGACCAAATTTCATGGATATTCTCCGTCCATTGAAAATCCAAGTGATCTGGATGATGCCGTTGATACTACAACACCCTACATTATAGAAGCTTTTGAAGAAGCATGTCCTCTGCGGTCTGTGAAGACTACAAGAGGGACCCCATAGTGGAATTCCGATCTGACTTGACTCAGGAAACAATGTAGAAGGAGTTGGAACATACGCCGTTCAGCTGGATCAGAGTCGTTCAAGTCGGCTCGCAAGGCTTACAAGAAGGCTCCTCGTTCAAAAACTCTAAGGATTTCCAAGTGAACGAAACTCGCCTACCTAATGGTGACTTTACTTCTTCTGATGAAGAAGTTTTAGAATGTTTATTCAATACACACTTCCCCGGATGTGTGGACTTAGCATCTACGGATGAACCAAATGTCTTTTCATTTAGTTACGAGTCTCTGGCTTCGGCTCGCAGTATCAATTCAATGGACACTTAATAGTTTTACTCCTTTCAAATCTCCAGGAGCGGATGGGATTTATCCTGTTCTGCTCCAAAAGGGATTTGAGTTTATCAAACATGTTTTGAAAAAGCTACTTGTAAGCAGTTTTGCTACCGGGTATATTCCCAGAACCTGGCGTTATATTAATGTAAAGTTTATCCCGAAAGAAGGACGTGCGTCGTATGAAGAAGCGAAAAGTTTTAGACCAATCAGTCTGACCTTTTTTCTTCTGAAATGTCTGGAACGCATTATCGATCATCACATCCGTGATGTTTATTTAGAAAACATGCCTCTTCATGTGAATCAACATGCTTACCAATCTGGAAAGTCCACTGTGGCTGTTTTACATAAAGTTGTATACGATATCGAGTAAGCATTCGGGCAGAAGCAACCCTGCTTGTGTGTTTTCTTGGATATTGAGGGTGCCTTTGATAACGTATCTTTCGATGCCATATTGGAAGCTGCACGAAACCATGGGCTACCTACACTGCCCATAACTGCATATTTGTAACATTCGACAAAAGTAGGCATTGAGTAAACTGAATACCAAGTGTGCATTTTATGGCAGTATGAGAGGAAGCTAAAATTTCAAAATAATATCAGGAACTCAAAAGTGCTTATGTGAGGCTGATATTTTGTACAACTCATATCGCATACTAGGTGAATAGTCGGAAAATAATTCTTATAAAAATTTCATTGCTATCACATTACGGGGCTCATTTATAATCTCAATGTGACTGTTATGCAATTATAATTACCAATGTGACAAAACAACTTGATATTTTTTTCAAATTTTCTAGAACAATCTCACAAATTTCAGTGAGTTGATCGAAAGTATTTATCATTTGATGACTCTCCATGGTATTAATTAAAATTTGTCAAAAATTTCGAATGTGACTGTTATGCAGTTATGGGCAGTACAATGATTAAAAATTGGATTCATCAAATGCTCAAAACCGACATCTTTTTTCGACATTGCGTCAAGCAGCGAATCAGAAATTGAGTGTTTGCGGATGCCCCCGAGGGAGAGTCTTGTCACCACTTTTGTGGAATCTCGTAGCAGATACGATATTGAGGCAACTCATTAATAGCGGTTTTCCAACTTATGAATTTGCCGACGACTATCTAGCTTTGATAGTTGGTATTTATTAATTTATTTATTAATAACAATCTCCATCTGACTTATGTCTTAATGAAGTATACATAAAAAAAATATTTGCATAGGAGTAAACACGAATGAACTAAAACAATAAACAACTACACATACAAAACAAATTACTGGTCAGCTTGATTAGTGCGGTAATGCGACGAAAATCGTTGCTGTACTGCAGAGACAGGCATGTTGAAGTCAAACAGGTGAGCAACGCTATTGAAAGTGTTCGACATGAAGCGAATCGGATCGTGCTGTCCATAACGACTGTTGTGGCCTTCCAATCGGAGGAAACTGTGTCTTCGAAGGGATCTTTCAGGTGCATTGAAATTTATTCTGGACAGGAGTTCTGAAGAATCTATGGTTCCATTTAGAAGCTTCACTACATACATAGCCTGTGCAATTCGACATCTGTTCTCTAACGTGTCAATTCCCAGTAGCTGACAGCGATCGTGGTAAGAGGTAAGGTGTTGATCATTACGCCATGGAAGAGTCCTTAGTGCAAAGCGCACAAACTTTCGCTGCACCGATTCAATGCGCGATATCCAGGTAGTCTGAAACGGGCACCAGACGACGTCGGCAAACTCAAGTATGGACCGCACCAGTGCGCAGTACAGCGCTTTCAAGCAAAGCGGATTTTGAAATCAGTGGTAACTTTCATAATAAACCCGAGCTGTCGGTGTGCCCGTGATATGATATCATCATAGTGAAAACGGAATGTGAGTTTTTCATCTAAAATTACGCCGAGATCTCGTACACGTTGTGTACATGTGCATAAGCATCCTATTCGACCTGATGCAAAGAGCTTTTCAGGTAGTCGAGAGTTGGTGTCGCCAATATGGCTTTTCGGTTAACCCAAATAAAACGTCTATTGTTCTCTTTACGGAAAGACGAAACCGCGATGGAATGCGGCCTTTACGTCTTTTTGGCACTGAGATTAATGTGACTGATCAGGTAAAGTATGTCGGAGTCGTTCTAGATTCCAAACTTTCTTGGCCACCTCACATTGATTTCAGAGTCAAAAAAGCTTGCATGGCCTTCGGTCAATGCAGGCAAATCTTTGGTAAAACTTGGGGCCTCAAACCCAAATATATCAAATGGATTTACATAACAGTTGTACGACCAACACTGGCATATGGATGTCTTGTGTGGTGGAAAAAGGGCGATGTGAGAACAATCCAATCAAAATTGGGCCATCTCCAAAGGATGTGCTCGATGGCGATGTCTGGTGCGTTCTCTACGACTCCCATGGCAGCGCTCGAGGCCCTTTTCGACGTTGCGCCACTACACATACATCTTAAACAAGAAGCACTTTCTTGCTCTTACCGTTAATGGGTACTAGATCTACTGGAGAAAAATCCAGTGAAGCGTAGATCTACACACACTTCGTTGTTTCTACTTTGGTGAATTGGGACAAAATTGTCCTTGCTCCAAGTGATCTTACAATTGCTTGTCACTTTCCTTACAGGATATTTACCACACCATTCCTTTCACGGGAAGAGTGGACGTCTGGCTATTTGGGAAGGAGTATATCAAACAATATAGTATGTTACACTGATGGCTCCCTTCTTGAAGATAGAACTGGTGCAGGTGTATATTCTCGTGAGCTAAGGCTGAATCAGTTTTACTCACTTGATCGACACTGCACCGTTTTTCAGGCGGAAATATTTGCTCTTATGTGTGGAGTGCAATCAGCACTTCTAACAGCGCGTAATGGGTAAAGTCATAAACTTCTGTTCAGATAGTCATGCTGCTATAAAAGCTCTTGCTTCCGCCAACTCAAGCTCGAAGCTTGTTATCGCATGTCGATCTCAAATTGAGGAACTGAATTCAGTTAACTCTGTAAACTTTGTATGGGTACTTGGCCATTCTTCCATCGTTGGAAATGAATTGGCAGATGCGATGGGGCATCGCATCATTGGCCCTGTGCCAGCTATTCCAATTTAGAAGTGCTGGGTGAAGCTTCAGATAAATTTTTGGGCGGCAACTCAGCCCAAGCAATATTCTGCTTGGAATGGAAGAATATCGTTGGAAATGAATTGGCAGATGCGATGGGGCATCGCATCATTGGTCCTGTGCCAGCTATTCCAATTTAGAAGTGCTGGGTGAAGCTTCAGATAAATTTTTGGGCGGCAACTCAGCCCAAGCAATATTGGAATAGTTTGGAGTCGTGTCGTCAAACAAAATTGTACATTACTGAGCCATCTCCAAGGGTGGCGAAGTATTTAACAAATCTGTCAAAGCAGAATTGCTGTCTCTTCACATGACAAATATTCTGTTTGCTGACTTATTTGTGTGAGATAGTTGTGACTCCGATTATGGAATTTCGTACCACCTGATATGTAACTTTCCAGTTTTTGCGCAAATGCGATTCCAATTACTTGGTAAACACTTATTAAGTGTAACTGAATCCAGAAGCCTGAATCTTCAGGACATTCTGTTATTCTTAACACGCTGTGGTAATGAGCTATAGGCTCTCTTTACGCTCAAGCGTTTTGCAGTGCCCTTTTTAAGGCGCTGTTCGAACCCATTGTGGTATGGAGCTACATGCTCTCATTTCGCTTATGCGATCTTCCCTCTTCAAGGGACCCTACTCCTATTTCATCCCATCTTTCCCTTCCCTTTCCTGACGATGTCACAAATCTCCCAACTAGTGGGGTACATGCCTTTGGAGCCGGCCTTCTGATACCTGATTCTATCAGACTGGAGCCTCTCAAATTGATATCTGAGCCGCCCCTGTGATGAGCATTCGCATCACTGCTCACAATCAGCGGAAGGCCTTTTGTTACGCAATATACGACAACTCGTTTGAATTCATCCGTTGGGGATGGTTCATCATGTGGCAAACCGAACAATATACAATATACGTATATAATACAAAACGTGTATATGTATATATATATAAAGAAATATATATATATATATATATATATATATATATATATATATATATATTTATATATATATATATATATATATGTATATATATATATATATATATATATATATATATATATATATATATATATATATATATATATATATATATATAGATATATATATATATATATATATAAATATATATATATATATATATATATATATATATATATATATATATATATATATATATATATATATATATATATATATATATATATATATATACAGGGTGACCAGCGCACCGGGAAATCGGGAAAACCGGGAAAAAGCCGGGAATTTCGAATCACCGGGAGAAAACCGGGATATATACGGGAATTTCAATTAGCACCGGGAAAATTTTGCACACCACGTAATGTTTTAATCAGCTCGATAAAGTATAGACTTTAGTGGATTTTTACAAAAGCTTCTGAATTCAAATCCCAAGTTAGTCAATAAAGTCAAGAAAATATTCTTTATACAAATGTTACCACTTGCTCTAATCCAGTGAATAGTTAGCCAGTAAATTAAAAACTTTTAATGAAGAAACTTCTTGCGAAAAGTTTTTCATATAGTTTCATGAAGCATTTTATGTTAAAACCTACAATGTTTGGATGTTATAAATTTCTCTAAGCAAGCTTGCAATTCACTAAGATAAAATTAAATGCGTTTACAACCTATGATATTCATTGAAGATTTGCCATTCGCTTCTTGTTTGGGCTTGGTAAAAATAGTTTAAAATTCTAATTCATTTCAGAATTATGATTGTTATTTTTATCAGAAATAATTGCCCTGAGAAAATGTTCTAGATTTGTGGGGTAAAACATAGCAAAAATTCGGTGCTGATGACCATGGAACGAAATGTTTAACAATTGATAAATTATTTTTATGTCTACCAAATCTGTGACCTAAATGGTCATTCAAATATTGACTCGACCTATCATATAAACAAGGGTCAAACCTTTTTTACACTAAACCTTTTCATAACAAATTCCAAGATTACTTAAAATGACCGTCGTAAGATTAAAACAATATCTCACGATCAAACTGGAATTGCGCAGAATCAGTTTTGAAAATTTGAACGCGCAGCAAAATATCTGGTTTCCGTCCCCTAATAGAAATGCTTTGGTTTATGACCAAAAAACTCGTACTTAAAAGTCGTTTGAAATGGTAAAACAATTCGCAATAATGTTTTTTTAGCATATCATTAAACCGCCCTACCCCCTAACCTTTAATTCCTAGGCACGGTACGCATTACACCATAAATTAGGGGTCACCTGTGAGGTGGACATTTTCTTAGTAAATGGAGTTCTTAACGTATCTTTAGTACGCCAAAATATCACCTAGTTCGGTCAGTCTAAACACTGACCATATATAACTACTGGAACAGTTTATTATGGAATTCCAGAAGAATTTCTGACCTACTTAAGGTTTGATTTTCAGAAGCCAGTGAGTCTGCTTACATAACTAATGAAGAATTTACTTATAGACAAACCAAGTTTATGGCAATTACCTGGACCAACTTCTGAAAGAAAAACTTTTGACAGCGTTTATGGTGGGATTCCGTTATGCAATTCGGCTAATTGGCATAACCCTACATCTAGCATGGTACTTGTTTGAGCACAATCGTTAAACAAAACATTGTCAAGTTATAACAATTTTAAACAAAACCATATTATATTACTATCAAGCTAGAACGCTTCCATTTAACGTCAATAAATTAAGCTAATCAATCACATGGATTCACATTCAATAAATGTTAATGATGACACTGCATCTTTACATCATCCCATTGCTGACAAAAGGCATCCATCAAACTATGATGAATACCCAGCATCACACACGCGGCCTAAACACGATGATTATTTAGATGCACACATAATACTATAAATAGGCATGTTAACATGAAATCAGAGGAAGCCGCCTATCTAAAGATACTCCAAATTTCTATCTAGAATAGATAATTAATCGAAACACTGAAGGTGCGTGTTTCCACATTCAAAACTGTTAGTTGATATCTTCAAACGGTCATTTACAAAGTAGCCCCAGCGTCATGGAGCCCTTTCTAATGATTTCGCCCGGGGCTATGGGGCGGCCGTAATCGATCTTCACTGAGTGCAGCGGAATGATCTATTCGTTAAGTTGAGGGTTGAGTATCAAAATCAACGGTTGTGGAGTAAAAGTTTTCAGGAGCGCAGCCGTTTGAAAGGGGGGGAAATTTCAATTCATCTTGAGTAATGATACCAAGCCATGACTTGTCTCGGTAAGGGGCGGTATTTGAGTGCGTGAACAAGAATGCAAATGCTTTTGCCGACATCTATCGTGGAATATTTCGAAGCGAGCTTTTGCTCATTTATCATAATTGAATTTAGAAAATTCGATTTGAGCAAAACAAAATTTATTTTTTGAATAACGGTTAATCAAAGGGAAGTCTCGCAAATGGCAACCACAAGTAACGCAACGGTTGTGCTTTCTTGAAATGCGTGTTTATTGTATGGGGTGTACAGTCACCTCCAAAATAAAGTGCAAACTTGCTTGCTTTCACGTGAACCGGCGAGAATCGTGCGTTCAAATGTGAAATTCTTTTCGTTCTAATCGTTATTTCAATAGCTCATAATAAGATATTTTCGACATAGCAAGAAAAATACTTTATAAATGTGATTAAATAGGGGATATGGGTAAAATGAGCATTTCAACTTGCTTTTGCTCAAATATATTACTGCACTCACTTTTTTGACTGTTGTTGCTTAGATAACGATCCCTAAATAACCAAGTACAGGTTCCTTTGCATATAAAAATAAAATATCCTATCAAGGACCAGATAAAAATTAAAAATTTGAGAAAAATGAGCATGATAACAACCCACGCGATAACTTCATAATTTTCTACTTTTTTGTAAGTGTAACCGCACGTAACAATAGAAATTTGGTATCGGTATATACCGCTGCTTTCTGTTGTTAGATGGTGGAATGGCCAACAAAGTGACACCAATCATGCTGCGCGGCCGGAATAGCGAAACGGGCGGATGTACGGGCTTGTACTGAACTCCTTTGACGGGCCAGCGGGCGTTGCTAGACGGTGGGGTTGCAGGCATCTTCCCTTATAGAAGATAATCGGCCGGTCGTGGCATGGCCACCTTGGAAAGCCGAGAGGGGAATCTCCTTTATGATTAGAGCTGGTAGCTCGAGATTTTGGTCCTCCTAGAGGAGAAGGTCCTTACGTTTAGGCCTGGAAGCCTAATGGCTTCACGAGCCGAGCTGTGTGCTGGACGGCGGATCCGAGATGAAAATACTAGACAAGAACAAAAGTTCCTATTGGACACAAACAAATTACAATTTGATTTCTGAGAACAGTGCAGGATATTTTTATCATTATTATCGTCCATGCATGCACTTAGCTCCTGCTAAGTAACAAGCGGGGAGGGGGAGGTTAGGTTCGGATCACTGCACTCACAAAACACTTGTTCACAGCATACGGACGCCTGATACTAAAAGAGGCCAAATTTGGTCAATGGCCGTTCTTTTAATGATTTCCCGCTTCCTTCATAATTCATTACATGCTACTACCATGCCATCTCGCTCTATCGTATCATCGTTCCCCCATTGTACACAATTGGTAGCGGTCAGTTTCATTCATGTACAACCTATTATCGCTTGCAAAACATTATGTCAATAGCTAATAAATAGTTTCCTTGCATAGAATATGAAAAATCAATAAAAATCTGATAAAACGGGGAATTTGAACAAAATGGGCATGGTAACGATCCATGTGGGGGCCTTATTTAGCCGAGTGGTTAGAGTCCGCGGTCATGCTGAAGGTGTTTGGGTTTGAATCTTGGTCGGTCCAGGATCTTTTGGTAATGAAAATTCCCTTGAGTATCATCGTACCTGCCACACGATATACGAATGCGAAAAATGGCAACTTGGCAAAGAAAGCTCTCAGATAGTAACTGTGACAGTGCTCATAAGAACACTAAGCAGAGAAGCAGGCTCTACCCAGTGAGGACGTTAATGCCAAAAATAAGAAGAAAAATGATCCGTGTGGTCAGTTTCAACTCCTGCACTCACTTACTCAAACTTTTATCGCTTATAAAATGTTATTTGAATGGGGTCGATGTACCAATAGCCGCATAGCTAAGAACAAATTAAATTTAAAAATAACGCTAGCGACATTATTTTTCATCATCTGAAAGCTTTTTATCTTGGTTTTGTGGGAAAATATGATAACTACGAAAACTCATATGTTTGTATTTATTACCGCGTGTGCCACTATAGGAATACATGTGCTTATAGTAGCACTATTTCTAAGTTCTGTTCCTATAGTAGCACTAGCATCACGGTGTTGGCAAAATAATTATTAAAACCATATTTTCACAAAACTTTTATATTTTTCCTACAAAGTGTGTATCTAAAGTTTTCGTTTGATGTAAAAAAGACCTTAATTCATCAATTATTTCGTATAATAAAAAAATAGTTTGCTACTATAGGAACAATAGGTTTACTGTAGGCGCAAGGGACCTCAAATTTTAAGCAAAACTAATTATTTCGATCATTTTTTGAACACAATCAAGCTGTGTATCAACAGTACCTACTTAGAAAATATTTATAGCAAAACGGCCGTGAAAAGCCACTAGTGCGGCTATAGGGGACTGTCCACTAAGGGAACACCGACCCTAGCATATAATATAAAAAATGCTATCAAAAACATAATAAATTGACGAATTCGAGACAGTGAATAAATTGTTACCCAACACTCAGCAACAAAGACATTGTCATCTCCTATTCTTGTTACAACAATTTGATTCCGCAACATCAGTTTATCACCGCTTGAACAGAATATGACAAAGATCGATCACCACGTGCGCATCGATTTTCTGGGCTTCGCATTGCAATTTTCGAGAACTTTCTCTGTGTTGGTAAACATTGGCACAATATCGAACAGCATGCCTAAAACAAATTTGGTTTTGTGTTCAAAATAACTGATTATTTGCGAGTTGAAAAGGTTGCAACAATGTTGTGCCCTGTGATTGTCATGACAATTTTGCTTCTGATTATATCCCAATACGCAAAAGTATGGATAAAGGGGTTGTGAGCGACTAGCTTTGTTGTTTGTTTTTCGTCTCCTTTGATGACAATTTGATTCACTGATTCAAGAAAAATAAGCTTCATACCAATCCGTGCGGTCAGTTTTAACGTATGCACTTCCTTCTCTATACATGTATCGCTTAGGAAACATGATATCGATAGCAAATATACGGTTTCCCTGAGTATACCCCATTAGGCATAAGGATGTTAGGCATAAGTATGTTAGGCATAAGTATGTTAGGCATAATGGCCGTTAGGCATAAATACATTAGGCATAGTGGATGTTAGGTATAAAATACGTTAGGCACTATGGACGTTTGGCATAAAATAACATTCAAAACTCTTCTCATATCGATTTTTTTGGGTCCATTGTTTGGGTCCATTTACAAATCCCATCACGTTGATGAGGGCGGATGGGTGTCCTTAACATATAACAGCTCATAAAAAAATAGTTACAAATTCATACAAGAAGCGTTACGAGGAAATGAATTAATTGGTTGATTATAAATTACTACTTTCAGTGTTATGAAATTTGACAATGAATTATCGCAAGATATTTGTTGTCATGATCATTGTTATCATTCTAAAGTCTCAAAGCTCAATCTATTGTTGTAAGTATCCATTTATATTTGCGATGTGCAAGTGTTATTTAATTCTAGAGATATTTAGTTTGGTGAGTATTTTTTGTCATATATCTCTCACATAGTTACGTTAATTTTAAAGAAGGTAAATCTTCCATATAGTTCTTAGTACTTTTAAAAACAAATTATTTTCTTGAAGACAACAATCTAGAGTCAAGTCAAAAATTCATGTTATTATAGGTGGCATTCTTTTCGACAATAATATTCTGGTAGTGTGACGCCAAGAAAAGCGTTAAATTCCCACTCCGAGTCGGATTATCAAAATACCTCTTCTGCCAACAAATTTCGATAATTTTCAAATAATTTTGATCAGCCACATAGGTAAGCATTGCCTAAAGCACCTGGAAAATATTTAAAATTTGTCTCGTTTGAAAAGTGAAATTTGATTTCAAAGTCAATTTAACAGTCAAGCTCAAATTAAACATAGCACAGTATTCAGCATATAACATGGCATACCTAGAAATTGACATCAAAGAATTCACAATTATGGGACGACTGCAAGGCAATCGCATTTCAAAAGACTCACTTTTGATCTTTGAAGCCCTCCACAATTAGGCAGCGTCCATTTATTACGTAACGTAAAAATTGGAAATTTTTGGCAACCTCCCCCCCCCTCCGTAACGCTTTTTGTATGAAAAATTTAAAATTTTTGTATGAGCCGTAACGCTTGAGCCTACTCCCCCCCTCCTTCTAGAGCGTTACGTAATTTGTGGATGCCGCCTTACCAAACAAGTCAGCTCACTTTTCACACAAACAATTTCAATCCTAATTTTGGAAATTATGCCTATCGTCCATTATGCCTAATGTCCATTATGCCAATCATCAATTATGCCAAACGTTTGTTATGCCTGTCCTATTTATGCCTATCGTACTTATGCTTATCGTCCTTATGCCTAACGTCATGCACCCGGTTTCCCTGCATAAAATAAGATACATCATATGAAAAACCTGATAAAATGTGGAATGCGGGTAAAATGGCCATGATAAGGACTCGTGCGGCCATGTTCAACTCCAGCACTCACATCTCTGTACTCCTATTGTTTGGAAAACGTTCATTATATACTGAATTCTTAGTCGGTTTGCTACCTTTTGTTCCCACTGTGCTGAGAAAATAAGCCATATTTTTTCAGCATGATTTTCAAAAATGTCACTTCAAATAAAAATTCATAAAACAAAAGAAATAAGACCAACTTGTCACCTTTCAAATTAACCATAGAGAATTTCAATACGATGTGTAATCCCAGAGATATGGACAAAAAAGTTTTGTATGTTTTTAAGGAGTTATAAAAGACGAAGTTGGAGGCTATCGCTTCGCTTCCCAAGCATAAGGTCGTGGGTTCAATGCCTGGACGGTTCCTTTTTCATATCTGTAACATTCTTCATAATAGCTCTCTTTATCTATCTCTCTGCGTCATTTTTGATGATGGCATCAAATATCATCAGTTCTATCTATCGCTAGAATTGAATAAATAGACCAAACCGCTTACCACAGTGGTAGTCTTACGCTACGGTCGAATACCTTTCTATCGTTAACAAAACACTCCTACTTCTAAGGTAGCTGTAGGAAATTCAGAAGATTCATCTCTCAAGTAGCAACGACTATCCAATTAACATTCCTTCCTTTCCCCCATGGACATAAGTGTAGTAGATATAGGTTACATAATATATATCATATGAAAAAAATAAGACATGACTTCAAAATGTTTACCGTGTTTGTTTTTAAATCGAAACCTGCTAAAAACAGAAACCGAACAGAATCCCGCGTGAAATAATTATGGTATTCATTCGCTGCAGAGATCACCCGAATGTGACTTCGGATTAGATTATGTTCGGGTAGAGACCAACGCTTCGGCGGCGCTAGACATGAAGATAACAAGGTTTTGCTTCGGGTAGTTCACAACGGCGCAATGTGAATGTATGTCATGCGTTCATCGAAAATGAGGAAAAGGGAGAGAGCGTGTTGACCGCGGCTTTCCACGAAAAACGAGCGCGTTGATCGGTATCTAGCGTAGACACCTGATGTTCGTATCCTCTGCCATGATACGAACAAATCAGTCTTTCGGATTATGTTAGAGCGATTAGACGCTCTAACAGGAAGTGCGAGTGAGGAAAATTGGATTACGGAACTAGGCCAGCATTTTGTTCGATTCAGTGGAAATCAGCTAAGCGTCACGACAGTAAGGACGTGGCCGGTGCCATCATCAATCTAGAAATATTGAGGGTAATGTTATTGTACATTGAAGATGGTAAAAAGATAACATTCAAACTCCATCTGAGTGCCCAGACAACCAAAATGTACGTATAACGAAATCACCTTGAGGCTTTGTATGTGCAACATTTCACTTATAAGATGTCGCGAAAAGGACTTCTACGTACAAAAGTGGAGGCGATATGCGTGCATATATTATATGATGAATAATAACATACAATGCGAGTGTATAAATATTCTACCGAACTAACCTGTGATCTTATGCTACTTAATTTATGATAACAAATGATGATTTGACAGCTGCTACGGATTGATTCGACTTACTTTGTACGAGTGTACGGGACGAAACAAAGTGTACAAATGAACTCAGAAAAGAAGTGTTTTATGCGAGGAAGCTCATCAATCTGACGAGTTTATCCACAGTGTTTGAGTTATGAAAAAAACGAGCTGTAACGTGAACTTTCATGCAATTTCTGGTTATCTGGGTGGCTCTATGTGTGGGCTTCGTGGCCGTGCGGTTAATGTTACCAAGCATTTAGCCGCATCGTGTCAAGGAGTGTGGGTTCGATTCCCGCTTCAGTCCGGAAAAATTTTCGTCAGGAACGTTTTTCGATTGTGTCACAGGGCGTTGCATGCTAGTCCGTTGTCTAGTGTGGTGCAACTGCGTAGTTCATGTACCATCAGTTGATCGTTTTTAGGGGGTGAACCGAAACTTTTGTACGGAAGTGTATTACGAAATCCTCGCATTTTAAGATCTCGAGAGCCACATGCGGCCCACAGACCGCAGTTTGACCACCACTGCACAATGACCGAAAAACAAAGTTTGGCCAAAACTAATTTTATCACGTTTTAATGTTTGAGAAGGGACTATTCACATATTACGTAACTTTTTTAAGATCGTTTGGTTTCCAAAACTCGTTTTTATTAGGAACTAGTGGTCCCGGCAAACTTTGTCTTGCCATCAAGTACCGTTTTGACTCATATTCCGAACACTTAAGGCCAACAGTGACTTCAAATGCATCTTTTCGGCATGAATTGGATGATATTTGTGTAAATTTTAATTTCTTCGCAAATCCTAACTGTGAGCTGTTGGGTGTACCAATAATAATGTTGGTTTAATTAATTTTAGTATTGATTTAACGTAAAAGTATGGAACAACAGTTTGATTCAAATGCCGAACACTGTGCTTATTCTGTCTCATATTCCGAACACCTTGATTCAAATTCCGAACAGCACGAATAAATCATATTCAAATGAATAATTTCGCAAATAAATTTATCTGAGCTTGTTCTACTGGTCTCAAACTAGAGAATCATCACTACTCCCGCGGTAAAAAATATATTGGAAACTTCCAAATTGAATTGCAATTGACTGCCATTTCCTTATTATTTGGTGACATATTTCAGCGAAATATTTCAACCTAATCGTCATACAAAAACCGAGTTTTCGGAATATGAGTCTGTTCGGAATTTGAGACAAAACGGTAGGCTGTTGGAAAACGTCAAGAAATCTCCCATATTAAATGACACCTTAGTCTTCTCCCGTTTTCCCCATTATTCCGGAGACATTCCTGAACTTTTTCCTCACACGAACACGTCGCATCCCTTGTGGAGGGCAACAGTGAAAAACTTGCGCCAATCCGTTGACCCGTTCTCGAGCCATTTCGTGACATACAAACAACACTTCATTTTTATTTATATACCGGTTTGTCTCAAATTCCGAACAGACTCATATTCCGAACACACGGTTTTTGTATAGCGATTTGGTTAAAATGTTTCGCTGAAATATGTCACCAAATAACAAGGAAATGGTAGTCGATTACAGTTCAATTTTAACGTCTCCAATATATGTTATACTGTGGGAGTAGTGATAATTCTATAGTTTGAGACCAGTAGAACAAGCTCAGATAAATTTATTTGCGAAATTATTCATTTGAATACGATTTATTCGTGCTGTTCGGAATTTGAATCAAGGTGTTCGGAATATGAGACAGAATAAACACAGTGTTCGCCATTTGAATCAAAATGTTGTTCCATACTTTAACGTAAAAACAATACTGAAACTAATTAAATTAACATTATTATTGGTACACCCAACAGCTAACCGTTAGGCTTTGCGGAGAATTTAAAATTTACACAAATATCAGGCAATTTATGCCAATAAGATGCATTTGAAGTCACTGTGTGTTCGGAATATGAGTCAAAACGGTAGATGCTATCAAAATTGGTTGCGAGCACAATATTAATTTGTATTTGATCGAGTTTGACCAAAATGTGTTTGAAGAGTCGAGTAAAACATATCATATGAACTTAGTTTCAAAAACATCTCAAAAATACATATAAAATATTGTATTATTCATAAAGCTCTAACTTCAAAATGCTTTTTGATCTGCACTATTCGACATGACGGTGACATGACGCAACAGGAGTTGTTTTTCATGTTAAAAATCATCAAACAACTTAAGTGAGCAGGGGAAGGTGTGGTAAAATGAACTCCTTAAGGATATCATCTTGTTTCTAATTAAAAAATGATGCATTTGTATAGTTGCACATTGCACAACATCAAAAATAGGGATGTTGTCTAAAGCAGCAACACGAATTCAGACTAAAATAGCTAAATTTTCACATATTTTATCGTTGGTAAAAAATTAGCAAGAAATTATCATTTTACCTGCACTAAAATGGACAACATGCAAAATGCGTGAGAAAAACAAATATTTTTGGAAATTTTCATTGCATTTACAAGACGACATTGACTCGCTTCTTCAATGGTGTATCGAAAACGGAATGACGCTCAATATTGGAAAGTGTAAAGTCATAACATTTTGCCGCAGCTTGTCTTCGATCAACTACACATACGCTATAAATGGAACAACTCTGGAGCGTGTTGGGTCAATTCGCGATCTAGGAGTGGTAATAGACTCAAAATTGCGCTTTAACGAGCATATTACAGTTATCACCGCCAAAGCCTTTTCAGTCCTTGGGTTTATCCGAAGAAATGCATCGCAGTTCACCGATGTGTACGCTTTAAAAGCTTTGTTCTGTGCCCTTGTGCGCAGTGTTTTAGAGTATGCTGCTCCTGTATGGGCTCCATACCACACATCCCTAATGATTCGGATAGAACGAGTACAAAAATCATTTATCCGTTTTGCTCTTCGCCGCCTACCTTGGAACGATCCAATCAAACTACCGAACTATCCCGCACGTTGTCAGCTAGTGGATCTGGAGCTACTTTCAAACAGAAGGCTAAAGCTTCAAAGACTACTTGTACACGATATCCTGACGAATAACATCGACTGCCCTGATCTTCTTTCCGAAGTGCAACTAAGCGTTCCCAATCGTAGACTGCGGCATACAACCCTCATCGCCATCCCTTTACATAGAACGAGTTACGGATATCATGACCCTTTTACCACTTGTTTGAGGAATTTTAACTCTGTTTGTGAAATGTTTGATTTTAATGTGTCAAAAGATTGTTTTAGAGCTAGGATTAAGAATATAGTTTAATTAATTAGTCTGTACGGTAGCATTACCGAAGACGTTTACACAATAAATAAATTTCTGAAAATATATCCATACATGACTGTAACCCATTATAAAAGAAAGCTGAAGGTATCAGACCATATTATAACGTTACGTTAAAGTAACGCCAGTTTTATTCGAACCGCACACTTTGAAAGTGTGACACTTAGAAGTGTGGCGGAAAAGTGCAACCTCGCGATCTGAAGCATTTTGACAAAAAAAAAAATGTCATGAAAACCACGTGCTACCAATTTCACCTTTGTCTTTCAATGTTTTGTTTTTGGCTTTGATCTTCCACCACCACCAAAGGGCGAGCTAGGTTGCGATCTTTCTCATTAATTCCATTGAAAAAGTTTGTATTTGAATGAATTTGTTAAATGATTATCGGCAACCACCTCCGAGCAAGAAAATAAGTGTGATCAACGAAGTGCACCGAAAATCCATATTTCAAAGCAACCTGCAATAATTCTCATACGTGATTTTCTAAAACATTGGTTTTCATTTATGTTTTCACTATAATTGACCTCCGTATCAACCCGAAAACTCTGATTTATGCTCTAAATCGTCCGTGCATGATTCATTGAAATTTGATAAAAGGCTGTTCACTTAACCACCCTTGTTCATTGTTTTACCACTTCCCCTATCACTTCTTTAGCTTGAGCTCCATGGCCGTATCTAACATTTCCGTCAGAGGGGGTGGGGGTTTGAGCGAGTGACCTTAAAAGTTCTTGTAATATAAATTTTACGCCAAAACGGTAATCGTACACAACATTTGCACACTTCTTTCTTGAAACTATGAAGAATATCCAACCTCTTTTTTCTTTAGACATTACTTCTAGATTCTGTCATACATGATCCAGAATTCTATCAAGGATTCTTTCTTCGATACTTTTTGAAGTTTTTTTTAGTGATTCCTTATGGAATACATCTAAGAATTTCTACAAACTTATTTCAAAGATATGTTTTTCAAAAATATTGTTGAATTGTTGATTTTTTTTTCTCAGATTTTTGTTTTGGCGTACTTTCGAGAATACTTAACACCAAGAATTAATACCAGTAATTACTCCAAGAATCAAGAATTTCTATAACTCCTACAAAGGTTTATATGAGAGCATGGCTGCGAATTCCTTAGAAATTCATAGTAGTATTTTTTCGCAGGAGCTATTCGTAGTATTCATTATGCTGAAATCGTGAAAGTTGAACGTCTGTGGTAAGATGAAAAGGCAAGGTGTGTTGGAGAAATTGTATTACGATTCGAAATTGAACTACAAATACATTAAGCTAAAAAATAAAAGCTGTAGTGGTAAGAGCAAAGAGTTAAGATAAACATAAGTTTTTTGTTAGAATGAATATATATATGAATGACACAAAATAATTTAACAACATAAAAACTTTATAATATTAAGAATGTTTCTAGTAATTACATTTAATACGACTATTTAAATGTTAAATTTTCGAATATGATAGTCAGATACCGCAATAATGGGCAAAAAGTTATTTTCGTTGTACTGTTATTGCGGTATATATTTTTTCTCAAAAATATGGAATTTTTCTTCAAAATTCAATGTTTACCATGTAACTACAAACATAATGAGCTAGTATATGTTATTGTATTGATCTTATACTTATACAAAATCACGCTTATGAAATTGGTTCCGTAGATAAAGGGACCGGTTGAAAATATTGGATCTCCTTCGTATTTAAAACTGTTTTCCAACAGTCAAAACCGTTTAATTTTAAAAGCATGTATTATTAAGCCTTATAGAACTGGAATCGACCGATTACATTTTTACTTTAAAAGATAGAGAGTTGCGATATTCAGTAAATCACGAATTTTAAGATATTTAACAACTTTGTAGAAGAAATGATAAAGATTTAAAATCTTTTAAACGAGTTATGGATTTTTTTCCAAAACTGCCTGAAAAAACTTGTTTTCGATAACGTTTTAAGCGTAATGTAAAATCATTCCTTTTTTCACTTTTTTTTTTCTTTTATTTTAAAGGAAGTCGTTTCGCTGTGTATGGTTAGGTGACAAAACGTCAAAGGCACAAAACGTCACAAGAACCAAATGTCGAAAAGAAAGAAATTAAAAGAAACGAAATTCCTAGAAATAATGATTCTTTTCCGATAGAATAATGCTTCATTATATGCAAACGTTATTCATATTTACTCAATTCCGATGTGAAAAAAGTTTAGCAAACAAATTTGAAAATACGCTGCTTTTGACGTTTTGTTTTTCTACATTTTATCCCTAAACCGTTTTCACCGATTTGCGTAATAACAAGCAAGTGGGCACTCTATTTTGGATATGACTGTATTTGCTCATGAGTTAACAAATAAGGGTTTTGGGTTTCAAATTTGAGCACTATACAGCAGTGTACATGTATACATCAGAATACGTTGTACATTACAAATGAAGGTCAAAAACATTTAATTTGAACTTATAGATCAACCGTTGTTCGAAATCCTAAAACTACTTCAAGGCATATTTCCCAATGCATGTAACAAAATAAACTGCTTGTTAAAACAAAACATTTATATTATAATAGATAAAATATCATGTGAACGTGACATTTCAACTGAAGCTGAGCATCACTAATAGGGCCAACTCCAGTGTTCCAAGCTGCTTCCATCAATGCAATGTACGAAAATCACCGTTATGCCGAATAACTAGCGCTTGGTCAAGGCTAATGACGTATAGTCATCGGAAAGCCGAACCTCTCCATTGAGGGATCAATCAAGCTCAACCCGAAAGGAAGCGGATCGAGAGAGGGCACGCGATCAAACTAGCGTTGGGCAAAATTGTCTATAACATCGATGTTACTGAATCGATTCACATTTGGACTGCTGAATCGATTCACCGATTTAATCGAATCTCTTGAATCGATGTTTTTGAATCGATTCGAATCGAATTCAAATTTAAAATATAGTTTGAAATGAGACCAAATGCAATTACATTCAATTTTAATATACCTCAATTAAATGAGTTCTGAAACTCAATAGAACAGATTTACTATTGCAAAAGGCTTATTAAAAATGTGATTAATTTTTCATCATGCCACTAAGAAATATTCATAATATTCAACAAAATGAATCGAATCAAAAAATCGAATAAAGAGAATCGATTCACTCGATTTCAGATGCCCCAAACATCGATTCAAAAAATCGATTAATCGGAATGAAAACATCGATTTTCGGAACATCGATTCAAAATCGCCCATCGCTAGATCAAACCCAAATTGCAACAAGAGGAGAAATTTCCAACGCCATTAGCGGCCAATACTGGGAGCCCGGAGACTTCGCGTCGAGAGCCTTTAAAACGTGCGTTTAACAATGGTAAAATTGACAAAAGAACCGCGGGATGTGAATACACACTGTGAAGTATGTATATGAGCACGAGTTGATTTTGAATCTCTCTATTAGTTCGAAAGGCTCAAATTATAGGGCCTGTCTGCTCGCTACTTCAAAGTATTGTTGTCTATCCGTTCGATATGAACAGTAATAATTCGTCCGTCTGAGCTGCTGATTAAGTTATAATGATCAGCTCGCGATGTTCGTTGATACATATTGGTTTTAAAAGCATCCTCGTCTTCTGTGCACTGCTTTTGGTTGTGATGAACACTTTCCACCGGCTTCATTTGAACAAAAAAAAAAAGATTTTGTATCAAAGGCTGGTCTGCGATCCACATTGTAGTCTGGTAGTGAAACGGACTTCAACCCGGTGACCTTTTGATACAAGTACAAGATGGGCTAGACGTGATTTTCATTGCACATAGCGAACCGAAGTGAAGTTTCGATGGGAGGATCGAAAGTTACTTTCTACAGCAAAAGTTTAAGCAAATCAAAATGATTTGGAAGACTAGTACGATTTCGGAGGATATGGAAACGTGTTATTAGGAATTTTCATTCACTATCTTGTGAAGTGAGAAGCATTGAACCTTTTGCCAGTACCAAATCAATTGAAACAAGCTGAGGCTTTTGGAATTTCTAAATAAATGCTAAACACAGTTAACTCCCACTTACTTGGTATTAGCTCTAGGTCCATACAGACTAAGGAAACCCTCATAATATAGCATAATGCGATTTATATATAACTTAATAATTCAGGTCAGGTGAAGCATAATTTTGACCTCAAGCCTTGTAATGCACATTCGCTCAACGATCGATCAATATTGGAGAATCACATTGGCAAAAGTTTGTCGCTTCGGCCTGTCAACTAGATTGTTTGGCGTATGTTTCAGTTCTATCGATTGGTGGCATATTTTCGAGGATTATGAAAGTCGCGTTACTTATTGGAATTTACACGCACCTCGTCTCATATGCCTCTAATTGTCGCACAGTGGGACGAAATAAAAAAAAGTGGGACATGTGTGGTTGTGCTGAAACTATTGGGTTCAGCTTTTGGCGTGTTTTCATTATTTCATTTTCAAAATTTCATTATTATTTATTAGTACTTCACTAAAAAAATCACTTCAAGTAATATACACTGACTAAAAATATAACTTTCTGATTTATTGTCCAAATTCAAAACTGCCTCAGAAAGTATTGTAGACAACAGCATTTTTGAAAGTTTGTCGACGAAGGAGAAGCTCTATCTCTTATACTGGCGAAGTTAGGTGGTGAAAATGATGGGTACTCCTTTAAAATAATATTTTCTCTATAACCATTGAATTTCTACATTTTTTTCAATGGTTTACAATATTTAAGCTGCTGTGAAAATACACATTTTTGCCGACGACACTGAAGCGCTAGCTCTTCATTTTGAAGTCAAAGAAAACAAATAAAAAGATGAAAAGCACAACCTTACTTTTTTCCATTCTAAAATCAAAAGCAAATTAAATGGAAAATTCCTGTCAATTCGAATTGTTGTTAAAAATTTGTAGCATTTTTTATACCTTATTTATTTATAATTTATATTTTAGAAAGAATAACATTTCTGAGTGGACTTGCGCATGGAAGAAAATTACTATTTGCATCATCCGTTTTGTAAACAATTATTCAAGAATTTGGCACACTTATCATTTTTTTTTTTTTTTAACGTAATGTTCATAGCTAATTTTCCTGAAGCAGTAATACAAGACCACACAGAAATTCGAATCAAGTTCAATCAAGAATCATTTTGGATTTCAAATGTTTAAGCCTAATTGATCTTTATTGTACTTATCGAACAATCTAAAATTTCAATCCGGATCTAGAACCTACATCTGAAAATTATCCAATCCAAAGTTTGTCACCCACAGAGCAGAAGGATCAATAACTGTCAGTATTATTGGCACAGAAAGCAATGAATATCAATCCTTATCGCGATTCATATACCGAAGATATAAAAAAAACGAAAATTTCGCATTCTATCGTCTACCAGAAATCAAAAACACATTAACATCCATAATAATGCAAAATTTACGGATTAAAATTTTCTCTGATCCGAGAGGGTTCCCTCTCACTCTCTCGTTGAAATCGTTTGATTCCGGAATAGAACAATCATGCGCCGGAACCAATCATGACACCTGTGGCTCGAGTGAAATTGAATATAAAATAGCGCCTCTCATAAGCAGTGACAGGCACAAGCACAAGGCCGTCATCACTCTTAATGGTAGTGAAGCATGCTCCATTCAATAGTTAATGTGGATTCATTCGCGCTCGTTCGCATAAAAAACACGTCTCATTTTTATTGGCACATGAATAACAAATATGAAATGCGTGAGGCAGAAGCAGAAGAGAGCGAGAGGAGGCGCGGGAGAAATAGGCTTCCCGCGTGCTCGCATATGAATGTAGCGTGAGTTAGCGGTACATTTTGTTTCAGGTCACAAAACTTTCAAACAAGCACCATCAAAGCAGCGAAACAGCATTGCGGCGTGGGGTCACGAAGCGCGGGCCAGGCGAAGAAAAAGTGCATTTTATATATTAAAAAAGAATAATAAAAATGTCCATATATTAGAAGTATTTTAGCGCAATTTAACATTTAAAAGAGTATCCATTTTTCAGAGTGAATATTGCTGATATTGATTTATTCAATCCATCATATCCGCTAAAAAAATCCACGCTTTTTAATGAGTCACGTATCATTATTTGATAAGTACTATTGATTTTCTATCATATCAAACATTCAATATGAAACAAATTTTTTTTTTTGAAAATATGTGCAGGGTCGTTGATAGGACCTTTTCCAAGCAATCGGCTATTGTCAAGCCTATGTGTAGGTACCATTGGAGAGAAACAAAAATTGTGTCGTTTCGAAACATTTGCGGATTCTTATACTTATACGTCCACAAATTACGTAACGCTGGAAGGGGAGCGTATCGACTCATACACAATTTTAATTTTTCATAAAAAGACGGTACGTATGGGGGGAGGGGGGTTAAAATTATTCAATTTTAAAGTTACATAATAAATGGACGCTGCATTAGTATCATTTCTACTATTTTAGGTTGAATTTGTTATATCATAGTTTCCCATACTGTGGGTCTTCACCTCTTGAGGAGTCGCGAAAAACATCATTATTACGTATTTTTCGCCTTTGTTGTCGAATGCATCTTAGATACCCGATCAGAAAAAATGCTTTCGTTTTTTTTTATTTCTTTATTAGTATCATTCCAAACATTACATTATTTTTTTATATCTAGGTGTTCTGTGTTATTAGACAATATTATCATCCTAATTTGGCAAAATAAATTTAAGATTTTATTAACATTTTGTTAACGTTAGTACATTTCATTTGCCGTAGCAATTCAGATTTTGTACAGGTGAGTTGCTTATAAAAAAACCCAGCAGAAAAAATGCTGCAGAATGCCAAGCTAGGGTATTCCATATCAGAAGTTTTCAATTGTTATCACTTGTGTGATGTATGAAAGAGCCCTGCATAAAAAGTAAAATGCCTCAAATAATATCTCATGCATATTCTACCAACACCAAACCGATAATCTAAACATTCCCTGAACCGAAGCATTCTGGGCCAAAGTCGAGATCGGTCCTGTGATTCCAGTGGAAGCATACTTCCGATTCCCAGGCTTTGCGATAACCAAGTTCTACTTCACGATCTACTCAACTAGTCCCCGGTGGTTGACCTAGCCTACATCGACGTAGAAAATTCCCGACGACGAAAGTTCTCCGGCAATCGTAATCTCAGTACTGGCGAGTATCAAAGTCGGTTTACCGAGTTTGGGTGGCGGAAAATGTATTCAGAGGACTACGCCGAACGTGGTCCGTTGTTCTCTGGACGTCAAACCATTTCTTTTGCTCAAGTCATCTGCTTTATCAGTCTGCTCACACCATTCCACGTGCTTTAATGTTGGCACATTTCCTGCATCATGTGTACTGGATTTTATAATGACTGCGCTTTCAAGCAGCCACTCACTTTGTGTATCTCTAAACCGAGGAGAGTCTAATTGCCCATTGCACGGTGACGTCATCAGAAAATCGATCTCTTTCCCTCCTTCGGGGAATCTGAAGACAATGGTGCCAATACCTGTCAAAGTTAACAGGTACTGGCACCATTGTTTCCAAATTTTGTTGAAGAGCGAAAAAGAGAGAATTTCGTCGTGAAATGCCTAATACAACATGCACCGTTCAGCAGCACAAATCAGAATTCTATATATCGATATGGAAGTTGATTCATTCATTAATTCATTTAGTTAACATCTAAACAGATAACACTGTATCAACAATTTCAAACCACAACATTTGGTTCAAAACCGCACCGGTTCTGGCCCACGCTCGCCAAATCGACGCGCACGTGATACTGGGTTACTGGATACTGGGTTCGCTGTAGAGTTGGGCGTGCTCATGGTTCATCCTTCGCGCGCACCATACCGCCCGCACACCTCCAAAGATTTAAGCACGCGACGTTTGAAGACTCCAAGTACTTGCAAGTCCTTCTTGGGCATGGTCCACGTAGAGGACTACCGGCCTTATGAGCGTTTTGTACATGATACATTTGGTGCGGGTGTGAATCTTTTTTGACCGCAGCTTCTTGTGGAGGCCATAGTAGGCTCGACTTCCACTGATAATGCGCCTCCGTATTTTCCGACTAACGTTATTGTCAGCGGTCAGCAAGGATCCAAGGTGGACGAAATCACCGACCACTTCAAACGTATTCCCGTCTATCGTACCACTGCTACAGACAAATGGCCATTCTCTTCGGGCCCATCTTTATGAGTTCAGCTCTGATACCATCTTTACCAGCAGCTTTATTGTTCTTGAGCTTTTAGATGGCATCCCTAACCTCCCTCAAATTGGGGGCTGGTTGGTTTCCATCGCCCGTGTTGCTGACGAAGGCATTTCCTCCGTTGTCCTGTCATTCATTGCCTGTGCTCTCAGTGCCATTCATGTGTTTGTTGAGGTGCTTATTCCACCTTCCAATCACCTCACGCTCGTCCTTCAAAATGCCCCCATCCTTATCCGTACACATATCGGCTCGCGACGCGAAGCCATTGCGGGTTGCGATGAGCTTCTGATAGAACTTACGCGTTTCTTACGCACAGCTGTTCCATCTCCTCGCACTCTGTCACCTTCAGGTGGCTTTTTTTTTTGTCCCGAAAGAGGCAGATCTGCTGTTGCCGTTTCCTTCGGTAATGTTCCACGTTCTGCCGGATCCCTAACTGCAGCATGACCACCCGCGCTGCATTCTTCTCCTCCAGAATCTGCCTACATTCCTCTTCGAACCAATCGTTCCATCGACTCCGTGCCACGTACCCGACGTTGCTCTCAGCTGCATTGTTGATGGCCGCTTTCACTGTTCTCCACGTTGTTAACGACGAAGAGTTTTGGGTGCAGTTTAACCGTCACCAGATAGTGGTAAGAGTCGATGTTAGCGCCACGATAGGTCTTGACGTCGATAATGTCGCAGAAGTGCCGTTCATCAATCAGAACGTGGTCGATTTGTGATTCTGTCTGCTGTGGTGATCTCCAGGTGTATCGGAAAGGAAGGCTGTGCTGGAAGTAGGTGCTACGAATGGCCATATTCTTGGAGGCAGTGAAAGCAATTAGTTGTAAGCCGTTTTCGTGCTGTGCTGTGTGTTGCCGCAGCTCTGGTAGATGGTATGGTTACCTCAAAACGTTCTCACCATTGATTCCTTCCAACACACTTCCTGCAACGCTGCTGAATCCACGGTCCTCGAGTATGCGTGTGCTCCCGATGAATTTGAGAGATTTACAGTTCCACGTACCGAGCTTCCAATCGTTAGTCCGTTTACGTCACTGTGATCTTCGACGATTGCCTCGTTTCGTATTCTCTCGTTAGTTATTCGTTGCTTGATTTTTTACGGCTGGCTTGCATGGCCTGACACCAACCCCCTACATTTCCTGAGGACCATTCCCCCTAAATGACCATAGTGCGCAGTTTAGCTTAGAGTCCTTCTCTGGCACTCGGACGATGATCAGCCGCCCCTGACATGACATGGGGTAAAGATGCTGTTATTAGCCGCTCCTAACATGAATTACAGACGCTCCAGGTTTGCAGAGCCACACCCCCGCTTTCCTGTCAGCATACGACCAAAGATCCCACCGTGGTTGGTTATCCGATCTTCCCTAAGGTTGCTCGTACCCCGGTCAGTACTGCGAGAAGGTAGGGATAAGAGTTGCTGGGCAAGAGGCTAAGGACCACACAGAGGGGTCTATTTTATTTCTTCAGGTACGCAAGGTACCAACGGTACGCCATGCCCAGTATTCACCAACCCTTGGACGTTGAGACGGTCGCCAAAAAGCTGCTTTCAAATTCAACTGGTTGGCAATCACCCCAGGTACTTCAGAGAGCAGTTCAATGAGATTGCGTGTTCTAAGACGGTGACCTCGAACCTCTGAATCGACTAACAATTGCACTATCTCCGTTTCAGGCTGAGCCTATTGCATCTTGATTCCAGTCATCCATGAACAACGCCATTTGCGAAGCCAACTCTATTCGGAAATTTTAGTTATAATGTACAGGAATCGACTGTGATGGAGGTTATGTTTTTGGGTTTTCGGCTTTCAGTCTCTAGGGATCATTTCTAGGGTCTAGGGTTTCCATTCTACACCTGACGTTTCGGTCACATTTTATCCTTCGAAAAAGGCACAATAAATGTGACCGAAACGTCAGGTGTAGAACGGAAATCCGTTTATGATCCCTAGAGACTGAAAGCCGAAAACCCAAAAACGTTTTAGTTATAACGCATCAATATTTCACTGCGTTGAAATTAATAAAATCGTTTAAGGTGATTATATAACGAAGCCACACCTCAAATTTTCAAGAGCACAATACTCAATAATCAAACAGCACTCCGCGTTGAAAATTTATCCCATTTGTCAACACTTGCAAGCAAGTAGTTTGATTGATTTTCAACGCGAACTGTTGTCAGATTCTCCAGTCTTGTGCACTTGAAAATTCTAAGTTTGGCTTCGTTTCATAAATACCTTAACTGATTAATAACCATGACACTCGGTGAAATCGATCCCAGATCCGTATCGTACACCAGTACTCTGTTCTGAAAGTAAATTTGCAGAACTTTACACGGATAGTCGGAAATCTGAGAGATGTAGGCCTGAGACAATTACCACCCAAATGGTACTACCAAACAGGTTCCTAACGCCTATTGTGCAGTATTTCAAAATATAACCTCCCAGACAACCAGAAGTCGCATAACAGTTTACGAACAAAGTCGTTTATTTGCACAAATTTCATCACACCCACACAACATGGTGGATGATATCGTTTGATCGATGAGTTTCCTCGCATAAAACGCTATTTTCTGAGTTCATATGAACATTTCGTTTCATCCCGTATACTCGTACAAAGTAAGTCGGATCAATCCGTAGCAGCTGTCAAATCAATTTTGTTATGATAAATTAAGTCGCATAAGAGTACAGACTAGTTCGCAAGAAAATTTACACACTCGCATAGCATGATATTTTTCATCATACAAATTATGCATGTATAGCGCCTCCACTTTTGTACGTATAAGGCCTTTTCGCATCATCTTATACGTGAAACTTTGCGCATATAAGCATCGCATAACGCAAAAGGTGATTTCATTATACGTACATTCTGGTTGTCTGGGCTCGGTTCTTCTATTCTGCTTTTACGCTTGCTTATCATCCGAGATGATTTCCTGAATTACATCCATCGTTAAGGTCCTCTTTCAGAATCTGAACTACCTCTTCAACAATCCATGATTGCCTTCCATCGAAACTGTCAGACTTCTAGCCATGACCTTCTCCAGTAGCTTAACAAACGATTTGAGCAAGCAGATTGATGTACATATATGAAAAACATTTCCTAGTTCTCCGATCCAGATTTCGAAGATGAAGAAAATCATCTTCAAAGTAGATGGCCATGCGATTGATTCATTCTACGGAAAGAGACGGTTTACGATTGCCATCATGTTGTCGGGCACATTTCAACTGGTGTTACTGTGCTTTTGAGCTTCGCCATCACTATTCGACAACATATTCATCAACAACTACCGAAAATCTGGACATTACATTCAAATTGAAGTGAAATTTGTGGAAAAGTTACACATCTACTCGGTTAGAATTGAACTCTTGACTCCCAATTCCCTAGACAGGGCGCGTTACCACTACGCCGTGGAGGAGCCAGGAACGCAGAGGGTTACCTTGAATGCCTTTTACAAAGCGCACTAATTTTGGAAGAATAAGATGCCCACCGAACCACAACACTTTCTGTTGTATATGAAATGTCTAGACGAGAGTGCATCAATTGTTTGGTTTTCAATACCTTACCAAAAAACATATTAATGTTAATATTCAGATTCAGAATATATCAACAGTACATGATACTGACTAAACAACATCATACATGATGTTGAGTAAACAATTTTATTTTTTAGAGAATCGTTATTACTTTGCAAGTTTGAACATCCGTAAGTTAGTAAAGCGTTTTCTAAAAGTTCGGAATTCGTGATGGATGAATCAAAAATATAGTTTCAAGACAACTAACATGTTTTCCATAGATAAGAACAATATAGCCTCATTCATCTGACATTGAAGAATTTTATCTACATTGTGCACAAAAAATTTAAAAATATTGGGTGACGATGAAAGAGAGATAAACTCAAAAATAGAAAAATATTTGAAAAAAATATTACAAGTCGAAAGAAAAAATAATTGTTGTTGTCAATGTAGTTGTTAAATCTTGCATAAATTTATGCTACCACCCAAAAAGCTATTAGTAACCAAGTATGTAGCTCTTTGTTATTGAGAAAACGAATGGAAATACACGTTATTCAACAATGCTATTACGGAGAGAAGACCCACCTTTATCTCTCAGTGGGGATAGTTTTAATTTGGGTCCTCTGGAGATAATAATATAGAATGAGTACTACAGTCAACTCTCCCTTACTCGATATTCTGTATCTCGATATTTCCCCTAACTCGCGGTCCCTTCAATGTAGCATGTTTTGATACCTCTGAAAGTCGATACCTAACTCGATGCCATCTGTTTCAGTTTCCCATGTGAGTTTACTTCTCTTACTTGATATTTTCATGAAAAGTTCCAAATGTTAGGAAATTTCATGAATTTGAATACTATGATTAAATTGATAGTAAAACTAAGATTTACTGATCATTTTTGCGTGAAAAAGTATTCAATTTTTGCAGTCCGTTAATGCTAAAAGCCCCGGGATAGTTCGGAAATACATTCAAAAGCATGTTCTTACAGCAACGCTGAGGCTATTTCATGAAGTTTGAGCAGTTGCATGCCTAGTTTTGAGCTTCATCCATGTTTGTCTCTTGGTTCACCGGAAGTGGTCTTACAACCCAGCCTTGGCCATATGGTAAAACTGACAATATTGAGAGTTGATGTCTTGTATTGGGTTTCTGAGAAGATTTAATGACGTTCAAGTAGCCGCATTGTTACTTTGGGTCAAATTTTCATGTGTTCCTTGGCCGCGGTACCAACCGAAAAGTACTTCCGGAACCAGGTCCCGACATTCGTTCCAAGCAAGATAATAAAACAAATGATGTATTCGTGCCTTGGTCCTTTACTTAAAGTCTAAAAATGGTTAAAACCTATTGCTAAATATTGGTTTCGTTTTTAAAGCATAAGCATAGATTACCGTACAATTCGTAGTTGCTACTCCGTGATTGACCAGAACAATCGAAGTTGCACAGGGAATTAATGAATGGGGCTTGGGATTAGCTTACCATTCTTCAATGTGCACAAATCGAGAGCTCAAATTTACGGTCATCGGGGAAGGGAAGGAACGTTAGTGTGACTACCGTTGTTACTAGAAGCCGAGATCACCTCTGCATCTCCACGGTTATCATGGAAGGGATGTTGGGTTAGTTGGATAAGGTAGAGATCTGGGAGTCACCAATGTTTGGTGATGCGATCCATGCTATAATCACGCCTAACCGGATTCGCGAAATTATACGATAATCGCATTGTACACCGAACAAGTGTTCGTCACTCGCCCACGCAAGAGCAAGTGACGCGATCAATAGATCAAACACTTTACTAATGATCCGCGGCGCTTTTTCTGAGCGAACGACGCGCGATAAGTTTGATCCTGCCCTCATCACCCGCCCCCGCAGGAGCAAGCGTCTAGGTCGAAGGATCAAACACTACTCCTATCGCTAAACATTGGTTTCGTTTTTAAAGTTGTAAAAAATGTGACTAGGGAACAACATGTCCAGGCCTGAACTTCCGGCTTGAAAACCAGTCGATTAGAATAAAAGGTCCGTTCCGGGGCTTAGAGGGTCAAAAAATTGGCACATAGGTAAATGTGGTAAACTTGTATTATTTTTCATGTTGAAATCACTATTTTGAATGTGTGTTGTCAAAATAATGAGAAGTTTAAAATTTGAAAAATAAGTGTACTGTATCTCGAACCCTCCCTAACTCGATGGTCCCTTCAATAGAGTTGACTGTATAACCTACTCGTTTAAGATTACACCTTAGAAATGCAGTTTATTTATAGGCAAGGTGTTGCACTATCATTAAAAAAAAACTATAAACTGGTAACGTTTTTTATGTGTCTTTGAACCAAATAAAATTTAGCCTTGTAACAACACTCTTAGCTAGAATGCCATTTTTTTCAAAAGGTTTCGATTTTGATAATGAATCTTCGAGCTGTTTAGTGGAATACCTATAAGTAGATGAAAAACCGAAAAGGTTTCGATTTTGTTACGCTGTGGATTCAAGCACTCAGATCACGACTGTTGAAGAATCCTAAAAAATACAACTGGTGAAGCATAATCATGTTTTTTTTTTGGTAAACGTGTAAAATGGTGTAGAGTGCTACTTCCATGATTAATTTTGCCAAGGGGGGTTTTCTCGGCCGAATCATCTGAAACTTTGCCATAAGAAGCTCTTCAATGCGACACATATTGTATATAATATGAGCTCAGTAGCGTTCAAAAACCCCAACTGCCGAAGTGAATCAAAAGTACAAAGAATAGGATCCTGTTCCCTATCAAGACATAGAAGAAGATCCCAAATAGTTCAAACTGAAATGCGGAACTATATCCGCATGTAAAACAGAACACAAACATTGGAAAAGGAAATCTACCCAACGAACTTTAATTACTCATTCACAGTCAGATAATAAATGTATTTGTAATAATAACCATTGACAGCCTACACTTAGTAAACTGCAAATCTTGCTTATTCACTAGTAATTTGTGATTAAATTCTAATTTGGAAATATCAAACTCCCAAGCGAACAAGATTTTTTTTGAGCAGCCGAAAGTCAGCTGCTAATGATCATGCGACGATCGTAAAGCTAAAAGCAGAATCATCGCATATCAAGGATGCAAGAGCAACGGAACAAAACTGAGACCGCAAAGAATGTTTAACGTTCCTACTTATAGTGATTTAGTTTTCTCTGCATCAACTGAACCCGCCGTCTGGAGAGTCAAGGTTTCCCGAAATGGGGCAAACGGCAGAACGGACAAAGGCTGCCCGAGAAGAGCGGAGAGATCTTCGCGAAGAGACGAAATAGTAAAGAATGGAGGAATGTAGAAAGAGCGAGGGAGAAATTATTGCTCACACGAGAGAAAATCTGGCGAGTGCCAGAGAGTGAGTTTACTTTTGAGCCTTCCGCTTTGTGCTATGATTCCTCTCACAGAGAAGTAAATCTTGAACGGACGGTACCGTCCATTGAACTTGATCGTGCTTCAATGTCTTCGAACTACGGTGACCATGCTCTTGAGATGAAAGAGTTGCTAGGCGCGTTTCACGATCAAGGTCACTCTTTCTCTTGGTTTTAATTATGCAATGTAACTTTTTGGCCGCGGTGAGCATGAACATCGCGAAGAGAGCATCGGGTTCGCTGTAAAATTTGGTTAGATCTCTCGTCGGATCGCGGGAAGATCGCGTTTCTCTCGCGAAGAAAATCGTTGAAAATCCCGAAGAAATGAAGACGAGTCCAAACTCTTTCGCGAACCACCAACAGCTGAAGATCACGGCCAAGGAGATGCCAGACAAAAAACTTATATAATAACCTTCAACAAATCGGTATTATTTAGTTAAGTGCCAACCTTAGTACGGTCAAGATCGTGCAATCTTCTGCGAGCAGTGTGTCCAGAAACAACGACCACCAGCACAGCTAGATACAACTTTCTTCCTGGGGAGCTGTCTATCTAGAAGCAGTATAAGGTTTCCTGTATCCAGAAAACTATTCCGGAATTCTCCACCGAGTTTCCAGAGATTTTTGATTGAATAAGTGCCTGTGTGCCAAGGGAAGTGCCTAAAAAATCTGTTATAAATAGCAACGAAAATAAGTGACAAAACAGTTTTATTACACGGTCTCGCAGTGATAAGGAAAAACAAAAGAAAAATTGATTCCAATTTTTAGTGTTTCAAAGAGCAGTGAAACCAAGAAGACATACTAAGAAGAGGTTTTTATTAAACACGAAAAAACTACTGTTGGTGCGATTTGGAAAAGCAAGAGTCACTCGTTCAAGAAGTGAAATTCTTCGGATTTCAAAGGCCAAGTCTCAATAAGTTTTTTGCGGTTAGCAAAAAACCAACTGTCAAGACCAGAAGTGAAGTGCGATACCGCCAGTATATATGAGTTGGGCTAAAGTTTGATTAAGAGCGCCAGCAGTTCCGCAAATACAACGAGTGCAGTATTTGTAAAAAAAAAAGGCGAAATTCCCTAAGAAGCAAAAAAGGTAAGAGTCACTAGAGTTCCAGTATCATCGAAGATGCTTCTTCATATCAAGAGTGCAAACAAGCGATGAAGGCAAGAAAAGTGAAAAATCTTCTCAAGTATGCTGGAGGTGTAACAGCAGGAAGATTGCTGTACCCAGTGTATGGCATATGAGGTATTTAGCGGTTGATTAGGCCGGGGGTTGAAATGTTGAAACGTGAAAATAAAAACCGCTTCCACATTTTCGCCAAATCATTGCCGGACGGTGCGCGAGGCCTCCAGCTGAGATCGCTTTTGGGACGGCCTGGCGATGTGAACTCGCCAATTAGCTGGTTGCATGGGAGTTTTTTTTTAGACTAGTAAAGAATGAATCTGGTCGAGATTGAAATCTGCCGAATCGGCTAGGTATGCGCCCTATAACTGTGCTGATGTGTGCCTTCATGGTTCAGCTGATCGAGGTTTGGATATATTCTTTAATTATTAGAGTGGAATCTCTATGCATTCAGCGGAGTCCAAGCGAAGCTAATTAATTGGACGCTCTATCTATATCATTGAAAGGTCAGTGTCCGAACGTTTTTCGTCGACCAATCAGATTAATGGTGCGAGCAAATCAATGCAGCTGATTAAAGAAATAAAGTTTGTGCGCTAGAAGTGGGATGTTGAGTAAAAAAGAAGTGGGTCTAATTTACTCTGTGGAAGTAAAGAGCTAAAATAGAATAGAAACCGTATTGATATCGGTATAAAGTGTAAGAATGGACTTACAACGGAAAAGATTTTGGACTTTATATATTATTCATGTCAATTCTAAGTACATTTTATCCACAAGTTCATTTTAATATAACTGTATTTATCACAGAGTTATAACCGAGCTAAACACTTTTTTATGAAAATGATTGAATCAGAAACCAATATTCATTACACTCTTTATGGAATTTAAAAAAAAAACTAATAAACATCATGGGATGTAATAGGATGGATCTTGAAAACCTTCAGTTTTGGATGGTATAATTTAAAAATAGCTCGATCTATTTTCTCAAACAACTCAAGAACTTGGTCAACTTATTTCGAAAACATAGTAGAAAAAAAAATCAAATTCATATTTGTATTATCTAAATCGTAACTAACAAAACAATTGATGAGAAAAAATTAATTGTTGAAAAATGTATGAATTTAAAAAATAAAATTTCAAAATTAGTTACCAGTTAAACTCTTCTCAATTTCGAAGAATTACTTTAAATCAAATTCAAAAGTTATTCAATATTTAATTGCTTGTAATTCAAATGTAGCTCTGCTGATTCTCATCCTCGATAAAAGCAGCAATAATTATCAATATTTTTCCTACCACTTAAGTGAATTTATTATAGATAATAAAGTATGTTTCAATTGGGATTTGGCCCAACAAAATGAGTGATTTCTCCAAGATGAGAACATGTACAAAATATCTGAACGCATCGACTCTTATACTACAATTAGCTGAATTCCACTCATATTTTTTGCACAGTACTACTGTTCAACTCAGCTACCATCTTTCACCAGATTTTTTTTTTCTTAATCAGATGGTGTTTTTATAGTTTCTACACATTTATGTGATTTACGCTAAAAATTGTCGATGGGTCGAATATCTGGACATTTTTGTGGAAAGATGTTTTCTCACTCAAATCGGCTTTATTCTGTCAATATAATTCTATGATTTCACAATTGCTGACTAAACTAGGTCAGAATTTCACAAAATTATTATTCTTTGTTAACTTGTACATTTATAGTTGCTCCAGTGATCTTACCTTCCACAACCGCAGATTATCAAACCATCATTTTACGAGTGATCCATTTGAAATTACCCATCTTTCGTTCAGCAAGGTAAAATTATTGACTTGAAGTTAAGACTTTTGAATATTTTTGCACTCATTCCTCTTCAATGTACTGCGTTCCTACGTTTAGTTGCGATATATCTCCTTAAATGTGTTTGATTCTTGCTGTATTACGATTGAATGAACAATTCTTCTGGATTCTTAAGTTCAGTGATAAGTGTAATAACTAGAGGGGCCTGAGAAATTGAAAAAACAAAACGAATTTTTTTTTGTAAGAACAGACTTAACAGCAGCGCTTGTGAAAAAATCCCAGAATTTAGTGATCATATTTAACTCCAAACATCGATCGCTAACAGTACTTCTCTTTACCAATTTACACTGATTCGGCAATTCAACGTTTCACTTTATTATGTGTAAATCGATTGCTTCAAATAGATGAAATGCATCATGAATGTTCTCATCAATCAAATTTCAATTTGGACAATCCGTTTTTTGTTGAACGGCTAAAAATCTTGTCAATTGTTAAGCACTCCGTGTATTTCTTATGGCATGTGCAACAATTAGAGAGCATTTTAGTCGTTTAACAATTGGCGAATTACCCCATGAACAAACTTTATGTGCAGTTTCTCAAAAAACGAAGTAATTTGCTAATTGCATAAAGAAATTCTTCAAATTCAAGCATTTTCGATTAATGTTATCTGCCTTTTAAGACTATTTCGTTCTAATTACGGCTTCTTCTCCGTCTTAGAATATCTATATCGATTCAGAAAGAAATCGACGTGGGATTCAGCAGAATCACAACTTGATCTGCGAATTGAACCGTAAACTCTACAAATCGTAACCAAAGTGGCATCGTTCGGCCACCGAACCCGAACCCGCAGCCTTTCAACTTGACCTCATCGGAAATACCATATTTGAAGGAAGCTAATGGTACTTATTCAACCTTACACAATGGATGGATGGTCCATATAAACTCACAAATCTCTTCCATGCATACCATTTTCCAGCAGATTCCTCTACGGTCCACATATTGAAATGGAAGATGTTGGCCTCCCCAAGGTTCAACTTTTTGGCACACGCATATACTCCCGCGCACGGAAATATACCTATTGAAACCTTTTAAGGTCAATTAAAAATACTTCATTCCAAAATCCAGCCCGAATCGTACGTCGTTATTGCGTGCATGTTGAAGTTGAACGATAATGGACTCCATGAGATTTTATGGAAAGAAATGGCACGAACGAAAATACAGAGTTAGCCCGGCTGGTCATTAAGAATCTGAACAATTTCTTTTCCATCAACTCGCGATCGATCATTGTCTACTTGAGGGATGATGAGTGCTTATTGATTGCATCTACACAAATATTTGGAGATAGCACTAGTCTAGATGGGGATAACAATTCGTTTTCAATTTGGGCCTCGAGTGTGCAATCCGCCAATGACGACGCGGTCGCGCAGATGAAGAGAGTGCTCCAGACTGTGCTTTTTTGTTGTTGGAGTGGTGCCAGGAAATTGACATGGTTTCCGAGGAATGGCGGTTCGTCTACGACGATGACGGTTGAATTGTCCATTGGATGGGCAAGATGTATTTTGGGAATGAGGCTAAATACGAATTAGTCTCAATTCGGTTAAAGAATGGCGCGGATCCCTTCACGCTTCATCGTACAATCACTTTCGCTTGGGAGATTTTTTCATACTTATTTGTATGTATATTTGAATAGTTGGCGACATGTATTCGCATTTTTATGTGATATTCTAAAAATGTTGTGTAAAGTGTGGCAGATTGCTTATCTGATGAATTATAGTATCAGCCGTAAATACCAGGCCTTGAGATTACATTCACAATTATTATATAGTTATATCAAACATTTTCAAAGTGAAGTCCTACTTCCAATAAAATCTAATGTCTTGTTTAAATTTTTACATTTTGTGCCGAATCGTTTAAGTTTTTTTTATTTCATTACTACCTTTAAGCTTTTCTTTTTCATTTTGCTGCCTTATATCGGTTTTAATGTTTTATCTGTTATTTGATTTACCCAAACCTTTTGTGTTGCTTTCAAGCTATTGAGCTTTAAAAAAAAAACTTAAAACAAGGTTCATTTTAGTTTTTTATTCAGTGCACTTGTTTAAGGTTTTTATTCAGTTTTCTGTTTTCATTTTCTTGATTTTTTTATATTAGAACAGCAACAATATTTGTACAAATCAGATGATGCATATACTGCTGCTTTCAGAGTTAATGAAGACAAATTTTTAAACAAAAAGCTCATCTTAACTTATTACAACTTTGTCCCTTTGAAGTAATCAAGATAAAACTTTTTCGGGGATATCATTAGTTAACAAAAATATAATTTATTAACTATATTTTCTGTGTTAAAATAGTGTTTTCACTAGGAGCCATTGCTCAAAATAATATTAGTTTTCATATGAATTCCTGCCATGGAGTTTTTTTTTATATCTATTTGAATGGGATTTTTTGCCCCGGGCTAGTTGATCTCGGAACCAACGGCTTTGCTTCCCTTCCGAAGAAAGTCATTACTATAACTTTTACGACATAAGTGACTATCTCGGGGATGGGATTCGATCCCAGCTCCTCGGCGTGATAAGCGTGTGTTCTAGCCCCTACACCAAGTCTGTCCCCATGAAGTTGTTTTTCATTCATTCATATCTTAGTCGAACATTTGCCCCTTGAGCTATGAACGCCCAAGACATGTTTTGTGCCTAAATAATATTATATTCTTCGATATTTTTCCACCATTTTTTAACATGTCATCAAAAATTTCGTCTACATTGAGAATTTGTGTCAATTTTGATCATTGATCCTGTGGATACGGAGATGCTCCGAAATTCCTTGGGGACCGACGCGCTGCCATAACCCACGTAAATATTTCAGGCTGCGGATTTTATTCTAATGTCCGGTTATTCACTAGATGACTAGAATAGTTTTTTTTTTATTGAGCTTGTAAAACAATTTGCAAAAATATCGAGAAACAAACAAGTTATTGCGATTTGAATATTTTTTTATGGTGAAAATAAATAAGCTGCTGGTTTGAGGGGTTAATAGTTTGACACTGGTGCTCAATTTAAAAAAAAAACTATTTCTAAATAGGATAATTACTAATAGTGATATTTTTGATATTTAACAGATGCTCACTTAAGGATTTCGAACGGGATTTTGTTTGTAAAAATATAACAAATCACCCGTCTATGCTTTAACAGATATCTGCAATATATTCAGTGAAGTGATATATGCATTGTAAATATTTAGTTTTGAAATAAGACCAAAGTTGTAAAAATTGCGTAAGCGGGGTAAAACCGACCACTATGAATGGGGTAAGACCGCCACCCCTAATTTATACCAAATAAAATGTCTAAACCATTTTAAGAGTTGTAACTACGTTGTACATTACTATTCAAGTGAAATGAAATCAATTTGGTAAAAAATACAAGCCAAATCCGCATATTTTTCCAAAATATGGATGCTTTAAGGTGATAATAAGTATATATCTACGTTTTTTTGAATTCTCCATTTACTCCATTTACTCATTTCCTCATATGAATGTTTTAAGGTGATAATAAGTATATATCTAAGTTTTTTTGAATTCTCCATTTACTCCATTTACTCATTTCCTCATATGATAAAAAAAAATGATGCAATTGACCAAAAATCGTTCACCTTCAGCATGGCTTTGCTTTGTAGCCGCGGACTCTAACCTATCGGCTAAGGAAGACCCCTTAAAAAAGCTCATCTCACAAAAACAAAATATTGTGAGAAGAACCTTCTGGAAGTGGATGCATCTATTCTCAGCTCAATTGAGCAACACACTTTAATAAAAAAAAAATCTATACTTCTGAGCTAAGATGAAAACGAGCGAAAAACATATGCAACAAAAGAAAATGAGCGAGTTCTAATTTTAACAATAATACAATATTCCAGTGGAGAAAACTCTCCTTTTAAGTTGAAACAGTTTGGAATCAACTTCTAAGATTGCACTAAAACTTCAAAGGCACAAATCTCGCGAAGAAAGCATCCCACAACAGTGCACTTTTTATTTTGGCTTTGTGCACTAGCAGAAAGCTTAAAATGAGAAGATCAGGAACGTTTGCCAACTATTTCTCCAGTTTTGTGCCTTCGAAAACGTGAGTAGGGGGAGAAGTCGGCCATTGTGCCGGCCATCTTTGAATTCCGAGATGTTTCACCTTAAGGGATTCATAGATGCGTAAGGCTCAAGAATACATCATTTAGTCATCAGCAATCATCAACAATTGAGAACAACAGTTTTTTCGTTAGAATTCGAAGAAATCCTCATGAAAATCTATCATCGCATCTCAGATAGCAAGTGCAATGCAATGATAGATTTTCATGAACATTGCTTCTGTTTAGAACTAAAAAAATGGTTTTGAAAATTTGGAAAACGATGATGGTTATTTTCCTATTGAGAGGAATTGGTGATCATCGAAACTGAGAACGCAAAAGGCTAAACAAGTATGAAGCTTAATTTATTCAACTAAAAACTAATAACATGCATAGCAACAAAAAAACTAAAGGTATGCTTCTAGAGTATAACGAGAAACGATTGTAGTTTATTCTAGCAATCAAGAAAACAAAATGTAGAACACAATAAGATACCAGTTTTTCGGCACTCGCAAACTGCCAGTCCAACTATCGGTGTCATCTGTGTTCATAGTATTTTTCTATCAAATTAGCTACTGCTGTATCACTGTATTTTCTGTCCTGCCTAGAAAATCAGAAAATCAAACATGCATATATTATGAAAATATTTTTTCTATTGAAACAAGAACTATTAAAAAAACGCAATGTTTGTAGCTGATTCGAAGGCAACATCTTTTACTTTCTGACATTACGACCCCACTGGAACAGAGCCTGCTTCTGAGCTTAGTGCTCTTAAGAGCACTTCCACAGTTATTAACTGAGAGCTTACTGTGCTGTCTCTTTGCGCTCTCTACTTTTCGCAGGTAGAAATGCACTCAGAGAAGCTTTCTCAGTCCAAGAGAGGGTCCATTTGTCCATAGCCGTTTTGTCGATTGCCGTATTAATCCAGGTGCAGTTGAGCAGTCGCTCAGAGAAGGGCCAGATGTCAGTCCGTTTTCATACGGCCGCGATGGGCTCGTGTTGTTCTGAGCGAACTCACGAAGATTTTTTGTTGAGAGGGCTGGGAATCAAACCCATGACCATCCACTTATAAAGCGAACGTGTAGTCAACTACGCCACGTTGCCCCCCAATAATAATAATTTTACACAAAAAAAAAACAGTAAGTATTAAGCTCGTCATAAAAGAGCAGTTTGTGATGGTTCTGATTTTTATAGCAGGAAATCATTAATTAAGGGAAATACACATAATTTTGAAAAAAAAATGAAAGTATGCAATAGATTGACAGAGAACCATAGATCTTTATATGTTTCGATTATATGCAATTTTCGTTGAGAACAACACACACTGGACTTCGGTTTTACACAACGTTTCGGCCTACTGATTTTCGCCCATCATCAGATTTGTGTGTAAATTGATCGATCACTACCAGTGTGTATTGCAACCACAGTAGGCCGGAACAACAGTAGGCCACAGTAGGCCGGAATTTTATGTAAAATCGGAGCCTAGTGTGTATTACCATGTTGATGCGAAGTGTCCGGATGCTCCGAATCCCGGACACCAGTCTTAAATCACCGAAAAAGACATTTTAATTGCGGATTCTAGGTGTAAAAAATCGTAATTTTCTCCAAAAACAACGTGTTTGATTGGAGATGGAGCCCTACGTTGTGTGGTGAGGATGACGGGGACGACGACGAAGAACAACTCGATTTCAAACTTTACTAATTGGAACTTTATTGCCACCGAGAGGCAGCGTGCCTACTCGGTGGGGAGAGAAAGAAACTATATACATTTCATACAAACTACTGTCGCCTTTTATAGGTGACACAGTACGGAGACGAACAATTTAAACCATGCGCACAGCAGTGCACTGGATGGTGCCTATCGCAGCGTTGGGCTGACGATTGACGATTCTATTCATCGTCGTTGGGAATCGAACAATGGGCTGTGCGTTGAATGGTTCAACTTCTGCACACGCTAGCGATGATGCCGACTGCGGTGTGAGCGCAAACACAACGTGAAAAAGGCCAGTGTCCGGCTCTCGAAGCGTCCTGCAGTTCGATGCAGCACTATATAACCAATTAAAAATGCCAATAATCGAAAAATATTAGCTTTAGAATCAGATAGCTGACTTATCTATCGTATTTTGCAGCGAGTCAACAAACAATCGTTGACAAATCTGTTTCGACAGTGCTATATTCATGGTTTTGTAAAAGGTGTTTTGTTAAGTTAAACCTTTTTGAATTAAAAACCAAAAATAAATCAAGTGAATACGTTACTCATTTCGATAAAAAGAAACATACACGATTCGCTATCTTACGCAAAGCCAAAAAGAAAATTTGTCGTACTTTTAAAGTAATGATTAGCATATCCCACTCGAAGCTACGGGTGATACAATCGTCACAGTCATTTAACTGATTGTTGCAATATAAACACAGGGAACTATATATATTTGCTATTATCTACAAAAACTCTGCAACCTTATCTCACGTTAGATCTCCAATGGAAAAATTATTATTTTGAGTTATATTTTCAAAAAACGCATGTCCCAAACTTCCTTCCTCTAAATGTAAATTGCTTGCTTGCTTTGCAGTTGATGTATAGATAGATGAATCGAAGCCACACATCAAATTTTCAAGAATATGAATCTGAAGAACCGTATATCCGTTCAAGCTGAAAACTTTATCGATTTGTCACTCGCTGGTGGTGATCAATCGATTAAATTTTCAGCTTAAATAATTTTTTACTCTTGATTTGATTTGTGCTCTTGAAAATTTTGAGGTTTGGCTTCGATTTATCTTCACTTTAAGTATGTTATGAGCACTAACCGTATTGATTGAAAAGGTATTGCATTACACTGTTCGACAAAAAATTTTTTTTGGCTGGATCAGGGACGCGGTTATATGGGTCTTGAAGTGCAAGAAAAGTGTAGAAAGAGGCCGTTTTCAAATGATTTGCAGCACCCCTGGATTAGTTTTTGACAAAGTTTGAAAATTTTGCATTTTTCATCAAAAAAAGCGTAATAAGCAAAATATCAATATATTTTCAAATTCAATTATTCAACCATTGAATTAGTCAAATCAATATTTTTTACCCTAGATCGCTTCAGGGAAACGTGCACCATTTCAGAAAAATATTGGCATCATTATTATATATGAATTTGGAATGTTAACGATCATTAAACAAGCATACGAGGATGTGCACCATATAAATACTACTTATTTTTCTATTCCACCCATCTGGTTCATTATATAATAATTATTATAGGTTCAAGAAGACGCTTGATTATGATTTATTTTTTTGCTTCATTTTATAAAGCAATGAGCAATGCAATCCAGTAACATTTGAGTTCAACAAGGATACGACTACGGAAAATTGATGTGTCTGTGATGTGATGTGATGTGAATAGGGCTGGTTGGTCTAATAAACTCTTGGCAGTAATACAAAATTAGCTGGACACTGACATGTAAGTGGTCTTACATGCGCTAGTCGGTTTATCAGGAGACGATGTCAGTAAAAAAATGTGATAACATTGTTATTTGCAATTTCTAAATATTTCGATAGGTACTCATTAATAATTGTTTACTTATCGTGACATTCATTTTCCTCGGAATATCCCTAGGAAAATTACAGAATACACCCGATTCTGTTTTTGCACGGGGGATGCGTACCGCGCAAAAAAAGTTTTCAGTTCAAAATTTCAAAAACCGTGCAAAAAAAGTAACACCATTTCTCGACGTTTCATGCAAAAATAAGGTTTTGGTGGAAAAAAATGTATGGAAACTTTTTTTGCACGGCCGTGTAAAAAAATCCGTGCATAAACAGAATCGGGTGTAACATAAATTAGCAACAAATAATTTAGTAATCATTATTATCACATTTTTTGCGAAAGCCGCTCAGGCAGGCATGAGCTCTTTTTGATTCAGTCTGTGCACAATACTTATCATTTGTGAAAATTGATTTAGTGGTAACATGCCTGCTTCTTACTTGTAAGATGAAACAATTTCTGGTTAAACCATTTCCGATATTTTTTTATTTTTCGGTTCTAAATTTCACATGTTTTTTGGCTATTTTAATCAAGTTCTGAGATTTGGAATGAATTTCACAAATAATTGCGATATATTCAAAATGAGTAAAACACTTGTTTTTCTGTGTCTTCTTGTTTAAAGAAAGAAAAATAGAAATTACGTGAAGTTTCGCAAAATTGTTTATCACAAATGTATGGATAAAATGTTTCTTCACTTAATTGAAAAGCATTTTTACTCGTTTCGAGGATATGGGAATGGGGGCTCATAAATGGACACGTTTGTCCTTATATGGGAGACGAGTTTAAAATTAACCTGTCGAAATGGTCGACTTTTTTATGTTTCCAATATGCTTACAACTAAACCCATATGAAGAAAACATCCCATTGAACAAGAAACTAACGCTCCATTTGAAAGTTTGATTAAAATTGCTGAAAAATATGTAAAATGTAGAACCAACAAAAAAAATCGGAAATGGTTTAACCAGAAATTGTATCATCTTACAAGTAAGAAGTAGGCCTGTTACCACTGAATCAGTTTTCAAAAATGATTAGTATTGTGCGCATACTGAATCAAAAACATCTCATGCCTGCCTGAGTGGCTGTCAAATGTTGTCACAAAAATGTGGAAATGTTGATTACTGAATTATTGGTTGCAATTTTACGTTAGTCTGTAATTTCTAGGGATATTCTGATAACAAATGGACCTCACGATAGGTAATCTATTCTTAATGAGTACCTTTAAAAATCTTTGGAAATCGCAAATAACATTATTATGACATTTTTCACAGACTTCACCATCGGCTCCTGATAAACTGACTAGCTCATGTAAGACCACTTACATGTCAGTGTCCGACCTAATTTTTTATTACTGCCAAGAGTTTAGTAAACCAACCAGCCCATATAAACATAACAGACACATCAATTCTCCGTATTCGTATGCTTGTTGAAATCAAATGTTACTGGATTGCATTGCTCATTGCTTTATAAAATGGAGCAAAAAATTTAATCCTAATCAAGCGTCTTCTTGAACCTATAATAATTATTATATAATGAACCAGATGCGTGGAATAGAAAAATAAGTAGTATTTATATGGTGCACATCCTCGTATGCTTGTTTAATGATCGTTAACATTCCAAATTCATATATAAAAATGATGCCAAAATTCTTTTGAAATGGTGCACGTTTCCCTGAAGCGATCTAGGGCTAAAAAATATTGATTTGACTAATTCAATGGTTGAATAATTGAATTTGAAAATATATTGATATTTTGCTTATTACGCTTTTTTTGATGAAAAATGCAAAATTTTCAAACTTTGTCAAAAACTAATCCAGGGGTGCTGCAAATCATTTGAAAACGGCCTCTTTCTACACTTTTCTTGCACTTCAAGACCCATATAACCACGTCCCTGATCCAGCCAAAAAATTTTTTTTGTCGAACAGTGTTATAAACTGTCTTAAATTATCATTTTTACACACTAAAACCAAACAATAAATATTTGCAAATTTATGGATTTTGGTTATGAATTTTCTAATGTCTATTTTCGGGCATTCTTATCCGTTTTCATTTTCTCTTGAAGCATCTTTCTATGTATTTTTTTTTAATTTTTCTGAAAACCATCTCATTTCTATCTAGAAGGGTTTTGGGATGGATTTCATACGACTAGATGGTTCTTATGAGACCTTAAAATTATAAAAACAAATTTAAACCATTTCCAGCTCGGAGGTGATTTTAATGCATGCTTAAAAGATGTTACGCTACGATTCGCACCAAATCGAGCTTTTCTGGACCAACACATCATGAGTGCAATTCCAACACATTTTGAAAAAACTGTTCATTTGCTTTTTCGCAAAGTATAGAACAAATGAAGATGTTTCGGAAGCTGTCTTATAATCAGGTGAAATCAACTCACCTGTAAAAATTCGTAACTGCTACGGCAAATGATGTAATATGTAATATGTTGTTAAAAAAAAAGGAAATAAGAGCTTAATTTTGTTATACCAAATAAGGATGATAGTGTTGTCTAACACAGAACACCTAGAAATAAGAAATGAATGTATTTTGAATGATACTATTATAGAATTTAAAAAAAGAGATGTTTCGCAATATAAGTCCATTGAGATGCCTAATGGAATAGGTGAAAACGAAATATAAAGCATCACAAAATAGATTTTCAGCATGTGTAAAAATTACACGCATATGGAGAAGGGCCCAATTTTGTGTAACTTTTTTTTAAAAGAGTGTGCAAAATAATACTTTCTCTTTCAACGGTGTATTGAACACTGCAGGAGTAAACTTACAAATTTGAAATCCCGTCCAAGCTTTTCACATTGAATGGCTCGTATGCAAGTAAAAGTAATTCAAAGACTATAATAATGTTCTATAATGGGAGAACATACGAGGAATCATGAAATTAATCATCAGTGTTGGCAATACAAGTGATTTATGCCATATATGTTCCGTAACTTGAAATCGATATACAGGCTCGCATTATGGAAAGTGGATTACAATTCAAAATCGAACAAAATATCACTTACTTCTTTTTGCTCAATTCCCGTCAATTATGATTGATTAGTAATTCCTACAACGTTATGCTTCATCAGCTAATCCAATTGCACCCATTTCCTGCCCTGCGCCGAACCTATCGCAACGCACCACACGCTCGCCTGTTCCCAGTTATCCCCTATCAACGTTTAGCCAGGAATAACTGATGCGGACAGTTGCATAATTGAAAAATCACACATTTCACCAATTGTAATCCCGGTTCGGGGCAGAACATGTGACGAACACTCCGAGTGATTCCACAACCATAACACCGAAAAATAACCGAAACAAAACGGAAAAATCAAACAATCCGCTCGAAACACTACGACGACCGTACGTGAAAAGTTTTTCCCCAACCCCGGTGAACACTTTTTCGGGTTTTGCACCATCATCATCATCACCCAAACCAGCCAGCATCGTTGGAGCCCAATCAACTGTTCCGAGTGCTACAAACAAGCAGATTTTCGCGGTTTTCAGCAATCAAGCAGCTTTTCGATAGCGTACTTTCCAGTTGCTTTTCGGAGTGCACTTGCCATCATCACTCGAGATATCGTTTTTTTTTTGTGCAGTTGCCCCAGGCAAAATTGGCGGAACGCAATTGTTTAATTGCTGAATTTCCACCGGGCACACACGTGACCGGATGATGATGGTGTGGTGGTTGCCAAAAACATGTAGGATTTTACGCTGCACCCGTGAAGCCGTGGGAGAAAACCAGGATAGAAAGAGGTGTCAATTTTATAAGGTACCGGGGAAAGTAGCTGACAATAGGACCAATTTCGAGCTTGTCGCAAATTTAATTTATGGACAATCAACTAGAAAAGTTGCTTGTTGAAAAGCAGTTACGGCTATTTGAAAGGTTGGTGCCGATTTAGCAACACTGACGTCAGTTTCGTTTATACTTTCTGGGATGAAGAGTCACAGAAGCAATAGCTTGTCAGTACTTGAACACTGTGTGGTGACGTTTCTTCTGACAAATTCTTATGGTTTCTATTCAAGATTATGCAACTGTATTTTGAAGTATGGGGCCTTCCTTAGCCGAGTGGTTAGAGTCCGCGGCTACAAAGCAAAGCCATGCTGACGGTGTCTGAGTGCGATTCCCGGTCGATACAGGATCTTTTCGTGGATGAAATTTCCCTGACTTCCCTGGGCATCGAGTATCATCGTACCTGCCACACGGTATACGAATTCTCACTAGGACAGAGCCTGCTTCTCAGCTGAGTGTTCAATGAGCTCTTCCACAGTTATTAACTGAGAGCTTTCTTTGCCAAAGTTACCATTTTCGCATTCGTATAGCGTGTGGCAGGTACGATGATACTCTATGCCCAAGGAAGTCAAAGAAATTTCCATTACTAAAAGATCCTGGACCGACGAGGAATCGAACCCAGACAACTTAAGCATGACTTTGCTTTTTAGCCACGGACTTTAACCTATCGGCTAAATACAGCCCCCACACGATATTTTAGTGGGTTTTGTATCATCAATTTCGTTCCAAATTTTAAGTACGCTATTGCCCATATCACCTCCGAAATTCATACTTAAATATTATCTAAGTAGATCATTTTCAATAGAAATCGGAAAGCTTCGAAAGTTAATGGTCATTTTTCCACCTCATGAAATTAAGTAAAGCAATGGAAGTGTTGCTGTGACTATCGACGTAACACACTTTCGCATAAAAATTATCTAATGAAACATCCGATCCCATCGAAAAAAAAATTCCCATCGATGACGTCAAGCTTCCACCTGTTATCCATGTTACCGCTTACCAAAAGTCGATGCGGAATGATTAGTCTCAAATCAACTCAAAACTTTCGTCGGTCCAGTGGATGGAACCTCCTCCCCGGAAGCAAGCCCACTACTTGCAACATGGTGTAATGCGATAAACGCTCTCCCATAATTGCCCGTTTGCACCTCAGCAGTTTAAAAATTTCGCAAACCGAACCGCAAAAAAAACACCTTCCCAAATCACACCCACAGTTACCACCTCCTAACCGCGTAGTAGAGTGTGTTCCACCACGGTACAAACTATACCGTAATTCGTTGAAAAGTTAAAACCCAAACCCAAGCGAAACCGAAATGGTGAGCTCGTCAGCCCATCGAGACCGATTACACCTTTTAGGGTCAATCAATGCAGGCAGACGCCGTAATATTTGCCTCCCAAACCCAGCGCGGCTACTCGTTGAACCGCAGTTCGCTGCAGGATGAAAGGCGGCTTAAGAAATTACAAATTTTCGACCAAACCCCGAAAAATTGCGCATCCGCGCTTACCTCTAGGAAACAATTTGGTTCACACTTTTCTTTCGGTTATACAACACCGCGAACTTTTGTTGTTTCGGTTTCTCTTCCATGGAGGGCCCAAACGGCTGTATCGATAAACGTGCAGCTGTTGAGCGCCTGAGGGTCGTGGGTTCGAGTCCCTCCGGTCGAGGTTCTTTGCAGGTTGGAAATTTTCTCGACTTCCTAGAGTATAGAGAATCTTCGTGCAAATTTGAAATATTTTAGAGAGCAAAATGAACGAAATTTTTTGAATTATTGCGAGTCAATTTCCGCAAGTCAGTTTGAAGCAAATTAACTTGGTGCCCAGTGCATTGAAAAGGATAATAGACAGCTATGAAAGTATATTTACCAAGTTGTGTTTCAAAAGAAACACCCAAAGTTTCAAAACCTTTGGCTTCAAATGACGAAAAAATTTGATGTTCTAAGCGCCTATTAATGATGATAGCAACTCCACCATATGCTCCATCCTGTCGGTCATTTCGATACACAAAAAAGTTTGGATGGCTTTTGAGTCAGGTTTCAGTACCTCTTTACCATTCACAGAAGGAGCATTCCAAATCAAAATATCAACAAACTTAATCCTATAACAGTTCTTTTAGTAAATTTCATACCATACCATTGTTCAATTAAAAAAATCAAAATCATGGGATGACATGTTACAAAAAACAGGTACATTTACTGTTGATTTTCTGTTGGGATTTTATGTTAATGAATAGACGGAATAGAAGCTACTTGCGGTGACATAAGCATATGTATTTCCTATTTGATTGACACAATTCGAACGGTTATCCGTAGGTAGACCAGTTGAAGGGAAGGAGTTGAAATTACCTGCGATAACATTTGTATAGGAAATTCCTTGTGTATTTTCAATCTAACGGTTACCAGACGGAAGAAAATAAGCTTGTGCATGAGCACAATTATAATTTACCTGATGGGTATGATTAATAAGCAAGCGAGTGTTAACTGAAAAATGAGAATTGATGAAGGGGGAATTCTAGCTACAAGAAATCTTACGTTCATCAGCCTAGTACGAGCCTCAACGATTCGTTTACGAGGAGGACAATTCCAAAAATTAGACTTATGGTTACCCCCGCAATTTGCACATACAAACTTACTTGCTTACCAGTCAAGCTAAGACTTAGGTGGCCTCTGCTGTACGTAGGAGACGTCTCCATTCGACTCGGTCCATGGCTGCTTGTTGCCAGCCACGCATTCTGGGAAGGGTCCGCAGATCGTCCTCAATTGGGCGATATTCAAAACTCAAAAGGCAATAGATGGCTCTTTTTCAATGGTAGTAAAAACGAAATCCTGAAGCAAAGAAAGCACCACGGAAGATGAACTAAACACAAAAAGTTATGTATTCACTTTACACTTGATTTCTAATCACTACTTTTTTGATTCAGTTTCCTAATTGCAAGCAATTTACGATTTTAATTATTTTCCATACGTTTTGACAGTTCTCAGACTACCATTCTTCCATGTGCTTGTGTTGAAAGTTTGAGAAATTTGAGAATCCAGCGTAGCGCGATCATTGAGCGGAATACAAACATCAGTATCGCCGCTCGGCGGCCGATAAGAGAAACTGAATGTTCGAAAGGTTGTTGTCTGTAATTTTTGCCGCTGGCGCCAACTGTTAGCGTTTGAGAACAAAATAAACAGTCGTTACCCTATTTGATCGACCCATCTTGTCCACGTCGTCTTGTGTCGGTCGGCTTGTTTTCGAGAACCATTTTCACCGGATTGTTATCTGACATACTGGTGACATGCCCGGCCCACCGCAACCTCCCAATTTTTGCGAGGTGGACGATGGTTTGTTCTCTCAGCAGTTGGAGCAATTCATGGTTCATTCGCCTTCTCCACGTTCCGTCTTCCATCTACACTCCGCCGTAGATGGTCCTTCCGTTCGAAAACACCAAGGGCGTGTTGATCCTCTGCACGTAGGGTCCATGTTTCGTGCCCATAGAGGAGAACCGATCTAATCAGCGTCTAGTAGATCGTAAGCTTTATGCGATGATGAACTTTACTCGATCAAATTCTGCGGAGCCCACGATTTCCAGCAACGATGCGTCTCTGGATTTCTCTGCTGGTGTCGTTGTTCGCGATCACAAGTGAGCCCAAGTACACGAATTCTTCGACACCTTCGATTTCATCATGCCGTGTCTTCTCTTGCTTACCTCGCTATTATGTACTTTGTCTTCGACACATTGATGTTCAGTCCGATTCGCCTAGCTTCAGCCCTTAGTCGGTTGTAAATTTGCGTGCTCTTCTTATCACACCCTCTAACGCAATGTTGACCAGTAAACACGAAAGACCATCGCCTTGCCGTAATCCTCTGCGAGATTCGAAAGGACTGCAGACTGTCCCTGATACTCGGACTACGCACATCACTCGCTCCATCGTCACCTTGGTCAATCTCCGGGAAACCGATTGATTGTATCATAGGCAGATTTAAAATCGATGTGTGGGTACATTTTATTCGCGGCATTTCTACAACACCAGGCGGATGGCGAATATTTGGTCCGCTGTAGATGGTTCGCTCATAAATCCTGCCTGACATTGCCCAACGAACTCTCTAGCAATTGGTGATGGACGGTGGCATAAAATTTGGGAAAGTACCCTCTAGGCACCGCTCAAAATTGTGATCGCACGGTAATTGGCGCAATCCTACTTGTCACCCTTTTCGTGGATGGGACATACGACACCTTCCATCCACTCCTCCGGTAATACTTCCTTCTCTCAAATCTTGGAAATAACCCAACGGCTTTGTTATTTTTCAGCCGTCCAATCTCAGTTTCAACCTCTTGGAGATCTGTTGGCGGAAGTCTTTCGTCCTTCGCACGTGCTCTCATAGTTACTTCCGTTCCACCTTCGCTACTGGTCACATCACCATTAAGGTAGTGCTGCCGCCACCATTTACTACCTCACATTCGTTCGTGAGAAGATTTCCGTCACAGTCTCTGCAGAACAGCTCTTCCATCGCTTCGTGATCTCGTTCTTCTTGTAAGCGCTTCTCTCTCCGGAAGATCGAGTTTTGTCTGTTCCTTGCCTGTTTATACCTTGCCTCGTTCACTCTCGTGCGATATTGCAGCATTCTTGCCCATGCTGCATTCTTCTCATCCTTCAACTGCTCGCATTCGCCGTCGTACCAGTCATTTATCTGATTCAGGGCCGCTGAACCTAGTGCTGCTGTTGTCGTATGTGCCTCCAGCAATCTTTGTCGTCGGGTCTTCCTTCGTATGGGCAATGTACGTTGATAATGCTGTAGTTGAAGAAACGGCCTTTAATCCTCATCTTGCACATCTTTGCGCTGATCGACTGCCAGCCGATAACGCATTGCCGCATCTTGCCCAACACTATAAAGCCAGTTCCTCGCTCATTTGTGGTGTCACAGCTTTGGTAGAAGCTAGTCGCTCGATGTCCACTTTTCCACACCTTTTGTTCAGTCCAACAAAGTTCCTGCAGCGCTACGATATCGAAGTTACGGAGATGTAGTTCGTCAAAGATCATCCTGTCGCAACCTGCGAAACCAAGTGATTTACAGTTAGAGTAAGGTGGGGCAAAAGTTCGACCTTTGTGGTATAATCAAAGTTTCCAGGAAAATAATAGCAGATGAAACAAAACAAATACCATACAGTGAACCTTCAACATATTGGCTATAACTTTGCTGAACAAACTTGTGTCAAAATATTTACCAATTTTTAGTTATAACAGTTTCAAAATTGATTGTCTTAAACGAACTTTTGCCCCACCGGTGGGGCAAAAGTTCGAATCTAGTGTGGGGCAAAAGTTCGTTGGCTAAAACACAAAATATCAAAACTTTTATGCCAGGCATACTTTATACCAGCCGTAAACTTATGTTTGCCGAAAAATACACACTATATTTTTATCAAAAAATGCCCAAAACAGGGTTAATTGTAATACACCCAAAAAATAGCAGTTTTTCGCAAAACTAAGTGAAAATGTAAAATTTTTGTGACATTTTTCGCACGATCAGGCAAATTTCGCTAAATTTGAAGATAATATGTAGATTTCAGGAAATTTGAAAAATTTTCCGTGGGTTTATACATGGGTCGAACTTTTGCCCCTCATATTCGAACTTTTGCCCCGCTATGGGCCAAAAATTGATTCCAACTATTTATGGAAAAACTAATACACGTCAAAGCATCCTTATGATAGGCCTAGAAACGCCCTTACATAAAATATTGAAAAATATTTCATCTTCATTTGGTTCCATGCATCGAAAGTTTGACCAAATATTACAACATTTACGTCGAAAAACAACAAAAAGCCATAACTTTTCCAAATCTCAATCGATTTTTATGATATTTGGAGTGAAAGTCTCTTACTTAAATGGCATTCGAACCACCATGACATTTCTAAGTTTTGATTTTATTTGAGTCAGAAATCTTAAAAAGAAACTCTTGCCCCACTCGAACTTTTGCCCCACTTTACTCTATATGTTCCAACTTTCTAATCGTAGTCCTTGTTTCGTCGATTGTTCAGGGTCGAATTATATCTAGGAACAATGGATATTCGCGACAAAATTTTTGAAATTTCGCGTGTGGGCCTTGCGATAAATTCAAAATTTCGTGGCTTTGTCGCGGTCCCATACTTTTGACCATATTTTACACATAAACAAACATTTTCAATGAAAGTAGCCTATATAAGTCTAAATTCCACGGAATTTCATTAAATATAGATTTGTTTTTTAAATTAAGATTATGTATTTGATATCAGAATGGCAATGCAAAATTTAAAACAAAAGTAGCAATCCTGAAAAACATCCAAGTTAAAACTAAACGGCTAAAAATGTTTGATTGAACTTTGTTTACTAGATGAATGAACCATTTTCATAATCAAAAAACTGAAATTCGCTGCAATGTTCATATAATTATCTAAATTCAACTAATTTCGCGGCATTTTGCAGGATATCCTAAATTTCCCGGCGAAGGCCAAATTTCGCGGAATTCGCGGCATCCGCGAAATCGCGAATTTCCATTGTCCCTAATTATATCCTACGTTATTCGCTAAAAGGTTTTTTACGAGTGGCCTACGCCAACAATCCTGTCTCGCCGGAGCGCCATCGTGACAGCTCTGTTTAACGTTCCAACTAACACTAGGACGATCGCTTCGATGGGTCTACCACCTTGGATTCAGCTTGGCGCCCAGCATTTCTCATTCAGCCGCTGGATACCAGAACATACGCTGTTTGAGCCACACCTCTTGGTTAACAGACGCTCGAGACGTACCTCCTCAATCTAGCTGATGTCAGAAGGGCAACAGTGCCCAGGCTGCATCGTTTGACCCGTGGAAGCGTGAGGTAGGAGCTGTGTTGGACGCTCCTTCCTAGTTGTCGACTCACCATTTTGCAGCCCACATACAAACTTGTTGGTATCTTGCTTCACAGGACAGACGTCCTTAGCGTGAAATGAACCTCCGTAAATTATGCAGTTAGCATCCATGCGGGGTGTCCGGCCATTTGGCCGAACGCCATTTGGCTGAATACCATTTGGCCGAATGCCGTTTGGCCGAATAACGAACACAAATATCTATTTTTTTCAACACTGATGTATAGCATTCATAAGTGTGGCCCAATATCTGATCAACTAATTAATTTGTTGATCTTTACGATGAAGCGGGATGTCATGTTTGTAGAAATATAAGTGCTCCAAGAGTATAATTAATACGATCCGTTCATTCAGGACGAAGTTTTGAGCTCGCGTCACGACTCTAAGCTTTAGATTACCAACGGTGTGCTATGGTTTGAAGTTCTTTTTTTTATATTTTCATTAGAATTTTTTCCTTCTTTCAAACATAGGCTTTTCTTTCGATTTGTACTGGTTTCATTATTATTGGAAATAATTTAACTTATATTTTCAAATAGAATTTTACCTTCTTTAAATCATTGGCAGTTCTTTGTAGTTATACTGATATAATAATTGTTTGCGTTACACTTGCTTAAAATTTACAAGAGATTTTTCTTTCTCTTGATCATATGCTGTTCTTTCATATTTGAATATTTTTCATACTTACTGGAATTAAGTCTCATAACGTTCATAAAGAGTTTTATTAAAAACATATAATTTTTAACACAAGGTTTAACTTAGGTGAGATGTCATTCTCCACCAAAATTAATATTACAGTGTTAACTGAACTCTGCACCGTTGATTGCGTATATCAGTAAATCGGACGAGTCGGTAAATGCTTACGTCAAATAAGCTCACTGTTTCACTGTTGTGAAGAAGAAAGCAAACATGTGGTTGCAAAAAATAATTAATTTACTAAGTACGATCAGAATGATTGAAGCAAACTGATGCTACAGAAGGACGAATAGGTCGTCTTCTTCTTCTTTTCTGGCGTTACGTCCCCACTGGGACAGAGCCTGCTTCTCAGCTTAGTGTTCTTATGAGCACTTCCACAGTTATTAACTGAGAGCTTACTATGCCAATGACCATTTTTGCATGCGTATATCGTGTGGCAGGTACGAAGATACTCTATGCCCTGGGAAGTCGAGAAAATTTCCAACCCGAAAAGATCCTCGACCGGTGGGATTCGAACCCACGACCCTCAGCTTGGTCTTGCTGAATAGCTGCGCGTTTGCTGCTACGGCTATCTAGGCCCCTATGAATAAGTCGTAAACCATTTTAATAACTGTCAAAAGCTGACTGACTACAAATGCAATGCGTAAACCTATGCTGGAAGCTATTTCCACTAGCAACGAAGTGACTAATTGCTTACATCTAGGATGTTCCTCTAAACTGTTCTTTGAAATTCAGCTTAGAAAATAATTAGAAAATTCATGCTAATTGTAGTTCACAATTTTTTCAAATTCGGCCAAACCGCATTCGGCCAAATGGCATTCGGCCAAATGACCCTTTCGGCCAAATGGCGTTGGGCCAAATGACCCGGAACCCCATGCGGCTATATTTGGTACCAAAACCCATTTTTGGCACTGAGTGAGATTCTGGAAATTTTCCTCAAATTTCTTTTGCTAAAGTGAACTAAATAACATTCTTGAGAAAGCCCTTTCCGAACAATGCCAGAATGGCACTCATTCCGGAGAAACGTCTTTTTCTTTCTTTTTACCTCGTTTGGTGACAATTTTAAAACCCATTTTTTCGGAAGGAAGTTGCTAATTCATATTTTCACCTTTCCTTTTGTTTGTGGTTGCAACCATGTTTAGTGAATGAACGAAAAGAGAAGTGCTCTTCTAAGAGGTTTCTTTCCAAGACGGTGTCCAAGAAGGATTACCACCGCTAGCTTTCACTAACGGGTCCAAGGAAAAATCAAAGGAAACAAGAATCGAAAGGTATAAACATGTACCACTGAAAAGTACTGAGAATGTAGTTTTGTTTTAGATAGTTTTAAGATCTTCCGAGTGCAGAAACAATACTGTGGGTACACAAATTACGAGGGTACGGTGCGTACTCAGATTGGTAGATCTTTCCCCCTAACGCACCCCGAAAACGTAAATTACTAGCTTTAAATAGGAGAGTTTATTGAGGGGCTAGAAAGCATGATTCTCCGAGTAACTTTACTTAGGATAGCTCAAGCCAAATGATTATGTAACATCACGCAACTATTGCTTGAGCTTCAATCATATGGCGCCACGCTATTTTGTGTTGAGATATTTGCAGACTTCGTTGGGTGTCGAGTATCATCGAGCTTACCACACGATATAGAAAATAAGATTTGAATTTAGAAATTAATTACCTTTTCTCCAGTCATACTGTTACTTTTTGTGTCTCATAAATTGTTCTCTTATTTATTATTGAATGCAATACGTTTTACACTTGTAGAGAAACCACTCACGGGAAAAACATTTCCCAATCTCTGGATCGAAAATATAAAAAAAGGATTTGAGCAACCTTGGGAACAAATGACACACAATTCAGTGGATTCATTGACGAAAAGTTACATTGAGTTCACTTCACTAACAGTGTTTCGTGTCTCACAAAGATTAGGTTTCGTCTCCTCACAAGCTATTGAAGTCTTTCTAATTCTGACGGGACTCACTAACCATCGTTGTGTGTTCATTGGCTTAGTGAACTTGTAGACCGGTCCAGTATGCAACGGTAGACAACGATTGGCAGAATGTTGGCGGAAAAGCTAGGTACCTACTTACGTGATGGTTCTGTTGGACACACATCATTCCCAAGCAAACGCAGATAACTGTGCTGCGAAAGCGCCGCATAAAATACCATCATCATCACGCAACGGGTTTATGCAAGTGGCTTGTGCAGCAGCAGGTAAACCAATCTGGGAAGAACGAAGCATTCCTCTTACGCATGCCCTTATCCGAGCAAGACCGCAATGTGAATGTACGCGTTGGGAAGTTTACTGTGGTATAGCGAATAGAGCTAACCAAGGCGTTGCAACCAGAGCAAATACATACCTAAATCTAGCTGATATCAAGCTTGCTATCTGATGATCGTTCTATGGCGTCAGACCGAGAGCACTGTTAAAAATTGAATTTATGTTCTTTAGGGATACACGTGTCAAAGATGATTTTCAGCCAAATTGGTTGATACAAACGAACTTCCTTCTCAGGACAGAGGTCCTTAGCGTGAGAAGAACTTTCATAAATCATGCATTTATCATCTAAGCAACAATAATTGATAAAATGCCCCCACTGTTAGTACCTGCGGCACTCAGTGAGGTTCTGGAAATTACTTATAGGCTTTCGAAAATGTTCCCATGTCTCATGGACAGAGCACATAAGTTTTGTCCTTTCCGAGGCGTTCATATTATAAGGATCATTTTTTTTTAAGTATACTGAATATAATTCTTGAAAGAGTTTTGTCTTCGTGTGTGAAAACATTGGGTCTCTTCTCTTCAAGATGTTTGAACAGTCGTTCGATATCTCGAATGGTTCCCGACAAAACGCGGCAGCTTCCATTTAAGCTATGATTCCCGTGATGATCTCCTGCCTAAATCCACCATATTCGAAATTACTGACCTCGATTGGCGGCACCCTTTGCCTCGTCACTTGAATCAAAGAGCCTGAACTAGAGGCTGCTTTCATTTGCTGCGCGAAAAAAATAATTATTTATTTTTTAATTTATAAATTTCACCCATGGTAGAAACGCGCATTTCAGAGAAACAACCTTTTTTTCATTTTTGTCTCGATTTGCAACAGTCTTCCAATATGTGCATTCATACATTCACCTTCCAAAAGTTTTTTTTCCGCAATGCGGTGACCAAGAAAGATTACCACCTCAGCAAAGTATTCTGAACTAAGTTCTATATCAACGTTGAATTAACAAGACCATTTTTTACTGTGCACTTTTTATTCACGTCTATTGCATGTCCAGCATGCGATGATTGATGTGAAAGAAAGCGCGCATGTGTGCACGTTCAGATCATGATACGAACGAAGCCACGTTATGATTCCCTCCAGCAACGGTACACCCTTATCAAAGCACGGTGCCTCTGATCAACCAACTCAACCGCGCTGATGATTCATTAGCGGCGAATCATCGGCCACTGCTTGCAAGAGACCAATCATGATTATGCAATCCAATCAAATAAACACACGTGTGCAGAAGCATCACTCACAAATGATATTTAATGATGGTATATCAAATCGCAGGGAGGCAATTGTTCTTGTTAGATTTCACCCATTGACCATCTGCGATCTAGGGCCGAAGTTACGGTTCGGCGGGATCGAACTTGATTGGAAATTAAACTCTGTGCCTATAATCAAAAATTCAAAGAATTTACCTCAAACCAACACTAAACAATCTGCAAAATCGACCACAATCGGTAGTACAATCAAAGCCTAGTCTCCCAACCGAAACACACAAATCCCGTTGGTCGTTGGATTGGGCAATTTGGTAGCAACCTCTTCCACGCAACACCCCTTTCTCTGATTAACTCAATTTCGAGTTCATACACTTGTTCCCAGGTCAAGCATCCCTTTGAGTACCCATCGGCATGCCTCCTGCTGCTCAACCAAGGCAGCAATCATAACTCACTCCAGTAACAGCAGCACCAGCCGTAGAAACAGTCCAAGCCCAACTCCTCAATCATTCAGCAATTGCAGCGTGAGTATCCGAAAATCACAAAACAAACCCATGCTCAAATTGTTGGTGATGTTGCTATTGCTACCACCATAACACCACTTGTCGATTTATGCAGCATTAGGGTGGTTCAAAAACGAAATACTTTTAATGAAAATAGTATTCTGTCAAATTTCAAGCCGTTTTGGAGTGGAGAGTAATTTCGACATCTGGTGGCTAGTAGAAAAACCGTCAAATAAGAGGTTAGGTTGAGAACCGTTTACCGTTTTGTCTCAAATTCCAAACAGACTCATATTCCGAACACTCGGTTTTTGTATGGCGAATTGGTTGAAATGTTTCGCTGAACTATGTCATCAAATTACTAAGAAATGGATGTCAATTGCAATTCATTTTAACGGCTTCCAATCTATTTTATGCCTCGGGAGTAGTGATGATTTTATAGTTCGAGACCAGTAAAACTAGCTTAGATACATTTATTTGCGAAATTATTCATTTGAACACGATTTATTCGTGGTGTTCGGAATTTGAATCAAGGTGTTCGGAATATGAAACAGAATGAACACAGTGTTCGGCATTTGAATCAAAATGTTGTTCCATATTTTTACGTGAAAACGATACTAAACAAGTTCAAACAAACATTTTTATCGGCCTAATGCTGTCAAAAAAAAGATTCAAACTGTCATGCTGTCAATAATAAAACCCATCAGAAATCTGTCAAAACCATATTAGAAAGGTTTGTTATATTTCAAGGGAAAAAACACAACATAAGCGTTTTAAGAAAGAAAAAAAAACTTTTCAATACAAGCCAATGAGTCAAACGTATGATGTTTTGGTTATTGAGTTGTGTGAGCTACAACTCAAGCGTGAACAATAGACTGATGCAAATATTGAAACTTTTGCTCCCCTATGCTTAAACGATGTCAATTATGATGAAAATGATCCTCCCAAAATTTGAAGTGATTCGGATGAAATTTGGTTGAGCACACGCTGTTTGAAGTTTATATGGAAATTACTATGGAAAAGGCAAACCTTTTGTGTTCAGTCCTCTAACTGCTCGTCATAATAATCTATGGAAAAGTGAACACACTCATCTTATGTGAAATCTTCCCAGCTACAACTTTGCCGAAGACCACATTTTGATGGGACGTAAGGATAATTTGTTATTCTTGATTCCAAAGTCTAAACCATGCTGAGATGATCATTCAATTACTTTCAGAGCAACACTGCTTTTTTGCTGTAGAACATAGTAGCCTGGATTACTTTGATCTATTCTACCCGCCAGGAGCACCACTGTTGCCTGCCGAGCAGTTGGTTAAGCACGCAAAATGCAAACCCACTTTATGATTATGAATAGCAATTTATCCTGACGTCCAATCGAAATGTGGTCTTCGGAAAAGTTGTAGCTGAAAGAATTTCATATGAGTAAAGTTTGTTCACTTTTCCATAAAATATTATGACGGCGAGATAGAGGGCTGAACACAAAAGGTTGGTGTTTTCCATAGTAATCTCCATATTAACTTCAAATGGCGTGTGCTCAGTCAAATTTCTTCCGAATCACTTCAAATTTTGGTAGCATACTATTTACCATAATTGAAATCGTTTAAGCATAGGGGAGCAAAAATTTCAAAATTTGCATCACTCTAGTGAACAATGTCATAATATAATTTGAGATTTTGCGACACTGATGGAGGCTGCAAGAATAATATAAAATACGATTGAACCGATAACAAATCGGGACGTTTCAATGAAACTATGTCTCACACAAAAGTTTAAGTCCTATTTTGCATGCTCGGTGGTTTGAATCTCAGAAAAAATATACTTCAAATTTCACTCAAACATCAATGAAATCAGCATGACACTTCTGAGATCGGCAGCTATTTCAACAACTCCAAGTTTTCTGGAGACAGATAATTTGATCTTTAATACATGCAAAAAATCTTGTTTTGTTCCACTGCGTTTAAAGTAACAAGCATACTTAATTACATTTTTCTCACTGGGCATATGAATATATCGCTACTTTTCAATAGTACAGTCAATCAGTTTAGCACCTAGATAGGGTGCAGTGCAGAGCTACCTGGACACTTCCATGATTCACTTTGGTATGGGGGTTTTTTCTCGGCCGAAATATGAAAGTTTGCAATAAGAAGCACTTTAGTACGACGCATTTTGTGGCTAAATATGACCGTACACTCCCGTTTATTTGTACGGTACCTCATGCAAACCATCGGAGTTCAATTTTAATTTAAACTTCTAGTCACCCTAGAACCGTGTTTCTGGTTACCCTTTCCATTGGCTTGTTTTGTTTCTGCGTTCCGTTCCACAGCGTTCCATTTCACTTTAGTCCGTCCCATAAGCTGAATGACTGAATGAAGTTAACTGGATTATAAACTACAATTTTATCACGTTTGGAACATTTCTCTTAGTAATTCCCATATAAATCTCCCTCGCCTCTCATATAATTCTTCAAATCACCAAAGAAATGCTGAAAATTTTACAGAATTCTATTTTTATCCTAATGATTGCAAGGAAACTGTTGGAGATTAGATTTTCAAAACTTTTTTTTTGTATTTTAAACCACCCTAACGCACCAACAACCAAGATACACGCGTGTTGTAGCGCGGCCCATATGGTTTCTGGCTGGGTGAAGAAGTTCACAATCTCACCTTTTGCGCCCGAAAAAAAGAACCTCATGAATGATGCAGAGCTGACCGCATCGGTAGTAGTGTGAATCGAAATTCAGCGGAAATAAGCTTGTAAAAACCTCCAAAACCACAAAAAGCAGAATCGATTGAACAGCATTAAGCTCCAACTCTTGTTGTTTGCTTTGTTCTTCTTTTTCGGGGGTTACAGATCGCGAACCGAAACTTCATCGGACGGTTGGGTGGAAGGTGGCAACCTCTCCTCCATAGAGGGAAGAGGAAGTACTCTGAATTTTATTGCACTCCGAAAACAAGCTCAGGTGTTTTGGATTGTTTGTTCACACAAAAACCGTTTGTTAAAGGTATAATGACTGATTAAAGATGTAAAATATACATACTTTGGCAGTTTGAGCGCTAAGTTGGGAGCCAATCTAGAAAACCAACCAAGCAACATTATAAAATAGCCTCAAAAGTGAAAACTTACACTGAAACCTCTATTTACGTAATGTGTCGGCGGAACGTAAATAGAGTTTCATCTAAATGGAATCAGGACGTGTATTGAATTTGTGTTACGTAAATAGAATTCTCAAAGTTTGTGGCGTAAAACGAGACTTATCTGACAAAGCTTGTGAAAAACCTATATCTGCCATATGCTAATTTGCCATAATGTTCTAGGTCAACCACGAACTCCGCGGGAAACGCCTAATGAACTACAAGCGTAACCGGTGATATCTTTAAGGTTTATGAACATTATTGAAACTAATATGAGCCTATGAAAACATATTCTGTCAAGTTTTGAGCTAAACAAGCATTTGAGATTATACAAGAATTTTTTTGAGTATAGGCCTTGAGATCTACCAGCGTAGACTGTCGAATTATTATGAGCTAGGTTGGTATCTACCAGAACTCATGTAATTATATACTTGGAAGATTTAAGCACTACGACCGTTTAACCTTCGGGCTGTCACGCTGTTGTACTTTGTACAACAGTTGTGATGTATATGCTATAATTTTGCAACAAAAATATTTATTGACACCAAACCAAAATGTATTCCTCAATAATCTTATTAAGAACAATACTCGACAGTTTTGGTTTACAGTATGGTCCTTTATAATGCGGTAAAATCAACAAATGTGCATGCGAGCCGCATAATATTGAACGCACTATATAGGATTCGAATAGGACCACAATTTAAAAACGATGTACCTTAAATCCAGATAACTTCGAAGCTTGGGGTCTTCAGTGCAGTTGTTCTGGAGGTGGAGCGCTATCTGCTGGAAACTCATTAAGTTCGGAATTTGACCACTAGGTGATACTAGTGTACTTTTAATTTTGTTGTACAGATATCTCAGGAGATTGTCCATTTAGAAAGATGGCGTCTTAGACAATGTTGTTCAGTAGCTCATAGGCTATCATTGTGCGAATGTGAATTGTGAATTGACTAGTCAAAATTTTACCACCAGGCGGCGCTAGTGAGCATGAATTTTTTTTTTTGTTTTGCGGATATCTCAAGAGTGCTCAGTTTCAAGAAATTCAAGATTGTACCACCTGGCGGCGCTAGGGAGCATTAAGGTTTCGTTTTGCGGATATCTAAGTGTCCTGACCACAGACACTTAGAAAAATGGTGTCTTCGGCAAAGTTATTCAATAGCTCAAGGGTTATCATAGCTCAAAGTTGAATCAAAATTTTGCCACAAGATAACACTAGTTAGCATGAAAGTTTTGTTTTGCCACCTGGTGGCAAAATCTCGAAATGCTAGGCTCAGATAATGATAGCCCTTGAGCTACAGAACAACTTTGCCGAAGGCGCCACCTTTCTAAGTGGTCAGGCTCCTGCGATATTTGCAAATCAAATCTTTCATGCTCACTAGCGCCGCCTGGGAGCGAAAATGTTTTATCTGCATGACCACCTCATGTCAGGCTGTGATCTCCGTAACAATTTTGCTGAAGATGGTTTTTATATATTTAATCAAGATCACGAAATATTTTTTTTCACAACTATCTAAAGTTTTTCAAGAACAACTTGGAATGCAGGTTATCATACGAGCATAGCAAATGATCCATAGTGCATCCATTTAAACTTAAACAATAAAGTTCTTCTGAAAACATCGTAATCGGTCACCACTTTCGAGAAAGTGCATGCACAACGCTTTAAATGAGTATGACCCTTATGCAAGAACATTCGAAAGATTTATTAGGTTTTTGAAAACCTCCACCACAGTCAGTGGGCTCAAATATGAGCATGGCCTTTTTTATTGCGACTTTTTGTTAACTTCCAATAAATCATCAGTAGTTCGAGAAACAAATACTTGAAAACATAGTTGTCGGTGCTCACAATGTTACTTATTTATCATCAAGAGCATCTCTGGTTACGTTTCTTGATCCGAGGTCGTGAACTCTGTTGAGTGTTCTTGGAAGACCCTAGACACCCTAGTCAACCAGGTTTGCCACATATACAGATTTATCTGTATTTTACAGATTATCTCGAATATTTTGTGACTAAGAATCTGTACATACAGATCACAGATTTTTTTTTGGGAAAATACAGATATACAGATTCTGTACACAGATTTTTGCCAAAACTTTACAGATTCATACAGACTTTTGAGCAAAAATGGAAGTATACATTTTTGAAAACCATAAAATTTAAACTGAGATGTGATTATTTTGCGTTGTAGTTACATATATTGTGTTTCAGGATACAGAAATACAGGTATTCAAAGAAAAACTACAGATTTTAATGTGACAATCCTGCTCACAACTTGAAAGGTGATGTTTGTTTCAGTCTGCTGGAGTATAGAACTTATTCATAATCCTCCGTCTGTAGACTCGAAGGCCTGGTTACTCATATAGCATGTATTCAAATGAGTACTTGGATAACCTTAAATACCGTCGTTGGCGGTGAGAATGGGTCAAAAAGGGATATGTACGATTTATTTATCGAATAACTTTCGCAATTTAACTCCAATAAACTTCAAATTTGGTGTGTATGTACTTTGATGGTACATTAACAACTGTTCAAAAAATTAGAGAAAAATATTTATTCACAGTGGCACCACAACTGAATGAAAAATGACCCAATCTCACCCCATAGAGGGGGTGACATTGGATCACTGTGTTTGAAATAACTTGTTTTTGAGAATATGATTGCAAAACCATTCACAGCTGAAAAAAATTGGTGGAATACGATGCAAACAAGATGAAAAGATATCTAAGATGTTTCACAAGTATGATAAACTCACTTCAAAGAACGATTATACCAAAAAATTGAAGATCTATGAGAAAAAATGTGTAAATCTAACATTTATCGTCAAATTTACATAAATTTTCTTGTTTTTTCCCTCAAATTGTCTTCAAAGTCTCATTACCATTGCTATAAAGCCTATTCAGTTTCCCCAAAGGTGTACAGAAACAGTAGCTTCGCAAATAGTTAAATTTCGGTGCGACATTCCACGATCACTACAATTCGGGCAAATGTTGACGTCATAATCCCAATATTTCAGCGATCCAACTCATTTGTACTTTCGTGAGATGTTTCTATAATATCAAAATACTGATAAATAATTAAATTACAAAAACTAAATCCATTCGATAAAATTTTACGATGTTGCTGCGCACGAAACACAGTTGCTGGTTTGAGAAGTTGTCAAAATGCGTTGCATTGTTATTCAATGCACGGACTACTCAAGCAGACTTGTTTGATGTTTCAGAGATGCTGTAATTAGAAAAAATAAACCCATCTTAATGAAAAAAGAGAACACCCGGCACCGTAAAATGTCAAATAAGTGGACTTGCAATTTCATTTACTATCGTTCTTGCTTGACCCAATCTCACCCCCATTTTTGATGTTTTGGACACCGTACCGAAAAAAATGTAATTTCTGTGGAAAAATCAAATAGATTCCGGAAAATACGTGTGAAGTGTAATGCAAAGACTCTCAACATTCTACTAATATAACAATAGAGGTTAAAGTACATGCGTGATACTTTGCACAGGAGAAATTTAATGTTGTAAATTTTATCTACTCTCAACATACAAGTTTATTGATATAGTAAACAAAAACTACTATTTCTAAAAATGTATATTGTGATGAATTACGTGTAGTAATATGTTCCCTACCATATGAATTATTAATTTTAGTAATATCAGCGTTATTAGCTAAAATATTTCATAAATCATATTTTTCCGTTATGACCTAATCTCACCCCCTAGACCCATTGTCACCCCCATCGACGGTAGGCATTGTACTCAAAACAAAACACAGTTGTTTGGTCCTGCGTGAGTATGAATTGTTATGATAAAGCTCGAGATTATCACTGATTAGCTTTACAGTTCGGAATATCTACACTTTAATGAGTTCGTGAGTCTGAGACTTCAAGTTCATATCTTAGAACAACGTGGAGCATATTAAGACTTCCTTTGGTTTCGCACAAGTTTATTTTTCTTCTTTCTGACGTTACGTCTCAACTGTGCTAACCCAAGCGCTGCTGTTAATCATTGGCTAACCGTGTGCAAACACCTCATGCTTATCCCCTCAATCAAAGTTTTTGAAACAATTAATTCGCTTAGTTTAAAAGCCCATCAAACACCGACAACCCATCGCTAGTGGTAGCCACCGCCACAGCAGCAGATACGATTACACCTATCACAATTTAAATGAACCGGAAGGTGTGCAAAATCCACTTCGCCCGTTAATGGAATCCACACACTAGGCGGGTGAGCATTGATCTGGCTGATACGATTAAGAGAGCCTATTGTTGCACTTGCGGAATTTGACCAAACGATCCGGGCGGATGATAACGTCCGATCTGCTCCGTTTAGTGGATTGCAAAATAAATTGGTATAACTAACAGTACGGCTTCATGAGTCCAGGCACCTGAATGTTTAATAATGATCGCATTTCGAGCTACAGCCCAATTATCGCACACTTCAAGGTAAACCGATTCCAAGCAATTGCGCTATGCTCTCTCAAGTACTCCAGTACAGGTAAGTACTCAACTTTTCGATGCATGGATGCTTCCTTTATTTTACGGCCACGACTGGTGATGATCCCCGGTAGCTAAACTGTACGAGACGGGTTCGCTCTAAAGCTAAATTATGAAATGAAATCGATTCAGTTGTGGGAAATATGCATGGTGGTAGCGTACGGCCATAATCGAAGCACATATTGCAGATATATTAGAAGCAAAAAAATGCGATCATTATTTGTTCTAGACCTGTAATTCAACGTTCGGTGATTTCTTGCCTCCCTAGGAAAATTGCTCCGGAAGGCCGGTAATTCATTTTCTCAGAACCAGTAAGATCATCCATGCTCAGTGCGGCATAAGCAGATCAGAGTTCTATCCAGCGTATGAAACGAATGAAATCGATCATTCTTGGCGGATGAATTTCAGTAGGAATATTAACATTATCGTAAGTACAGAAGGTTTCAGATACTTTCCGTCGTATGAGTTCCGACCAATATCATGAAAAAATTATAAATCTCAAGAAATAGCTCTTTAGATCTTCATCTTGGCATAACGTCCCCACTGGGGCAGCGCCTGCTTCTCAGCCTTTTTTTTTGTTTTTGTTCGGGATGACCCACTGCGACCAGTTTTCTTTGATCTTTTGTGGTATACCCGTGTCCTTTGTTTAGTGCATGTCGTTCTACTCCATTACTATTGAGAAATGATGAAGTAGTCGTTTTTTATACAAATATCATTCTTTACAATTTTGCATAGAGCCTCTTTAGAAAAAGATACCGCTATTTATACCTTTTGGAGAAAACAGTTTGTCACCATTAAACTCTCAAAAGCGCGCCCCTTAATCAGGTTCGGCCACTAAGCTGGTTGATTGATACTGATTTTGACCATGCATCGGTACTCTAGCGTATCAAATTATTGCTTCTACTAATAAGGTTCAAAGTCGTTTTTTGAAACTGTGAACAGGTTTCATCCCATGAAACATTTAGATTCCTTGAAACAAAAAGCTTATTTTAGAAGTTAAGAGGTCTGCTACTCCACTGATTCGGAATCGTTTCCCTCCTAGATATCGAAAGATAAACTCTTGAACTCGGAAAGAAATTGTCTCATGAGTTGAAACCAACCTCAGATGCTGATTGAGCCATTTTTTCACTTCGACCTCCTCATTATCTAGGACAAATAGGTGGGTCTTAGTGGCTTGTTACTCTGTAATACTCTTCCGACCCTAACTTATAAGTATTTACAAGAACAGATACAACAAGAGTACAATATGGTAGATCTTACCCCGTAACGCACCTCGAAAAGGTGATCTACCCGCGTTACGGCTTCTCAGCTTAGTGTTTTAATGAGTATTTAACAGAGAGCTTTATTTGCCAAAATAGCCATTTTCGCATTCGTATATCGTGTGGCCATTTTCAATTTTTGGGCTAAAATTTACCTTCATACGACTATATCATGTAAAATGTTCGGAATAACTAAATACGTATCTTTGATATTTAGCCGAACAACTATTGGTCCAACGACGTTTCTGTTTCTGTTCGAGATGAACCACTGCGACCAGTTTTCCTTGATTTTTTTTGTGGTATAGGGATAGTGTACCAGTTATGGCCATAGTGGTTCCCTATTTGGCCATATGTGAAATTTTGATAACTTTCACATTTTAAATATTTTTGAATGTTTCAACATAAAAATATATCTTAAATCTAACTACTACAACACACAAAAGTTTTTAAAATTTGAAGACATTAAAGTTATCACGTATGGCGAACTAGGGAACCACTATGTCCATAACTGGTACACTTACCCTACCTGTGTCCTTTGTTTAGTGCATGTCATTCTACTCCATTACTCTCGAGAAATAATAAAGTAGTTGTTATTTATACAATTATTATTCTTCGGGGACGGACCTGGTGTAGGGGTTAAAACAGACGCCTCTCACGCCGAGGACCTGGGATCGAATCCCATCCCCGACATAGTCATTTATAACGTGAGAGTTATAGTGACGACTTCCTTCGGAAGGGAAGTAAAGCCGTTGGTCCCGAGATGAACTAGCCCAGGGTTAAAAATCTCGTTAATAAAGATAGAATTAAAAAAATAATTCTTTACCATTTTGCATAGAGCCTTTTTAGAAAAAGATACCGCTATTTATACCTTTTGGAGAAAACAAATGGTCACCATCATCTTTCAAAAGCGCGACCCTTGATCAGGTTCGGCTAAGCTTGTTGAATGATACTGATTTTGACGATGCATCAGTACTCCAGCGTATCAAATTATTGCTTCTACTTATAAGTTTCAAAATCGTTTTTTTGTAATTGTGAACAGGTTTTATCGCATTAGACATTGAGATTCCTTGAAACAAGAAGCTTATTTTAGAAAGCAGGAGGTCTGCTACTCCAGTGATTTGAAATCGTTTAGCTCCTAGATATCGAAAGATAAGCACTTGAATTCGGAAGGAACTTGTCTCATGAAATGAATCTAGCCTCAGATGATGATTAAGTCATTTTTCCACTTCGGCCTTCTCATCATCCAGGACAAATAGGTGGGTCTTAGTGGCTTGTTATCTTTTGTATACTCTTACGACCGGAGCTTATAAGTTGTAACAAGAACATCGTCAACAAGAGTATGGTACAACGCACCTCGCAAAGTTTACGTTACGGGATAATCCAACGATATTCCAACGACGTTCGGTCCAATGACGTTATTCCGAAACTATGTTTGGTCGAACATCATTTATTCCTATTAAATTAGGTATCCGACTTATCAAATGTACATCTGGTGGAAATTAACATTGTTAATATCTTGGTGAGAATGATTCATGCTTGACATTTGTTGAACAGCAGTTATCAAAAGTTCCGAAGCTCCAACCATGCTTTCCATTATATTTTGCTCAAACAAATAATTCGATTATTAGCTACAACACAATGCCCGTAAAGAGGGTAGATCACCTTTTCGTGGTGCGTTACGGGATAAGACCTACCAATCTGAACCCTATTTTGATCTTATTTGTTAGGCTAGAGTAATATGCTCTGGTAATTCAAGGATTCGCGGTACAAAGTCCTTGTTACTGGCAACAGTTTCTGAAATCGGATCTATTTTATCTAGCAGATAATTAAAAACAGGAAGTCTGTCAGTTGCGGAGTATGAACCCAACAAGGAATGATAAATACTAGTAATTCAAGAACTCACGCGAATGCTGATTACTGGACAAATTTTCTAACTTGATTTGGTATTGCTGCTAGTGCCAATTCCTTTTTTTCTAGTATTTTTCTGGGACTTATCTAAATGCGAAACAAGAATGGGACTAGAGTTCTGTTGCATGGTCAAATACCAGTACTACCGATTTAGTTTCTCAAAAATCAAATCTATTATATTCGATAAGGGTCGCACCTTAGCTGATATGTAAGCTTCTTAAAACGGTGTAAATAGCGAGATCTATCAAATCTATGGAAATCGTTCAATTTTGGCATGTTGCACAATGGTGCATGAACTGGCAAAAACTCAAAATTTTAATATTCCTTAAAGCAATATTTTTTATAAATTTCTATACTATGCAATGATATTTTCCCAAAATTTTAGATTGTGTGGATTTGTTTTCGATTTTTGGCGCCATCTCAAGTAAGAACAAGTCAAGAAAAAGTATTTGCTCTAATATCACCAACTACAGTGTACTTTGGTTACTTCAAACAGCTGCATTTCAACGAAAATTAATCCAATAGTTAAGCCTTAATCTCAACAGCTTTTCTATTTTAAAAGTACGGGGGTGGGACATTTCGCATAAAGACGTTTTGCATAAGGACGTTTCGCATACGGAAGTTTAGCATAATGGACATTTGGCATAATCAGAATTATATGCCTTCTTTAAAATGCTAACTGTTCTTGTAAGAAACTGCTTTATGCGAAATGGGTCACCCCCGAAAAGTACGTCTCAATCCTTTAGTTTGATAATTAACAGTTACCAATATGGCTAATCTTTGATTGTAACAGAAAGGTAACACAGTATCTTCTTTTAATATTTTAGAAATATTTTGTTTATTGTGAAGTGGAAGTGAAATCACTAGCTACTATGCACGTGTTCGTATGTGTATGTACTTTTAAATTGGCAATATTCATTTTATTTCCTCTACTAGTATCATTTAAAACACATCATTGATTTATTATATCAAGGTGTTCTGAGTTAGAAAACATCATCTTCCTAATTTGGTAACTATTATTAACATTTTGTTAACAACATTTGCCGTAACAGTTCCTAATTTGTAAAGGTGAGTTGGTTTCACCTACTTATAAGAGAAAAAACGCTTTCAATAAATTCAACCTGACTTAACCTAAAAATATAAAGCAATAATCGTTGCAATAGAAGATCAAAAACTTGTTCTTAAAACAAAGTTTCAATTATCTGTTAATAAGTGGATATAGACCATTTATATATTTGTTACATTTGGCTCCAATGCTCTCAATGTAATTTTTGAAAGTCAGATTTTTATCTAGCATGAGTCCTAGATACTTTACTTCATCGGACCAATTTATTGGAATACTTCTCGTGACAACATGTCTACGTGAAGGTTTCAAATAAAGAGCTTTATGTGTGAATATTGTAAGTTGAAAATTGGATATTGGCTCCGAAATGCTGTCTTGAAGAAGTCTTTCAGACTTGGAGCTCTGATAATTAACCTGAAGTGTACGTTTTGGCAGATAACTCCGCTTTCACTCTTCGCTTAACTATAGCCAATTTAGCATCTCGCTTCAAAATTCTGCTAAATTTTTAGTTGAACTACCATTAGAAAGTTACAAGATCTCTACTTTCAGCCAAATCGAACGGGCAAGGCAGTAGCATCAAAACAATTTACTGACATTTTTGAGCTAGTTGGCTAGAGAATAGTATTGCTTCTTCCAGAACTAGAAGCGGAAACGAAAATAAAACAGTTGGTGTTCTAATGAGCACATTGGTACGCACGACTGACATGACCATTGCTTCGAATTTTATTACCCTCAGAATCTAGCTTCGTCACGAAGATGGTTCATGTGATGTACCTAGAGGGACGTATAATACTTCCACATGTACATTTTATGGCTCACTTCTGGTTGTTGGCTTCATAAAAACGTGTGTGCGGTCTTGCGGTAGCAAGAATCCGACCTGGGTTTAAAGTTCAATCCACGGGTTGTATCAGACTCGGTATGGTTTACTGGTGTGAGTAACGCGCTAACTCGACAGGGAGATCCAGCAAAATAGAACACCGTTCAATTTGTTTTCCCCATCACGATCGAATTAATCAATGGTCCGAATCACCCAATCATAATACACAACACAAAACCATCAAACGCATCTGATCCCCGGGCATGATGGCCACCACAATACAAAGTAGATCTTGGGTGCGGTGTCCAATTATTGTTTTGACGGGCGGCGGCATCTCGAGGCGCTTTTCTCCTGGTCCATCAGAGTCAGTGGGTCAGCGTGGGGAATTGGCCGCAGCGCCAACCCGGACTGCACAAAAACACTTACAGACTTAAAGCACACGGTGTTCACCTGAGCCCGGGCTAGAATACAAACCGAATCATTTGATTTGTACCGCTGCAAATCGGCCATAGAAAAGAGAGCACCTCCAGCTTAAGCGTGGTTGAACGTAAAGCGCGGAGCAATCGTAAATCTGTCCGTTTCCATTCGTGGATGATTTCACTTGAAAATGCAGATTGATTTTCTGATCTATACATACTTGTCAATCGTTTGGAGGGCGAATATCGTAGTTTGAGTGTGCAATATAGATAATCTCAGGTATTCAACCCCTTTACTGGTAGCATCATTTTTTTTTATTTCTAAAAAACTTTTACGTTTGATTTTAGACAATTTTGCACATTTTTCGCAAAATGTCAAAAAACTCATTTTTTAGGAATGTTTGTCAATTTTTATCATTGGTCATCTCTTGCTTTATATATGATGTCGCGAAATATTATATGGGAATTGACGACCTTAAAGAAACATCGGAATATCCGCAGGTGTTAAAAAATCAACACAGATTCTGAAAATGTTTTTTTTCTGTAAAATTGTAAAAAAAGGACAAAAATATTAAAAAAATAACAACAACAAAAATACCTACATTGTACCTTGATGGCTACAGCGTAGCGTCACGCCACTGCCGGCCTTATTGTAGATCTTAGTCGCTCTTGGGCGATACTTCTCCAGTTGCCCGAACGTTTAGGGTCGCCAGGTCCTCGTCAACTGCGTACAGCCAGCTTATTCGTAGTCTTCCACGAAGTCGCCAACCTCTACCTGGTTTCCTGCTGAATATTATTTTTGCAATCCTTTCTTCCGACACTCGCACTAGGCGACCAGCCCACTGAAGCCTGCCGTATTTTGCACGCTTCATAATATTCGTATATTTATACACTTGATACAACTCGTGATTCATGCGTCTGCACCACACATTATTTTCTAGTTTCCCGCCGAGTATTGTCCGCAGTACTTTATGCTCGATAACACCAAAGGCTTTCTGGTCTGCCTCTTTCAACGTCCGGTCCGTGCCCATAGAGAGCCACCGGAAGGATCAATATTTTATACAGCGTGAATTTTGTTTCAGTATGCAAGTTGTGCGACCTAAGCTGTAAACGTAGTCCGTAAAAGACCTTATTTACAGCCGCAGCAAACGTCGTCGTCACATGTCACAAGTGTTCCAAGGTGAACAAATTCTTCTACAACTTCAATCATTACCTCAGTACTTACACCACCAAGCCTATCTCTATCTTTACCTGCGACCATATTCTTCATTTTAATATCCTCGCTGTCTCCCTCTGCAGAGGCAAGAAGGCCTCCTCTACTGACCTGCGATAGAATCCAAAAAGGTCAATATCGTCCTCAAAGCCAATAAGCATGTGCGACCGTGTGATGATAGTGCTGTTTCCCTACACGCCAGATCTTTTAATAGCACCCTGAATTGCAATGTTGAACAGTAAATTCGGAAGTGCGTCTCCCTGCTTCAATCTATCTAACGTTACAAACGAGGTTGACACATCATATGCATTCCTAACACATGATTTCAAACTATCCAGGGTAGCACATATCAGCCTAATTACTTTCGCCGGAAAACCATGTTCATACATTATCTGTCACAGCTTATTTCTATTCACTGAATCGTATTCTGCTTTGAAATAAATAAACCGATGGTGAGTCTGCAAATTATACTCCCGAAATATATCTATGATCATTCGCAAGGTAAACATCTGGTCCGTTGTCGAGCGGCCCTCGCGAAACCCAGCTTGGTATTTGCCGACGAAGGACTCCTCGAACGGTCTCAGTCTATTAAATAGGATTATCACACCTGACACAAAGGCAATCTGCTAACCAAAAGTAAGTCTCTCTGCCATAAAATCACCTTACTCATAACCATGTTCATACATTATTACACCATCACTCATGAACAGACGTAGATGCAGGGGTATACCCGGTCTACTGTGGGCCAGTTTAAAATGCAACATCAATTCCTCCTCCTTCCCCTCGTTGATTGTTCTGCATTCTGACGTAACAGGCACCTTTGTTGCCTAAAATAGAAGATCACCAGCACTTATACACTGAGGATGTTTGTTAGTCCTTTGCATTCAACGAATTGGTTCCTTGTGTAAGTCCTACTTATCTGGCAATACTGGAGTAGCATCTACGGGCGGCCAATCGAGCTCAAGTTCTTTAACGCGCATCAAAATGTGCTTTTAAATGAACATAAAGAAATAGGTGTTTTCTAAAACTTGATCCTTATTTTTGAAACTAAGAGAATGCTTGAGATTTCACCTATGTTTTGATCTTGTACGAACGAGTATTTATCGTACTTTTTTTTTCAAATAAGTAACGTTATGTAAGATAGCACTCCGTGGTGAAAAAAATCAAAAAATTATTCGTACCAAATTGCGAAGAAAATTTTAAAAGTACCGATCGATGAAACATATCTAGGACATTGTTTATCTATTTTATTACCATATAAAACTTAAACTTCCACCAGCATAAACTAAAAGTGCTTAAATGTTTCTGAACTTAATTTGTATTGTTGTAAACAAAACACAGATATTCTATTTTATGTTGAAAAAAAAAAGACAATTCGATAAACTTTCAAAACTAATTCTAAGCTCCTACTACAAATAATATTGTTACTTGTTCCTTAAGTCTTTCAAATCGTTTCTACAATAAGGATCTTTGGCTCTGAATTATGCACGTTCATATCAAATCTGCTCAAAATTAAAACATATGCTGCAAAAGTGGTTTTAACGTTATTACAAGTGAATTACTCCTCCCGGACGTTATTGAAATGCCAGGGCTTTCAGCAGGCAAACCAGACCATCCCTTGCTCATAAATTTGTTCCCATTTCTAATCATGGCAGCGCCTTCCCGATGCGCAGACGCACCACACACAATTATGGCTGTTGATTTGCTGCTTTTATTGATGACGATCTTGGCCACATCGAGCACCACTTCTTGCGCCAAGCTTAGCCTAGCTTTCATCTCAGCATCAGCGAAAAAAACGGTGATAAACAGTTAAATAATTATATCAGACCTCTGGCTGTCTGGTTCTGGAGCGCCCATTGCCACACTGCATGGTGCTCATCTTTTCTCGCACACATAGCGATAAGGGGGTGCATATCGGTGGCCATCATGTAGAACCCGGCAGTCGAGCATGCGCAAAACGCATTCCAAGCGTCGGTCTCACAATGGGCCAGAAATGGAAGGTTCGCGACAAAATTACAAGCACTTTAGAATGAACAAAAATAAAACACGAAGTAATACAAACTCATATATACATGAAAAAAATAATGGATTATACATAATTGTTAAATTATGAGTTTAGGTAGAAAAAGATATGTTATTTGTGGCATTTTTTCATCTAAGTTCGGTTATATATCACATAACGTAACAGACAAATTCCAAAGATATATTTCATGCGTTTTAATTTATTTTATCGATAGAGTGTGGAGTTGCTCAGAATCTTTTAAAATGCATAAAAAAATGTGACGACTTCCTGCATAATTGTTTGGATTGTTTTAACAACTATTTATTTAAAATATTTATCAATGTTTCACACACAGCAAAAAAATGTTCTATATTTAAATTTATTTACATGCACATATTTCGAGCATCAAAATTAACTGAAATGTCCACGCTCAATCACTCATTGTTTAATCGAATGCACAACAAATTTACACGATCCTGTAACATTGAAGCATAGTTTGTTGAATATTGAATATATGCTGAAAGAATAGATGAATTTTGTTTATGTTCACTACAGTTTTCAGTTTACACTACACTGAAATTTAAATATATTTATATGTACTTATTTATAAGTATTCGATTTTCATTTCCACTATTAGGGGCTAAGGGCCGTCCTTAACCGAACGGTTAGAGTCCGCTGCTACAAAGCAAAGCCTTGCTGAAGGCGTCTGTGTTCGATTTTCGGTCGGACCAGAATCTTTTCGTAATGGAAATTTCCTTGATTTCTCTGTGCATAGAGTATCATTGTACCTGCCACACAATATACGAATGCGAACCAATCTATAGTTACTCTAACTATACTGAAAATGAGAGTTTTTCATTCCAAATAAGTTCAACGCCACGAAGTGTATTGAATTTCTGCAAAATATTTAAATTGTCGGTATATAATTAATCTCATACAATTCATTTATGAACAAGTTTTTTTAACTTTTGACGCGATGTTAAATTTTCTGGCCCGTAGTGCGTTAGTCGATTGTACACACCCGGTAGTAACGGTTGCTTTGGCCGGATCCTCTCGTTTCTCTCGCGCTGTAACTTCCCGCTCGGCCCACACGAAAGCTTTGTAATGATTGGTTGCGTTTAATTGTGAACGATTTCCCTACACACCCGGTCATCTATCTCGTTCGGAATCGTATCCCCAACACCCCGAGGGATAATTTCGCTACCGGATCGAAGCAGTAGAGCCCCGATGGGGATTATAATTTCCTGCATCTCGAGTAAGCTTTGCTATGATTTGCATTTCTGTATCATTCGAGCGCTGCTGGAATCTGAGAACTAGGTTCTGGAAGCGACTGTTTTATTGCCCGGGTGTAGAGAAATGGTGTAGAGAAATGGAATTCAATCATTCACATCGTCGTCGAACAGACCGTTTGCCCGCCGGTTCACAGTGGGGCTGTCGTAAGAAAATTAGGTTTGCACCGCGGTAATCTAATTAGAAGAGTGACGCTTTGCATGGCAGACGTATGTAGCGCTCCTTCGTGCGGGTTTATGATTGACCAGGAAATTCCCATGAGCAGAATATTTAAGAGGACAGAGAGCCCCACGTAGAAAAAAAATGGTATACTTACTTTCTTCGTCACTGTCAACACAGGAAACTATCATCGAAGAAACTAGTCGAGCAGTTTCCTCAATTAAACAGGATTTGTTTAATGTTTTCACTCCAGTAGCTATTGCGAGACCCGCGAACAAAATTTGAATATATATAAATGATGTAGCACGAAAGCTGTGATTCCTCATGACAGGGCTTATACTCCTTTGATCTTTGACTGAATATCAGGAATCCAGACAATTTCCGTTAATCCAAAGAGTACACTTTGCCCGAACCACTGTCGGGGGCTTTCTTCAAAACCGCGCGTCGAACATCGACCAGAGAAATTTCCGGAGCCAAGCGTGACAAGCCTTACAAAATTTTCGAAGGACTCATACAAAAAACGTGACAAAGGGGGGGGGGGGTCGAAATTTAGCTTGACATAATTTGTGTACCATCCCTAATCATGAAATATTGGGTTCTAGCTCAATTTTTAATGTAGAATCAGAATATGTAAAATACTGGATACCCTGAAACAAGCCAATTCATTTCAGTGTATTCAGTTCCAATTTTAAATATGTCATTTATTTTAAATTCATATTTTTTTAGCAGCCGTAAATTTAATGATAATAGTTTTAAAAGTAGCAATAATGAAAACTATAATGATAAGAACACTAAAAAGAATAATAATAATAAATAACCATGTGTTTTGGAGTAATCGAGTTCAATTCGCCTCCGAGCGTCGGGGTCTCTCAAGAGGCTTCGCAACATCTACCTAATAAGGTCATTAGTTTGATCCCCACCGGAGCACGTGGTTTCTTTTCGCAGTTTCCATTTTAAATAGTACATTATTTCGTCGTGAAGTTTACATTTCAAAACCTAACAAAAGCAAAATTCCTTAAGCTAGAATTGCCTAGTAGGTACTTGACAATTTAACTGTGCAATGTGTCATTTTCGAGCCATTTCAAAATTCAAATCAATGTAACTTTTGATTAAAATAATCTAGCAATTTGAAATTTCCGGACAATTAATTTTTTATGAGAAATTTTATTTTTAGGGAAACAAGTGTTTTGAATGAAAAAAGTGACATAAATTCCATGAAAAAAGTTACCAATTTTAGAAAGATTCGCAAATTAGGCGAAACTTACAAAATATACACGATTTAAGAAACTTCTAATTGTAGCTTGATTGTCTATTCACTGCACTTGAACTTTTCCCCTATCGATAATTTAACTATTCAAAAAACGCAAATTTGTAGAAGACGAAACTTCACCTCATGCAAAACCACACACTGTATTGATTACGCCTGTGTTTTTGTTTATCAAAGTGATGGGCGCATCTGAAATCGAAATCAAAACACGGCGAGAGTAAACGGCGACACTGCAAACAAAAAATAAACAAGGCGTACATGGCGGGCTTAATTGAAACCAGAATGTAAACACGGCGCAAAAGTAATAGGCGACACTGAAAATAATATCGATTACAGGCTCATAACATTGGGCGATACTGGCATTCTTGTGTGCGTTTAAGGCGAAACCTTATAATATTTTTTTTATTACGAAATTGCTAGGGAAATTGTAGGAGATGTGTGTGGTATTGATGAGGATTTTGAAACTAGGTTTATGAAATGTGTATTAAAGTGAAAAGGTTAAAGTTTGAGTATATTTTCTCCAATTGGGATTAAAAATTGCACATGGAAATTTCATTGGTTATTTTCTCATTGTTATTGATTTGTCAGATAGGTCCTTATCGCGAATCCCTCTCGAATTCGACCCGAAAACTCAAATATCTCGCAAAAATCAGTGTGTTGATCGATTTCAGTTCTGTTCGATTTAATTGAAAGACACACATGTCTAGTTTCAGAAATCCTCTCGGAGATCCAAACTGTGGCCACCGGCAACCTTTTACATCTGAAAAAAGTCCCTTTTCCATTACTATGACCACCTGTAGTTACGTAACTAAACAAGTAATCTAAACCGTCTTTATATAGTTAAATAGGTATTCGCGTAGTATGTAAATTGAGATTCTCAAATAATTTACTTATTGGTATCCGGTTCTGGAAACCCGGAACATCCGAAAAAAAAATTTCCATCGCAGCTGTAAATGTAATTCACATCGGTACAGTTTGGTTCATGGATATTTTGAAGGAAAAATTTCTCTGTGATTAGGAACCAATTACAGAAGCACATCCCCTGCTAAATTTGGTCCAGTATGGTCCATATGGACCGGTTCCTTGAGTCCCAGAAGGTGGGCAATCTTGTCAATTCGATGAAATTATGGAAATGGTGTCCAATTCTATACGATTATGTATGTTAGGATGTATTATGCCGAAAGAATGAATGGATGGTTATTCTGGTCCTTTTGGAGCTCCGGAATGGCCACCGGAAAACCCGTAATGTGGGACCACTAATTTTCAGTACCAAAACTAGGCATGCGACGGCTCAATCTTCGTGGTTTTGAATCCCTGTGACTCTTGTAGTTCAGTTATTGATGAATGACCACTTTGGTTCTACTGGACCCATGAAATAACCCAGGAATGACCACCGAAGATACCCGTATTGTGAAACATTTCAGTTTTTATACCAAAACTAGGCATGCGACGGCTAAATCTCCGTGATTTTGAATACCTGTGGTTCTTCTAGTTCAATTATAGATGAATAACTACTCTGGTTCATTATGACCTTCAAGATAACCCAGGAATGACCACTTTTGCAAAAAGTTAACTAATGAAGTAAAGCAAGCTGATTGGATTTTTATCCAATTGGTGCGGGTTCCAATTGAGAAATTTTATTTTCAAATTTGTTGTTTATTTATTGAGTAAAAAGTTTGTAGTACCTGCCATATTATTTTCATAACAGGATCGCGAGTGCGTTGAAATTGCTTTGTCTTCGCCTTTTTAAGACGAATCAAGAGTTTAAGATCATTGTCTATAATCACGGATTCGAATTTTTCCATGAGCATACAATTCTAAACCTTAACTTACTCCAACAAAAAATATTATTCATACAATTGTTGACTTAAACACCTCTGCAAAATCTCGTTGCTGAATCCAATTTACCACTCACTTGGTATGAAACAATAAAATATCTTTTCATATCATTTCCATTACCGTCCATCACTTACTGACATGCGGTTCACATTTTCCAAGGAAGCTTCCATTTCCTCCGGGACCGCCGATGGAAAGTCATTTCAATCCAGGAAAAATGAGAACATTTTACCGGCAACCGAATAAAGGCTATCGCTGCTAATTAAACATTTTACTTTGCGCTTAGCCCGAAAAGAATCAACACAAATCGCCCGCTCAAACGCAACGGCAATCTGCTCTTAAACTTGAACGATCTTTATCTGTCTTGGAAGCCGCGTGCGCAAAAAAAAAAGAAGATTCACTCCTCAGAAACTATCCACCATCGGCGGGCACCGGTTTGATTCCTGCATAATGCATAATGCGCAGAAATAAAACGAGCCATAACAAAAAACGGGAACAATACGGAACCACTTGTTACTCCCATAGTTGAGAGGCTGTGAGGAAATAAATTTGAACATTGTGGGAATGAAGTCTTGATTAATTCATCCTCTGGATGAATACATCTCTATTTATCCCTAAATTGATGTTGCGTTTGTAGTACCGTAAAACGGTGTGAGATTAATCGAAATGACCCTTCTCCAAAAAGTTCGAATTAATGTTTGTCGTCGAAATATTTCCAATGCATGAAAAGTGCACCTGTTTTCTATAGTATGAGCTCATGAAAATTAGGATTTTAGCGAAAATTGATTAATCATGCCTAAATTTTCCAACTTTTAGAAACATTGACCCCTCCCTAACATGAATCTTCATGCTTGACAAAAGTGTTGCAAATCATATAAGCAAGAAAAATGTTGTTTTAACTTAAAATTTCTGTCGCCGAAAATGATTCCGCTAAGAGATAAAAAACTACCAACGATTTCATTTTCAAATGAAATTCCTAAGAAATATCAAAATTAACTAATCAATGTTACCCCGGATTACGGTACGCAAAATCAGCATTTTAAAAGCTTATCAAGCTCGATCTTCGAACATCCCAAGACCCTGGGTCGAAAAAAATAACATACGAAACCATTCTCTTCCCCGCGAACCTAAAATCGTTTCCAACCTGGAATTATCCGAACTTACAGGCCCCCAAATTGAATGTTTAGGCACTGCCCATGCAATAAGCCTTTTAGGTAATGGAAGGTCGAAGAGCTCCCGGTTCGGTTAGTTCGTTTATTCCGTTTAACCGCTCGATCGCGCAAAATAAGGTCAGCGTCGACTTCGCGAAACTGTGTACCCCCCTTGTTAGGTAAAACATCAATTTCACACGTTGCATATTTAAAGGTAATATACGCTGCCGCGCTAAATTCGCCTTTGTGCATACGTTTTGCGGCAATAATGGTGATGCGTAATCGAAGAAGGAAAAAAAATGGTTTTATGGTCAGGCAGCCAGGAACTGGGTCAACCCTAAAATGGACCTGTGCCTGTGCCGAAGAAGCCACGGCGCCAGGCTGCTAATCCAGAAAAATGAGGGGTGTAGCTGCCGTGGAATTTTTGGTTAATTGATTGTGATGGTTGGTGTACAGCGAAAATAGGATTTAATGGGCAGGAGCGCGATGTGGGTTGTTTGTATAATTACATTATCAACGCTAAGATCACTAGGCTAGGTGTATTGAAAAAAAAGTGATTGTAAGCTCTGACGGTGAGGGTTGAACGATTAGACGCTTTTTAGGTCATCGATCAATAAACCGATTGGTTTACGTAAAATGGTTATTAATGTTAAAAATACCAATGATAGATTCGGGATGCAATAAGATTAGTGATGGCAAATTTATATACATGGACAACCAGTAGACTTTCTTTATCGCTGTTGGATTAACCCTCTAATACCCAAATTTTTATTTTCGATCTAAATATTATTTTTAGTTATCTAAAATTGTTCTAAACACGTTTTGGGAAATGATTTATTTTTATTCGCAAATCTATGAATTTTGATTTTTCATTTTTATAATTTTTATTTTTGAACATCCCTATCCTTTTTCATTTTTTCTTGAAGCCTCTTCTAGTTACTGATTTTTTGCTATAATAAAAAATCATGTTTTTACGGTACTTTTAACAATAATAAATTTTAAATATTTTTCTGGAAATATTTTTATTTTCCGTCTAATTAACGGAAAAACAGGATTGAAATTATGTTAATACCACCAAGCTCTTTATCTGTTATAAGTTAATAGTTGAAAAATATAAAAGGTACGATTTATAAAAAAATTTAATCAATTTAACCCCAGGCATTTGTAGGTTATAAAAGAATACAATTTTTCAAACAATTTTAAAAAATACAAAAAAGTTTCATAAGTCATAAAAAAAATTTTCTCATATGCTTGTTATGAGCCAAAATTTAAGTCAAAAATAAAATCATTTTGATTTCCGAGCTACGAAAAAATATACAAAATTCCAAACTGTACCCCGTCTAAAGGTGGGGTTGGGTATTAGAGGGTTAAGATGTATGCATAGCATTAATTATCTTTGTTTTCTTCTTTTTACAGGTACTACATTAATCATCAATTAACTCGGATAGTAATAGTAAGTAATAAAAAATAAATTTTGATTATCTATCAGATTAGAAATACAATTGTTGAACTTAATTAGGACATGCTTCATATTTCATATTCAAAATCATCTTTAGTTGAACTTCGAGATAAGGATACAAACTCAAGATATTTTGATTGCTCTTAAAACAAATATTTCCAAACCTTTTGAGAAATATTTCTATTTCGTAAAAAAATATTGTTGGTTCATTTTATTTTGGAATTTAGGCGATTATGATTTAGTGGAGATGAGTGAAACATTCTTAAGCCACTGCATTCCAACTACGCCTTCCTAATTCACTTTAAACTACCCGGTTTCAGAAACTAATTCCCATTATTCTAATGAAAGATATTTGCGTCAACATATCGGATTTGGGACGCGAAAAGTGGGTATGACAGGTAGGAAAGGTTCCACAAGAACACAAATGTCAAATATCGACAATAGGTACTGAACTACTTACTGGTTGAAGTATTTGTCGACTGTTCTATAGGGCTTGTCATGATTTTCTTATGTATTAATTTTCCTTGTGGTACTGCTATGAGAACTTTAGAAAGTTTGTGTGATGAATTTCCTTAATATTCATGAACTTATTATTAAATTCATATACACTATAACCTCAATCTACGAATTAGATCAGTGGTTCATAAATTGAATTGGTTCCAGATTTGGAGCTTAAGCTTGAGAAAGCCAGGAACAGGTTTGAAAACATTTTATTATGAGCCATATTCTGAACCAAGCCGAAAATCCGAAATGAATGTTGTACACAATATTTTATACATTTTTGAAAAGTACCAATACGCAAACAAAGGTGAACAAAAATCTCTTAAGTATTTTTTTAAACAAAAACTATCTAAAGTAAGTTTCGCATTACATTGTACATTGAATCTTGATGAAGATCCTTGAGCCTCCAGAGATTACTACGCAATTCCTCGTGAAAAATCTTCAGAAATTCTTCTAGTGATCCATTCATAACTTTCTAAATGAATATGTACGAAGAATCCTCCAGAAATTGTTATTAGGATTCCTCAAGCAATTATCCCAGTAATTCGTTTTGAAATTCTTTTAATGATTTCTCAAGATATACCGCAAAAAGCTGAAGAAATTATTCCTGTAATTCCTTCAAGAGTTCCACTCGAGATTTTCCAGGATCTCCCTCTATAAAATTCCGCGGGAAACCTTACAAGTTTCGTTTAGTAAATTTTCCTAAAAAATATTTTGAAATATCAGCAGACCTTTGAAAAACTTCTCTTTTGAATAAGTTTATCTTGTATTTCATCCATTGTCCACAAAGGCAGTTTTCTTCCGAACGGTCACAGGTTAATAAAAACTAGCAGATAAACAGCATATCCGATTCCGCAGTAATTCAATGCAATAACAGTGCAATGCCCTAAGAGGAAACCTTTCAACATCCAGCTCAAATTATCCCGCAAAGGTCAATCAAAGTCGTCATGATAGACAATCAAATTTACCCCGAGGTACTTGCCTATGTAAACCTAGCCAAACAGTTTCCTCGCAAAATCCGAATTGAGATGAATAATGGCATGCATAATTGAAAATCACTTATCTCCAACTGTATTCGCCAATTCAAGATCACCTACTGCTTAATGCAACAGCCTCCGCTAAACAGGCACGAGTAAGCATCCTGTTTCCAATCGACGACCGACACTTTCACCTTTAACGGAGTTCCCATAAATAAGCCTCCCCTCGTGAGATAGGGAAAAAGCAGGGAACATTATCCAACCCGCGCTACTGCAAGACCAACTTATGCGCGCTCACGGTTAGGCGATATCATCACTTGCCTGACGAATATCATTGTCTATTGCTCCTGGAGTTTGAATGCTCACAGACACCGCGCGTGCACATCCCCAATGAAAATGTTCCAATATGTGTGTTTGTAAACGAGACGTTTTTTCACCGTAAAAACAAATCGCTTGCTCTGTAGCTTTCTCCAAACGATAGGGAACTATGCAGAGGTTCTCAAATTGAAATCCTTTCTGTATCTTTTCCCGTCTTTTGGTTAAAACGTAATTACTTAACCTAAATATATAAAGCATTAATCGTGACAATAGAAGATTGTAACGATTTTTGACTGAAATTAATTATTATTTTATTTGCCATTTGTTCCAGTGTATCAACATTGGATATTCTATGTAACTCATTGCTACTATACCAAGGAGGGAGCTTCATAATCATTTTCAAAATTTTATTTTGAATCCTCTGCAGAGCTTTCTTTCTGGTATTACAATAGCTAGTCCACATTGGAACAACATACATCATGGCTGGCCTGAAAATTTGTTTGAATAGGTTTAGATATAGAAAATTTGATAATAAATCTTCGAGCTGTTTAGTGGAATAAGGTACCCCGGGGCAAGTGAGAATACGGGGTAAGTGGGGCGTTTCGTCATAGCTCACTTAGGAAAAGTTTTTCATGGGGGTATTCTTCTAGAAAGTTGAAGATACAATAACAAGGAATGTATTTAGTACTAAACATATTGTTATTTTTATTACCATGTGGTTATTGTAACAGTTGTCAGTTCAGTGCCATTTTCAACTTGCATGATAAATTGTGACACGTTTCCCGTCTTGCATTGACTCGCAAAAAATAAATGTGTTATAAATCGAATTTCCATCTGTAAGCTACAATTTTAAGTATTATTACAAGCTGCTAACGATAAACCAGTATTTTGTTTTCTTTTCATATGAAATTTTTGTTGCTCTATCTTACCCCAATATATGTTTGTACCCGGGGTAAGTGGGACCTATCAAAACAAAAACCAGAATCAAAACTTTTCGTATACGTTTCATACATTTTCCTAGAGAGTAGCACAAAAACATTCGAACAAATGATTTTTATCAAAAAAGAAAAATCTCAAATTACGTAATTGCATAAGAGGGAGAAGAAAAGTGTAATTATACTTTTTTTTTTAATTATTTTTTATTTTTGAAATACGATTTCAAAATTGAACGAACACAGAGATGAAATTTGAAATGCATCATGAGAACGATTACTTTTCTATTTCATTTGAACTTTATTTGTTATTTCTACCAAATTAAGTAGTGATAGAAAACAATTCCACCCAATTAAGTGTTTTTCTGCCATGCATATAAATAATAACAAAACATATTTATAATTTCGTCAATTATTGGTTGTTTATGTGCTACATTTTATTTTTCAACTTATAAATGATATATTTTGAACATGTTTAATTCCTTTTTACGCTTTCATTGAGGAATTTTCAGTTAATATTAAATGTGAGTTGACATGCTATTAAATAAATGTTTTCTTCCTAAAACGTTACGTATTTCATGGTTGATCCCTTATGTACATCAAATATGTACTTAAATTAGAAATCTATGATTTATCAATCCTATTATTGTAATGGTTTGACGCATAAAACTGGATGTGTCCCAATTGCCCCGTTTAGCGGGATAACTGCGTCCAATGGCTCATTCTAAAACTTTCTTCCAAGGTTTTCACAATTTCGAAATTATTCGATCAGTTTCATGCAAACACCAGCAAATATATTGCCAAAATGTGACCGTGTTGTTGGATTTGCAAAATATTGACATTTGAAAATTTTATTGAACAATTTGTTGGAACTATCGTTTTTTTCGTTCCCACTTGCCCCACTTGAGTTAAAAGCGCGTAAACATTATATTCAGCTAAATTTAAATCATCGTGCAATCAAAAAACAAAAAGTGGAAGAAATCAAAACTCTTAAAAAGTGTTACACAGAAGTGAGTTCGATTCACATAACATCAGGCTCTTCTGGACCAACACAAGATTTGAGTAATTTTTATACACCCCAAAAAATGTTTATGTGCTGTTTTTTCTTCTTTTTCTCACATTTTATGCCATTTAGAGATGATTGGCAATATTGGACATCCCCGTTTAAGCTATGTACCTTTTCTCAAGCGTGAATGTGATAAACGAACACCTTAACATCTGGTGGTCACTAGGAGAACGTTGCATATTAATTGGCTTTTGACTCACCAGTGCGGCGCTATTCATGTCGCCTAGAAAAGACGGAAGTCGGTTAACGCAACATACTGTTAGCCATCTATACTTTGGTAGCGCAACTAGTCAGATGATGAGAGATTTGATTTTTCACGCATCCATCACATACCGCTGTGGGGAAAAATGTTTTATTTTCCTGATATAAGACGGTTCACAGTGAAACAGTTAGGCGGAAAAGATAGGAATATCCATTCTCTATGTTCTACATATGTTTGTTTTTTGTATTATTGCACTACTTTCATAAAAATTGAGATCCGGCTGGTAGGAGCACTAGTTTGAGGTTGGAAAACCAGGATATGTGAGGTTAATTTCATTGGAACTTTCGCCTGAGCGATTTTTGCGCTTGAATAAAACACGCTTCGGGACATTCTCCGCTGCCCCTAAAATACCATTGGGTAGATAGGGGAAGGGGTGGTAAAATGAACACCTTAAGGAAATCATCTTGTTTCTGATGGAAAAACGAGAAACTTTTACAGTTCTATCGCACAACATCAAAAATAGGGATGTAAGCTATAGCACCGACATGGATTCAGACTAAAAAAGCTAAATTTTCACATATTTTCATCGCTATCAAAAAGCGATGCAAATGTTCATTTTACCTGCACTATGTGGGTAAAATGAACAGCGCTTGGTGGTAAAACGAACACCATGCAAAAAACGTGAGCGAAACAAATATTTTTGAAAATTTTCACTGCCCCACCGAAAATACATCTATTAATGATTGTAACCCATTCAAAAAAAATTCTTAAGGTATCAGATTTGACATCATATCATAACGATATTCACCTCACTGAAAAACCTCAAGTCTTCCGAGCTAAAATTTACGTCAGTTCTAATTTTCAAACGTGGTTTGCGAAAATCTTAGTTTTCGTTGATGTTTTCACTTCAATTGACCTACATATCAACTCGAACACTCAGATTTATGCTCTAAATCGTTCGTGCGTGATAAAAATTCATCGAAATTTGTTTTTTCTCGGTAAAAGTCACGGTGTTCATTTTACCACCCCTGTTCATTTTACCACCACTTCCCCTAAATGAATTCTCTACCATTGGATCTCATTCAATTTCATACATAAGTCAAGTAAGCGGTGAAAATAAATATTTTGTTCCGAATGTTTTGAAACCATGAATGAGTTTGACATTGCTCTCGTCAACCATCATCATGACGACAGCAGCACACCCCACCGGACGAATCGTCGTATTGGGAGCGAATAGTGCCACTACTTTACTTTGCACTTGTGAAGACGGTAACGGTTGATTCAAAGATGGTGGATTAATTGATTAGTTTCAGGTATGAAATATTTAACCCATAAATTTTAGAATGGCTGCTTACGTTGTATTTAACCCTTCTACAGTCGAAGCGCGTTATAACGACATCGCAAGGGACCGTCGCAATAGAGAAAAGGCGTAATAGAGAATAGTTATAACATCGAAATGTTTTTCATGGGACAGAAAAATGTCTCTATAGAGAGCTTTTGTCATTATAAAAGTTGTCGTTATAACGAGCTTCGACTGTATGTCTGTTCGGTGATTTACTGTATTTGGTGTGTTCACTATGTGACACATTTCTAGGGATGTTAATGTATTTGTATTTATACCACTATCCAACACTGTTATACGATCCAGATCAAAACGATGGTCTAGATCTATGCAGTGTTGGATGAGTGCTGTTTTTTTCTTTTAGTGTTTTTATTTCCATATCTGTCTTGGGGTATCTTAAATCTTTATTTGGTTTGGGTCACCGTCGAATTTTATATGTTTCGATTATTGGTAATATTCGGTGATGATAACACACACTATATTTCGATTTCACATGACGTTTCGGTCTACTGATACTATTGCAACCACACTGGTGGTGATCGATTGATTTGCATAAAAATCTGATTATGGTCGAATGTCAGTAGACCGAAACGTCATGTGAAATCGAAATATAGTGTGTGTTATCATCACCGAAAATTACCAATAATCGAAAAATATGTATCTTAAGGTGAAGATGAATCGAAGCCAAAGTTCAAATTTTCAAGAGCACGAATCTGGAGAACCAAACATCCGTTTGAGCTGAAAACCTAAACCACCAGCTAGTGACCAATCGATTAAGTTTTCAGGTTGAACGGATGCTTGGTTCTCCAGATCCGTGCTCTTGAAAATTTGAACTTTGGCTTCGATTCATCTTCACCTTAAATCTGTCAACCTGTTTAGCTTATTGAGGTGTGTTTTGTGTCCATACAATCTTGTTTGCAGTCTATTTTGCATCATACCTATGTAACAATGTTGACAGTTGTTGCAAGGTATTTTTGTACACTATTCTGCTTCTTTCTAGTTTGTTTACGGGGTCTTTTACTAGTGTGTGGAATTTGTTGATGGTTTTGATTTGTTTGCATGCTATGACAATATTATTGTAATAATTCCTGAGGATACGGACGATACGTTCTGAGAGGCCTGCTACATATGGGATGGATCTGTACATACGATTTTCCTGATTGTTTGTTGTTGCTGGATTTTCGTGTATTGCTGGGTTGTGTTGCGGTCTGATGTCTGGATCTGAAGGAACTGAAGTGTTGGGGAGGGAAATTTGTTGTGGATTTTCTTGGGATGTCACAGTCGTTTTGATTACCCAAGACTGCAGCGTCGAAACTAGTAGCTCCACTAAGATTATGAATCTTTTGGAATCCTGTAAGAATTTTTGAGACACTGATCGATTTTCTGTGAAACTTTGAGGTTTCATTGGCATTCCTGCAAAAAATTGATTCTTTAAGATTATTTCTTTTATACCGATAGGAATCTTTCGAATTAGTAATGGTAATCGAAAAAGACTCCGACTGGAATGCTAGGATATCTATTGAAATCCCACCAGAAACCCAGGGATTCATTAGTAATCCTAAGAGTTTTTAACGGGATTCCAATTAAATTCCTGAATATTCCAACTGAATAGCGAATCGTATCAAATCTCAAAACAATATAACTAATTATGAGAACTAATTTTTATTTCTAGGAATTTGAAGGCTATGATACCTAGCATAGTTCTTACCGGAATTCCAAAATTGAAAATGCTGCTAAGAAATCTCATAGGAATTTTACTTCTAAAATTCTATATTATAATTTCTGAAATTTTAATAAGACCATTGAAATAACAAAAAATGAATTTATCATTTCCAGGTCTTTTGCTACAATCTTATGCGCAATCCAAACGATAGCGAGGACGTAAACCCTATAGTTAACATTTATCTGCAACATGTCCCGAGTAAGAACACATAACATGCACCAGTCTAAAGCATACCATAATTCGGCATTGTTCAATAGTCCAGTGTGGACAATATTATTTCAATTTATTATGGCATTGAAAATAATTTTTAAAATAATCAAAAATGCGTCAATGGCATGGAATGCTATTGGGCATTGAACTACTATTGAAAAATTTGGCTTTGATTTGAAAATCCATCATATATAATTCAGATAATGCAATACCTGATCGAATTTTCAGTTTGCTGTTTGTAGAATATACATAAGATATTATTTGCGGTATTTTAACGCTTATGTAGGCCTATTGAATTCCTCATTCAGGTGGTAAATATTGGACATTCACTGGGATGTAATAACTTAGTTTGCTATTTTATTGGCGTGGGACAAAACTAAGATTCTTGCTCCAATCCACTTTTTGGATTGCATTTAGGCCCCATAACAACTGTGAAAAATTTCGGCTCGATCGGAGAAACTATATTTTAGCGCCAGCCGTTTAAAATTTGTATGGGATTTACTATGGGCAAACTTACTTTTGCAAAGAAAAATAACGCGGCCTGATGTCGCCCATTGACCTCTATAAAAATGCTGAACACTGATTTTGATAGGTATTTTTACGATGAATAATATTGCCAAAGACCGCGAAACAATCCGAAGCTTGTGAAAAAAGTTGTTCAATGATAACCTATTGGCAAGACGACGTTGATTAACACGTAAAGGAAAAACAAAATCGGGAAAAATGTTGTTTATCGTAGAAATACGTATCAAAATCAGTGTTCATATTTTTATATATGACAATGGGCGACCTCTGGCGATTTTCTTTGCAAAAGTAAGTTTTCCCATAGTAAACCCCATACAAACTTTGAACGGCTGGCGCTAAAATATAGTTTCTCCGATCGAGCTGAAATTTTGCACAGTTGTTATGGGATCTAAATGCAATCCAAAAAGTGGACTGGCGCGAGAATCTAAATTTTTCATATAACCGTGTCCCAGGCTAATAACTATTCATAGCAATATATCACCTTGAACGCGGCTATACATTACAATTGGTGGTGTATCACAATAAATCAAACAAATTGGGACCTTCCTTAGCCGAATGGTTAGAGTCCGCGGCTACAAAGCAAAGCCATGCTGAAGATGTCTGGGTTCGATTCCCGGTCGGTCCAGGATCTTTTCGTAATGGAAATTTCCTTGACTTCCCTGGACATAGAGTATAATCGTATCTGCCACACGATATACGAATGTGAAAATGGCAATATTGGCAAAGAAAGCTCTCAGTTAATAACTGTGGAAGTGCTCACAAGAACACTAAGCTAAGAAGCAGACTCTGTTCCAGTAGGGGACGTTAATGCCAAGAAGAAGAAGGAAAAAAAATCTTGGAGGTATTGCAATGGTAAGATTTACCCGGACGACACATTTCACACTTAGTTCCTTTAGGCGGCATCCACAAATTACGTAACGCTCTAGGGGGAGGGGGGAAGTAGGCTTAAGCGTTACGGCTCATACAAAAATTTAAAAAAATTCATACAAAAAGCGTTACGTAGGGGGGGGTCAAAAATTTCAAATTTTAGCGTTACGTAATAAATGGACGCCGCCTTATCAATCACAACATTCAAAACGAACCTTGTAAATGAAAATAGGTGTTATCAAAATTTGTTGGTATAGAAACACTTTATAGTACAAGTCTTCTGTATGAGCCGACGAAAAACGAAAATGCATACAAAAAAGCATATATCGCATATATCTCCGTAGCCACCTAACGGTTGAGAACCGCCGCTGTGAGTTTCCTTTTCGGATATTGCTACCGGTGCACCATTCACAAATGAACATCTTGTGGCATGTGATGTAGGGAAATTTTCCCGCCGGGGCATAGCATTCCACAAGGCTTCTAAACTCTCGCTCTCGCTCGAATCTCACCATCTTTACATATATTGAATGACGATGACGACAACCGCAAATTCGCCCAATGGGTGCTTCCATAGTGGATTTTCCCGTCGCCAGAGCCAACACTGCACTGGCTGTGACCGCCGTTGGTTCAATGGAACCCCACAGTGGTCCAGATTAAAAAAGTGGCAAAAATAAGACATTCTCAATATTTTTCATGATTTGGTCATGCAAGTGTTGTAGGGTTTCAGACACTATTTTGGGCAATGTAACTATATTTTGGTTTTCAAACAGCAAAACAAAACTAACAAAATTGCTGTTTTTCTTACACTATGATTCTGTCATATTTTTTTTTTTTCAAAATCAAATGTTTAGGTAAACTTATGGAACAGTTTCTCTAATCGATTCCTTAGACTTGAAGAGCATTTAAGCAAGGTTCAAGCGGTTTGTACGATACGAAGGAGCTTACAATTATCGACAGATAAAAATAAATTTGCATTCGGGTAAATTGAATCTAAGTTAAATGGGGTTACGGTTAGGAAAAGCTCATTCTGAAAACTAAACTTTGAACGAGTTTTGGTGAAAATGAAATAATATAGGTACAAAGCAAAAATTAATGTTTGCTCACGTATTTGAGATTGAACTTTCCGTATGTGTCCTTAACTAGGTATCTGATATTGAAGATGAATATTTGACTTTGTTTTACATTAAAAAAGAACACAATGAGATTTTTCCAGCTTTCTAGAAAACTGAACCCCTGTGCTATTGATCGGCACGCCTGCAGCATCTCGTTTTCTCCAGCCACCACCGGTACCTAATAGCGTACAATGCAATTCTTTAATTTGCATAAATAAAATTAGGTTTTTGGGTTTGAAACCCCTGCGTGGTAGAGCCGAAGGGGTTGCGGTTTTCGGATGGTATGCGAATATCCGTCGTCGCAGCAAAAGCGCGATCTCGCGTGTTCGACGTGCATATTGCATACCAACTAATGATAGTAGTATGTGGGAATCGAATTCGGTATTTTCCCTTCGGGCTTGAACTTGCCGAGCGTGCACTAACGTTCGTACCGAGAGGAAGTGCACCAAGTTCACTATCGGGAGCTTTGGACGTATGGTTTCATGGGAGAACTACTGTTCCAAGGCAAAATCTCATTTATTGGCACTGGAGTACTGGAGTATACGAAATAAAAAAAAAGTTGTTTGCTTCCATGCCGCTTACTGTCGTGGCTTATTAAGCTAGCTAGAAAATGAAAGGTTTCTAAATTAACATCAGAGCATTTAACTATTCAAAATTAATATCTCTTATCATACTAGTAAACTAACTGAGGACAGTGTTGATAATGACAATCAATGAAAAATTAACAACAGATACAGTTTCGACTCATATACACTTGAGACATATGATGCCTTCAAATACATCTGAAAGGTATAAATCAGCTGATATTTTTGAAGTATTTTGAAGTAATTTCTTTGAACAGTAGTGGCTTTCCCTATCTCCAAGTTGTGGAGATAGATACATCTAGAGCCTTACAATAAAACTTTATACAAAACTGTCTGAATAAAGATATTACAATAAGTCAAGCCCTTTGATTAGTGTTGTTCAAAATTAGTGATCCACATTTTCATAGAAATTGAAGAATGAGGAAACTACATGGTATGCATGCTTCAGCAAAATAGTAAAACAATTTCGTACAACATTGTGAAAAGAAACTAGCTCCTAAACTGTTCAATTTGGGCATTTTCTCGAAATTAACATAGGGCGGTCCATAAAAAACAGGTTCAGTAGTACAGATCATAATACAGTGTGATAAAAATTAACATTGTGCGACTTCTAATGATCAAATTATGTATCTCCGGTAACTCAGGGATTGCTGAATCCGATGCCGCTTTAAAAATGTTCCAGCAAGCTGTAATTTTGAGCTACAAGTTACCAAAGTTTGAAATACTTATTTAATTTATACTAAAATGATATTAAAATTATGTATGGGTAAATAACATAATCAAATTAAAAAAAAAAAACAATATGCTTGTACTACAGAAGTCTCCACGAAAAATGCGTTGTATCTTATGCTAACATGCAATATGCTTCCACAGCATCATAAAAAACATTCCAGACAACCAGAAGAAATTTAACGGTGAAGTGTCATTTAATTATACGAGTTACATCACACTCGCACTACATACTAAGTAAGTCGAATTAATCCATAGCAGCTATCAAAGCTACTTTCTTATCATAAATTAAGTCGTATGAGGTTACAGATAATTTCTCAATGAAATTAGCATAACTTTGTTGATGATTCGTTATCATGAGCGAAACCAGATTTTTGCTAAGCGATGCACGTCCACTTAACATTACGATAAATCTTTGGTGAGGTTCTGGATGAACTGTAGGCAGATTATGGTAAAATACTTGGAAAATTGAGGGGTTGGACATTTCGCATAAAGACGAATGACATAATGGATAATTGGTATAATTAGAATTAAATAATTTTAAATGCTATCAGTTATCTGTTCTGCTGAACTGCTGCTTTGCGCGGAACGTTCGTTTTGTCAAATGTCCATATGCATAATGGGCCAACCCCGAAAACTTTGTTACTGCATATTTCTTGTGAAAAACAGTGCGTATGTTGAAAATACCATTTTTTCTCAAATTCCGAACATGACTCATATTTCGAACAGTGATGATTTCAAATGTTAGAATTGATATTTCCACAACATTTATATGCAGAGGACTTGAATCATAAATGAGTTATTCACTCTGTAAAAAAAATCGAAGGGTTTTCTTGGAAAATCGTTTTACAGTAGAGTGTTCGGAGTACGAGTCATGTTCGAAATTTGAGGGAAAACGGCATATTCGTGTAACTCTCAAAATATTTCAACTCTTTGAGATCTCTGATAGATTTCCAGAACAATACTTAAGAGATTCTAGGAAAAACATTTGTTCTGTTTTCTAAGTTTGACAAGTTTTCTATGAGAACTTTCGGAAGATTCCCGCCAGCAGTCTTGTTAATTGTCGATTCGTGAGAGTCGTTGACAGTCTCTCATTCATGATATTCTTATTAATTATATATAGCAAGTTTTCTTGAAACACAAATTAGATCATCATGAATCAGAGATTTTATACGTTTTTTGTTGTGCGGTTGCTGACGTATGCTTGGCGGTTGGTGAGATGCTTGACGTAATTCTGATTAAATACGCATCGAAAGATTGGCAAGATTTTTATCGGAGATTATTTGCAAACTCCAAATGACATTCTTAGCAGAAAACCAGAAAATCTTTAAATGGGGCTCTGGAAATTTTGCACAGTCTAAACTGCATTTTTTCTCAATAAGATCGTAGATCGTAAATATGATTTAGAGTAGGAGAAATGGATCCAACTACTTTTTTGATAATTCATGGCACTGCAGTTGATGAAATTGAATTTGAACGTACTACAATCAATATTGAACAAATCGGAAGTCTTTACATGTAGAAACAAAAAAAATATATATTTGGAAACCATAATTTAGGTTTTACTCTTGGGTGGTTTTAAGAGACGATCAAGCATTCTATACCAGGCTGAGGTTGGAGTATACTGCATTCCATGTCATTATTTTGATCAAGTATGTTTAAATAATACATTCCATTTAACTATTTTATTCAAAATCCTTATACCAATCCAAATCCAAATTCCTTACGAGATCCTGGTGATTCCTATCTAAATGGGTGCAGGCCGTTAGGCCAAACGCCGTTAGGCCAAACGCCGTTAGGCCGAATGTCGTTAGGGCGAAAGGGTCATTCGGCCGAAAGGGTCGTTAGGGCGAAACAACATTTGACCATTTAGGGCGAAAAATACTAACTACTGTTCCAAATGGCTAACACATTCATCAGTGGCTTTTCCTTCTTTTAAACAAAGGCTGTTCTTTCTAGTTATATTTCACAGCGAATAGTGTGGGCTTCAAGGTAATGCAAATTATCCTGACCTAACAACTTACAACCGAACCTAAAAATTCATTCAGTGGATTCTAGGTTACGCAAATAATCGACCTAAATGGTAACAATTCATTCGATTTTAAAATTCATGCGCCTAACGATCTATTAGAACTATCGTCCATTTTCAGCCAGACGGCATTCGGCCTACTGACCTTCGTCCTAAGGACTTTCAGCCTAACGGCATTCGGCCTATCGGGATAGAACCCATATCGGAATACCCAAATCCAAATTCCTTACGAGATCGTGGTGATTCCTATCTAAATATAACAGTTTTCTAAATGAATTCTTATTGGATCCTATGCTCTTATGGTGGATTTTTGAGATTTTCCAAAGCGGTTTCATGAGGATACTGAGTGAAATCTGGGTATTTCTATCGGACATAAGAGGTTTCTTGCGGGTTCCTGAGAATGTATAATAAGTTATTGCGGATGCGCGAAATCTAGCAAATCCTGGTAAGCTGCTAAAATTCAAATTTATAGCGGAATACTGTGGATTTGTAGGATTCTAGTGAAATCTTGAGGATTCTGAATAGGTTTCCAGAAAAATTTTGGGGATTACTAGCGGTAGTCTGTAAAATGCTTCAAAGATAAGCTATTTTTTTGAGTTCTATAAACTCAAAGCAAAAAATCATTTAGTTTTGTACCGTTTGGGATTCTGGCCATTATTTGGTTCCATAAAAATGATTTAACAACATCCTAATTATATTTTGAATGGATTCCGTTTTTGGCAACTGAAAATTTTGATTTTGTTGCCAAAAACGGCATCTTATTGTATTTGAATTTCAAGACAAATCGACACTTTTTCGTAAATAACTGTGTAGATCAAGTTTTACAGACGGGGTTGGTGGTCTAATGGCTACCGCTTCTGCTTCATATGCAGAAGGTCATGGGTTCAATCCCAGGCCCGTCCCCTATCCTCGTACGTTGTACTTGTATCTTTCACTTGCTTCTATCTTCCACTCTCAATCTTTCACACTCAAACCCTACTCGTTCATAGCAAATGCTAGAACCAGAAACAGCCAAGAAACCGTTTCCCTACGCTTCACTCTATCATCATTGCCATACGCCTGATACATAGGCAGTCTGCTAACCAAAGAGCAAACCTCTCTGCCATGCCTTTCCCCAAACCCATACATTCCTGCATGAACTGGCATTGACGCAGTGGTATATACGGTCTACGAGGGAGCCAGTTTAATGCATCATCAATTCCTCCCCCTTCCCCTCATTGGTCTGCCCTCTGACGTGGCAGGCGCCATTGTCGCCTAAAAATAGAAGATCACCAGCACTTATACACTGAGAGTGTCTGTTAATCCCAAGCAGTAATTCGATTGGTTCCTTGTGTAAGTGCAGCTGATCTGGGAATACTGGAGTAGCAACCACGGGTGGCCAATCAAGCTCAAGCAAGCTCAATAACTGTGTAGATCAAGTTTTACAATACTTTTCTGCAGAGTCATGGTGGTAATCTTCAACATAAATAAAATAAGTTGAATAATAAATTTGGGGATGTATAGATGTTATTTACGTTTTTATGTAAAAAGTGGATTGACCACATCTTCACTAAAGGCTCTATTTAAGTTACGTAAGTCTGAGTCTGAGCGTTGAACAGACGTGGTTGCTGTGAGGGGCACTTCGGAATACTCGTACAATCACGCAGGTCACGGATTTAACAATATATCTCAATAGTTTATTCCTCTACTCACCACCACTCGATATACGTGATCTAACCACTTCACGGTCTTAACCATTCCCCCCCGTCATCGCTTCTTCTTCACTTCCCCGCCCAAAGAGTAACACATCTTCTTCTCGTTGGTACGACGTCAGCCCTCCAGTGATGCCAGACCCTACAACCCCCCTTGGTTTTATTTAAACATTGTTAATGTGGAATATAATCCGAAAACTTAACCGGTTCCTTTCGGACTCGTTTTGAACCCGACGTCTGGTCTTCTGAAGCAACTGGTACAATGTGGCTTTGTTGAGGTTGTAACTCTTCATGATGTAACGTACAAGCCTCCGCGATGTCGTCTGGAGCATTTTGTTGCTGTTCTTCTGGTTCAATTCTCTTAAGGTCTGCTATGTTCCGTCTATAATCTTTTCCGTCTGATGTCGAACGCACCGTTGTGTCAGCCCCACTTTTGCGAACAACAACAAACTCTTCTGGTGCAAATGTAGAGCTCAGCTTATTCTCTTTACGCATTCGCTTCACCAAAACTCGATCACCAACTTCAATCATACTTGAACGGGCACGACGCTTTGAGTCAGCTGCAATTCTCCCCTTTTCCTTCTGGAATCTATCTTTGTCTCGAACAGCTTCATCAGTATGAGAACTGTGAGGGAGTTGTGGAAGCTTTGTGCGAATTCTTCGACCAAACAACTATTCCGAGGGAGATCGACCTGTAGTAGGATGGGGTGTTGCGTGGTACGACAAAATGTATTGACACAGTACGCTCCTCCAGTCCTGGCCTAGTTCTTGTGCAATTCTTAACCGCTTCAGGATGGAACGATTTTGCCTTTCAACCTCCCCATTTTGTTGAGGCCAATAAGGAATGGTGTTGACAGCTCGGATGCCAAATTCCTCGCAGAAATTTTTGAACTCTTCACAGCCGGCATTAAACTGTGGACCGTTATCAGCCCGAATTGTGATTGGTACACCATAGCGACAGAAAATCTTTCCTAACTCCTCAATTGTTAGTTTTGCAGTGATTTTATGCATTTCACAAATTTCAACATACCGGCTGTAGTAATCTACAACGACCAGTAACGTTTCGCCATTTGGAAGTGGTCCAAGAAAATCGATCGCTATGTCTTCCCAAGGACCGTTCGGCAACTCTTTTCGAATCATGGGTTGAGGTGGATCAGGAGTTGAAACTAAAAGACATCCTCGGCACTTCTTCACAAAAGATTCTATCGCCATATCCATCTTCGGCCACCACACAGCAGCGCGTAGATGCGATTTCATCGTTCGCATCCCCAAATGTCCTTCGTGGGCGATCTTTATTACCCTCTCACGTAGCGAATTAGGAATGACTATTCGATCAGTCCGTAGCAGAACGTCTCCAAATCGACACAGTTCACTGGCTATCACTCGAAAAGAAAGCGGCAATTCTGCAATATTTCCTTTATCAATCATGTCTAGTACTTCCTGAATTTCAGAGTCTTCTAACGATGCTGCAACGATTTCGTCCCATCTTAAAGCAACAGACGTTGCCGATGATAAGACAACTTGTTTAACAAACATTTCCTCTCTTTGATCAAATGGTACTGGAGCTACGGTACTCAATCGGGAAAGAACATCTGACAAATTCCTTTCACCTGGTACATGGCATACTAGATAATCAAATGCTTGTAGCCGAAGAACCCACCGTTCTATTCTTGCGCATGGGCGTGATCTTTCCGTGAACAAATAAACCAATGCTTTACAGTCTGTTAGGATATCGAACTGGCGGCCATACAAATAAACCTGAAAACGCTCCACACTCCAAACGATGCCTAAGGCCTCCTTCTCCGTTTGGCAGTACCGTCTCTCGGTGTCGGTAAGCGACTTCGATGCACAGGTAACAACTCGGCTATTACCTGATGGGTCAGTTTGAATCAATTTTGCACCTAATCCCGTAGGACTTGCATCTGCCATAACTGTAGTTCGGTGTTCTTTGTTGAAAAACCCAAGCCTTAAAACATCGGTCATCGCAGCCTTAATGCTATCAAACGATTTCTGATGTAAACCAGTCCATTCAAACTTGGAATCTTTTTTTGTTAACATTCGAAGTGGTTCATCCAGTGTAGCCAAATTAGGTATAAACTTGTTTAGATAGTTGGCTAAACCCAAAAAACTTCGAACCTCTCCTTCATTTTCCGGCTGTCGGAATGACTGGACTGCGACCACTTTGTCATTTGCTGGAACAATTCCATCAGGAGAAATTTGATGTCCCAGAAAGTCCACTTTGGTTACCCCAAATACGCATTTTTCCCAATTTAGTTCGACTCTGCGTTCCTCAAATCGTTTCAGCACCTGACAACATGATACATCAAACAAAAGTCTTTATTATCTTGAAAATGTCAAATTATGTGTTACAAAAAAAAACCAAAATGTTTCAATTCACTTCTCAAATCAAACAAATCAAAGCCTACAGTTTTAACATACCTTTTCCAGCCGCTCATCATGTTCCTCTCGCGTGCTACCTTCGATGATCACGTCATCCAGGTACCATGAAGTTCCCTCGCAGCCCGCCAGTATCTGGTCCATCACCTTCTGGAATAGCTCGGGTGCGGTAACTAGACCGAAGGGAAGTCGTTTAAAACGAAACAATCCCTTATTCGTAATGAACACGGTAACGTCACGTGACTCTGGTGCAAGTTCAACCTGTAGAAAGGCATCCTTCACATCTAGCTTACTCCAATACCTTCCTTTGCCTAGTCTAGTTAGGTACTCATCTACGATTGGCATTGGATGTCTTTCACGTAGAACCGCTTCGTTGACACGACGTAGATCCAGGCAGATTCTTGGTTCCCCATTGTTCTTACCGACGACAACAAGAAGCAGGCCCTTGCTTCTCTTCGATGATGTCCTTGATAAGCAGTTGCTCTAGCTTTCGGTTTACTGCATCTTCTAATGGTATTGGAACCCGCCGAATGGGCTGGAACACTGGCTTGATACTCGGATCCATATGAATCTGAACTTGGACATCTTTAATCTTAGAAAACGGTTTTGTTTCGCTCGTGACTGGATAGACATCCAAACCGACTTTCAGGATGCCCAACTCTTTAGAGGTTTTGTCTCCAAGTAAGGATCGTTGACCACCTTTAACGACGTAAAATTCTGCTGCAACCGAACAATTCCCAGCTTTGACATCAGCAACGAAAGTGCCTAAGATAGGTAGCGGCAACTCACTTGCGTAACCTTTTAGGATACGAGAACTACCCTTGGTACTCTGGCGAACATTGACATTATCGTGCTTCAACTTTTCCCAAACGGTATCCGGAATTAGATTGGCGTCAGAACCAGAATCAACCAGAAGATCTAATTTTATTCCACCAACTTCACACGTCAGAACGTTGGTATCATTGCCGGAATAAAACGCGTAGTATGTTTTACCAGATTGCTGTTCCACAGGGAGTTCAGGAGTAGATGCTTCCTCTTCTACGACATTGATGCGATCTCTATCACCTGCTGACCTAACTACAGACTTCTTTCTTGAATTTCGCAACCGGCAACAAGACTCAAAATGACCAGTCACTTTACATCCGTGGCACACGATGTTACGTGCCGGACACCTTCGATCGGTAGAGATGTGGTCACGGCGGCCACAGTTGTAGCACCGGTAGATTTTCTGACTAAACTTGTTATCCCGTGGATCGCTGAACTTCTTCGAATCGCGTCGTGCACCTCGTTGTGCAAACTGCATCTTGTTTCGATCTTCGGTATACCCAGCGGAGATTTTGTAGACTTGTTGTCCGCCAGCAATTTCTTTCGACTTCCCGTTGAGATCTTTCACTTGAATGTCAATGGATTCCAACGCTACTCCCAGAGCTTCAATCTCGCTAAGTGAACGATCCTGCTGCAGGATTCGGCGCCGTAATTCCATAGACGCACAGCCTTCAATTACCGCATCCGTGAGGAATATCTCTGTCAGAACGTCTTTGATCTCATTCGAATACTTAGCAAACCCACAGTCCGAAGCCTGTTGGCGTAATCTCAGCATAAAATCAGCAAATCTTTCTCCCTCCTTTTGCTTCATTTGTTTTAGCTTATGACGCTCTAGGCAATCTTGCCGACAGGGTTGGAAAAAATCATCTAATGCGTTGATAGCCACATCGTACCATTGTTTCTCCAATGACACGAGTGGGAAACTTTCACGATTTGGAAGATTCTGGAAGATTCGCTGAAGCTGTGGACCACCCAAATGCAAAAGCTTGGCTCTCTTTTTCCTTTGGTCCACAATATCGTATGCTTCGAAGTAGCATTCCAACGCACCTTTCCAGATCCTCCACTCATTGTACAAACGATGTTTTTCGATGTCATCACATCGAAACTGCTGTACAGGTCGGCTATCATCCACCTGTAACAAATCCATCCAACAAAACCCCAATCAGACACATTGTATATGCAGGTAAATAAATCTTTCCAAACCATATAATTTTATGCATCAAAACAAGCTTTCAATTTTAATTTCATCATCTTTTTATTTGTTTTCTAATTTCAAACCCTGATAGACATCATTTTTCATTTTGTGTTCGGTTCGCATTCCATAATACATGCCCGTGGTTGGTTTATCCGACCACCTCCTGTACGACTACAGGTACTGAACAAAACCAACCCGTGATCAATGCGTTGACCACCTCCTATAGCAACAACTATAGGTACTTACATATTTGATCCCGTGATTAACATAATCACCTCCTCTAGCAACAACTAGTGGTCCTTCCTGAAAATCTACCCGTGTTCAACTCATCTGAACACCACCTATAGAAGACTCTATAGGTACATATTTACTTTAAACTATCATTGGCTTGGCTGGATTAATGAAATCATTTCCATTCACTATCTTCATCACAAGCAACACTGTGCATTGCTATGCTCATCGCAAACGGTTGGTCCATGAACATAAACATGTCAATTCTTATTGGAATTCCACACCTAGCGGAGCATGGTATTTGTCATATATGAACACACTAATACACATGCAGGTCAACATTCCTTAGCTCCGCCATTTTCAAACGAAACAAACTCAATTTCCGAAGCCTCGTGCACTTGAATTATTATAAATATTTCCACTTACCATTCTTAATTTCCTCGTCGCCAAATTGTGAGGGGCACTTCGGAATACTCGTACAATCACGCAGGTCACGGATTTAACAATATATCTCAATAGTTTATTCCTCTACTCACCACCACTCGATATACGTGATCTAACCACTTCACGGTCTTAACCATTCCCCCCCGTCATCGCTTCTTCTTCACTTCCCCGCCCAAAGAGTAACACATCTTCTTCTCGTTGGTACGACGTCAGCCCTCCAGTGATGCCAGACCCTACAGTTGCATCGACAGTGACAGAACATTCCAGAAATATGCGACCACCGAATGAAACATGAGACAGGCGGGCTCATTACACTAAATGACCTATCGAATGTTACGTGCCGGGACAAAGGCCAATTTCACCTGATTATCCTGCTGTAGCATTATTTCCCCATATTTGCGCCCATGTAACAACATAAATTCATTCAAACGCCTCATCCGTCGACACCCCGCAACTTGTTTTCTTCTGGTAGCAGAATCATCGGGAGACGTCAATGACGGGAAAAGCTCTTTAAGAAGAAAACGTGTCTGCCGTGCTGTATCCCGAAACCATAATAAACATTTCAGTAATGATCACCATCATCATTATCCGTCAACTATCCGGCTCATTACGTGTGCTGCGCGACCCATGGTCCCCAAAGTATCGGCAGCACCTTAGAGTTGGTGGCGCATACTGACAAGAATAACTCTATTTGAATAGAGTCATGAAGCCTGGTGACCCACTTTTGGCACCTTGCTCTTGCACATGATATGCAATCTCAGCTAGTGTGAAAGATTCTTCTCGCCGATGCCAATCCCGTCTGCCAAGAAGATGATACATGCTTGAACAATCTTCTGCCGAAGCAGTAAATTACACATCTAGTCCCTCGTCCAACAAAACATGTTAGGGTAGCCGGGAGAATGATTTTATGAGGTTTAATTTCAGGTGTGGCCTGAACAGATGCGAACATCATAAAAGAAGAACTTGCAGAACTAAGCAGGTTGTTGAAACCGATATTCATTGTGATAATAAAGAATTGTGGGTAGGTTAAACAAGATATTCCACCAGTTCTAGAAGTGCCAACAAATAAAGCGAGAAGACTTCACTGCTAACTATTTATATTTACTCACCCTAACAACACGCATGTGCAACACCGTTCGTTAACATAGGTCGTTTAGTTTTACACATTCTTTTAAACTTGGCACACTATGGCCGCCAATGCTACCATACAGCTCCGTTGGAAGAAAATCACACAGCCATTAGGTGGCCCGTCCGCCGCCGTAGAGCAAAAGATGCTTAACCCGATGCGTTTCGAGCATGTTACTTGGCTGTCTGTGAAAAATGTGCTTTTATGTTGCACGCCTGCACGACAACTGCGACAACGAGGCATGTGCTGTTCATGTGTCAATGCCCCATCGTCTACGGCGGATCCGACAAAGAGATTTCTCACTCGTCAAAAATGAGGAGTACCGTTAAATAAATCGAACATGGGTTGCTAATGTTCTGGTATGAATTTAGGATTTTTTCTAACAAATAAAACGTCAAGTTGAAGTCATGCTGCCGTCGAAGACGCATTCAGTTCACTCCTAGGCGTAGTGCAAAGGACAACTTGGGCATCAACATGACTCACTAAGGTATCGCGATTCTTTTCCGTCAAATTCTATGAATCTCGGTGATATGCGAAGAATATGTAAATATGGATACCGTAGTTGAAAAAATAACCCTGCCAAAGGGAATCAAAAGCGTCACGAATTGAATCTGTCCTCTACTAAGTTCTAAGCATCACTAAAACTTTGATTTCAACTTAAACCTGAAACAAAAATACTATTCTCGCGTTTAGTATCATAAGGGCGTAACTGCAATGATCGATCGATTTTTCTTAATCGATTTTCTCTTAAGCTAATTACTCGGTCGGGTGTCTGCTTTTATCGATTCAGTAGAAAGAACTCATCGTCCTTCGTCATATTACATGGAAAAATATTACCTAAATCGATTGAATTCTCTGTACCAAAATAAAGAAAAAATCGATCAATGCAAATACGCCTGTATGATTCTAACCGCGAGAATTGATTCAATTGTTACCATTGAGCGTTGATTCCATTTCCTCTCTGGCTCAATATGCAGTCTATTGCCATGTTTGTGTCACAGAACTGGTGGAAAATCACTTGTTAGTGACTAGATTACTATTATCGAAATGGTCATTAACACTTCAGTCGTCACGCTGTTGTATTTTGTACAACACTGCTGAAAAAATCTCGCTTTTCGTTCACAACAGCAGCATGGTGGTTCTGACGGTGGCGAACCGCGCGACGACTGGAAGGTTAAGTCGATATTTTCAAAAAAAATACGATCTACTCTCCGTAACTCTCCATGCACGGTACACAATATTAAACTGACAAGTAGCTGTAGTCATGCCTATCCATCTCAAACAATATCGTGAAAAAATGATCTAGTGGCCCGGAGGGTATAAGTTTACACTAGTAAAAAGTCTGCCTTGTTATTTTTTATGCCGTGACAAAATCAGTGAGAATGCGATCCCAATGACTCAATGGGAGGTTGCCATGAAAACCAACATTTGTTATGGTTCTCAAACTCGATATTGAGCAATGGAGAGTTGACTGTATAACAGTCACCATTGATTTGGAAATCAAAGTATCGAGGCAAATCAAGAAACGTTTCTCACAATTAAAAAACAAAAATTTTGAAAATAAAATTTCTCAATTGGACCCTGGTTCTAAGCTCTTTTGGAAATTATCTAAAATTTTGAAAAACACCTCAGAAGCCAATACCGGCATTGAAAGAGGAAAAAAAAAAGAAAATTATTACTAACTAATTGCGAAAAAGCACAAAAACTTGCTATGCAGTTTGAAAGCATGCAAAATTTTAATTTAGGACTTACTAGTCCAATTGAAAATCAAGTTACTTAGGACTTCGAAACTATTCTCAATCAAGAGAACGTTTTCGAAAATTCCTGGGAGACTGATTTGGAAGAAGTGAGAACTATTATTAAAAAATTCAAAAATATGAAAGCTCCTGGCGAAGATGGAATTTTCTACATCCTCATCAAGAAACTTCCAGAAAGTAGCTTATCATTCTTAGATGATATATTTAACAAATGTTTTCAATTAGCATATTTTCCTGACAAATCAAAAAATGCTAAGGTTGTACCAATTTTAAAACCAGACAAAAATCCTGCAGAAGCTGCTAGCTTTCGTCCAATCAGTTTGCTTACTTCTATCAGTAAACTTTTTGAGAAGGTCATTTTGAACAGAATGATGGCCCAGATCAACGAAAATTCAAATTTTGCCAATGAACAATTCGAGTTCATGCGGGAAGGTAATTTTATGGCAGAGATACTTGCTCTTGGTTAGTAGTCTGCCTACCCGAGCAAAGTCCAACATCAAAAAGAAAGCAAGTCGAAAACATATTCTGTTTTCAGCATCAAGTTGATAGCATAATTTGGAATCTATGACAAAAGGTCGAAAGACAAAAGGTCAAAAAAACAAAAGGTCGTTCCGATTCACACGCCGCACAGAATAAGCACAATTATCATTTGAAATTATGTACATTTTAACGAGTTCTTAATTTGCCCTCCATGATAGCAGAAACAGTCTTTAATTTGCTGTAACTGATAGCAAAAAAGTTTTCAATCTGATTTCATGGGAACATTTCTCTGCTCTCAGTTTCGTTAAAACGACCATTCCCGCCTCAGACCGGAAACTTTTCTTCAGGAATGTTGTCCGACTGTGCCACAGGGCGTTGCATGCTGGTCCCCATAATGCCCACTGGAAGCATTAAGGCCGCACGGGACGTCATCATAATCACCCTATCCATTTCAAGAAGCAAATCCCAAGAATCACTCCATATATCGATGCGAAAATGTATCACTATGATTCTATATATGTAATGCACAACCCGATACATTTTCAGCTTCATCGGTTCACTAAAACTCGAGATTTGCTTCTACAAAGTTTTGATGATTATTGTTAGAGTGAGACGAAAGATAGGGAAAATAACACGGTCTCCCGTGTCCCCTTAACGTTCCCGTGTTAAAACACTAGTAAATGTACTGAAATTTTTGAAGAAATCCACTTCTAAAGAAACTATGATTCACATTACGATTAAATAAAATGATGTGAGTAATGAAACGACACAAAAATAAGTTTTCATCGATATACTGTACGAAAAGAGGTAATTTGAATATAAAAAGATAGGAAAACAGTTCAATTTTTTACCATTTTCATTTCAGATGCAATATGTGCAGTCGTATACAAATTTACATTCGTGCCACTTCTGTGATGTGTATCAGACATTTGGAATTATTTCGCTCCATTAAGCGGTGGAAATCTGAAATTGTTGCGTTTCTCATGCCATTATTTTCCGCAAAATTGAAAACGTTCCGAAAATACTACAAGTTGTCCAATTTGTCTCAAATTACACCCACTGCTCCTGAATCGCATGTCAATTTCATGAGTTTCTACGGAAAGAACTAAATTTTGAACATTTACTCAGTGTTTCAACTCAGAAAAATCCTAAAATTTGACGAAAATTCTCTATTGCATTATATTTTACATCAGGTCTCTATACAATTAAACATATTATCATATATATTGGTATTATCTCCGGAAATTTTCTATTTATCAAAAAAAAACATGGCGAGGGAAAAGACAACACAAGAAGGTAAAAAATGTTGCGTGATGAACCAAATAATCCAAATCACTTGATCAAAAACAACATCCATCGCATCGCATCGAGAGATTATAATCATTCATGATTTTGAAATCTCGAAACCTTTACCACCTATCTACTTTTAAACACATACGTACATTAGTGTGGGACAAAATTTAGATTCCCGCTCCAGTCCACTTTTTGGATTGCATTTAGGTCCCATAACAACTGTGCAAAATTTCAGCTCGATCGGAGAAAACTATATTTTAGCGCCAGCCGTTCAAGGTTTGTTTGGGATTAACTATGGGAAATCTTATTTTTGCAAAGAAAAATCGCCAGAGGTCGCCCATTGACCTTTAAAAAAAAATCTGAACACAGACCTCGATAGGTATGTTTACGATGAATAATATTGCCGAAGACCGCGAAACAATCCGACACCTGTGAGAAAAGTTATTCAATGATAACCTATTGGCAAGGCGACGTTGATTAACACGTAAAGGAATAACAATAATAACCAAATCGGACAAAATTCCCGAAAAGTCTGTGCTTAATAACTTTTTTCACAAGCATCGAATTGCTTTGCGGTCTTCGGCAATGTTGTTCATCGTAGAAATACCTATCGAGATCTGTGTTCAGCATTTTTATAGAGGTCAACGGGCGACCTCTGGCGATTTTTCTTTGCAAAAGTAAGTTTTCCCATAGTAAATCACATACAAACTTTGAACGGCTGGCGCTAAAATATAGTTTCTCCGATCGAGCTGAAATTTTGCACAGTTGTTATGGAACCTAAATGCAATCCAAAAAGTGGTCTGGAGCGAGAATCTAAATTTTTCATATAACCGTGTCCCAGGCTAACGTACATATTATAGCATTTTGAGCATGATGATGAACAAAATGATAACATTGACTAACAGTTCTATTTTTTCAATGTACAGGTGAAATTTTCCGACAGCTTATCAAAAGAATAATTGGGACTTCACATCGTCTCACAAGTAGAGATTTTTCCTGTTTACTCCAGTAGCTCCAAACAACCTAATCAATCATTAAGGTATGTCAAACACAGCAAAGAACTCTGATGCATGTGCTTCGTCAATGAAACTTGCTACGGATTTTCGATGATCTCACAAACGATACTGCAAACATTTACCTACTAGAGTGCAAAAGTTGAAAAAGAAAAACGCGAACCTCGCAGATCAACTGAAACGAACCGGTCGGTCATTGCGGTCAGTGACAAATTACTTTCCGATAGCCAACCTACCTCATGAATAATTTATCGGTTCGATCAATCCTGGAGCCTGAGGTTGTCTGTACCATTGTGATTTGAATGACAGTATCCTTTCCGTTTAGAATTTTTTTCCGTAGTCTGCCAGTAGTACAGGAAACGAACAATAATGCTTTATTTGAGTGTGAACAAAAAGCGGCTCCCGCTTTCGATGTTACCTGCCAATAGGGATTCCTTATTTGTCAATCCCGGCGAGCTCGATCGGACCAAATAGAACTTGCATTGGCACGGGACAGGAGTTCCATTGGTGGACCGGAATGTGGTTTATTTAAATGCTCAACCCAATCTCCAGAAGAAGGATATCACAAAGAAAGGGTCGATGTGCTGGTCACCAATAATCGCTTATGCGGGAAATGTTCTAACGGTTCTTAATTGGCAGAGAATTTGAAGCGTATCGGATTGCCCCTAATTTGCATAAACTTTTGATTAGGTTTAAAATTTTCAACGCCATTTTATTTGGTTTGAATGTTAATCTTTTTAGTCCTTAATATGCATAACAAAACATCAGATTATTTTAGTACATTTCACATAACAGTTACGAAGTTTTATGTCTTCATGGTGTAACAAGCAATTAATTAAGATATGCAAGCAAATAGGTTCTCGTTGTTCTTTATTTGAATATTGTCAACATGAATCATACGAAACGTGAATCATCGTCATCGAATAAAGTCTACCGACCCTACTTTAGATGAATTCAATGTTGGTTTTTCACACATCATACTAATGAAGTATAATTTTGGATTTGCCCAGCAGAATTATCATCAATTGAAAAATAAGCTGGCACTTGCTCTAGCAAAAACTAACGGAAAACGTCATTATAATGGTTGAGTGCCAACAAGAATTAACATCATACCGCAACTGGAACAGTTTGATCAAAACCACCTATTTGCAAACACAACGGATAACCAAAAGTGCAAACATTGACACAAATACCGCATGGGGATGCTGCATGCTGGCTTGTTTGCCAATCAAGCCAATGACCACAGAATCGCGTTACCGTTAGGCAATCATCGCCACTCATAGCCGCTATGACGACAACGAATCTGAAGCACATCCAGATACAAGCGCTGTCCATGTGTATCTTGCGAAAGATTGCCTCCTTGTGGTTTCCTGGATTGCTAATTATTCGTCAAATATTGTATGGATCTCTCGGTGCATTTTTGGGAGCAGTCTTATGAGGTCACCTACTAAATCATCTTATCATCGGCGTCTGTGACAGCTAGGTGAAATATAAATATTCGAAATCGTCTGCAAACAGTAACTTGTGTAGATTGAAATTTGTCACAATAAATGTCAAGCATACTTATCGTACATCTCTTCCATGTTTAGAACAAGTTATAGAGAACGAACCGCCAACACGCGTGGGTTAAATCTTTGCAAACGTGGCCTCATTTCTACCGAACTGCCGAATGTCTGGTCGATTGGATCATTCCGAGAGCTGAGTCATTACTTGATTGTTTTGGGTTGCTTATTCGGAAACCAGTTCCATGGGCGGAACATCCCGCTTGTATGGAGGTCAGTACAAGAGAATGCCGCGATCACGTCGTCAGTGAGAATCTTTGTTTATACAAACTACTGTTCTGAGTCAGACAAAAAGAGAAAGCTGGTGGGACATTTATTGACGGTAGATCGTTTCAGTTTCAGTAATCGTTATCCTATAAGGACTTTTCGGATTGAATTTATATGCTTCAATAATGATTGTTAAGAAAAGTATATTTTGACTGTAGAATTTTGAGTACAGTTTAATATTTACCAAAATATTTGTATAATCATTTAAAGGACGAATCTACAAAAGTTCTATTTGAAAAATATAATATCGAGAACTTTAACACGAAAAGAAAATTGTCCTTTTCGCTGCAAAATCAAGTCAACTTACTTATACAACGTAGCACAAATATACAGTAATAACATTTCAAACACGCGCACCTCAACCTTTCCTTTCTTGTGACGAAATGGTGATGTTTCAGTAAGAGCGATTAAAAACGGAACGAACACTATAGAACTGTAGTATAAAGTATTAATGCTAGCGGCTTGGAGTTGATGCACGGCGATTTGCTAAGCGTTAGACCAGATTGTGCACTTTTTGGCTCGATCTACCGAGGCCAGGACGGAGCTAAACGGGTGCCAACTCACGGCAGTCACTGAGGCGCCACTTCCACTGTGAAAAAACCAATCACGATCAGACCTCGAAATTTAAAATTAGGGTTTTAATTAAAATCGAAAAAGCAAAAACGAAAAACGAGACACAGGGCCGGAAGAAGGAACGAAAGACGAAAAATTCCAGTTTATTTCTGATACTCACTTAGGATCCTTTAACACTGTCTCCAGAGGACCGTTCACATTCCAGATGTAAACGGATCCATCAGCCGCACCAGCAGCGATTCTTTGACAACTTGTATTGAAGGCAGCTCGGGCCCAGTCGCAACCAACTTTGTATAGGTCGTGGCTAGAAAAAATGTTATTAATGTTGATTCACAATCAGGCCGCTCTCCAATACATACCGGAATGTCCGTACGATTTTGTTCTGTCGCAAGTCCAGCAGATTAATGGTATCATCTCGCACGGAGCACAACAGAAACTTCCCATCCTTCGATAGATCTAGCGATGTAATCTTGCCCTGCATCGGAATGTCGTTGGCGGTGCAGTCAGCTGTTCGAGTATCCCAAAAACGAATTTTCTTATCGAAATGACCACTTATGATGGAAAAGCTGTCGGTGGTGACCAGATCGTTACAGCTGGAGCCGGCGAATTTGGTTTCCGTACCTGTTGTTATTGTCATATACATATTATAGTTATTGTCATATACATAGGTTGTTTATCATGAGTAGATCTGCATTTTTGTGACATCTTTTTATGATCGTTTTAAAAAAAATCAGGCCAGAATAACGATTTAAAAAAAAAGCAACGATTAGGTGTCAAGCTACAGATCCTAAGTATTCGGCGAAGATGTAGCTTCAAAATGATAATGTATGTTTTCAAATTCTGGCCTTGGATGGCAACATTGCTCGACAAATGAGTTTCTTTCCGATACCTTTGAATTTTGAAGATAACGATATTGTATGTTCCCAAAAGTTATAGAAGCTATTGCATGTCAAACAGTCGACAGAATGTTCATGTCGCTGAGAATACTGCTCAAAAAGGAATATTCCTATTTCCAAATTTACAGCAAAATAGAAGAATATAGTGTTCAGCATTGTAGGAATGCATTTCCGCTTTTATTTTTTTTCCTTAAGGATACAAAATCATTTGGTGGTTGGTGATCTCAAGTTAAAAAAAGCGAAACACAATTAAATTATGTTAAACACTGGTTTAACACAAAGAATAAGCTAAATATGCATGTTTCAGAACAAAGTAGCAGAATAGGTGTTCACTCCAATTATTATTAAATGACTAGATGACCCGACAAACCTTGTTTTGTCCCGAAGTAGGCTGTTTTATAATGTGAAACAAAATTCTACTAAAAAGTGTCAGTTTCCCACCCTTATTTTCCTTAGTTTTCCCGTGAAGTTCTTCGAGTTTTTATTCACATCAATACGTCGGAACACTTCAAGAATCCAGGTATGAAATAATCAGGTAAATTCATTGACTCGTTCTCTAGTTATTTCGTGACATACAAACACCACTCCATTTTTATTTATATAGATTAGATATATTTCAACATACATTTGAAACTGAAAACACTGTTCAGTAAATATTTCTAATAAAATGAAATATCCAAAATTATGAAACATAGTTTAAATATTCAGATAATTTCAAATGAATGTTGAGTGCAATCCAATAATTCATACAAAAAAATAAAATTCTTCATGTACCGTGATCTGATTTAATTCCGTGTGTTGCTTAATACCGTGTACCGTTTTGATTCATATTACGGACAGCTTCAAATTTCAAACGAAATGTTTCAAGTTTTTCCGTTCACAAGCTCTCATTTTTGAGGCTCGTTTTAATGAGAATTATCTATAGATATCTATGAAAGCTTATGACTGTTTAATTGATTATTTCACTTTTCTATTTATGATCCGGAATTCAAATCAAATGGTCCAAAATGTGAGGCAAAAGTAAGGAAACGTCCGGAATAAAAATCATGAAAAGTCCACACATTTCTATTTATTTAAAATTATTTATGTTGGGGAATCAAAACATTCATTTTGGAAACTTACGTGTTTTGAAGGCTCGATAATGCGGAGGAATCACACATTATGAATCATTTTATATTATTGCTGATGAGTTATACTTCACTGAGACTGATTTTTTTTGCGTATTATATAATTTTGTAAAATGATTGTCTCAAACGTTACCATATTAAGTCGTCATTCGAAAAATATGAGAAACTTGAAGTTGCAGACACAAACAAACATAAATAATTTTATAATGCATTCGTCTTACCGTAATTTTGAGTAAAATCGATCAATTTTCAAGGTTTTTCAAGTGTATTTTCTAAAATGTTGTCAATTCTATACAACTGAATGCAGGAAAACAAGTAGTACGGTAAACTTAATTGGCTTATGTACCGAAGTTTTCTAACAAATGTGATATTAGTGCTAAAAATCATGTCTAAAATAGAAAAAAATTTCTGGAAATACAATTGCAGAGTGAAGCTGATCCCATGTCGATGCGATTTTTGTTAGTATTGTAAACATCTCTACATAACTAATTTGAAAATTCTTGTCAAATTCTTAACAATACAATATCTATATAAATAATCAATAATTAAATTTAAAGAATACCGCGAACAACGCCTTAATGTAAGCAATATCCAGAGGAATTTCCAAATATCTTACAGAAATCCAAATATTTCAGTAAAATGAGCAAAATGTTACGAATTTTGATGATAAAATATGTTTTGAGGATATGTTTTAAGCATCTAGTGATAAAGATCCAAAGTTTAAACTCTTCGAATAATGGTGATTAGTGTTTTGAATTAAGTCAATAGTTCAATCCATTCGATCACACGTGCTGTTCTTTTACCGTGTATGAAAAATTAAGGACAAAAGTGTGTTCATTGCAAAATATATTATGCGACAGTTTATAGCAAAACGGCAGTAAAAAGTCACTAGTGCGACTATAGGGGACGGCTTTAGGACATTTGGTCAAATGACGTTTGGTCGAATGACATTTGGTCAAAGGGACATTTGGTCGAATGGGCGTTTGGTCGAGTGACTAGAACATTTCGTCGAAAAAATATTTAGTATTGGTAGATCGAAAAATCGTTCGGTTCAGCAGGCATAAAACCGAACTAGAATTTTTGCAAAACATATTTTATCATCAAAATTCGTATCTATGAAAGCTTATGACTGTTTAATTGATTATTTCACTTTTCTATTTATGATCCGGAATTCAAATCAAATGGTCCAAAATGTGAGGCAAAAGTAAGGAAACGTCCGGAATAAAAATCATGAAAAGTCCACACATTTCTATTTATTTAAAATTATTTATGTTGGGGAATCAAAACATTCATTTTGGAAACTTACGTGTTTTAAAGGCTCGATAATGCGGAGGAATCACACATTATGAATCATTTTATATTATTGCTGATGAGTTATACTTCACTGAGACTGATTTTTTTTTGCGTATTATATAATTTTGTAAAATGATTGTCTCAAACGTTACCATATTAAGTCGTCATTCGAAAAATATGAGAAACTTGAAGTTGCAGACACAAACAAACATAAATAATTTTATAATGCATTCGTCTTACCGTAATTTTAAGTAAAATTGATCAATTTTCAAGGTTTTTCAAGTGTATTTTCTAAAATGTTGTCAATTCTATACAACTGAATGCAGGAAAACAAGTAGTACGGTAAACTTAATTGGCTTATGTACCGAAGTTTTCTAACAAATGTGATATTAGTGCTAAAAATCATGTCTAAAATAGAAAAAAAATTCTGGAAATACAATTGCAGAGTGAAGCTGATCCCATGTCGATGCGATTTTTGTTAGTATTGTAAACATCTCTACATAACTAATTTGGAAATTCTTGTCAAATTCTTAACAATACAATATCTATATAAATAATCAATAATTAAATTTAAAGAATACCGCGAACAACGCCTTAATGTAAGCAATATCCAGAGGAATTTCCAAATATCTTACAGAAATCCAAATATTTCAGTAAAATGAGCAAAATGTTACGAATTTTGATGATAAAATATGTTTTAAGGATATGTTTTAAGCATCTAGTGATAAAGATCCAAAGTTTAAACTCTTCGAATAATGGTGATTAGTGTTTTGAATTAAGTCAATAGTTCAATCCATTCGATCACACGTGCTGTTCTTTTACCGTGTATGAAAAATTAAGGACAAAAGTGTGTTCATTGCAAAATATATTATGCGACAGTTTATAGCAAAACGGCAGTAAAAAGTCACTAGTGCGACTGTAGGGGACGGCTTTAGGACATTTGGTCAAATGACGTTTGGTCGAATGACATTTGGTCAAAGGGACATTTGGTCGAATGGGCGTTTGGTCGAGTGACTAGAACATTTCGTCGAAAAAATATTTAGTATTGGTAGATCGAAAAATCGTTCGGTTCAGCAGGCATAAAACCGAACTAGAATTTTTGCAAAATGCCTGATGTTAAGCTTATTTTGAGCAAACATACTTTTTATCAGAGATCAATAACGAATCTCTCTACATGATAATTATTACCTACGCTTTACAACGTGATTAGTATATGTGCTGGAGTCTATATAGGATAAATTATTCTTGAAACTGCATATCCAGTAATAGCACCTACCAAATATGCTTTTTCCTTTTTCAATGACTGTGTGTTAACGTCTAAATGACACATTGTAAATTAATTTGAAAACCCCCTATTAAATTTTGGACTAAAATGTCTTTCAATTAAATATCACATGCTTCCTAAAGCAAATAAGTAATTGTCAACCAAATGTCCATTCTACCTAATGTACTTTCAACCAAACGTACTTTCAACTAAACGTTATTAGACTAAATGTCATTCGACCAAATGTCATAGATTAGAGTAAAACTAACCCAGCCTTAGCATATACCGTTCTTTGTAAACTTTTGAGAAGCTTGGAATTCCGAACATTTTATTATGTTTCACTTCATATATTTGAAAATGCAATTTTCCTAAATATTCATAAAAATTATCAAGATCCAAATGGCTTGTCACTGTAAGGACAAAGCGAGCATTATTATTTGTTTTACTTTCAAAATTATGCTTTTCATGAGCTATGGTGCATCTGGTGTTTTCCACACAATATTTAGAATCAATCTAACTGAAAAATGCTACAAACTTTACGCAACTTTTACAGATTTCCCTTTTCTGAAATAACGTTGATCAGTAAAGAATCAATTTTGTTAAAATGTGGATCATTTTTGTATGACAGAGGAAATCCAATGTGAGATAAATTATTATGTGATTACTTTTAATAATGGGTCAATTCAACAAGGTTTTCATCTTTTACTAGTCAAATCGAGCTTTCGAATCATTAAGTTATTTTAAACAGTACTTAGCTAAATTTTGATGAAAATGCAGATCTGACTGATTCGCAATTCGCGAAATGTGCTACTTACATGATCGGTTTTTGAGGTCCCAAATTTTAAGCGTTCGGTCGTGGCTCCCTGTGACCACCAGTGTAGCTCCGAGAAATTTTGCCGCCAGCACCTTTCCACTGTGCCCCGTCAGAGTGTGCTGAAATTGAAAGCAAATAGAACAAACACAAAAAATCAGCATTAATTTCCACGATACACTGCGGTCGCGGTGATAATTGCAGAACAATTATTCACTCGTGTATTTGTTTATGGGGCTTTTTCTTTGGTTTGGGAATATATTTTCCCCCGCCTTCAATCATCTACTTTCTTTTCACTCGAGTGGCAACCCTTCAGACACCTCTAGATCCATTTGGGTTACCCTTTCGCAGCTCATCATGATGGGCATCCCGCTTTCCGTGCGAGTCTATCCATTTTTCCCATAGACAATGAATCGGTGTAGCCAAAACATTTCACCCACAAAGCGCCACGCCATCGTCAAATAATATGTCCATTCGCGCGTCTCATGAAACGTCGAAATTCAGCTCAATGTGATTTGGGCACCATTCATACTTTCGTCTGCACGAACAATAGTAAACACGGTGTGTCTGAAACCGTTTTAACAAAAAATGTTCAAGAATTTCGCACCCACTATTCGAAAGATATGGCATTCAAGCATCTTCACAGATAATTTCGTAATATTTTAACTAGGGAAAGTTACGGTAATTTGAAGGTTTTGGACTATTTTTATAGAATTTTAAACATGCTTCAACATATTCCCTAACAGTGGAACATTGTCAATTTGTATACCAACCATGTAAATATGTCAGATATATGATATACAAGCATCTTTTCGGTAAATTTGAAATCAATTAGTTGAATAAATCAGAAGATACAGGGATTTGTGTATGTACCATTATTTCCATTGCGTGTAGTTCATGGCTTTTTTTAACTATTTCTTTTATTTAAAGATCACTAATACAAAATCTTTGAATGGTTTGATACTAGAAGTGTCAACTTTTTCTTTATAGACCAAAAAATGACTTTTTGGATTGATGTTGCATGATTCGTATCATAAAAAAAATCTTTGAATAGTTCGTCATCAAAGTGGTCGACATATTGTGACAACTTGCATATATTTGTTGTAAATTATTTGTAATTAAAATTTATTTATATTACAGAGGCATATTTACAATTCATTATATCTTCTGATGCTCTCAATGAAATACTTTCGCTGTTGGGGAATATTTTGAAGCATGTGAATATCCATTTCAAAATAGCTCAAAACTTTCAAATCACGATATTTTCTTATTGAGAATAATATTTGCAAATCCATTGAAAAGATGTTTAAATATTATATCTTTCGAATGGTAAGTTCTAATCTCTTAGACATTTTTGCTTTAATCAAGGTTTCGGAAACACCGTGAAAGCTTTAACAGACGAAGGAAACCAAAAAAAGTACCTGAACCACACCGAGCTAATCACGAAAACATGGGGTTAGACGTTTGTGGAGGTTAGACACGGCAAAAAAGAGACAATTCCATGTCGAGTGGCGACGGGGCGCCCTTTAGCCAAAGTTCGCAGGTTTGAAAGTGAAAATTCCCAGAAATCGGAAGATACTTTGCTGCACGGCGGTACGGCTAGGAAAACGATTCTGCAGCGTCTACCAACATGTAAGGGAAAACTAATCTACTCACGCCATCAACACCAGCGCCGTACTGTTTCGATGAGCTAGCATAGCTAGTGCTGTGCATCGAGATAGTGGGTGGGTCCCCTCGGCGAAAGCGAAACTCATGCCTCGATAGAGTTCGGGATGTTTTTTTTGTTATGTTTTGCTTAATTTCGTTAGGTCCAGTGTGGGAAAAAAACTATGACCGTTCGGTTCGACCTCATGTGAAATAATGAACCTAATTTCGGAACAAATTGTGCATTATCGAACTCAACGGTATGGCTCGGAGAATCTTTATGTACAACCGGACGGAACAACTGGTAGGGAGAAGTGACGGCCCAAATCAAACGCTTTACATACAATACAGTGCACCTTTTTGAATGCCAAGTATGCTAGTACCTTTACAGTTTTCTGAAATACTTCTGTCAAAAGTTTTTCCCTCATCGTTCAACGAATCTTACAGTTTGAATGAATCTTACAGACTTTTAAAAGTCTGCTTCTTCCTTTTGGCGTAACGTTCAAACTGGGAATGAGGATGCTACTTTACTAACTGAAGGCTTTCAGTGTGGCAAATACAAAGTTATATTATGGGATGGGCTGTGGAGAATATTTCCAACCCAAAAAGATTCTTGATTGGTAGCGAACCCACAAACCTAAGCTTGGTCTTGCGGATTAGCTACTCGTTTACCGCTACGTCTCTTGATATCTCGATGGCTACAGCATTGCATCACGCCGTTTCCGGGCATATTGTAGAGCTCTTTCTTCTTCGGTTTTGGGCGATACATAGAGTACGCAAGACCTCCTCAACTAGCTTCAGTCATCGTATCGCTGTCGGCCTTCCACGAAGTCGACAATTCAACCTGGTTATTTGCTAAAAATGACCAGCCCGCTACAGTCTGCCGTATATTTTTAAACCCAACTTGTTATTCGCCGACGAAGGACTTTTCTAGCGGTATCAGTCTGTTAAACAGGTTGTGCGATAGTATTTTGTACGCATAATTAAGCATAATAATCCCGCTTTAAATGGCGAACTTCAGTTTGTGTTCTTTCTTGTAGATTGAGCGTATGAGGCCATCCAACTAACGGATAGGCGTTTCTTCGTCCTGCGTATAAAATCTGCGCATATCACTCCGGTTCATGTCATCACGTGCTTCAGCTATCACACTTTCTTTATGCGATGGATTCGCTTTTTTTAGCTCTCGCTGCTCTGAACCGCTGTCTGTTTAACCAGTTACTGACCACTAGCATATGACTTTTGGCGGCATTCTTCACGTCATCCAATTGGGCATCCTTTATCGAACCAGTCCAGAAATACTAATCCTTCCCAACTGCTCATCTAGTTGCTGGCGGTACAAGCATCATTCTCCTATTTATCGAACTTGTGAATATGGATAACAGCCCGATTCTTGCCCGATCCGTACATTTGCTCCACCGCTGACTATCTTTATATCTTGTTTTGAACATGCTCCATAGGCCTTATCTAAGTTTTCATAGAATTTATCCTTCATGTCCTCAAGCTTATCGTTTGTTATCGCATTACCGTGTTGGTTCGAAGTGTCCGGAAGCTTCAAATCTCCCAACAAATATATTTTCGACAACTTTTATGCATGGAGAATGTAGAAGATATCTAAATTGTGGATTCTAGGCAAAAAAAAACGATATTTGGTTCAAAAACACAATGAAAAAGGCCAGTCTCCGACTTTCGAAGCGTCCGGCAATTCTATGTAGCACGGTATATTCTGATCAGACTTTTTTGATGAACTTGCTCCTCATTATCTTACTAAACAAAACGTTGAATTCTGGTTCTCATTATTTGTATTTTTGTAAAACGAAAGAAAGTCATGCGCAAAGACTGCGGATCGGGCTGAAGGCTAGATCGAAGGGTCATTTGCAATGGTGACCAATCGATCAAGCCTTCAGCTTTAGCCGCTGTGTGGTTCTCTAGATTTGTGTTTTTGAGGCTTTGAGTTCTGGCTTCGTTTTACCTTCACCAGAAAAAAAAAAAAATTTTGCGTCGTCGCCAAAGGTTTTTTTTATCTTGTTTTAGTTTGCACGCGTTCTGCGCGCAATCGAGTTCAGGTTTTCGCATCGCCGGAGTGTTTCTTTTGCTTTTGTGTAATGCGCATGCTGAATAAAGTAGCTTACAGCTGCTCAATCAAGGATGGATGATCAATTTGGTGAGCTCGTTTTATGCTTTTATTTTGAATGTACAACATACTATGAAATTTATGTATATCATGACAGCGGTGGGTATGTTACTTAAATGAATTGATTTAACAAAGTATGAACAGTTTGTCACTTTAAGTGTCGACAAAGAATCTTACACATTCCCTAACAAACAGAATTGCATAAGAATTAACGTAGAAACTCGTTTACGTGTACAAATAACATCACACCCGCACAAAACGGTGACGGAAATTGTTAGAGTACTTAGTTTCCTCACATAAAGCGCTAAATTAGGAATTTATTCGTACATTTTGTTTCGTCCCGTATACGCGTACAGAGTAAGTCGAAATAATTCGTAACAGCTGTCAAATCAACATTTTTATCATAAAACAAGACGCAAGAGGTTATAGATTATTTCACAATAAATTTCATGCACTCGCATTGTATGCTATTACTAATCATATAAAATATGCACATATATCGCCTCCATTGTGTACGTATAAGGCCTTTTCACGACATCTTATAGGCGAAATTATTATCAATTATTCTGGTCAATCACGGTGTAGCAACTACAAATTATACGGTCATCAATGCGTATGCTTATGCTTATTATTGAATTTGTATTCCAAGTTGTTTCGCCTTAATACAGGAATTCTCGGAATTGGATAAGGTGATATTGTTTTTACGAAGTCTGTTTCTAGTTTGATCGATTGGTTGCATGCTGGTAATGATCAATCGATTAAACTTTTAGCTCAGAGCACTGTTTGGTTCCCTAGACAGGTGCTCTTGAACTTGGTTTTTGGGTTCGTTTAGCAATCAGCTTAACTGATAACTTGATGATGATATTCACATTAGCATCATGAAACTTGTCTACCAAAGTTGCATTTACAGTATACTCTATATTCTATTTTTCCATCATTTATCTACTAAAACTTTAACCATTATTTCACATATTTTATCGTTATCCATGTGTTCTTATTTTAACAGTGACTATCCAATGCGTCACCTTTGGTTTAGCTATACGGATCGCATTAAGATTTTACTGTACCATTTATTCCCTCTCTTCTATCGTTTTATCATAACTGCCATCACCCCCACTAGGCTTTGTGAACACATTTACGCTGTGCAACAGCGGTGTTAATCCCATTTAAACGACACAATCATTTCTGTTCAATGGTATGAGCTGGAATACACTTCCCCCGAGCTTTCCAAATGGCAGCATTTTCCTGCTAGAAAGCCACAAGTACGCCCAACAAACAAACTAGTTTTATGTGACTTCCGATAGACGACGCAGTCGATGCTGTATTTTTTTTTGCACTGGTTAAGATGCTCTTAATCTGTTGCAACCCGGTTTTCCATCCCCCCTTGCTGGCAACATTCTGTGGCATCGACATCATCATCATCACCATCTCATACCTACATATCAAAAAGCCACATGGAACGGGTATTTTTTACCTCTCCATCCAGAGTAGTCCAACAGGATTGAAACAGGTTACTCTTCGAATGGGAGGATGTAAAGGCAGTGTGCGATTTTGTGTACCTTCGGACTAACGCGATCAGAACAGTAATGGATGCGTTGATTCAATGGTCTATTCTAGCTCAATCATATAAACAAAGTTATGTTCATAAAAATGACATCTTTGATGTTCTGAGTGTATAACATGCTATTATATATTTGGCAAGATAGTACATTTTGTAAAGAGTCATAAAATAACATGTAAGCAAGAAAATTAATACAAATAGCTTATAAAAGTATATCAAATTAAAATTCGAATACTCAGAATAAATCAATAGCCAGTGCCGAATTTAGGCGTTTTGTGATCCCACAAATTCACGAAGATATTTTGTCCAAATATATAGAAAATCTGTTTCACGCTTCTAACACAGTGTAACAAAAATGACATTTTTGCGTGTCTCAAGGATCAAATTATGTGTCTCTAGTAGTTTTGGGGTTGTTGAATCTGATGCCATTCTCAGAAATGTTCCAGCACGTCGCAATTTTTAGCTACAGGTCGCCAAAGTTGTACAAAACACTGGTTTTCTTGATGTTTACATACAATTTAAAGTATAATTTATCAAGCTTTTTTCTGATCTAATCCACTAAGCATGCGAAATAGGACTTGAACTTTCAATTTGGATATAATTTAGTCGAAATTGCAGGATCAAATTTAGTTTAAACCGATTTTTTCAACATGCTTGCTGTCTTCATACAAAATTCTTCGTTCCTCTTATATGGGAAAATACAATACTTCTTTAAATCATCAACAAATAACTTTTCCGCATCGAAAGTATTATAAACTTTACTAATAAGCACTGTTATACACATAAAGTTTAAGTTCTGTGGCAAATTAGGCAAATAAATTGCCTTACAAGCCGACAAACTTGCATGCAAGTTGGCTAAAATAGGCAATTTTTGCATTTTCAACAGCCTATAATATTTTTGAAAACGGCAATGGATTCAGCAACCCTTGATCAAGTAAATAGCGGTATTTTGGTGCTTGAGACAAAAACGTGTTCCGCAGTGTAATTGTTCTCAATTTAAGCAAAATAAAAATGAACTAGTTGATATAATGACAAACGAGTTTCAAGTTCTGGGTGATAAACATAAAGCTTTTTTTATTAAAATATTGAATCTTTTTCTTTCTAGAGTGATGCCCCTACTGAGACACGGCTTGCTTCTTAGCTTAGTGTTATGAGCGTTTTTACATTTAACTCAGAGCTTTTTTTGCCTATTGATTATTTTTGCATGTGTGTAACCCGAGAATATCCATAACCGTTGGGTTTCGAACCCACGATTGGTTTTTCACTGGGCACCTCGAATCTACTATAGAGTTTTCATGGCAGCCGGTGGTTCTGGAAATGGTGGTTCGAAAATCTTGAAATTTGATACCTCCAGGGCATATGGAACTTGCTTTAGAGTAATGATCTAGAAGTTTGATGCCCAGTTGGGTAAGGTTTCGAATAGTTTATACATGACTGGCAATAAAAACATGACTAGGGTTTCCAATCCCGGAAAGAACTTCCCGGGAAATGTGATTTCCCGGGATTCCCGATTTCCGAAAAATGTTATTTCCTGGGTTTCCCGATTTCCTTAGCTTAGCTTAGCTTAGACTGACTACACATATCAATGATTGCTATTCCGTGATTGACCGAAGTCAGTGAAAATGCACAAAGAATCAACTAGAAGTTCGGCTGGGATTGGCCATAATCTTCTACAGTGTGAATAATTCAGTGCCTCTATTTATACATGGTCAATAACGGCGCCGGCCACGTCTTTGCAGTCAGGTGGGATTGGGGGAAGGAATGTTAGTGTGTAATTTTTGCTATTTGGAGACCGTGTTTGCCTCTGCATCTCCACAAAGGTTACTGGGAGGGATGTTTGTTAATGGGAAGGATCGTTGGATCACAGGATTCACTTTGATAAGCGATTAGATCATGATAAATAATTATTTGTGAGATATAAACATGCTTATATGTAACTATAATATTTTCATTGATATGAACAATATCTATGTAGAGAAAAATTATGCCGACACTTGAGGTGACGAACCTTTCAAAGTTTGTTGAATAAAGTGAACCTTTTGGAAGTCTACACTTGAAGTGTCTAATCGAAAGCGGCACTTTTTCACTTTACTCGATCGACGCGCGACATGTTTGATCCTGCCCTCATCGCCGGCCCCCGCAGGAGCAAGCGTCAAGGTCGAAGGATCAAACACAACTAAGCGATCGCGGTTTTTTTCACTTTCACTCGACCGACGCGCGACATGTTTGATCCTGCCCTCATCACCGGCCCCGCAGGAGCAAGCGTCAAGGTCGAAGGATCAAACACAACTTATGTTCCCTTGGGTTTCCGGATTTCTCGGAATTGGATAAGGTGATATTTTTTTACGAAGTCTGTTTCATGTGGCCGTCACAATTTCAGCATATATTAACCGTTGACTCTTATTACAGTGCTTGTCAATATCAGTGAACATTAATCGAGCTCAATATGATTGCCAACTATGGAACCCATTCATGTTTCTATAGGATGAACTCTCGCTAATTTATAAACTTGTACTAATGCGATTATTGAACTTTGTTTTTTTTTCATGGCATGCATAAGTTGAAAGAAATGAAACCCGAAAGAACTGAATCTCTGCTTCAAGTTTATAAACGAAAATCAGCCTTTCTGCAACACCCTAACTTACAGTGTTCGTTTGTTTCTTGGCACAGTTCGATTTTGACAACACGAAGTCGTTTGATATTGGCTATATTCGTTTTTGACACCGTGATAATATCATATGGGTTTCCAAAATTTCGCATGTTTTATTAACAATTTCTTCAATTATAGCAATATCAATTATGTAGAATGACTTTAAAATTAAATTTACGATGGCTCGCGTGTAAAAAAAATCAATTCAAGAAGAACGCTCAATTTTTGACAAAAAAAAAAGGGCGTGTTGCCAAAATCGAACGGCCGCTGTACCGAAAATATGCCGATCCTAACTGGAACCTTTCTGACAAACAGCAATCCACCAAATCAGCACGGAGACGAGCGTGCGCGTTCTCAATTATTGGCATATTCGCACAACTGCGAAACCGCACACGGAAAGTGCTTTCACGACATCCAGCTTTCATTCTCCCGGTCGGTGCCCACTGGATTGCTTTTGCCCGTATTCGGAACCTCTCTCCTGGGCAGCCCATACGCTAGGCGCACTACCTACTTGTAAGCAAAAAGATCTATGCGAATTTGATATCGACGCTTTGTAAGCGCGCACAGGCTCGCTTCTACACAGCAACAACAACGGAAAAATCATTGGGAAACGCACATGCAATTTATAAAACGTCTATTAAATTCATGCGGGTTGGAATATAAATGCATATTGTTTCACTTTTTTTTCCCGCTGCTGCTGCATCTGCTCCATGGCTGTAACTTGCAGCCTGCAGCGGATTGACCTGATTTTCGGTATTCCGAACGGGCATAGATAAAGCCACTTTCTTTCTGGCTCAACCTGAAATGTGAAGCTCCCATAGAGGACGCGGAAGGTGGTCTATGCCCATGGACTTCTAATGCCAAAGTGCAGCCGTGCAATGGACGACGATTGGCATTTACGAATCTCTCCTCAATCTGATAATGATCACCGTCATTGCGCAGCCATTCATCGATCGGCGGCGGTTGGTCGGGCTGAGTTGCGTTTTGATCTATGGCATGAACAAGTTAGACCAGTTCGATGTGCCGTCCTCTGGATGTTGGTGAATTTTACAACAGGTTGCTCTCCATCAACGGCGACGGATATAAGATGGAGATGAAGAATGACTCATTTCCGGTACGTCAACCCTTTCACATGGTGTCATTTTATGAGCAATCGTGCGAATGGAACCTATATTTTGCCTCCCAGCCTCCATCTGAATGATCTTTATTTTTAACAACATTATAGTATATATTTTCTTCTGATCGATAGCATGTAAAACAATACTTCTTTTTTATCGCACAAACTTTCTTAAATATTAGGCGCAGCGCCTGCGATTGTCAGAGGCAGATGAAGCACTTTTGGTTCCCTAATATTTTTAGAAGGGCGAAGTATCATTTGATTGTAATTTGGATTTTTGGATTTTTTGATTAGGGTGACCATTTCCGAAATAGGGTGACCAGAAAAATTGCGATTTTGCAAAATTTTTATTTAAAAAAAAATTATAACTTTTGAACCGTTTGACCGATTTTCAATCTTTTTGGACGAAATGAAGGCTAAAGATTTTGAATTTTCGGGAAAAATATAAAATTTCACAAAAAATGTGTTTTTTACATGAAAAAACTCAATAGTTTCCGTTTTTTCGTGTTTTGAAGGCCTCGGGACCAAAGGGGCTATTGCTGCTCTCATTTTTTCTTAAAAGTTCAGAAAATTTTACGTAAACTGTCAAATTTTCAGCGATGTATGTTTTTTTAGTTTTTGAGATATATTTTTTTGAAAATAAAAAATCAGTCATTTTTCATCGGCACACACTGTAGATCTCGGAGCATTAGATTTGTAATGTTTAAAAAAAAACATAACTTTTGAACAGCTCAACCGATTTCCAATCTTTTTTATGGAATGAAAGCTTAAGGTCTCAACTTTTCAGAAAAAATAGAAAAAAATAGAAAACTATGAAAAAAAAAATTCATTAAAATATATGAAAATTTCTAAAAAAAAAACTAGAAATTTTTATATTTTTTCACGTTTAAACATATTTAAATCAGATTTTTCAATTTTGTCTGAATAGTTGAAATTTTAAGCTTTCATTCCATACAAAAAGATTGGAAATCGATTAAGCTGTTCAAAAGTTATAATTTTTTTTTAAACATTACAAATCTAATGCGCTGAAACCTACAGTGTGTGCCGATAAAAAATGACTGATTTTTTATTTTCAAAAAAATATATCTCAAAAACTAAAAAACATACATCGCTGAAAATTGGACAGTATACGTAAAATTTTCTGAACTTTTAAGAAAAAATGAGAACAGCGATAGCCCCTTTGGTTCCGAGGCCTTCAAAACACAAAAAAAACGGAAACTATTGAGTTTTTTCATGTAAAAAGCTTTAAAAAATAACATATTTGTTTCTCAAAAACTTTACTTTTTACGAAGATTATGAGAACAGATTCAAAATCAGCGGGTCAAAATTTATTGAATCCATTGTGGATGGCCAAAGTGCGTGAAAAACTGTTGTCTAGTGTTATTTATATATTGCAATTGTAATTAGCAAGCAATTGAGTACGTACGAAATGGACAACACATTTTATCGAATCAATCTTCATACGAGAGTCGCAAGAATATGTTCATCTCCAATTAATACAATTAACTCTCTTAACGACTGTTTGTTCTCATTTTTTTTTTATTTTTCTTTCAATAAAATGCATCCTCATTTTGACCCCGCGTGTTTCCACCTCCTCACCAAAGACCACTACAGTACAGCAGCACCGCGCCGACGTCCTCAGTTACCATCGGGTTCATTATATTTTATTGATTTATTGAGGACGATTCCACGAACCGAAACAGGTGGCTGGAAATCGAGTTTCCCGCAGCGTCTATAAATAAATGAATCCGGAACACCGCTGAAGAAGCGCTCAGAGCGCGTTTCACCACGCCATGTGTACGCAGAGATGTTTGTTGTTGTGTTGGCCATGCTACCAGTACCACCACTCTGGATCATCAGCAATGGCGGTGCAATTAATTCTTAATAAGAGTAAATTACTTGCGTGCTCTACAATCGGGCTTTTTTTCTTCGTCCATGCACATCGCTCAATGGATTGAGTTTGAAATTAGCATATTGGAACTGTCCGGCAATTAGTCAGGCCTTGATTGGCAAAGTTTTTCTTCAAAGATGGTTTTTAGCATTTTAATGTCGTTGGAGTATACACAAGCTCATAAAAATGTATATCAAGATATTTTCTTCTTCTTGGCATTTACAAATCAGAACTTTCTAGAACCAGATCGGCTTTTATTTAGATTATAAACCCTCTATTTAGACCAATTAAAATCCTCTTGTTTTCTAAATATGGAATCGTAATGAATAATCGTTCAATTTGAAGTACCGTAAAACGGGGTATCTTTGATAATGCGGGTAACTTTGATAGTATGAGGTGGGTCCATACATACCAAACGAAATAAGATAAAATCTGTTAATCAGTTAAGCAAAACGAATGCAAAAGTATGTTACTTCATGTAAGAGCTGTTTCCATTTGAATCGAGAACATTTGAGGCTTTATATACGAGTATTAAAAAATGATACGATTTTAGCATTTTCAAAACGCTTACAAACAATCTGTTTTACGATCATTGATGTAGTTTTGAATAGTTCGTTACTTCTAGTTATAATAGAACTTGAATATGTTTATGGTCTCAAATCTCATAGCGAAAACCATGTTTACAAACTGGGACCATTTGTGTGATCTAAGTCAGAAGTTTCCATCTAACGTTAAACGCCTAAAGGTATGCAACGCTCAATGTTGTTCGGTTGGTACTCTATTATCATAGTAACCCAAAAACAAAATATCAACTTTCGATTAAATGAAAAATTATATATCCATTGAAAATAATTTTTTGGCGATCTATCAACTGCATTCAATAGCTAGGATGCCAGTACTTGTTTAAAAATATAAATTGTAATTCTTTGAAACAGCATGCATAAATATTCGAGTTTTCTTCGAAAAAACACTATCAAAGTTACCACGTTTTACGGTATATGTTAAATTACACACATCATCTCAGAATGCTTCCTTTTTTCGGCATTGCTTATCAACTAAAACACAATCAGCTTCTCAACAATCTGTTCTACAGATCTTTCTTTGACAAATTTGACAGTATTGGATTCAGAAATTTGGGACAAAAATAGATGCTTTATGATCAATTGAGGGTGAAGGATTTTAAGAAAATTGCTAGCCCAACCGGTGACTGAACCGGTAAACTTCAGTATGACTTTGGAGTCCCCATATCAGGGACTATTTTTTTCTTTTTATTTCGGCCGACATAAGCCATCATCGAATTCATTAACGAAGTGTGACCTGTAGTTCTCAGTTTCAAGTAAGCGTATTCGGTACAGAAGCGTAGTTTGGTGACCTAGAGGTAATAGTTGCGATCCTCACTCGCTAGATATGGGTTCGCATCCCTGCTATTGCGTTTTTATTGTTTTCGTAGACGGGGTTGGTAGTCTAATGACTATCTCTACTGCTTCCCAAATAGAAGGTCGTAGGTTCAATCCCAGGCCCGCCCATTTCTCATATTTGTAATATTTTTTTCTAATGCCTCTCTTCCTCTATCTCTTTGCGTCATCCTTGATAATGGGTTATTCCCTCTCTTTCTCACGACTTTGACCGACTATTTCTTTACGGAAAAAGCGTTCTTATAAAATGCATTTGAACAAACAAGGTTGCAAATGGTTTATTTTTTTCGAAATCAATTTAAAAAAATGATTGTTTTTCAATAGTAAATTGAGTGTTTATCCATAGTTTTACTATTGAAATAGTAAGTTGACTTTTGGATTAATCTGATGAGTATAAAATCATATTTCAGTAAATATTGCTAAGTGTTCATCTAATTCAGTTTATCTCAAGTTCGTCGAAAACCAGCTCTGGAGCTACCATGGAAAAAAGGGTTGAACTCCATTAGTTCTATCTACCACTAGAATTGAATAAATCGACTAAAACGCTTACCGCAGTGGTATCCTTACGGTCGAATACCTTATCCATCACTAACAAAACATTCCTACTTCCAAGGTAGCTGTGGGAAATGTATTATATACACTCCCGTGCATAAGTTTGGGTTCACCCCCTAAAAACATACAATAGTCGTCCATATCTCTGTGATTACACGTCCAATTGAAACTCTTTAAGCCGCATACGACCAAAAATTAAAATCAAAGTGTCATTAGAATCGTTATCTTATATTCTTTGAAGAGACCCCACGTAATTTTGGCGGAAAAATCTGGAAAGTATTCAAAATCAATGAAACAGTCAGTCAAGTCATCGTGCAAAAGTTTGGGTTCACCCCTCAGTATGATGCAAATCGTGCAAAAGTTTGGGTTCACCTGAGCCGCGCGAACATAATTTTTGTCAAAATCTCTGCCATTTTTCAACCGATTTTAATAGTTTAAAGCTTTTTTGAGCGCAAATAATAGCGCGTACATGATTGGTTTGAGATTTCAAAGATTTAAGTAAGTTCAGGTATACCCAAACTTTTGCACGATACACCATACTGAGGGGTGAACCCAAACTTTTGCACGATGACTTAACTGACTGTTTCATTGATTTTGAATAGTTTCCAGATTTTTCCGCCAAAATTTCGTGGGGTCTCTTTGAAGAATATAAGATTACGATTCTAATGACACTTTGATTGAAAATTTTGGTCGATCCAATGCTAAGGAAATTAGATATCATTTTTCAGTGTGTTTTTTGCAAAATGTCACAACTTTATGTAACAATTTAGTATACAAAGCTCGAAGAATGTTTTTGGAAAAATACATACGAAGTAAGAATAACTCTTTGCCTTTCGAATGCGGCTTAGAGAGTTTCAATTGGAAGTGTAATCACAGAGATATGGACTGAACACTTTTGCATGTTTTTGAGGGGGTGAACCCAAACTTATGCACAGGAGTGTATGTTTAAAATTAAATATGAATTTTGATATTGCATTTTGATGATGTATTTTAGTACCAAATTGGTCAATCTTAATCCTTAACACTTCAGTCGTCGCGCTGTTGAAAAAACCTCGCTTATCGTGCACATCAGCAGCGTGGTGGTTCTGACAGTGGCAAACCGCGCGACGACTGGAAGGTTAAAAGGCTTGGACGACTTTGTTGCCCTTTTTTGCTCATATCTTTTGACTCAATAAACCAATTCTCAAAATTTTAACGGTTTTGTGAAGGGGATTAGTTGCACCTCCAAGCCACAAGGATGTAGATACCGGTGGCCAATCCGGATGCAAAGTCGGAAATGTAGTGTACATCTCCTATTCCAAGAGTGATTTTTGGTAAAATTTCAATATATTTCGAATGCATTTATGTCATCGTATATGCATATAGTATGTAATAATTCTAACAATCACATGTGGGTCATTTTTGAATCTCAATAATCATTTGACCATTTGACATGTTCAGATAAAGGAGGCCGGAACCCTCATTATGCGATTATGGTGAACCGAGAAATCTAGTTTTGTTTTCCATAGAAACAATATTTAATTAACCCATGAAGCAAATCTGGTCAAATTGAATATTTGTGACCAGGGCTGGGAATGGTAATAATAGTAGACTTGAATTTCGCGAAACTCACTTAGTTCGTCTCACTACAATGGTTCAAAAGTGTGAATCTCATCAAGTAGCCTATGTTGGGTGCCTGAATTTTTTAAATCCTTCCTGTATATTCGGGAAATGCAACGGGGTAAGAAAACTTTTTTTTCATACATGATGAAAAATAACGCATTTTACATACATGTTGTTCTGAATTTTCATTCTTCTTATTTTTATTACATCTTTGATACCATAATCGTTAAAATCCGTGAAAAATGAATGTATTTTCAGACACCTGTGCAAAAATTACAAAGATATCATGTAACAAATCAAGCTGATTGAAACTAGGGACAGGGGGTGCTAGACTAAAATTGTAGTTTGACTATATCTAGCTCAAATATGGTACAACATACATTCTCACTTTCAACTTATGATGGTTTTCCATTATGTTTGAGAGATTCAAATTATTTTTCCGTATTAAAAATCATTATTGATTACATCAACTTTTCATCAGTTTTCAAACATCTCTATTTAAAAATCTGTATTGGACCAAACTATTTCAATTTTCCACGGTTTTCGGTATTGGTTGCTGTACGGTACTGGGAGATCTCCCCGTAATTCAATGCAGGCATGTTCTCGAAAATCCATATAGAATCTTGTCAATAATCAGCCAAACAAATTTCAATTGATACTTTAAGGAATTCCAATGCGGGGAATAATGCCACTCTTTTCAAGTATCTATGCAATATATAACAAGAACTTTTTTTATAAATCAAGGGCCAATTTTGTAAGAAATCTATCAAATGACTCAAAAGGAATCTCAAAATTCACCAAAATCTCATAAGTAATCACCCGACCATTATCTGATGAGAATCTGCTAGGGCAGTAGTTCCAAACCACTTTGAAAGTGCAACCCTCTTTGGGATTGTACAAGTGTTTCGCGGCCTTTAGAAAAAGTTTCTTCAAAAGTTTTCAACCCAATGGTGGAACAAATCTCAAACATGATTATCAATCAAATTAATGCTACTACTCTAATTTTTCTAAGTATTTTTTCGAGATTTCTTTTGGTATCCGTCAAAGATTTTACCAAGATATTGAAAAATCGGAAACAAATATGACTTGAGTTCAACGAGGATTGCGTTTATATCCTTCAATCTCATGGAACCAATGCACAGTGCGACGGATTGAAGTTTTAGGAGGAAAGATGGAACTCACGCCTTCAATTGCGATTTTACGTAAAAATGATGTTCTACAAAGTTGTTGCTATTATAAAAACAATTTTTTTGGTCGGAACAAAAATTAGAATGGCCGTTCGTTAAAAAGGTAACCTTCAAAACTTTTTTTATTTTAAGGAATTTTTTGTTTTTTTTTTCCTAGCTCAAAAATTGACCGTTTCAGAGCATTTTTCGCTATTGATGTAGGGTAGCCCTTCAAAAAATAGGGTTTGAATTTTATTTTATTTTTTTTTGTTTAAGATTTCTCAGCAAAGTTGTCTTCCCTTCATCTTTAGAGCTCATCAAGACGCATATTTTGAGGCTGTATAATTTGGTCGGTGAATAGTTATAAATATTTTTCATGAGAAACAAACGGTTTTTCACATGTAAATGTAGTTGAAAAAAAAGGATTTTTGTTTTTTGCATGACAATAGTTATCTATCGGCTTTAAATCTGAATAAAAAATTAAGGTACCGCGGGGCAAGTGGGAACGAAAAAAAAATAGTTCAAACAAATTGTTCAAAAAAATTTTCAAATGTCAATATTTTTCAAATCCAACAACACAATCACGTTTTGGCAACATATTTGCTGGTGTGTGCATGAAACTAATCGAATAATTTCGAAATTGTGAAAATCTTGGAAGAAAGTTTAAGAATGAGGCAATAGACGCAGTTACCTCGCTAAGCGGGGCAAGTGGGACACATCCAGTTTCATGCGTCAATCCCCATCAGTAAGTCAACCATTACAATAACAATAACGAAAACAAAATACCGTAATTTCGGGTGAAATTGATCATTTTTCACGGTTTTTCTGGTCTGTTTTCCATAATGTTAACAATCCCAAAAACCTAAATACAGGAAAACAAGTACGAAGGTGAGCCTCATCGACTTATGTACCGAAATTTTCTAACAAATGTCATTTTTGTATTAACAAATACCACTAAAATAAAAAATCAGAGGATCTCATTTCGGGGTGAAATTGATCACTTGTCAATGCCATTATTGTTAGTTTCCAAAACAACTCTATATGATAAATTTGAGCACCCTGAATCCGAATATGCTTGTAAAATTCTAAACAATGCAATATTTATTTAAATAACGAATAGTTAAATTTCAATAATTACGCTGAAAACGCCTAAATGTATGCAATTTTCTAAGGAATTCAATGATATCTAACAGAAATTCAATTATTTCAACCATATGAGCCAATTAAAACGAGTTTTGGTGATGAAATCTGGTTTGGGGATATATCTCAAGCATCACAAACTTTCAGGTTTATACCATGTTCAAATCCTTGCTTATACATAGAAGTTCATAGGTGTTTGTCAATACTGCACCGTGCATGATTTTGAAATTTTCCGTTATTTTCATAGTAATAAACATTCTTTAACGCAAAAAACTTCACAACACACAATTCGACAATAGTTACGACAAGCAACGTTCATTTACTGCAGCTTACATCAATATTTGTGCTCCATTACGAGTAAATAAAATCGTGTGATACGATGATCAATTTCACCCTTCTGATCAATTACACCCGATTTTACGGTACTGGTTTATCGTTAGCAGCTTGTAATAATACTAAAAATTAAAGCTTACTGATGGAAATTCGATTTAAAACACATTTATTTTTTGCGAGTCAATGCAAGACGTGAAACGTGTCACAATTTGTCATGCAAGTTGAAAATGGCGCTGAACTGACAACTGTTACATGAACCACATGGTAATAAAAATAACAATATGTTTAGTACTAAATACATTCCTTGTCATTGTATCTTCAACTTTCTAGAAGAATACCCCCATGAAAAACTTTTTCTAGTTGAGCTATGACGAAACGCCCCACTTACCCCGGATTCTCACTTGCCCCGGGGTACCTTACCTTGTTTCATATTCATATATACGTACTTCCAAATAGAGTCAGCAATAAAAATAACGAGAAAAGTCTTTTGAAAATATCTTCAAAATATACCTCACGGTTGAATTTCCTGGCATGGCTCCTCCCAAACTTCCGAATACTTCTGTTTTGGGATTTGCCAGGCTCTTTGGGAAACATTCTGATTGGAAGTAACAAATGCTTAAGTGCCGCAAGTCCGTTTACAAGGGCTTCGTGGCCGTGCGGTTAGTGTTACCAAGCATTTAGCCGTATCGAGTCAAGGAGTGTGGGTTCGATTTCCACTTAATTCCGGAAAACTTTTCGTCAGCAACGTATTCCCACTATGCCACTGGGCGTTGAAAGCTAGTCCGTTGTCTAGTGTGGGGCTTATTTCAAAGGGCAAATCGTCCACTGGAAGAATTAACGTGTCGGTGTCTCTTTTTTTAAATAATTCGTCCACCGAATCGAATCTGAAACGGTATATTACTGGAGTACGATTTCTGATTATGACGCTGACTTTCAAGCCTAGATTATGCAGAATAACTATATGCATTATTTAGATCATGCTTAGATGTTTTGATTAATTAAGGCTATAATTTAGAGATAGCCTTGCCTGAAAATTGAACCTTGTAGTAAATTTGGGAGTACTACAACATATATATTTTTTTCATTAAAAAGTCTTTAATTTATCATCAGAAAAAAATGGTATAAATATTCTTTTTTTTTTTTTGGTATCGCGTTTCCACTGGAACATATCATACTTCCCAGGTTATTGTTGTTAAGAGAACTTCCACAGTTATTAACTGAGAGCTGTCTTTGTCATTTTGCATTCGTATATCGTTTGTATTAGTATCGATGATACTTTATTTCATTACGAAAAGACTCTTGTATCTGTTTGTTTCCATTAGCTATATCTTTTATGTTTGCGTTTCAATTAGCTCTAAAAGTGATGGGAAGACAGTTTTGCTGAGGAACTTGAAATAATAAAAATAAAACACAAAAACCAATTTTTGATGGGACACTCAATACCAATAGGAAAAAATGCTCTAAAACGGTCAATTTATGAGCTTGGAATGAACTTTTTTTGTCAAATCAGCTTAAAATTTTCCGATCTTCAACTTTTTAGCACCAACTGTATCAATATTCCTTAACACAAAAACGTTTTGATGACTATCTTTTTTTGCAAAGGGCCACCCTAATTTTCGTTCCGACCAAAAAAATTGTTTTTATAATAGATACAACTTCGTAGAATATAATTTTTACGATTGTGCTACTTTTCCCCGAATGTCGTTTCCCCGAATGTCGGTTCCCCGAACGCCAGTTCCCCGAATGACCCGTTTCCCCGAATGCCATTTCCCCGAATGACCCATTTCCCCGAAAAGTGTAGCATTTCAAATAGGTGCTATTATAGTTTTCAGTGGCAGGGGGGTGAATTAGAAAGAACGATAATCAATTAAAAGAAGGAGGTATTTTGTTCATTCTCGACTATACACATGTTGCCAAAAAATGCTGAGGACGGTAAAACTTGTATGAACCGCCAATCAAATAAAGAAGGGTGCATATCAGATGACCAGTACGTTCACCCCCTTGAAATGTATAAAGTTATGACAAATATGAGCGCCAAAAACTTTTCGGGGAAGTGGGCTATTCGGGGAAACGGAATATTCGGGGAACTGGCATTCGGGGAACTGGCGTTCGGGGAAACGACATTCGGGGAACCGACATTTGGGGAAAAGTAGTACAACCAATTTTTACGTAAAATCTCAACTGAAGGCGTGAGTTCCATCTTTCCTCCTAAAACCCCAATCCGTCCCACTGTGCAATGGCACTTGCATGTGATATGATTTGCGTGTATGGAGACAGGGTTCTGTTTCAAATATCATCGGCAATCTGTCAAAGATCAAATCAAAAATCTATTAGGAATAATCTATATGAATCAAAATTTGATTCAATATAGTATAAGAAATCTGTAAAGTAATTAATCAAAGATGAGTTCAAGATTCTACCGAGAATCTTAGAAGAAATCTACCACGGAATTTGAAAGAAGACTGGAAAGCCGCGAAGAATTTCCGGTGCATATGTTGAAGCATAAATATGGAACAGATTGAAATCCAATTTCAAACCTCACAAGAGGAACAACAATCAAAAGTGTTTTGTTTTGCCTTTGTGCACTAGCAGAAAGCATACAATGAAAATATCAGGTTCGATGTTATACTAGTTTACTGTCCAGTGCCTTTGAAAGCGTGAGTCGAGCCTGAAGTCAGCTATGTGGCCAGTATCATTGGATTTCGGGATATTTCCCCTCAAGAGGAATCTGCCAATGATTTGAGCGAAATCGATATTCGAATCGAAAAAATAAACAAACCCAACATAAGAAGAAAGTAAGGACCAAGGAACAGAACTCCCTAAACATTTCCCAAAGATCTTACAGGCAATTTGGCAAGTAATATGCCGCAAAAGATTTTGCCAGAGTTCTGCTAATATATGAGAAAAGAATCAAGCATCTCATCTAGATTTTACTAATGATTCAGCTAGAAATCCGTGAGAAATTTTACCAGGATGACAGCGTGTTAACAGAGATGCTCTGAGTAAATGAAAAAACCCGTGCAGTTGACAATGCAAGAGCTTCATTGAGAATCACATATTATTAAAGAAACGAGGTGTCTCACAAACTACGAAACCTACGCTAAAACTTGACTATCAATCGGGTAGAAATTTTAGAACGATAGTTCCGCGAACCCCCTGGAAGACGTTAGGACCCTCTTGAACCATCGGTTAGGAACCACTATTCTAGGAAAATGTTTAGATTCTGCAAAGAATTTGTTCTGAAGTCCGTTTATAATTTTGCTGAGAATTTCTAGTCTTGTCAGGACCTTAGACTGTCTTAGACCATTACAATACTGCATTTTTGTCGCCAAATATGTTTTTTGTCTCGATGCACGAGTTTACCATTTGACGTTTGAGCGGTGTCGTGTTATTTACGACATTTACGTGATCATGGCAACGAGTGAATTTGGCACCGCTGAAACGTCAAATAAGTGAACTCGTGCATTGATCACTTGGTTCTCTAGCTATCTCTTTCAGGATGTATGAGTCATTTTACTTCTCTTAACATGTTTGCTACTGTTTGGTCGACATTAAATGTCCTCTTAATGAAATTAATTTAAAGTAATCTTCTAGTTGTATGTAGGCTCTTTGTGTCAAATACGAGAGCACGATGGAATCATTTCCGGTCATGAGCCTCATTTTTATATTTCTTCCTAATGAACCGCCAAATTATTTTTTCTAATATATTAGAGCACGAACAAAACACACCGAATACTGAGTTTAAGGTTATTGGCCACACACCGGCGTTCATCTTCAAAAAATAATACCGATAATTACGTATCGCATTCGAAACGCCATTTACGCAACACCACGTCGTCTTCGTCGTCATTGTTGATTTGTGCCGGACTTCACCACTAGTTTGCGTGAACATTTCTTGATCCGCGAGATCCGCGGGAGGTGGCTCATCTACACAGTAGTGGACGACAAAGCATCGCCGACTCACCTCACCTATTTCCATGCAAGTCTTATGCGGCAGCCAGGTTCACATATGTACATATGTGGCGGTATGAGCTCGCGGATAAAATAGATTTTACACTTTCGATCACGCTCAACCGGCATTCAGTGTCTGGCTTTTGTCCTTGTGCATAACGTACGATTGATCGACCAATGACTCGTTCAGGAGCAAAAATTAGCCGGCGTTCACGTTGATTGGCACGTTGATATGTCGCAAGGTCGACGAACCGGCAAAGCGAGCAATGAAGCCAGGATGAAGCAGTTTGCCGAAATCGTGAGGTGTTAATTTTTATTAGGTGTTTGTTTTAATATGCAGTATGGAAGGTGTTAATGTTGTAATTGAATCGAAAGGAATTGCAAAGCGCGCAAATTTGTGGGATAGACCTCATTAATGGTTGAATCATATACAATCAGTTCTCCATAAATCGATATTGAGGGGACCATCGAGTTAGTGCGGTATCGAGTTACAGAATACAAAACCAGAAATTACACTGGTACATGGAATAACCAAGGTGGCCATGAAAACCAATTTTTACCAGTGTTCTCTAACTCGATATCGAGATATGAAATATCTAGTCAGGGATAGTTGACTGTACCTATTAGTAATAGTAAGGTAATACGCCATCAACCATAGGATCGATTTTTTTATTAACTTATGATGTCAAGGATATAGCAACGACTTCTGTCGGAAGGTTTTTGGATAGCATATGAACTAATCATCTACTTCTTCTAGGCATTACATCCTTCTCCTGCAGTTTTTCAGCTTATTGTTCTATGAGCACTTCCCGAGTTTTCTACTGAGGGCTTTCTTTGGCAACTTTATTTGAGCTTTGATGACGATCCCGATGGACATCACACACTGATACAGACTGCCTTTTTGGAAACTGTCCAGCACATGCTACAGCAAAACTGAATCCGAACTGGTTGTCAGACTGCTTGTCCGCACCTTCCGTATTCAATACTAGCCTGTTGAGGATTAAACATTCCAACAACTTTCCCGCCATACCTACACTATGGGCGATCAGGTGGCCAATAATCGAAAAAATGACTTGTTCTGATAGGTTTTTCTTGTACATCAGTCCATAGTAAACACTTCTATTAAGATAATCCAGGAATATAAGGGCAAGATCTTTTATAGTTTAATTGATACAGTATGTCAAAGTTTGAGTTTTTAAGAAAAATCAAAAAGTCAGTGTAAACACAAGGTACGCATGGAATACAATATACTGCATAATCGTAATATTTTATACAGATCTTTAAAAACTATTCGAAAGCTTATTCAAAAAGCTATCTTCGAAAAATAAAATGAAATAGAAATTCGTATTTTAGGTCGGAAAATGCGGGGAGTGCACTGAAAAATATATATTTATTTTTCTATCGAAACTTTACACATCCCATACTTTTTTGTCCCAGGCTAAAATTTATTTCCAAAGGTACTTTGAGGTGTAAACTAAAGGATCGTGAAGAATTTAGCTGCACAAATTTGCACTTTTTTGATTTAGGGCGTTTTGAATTTTATCAAAATTTTTAACACATTTTCTATCAAAAACAGCTAAAAAATAATTCAGAGGATTACTGAATATCGCTAAATCATTTATATCATCATTTCTATGTAAGTTCTAATATTTATAATGATTTTCACAACGTTAATCGCATAAATGGCTTATATGCATTATTAGTAACAAAACCTATTATTTCGCTATAGGCCCTATTCAAAAGTTAGTCTCGAAAACTTGTTTTTTGAAAATAAAACATCGAATTTGTATCACAAAGCTCATAAATACGACATGAGATGGAAAAAATATTTTTGGCCGCCAGTTTGTATGGAAACCGCCCATAGTGACCTAGCAGGCAGATAGGCCTATACGCGACGGTCACCTAATGGTTTGCCCGCCTAAGGTAATAGCATCAATTTATGTCACTGCCATACTTGAAGGAAGATACCCTGATCTATGCATCATTGCATAGCGATTCAGAACAGGTCCAGATCTGCGATGATTACAACACTCGGGGTACAATTCGATCCCGGTGCTTTGTTTGACGCTAAAGATTTCGTGATTTCTATCGGCTCTTCGTTTGGGCTATGGACTCGTGGCATAATGCGAGAAGAGTACATTAGACTTTTCTTGGCACCTTTGGTCTTAGCCAACCATTCTGTAAGCGTCACTCTACGAACTCGAGTTGGATTTATGGCACAGGCTAAGCATGCCCGTTTCCGACACTTGATTTCCTTGTTGAGAGCTAACTTTACCTCTCTGAATGCTGCACCTCGTCCTTGCCTTCGTGCATTTGTACGTACGCGTTGCAACCTTCACCTAGCCAGAAAGCATATCGCTCGAAGATTTTCCATTGATGCGCACCACCACCACAATGGCGGCCTGCTATCTCTGAAAAGGGCTTTTCTAGGCATAGAAGAATCGTACGCTCATCATATCACAGTAACTAGCTCTTTGCGTCTAGATCCATAGTGTTCTATTAGCACCATAGAACTTAGTGAGTAACTCACCGTTGAACCGCACTGCTTTCCAACCTCGGGCTTGAATCAATTTACTCCGCACTACGCGTCAGACAGTAAACTACAGCGAATAAAAGTCGCCGGCTATAACTCCATGCAGCCGGCTGACTAGTTTAGTTATCATCCTATCGACCGTATGGACAAATTCCTTAACTGGCCACCTTAGAGGCGTGTAACATCTGAAGTTGATAACATTTTTTGCTATCGCAAAATCGTCACTTGAAACAACGACTACTTTTTGGATTGGGTATCATCCTGTCGTCCTGTGTTCGTTTCCGATTAAAATTCGATTGTGTTACATCCGTCTTGACTGTTTCGATACTCCGCTTGAACCTGGGTATCTGGGACCAGCCATTAAGCATCCGTTATCGGCTGTGTCAGCACATATTAGGAACTTTTCTGTTTGCCTACAATAATTTGCCCTGTGGCTTTCGTTGCCGCATCTGCTGTACAACTTACTTATGTGTGGTCAAGCTAAGCGTTGTGCGTACCTTTAGACTTGATGGATTTCGATCAAAACTTGAACAAATCTGTTGCCAGTAGCTTCTGGAGGTTCAAAAGATCAATGTTTGATGAAAGTACATGAGATTTTCGCAGTTTGATAATTAAAAGCTTCCCTAATGTAGTGTATAAAATATCCTTAGTTTTTGTAGTGTTGCATATATCTACAGTTGCTACTCCGCGATTAACAGCGGTAAGTGATATTGCACTAAAAATTTACTAGAAACCATGCTGTTATGAATTAATGTTTTGATTGCTTCTAACGTCAACGACCCTACAGTTAGGTGAGAATTAGAAAAAATAATGTTGATGTGTGTTGAAGTAATTCTGATCTCATGTGAAGAAATATTTGGTGGTGGGAAAATTTGTTGTGTCAAAAGCAATAAGATCATTATAAAATCCATTACATCTTATTCTGATCAATCGCTCTCCCTACCGTATCAAACGATCAAACCCTGCTCTGTGTTCCAAAAAGTTGAAAATTTGATTAAAATTCGGGTTGCGGAATCCAGCAAAGACAATCATTGTTATGTTTTCCACCATAGTATGAATATAAAATAAACAGCTGCAAATTAATCATGATAATGCACAATTTGCACCGCAACCGAAACGAAAGAAGATCACAAATCGGCTTCTACAGAGTTCTGCAGACTACAAAAATAGAAACCCAGCTGTGAATTTATAATCTACTTAATCAAAAACATGACCCATATTTTTTCTCTTTTCTTCATTTTAGGTGAGTCATCGTACTGCAAACAAAAAATAAACATAAAGGTGTATGTTCTGGACTACTGGGTCATCCGAAAGATCCGCTACCAAAGTACATAGAGCTAGTCTATGGCAACTGTCCCCCGCTGACCATTAAAGCCAGCACACGCTGTCTATCGAATGTATGTATAAAATTCCTGTTGTACACCTGACACATTTTGATGATTATCTCGATTGCTGCCGGTTTTTTCTTATGCTCGGGTTTCTGATGCTGCTGTTCATGGTACTACGACTTGATGGTATTATTATTATTGGTAATCTCCATATACCTTGTCTGCCAGAAAGCACAGGCCAAACCGCAGTTATTCGCTTATGTTTATGTACCGAGATCACATCCTCGCATCTTGCCTGGTACCTAGTATACCTAAAATAACATATCAGGCCTTGGTTTCATCAATGGGAAAGATGCAAAGCAAGAGCATTTTATTTACCCAACATAAAGCCTCAACTAGAACGAGCTGATACAGTCAGGTCTCCTATAAAACGCTGCCACCCACTTTTCTCCCACGGCGATTTCTCTGCAGATTGATAAAGCTGATTTTTTTATTGTGGCTGACACATGCTATTAGCATATCAGCAGTCGAATTTCACTCGAATCGATTGACGTTAGTTGAGGAGTTGCGATGGACATAAAGTGGGTGGTAGCGTCTAATAGGAGACTTACCTGTATTCATGAATAAACGGCTTACCCTCTTGATTCCTACCGAAACGTCGCCATGGGATGGTATCCAAACAATGCGACAGGTGCTCTCTAGTGTGAAACGTTCCACAATGCGTTAAGCCTTGTTTCCATTCGGTTGCGGCACCGAGATTTTCATTCCTGACTCCTTTCCTCCTTCTTTGAAACACCAATTTTCCGCCCGGCCAGAATCGCGAGATTTAATTTCTTGCTCCTCGGAGCGATTGCTACCCAAATTGGGTGAACTTGACAGGCGCACTCTTGCCTATACGGTACACAGAGAAGGAGGTTCATTAGCTATTAGCGAGAGGAAAAATATGTCTGGCATTCCACTGTCATCACGTGATGGGTGGTAGCGGCAGTATCATTTAGCCCGCGGGGGAAACAACCATCGTCGCTAAAAAAGGCGATTATCCCATAGGAGAAGAACGAGAAGACTTCAAGTTTGTGCACAGTCTCGCGAGCTTTTAACGATTTGTATCCTAAAACGTATGCATGACTATCTTCACTAAACATTGATTCAAGGGCAGTCATAATACAGAGATTTGCAGCCTATTTACCCTTCGTATAATCCACATTTTTTCTGTGTCCGTAATTTTTGTGTCACATTAAAATAGGAAATAAAGCGCATACTCTTTCATTGAACCGTTGGCTGGATTCTCACAGAATTCTAGGAATGAATTTTAGACAACTCTGGAAGAGGTTCACACGAAGTCCTAGGCAGAGTTATGACAAATATCAGGCAGATCTAATTCTCAAAAAATATTCGACATGATTTTTACAAAACCCTGGACACGATTTTCAATGTACATTTGAGCAAGATTTAACATGACATTGAAAACAATTCTCGAAGAATTCTTAGGAGGATTCCTTCGCCTAACAAGGATTATTTCCATAAACTTGATAGCGATGATGTTACATTATTTTGTCTAATTACTTACGACGTTTTTGTACGAGTGAAAGATCGATGCCAGTAATGTTTTGTATTTATTCGTTCTTACGTTCCTTCGTATAACAGAACAGTGTAGGTTAGGTTTCGTAACTTATGTTTGTTTACGTATTTTTGTAAATTTTTGTAAAATTTCGGAAAAACGGTTTTTAAAAGTGAAAATTGAGTTGATCTGAAGTGCAATGTGTAGAAATTTGTCTGCTGAATACAATGAATCGATAATCAATAGCAATACGTCTGTTTGAAAACTTGTTCCAGAATTGTTTAAAATGTTAACAAGACAATATATCCATGCTTTAGTGACCTTCACCTCACTAGAAATTAACTTTTTTAGGAATGCAAGACTTTAGATCTATTCGACCGAGATTTCTAACATTTCAGAAAACAATAACATCGTTTATGACGTTAAAAACAGCCAGATATTGGACGGGCAATCAACTAATAAAACCGTCATCAAAAAAACAAGAATGCGCTCAAAAACGTGATTCCAATTCAATCAATATCCAAATAGCGTGCCCATTCACTTACTCACCGACCGAGGGTCTGGCAAACAAGTGAAATTGGTGTCAACCATGTGGTGAACCTCTAGCTTGGCGTCGGGCTGATGTCAGCCGGAGAAACGCTCAACACGTTCATCGTGTTTCGCATAATAATTTCATTAAGACCGAACTTATCATACTCGCTGCGTTGCGTTTCCCCCTGTTCCCCCATTAAGCCAGCTGCTGCCTTTTCGTCATATATTCCACATTGTGTGGCATGAATACAAACCTGTTGTCTGGAGCAGCCAACGGGACGGATGATGACGGTCCACAGTGGTCTGGGTTTGAGGAATCATGGCAAAAATTTTGCATACTCAATATATTACCAGTTGTGATCATGACAAGTATTGAGGAACACGATTTAGAGTTGCAGATTCGAACCATTTTTTGGTTTTCAAAGAATAAAATTGTTGATGAATTGCTGCAGTTCATACATTTTGAGGCGCTCAACTTTTTCAAGAATCGTATGTTAGGCAAACTTAGACAAGAGGTTTTTTCTCCGTCGGGAGCAATTTATACGATATGAAGGAGCTTCTTTTTATTATTTGACACATTTGACTTTTTATTATTTGACACATTTACAATAAAAGCCTAATAACTATTATTGTAGATGTGTCAAATAATAAGAAGGGAGCTAATAATTATCAACAATAATAGTACAATCATAATTTTGGCAAATCTACAATAATAGACACAATACAATAATAGTAGTCTACAAAATGATTTAACGATCAGAAAAGCTAATGCTGAAAACTGAATTTACATGAGTTTTGATGAAGTTTAAACAGTTCAGTTGTAAAGCAGAAATCAATGTTTTATGGGTATGTGCAGTGCATCAAATAAGGGTCCAAAAATAAAGAAAAACATATTTTTTCCTATGTTTTCTGAACTATTTGATATTTTAGATGAATATTCGTCTTTGGTTCAACTAAAAACATGTCTGGAAATTAGATTTATACCAGTTCTGTGGATAACTGAACCTCTGTGTGGTCTAGATAAGTCAGTTGGTTGGTAGGATGGATAGATGGTTACAGAGTGAAGAGGCAATAATCGCCTCTTTCATGATTCAATCAGTCAGTTAGTCAGCGCTGACGCGAAGGGAGGCAGCGTTGACATTGGCGTGTCGTAAGCTGCATCAAGTATTTTCACGGTTCGTTCCCTTCGGCATGTGTGGAAGTTATTTTTGTACCATTTCTGGGAACATATATAATTTAATTTAATCAGCGCTGGGACTCGCATTTTCAAGTTACAGAGTATTTGTTTTCAGGTTCTTTATATTTCGGAGATATATAAATTCAGGGGCCCAGATAGCCGTAGCGGTAAACGCGCAGCTATTCAGCAAGACCAAGCTGAGGGTCGTGGGTTCGAATCCCACCGGTCGAGAATCTTTTCGGGTTGGAAATTTTCTCGACCTCCCAGGGCATAGAGTATAATCATACCTGCCACACGATATACACATGCAAAAAATGGTCATTGGCTTAGTAAGCTCTCAGTTAATAACTTTGGAAGTGTTCATAAGAACACTAAGCAGAGAAGCAGGCTCTGTCCCAGTGAGGACGTAACGCCAGAAAGAAGAAGATATTTCGGAGATCTTTTTTGTTTCTTATAACCTTTGGGATTTCTCCAGAAACCGTCAGTCAAAAATCATATTGGTGATTCATGCAACAATTTGCCCCGTCATTCCTTCTAAAATTCTTATAATTTCTCCAGGAATTCCTTGAATCCTTCAATTCAATTCCTTCACAAGGAATTTCATCAGGAATTCCTGCAAGATTTTTTCAAAGATTCCTTCAAGGATTACTACACGACCTACCCAAGAGATTCCGTTGTTTATTGCTTCAGCAATTCTCCTGACAAATTCTTCAAGTTTTTCTCGTTGTCTATGTATTTATATAAGTATTAGAAATTAACCCAAAAATTAATAACAACAAGATAATTGACACCTTTTTTTAGCTAAAGGCTACACAGCAATTATTTTACCAACACATTGAACGGACGGCAATAAAACATTTTTTCATTTGAGGAAAGTATTCCTACAACTGGAGCGGGAAGAAAAAAGAAAATTATACTTGAATCCTTGGACGCTTTTTGAAAAAGCCCTGCATCCTGAGATAAATTCTAAAAAATCACATCAGGAATTCTTCATGAAGAGGTTGCAGATATTGAACCAGGAATTCCCTTTATAAATACCTTCAGAATGGATTTTTCGAAGAGTTCTACAAGAGATTTCTCCAAGAATCACTTCACTACAGAATCCCCTACGATTTTTTTTTCAAAAAAAACATCTAAAGGCGGTTTTTAGATTGTGCTCTACGGAGCAGTTGATGCTCCGCGAAGCCTTGGCAGGTGCTCCACGACAGTTGAAAACCAAAAAAAAACATTTGAAACATCTCACCTTTTTGCATTAAAATACTATTTGAACTGTACCAAACCAAATCATACAAAGAATTTTCAATAGTGAAATTGAGAGAACAAAACTACCGATCACGCTGAAAATTTGATCGATTAGTAACACGTTGGGTAGCCATTTCTTCGTTCTCTAGATTTGTGTTTTTGAAACTTTAGAGGTGGTTTTAATTCATCTTCAACTTATGTTAAAGACGTTTTGGCGAATGACGAAATGCACTTTCTACAAATATTTTACACACAGTGTCAACATCTTGATCATAATCGAACTATCATGTACCTTGATATTCATCATTCATAACTTTCATGTATCATGATATTTTTATGAAAATTTCAAGCATTTGGGTTAAGTGTTTGTAAATAAAAAGATGAAAATATTCTGTCGGCCACAGTTTTGGCTACAAAATTAGATTTTCCTTATTTCAGTGTGGAAAACAACTTTAAAGGTTGAAGAAATCCAATTGTCTTGACAGAATACTTTTGGCTATTCAGGGCATGAACAAAACGTTGGGATACTTATCTTTGTCGCAAACAAACTGAGGTACATTTGATACTAATCAAAACTTTGACACCGTGATATAAAATCAAAAATATTTCAAGAGTTTTACCAGAGTACGAACATTTCTGTGAATGTTGAACTTATGATTAACTAATTCAAACACATCAATAAACACGTGAAAACAACATCACAAATTCTACAGAAACTTACTCAATTGATCAAACTAAAAGCAAAAAGCGTGACATTTAGTAATCGAAAAAAGTCTGTCGTTTCCAGGCTACGAAATTTGAAATATTTTACTAAATACCAAATATAGCCTTATTGTCACAGTTTTAGACTGAAATAAAAAAGCTTCCTAATTGAAATGAAATAAATCTTTTTAGATAAGATTTAAAAGTTCACAATCAAATTAAAGTTAACAAGAGATTGACAACATAAATCACTTCACGATTTTAGAATGCATAATAGAGTCAATTTAAACGTGTAAAAAATAGATTTCAAACGGAGTGGTGATGTAGAACAGGTGCTCCGCGCAACAATTTTATTTCAAATAGAGTGATCCGCGAGCCATAAAGACTGAAAACCTTGCCCTAAAGAATTTCTCTAGGAATCGTTGTATTAGTTCCATCAAAGGTTTTGTAAGGAATTTCTCCTTCGAACATCCAAAAATGATCTTTAAAACCTTCCAAGACTTTATTGAGTGTTTTCGGTTTGCTTTGATTCAGCAAAGCATTCCTTCGGAGATTCGTCCTGTATTTTTTTTTTCGAGAATTCTCTAGAAATGTTCTGTATTGAGTCTCAAATCACTACAGGAAATTCTACGGAAAATTCCTTCGACAATAACTTCAAAGATTCTTTCATAACCTCTCTCCTACAATAATTTGTTGGCGTTCAATAAACCTCAAACAATATCCGATAAAACTTCTTCAGAAATATCGAATGAATTTGTGCAGAAGACGTTTAAAGCATTTTTAGAGCATTTATAAATCAACCATGTTTGATTTTTTTTATGTCTTTGTACTTTTCTTTGATTTGTGAATCATGGCTTATGTGGAAGTTTCAACAACTACCGAAAAACTAAAAATTACATATACTTTTCAATAGGATTAAATGGACAATTGATGTGAAATTTGGGAAAAAATACACATTTTCTCGGTGAGAATCGATCTCACGACTCCCTGTTCACTAGAAAGGGCGTGTTACCCCTACACCACGAAAAGACTCATGGACGCAGAAGTTAATCTGGATTCGGTTTCAGCTCAATAATCACGTGACCCTCGTGTGAGTTTGATTCTCACCGAGAAGACGTGTAACTTTTTTGAAAATTTCACATCATAAATGGACAAATCCAAAGTATATGTCTAGTTTTTCGGTAGTTGTTAAAACTTTTCTTTGTAAAAATCATAAGTTGTTTGTTCTTTAGGTTTCTCTTTCATCAAGGTAAGCCATATAATCAAAACGTTTTGATTTTATGTATTACCATTATTGAATGTTCATTCCATTAGTCTTCGTCGTGCTTGTTTTAATACAAGTAGTGTAGATTAAATTTCAAAATAGCGTGTTTTCCTTTCGGTTGATTTGTAAAAACAACTAAAAGGGTATCTGGATGAAAAAATCCCATGGAAAATTCTTAAATTTTGATACTTGTGAGAATTCTCAAAGAAATTTTCAAGGATTCCCTGTGAAAATAGCTGGAAGGATCCCTGGAAGTTCTCCAGAATTATCGAGATTTCCCGATATTTTATTTTTTTTTTTTTTCAAAAAATCCTGTTAAAATTTCTGGAACTTCTGGGAATTAAACCATGATTCATTTCATGAATTTTACGAATTCTTGCAGAAATTCCAATTGATTTTAAATGCCATTCTTTCAAAAATTTTCTTAGATCCCACGCAGCAATTTCCGAAGGAAAGGAGAAAAAATCCAATATAAATAAAAATAAATCCAGCGCTAGAGATAAGAAGACGGCTGATACATAATCGTTCCAAATTGAGAACTTTTTCAGTTATCCAGACAAGAATTTGTACCGGTTTTGAACAAAAATTCAACAAAATATGTCGTTAGATTGAAATTTGTTCGTTTCGCATAAATCTTGTGAAATAATTCGTTGAAGTTATGTTGTACCAGAAGGCATAAGAAAAACTGAAAAAGTAGTTTTAGAGGACGAGACCTAAGATACCCACAAAAATACTAGTGGCGTGGTCATGTAATTTTATATACTTAAAAATAATTTTTTTTTTTTTTGAAGAAGTATAATTCGTATTGAGTATTATAACTGGCATGTTTCTTGGGCCTTCCTTAGCCGAAGTGGTTAGAGTCCGAGGCTACAAAGCAAAGCCATGCTGAAAGTGTCTGGGTTCGATTCCCGGTCGATCCAGGATCTGTTTTGTAAGGGAAATTTCCTTGACTTCCCTGGGCATAAAGTATCATCGTATCTGCCACACGATATATGAATGCGAAAATGCCAACTTTGGCAGAGAAAGTTCTCGTTTAATAACTGTGGAAGTGCCCATAAGAACACTACGCTGAGAAGCAGGCTTTGTCCCAGTGAGGACGTAAGCGCCAAGAAGAAGGAGAAGAATATGTTTTGTTTTTCTAGACGACTTTAACGACACCAAGATTATACACGAAATTGCAGACAAGCAACTTGTTTTGTTATGAATGACAGCAGCAAGTATAAGATTACGTTCGCCCTGATATTACTCAACTTTTACCATGTTTGAAAGTTCTCTTAATGATTTGTACGGAAATATGTATAAAAAAACAGGCGCTATTCGTACCATTCATTACATATTCAAAATGTCCTTGACCGAACTGTGCATACTAACTTCTTACACGTTTTCTTTTCATCTGGTTGCATTTCAAATTTATGACTACGCAACTTCTTTTCTCTTGTTTGCTAAGTGCACGGATGACTGCATTCAACAGAAAGTGTACAAGCGCACAGTGTTGTCGCTTAACCCTACGTTGAAGTCTTTTGTTTAAATATGTAATAAACGGTTCTTTGTTCTGCGCTGCGATATCACCAGGAAAGAAGCCCGACAAATTCCCAGAACTTTTCACTTCTCTTTTGTTTTCCCAAACATTTTTGTCAGTCCGTATCACGTGACCGAAATCTTAGCACAATCTTTTTTGATCCATGACTTAACTTGATTTTTTCTGCCTGTTTATTAGTACTTGGAATCAATTTGGAACAACTAGAAAGGGTACTTTTTATGACTAGCATGCTCCCTACTATATCTACATAGAGAAAGCATACGACACTGTTCAAGGTGTGTCATTGTAACACTCTTAAATCATTCCAATTGACATTAATGTCAAGGCGGAAAAGAATGCCCGAACCAAGTTGCCATCAATCCCCACCTACACCTAAAATCAACAGTGACCCATTTTTGTTTTCTGTTGTTTTTTTGAGGGCATGGTGGTTGCACAAAAAGTTATTTTTTCGTTGGAGTCTGCTTCATTAGAATTATGGTTGAAAGCACTGAATGTAGTGGTACTAAGGTAACACCTGGCGTCTGGCTTACCAGTATCTGTCACCCACCATCATCGTGATGAGCGAAGATGCAGAACTAGTTTGTTTAATGACTTCATCCTGCTACTGCTGCTGATGATGGTTCTATATTTAGATGCGTTAATCGACGTCTGAAGAGGGTTGCTAAATTGGATGGCATGCAAAAATGTCCGAGCGAAGATGGTTTATCGCCAGTAAAAGAGCTGCCTCTCAGGAAGCAGCTAGCACGTGTTGTGCAGAATATTGAACTATTATAACATGGCTGCTTTATGCTTATCAGCTTGCGTGTGTCTTTTTGATGCTTTTTTCCATGGAAAAGCATTTCGACATGCCCCTTTAATGCATGCTCGTTTCGTTTCGAGACAGAAGTTCATTTGACTGATATGCAACGTGTCAACGTGTTGTATATTTATGTTGGGCCTGTTTAGAACTGCTGGAGGCTATTTTAATACTATTTAATGTTTGTGTGTTTATACTTATTATAACGCCAGTGGATTCAAGTGTAAATATTATGCAAAGAATGTTTAAATTTATGAGCTGCATATTTTCAATATTATACAAAGAATGTTTAAATTTATGATCTGCATATTTTATATCGTCCCCGAATTTGACCAGAACAATCAAAGTTGCACAGAGATCCAATGGCCCCATTTGGATTAGCTAACTATCTTATATGTGCACAAATCGAGATTAAAATTTAAAACTCAATAAAAGCACCTCCCTGGTCATCAGGAAAGGGAAAGAATATTAGTTAGAGAACCATTGTTTCTAAACCGAACATACCTCTGCATCTCCATAGTTTTCATGGAAAGCATAGTGGGTTAGTGGGATATTCCATCCAATTCAGAAGTTGAAATTCAAACCTCCAAACATTTTGAATGAGAAAACAGTATTTGATTACTTACTTTTCTCACTGACCATATGAACCAGAAACGACTAACTTTTTTCTGAAAGATTTTTGACTAGGGTGAGAAAAAATCAATCATCATCATCACCTAATAACAGTTCTCACTTCTACCAAAACAGTCTTTTGAGAATTGTCCTAAACATTCCATAAATATATGAACTAAAACAATTCGATGATCCCTAGAGCCTCTTAAAAGTAGAAAAGGGAGCATGAATTATTTACCACTGCTAAACGAAAAAACCAAAAAACCATTGAGTTCTGCAAGGATTTAAGGTTGTGGTGAAATCTTGGATAGTTGATCAGCATTTTGAGTAATATGCTTTTGAAATATATGATGCATGCCAGCGTTCTCTAACGAGAGAAGTTTCAATTAAATCTTGTATTCAGTGTCATAATGGCAAATCTGCAATAATTTCTCTCTCGATTTTCTATTTTGCTGATCACTTAGCAGGGCGAAAGCAAATTTCGTATACTAATCCAAAGAGCAACCCGATCACTTCAGATACGCCTTATCAAACGTGAGAAATCATTAATATCGAAATAGCACTTGATCTATAGAACAACTATAGTTGTTTATCATAGATGTTAAATGCATAAGTTGTTGGATAAACCAAGGCCTCGATATATTCGAGTTATGACATTTCCCTTAGCCGAGTGGTTAGAGTCTGCGGTTACAAAGCAAAGCCATGCTGAAGGTGTCTGGGTTCGATTCCAGGTCGGTCCAGGATTTTTTCGTAATGGAAATTTCCTTGACTTCCCTGGGCATAGAGTATCATTGTAACAGCCACACGATATACGAATGCGAAAATGATAACTTTGGCAAATAAAGCTCTCAGTTAATAAGCTGAGAAGCAGGCTCTGTTCCGGTGAGGACGTAATGCCAAGAACAAGAAGACATTTCCCAGTTTACAGAAAAAAAATATGTGTAACGATATTGATCAGATGGTTTTAGATTAAGCCTGGAGATACACACGCGGAACTAAGAAGTTGCGTACAAGGTTCACAGTTAATTTGCTAGGAACTTCTCCGCGAAGGACCGAATAAGTTCAGAGTAGAACTATTATTAACCTTTGCGAATATTGACGTGTGACATGCTATGGATTGCAATAACGGGATTCATGTCCTTCTCTGTGGTCCCGAAATCGACTCCAGAATATTGCGAAAGTACTTCTTATTGATTCTTTGTTACAATTGATTATTCAGTATGCATCAGTAATTGTATCGTTTTATACTCCCAGCGTAAAATCTTGAAGATTGATTTGTCGCATGAGAGGGTTTACAATCATCGGATTGATGTCCTTTTCGAGGGTCCCTATATCGGCTCCAAAGAATCCCGGAAGTACTGGTAAATGACCCTATGTTGCAAATAATCACTCAATTTGATAACATACTCCTAGCGAAACAACTTGAAAATTGATGTGTCGCATGATATGGTTTGTGCTGATCAACCTTAGGAAATCCGGAAATTCCAAATAAGTAGAAAGAGTTGGAACATACTAATGGTTTATGATTCAGTTCCAAACACTTTAATTTTGTTTGATCCGTGCAAAATAATTATGGAAATGTAACAAATGACCTTCGGACAGACCCCACGGAACATCCGTATAAACCCAGAATCGACAGTCCGGCTGAGGTTTCCAGTACAGGTCAATAAACTTAAATAGTGTAGAGTAAAAATTTCATTGAAATCAGCTGAAAATTATAGAAATTATAGCCAAAAATTCATGAAAATTTGGTTGTAAAATAGATTAAGGACGTATTCGGAACTTGATCTAAATTTCATAACAGTTCTTCGGTACTTGATGTAGCTTAATGCTCTTCATAAGCATAATTTAGCCTCTTGAGGTAGCCCGTGATTCGTTTTGGCAGCTATCTTGACTTTCTAGCGTGGAATTGCAAAGTAATAAAACTCAGACCTCATATTTAATATTGATTATAAAATGTATTACCAAATGCAGTTATAAACAGAAAGTATGTTGCTACTTTGTCAACTATGTCATTGCACTGACAACTGATTTTCATTACTGCGATATCAAGAGATAAATTAGCAACTATCATCAATGACACGTACAAATTTCAATAATGGCCTAATACGTCTTAAGGCTAAGTAGCTCGTCATTCGTTTTGGCAACAATGATGACTTTTCAGCTTGCATATCAAAGCGATAAAACTCAGTCTTGATAGTTTATATTGACTTGAAAAACTATCACTTTACGCGCTAACATGCATAAAGTATGCTGATACTTTTTTAGCTGTGTCAGTGCAAAACCAACTGATTTTCTTTTATTCAAAATCGTGAGATGAATTAGCAACAATCATCAACGACGCGTGCAAATTTTAATAACGGCCTACTTCGCCTTAACGTTCAAGGATCCGTTATCGAAACTTCAACAGCTGGTTTTCTGTTCAAAACTGGAATTTATTCGACGAAAATGTGTTCACTTTGTTTCGGTTGCAGAATAGAATTTTCACATTTTCATATAAACTATCATGATTTTGAACAAAAAAAATGCTTTGAAAAATTATCACATTTGATGACGGATCTTGCCCCCTTAAACAGCTAGAAAGTTGCAATCAGAAGTTAATCCAATTTTTTTAGAACTTTAAAGTTTAACTTCTATTATGGAAGTCAAACTTTCTATTACTAAGATAGAAGCAACCTTTTGTGTGAACATTTCGCGCAACCTGCGGCTGCAATATAATTCTGCTTAAAAACCTTACAAATGTTGCATAAAGCCATTACATATACGACAAATCTAAGGTTTTATACACGATCAATATATTGGAATCTTATAGTTTCTGTAATAAATGTAGATTTTGTGTTAGATCTTATTTTGGGTGCTGAAAAATGCATACTATGCATATATTTCAAAATTCTACAAGGTTCATAAGGGTTTGTGCTGAAATGTACAAAAGCAAATCTGAATTAAAAATAAGAAAGTATAATTGAACCATCCGAACCTCGACTTTCTCAGTAACCGACGTCGTCCATCCACTTAATAAGCCACTCGGTAGAATCAGGATGAAACTAATGGATGGCCGCAAGAGCTGACCACCTCGACCAACCCACTACGTCAATAAATCCCTCAAATCCACTTAATCAATATTCCTACTGCTCCTACATTGTAACATTGTAGGAAAATCATCGACCAGTCAAAACAAATCAAACGTCCAGTCTGCCAGTCATCATCTTTAGCCGTACTGGAGCAATCTGTCGGAGACTCACTTGTTGCGTCTAATGCACCGTCTAATCTACCAGTGTGAAAGTCATTTCGTCGCATATCCCAAGGGGTCTGCCGCCGACGAGTAGAACATGTGGCATGCCGTGGAGCACAGATAAACCGCAAAACATCAACGACCGACTCGAGAATATGGGCCAGCAGGTTCCCTCGGTTGGCCGTCCCTTACATTGGCTAAATAAATCAGCTCGACCCCACTGGCCTAGAGTGTGGCACACTGTCGACCGCATGAGTTGCACATGAAAACCGGGTAAACCTACATCATAATTTCTTATCGTTGTAATTTTACGGGCTTTTATGGTCGGGTATCCGTACATGTACGGCTGTATGAATGTAAACATTATTAATATACCCTATTCACATGGTTTATTGTAGCACAATTCACCCTCGTCGATTGTGATGAGGTCTTAGCTCACGGGCGCTATGTCAAAGGAACGATCGTTTGTCCAAACGATCGTGCACGGTGTGTCTGAGGTCGTTATTAGCGAAAATAAAATGACAAAGAACCAAAAATTTAGTACCCACTATTCGGAAAATATAGTGAAAATTTGAAAGAGGCTTTTTGTTGCTCAGTGGAGGATGTATTATCAACTGGTGAGCAATGTGGTATCAACTGGTTATGCTTCTGTTACAAACGTTCACATTTTATTTGTGGCAACGAACGGGATATGTTGATGTATCAGATCAATAAACAGTGAACAGTTGGTTACTGTCGAAACAAGCTTTGTTTCATGATTTGCAAAATATTTAAATTCAACAAGACTATTTTTGTTCATTTTTCCACTTAGTGGTTTAATAATAGAAAAGTCGATTAATACAAACCTCATGATTTTCAAATTCGCAGAAAAAAACCTATAATACAATATCTTTCGAATGATTGATGCCAAATTCTTGGACATCTTTTTCGTTAATAACAGTTTCAGACACACCGTCTCATAGTACCATGGCACTGTGATACTCTGTGTAGTGTGGCAATGGGAAGCCAGAATAACAGTACACATTGCAATCAAGAAGAGGAAGGCCAATTCTGTGCGGTGCGCCCAAACCTGCTATCAAGAGGGATGATTCGCTGCAACCCACCGACACACACCCACACCGTCCACCTGTGGCATATGCTGCGGAAAAGCTGCCATTGAATATAATCGGGGCTCGTGAAAAGTTGAGTAGTTGGGGGATACATGGTCAAGATGAAGTGGATAGGATCACATGAAAAGGCCCATTTACGGCATTATTTATCTCGCATTTAGCAAAATAAAAGCCGACCCTGTGTATGGAAACTATGACATGAACGTTTGCTGCCGCTGCACAATGGTCGAAAAACATGTTTAATTTGTCAAAAATCGCCTTAATCGAAGAAATATATACTTTTTGGTATTTTATCGTTTCAGAAGGAATTTTTCAATGAAGCATCACGAACATATAATAAATAAGACATATTTCAATATAACAAAACATAGGAAGTTTTCAAAATTATTTTAGGTACTTTTGACCACCGTTTGGCTTGGAGCCCGAACATTGTGCGTTGCAGCCTGCCAAGGTCTTTTGCGTGTGATGCCTTTGGCGGTGGGTGATGTTCAGTACCGCAAGTGGAATGAATTGAGTCGTCTCCCCCTATAAACTCGCGAGGTACTTGCTGGTACCTCGAGATAAGCGCTGGCAAGTCACACGGGCGTGCTGAGAAGAAACCAGATACTTTGCATACACATTTTTCATTCATTTATTTATTGTTGCAGATTTGTGTCCACCACTTTCACCAGCTGCGGGGGAAAGCACTTTGTGAGTCTCTTGCGCCAGTGTGCCGGATTGCATTTGTGGGAATTGTTCTAATTTCTCCGATTCGCAAGAGAGCTCCGATTCCTCTGTACAATCAGTTCATAATTTCCGAGAATTAATTTAATTTAAAATCCATTAGCCGCTACGGGTCCATTTGTGTGTTTTGAGGGCTAGAAACAAAGGGCTGTTCCTCGATGTTTTCATCTCATGGCTAGGCGATCATTAGTTTGCGTGTAGAGAAAAAAAAAGTTTGACCGCAAATGTAAAATCTTAGATTGAAGAACGATTAATTTAGAAATGGAGACAAATTTTATTAAAAATCAAATTTATTTTGTATTTGATCGAATTTGATCAAAATGTTTAAGAAAAGTGAACATTTTTTTCATACAAAAAGGTCTAATATTGGATATTACTGGAACTCCAATTATTTTGTTTTAATACTTGTTAAATAAAACCATTAGCTTTCAGATGGTCCATTACATTAGGGAAATATTTTATTTCTACACACTAAGAACAACATAATATAACATATGACGTTGAAAATAAAATGACGTAAATTTGAAGGCACTTGAACTTCCGTCAGTCTTGTAAAATTACGTCCAATGTGATTTAAAATGTATGCGATCAAAACAATAATCAGTTCAATGTGACGGAAAATTACGTCACTTGTAACTTAAATTTACGTAATTTTACTTGCTTTAATATGTCGGGCACATATGAAGTAAATATCAAAGATTTTTTTCTAAGTGTGTATATGCGAGTTTTGTACTTTATTTGAATATCAAATTTTTGAATCGTTTGACTTTGGCCGATTCTTCGGCAGAAAAACCAAAGAAATTCTCAAATTAATAAAATTTCAATCAAGGATAGTAAGAATATAATTTAACACCGTACTCACGTCTATTAAATAATTGCGCCATGATAGTTTGTTTGTTTTTTTTCGGTGTCCTTCAAACTTTTAGGCTTCTGAAAACGATCTTACCATAAATCATACGATAGTTTAATTTACAGTCCGTAATAAATCTTGATTGTAACCTGCCAAAAATTTGTGACACAACTCGAAAGGTTTCTATCTAGAATATTCCCTGATGATACATTTTAGTTAGGTATATAAAAATAAATCTATCCAGAAATTATTCTTTGAATTCTTCAAGAATTCTCTTAACAGAAAGCTATCCAATGGTCCATAGGATCGAAACGTCGGCGATGAACTAGAATTATCAGCGCTTTTGATTGTGATTGCAAGTTGAAACCTCAAAAAAAAAGTTCACAATAGTTTTCAAATATATCTACTTAGGTTCTTCAAAGAGTTTTTCTAATAACCACTCTTGGAATAATTCCATAAATCATTCCTAGAGTTCTGGGTATTTTTATATGTGACTTCAAGAATATTTTTATACATTCTAGTTCAAGAGCTCATAAAAAAGTTTCTCCGAATGAAAATCCCTCCTAACAACTTTCTAAGAACTATTCTTATAATTGTCTGATTTTTTTGTTTGTTGAACCCATCCTGCACAAAAAACTTTTTTAACTCTTTTAAGCATTTTTTTTTCATAAAAATCTGTGCATCGGTAGTACCGAATCGATACTCCTCCTTATAGGTTTTTATTTTATGGATTTCTTCAGAAATTCCTCGAGTTTCCTTCTGGAATTTTTACAACATTGGTAAGATTATCGGAAGATTCCTACAAGTATCATGTGACATGTTCTTCAAACAGGAGTTTCACCAAGAACTTTTCCAAATATTGTCCTTAGTGGGATGAAATTCATCGAATTCTAGAACAACTCCAAGGGTTCTTATAGTAATTTGTCCTGAGTATTTTTTTTAGTTTGCAAGATACTTTAGATAATTTGATTTTTTTGCCTAGAAGTACTCCTTTAAAAGTTCCTTCAGAATTCCTACAGATATTTTGGAAATTTAAAAGGGTTCGGTAAACAATCCTGAAATTTAACCACAAGTACCTCTTCAGGCATTCCTCTGTTATAATTTGATTTCCGCCAGGAAATATAGAAAAATTTATCGAAAACAGTTAGTATTTGGATATTCTTCTATAAAATTCTGCGACTTCTGTAAATGTTCAGACAGAAATTCTTCCACAAGTAGTTAAGGAATGATTTCAGATATTTTTCCACGACTTAATCAGATGCTTCCTTGAAGTTATTCATTCAAAATATATCTTAGAACTCGCCAGACCTTAGTCTACGGAATTAAAAAAAAATAAATTATGACTTTTCGAAGTCATAGAAGAGAATGCAAGAAATATTTAACTACAAATTTTCTATCAAATACTGGGTGAAGCTCTTGCAAAAAATATAAAATATTTCTTGAAGAAATTGTTTAAGAATATAAAGCATAAGATAGCGCATTAAGTTTCTACAGAGGTAAATAAACCATGCGGTTTAAAATCGTTCGCGGTTTTAACGTAAAAAGCCCTAAAAAGATTAGATTTAATAATCTTTATAAACCATTAAAAAAGATTTCAAATCTCCAACAGATGCTTCCAGAAAACTAATTATTTCAAGAGGAAAATTAAATAAAAAAATCTAAATAAAAAGAAAAAAAAACTAAAAAATATCTGGTCATACAAATTAAAATCAATTTGTTCGATATTTAATTCTCTGCTATAAGTATATTGAACAGTTGAAAATTCGTGTTTTGCTCTCAATTTACATAAAAAATGTATAGAATCATTTACAATTTACATCTGTTTACTTTTTAAATTTTTACATAATCCAACCAATTTACTGTTTTAAATCTTCATATAATCCAACGTTCGTGTACAGCAAGGAACGCTAGATAATCCCGGTTATCTAACTGGCAGGGGCAAAATTGTCGGTCAATGTAACCGTAACCAATCGAATCTTCAGAATTTTTCAAGCCGTTTGTATCCATTACTCAACCGACACGCTAAACCAAAATGCGTTTTGGACACCATTTTTTCACAGTTCCATATCACTTTGATCAGATTTGATGAATGTTGTAAACTGTGAGAGATATGTAACAGTTTTACTTTGGATGATCAATAAAAATCCATAAAAGTATGCAGTCAGAGTGGACCAAGTGTTTATAACAGCGAAAATGATCAGCGCGCTGATGAATGCGAGAAAATGAAAGACAGTTGAAGTGGTATATCAGATTCTTTCACACCGAATGATTCATCTTTTCATCCATCGATGGAAATTCATAAATATTACTTATTTATATGCATTTGATTTTGATTTTTGACCTTTTACCATGTTTGGTGGTCAGAAATTGCAACAATTTCTGTGAAAACTGTGAAGATTTCAGAGTCAGATAGAAGTTTTTGGTAGTTCTATGGTGTCTGTATGGAGTGTCCTTGAACCCGCTCATTGAACCAGTATATTTTGGCCAGCACTTTGGACCGTAATTTAATCGTACATTAAGTGATCTAAATATTACGAAACTAACAGCTCAGACCATTTGCCCACCCATCATTCCGGCTGCTTGACAACCAGCAAGATAAAACTTTCTAATGCAAAATTAGGTCATCCCTCATCATGAGCTTTCCGAGAAAACCTTGAAAAGAATGTAACATCTTTAGCACACGCATATAAATCCTACCACCCCTCTCTACCATCATTATCGTATCTGCTCACGTGATACGAGAGCTCCGTATCTTCTTTTGATACACGATGGCTTGGTATCTCCCATCAAATAAAACGTCGGTACACACCTTTCAAGTCTTAATTAAAAAGCATACATTACACTTCTTGAGTTATATGAGGTCCGTTTTACAACCACATCACGCACCTGTTTTTGAATGATGAACTAATTTTATATTATAGATGCGCTCCCATTTCGCTCCCCTTTTCTCGCTGTTGATGCATTAAATGCGCCGTTGCTGTCAGGTACGTTCATAAACCGCCACAATGCGTGCTACCGGAGATTCATTATACACTTATACCGTCAATATAAGTAATCAGATCTTGACACCTTTTGGGCACACGTTTACCGGAACACCCACGCTCTCACGTTTTTCAGGTCAATCAACGCCTAGAGCGAAAGCGACAACAGCCAATGTAGAAGTCTGCGTCGACGATTGTAGCCGAGCGCGTAGATATTTGTTATGCTTCGTGCCGTTTGAACGTGATTGAACTACACAAAATACCGAATTTCGGTACGTTGGTCTGAATGGGAGAAACGGACGGAGCGCGGTATGGGTGACGGTCAATACGATGGACTTATTTATTGCTCCTTGATCCCAACCGGTCGGCGCACAGTGGTCCAGATTCCAAAAATCATGGCAATAATTCTTCTTCTTCTTTCTGGCGTTACGTCCCAACTGGGACAAAGCCTGCTTCTCAGATTAGTGTTCTTATGAGCACTTCCACAGTTATTAACTGAGAGCTTTCTTTGCCGATTGACCATTTTTGCATGTGTATATCGTGTGGCAGGTACGAAGATACTCTATGCCCTGGGAATCGAGAAAATTTCCTTTACGAAAAGATCCTTGACCAGCGGGATTCGAACCCACGACCCTCAGCATGGTCATGCTGAAAAGCTGCGCGTTTACCGCCACGGCTATCTGGGCCCCATGGCAATATTTACGGATGCTTAATATTTTACATGGTTTGATATTTCGGGCATAGCCACCATTTTTGGTATTCATAGAACAAATTTTTTTTTTACAAAACTACTGGTTTTCATACATATTTAGGCACTTGGGAAATTTTGTCCTAATAAATTGGACAATAGAACTGAATCAAAACTGTTCTGAATAGAATGAGGCTGCTTCCAAAAATACTGAAACTTAGAAAAAAATGATTCACCGACCAGAATAACTTTTGCTAAAAACTGAATTTACACGAGTTATGGTGAAGATGAGTTAAAAGGTGTTTGGAAATTGGATTTTTGTCAGCTTTTCAGAAAAGTGAACCTCTGTGCCGTGACGAGACGGTATTGTAGCCGAGGCAATTCGTGTGCTTGGAACTTACTTTCATTCGTAGAAGTGAGCAATGCAATGAAAAAAAAAGAAGTGAGAAACGAAAAGTAATTTCTACTATCTAGGTGAGTGTGTCGTGTGGAGTACCATCGTCGTCATGCAACGGGGCGACGACGTCGTGCTGGCTCGTGATTGAAACGAGCGTGAGAGTTATGGATACTGCCGCGCAACGAAGTCATAGTAAATGGAGAGGTTGTTTTTGATCGACCCGCCAGAGCTTGTGCCTTCGTGGATAAAACAACAAACATCTGGACAGTGTAGCGTACACTGACGCGGAATCAAGTACATTGCAACAAATGACCACCATCAAGATTTATAATCTATAAAACATATATTCACCAATTTTTAGGGCCTGAACTTTTTCCAAAAGCAGAAATTACAGATCGCTTATTTGAAACCTGGATCCAGTTCTTTTCGTTTATCGAAATGATCGCCCAGATGGAGCATGTGGTGGAGTTGCTGTTATCATCCACTCCTATTAAACGTCAACTTTTATATTTGAAATCAAAGCCTTTGAAATTGTGGAATTTCCTTGCTAAAACACAACCTTGTTTAAATATTTTCAGAACTGCCTATGTGCTTTTTCAATCCTTGGACAGCAAGTACATCTGCTTCAACTGACATGCAGAAATTGACTCGATATAAGTCTAAATTTTTGGCATAGAAGACTTCATGCCAAAGATTGCTCTTAGAACAATTCTCTAAGCAATGCCAATAGCTGGATTTTATTTAATGGGTGGTCTACATTATACTTACTTCTTATTTAAATATTCTCAAAACCCTACTTGCTTTTCCTCTTCTAGGAACCCTTCTACGGTTAAGTTGGTCTTAACCGATTCTAGTCAGCGTCATAGCCAACTAGTAACTGACGCTGATTTTGATTTTGATGATGTCGATGTTAAATTCAAAAATTCCAATGTAGCGATTCTCAATACTATCAATGCCGCTTTCAATTACCGTTTTACATCAAATTCCGAATTTAAAAATAAATCTTAAGCTATTAATATGATCCTAAGTTCATATCTAACTGACATCCGAATTTCATTTAAAAATGGTTGGGTGACAAAACGTCGAAAGACAAAATGTCGAATGCCAAAACGTCGAAAGGACAAAACGTTGAAAGGACTAAACGTCGAAGGGACAAAACGTCGAAAGACAAAATCTCGAATGCCAAAATGTATACAAAAAATATATACAAATCGTCAAATCCAAATACTAATCAATCACCATCATTCTTGTTTACGGCAGATCCAGCATTCGAACGTAAACAGTAATAAGGGTGAATGTTGTGATTGCTGAAGGCAATGAAAAATATATTATTTCCAATGTTCTTACTGTCATACAATAATACTGAACTGGTCTTGGAAAGGATAGTAAGGGGTCAGGCATAGCGTGATAAACCCTACAACATTTTTGGAAGTATCATGCAAAAAGCGGAAGATGGTGGAGAGGGAAATTAAAAAGTTGTGTCCTTTTTAAGCGTGACATGATTTGTGCGTACCATTCCTAAGAAAATCAAATTAAAAATAGCCAAAACTTGTCGGAATTGTGTGAGATTTGTTTTAATCTGTAGGTCATTGAATGATTATTTGAGTCTTTCATCAAAAGTGCTAAATATAATAAAATATTAAACAAATAGATGCGAGGGGCACAATCAACTCTAGTTGTAATAAAATGGTAAAGGAATTGATTCGGTTTCCAATTATTTAACAATTGATGTTCGTATTACCATAAATTTTCTGCACAAAAAAAATAAAAAAATGTATATAAATCAATTCAATAGTATGGATTGAAAAACTTGCTGAATATCCTGATTTCTATATATGTGATCCTGAATATCCTTAAAGAAAATCAATGGATAGAGTCAATGTAGGTCCTTATTCGACAACAGAATGAGTAAATCTTTAAAGAATAAATAATCAACTAATAGGGTAATGAATGTTTACATCGTTCTAAAAAGAATTGCTAATTGGCTCGATCAGTGAAAAGTACAGGCAACAGCCTTTTGGATTTTATATGCCTATCACCGTTCAGTGTATGGTGACACTGTTGTTTGTATTCCGCTCATACAGCGCGCTACGCCCAATTCTCAAGATTTTCAACCTACCACCACAAACTCATGGAATAATGGTAGTCGACAACTGCCCAATTGAATTGACAGATTTTAAAAACGTTGATTACATGAAAATAAGATCGTTTGTCGATGAAGTAATGAACGATTTTGTTTTACCTTCCGTAGTGTTTACCTCGTTTCAAATTTTCGATTTTACTCCCACTTTAAAAGAGTCATCAGTTGCCATTTAAATTTTGAGTGCCGTCCTCTTTTCAAAATAAGTGTTAACATCATTTCTGCATATCTCAGGATACAATTTCAGTATGCTTCAAGTGCTGCATTGCATCTTTTCCCGTCAACATTGGATGGTTGTTTGACATTTTTGGAAAATTGGTTCCATGCTTACTGTGATGAAAATTGCAAATTTTGCTGTTTCCAACGCTGTCCGCATCGCAACCATAACAACGCTTGTTATCCAAGAATCTTCGCTAGAAAAATGATTGCTTTCGACGTATTGGCATTCGACGTTTTGGGTTTCGACGTTTTGTCTTTCGACGTTTTGTCCCTAAACCTTTAAAAATATATTAAAAATCAACGTAATTCAAAATGAAATGGTGTAGCCATACAAATGAATTTCTCTAAAAATATATTTGTTTTATTCCTAATTTTATTTGCGTATTCATCAAGAAAATATTTGTGGGAATCCACCGAGAAAGTTATGAAAATAAACGAGAAAAACAAATTTGACTTTACGTATGAAGATTTATCCATAGCATAGCCTGCATACAGTCAGAATTATTTTGTATTGTTGGCACATATTGAGTATTTACATTCATGTTAAACTCTTATTGTTATTCATCTTGAAACATTATTAGATGTGATGGAACCAAATACAGTAGAATGAAACATCGGAGTCATTGTTCGAAAAAGTTCTCAAGAATGATGAAACTAAACATAGTAGCCAAATGGCCAAATATATTATAGTTTTGACGGTCATGAGTTTGAAAGTAAACTAAGAATCCCTTGGAAAACTATACATATTTTACTTAATTTTATAAATTTAAATAACATTTCAATAATACAACAAAATAACTTAATTTAATTTATTTTTTTCTCGTTTCAGGTACAAATTTAAGGAATAATCTTGGTACAACAAAATATGTAAGAAAACAGGGATCTTCTTATGTTTTGTAATCTATTCTTCAATTGAATATAACTTCCATGGGATTTTTTAATATAACATCCATAGATTTTTTTCATATTCCATGAGTTTCGATTAAATAACTATGAACCTCACTTGAATTATGAAACAGATATAAATCAAATCCATACTTAAGGTTCGTCTGGGATCAAGTGCACAGACTATTCTGGACATATTGTATACAATATTATTGTGTCTATTGCACGTTGTACGGATGTGGGCTACATGGCCTTGTGTCATCAGGTAGTTATTCTAATTGTGCTAAGTAGCGTGGGTTCGATTCTCGCTTTAAACTAGAAATCTATCGTGAGAAATGATTCCCGATTGTGCCACTGGGCATTACATTCTAATCCATCGCGCACCACTTCCTTCAAAAGTCAAATCATCCGCTGGAAGCATTAAGGTCTTTTTTACATGACAATGTTGGTACAAAAATGTCTCAGTTATTAACTATTGAATGTTATAAAGGCATACATTTCAAGCGTATGTTGGAATAAGGGCGAATGTAACATGATCGATGTCTCTTCATCGATCCTCTTTTCTGCGAATAAAAATGACAAGATGCAACTTTCTTAGCGCCTTTTAACTTCACGACGCTAGTCAGCGAAGCAATATAAACTAAAAACATGCCAACAAACTTGCATCTTGTCACCTTTTTCACAGAAGAGAATGTGGAGAAATCGATAATGTTAGATTTGTCCTAATTCTAGCACACGCTTGATATAGCCCAATGCCCAAAAGACAAATGTCCATAGAACACTTGTAATGTACAGTGAGTCACAGTGAAAATCGTCCACCTTGAACATTACCAGAAAAGTAATTCGTACTATTCATGTATAGAATAAGAATTCAAATCAAATGGCTCGTTACGTTAGTTCAGCAAGGGTCTTGATAATTGTATGCAATTCAAGTCATTAAATATTAAAAGAATAAATTAAGCTTTAAATTTGTAAAAATAATCAATAATAAGGTCACAGTGAAAATCGTCCACCTTGCCGTTATGCATGATTTTTGGGGTAATATTATATAGTTTTCATTCATATCATTTCTTTAACTCGCGCACACATATACATTCAAGCACAATCTGCTATGCAAGAATAAAAAAGGTTTAGTTTTTTAGAGTATTTCCATTAAAATGTCGAAATAAACATGCATCGTCAGATATCAGAAAACTTGTGATAAAACTACACAAAAATGGCAAAAATCAACTGAAAATCACCAAATTTGTTGGAAAAGGGTGTACTATCGTATAGAGTATAATAAATCGCTACAAAATTAAGCATTGAAGTAAAATCAAACCCAAAACATCGTTGAAGAAAATTATCAATGGAGCGGTTGAGCGTTAGCTTCTTCGCCAGGTTGATGCTGACCCCAAGATAAGTGCACCGAAACTCGCAATTGAAGCGAAAAAGTATCTCAGGAAGCAGGTATCTCAGAAAAAGTATCTCATAAAGCCAGAAACTATGCGTAGAGTGCTTCGAAAACATAACGTTTCATGGCCGAGTTGCAAGTCGGAAGACGTTTGTATCACCGAAGTACGTGAAATGTCGTATGGAGTTTACAGAAACACACGTTGGAAAGGATTTCAACTTCTGGAAGCACTTACTATTCACAGATGAGAGCAAGTTTAATATTTTCGGATCTGACGGCAGGGTTATAGTTTGCCGGAAACCGGATGAAGACCTGAAAATGAAAAATCTTTGTGAAACTGCTAAGCATGGTAGTAGTTCCGTGATAGTTTGAGGCTTCATTCCAGCATCTGATGTTAGTAACTGGCACTTTATCGACGGGACCATGGCTCTATACGTCTATCTTGATTCATTGGGCATTACATCTACCAGCATAAACATCTGCAACATACAACGGCAAAACCGAAAACTTGGTGAAAAAATGCCCATCAATCATCAATCTGCCGAGACAATCTACAAATCTCAACATTATCGAGAACTTGTGGCATCTGTTGGATGTTTAAATCAGGAATCAACAAATAACGAGCAGATATACTTTGAAAAGTGCGCTTACTATTGAGTGGATTAAGATCGCTAAAACTTAAACTAAGAAACTTGTGCGATCTATGCCAAATCGTCTCATGAAAGTTTTAAAGAGCAAAGGCTCACCTACTCGATACTAGTTTATGGGTTGACACCTGAAAAAATCACAATTCTTTTAGATCAACTATAAATTGATATCGGTGGACGATATTCACTGTGACTTATATTTGAGGTTTAAATTTAATTTATTATTTTTCCTGTTTGTTTTTAATATTCATAAAAACAGTGCCACAATGAAGTAATGGAAATATGCAAATAATTGTATGAATTAGAAAACCACAGCTTTTTTATATATAATAATAACAGAACGTTGAAAGGAAAATATGAGGGTGGACGATTTTCACTGTAACTCACTGTAGCTCAATATTGTAACAACACGGTCCTACTTTTGATTGACGTCATCAAAGAAATAAACAGTAACGCCAGAAGAAGATCTCAATCTTGTAACTGTTTTGCGTACAATGAAATATTATCTATCTGTTACTTGGCCGAACAAAAGTGAAATTGAGATGCTACACAACAAACACCCCACCGTTCGTGTTCAAAACAACAAAGAAATTAAACTTTCCCTGAACTGCCCAAAAACAGCCCCAACACAGAAAAACTACACTTCCATTTGACCACGAATTAGAAACAAAAAGTACACCCAGGTGTTCCCATCGGTATCATCGCACCCCATGAATCCCTCAGCGCCACAGTAATAACAGCCCCAACAACAATAAGCTCATTTGCGACGGTCCAGCTTTTAAATTTATGAATACTAATCACTATCCAATTCAAATACCACCTCATCAAAAACAAACTCATCAACGTTGGGAAAGAAAATTACTCGGTTTGTGCCAGGTCCAGGCTCAAAATCCCGTTGACAATTAGAAGGAAAAACCGTTGTCAATGCCTTTCTCTGTTGGGCACCACCTATGCGACATGAGTGGTCATTTGGAAAATTAAGATCTTGAAAAAATTGCTTCATTAGGGATTCACTCTTTCACCTCCCAATAAACAATCCTTGTTGGAAACAATTGTGCCGAGAGCCCGCGTAATAACCTACATATAAGGGCGATGGAAATACGAAACGATGGCCGCCCAACGAAACAGATGCCAATGATGATGATGATGATGATGATGATGATGATGACGGTTGTGGTGGTGGTGGTTAATTTCATAAATGTTCTCATAAATTAGCCGCAAGCCCAGTTACACTAGCAACGGGCAACCAGCGGACGGCAAAGTCAAAAGACATCACGAATTTCGGAATGCATTTTAAATAGCTGGTACCACGTTGAATTAGTAATGTGCGGTGTCTGCCCAAGCTTTCTAGCTTATTGTTCCGATGTACAGCCATTGCTTCCTTTCCTAGAGGCGGAGAAATGTGACCATAAGATTAGCGTTTTGACCATTGTTAAAAAGCATTGGTTAGACATCAACGCGGGTAGATTATTGGGTGGGATGCTGAGTAAAACGAATATTTCGAACATTCTAATTCATGATCAGATGACTGCAAATTTACCAAAAAAAATGCTTTTGCAGGTAAAACGTAATTCGTTGTTTTTTGCAAATAATGTCTTTATTACCAGTCTCCAAAAAAATATTGCCAATGCCATGGAATCTAAACATGATTCCCCAGCGTTCGATTTAATAATTTTAAATTTGACCTTTTTTCATCAATTCTTCAACTGTCCTTGCTGATGTGATTCTCAACCATCCATCCATATATCTGATTGTGTATTACCACTAACTTCGGTCAATCACGGAGTTGTGTAAATTGTCTTTTCAAGTTTCATCATGCAGTCATCGGTTCAAAACATCTATCTATCTATCTATCTATCTTCTTCTATATAAATAAAAATGGAGTGGTGTTTGTTTGTCATGAAATGGCTTGAGAACGGGTCAACGGATTAACGCAAGTTTTTCACTATTGCACTCCCCAAGGGATGCGACGTGTTCGTGTGAGGAAAAAATTCGGGAAAGTCTCCGGGATAATCGGGAAAATGAGACAAGACTAAGGTGTCGTTTTTTATGGAGGATTTCTTGACGTTTTCCAACATCCTACTTGATGGAAAGACAAAGTTTGCCGGGACCACTAGTTCGTTATGAAAGCTTTTGAAACCTAAACGATGTAACAAAATTCATCACAGGCCTTATCTCTAGCATTCACTCATGTCAAATGATAGAATGGATGTATAGCTAGTGTGCCGGAAATAAAAACATATTTTTGAATTAACGGCACATTTTGGAGAGCCATGGTTTATCTATATAAGTGTAATAAGCGGCTCTGTTTTGTTAAAAATCTTTGAGCCAGTATTGATCTAAATAGTGACTTTATTATTTTGATTGCTTTGGTTTGGCATTAAGTCTAATAAAATCAGGGAAAAACAGTGATTTTCTATTCCCCGATGTTTCGGCACAATGTATTTTGCCTTCTTCAAAATATATTGCACCGAAACGTCAGAAAATAGTAAAGTGAATTTAAAATGTTACATATTATGTTGTCGTGATACAATGAAGCTACGTAAACATAGTTTGATAGAGGGGGTGGAGGTCTGTTTACCTACACTTTATCCAGGTGTATCCTAGCTTCGATATTCTAGAACACTTTGGATGTCTTAGAACATTTCGAAAAAAATGCTTTTCCTATACATTTTACAATACATTTAAAAAGAAAAGCTCGAACTCTTACGTAAAATGTGTATAGGGCAAGTGTACCATTAGTGGTGCACCTAAGGAAAAACTGCTAAAACACGGTGTTAAGATCATGAAATATATGATCTCAAATCCTTCTATCATTCAAATGTATAAAAATCACGATTCATTTGAAATTTCCCTGCAAAAAGCCTTGCACCAATAATAGGAACACTGTTCCTTTAGTGGAGGTATATTTTAAGGATGGTTCCTTTAGTGGCGCAAACCATTGATTTCTTATGGGACCCTCCACTATGGGTACTGATGCACCACTATAGGTGCAAAGGAGCAAAAAAATTAACCAAAGTAATTGTTTTAAATAGTTTTACGGTTAAATTTCATGAATATTATTCGATTACTTGTATCATTTTCACATCGTACATAATACCAAAATATCACATAATCATTTATTAGCGCGAAACATGCCAAAACACACTACCTCCACTATTGGAGCTCCTCCACTAAGGGAGCGTTTGCCCTTGCAAAAAGTCGTCCTTAAAGGTTAAAATAAAAATCAAGTGTACAATAATTTAAAAAAATAAATCATAGAAAAAATAATAGAATGGCATTGAACACTTTACTAATACGCATGTTATGGTTCTACATAGAAGCCACAAATATTTTTTTATCTACGAAAATATACAACAAACCTCCTTCCAAACGCGGGTCCGGGTATTAGAGGGTTAAAGTAAGTCCATTGGTATTTTAAGACTACATTGGTCTGATTCGTCCAAAGCGTGCAATGATACGAATAAAAATAAAATGAAAAATCATCTTTAAAATCGACCTGGCCCCAAACAGCTGTGTATTGGAGTGTGCGTTGAACAAAAGTGATCACTTCTCACTGTACAGCTAACCTCGTCGGGCAGCGAGAGATTCGTCACGCCGAATACAATGGACACTTAATTCTTATTTAGAGTACACTCTCATCAGCAGCGTAACAGTCCGGCGAAAGGGTTCGACAAGAAACGACAAAAATTCGAACGAATGGTACTTCGGCTGAAGGGTTTGTTAACTGGCTGACTCGAAACGGTAGCTACATACCTTTACAATTTGACGTGATGTCCATAAAGTATAGCACGAGAATGTACGACTATCATCCCAGACGCCAACTGGTCGAGTAGCGGGAAGATAAAATTTGTAAGCTTGTGTTGCCCTGCCGTCTTTGCCACCGAACATCGTCTGAAGAAAACTGTTTTAAAATGAAATGGTTTAAATGACTGGAAAATTAGCATAAGAAAGACAGTATTTAAAATTTCAAAAGCAGGAATGGACCATTCCCCGCCGGTGATGGCAGCAACGTTACGGGAAGTGCGGGATCGTCCCATTTTCCGTGCATATTTAAATGTTCTGTGGCTGAGACGTTGGAGAAATTGATGCATGGAGCTTGGAAAGCAACGCGAGAAAAACGGTGTCTCGCGTAACGAGGGGAAAACTCGGTCAAACTTCATGGCTGCCGACGATAATTGGTTCGGGGTGGTGTTTGGCTTAAGAAATAGGAGCATGGAAATATGGCATTTGCTCAAAGTCAATATGTGTTGCCCGACATTTATTTTTGAGTGGGTGCGATTATACATAAAATTGGTACAACTCCATAGGATCGTAAAAAAGGCTTTAAAACTTATGAGCAACTTTAAAATCAAGATTGTGGTTTCTGTAGTTTGATAAACTCTTAAAGTACTATTCAGTGAAATTTATTTCACTGAACTGTACTATTCTTCTTCTATTTTTTTATATTTGAAAAATTGAATGTTTTTATATCCCATAAATGCAATTTAATGTGTTATCAAAAGTATCGAAAACCGGGGTAAACAGATCAGTTTATTGAACTTTCTTTATACTATCCTTTAGACCTCAAAAATCGTAAATTGACATTTACACTCTGGGTCGAAATTGATCACCATATAACAAAACATCTTCATAAGTAAGAAATTATACTATCGAACAAATTTGAGTCTCCCGAATCTTCAAAATAAGCATGAACGTGATTGACCAGAACAATCAAAATTACACCAGGAACCAACAGACGGAGCGTGGGAGAAGCTTATCATCTTCAGTGTATAATTTCGAGAGCTCCATACATTACAGAATCAATAAAAGCGCCGGGCACGTCATTACGGGCATTGGAGAGAGGAAGGAATGTTAGTGTGTCATACATTGCTACTAAATACCGAGAATACCACTGCATCTCCATGGTTGTCACGGGAAGAAGTTTTTGTTAGACGAAAGGTCTTAGAACAACACAATTCTCTTTTTTGATTATTTTCGGTTTAATTGAAAATAATTATCGACCGAAGTCATCGACCCGTTATCAAAGCTACAGGTTTTCCCAAGGAATGCAATTCAGCTGGAAGTCACAATCACATAATAGTTCACCATGATTAGGACAATGTATCCTTAACACGGATCGGTTGATGCACTTCATCAAAATCGTTTTCCAAGAGCCATGGCGCTTAAAGATTAACTCTTTATTCTACGTAAACTTGGTAGATAATAAAAGTTCGGAGCACTAACGCTGGAAATTGTCATTGGATAAACATCTGCAGTTGTATATAAAGAACGATGACATTTTGAAAGAATAATAAATTCAACAATGTTTAGTATTTTAATAAGTGACCGACGAAAATGTTTAGGAGAATTCATAGAATGATAATATTTTGAAAGAATAATAAATCCAACATAACATTATGTTTTCAACGTTGAGCAATAAAAGGACACAATTATCTCTGAACCACAAAATTGACTAAAATAAAACGTTGCGTCTTCCAATCCAAAAATGGCTGAGAAATAAGAGCATTTACAAGAATTCATCCTGTAGTTTCGTTATTGTCCTCTGATGAAAAATATTGTTGCCCAAAATAAATTGAAGATCCGCCATTGTGCAAAAATTCTAGTTTGGTTTTGTATACATATGTTGAACCAAACGATTTTTCGATCAATCATTATTGAATAATCCATTAATGAAATGTTCTAAAGTTATTCGACCAAACGTCCACTCGACCAAGCGTCATTCGACAAAGTGCCCTAAAGCCCGCCTAAAGATAGGCAATTTTAATTAAAGTAAGCACATTTTGCGGAAAAAACGGTTCCATGATCGATAAACAAAGATAAGCCTGCAAAAAATAAGTATGTTTTCAAAAACGAGTTAAGTAGATCATGCTTAACCCCCTACTAGCAGTTTTTTTTTTACGACGAAAAAAATATTCAAATCGTGATAACTTATGCTGGATGCGGAGATATTCCAAAATTCTATACTCACGTAAATATAAAACTCCAAATATAATTCACGTAAATTTCTCAGGCTACAGAATTTTTATAGTATTCGGATATTCGCTCTTCGGAAAAATATATTAATGAGAGTATATTGTGAAAAAAATGAAGCAATTTGGTGCAACCATCTTTGAGTAATGAGGTTTCTGGTACCACGCTGGCCAAATATGGATCTTGAAAACTTCAAAATACATCATATCGTAATTTAAGATATCTTAACTTAACTTAAGAATACTTAACCGATTTGTATGTTTTATGTATATTAAGTATTTTATTACCTGGCATTGTATTGTTTACATCTCATTTTAAATTGACCAAAAACAAAATGGCCGTCGAAGATATTTTATCTGGGGAATGTCGTTAGTCCCTCAAGAAACATCGGAATGTCTTCAATACCAGTTCATCAATTATTAAAATCCTTAAACTAGAAGAGTTTCTTGAGATCCTGTGAATAAATGGTGCAAAAATATTGAGAAACAAAAAAGTTTGATTTGAATATTTTTTCACGGAAAAAAAATGAAGCTGCTGGTAGAGGGGTTAAGCTAACATAACATTTACTAGTTCTGACTTTGTCAGTAATGCTAGTTTCTCCTTTGAAATCTTTGAATAAAGTTATGCAAACTAATCTTAAAAAAATTGAATAGTTGAAAATCATCATTTGACATCCAAAAACTAGTAAACATTAAATGTCTGTGATGCGAACGAAATGTTTAGCATCCATGAGAGGAATTGTTATCCGGTTCCGAACAGGTGAAATAAAAAAAGGGTGGTGAACAGGAAAAAAGTATTCTTTTATCATGTTTTTGGATTCATCGCAGTTCTTCTCTTTTGAAGCGAAAAAAGAAAGATACAACTTTTTCATACTGTCATCGTTTATGACAACATCCTTACGTGCGCCAAAATATTTTCGATTAAAAAGTAATATTCTACAGATCATATTTTAGCATTTTTTCGAGCAAAAATCTCAATGAAATAGCCATAATCGTTGTCTTGAGGTTATGGACTAAATTTCAAACAATCATTTCTAGAACGTTTGTGACCTTCACCCCGCCGTAGCTAAAAATAAGATAACAGCGTTTCATTTGTACCATATATACGCTCATGTGGCATCCACTCTGCCACGTAGATTTATTTCGGTCGTTCGTTTAAATAACTCATACACAGTTATGTTACTCATTCTGTCAACCATTTAGAGGCAATCAGTGATTCTAATCTATTGCTATTCCGTCTTTCCATCTGCAGCTTTCTTTCCGTATCAAGCACTATTGGTTACGTAATGATGATTAACATTAGAGCACCGCCAAAACTGTTCATCATCATCATCATTTGGTCTTGACACAGTCTGTGGTAACACAAACTCATAAAAACTTCTGCGGCAATTTGGAAAAGTTTACTATCAAAAATCTATTTTAATGACATATGATAGAAAAAAAACATCACATTATAAATAAAGTTGCAATATCCAGAGCACGGTAGAATATATAGAGACCGCCGAGTTGTGCAATCAGATGTAGCTCACCGGAGTAGGACAAAAGTACGTTTCCTAGGCCATTCATGTTACTAACGGACGTCAATCCTACGACGATCGACAAAAAATTCTTCTTCTTTCTGGCGTTACGTCCCCACTGGGACAGAGCCTGCTTCTCAGCTTAGTGTTCTTATGAGCACTTCCACAGTTATTAACTGAGAGCTTACTATGCCAATGACCATTTTTGCATGTGTATATCGTGTGGCAGGTACGAAGATACTCTATGCCCTGGGAAGTCGAGAAAATTTCCAACCCGAAAAGATCCTCGACCGGTGGGATTCGAACCCACGACCCTCAGCTTGGTCTTGCTGAATAGCTGCGCGTTTACCGCTACGGCTACCTGGGCCCCCTGACAAAAAATTATGTCCATTGAATAATGAATAGGATGGGCGCCTCTCACCACTGACTGATGCGTTGTTGTGATATTCATCGTCAATTCAAGATGTCAATCGAGCTGGTTCATACAAACAGATATGGCGGTAACGTGAGAAGCGATGAAAGGTAAAGCCTAATTGGTCCAATGATCTGATGAGGTATTATTTAAATATCAATAACTAGTTTGTAACAGACAGGGAAGAGCTGCTGAACTGTGATAAAGAGTGTCCATTAAAGAACTGATTTCGAAAGATGTTAGTCAGCAGCGTGTATTCTTTTGCACATCTCAAGACGATTCAGAGTTACATCATCCAAAAATGCAAACTAATGCATTTGAAAAATATCATTTTTTTTTGCAAAAAATCGGAAAAGGACTTTAATTCGATATAAGCTCGTATGTGACAAAAAATATACTGTAAACTAAGTAAAGTGAGATAAGTCTTCCCTCCTTTTATTATTACCTGTGTACGTCTTTAGCTTGGTCGCAATTGTGTTAGGCTATCACGATCCCATCATCGTCGTCATCCAACCCTGAATGACAGCCAGTTTACTATTGATCGGATCACCTGTGCGGGGCAGATTGCGCTTTAGACGTTGAAAGCTCCACTAATGTCAAAACTCCACCAGACATCAACTCAAAACAAACTGTCACTCTTCATTGATGGTTGCTGCCCCTCCCTCGATCGGTCGCCGCCATCCTGCAGAGATGTTCAACTAGACCTATGTATCTCTTACCTTCAAACGATTTCAAAAGGAAAACCCGATCATCATGCCAGATTCCACCAGCATCATGCGCCAAATCGCAATACTATGCGGCGGAAAACTGTGTTTCTAGTGTCATGTTAAAGCCCTTTTATCAGTCAACCTCATCTCACCTGTTCATCCCAACTAGGGAACTTCTTGGTCTGCTCTGGCGCAAAGCAATCTAAGGCGCTTCGTTTTCGAAACGGGAGCAATAAATGCACTATCATCAATTCGAACCAAATGCAAAGAGAGAACGGAACGTCGAGAAGAAGGAATCTAGTTTAAAAAGTTTATTTGGAAAATAAACAATCTGCCTTGAGGTTCAGTTGCAGTGGTCGAGATCTGTTTCATCCACAAGTTCACAGTCCCAGTAGGGGGACTAGATCATAGATGGAGAAACGACACACAAAATCTTTCTGAAGTAGATATGGTATAGAGGGTGATACCCAAGTGGTTGGACTTGATCAATCTCGCCCCAACTATGGCACCGGATTAGTGAACCTTTGGATAAGTGTCATTTTGTCGCGAGTAGGCACCTTCGGTCATGGATCCTGACGGCTGGGTAAGCTGGTAGACGTTTGTCCGGAGAAGATACGGCGGTCTGCGAAGATTTAAAGTCGGCTAGATAACCAGATTGTGAGGTCATTATCGTAATTGGTACATCGTGCTTTTGAAAGTGAGAGATGACTAGGATTTACGTGATACTGATTATCATTAATTATCGGCACGCGGGGGTACCTTTCGCTTGGCATTTGTAGTCTTTCGAGGTGAAACGCTAGATATGTACCGTTTCACGGCTTTAAAGAATGAAGGTGATTCTCGGCTTACAAGCACATAATTAAGCAGGGAATTGTTACAGTCGTTTTAACGGTTTTCTTCGACGTTTGTTTTCTGATATATTAATATGATCATCATAAGCTTTTGAAAGCCCAATATCATGTAAGCAAATAAAATGTTTGGATATAAATGAGCTTCATTAATTAGTAAGCAGAACCAAAAATAGTGAAAATCAGTTGGGTAGCTGGTGGGATTCCATCCGATGTTTCCAAAAGACTAGTCAGGACCGTTTATTAACCAGCATCATCGAAACCTATCGCGAAGTTAGATAGTTCTCAGCAAATCAGAATATTGAGATACAAAAGTTTATTGCATAATATTGGAACTGGCGCCACTCAGCAATCAAGTTCTGCATTCCATTGATCTCTATCTGTTGAACATGATTTCGCAGCAACTTTGCTAAAGACGAATTCCATGTCAAATCGGTCAGTCACAGATCTCGACCATCTTCGATTTGGATTAAATTTTACACATGTTTTCAGTATGATAGAATAAGATAAATAAGATAAATCGATCATTTTAACTCAAGTATCTCGTTAAAATGACCTTTGAGATGTTGTGAGCAATTTATTAAAAAATCTATTTCCGAAATTGTTGATTTTAGACAAAAATGTTCCACGGAGAAGTTGCAATGAACTGGAAAATATAGTACAAATTCATTATCACGGAAGTTTTAAAAATAAAGCCTAAATTTCAAATTACACAAAAACCTGATTTTTTATTTCTTTTTTTAATGTTTACCACAGAATCTTGATAGGATACAGATGTTTGGCACAAAGTTAATTCGAAATCGAATATGGCTACTTCAAGAGAAGTGATGGTGATTATCATTATGGCTTAGAATAATTTAAAGGTGCTTATTATATCATTGAAACATGTTTATTTCTACAAAATATTTAAATCGACCAAAAATTGTTCTTCAAAAAACTTTTTAACCAAAAATTCCGAAACATCTGTTTGCTGTCAAGATTCTCTGGTGAAAATTAAGAAAAAATGTTGAAGTGGGGTTTTAGTGGAATTTTAAATTTAAATTTTATTTTTGAATTTATCCATGATAATAAATAAATTATTTTTTTGGTGTATATTTCTTTCTTGTAGCCCAAACGGATCACTACAACTTGTTCATAGCACAGTAGTTTTCTCTAACGCCAACATTTTCTCAACTAGAATTTTTCAAATAAATTGCATGCAAAAACTCATAGGCCATTTTCAAAATTCAATCGAATAATCTATTTATCTATGGAAAACACTATTTCATTATAGAATAAGGCAATTTATTTGAAAAAAACGAGTTCCAAAATTGTTGATTTCGTCAACTTTGGGCTTCGTGGCCTTGCGGTTAGTGGCGTCAGTCGTCTGGGCGTATTGTGCCACGAGGTGTGGGTTCGATTCCCGCTCCAATCGGTGAAAACTTTTCGTCGAACGAAAAAATCATCTACTGGGTGTTTCATGTTGTCAGTTGCCTAATGTTAGTGATCGTTCAGTCTGTGCAACCTATACGCTGAAGACGGTGTAAATTGTCTTTTAAAAAAAACTATCATTTTAGCTGATCAAGATCAAGATTTTTATCTAATAAGCGGATTCCACACCAGTGCTTAACCATATGGGTAAACTTGGTTTACGGCTTAAGCGAAGGCGAAAAAATCGGCCTTAAAAGTATCAATAATTTTATTCGAAATTTATTTCAACATTGAATATTCCATGCAACTCATTAGTAGGAGCTTCAGAATCAATTTAAAATTTTATTCTGAATCCTCTGCAAAGCAGCTTTTTTTCTGGTATTACAACAGCTAGTCCATATCGGTACAGCATACAACTTGGCCAGCCTTAAAATTTATTTGAAGATCAAAAGCTTAATTTTAAGTTAAATTTTTATCTTGTATGAGCTGTAAATACTTAACATCTTTTGACTTATTTATTGGAACCCCTCTCATCGTGACAACATGTCTACTTGATAACTAAAGAGCTTTTGGTTTATGTGGGAATATTTGCAAGTATGAAGAAAAAATATCCAAACTTTATTGCAATCTACTTCAGATGACACGCAGGCTTCGTCCTTTGGCGGAGAGGCCTGTGTAATCCGCAAACAAAGATTTTTGATTCTTGACATCCCTGAGGTAACTCAGGTAAGTCAGATGTGAAAATATTGTAAAATATTGGTCCCATTGCCTTGAGGTACACCAGCTCTTACAGGAAGTATTTCAGACTTGGAGCTCTGATAATTAACCTGAAGTGTACGATTTGACAGATAATTTTGGATTATTCTAAGTATGTTGGAAAATTAAAGTTTTTTTTAATTTTACAATCAAGCCTACATTCCAAACACTGTCGAATGCTTTTCCGATTTCTAGAAAAGCAAGACCAGTAGAATAGCCTTCAGATTTGTAGGAAGGAATCAAATTTGTTACACGTAAAAGTTGATGAGTGGTTGAATGTCCATGTCGTATTCCGAATTGATCATCGGCAAAATTGAATTTTCATTGATGAAATGATTTTTCCAAAATGTTTACTGATGGAGGAAAGCAAGCTGATTGGACGATAGCTGGATCGCGAGTGTGTTGAAATTGCCTTCTCCTCACGCTTTAAAGACGGATCAAAAGTGTTTGATCGTCGTCTATAATCACAGATTCGAATTTTACTTCAACTATTGGAATTGCAATGCCCCTTACTTCAACAATGGAATTACTCAAAGATTCGAGAGCATTTTCATGAAATATTTGAAATGGTACAGGGACATGATCTGAATCAAAGTCAGCGTGAGTAAATAGTTGGTTACACAGTCGACTAGAGTCAATCAAGACCAAATCAATCGTGGAAAGGTTTCTAGAAGAAGAAAAACAAGTAGGGCTATCAGGGTATTAAATCAAGACATATCCTGAACAGTATTCATCAAATGAAATTCTGCCGTTGTAATTGCTTTGCGAATTACTCCATGAGCGATGTTTTGCATTAAACTCATCAATGACAAAATTGTTTGACGAGTCAATTCCGCAAGTCATTTTGAAGCAAGTTAATTTGCTGCCCAGTGCATTGGACAGGCAAATATGCACAGCCTTTGAAATTATATTTACCAAGCTGTGTTTCAACAGAAACACTGAAAGTTGATGTTTTAAAAGTTGTATACACTTATGAATGATGATTGTAACTCCCTCACATGCTTCATCAAGCCCATCATTACGATAAACAAAAAAGGTTGGATCCAGGTATCAAATAGCAACAATCTTATTACGCTACAACAGTTTATCACAACTTGAACAAAATACGACAATAATCGCTCACCGCCTGTGTAGTAATATTCTAAGCTATGCATTGCAATTTTCGAGAACTTTCTCCGTGTTGGTAAACATTGCTACATTATCGAATAACAACCAAAACACAAATTTGCTATTGTGTTCAAAAGAATTGATTAATCACGATTAATGATTGCAAATAATTAATTAATGCAAAAATATTGCCCTCTGTGTTAGTCATAACAATTTTTCTTGAGATTGTGTCCCAATTTGACAATTTGATTAACTGATCAGGAGGCATAATCATGATTTTGGTATTCTGACTTCTACCCGTGTACAATCTTTGAATTCGACAGTATTTTGTGTCAAGTTTATCTAAATAATCAAACCTATCCATAACCTCTAATTTGATATCAATCATTCCTGCCCAGAAGATGGGCATTCTTTTTTTAAACTCATCGTGAAGACAACGCACATGATCTACATCTCGCACATCATGCTATCTCCCGCGGCGAAAACAGTGAATAAAAATAGCAAAGTATTCAGAACCCTTCTCTGATATAAACAAACAGCGGCACCATATAAGGTAAATCAATATTACACGGCATTCGTGGATTCTCAACTCCCTGTCGATCAAACATCAAATCAACAAAAAAAAAGCCCACATCTCTTTGCAATGATTGTTTGGTGGCAACAGCGTTCGATGGATGAGTTTCACAGGTTCACAGACAATGATAAATATTTTACCGTTAACGGCCGTAGGGCAAACCACAAGGGTCCATATCACCATCGGCAATGGCGTCCACCAGAGTCCACGGTTATGGTCAAATAATGTTTATACGAGTCAAGATAAACCAAACGCATTGAGCACATCTGTCGAGCGTTTATCAAATGTAGTCCCTGGAATGAGTCGATAAAAAACCAAGCCTATCGATATGACGGTTGCCGAGTTCACAGAAGCTGCACAGCACGATCCCTACGCGCTTTTATGGTGAAAGCTTTCGCAGATCTTGATACCCTATGGACTTTGAAGGGAAAGCGCCTGTTCACACGAAGATAAATCACACCATTCAGTTTTGAGATCGTCCAAACAGGAAGCCGCTGCGCACTGCTGATCCAATTCCGATCGAATCTTCGCGCCACCGTTTGGTACAACTTCTATCGAATGGGGGGAACCGTATCCAAACGGATGGATGTCGCCAGTTGCCATCTTCGGCTCGTTTCGTTTGGCCCTCCTCTGATGGCGCCAGCAGCACAAAGCATAGTGGCACCATCCATGGGCCAAAAATTGGAAATAAAGTTTTTCACGTTTTCATGGATCAATAATTTTCTTCATACCAAGATTATCCTGAAGTCAAGAAAGTTCCTAGAGACATTTTTTTGATGTTTAAAGTTCTGCAGGATGGACAAATTAAAGTGAAGTTTGCAAGAACGTTACATGACTTCTCGGCGAGAATCGAACTCACGACTCCCAGTTCGCTAGATAAAACAACGCTTTCAATTGTATATGCAATTAATTAATTCATTATGCGAATGAAATTATGAAAAAAATCCACGTGCTCGGCTGGGATTCGAACCCAGGACTCTTGTATGCTAGACGAGCGCTTTACCAACTAAGCTACCGAGCCACTTGGTGACCCAATACCTGAGTTGGTTACAAGTTTAGAATTCAAATCCCTACAGACCAAGCGGACCCCTTTCATAACCCATATCCATCCATCTCATGTCAATACACACGCGGAGAGAGCGAGTGCGATTTATTTAGTATTGAAACTGTAATTTGTCCATCTTTACCACGCGTAATGAGTTAATTAATTTAATAACCATGCGGATTGGATTACCGAACAGCTCAATATAAGCGTCAATTTGTATATGCAATGCCTAGGCGAGATTTGTGTAGTGCGTAGCTCCCAACTTCTGAAGGTATTTTTCATCAAATTTGGTGTAAGCTGCTTTATGACTGCTTCGTAGAACAGATTGAACCACTGTGGCACAGCTCTCAGCAGCATCCATTCGATTCCCGGGCCGATCTCGGGTCACAATCTCGGCTGACCTTCGGATCGGCATCGATGACCAAGAGAAAATCACCAACGCGTTTTAATTTCAACGCGGATATGGAAGCCCATTTTCAGCTAATAAAAGTCTTGGCACCGTCGTCGCGTGCGCGCGACTTACTGAAACGATCGGGCGTAAATCATCGCATCACGGCTATCGACGCTGAGCCTTATTAGGATGATCGTAAAATGTGATGTTTTAGAGAAGGCGCCTATTAACGGCTTTAGACACTAGGTTGGTCAGTAGTTAACGGTGAAGAAAAATATATGTGAGGAAAGAAATCATCACACTCAATGCTGCCAACAAATAATCCAAATCAAGGTTTAAAGTCTGCTGTTAGACTATATGATCCCCGAAAATTCTTATTTTAAAAGTTGAACATTTCAATTCTTTTGAATTAGCCCTGGAAAGGCGGACATGATATATACGAAACGATTTCACCTTCGAAACGAGACATTCTGCGGGTCATCATTAAATGGCTTACCTGAAAAGAGAAGAATAAAAAACATATAAGTTTGAGGTTTAGAAAGGCATACGTCTTGAAAAGGTAATAAAATTTGATATTGAAAAAAACTAATACATAATATATAATAATACTAAATATGAACATTATATATAATTACTCTAGCCATGTAAATATAAGTGCCATATTAATTTTCCAAAGGTTTTGTTGTTGTTTGCACCATAAAAAGTATGTTTCAAAAAACTTTTTTAATCTTTTTATAACTGTTGGGTTCAGAAAATAACATTACCACGAACGAACACAAAGGCTGATGTAGGACAACCTTAATGCTGAATCGGTTCAAAAACAGATTTTGTTTATTCGCAATGAGAAAGTAAGGCTAGTTATATCTATCGTTTCATATATAACGTAGATAAACTCTTCAGAATTTCTAGGAAACTTGAACTTTTCTGTTCCCACTCTTGTTATCATTTCTGGTCAATCAGCACTCTAGAGGAGTTGTAACTTTCTAGAGAAAAGATAAATAAATCTGTAATTTTCTTACTTTTCTTAACTTCTGCAAACGAACATTTTCGTGTCAAAAGAATCTTTCAGCGACCTCAAGAAGTTACTTTGAAGCACGCTCAAAATTTCATTTTTGAACCGATTTTCGTTCTTTTAGCAAAATAAGAAAGATATGGAACCGAAGAATGGAGCTCCAAGAATTCCGTTACTAGATTTTTTATGACTGGTCCCGATAGGGCTACAGCAATGCCTTCTGAAATTCCTTCAGTTCTTCTTTGAAGTGTTCTAGGGATTTTTCCAAAGATTTTTTATTTTTCTGATGGAAAATATCTACAAAGATTCTTCTAGATTTTGCGAAGAGTTTTTCCAATATAATCTTTTCTGGGATCCAGGAATTTCTCCAATGATTTCTCTGGGAACTTCTCAAGCAATTATACCGGGGATTACCCCAGGGATCTCTTCAGAGATTTCTTCAAGGATTTTTTCAACGTTTTCTCCTGATATTCCTACAGAAAATCCTCTAGAAATCTTCCCAGAGAGTCTTTCAAGGATTCCACCAGGAAAATCTCTACCAAAAATCTTGGCTTTATTCAAGAATTCCTCCAAAGATTTCCTGTTATTTCTCCAGTGATTTCTGCAGAAATTCATCCAAGCATACTTGCAGAAATTTCCCAGGTAGACCTCTCGACAAACCTTCAGCAATTATTCCGGAGATTTATTAAGGGATTCCACAAAGATTTTCTTCAGAACTTCCACCAGGAATTCCTCCAGGGATTCTACTAGAAATTACTTCAATAATTCTCCCAGGGATATCTCGAAGAAAATAAAATCGCTACATGAGTCACTACACAGATTTTTCTAAGTAATCCTCCAGGAATGCCCGAATTTTTCTTTTCCAGAGATTCGTTACTGGCCTCCGAAAATTCCTGTTCAAATTCCTCTAGAGATTCCTTCATAAATTGGTTTAAGGATTCGCCTAAAGTGCCTTCAGGGATTCCTCCAATAATTTTTCAAGGAATTGCTCGAGGAACTCTTTGACTGACGAAGTTTTTGATAAGACCCTGAATAAATTCCTGGAAGAATAGCTCAAGCAATTCCTTGAGCCATCACTGGAGGAACCTCTAAAAATTTTCAATGAAGGAAACTTAGAACATCGTTTTCCACACTTGATTTCTGTTACCCCGCAGCCTGTCGGCGCCTCTTCTTCTTCTTCTTGGGACAGAGCCTGCTTCTTAGCGTAGTGTTCTAATGAGTACTTCCACAGATTTTAACTGAGAGCTTTCTTTGCCTAAGTTGCCATTTTCGCATTCGTATATCATGTGGCAGGTACGATGATACCTTATGCCCAGGGAAGTCAAGGAAATTTCCATTACGAAAAGATCCTGGACCGACCGGGAATCGAACCCAGACACCTTCAGCATGGCTTTACTTTGTAGCAGCGGACTCTAACCACTCGGCTAAGAAGGCCCCTTCTTAGAGATATCGCTCATAAGATTCATGAAGTAATTTCTTGTAGAATTCCTAGAGGAATTCCTGGTGGAAACCCTGGAGAATTTCCTGATGGAATCCCTGTAGAGGAACCCATGGAGCCTTGAAGAGGACTACCTGGGGATGTATTTTTGGAGAAATAAATGTATCTTTGCCGAAAGCAATAGAGAAATATCTGGAGTAATCCATGAAGAGATTGTTCTATCGTAACCCTTGGAGAAAGACTTGAAGACATATCTGCAAGAATCCCTATGGAGCATTTCCTGAATGAATCCATGAAGGAACCTCTGGAGAAATCTCTGAAAGAATATCAGGATAAATCACTTGAAGAATTTCTGGAGGAATATCTCGAAGGATTCCTGGAAAAACCTTTGGAGAAATTCTTGCAGAATTTCCGGTAAAAATTTTATTTCAGGAATCTATGAAGGATTCGTTGGAGGCATTCCTATGCAAACTCCTTGCGAAATTTATAGAAAACATTTTCCGGCAGGAATCCCTGCAGGAACTTCTGGCAGAATTCCAGGAGGTATTGCTGAAGATATTCCTGAAGCCCTATTGGAGCTGGTCTCAAAAATCTTAGTAATCAAAATCAATCATTGAGTAATCCCTACTGGATTCCCTGTAGAAATCGCTGTATAGATTACTGTAGATTATATTACAGGAATGTCTAGTAAAATATCATGAGAAAACTTCGAAGGAATTCCGAGAGAGATTTCCTGGAGCCATATTGGAACTGGTCCCAACATTGCATTTGCGGTCAAAAGTTCTTATTTGTGAAAGATATAACGTCTTTTTACAAGCATAAAGTATCTTCGTACTTATCACAAACTTTAATGTGACAAGAAAACTGATGAACCCATGTTCATTATTTTCCACATTTTCCGAGATTATTTCATGATCTGGCTGTGTCAGTGCATATATCAATATAAGATAATGTATAGAAGATTGGAGTGTATGGTTCTAAAAGAATAATATAATATATTGAACTACATTTAATACTAAATATAAATACGCTTATTTCTGATCATCTTTTTATTTTCATTTCAGAGCACTTCTGCCAATTAAGGTAAGTCTAAATATCAAATCATTCAAATCTACCCCGAAACGGTCTTTCAAAATAAACCCAAAAAAACGATTTGCTTTCATTCTTAATGCTGGGGTTAGATTTTCTTCGCTCACTTAGAACATTAAATACTGCTTGACGTGTAAGTCGATGATGAATCTATATCCAGTTACTTGATCTTCTAAATCGAATGAAAACGAAACGAACTTCAAATTAGCTTAGAGAGCGATCGTATCATAAGCAAATCAAAAGTGCTCACCTACCACCCGTAGTGGAAGTCTGGTAACCGAAGATGTGGCGCTCACTTCGGAATGAATATCCCCTACAAGGTTCAACAACACTCCCATCAAAGAGCTTAAAAATGTGTGCAGGGGAAAAAAGACGACGCAGCTTCTTCCTCGATTAAATTTGATTCAGCTTCGATCAATTCACGACGTCAGCGAATCGATCGAGCACACAGCAAAAAATAAACTAATATCGACCGACGTAAATTTAGTTATGTATCAATAATTGGACGTAATTGAACTCGATCATATCCATTTTATTATACTTCGAGTAGCAACACAAAAATTGTGGAAATTAAAGTTACTTTGGTGAGGTGACCAAGAAGTATCGGACGCGGCTCTCATTCCCTAGACCAGGGTTCGAATCCCGGTCAAATTTTACATCTTTTTTGTCAACTTCTCAAACCAGTTTTATCATTTGCTAGAAACCTATTTTGAGCATTTGATGGATGGTTTTGTACGCTTAAAATATGATATTATGTACCATATTTGCGGCGGGACTGATGAGCACATTACAATTTATTTTTTACTGTGTAGAAGATCTCCGCAATGTAGTGCTGGAAGTGCGGCTCAAGCAAATCACTATAATCAAATTGTATTTAGCCTTACCCTCGTGGGCTCATGGCATAGGCTCCGCACTCAAAGCTAGCAATCATTAGTGAAATTGTTCCGTTTAGGGAAGCTTTTCTTTGACTCGAAGCCGTGAAGTAAAAGTTCAATCAAAAGAGAGGCAATCGGTCAATTCCGAACAGCACCGAAACCGCGGCGAGTGTGTATTTGGAAGCCAATTATTGATTTGTGTATACACATTAGTTTGTACGCCAATGTAGCTCTCACTTGAAATTCGCTTTTTCCTACAATTTGAACGCTGCTGCGCGTGAAGACTATACAACACTTCGATCGTTAAAAATGGCATCATCGGATGGGTTAAATGAACTGTGATTTAAAGCGTATTCGTTAGATCGGACTTTTTTTTTGCGATGTGAGCTTCATTGTGGCACTTGCCGTTAATGGAAGCTCATCTTAAGCAAAGCACTTTCATATATCCAATTGCATATAACTAGCAAAAAAAGACTACTCTCATGACAAATTTAAATTAGCGTGCAAACGCTGACATTTGCTAGAAAGTTGGTACTCAATGTTTTTGAGGTTGTAGGGATTCAGAGGCAGACATGGTACATTTCAAAGATATTCAGTTGGTGGAGAGACATGTTAAAATTAATTGTGGATACCCGCAGCAAAATTTGCATAGGTAGTTCTACACGAATTGACAAAATTCGAACGGTTACCACAGCTAAAAAGGAAGAAAATTAGCATGTTGATGAGCACGATTAAAATTCACCCGTTGAAAAATATGATCATTAATCAAGCTATCGTTACTTGAAGAATGAGAATTGTTTGAGCTTCTACCAGCAGATCTGAAGGTACGACAAACATTTTCGTTCATCAGGCTGGAATGAGCCTACACAATTTGCTTGCGTGTAGGGCAATTCCATAAATTGGACTTATGGTTGCCCCGCAATTTGCACATAGAAACTGGTGTCATTTTCACAGACCAGACGTTCTTAGAACCTATTCGAATCAATTATGAAGCATCCATGCTGCAATGTTTGCACCTGCAGGCACTGAATGGGGTTCTGGAAATTACCTCTTGGCTTCTGAAAATGTTCCCATGTCACATGAAAAAAAAAAACTTCCACAGCTTCAATAGTTTTAGATCACATTTGTTAATATAAGCCTATCCGACGAATGCCCGATTGCATTCTCTTTTTATTATGAGTATTTGGACTATGAAAACCACTTAAGTTTTGATCTCTTCAAACGATTTCGAGCGATTGAAAGACTTTTCAAGATGGTATTGAGCAAACTAATAGTTTAGCCGTTATAGGTAAAAAACTCCTGTCTCATCTCTTCAAGTTATTTTAGAAGTAGTTCGCGATCTTTAAGAGATTCGGGCAAAACGCGAGTCTCCTTTTTTATTCCGTTTATGGGATTAAAAATTTTCTGCATAAATCCATCAAAGTCGGAGAAAAAATCACGATGGGTGGCACACTTTGTTTCATTTCATTGCGTTATTAATTTATTTATTTTTTAATATTTACTTCACGGGTTCCAAATCAAAGGCGTAAATTTTGAAAGAGTCACATGAAATTCTAATCCACAACTACCTGCTATTTTTTAGCTCGCTTACTAACTACACTACGAGAATTCACACCACCCTGTTTTTGGTTGATTCGATAGATCACTTGTTTTGTGATCAACTAACTTAAAAATAAAACAATTTTAAATGAAAACATTAACGTAAAAACGCACAATGTTTATCAAAGAACAATCTTGTCATTAGTGTTATTTATTTGATTACTGAAACGAAATCCAGAGAAACCCTTTTTCATTTTATTGCTTCATATTATCCCATAAATCTTAATTTTAACGGTTTGATTTATGTTTGTATTAATTAGTCGTCCATATATCTACCTGGCTTTGACTTTTAAGCTTTTTCTTTCATTCCGTTCAATTTATAGTATTTTGAACTGAACTGCCTCAATTTTCTGCATGAAACCACCAGCTGTGATTCGAGTTATCTGTCTTCCGACGCAACTTCACAAAGAAAACAAAAAAAAGTGAACGGAGTGACCACGCCAGAGTCACGCCACACCGTTACGGTCATTCCAACTGTGCATTCTCCGCTAATGAGTTCTTCTTAATCATTCGACGATGAGGACTTAAAAATCTCATCGTATGAAAGAACTTTTTTTTTAACTGAAAGTCAAACTTAAGCAACATCGTATGTTCCCGGCAATGCGCTTCCCTGCATTGTCTCCCCATGTGGTCACAGCTGTTACATGCGTCAACAAGGCTACCAACTTCCCAGGTGTGACCCCACCGAAGACATTTAGCGGTGCACTGGAAGCACAGAACAATTATCAATTTAAAATATCGTACGCCTAATGCCAAAAATACTGATTTTCGCCATATGAAAACTAGATGGCGGTAATGCACAAACGTGAAACTCAAGCAAAAACGATACAAGCGCCTTGATTGAGCAGCTAACACACTACCAAATATTATAATTGAGGGCTGTTTTGCTGTACGATGAAATAAATCTGAGTGGTATATCTGTTTGTCTGTGGTGAACCGTTCTGTGGCGGCAAAGACGGTGAATTATGCCGAAAGGAAGTTGCTACTGTTCTACACCATTGCATCATTTATCTCGAGCGATGACCACGACTAGCTGCCGATGTCAGAACCAAACGACTTCCAGCTGTGTTGAGCCAAGAACGTGCTGTCGATGCATTTTCCATGCGTATACCTACACAGGATGTGGTGTGCATGGGCTCTCAAAGCTTGGTCCAAGGTAAATCAGAGCAGGACGCGCGAGGGTGCCATCAGATTTTAATTAACTTGTTTCCCTTTCTCGATGCGTCCGTCCATCAATTCATGCCCCATCCGTGATCATAAGGTTGTTGTCATGATGTCGCACAAGCGTGTAGGGGAACTGGGGGTTCTACGCGCTTGATCCCATGGTAGGGAAGAAGGAGACTTAAGTTGTGAAAGACATTATGATAGAAACATATTGTGCTCTGCAAGATAAATCCACGTAATGCGATTATCTGAAAATGTCGATATACGGTCGCAGTAGTAATGAAAATCACCAAATGTTTTAGATTTAGCAAATTTGAAACATTTGTGTCCTTGAACGACGAAAAAATCCAAGCCTACTTGAATTTTGACGTTGCGTTTGAATTGCGCGCATATCTTCTGCGCGTTACCGCCGCCGCTGGATGTGGATTTAATATAAGCGCCGCAATATGTTTCGCATCAAATTATAGAAACAGCCATCCATTTTCATCTTTCAGGTTTACATCTATTAAAAAGGGCACATTTGTAAGGTTCAAATTAACCTGCAACATCAGCACGGCATTACTCACCGCTCTGATTCAAATTCCAGGCAGTCATTTCACATGAAATATTTCATTTTTTCCTGTCAAAAGTCTCATTTTTGAGACTTGTTTTAATAACTATTTTCCAAATATATCTTTGAAAATTTACAATGCCTAATTACTTAAAACGTCTCTCTAATATTCTTGATGATTTCAGTTGGTGATTTGACCTTTCTGTTTGAGAAATTCCTGAGCTGTTCGAAATTCGAATTAAATCATCCGGGACATGGGACCAAACCAAAGAGCTTCCGAAAAAGAAATCATGAAAAGGGCAAAATTTGTTTAAAATTATCCGAGTTGTGGAATTAAAATTTTCTCCCATCATTCGGGAGTAAAGCGTTTTAAGAAGCTTGATAACGCAGAGGAATCATACAGAAAGATTTATTTTTAATGCTTTTTAATGAGTTATACTTCTCCGAGGCCTTAAGTGTCCGTATGAATCCAAACGGTATAACAGATTATGAATTCGAACATTTTAACAACAGAATTTTCCATAGATATCTATGGAATGAACTCACCTAATGATTTAACTTTTCTTATTACACTTTTAATGAGCTATTTGAAACAAGGCTTTAATTCTTAGAAAATTGAGAATATTTCTCACCTATCCATTTCTAGCTATTTGTAACAATCATGATCCGTAGCACATCGAGAGAACCTGTTTATCATCTTTTGCTACATTTCATTTATTCATTTATTTAGTTAACATCCAAAGAGATAACAATGAATCAACAATTTCACGCCACAATACTCGGTTCGTGGCCGCATCTCTCCATCCTCGGTTCTCGCCCACGCTTGCCAAATCAAAACGCACTTGATTCGCCCATCTAGCTCACTGCGCTCCACGCCTTATTGTACCAACCGGATCCGAAGCGAACACCATCTTTGCAGGGTTGCTGTCCAGCATTCTTGCAATATGCCCTCCCCTTCGTATTCTTCCTGTTTTGGCCACCTTCTGGGCTGGGTTCGTCGAAGAGTTGGGCGAGCTCGTGGTTCATCCTTCGCCGCCACACACCGTTTTCCTGCACACCGCCAAAGATCGTCCTAAGCACCCGACGTTCGAAGACTCCAAGTGCTTGCAAGTCCTCCTCGAGCATCGTCCACGTTTCATGCCACGGCTAACGTTGTTGTCAGCCATCAGCAAGGATGCAAGGCAGACGAACTCGTCGACCACCTCAAACGTACCCTCGTCTATCGTAACACTGTTACCTAGGCGAACTTTATCGCGTACAACTTGCATGTACTATGTCTTGGCCGCATTCACCACCAGTCCAACTTTTGCTGCCTCGCGTTTCAGGCGGGTTTACAGGTCTGCCACCTTTCCAAATGCTCGGCCGACAATGTCCATACCATCCGCGAAGCATACAAATAGACTGGATCTCGTAAAAATCATACCCCGGCTGTTAAGCCCGGCTCTCCGCATAACACCTTCTAGCGCAATATTGAACAAGAGAAACGAAAGTCCATCACCTTGTCGTAGTCCCCGGCGGGATCCAAACGAACTGGAGGGTTTGCCTGGAACCTTCATTCAATTTTGTACACCTTCCATCGTCACTCTTATCAGTCTCGTGAGCTTCCCGGGAAAGCTGTTCTCGTCCATGATTTTCCATAGCTCTATGCGGTCGATACTATCGTATACCGCCTTGAAATCGATGAAAAGGTGATGTGTAGGGACCTGGTATCAACATTTTTGGAGGATTTGCCATACAGTAAAGATCTGGTACGTTGACGAGCGGTCCTCAACGAAGCCGACTTGATAACTTCTCACGAACTCGTTTACTAAAGGTGACAGACGACTGAGATTGATCTGGGATAATACTTTGTAGGCCGCATTTAGAATGGTGATCGCTCGAAAATTCTCACAATCTAACTTGTCGCCTTTCTTGTATATGGGGCATATTACCCCTTCCTTCCACTCCTCCGGTAGCTGTTCTATTTTCCAGATTGTGCCTATCAGCCGGTGCAGACAAATGATCAGCCTCTCCGGACCCATCTTGATAAGTACAGATCCGATACCATCCTTACCAGCAGCTTTATTGTTCTTGAGCTGGTGAATGGCATCCTTAACCTCCCTCAAAGTGGGGGCTGGTTAGTTTCCATCCTCCGCAGTACTGACGAAGGCATTTCGTCTCTTCGAAGGTCTTGCCTGTGCTCTCAGTGCCATTCAGGTGTTCGTCGAAGTGCTGCTTCAATCTTTCGATTACCTCACGCTCGTCCGTCAAAATTCTCTCATCCTTATCCCTGCACATCTCAGCTCGCGGCACGAAGCTGTTGCGGGAAGCGTTGAGTTTCTGATAGAACTTACGTGTTTCTTGAGACCGGCACAGCTGTTCCATCTCCTCGTACTCCGTATCCTCCAGGCGGCTTTTTTCCGAAAGAGGCGGGTCTGCTGTTGCCGCTTCCGTCTATAACGTTCCACGTTCTGTTGGGTCCCTTGCTGCACCATGACCGCCCGCGCTGCATTCTTCTCCTCTAGAATCTGCCTACATTCTTCGTCGTATCAATCGTTCCATCGACTCCGTTCCACGTACCCGATGTTGCTCTCAGCAGCATTGTTGATGGCTGCTTTCACTGTTCCCCAGCAGTCCTCAAGAGGGGCTTCATCCAGCTCACCCTCTTCTGGTAATCTACTACCAACACTGAATGATAAAACTCATATAAATATGCCTTAAACCTGGGTGAACCTATTGCTATCAAGTGTTTGGGAATTATTTGTCATGCCAATGAAATAAAAAAGCTACCGGCAAATTTACTAGAAGAATGTTTTTCATCATTGCTCTTTCTTTCTTTGGAGCTCTCGTTCGCAGCTGTTATTTATCAAACTTGTTACAACTTGCGAAACATTGCCGATGATGGACCGATAAAGATGGGTTTAGTGAGGAAAAGTCGGGAATAAGAGTCATGAGAAGGCCAAATATCGCTGTTTATTTACAATTATATCAGTTCTGTAGTGTATTGTGTAGTGTAGTGAAAGTGAGGAGTTCCCAGATTTCATAACACTGAGGAATCATAATGAATGATTTATTTTATATGTTTTATGATGATTTTTACTTCACTGAAGGCTTATCTGTAATTTATGGGAATGTTGTTCAATATAGAATTAGAAACAGTTCTTGGGCACGATAAACATCATGAAAAGTTTAATGTTTTCGAGAAAGCCAGATTCTACACGCACATTTTTCTCTTAGAGAGTTTTTGATATCTTCTACCGGAAAATGACTAGGCATATACAAATAAAACCCTGTTTCGATTTGGACCACCCCATTTGAATTGATTTTTTTTTTTTTTTCATTGTAGTAATAAAATATAACACCGATTCGTATGGTATCAAGCTAATTGAATTATTTTTTGTAGACGCAAGACTGAAAATTTAAACACAATTGATAATAAGTTTCAATTTGATTGAAAACATAACTAGTTCAAGTAAAATGTGAATTTCATTTAAAAGAAAACGTGGTTGAAATCCGAATCTAGTTCAAAATTGAGTACCTGTATTCAAGTCATCATGACTCGATTCTGTGGGGACTATTGAGTTATCGAGACAATGAACAAAACACTTTCAAAATTTGATTTTTTTTTTAACATACAAACGAAATATCGATTTTAATGTTAAAATATTATTAATTCAACACAATGAAGGTTTTTATGAAAACATGGAGTAAGAGAGATAGGGGACAAGCACCGGCTTTGGCCAATGTGATTGACCAGTTTCGGAACCAAGGTTAAGACTGTGGTCGAAGCTGGTTCTGATGGTCAATTGAGAATAAGCTTTATGCTCAGTTCCGATATTTTTCATACACAATATGGATTTCAAGCTTTCATTTCGCTTACTTGCAGTACATATTCGGTTTTACAAATATTTTACAACAATCATTTCTCTTAAGCTGGCCAAAACCGGTGAAACTGGAACTTATTACACCAGAAACACCAATCTAAAGAGGCTAGGCTTACCGAGGGGTAAAATAATGATATATGAAAGGAACCGCGCAATCCATCGATCTAGGAGATAAATCGGGTTACAGAATATCGAGCAAAGGGAGTTTTTTGGATCGTATTATCATACTGCGAAATTGATGAAGAAGCTTTTTGAGTAGCTGTTCTATTGATTCCCCTATTTTTGGAGATCTACCGTGTTTCTAAGATATTTGTTCAAGGCTCAATAACAACATAAACAAACGCATTATTGGTCAATATTACAACTTTAATGCAGCGTTGCGAAAATCTCAATTTCTTATATCTCATGCTTGAGTTGTAGCTCAAGCAACTCAACTTGTTTGATTCATTGGCTTGTATTTACACATATTTCTACGCAAAACAGTTATTCTTTGTGTTTCTGCTACAGCAAACTTTTTCAATGTGAACAAGATTTCCTATCGGTTTTATGATTAACTCATTTTTGACGGCATGAGCGTGAGCAAGTGATTTTACATCAAAATGTCATGCGTGAGTTTTGCAAAAAGCTTGCTCTAGCGGGAGATCTTAATGATTGAAATTTGAGTGAGAGTCTTTCAATATTGGTTTTCTACCATGTCGAGGACTCTTTTACGTGTTGGAGCTCTCGGAATAGGTCGAGCGGTCGTCAGAAATGAAAAGGTACGGATTGAACCATATCAAAAGGTTCGGTTCACACCAACATACACTTGGTAATTTTCGAATCGCAAAGAAATATCAAAACCATATGATTAGCTTAAGCTCAGAGGATCCGATTATAAATTAACAACGATATAAGTTTTTCAAAATTCTCTCACAAAAAAAAAATAAAATATAAATAGAGAACTTGGATGAATAAAAGCATTCTAGAAAACGATGTTTTGCCCCTATTTCCCCTATTCTTCTTGCGAACCGATTTAGCGCAGATCCTCTCGGCTCAGCATGCAGTCACCTCTCCGACCGAGTGAGTGTTCCGACCGCGCAATCAGCCGGCACCGACTGTTTGGTTGGTGGTCGCCGGTGGTTTCCGGTCACAGGTGCACCTCCAAGTCGGCATTGCAGTAGAACGCATCTTCGTGGGAACTGCGATATGCATTACATTTTATATACGCTAGAACCTGTCCCGCGTAAAATGAGGAATGTGAAACGTAAAACATAGCCACGGGTAAAAGGGATGACATTTGTTGAAATATGGCGACAAAAAAGTTTGTAGGCAACGGTACCATCTCGAATATGGTTTTTCGTTTTTATTATTATACTGGGTGATTGAATTGATTTTGGACACCATTTTCAATTATTACAACATATTTTTTCGTTCATTCTATAAATTAAATTGTTTAGGGATATCAAGTTATTTCCATATTCTGAATCTACGCAACAAACTAAACCGGAATCCCAAAGCTCAAAATTGTTGGTGAAACTTTTTCGAAAATGCGTTCAAAATTAATATGCAAATCACTTCTGAATCAATTCTGAATCCTTCGGCAAATTTAACTACGGGACGAACTGTGATCACGAGAATGGAAATGTCATTGAACCTACAGATTGTATTTTTGTCCATCATTTAATTGTTATTTTATTGAGATATTGCAGCATATTAAAATTGTGGTGAGCTTAAATATTATTATATAGCTACACAAATATTGACTTTTTCATCGCAAACCAGCCTAAATACCGAAATATTGGAAAGGAGATTGGGCAAATCTGGGCCCGGAATGTACACAGATGACTCATATCTCATTTGAAAGATCTAAGTGAGACAAGACAAGTTTGTATGGGGTCAAAAATATTCGTCGTGGGAGAAAAAAGTTATTCCGCATGGTTTGAGATGGATTTTTTATGTTTTTATGTTTTTTTGCTATATATTTTACCGATTAAAAATAAAAACATATATTTTTTCACCACCTATATGATGATGAAAAGCTCTTTGCTTTAAAGAAGTGAATTAGAGTTTTGATTCAGAGATGGAAATATTACATGGTGATGTTAGACCGTAATAACTTTAAAATCGTTATAAAATATATACGTATATTCAGTTAAGTTTTCTTCCAGACCCTGCTACTCACATTAAACTAATTGCAGTTTATTGACCAACCAATCCTTTTTTTTCTCGCAATAAAATAACATTGCGACTTGTATATTCAAATAAAAAAGTCAGCTTCATACGTTGAAAAACAATTGGGAGACAGTGGTGAAAGAAAAGTGTGTGATGTCTTATAAGAGAACTGACTGTAATTGTTTTAGCTAAACTACATATTTCTCCAGAACGGATTTTGCAAGGAGATCAATAAAACCATTAGCTCAACCTCAATGAACAACATCATCAGCCTTAAAAAACGTTAAATGTGAATTGAAATGCTCATTTGAACTTACCAGTAACATATGCGAAGTTTTAGGATTCAATGTGTTTAAAACAATGACAATCTAGCTCGCTAGTATAAATCATCTCACGCAGTATACTGCATACGTGGATGTTTAGTGTCACATGTACTCCATCATTATCCTACCAGTCTTAAGTCAAAATGTCAATCATTATCGTTTTACGAGTTGGTATACGAAAGTCGTGAAGCAAAATGACCAACGCACAATGATTATACCTATGGGTTGATGGCTACTTTTACTGTAGTAGAACAACCAAGAAGGGTTTCAGCCAGCAAAACCAAATGCGGTAACGACTGCTCGAGATGTGGAGCGATGCTGTGGCGAAATCCTTCTACTTCAATCGCTGAAGGTCACGCTGACTGGCGTCGGTACAGTTCGTCGTTAATGACAGGGAGTTTTAAGCGCAGTTTTCTTACTATCAGGTAGAGGGTAGGCTAAATGTAAGCACCATGATAGATTCTAACGTTGATTATTTCGGAGATGTGCAATCCATCCATCAATACCTGATCGATTCGGGTCCATTTGCAATGGTGATCGCCAGTTATATTAGTACGGGAGATTATCTTTGAAGTAGGTGCTGCGAATGACCATATTCTTTGAGGCGGCAAAACAATTAAGCGTAGGACATCCATGTTCGCCAGTCGGAGAGCACTGATCTTCCCAATCGTCCATCTCTATTCCTAATCTTGGCGTTCTAATCTCTCATGATGATCTCGACGTGGAAGCTTGGGTGGCAGGCCTACTTGCGTTCCAGTTGCATCTTTGTCACCATCAGTGCCGTTGATCGACCGTTGATCCTCAACCTGCACATTCTTTTGTTAATCGACCACCATCCGATTTCATGTTTTTGCATGTCGTTCATCACGATGAAAGCTGTTCCCAGCTCACGTGTGATTACTTCTGAACATTCACATTATTGACATCCTCATGAGTATTTGCGATCTTAGCGAAGCATTTGTGAAGGTACATGTGCTTAGGCGTCGCTAATGGAACTGATATTGATAGCAAACTGAAATGGTTCTGCTCGGATTATTGGCAGTTTGTTCACAGCAAACAGTCAAACACTACAGTTACTTCCAGTTCAAATGATACCCTTCTCTGAGAAGCAATAGCATGACAGTATGGTGTTATTGATATCAAAGATAGAAGTGTGGTAACTGTCGCGCAGATTTCCAGCACGCTTAAGCTGTGTACGACAAGCGAGGTTTTTTTTTCACCAGCGTGGAACAGAATCCAACAACGCAATCACTGTAATGTTAAAACGGATATAGTGTGGAAATTCGTTCCTGAGTACATGAACCGCTGGTTTATACAAACATATTACTAGAACACTTAGGACGAATTAGGATCAGTGGCGCAACCAAGGGGGGGTTTTGGGGGTTAAATCCCCCCCCAGAGCCAGAAAAAATATAATAATTACCAAATATATTTTTGAAATTCAACACTACACATCGTACAACTAAGAACAACGAAGTAGAAATTAAGTTTGGTTTGAATTAAAATTGTGAAATTCAATAGTTTTCACAGATATACTGCCCATAACTGCATAATTGTAACATTCGACAAAAGTAGGCATTGAGTAAATGGAATACCAAGTGTGCATTTTACGGCAGTATGGGAGGAAACTAAAATTTCAAAAAATTACCAGGAATTCAAAAGTGCTTATTTGAGGCTGATATTTTGTACAACTCATATCGCATACTAGGTGAAATGTCAGAAAATAATTGTGATAGAAATATCATGGCTATCACATTACGAAGCTCATTTTTAATCTCAATGTGACTGTTATGCGGTTATAATTACCAATGTGACAAAACAACTTGGCATTTTTTTCGAGTTTTCTAGAACAATCTCACAGATTTCAGTAAGTTGATCGAAAGTATTTATCATTTGATGACTCTCCATGGTATTAACTCCATTTTGTCAAAAATGTCGAATGTGACTGTTTTGCAGTTATGGGCAGTATATTCTTCTTAAGTGTTTTCTTTTTATTTGTTGACCCCTGTAGAATTTTAAAATTACATGCGAAATTAATGAAATTTTGTTGCCTTTTATGGAAAACAAACTAAGGGCTTTATGTGAGAAGTTTGTTAAACATTCAGATATATGGGGACCTTTTTAACAGAAAACTAACGCAGTTCCCGAAGCATCAAAAAGCCTTTGTCAAATTTTACGACTTTCAGAGCATATGAATTCCCGAAGAAGCTATTTTTCGGTTTTTATAGATTGAAAATCTCAGAATGCATAAAGCATCTGATGGAAGCATCTCTGCCTTATTGAGCGTTCTAAAATTTTCGATATTTTGCAGGTGTTGATAATGAATTACATTGAATTTTTAGGAAAAAGGATGCATGAAAATTGAGTTTTTTTTTGTGAAATTGTTGGTAAAATGTGATTCCAACTTGTCCCATTTAGATAGGACGAATAAGCGTCCCACTATAGTAGTTGTTCACTTTGGTTACAGAGTCATCCTAAAACAAAGTTGGTCGCATTGAAAATTTTGAAATATTACACATTTTTGTTCATAAAATCTTTACAATGAAAGCAAAACACCTTTCTGACCCTTAACTCAATTTTTTGGATTTACAAGTCAAGTTCTCCAATGCTGATTTACTTCTGACCTACTGCAAGAATCGTGGCAATGAGTTCTATTGTAAATTGCTGCGGTCATTGTAGAAAAACTTGAAAACATATTTGAGCAGTAACACAGATGAAGAGCGATTGAATCGTATCATGCAAATATATTGTTATATTGTTCAATCTATTTTTGATAGGTGTAATATACATGAATTTCTCGACTAAATTTTAAACCTTACTACGTTTTCAAAAATAAACCTTAAAGTTTAAAAAAATCCCCCCTAGAACCAAATCCTGGTTGCGCTACTGATTAGGATAATACGATTTGATATTTGTGTCCAACTGTTACCTAAAGCAACGTGTTTGTCAAACGCACATACCTATATCCTTATTATTTTATCTCCGTATGCTTTTAATATTAACATTGTAGCAATACAAAACGTCCTGAAATCTGTGTCAAATCACAATATTTGAAAAATATAAACGGGGTAAAATAAAAACATGCATAAGTACAAACATACGAACGATTTCAAAACATTTGCGCAAGAAAATATTATTTAATAGAAAACTGTTCAAAACATAGCTTTTTTCACATCTTTCCAGCTTACATAACTTTTTTCTACCACGACGAATATTTTTGGCCCCATATAAACTTTTTTTTGTCTCATTTAGATCTTTCAAATGATATATGAATCATCCGTGTACATTCCGGGACCAAACCCCATACATTTTTGCCCAATCTCCTTTATACAACTACAGATTGCTTTTTGATAAAAATAAAATAACGCTTTCATCAAATATCGATATCAGCTATACGCTTAACGCAATGATTGGAAGAAAATAATCATTTCAAAATCCCTAGCAAGATACCAATGGCAACATTGTAGAAAACGACAAGACAAGCCTAATTGTGATAAGTCCACAACAGGACAAATCACATTACACTTGTTGCGTTCCTCGTAAAGAAAGTTCTGACTCTTCACCAACGGTCGGGAATAAAAAGGGGAAAACCGAAAGGGAAAAAAACATCAAAAGCCTGTGAAATTTCGAATAACCGGTTTCTTGGCAACTGTTTGTTTACTTTTCCTGTTCACACTGAATTTCAACAGAGCAACAGTTTTGGGGCTTATTCTTTGTATTCAAGTTCTCGTAGCATAGGCCCTTGCAGATTACCTAGGCCGATCTTGTTGTGGCTAAAACTTCTCGTGGCACCTGGCCCCACGAACAGTTCAACAGAGCGGTTGTGTGCACTGTTAAGTTAACGAGATTCGATTGTGCATTTCCGGCATGGTTGTGAACGAAATTCTTCCAGTTATGGTTGCCGGCTTTGCGCTTTGAGATCTCATTTGAGGTGAAAATTGCCGATATGAGTGGTTCATTGACGCAAACTTGTTAAATCCTGGGTAAGTATTTTATGAATTATAGAGTTGTCATATTTCATAGATGAGTGTTATAGATGTTATTACTTTAATGATAAACATTCAAGATAATGACGGTCATTTTAATCCGTTAGTTTCAATTCGTATAAGACACTGATATTCAATATTCATAATTAATATTAAAAACCTTGTCAAAGCAAACACACTTAATTAAGAAGGCCAAACCTCGGCTCATTTTAACCGAGATTCGCACAAGAGAGTAGTCGGCAAGCAGATTTTTTGGGATCTCAGGAAATAAAAACCGAGTATTACTTAATTGTGATTTATTACTAAGCAACTGGACAATTTGTTAGCTGAATCTCTGTTAGGATTGGAAAACGATTTTCGCAAGGTTGAGCTCATTTTTCCTATAGATCAAATCTGTAAAACATCAAATGATCTAAGCCAAGAATTTGATAATTTAATTTTTATCGACTATTTACCAATCAACCAACAATCTGAACAGCCAAATTAGTTTCACCGGAAACCATGTTCAGACATCAGACATCTGCTACAGGTCACTTTTTTCACTGAATTGTACGCTGCCTTTAAATCAACAAACCTACTGTGAGGTTGCAAATTATTCTACCGAAGTTTATCAAGGATCAATCACAAGCGGCATACGTTGTTTTAGATATATTTTATTTAGAAATTATAATCCTGTTGATAATTCAAATTTATGTCATAAACCATTTTTATGGAAAAATATATGTAATTTAAAAGATTATTGGTTATTTACTGGTCTATAAACAACCCTCTAGAACTCTTAAAAAACAACAACACTAGACCTATTCATATTGTCGAAAATGTCTGGAAACACCCCAGTCAACCAATACTTTGATTATTCATTGCGAAAACACTTCTGGCCAAAATTTCACTCAATTTAGAGTAAATTTAGTTGTGCTTCAAATCAATTATGTGTTTTTGGGCTATTTTCAAGCTTTAAAAAATCACAACTACCGAACGAAACATCAAAATTTGTCGGAAATACGTCTACATCGTAGTTTATCCAATTCTACGAACTTTTGCCGAACACAATTTTATGATTGGAGCAAGTTTTAACATAGTTTGGTTGAGGTTTGTATCTAGAGGTTCTGGAAAATCTCTTTTTTCGGGAATTGTTTTCACTGAACAGCATGCTTGCATGAAAATTTCGGATTTTTAATTTCCAGACATGATGACAATGCATATCTAAAAGTCAATCCCGTTCAAAGTAAAAATTTATCTTACGAAAATAAATTGTAAATAATAGGTAATTATGAAGCACATTTGTAAATCCACTGTGGGTGAGCCAAGAGCACCACCGTGAGCTTCAATGAATACAAAAAATGAACACGTTAGCACTGCCTTTTCTCAGTCGATGATGATGATTGTTTTCAAATCGTTCTAAATGATCAGTGAAATGCGATCAAAACAATCATCATTCGCAAAGAAAAAGCAATGCTAACTTGTTCAATTCATTCGTTTCCGGTACATGTGTCATGCATGATTTAACTATCATCAGGTTGCGATGCGGTGCTCGATCTTTGGGCATTTATTGTAATTTATTGCCTTTAGCAACATAATCTGTTGATGGTCAATGAATTCATAAATGTATTATGTTTGATTCCCGTTGACTAGGGCCTAAAAAAATAACACCAATGCATGTTTTATATGCCATTTATATTGAGAAAACTGTAATTTCTGGGTACTGCGGAGTACAAATTTGGACAATGTTAAAACTCAATTTAATCTTGTTAGCGTGTTCGGCAAACTTCAACAGAATAGAATTAGCTTTCAAATAGTGGTAATAGCAAGTGGTTTTGATTTTCCACATGCTAGTTATGATTTTTCAAACCTTGAAATAAGCCCAAAAACACATTTTCAACTTGAAGCATACTGAAATCTTTATCGAATGAGCTGAAAATTTGACCAGACATTGTTCTTAGCATGAGAATTCCGAATACTGCTTGACCGGGAGATTTCCAGACATTTTTTTTAATATGAACAGGTCTAATAGGCACGTTATCAAATTCACTGCAAATTAAGTTTCCTATATTTGTAGTTAGTTATTTAAATTTCAGCTTATTCGTACCACTAGTAGTAACGATACAAAAACCATAAAATGAAGCTTTTCGCATGGAATAGCGTTTGATTATCATCTTATGTCACCGAAATTATCAAACATAATACATTTTAATGCCTATGTGTTCGATGAACACTAGTTCGAGTAATAATAGCAAAAAAGTTACACATATGTACATTCAAACACGTCTAAGCATATGGAGCAACACTATGATTTACTTAACGATATGGTTCCGTGTGATTTCTCTATCCACATACAATCGCACAAATGTTAAAAGGCAAAAAGGTGCAAATTTGATCAGCTGGAGGAGAATTTGCCGAAACCACATCAATGGAAGCAATTAAATTGGATAATTGATTTTGCAGCTTCTGTTCGCTGATGGGCGTTTAGTGTGCACGACTTAAAAACCGACTGGCGTCCTGTGAGCTTTATTTGATTAGACTCGTTCGGGGAGCTGAAACTGAAAGTTCAAAGAACTTTTCGTTTTATTCAACGACCATAAAACAACCATAAAAAAACAATCACCGTTGTGCCATCTTTTCCCGTTCCGTGGTCGGCTGTGAGTTGCTCCAGAAGAAACTGATTCAGACTTTAATTAGATTTATGTTGTTATACAGATTTTCATACGTCTTTGGATTACATTCGCAGATTAGGCAGTCAGATTGAGACTTTCGATTTGATATAATCGTATCGGAAACGGTCTTATGCAATCGATTGTATATTATCGTTACATATACAAAAAAAATGTGAAGTTCTTATATACAGTAATTTTACTAAAATATTATATTTACTTAAAGTCTCGTAAAACACAAATCTGCGTAACTACAGCAAGGAAATATTTCAAATGAAATATTCCCCATTTCATGTGACGGAGTGTCAAAACGAATATTTGCAATCTAGTTGTCTAGGTCTAGCCGCTGTCAATCTGATATTTCAGCTCGCAATTTGATTATTTTTGGGGTTTACTTTGGATGGATTTTGCAATTTACGAATTTATATTACAGATGGTGACAGATATGCAATAGTGGTAAATGGTTTTCGTACCAAAGTTATATTGAAAACAGCGAAGTTTGGTGCTTAGAAATTTTACATATGACCGTTTTTACCAGGGTACATGGAGCTGACTCCGGAACATTAGGGATTGGTGAAGATAGCTCCGTATTCATATTGCCTAAAAACGTTATTTGGCCACTCGTACTTGGATTCGCATAATTCGATTGGGAGGAAGTTAAACTTGAATCAAAAACGTTCCCAAACCACTGAAGTAGATAGTCAGTCTATTGTTTATTTATTTTTTTCACTCAGGCAAAATCACGTACCGTTTTGATTCATATTACGGACAGCTTCAAATTCCGGACACTCTACTTTGTATGGGAAACATTTCACGCGAAATGTTTCAATTTTTGCTGTTCAAAAGTTCTCAATTTCAAGGCTCGTTTTAGTAAACTTTTTCCATGAATATCTATGAAAATTTATAATGCCCAACTACCTTAGATGTCTCTTTGGTGGTTTAACGATTTCCATTGATGATTTGACTGTTCCATTAATGATTATCATGAGCTGTCCGGAATTCGATTCAAAGTGTCCGGAATATGAGGCAAAAGTGAGGAAGCGTCCAGATTAAGAATCATGAAAAGGCCACACATTTTGATTTATTTAAAATTATTGAAGTTGCGGAAGCGTATTCTTCACCCACCGTTCGAAAGTAAAGGGCTTCCGACGCTCGATAGCGCTAAGGAATCATACAAAATGATTTATTTTGTATGCTCTATGCTGGGTTATATTTCCCTGAGTCCTTAAGTGTCCGTAATATGAATCAAAACGGTATCCGATGTTGCTAAACCGATCGTAATTTTTCCCGTCCTAGATCAAGGTATCCAATTCTGTCGCCATGACACATATGAAGTTCAACATCAATATACAAGTTCTTATTGGTCTAAGCAATCTTTTGTCAGTAATTAATTTCCAATTCACAGTGCAATAAAGTCTTACTTCCAGCCGAGTATCGAAACATGAAAATTCATTTTCCTAATACGTACTAAAAACAAACTGTTGACATTTGTTAAATCATCAGAGCGCTCATGGATTGCTGAGCCGTTGGTTTTGGGCATTCTGAAATAATCCACTGGCAGTTTACGCAATGTCATGGAATATTTCAGATAAACAATTTAGCATGGTTTACGCAGCGCTTTACGCTGTTAAGTGAATACCCCTATTATATTTACAATAATAAACCCAAGTTTAGACATTCTGTAGAAGTAGTTCAACAAACAATTACCAAATTATATTTTTTTTACTTTTGTGACAAATATGAACAAATTCTAAAGTTAATCTATTGGAATTTTTGAATTTGATTGAGGGATGTCTGATAACTGAAGGATAAATATTTATAAGTAATATTTCTTGTTACAAGTATGTATTAATAAACTCGTGAATAATTATTGCTCTTTCTCGATCTTTTTGATGGCATTACGTCCCAACTGATACAGAGCATGCTTCTCTGTTCTTATTAGCTTTTCCACAGTTGATTGAGAGCTTTTCTAGTCGATTGACCATTTTCGCATGTGTATATCGTGTGGCAGGTACGAAGATACTCTACGCCCTGGAAAGTCGAGAAATTAACATTTACGAAAAGATCCTCGACCGGTGGGGTTCGAACTCATGATCCTCAGCTTAGACTTGCTGAATAGCTGCGAGTTTACCGCTACAGCTATCTGGACCTCATAAATGTTTAATGTTATAAGAATGAAAACTTAGAGAACGTTGCTTGTTTTGCGGTCGCGGAACTAAACCCTGATAGAAAAAAATCCGAGATATAGAATAATTAATCCGACAATCCTCATGGCACCTAACGAACGACGCGCCAAGTATGGCTGTCTGATGCCGTGCTGAGGAGAAAATTACTTTATTAATTTGAATCGAACGAATGAAAACACAGTAGGAGAAAAGAACCCTAGAGATAGAGCGACAAAAAAGCCCAGAATGCAGTGTAGACAGATAATGTTCGTGAATAATCAATGGGCCATAGAGAGGATGAAAAATTGTATTACTTAATTCACAGTTAGGCGTCGAATAAAAAGTTATGTGGAACCGATTGGAACAGATGCTGAACGGTGATAACATTGACATATTGACGGGTAGCTGAACCGGTAGTGGACACGATTAGTTGGTAGAATGCATTAGTGCTAAGATGATGTTTGGACTGGTTAGCATATTAATTAACTTTCGTGCATCCGAGGGTGGTCTCAGAAATGGTGAATTAATTTGGAGGAAGCATAAAAATCACTGTTAACGACTTGAATTCAAAACCTATGGGACTTTTGTATGCAGAATAACTCTGGATATAGCTGCACTATGCAGTGATCACTGTGAACTTCGAACTTCGAAAACAGGTTACATAACCTTTCCAAAGGAGAAGGTGCACTGCGTATACATGAGACGAGAAAGATACTTTACGTGATTAGGGGTTTTTGTCGATGAAATTTCTCAGATTCTGAGATAGCTTTCTACTTTATTACTTCATGGTGTTGAATCCATTATTAATTGATTGTTTTTGTCATATAACATTATATTCGTTTTTATTCTCATGCGGTAACCGCCAGGATAAAAGCTGTCAATTGTCAAACTAAAAAAAGAATTCAATATTAATAGCAGGTTCTCAGCAGGTTTGTACTTCATTTTAATTATAAATTTGACTATTCCCATCACTGGACCTGACATTCCTTCAAAACGACAAGAAGAGCAAAAATCGTCAGACTATCTCAAAATTGACTAACCGAGAGTATTTCAAAATTGGTCACGGAAACAGACAATTTAAATTGATATCTCCTATGAGGAAGTGAAATATTAGCAATATCAAATTTTCGAAGTCACGTGATATTCATGACATTTTCCAGCCTTTGCCAGAATATTTTATGTCTGGATCATCCGTCAATTTGACTAATCAATAGTAATTTAAATTGGTCAAGGAAATATACATTTTAAAAGGACATTCCACGAGGAAGAGAGATATAAGCCATATTCTGTAATCGAAAACACGTGATATTCATGACATTTGACAGTGCTTACTAGTATACTTTATGTCAAGGAATCTTGAGGAAAATTCAAATCCGATAAGATTAGCCTGCCTTCATCCAGGTAAATAGTATGATACGTATAATACGTAATGCCATGAAGAAGAATAAGAAGAAAAAGAAGAAGAAGTTCATAGTAGTCGACTGAAAAATATAAGACATGTTTGGCATTTTTTGTCTTTATTATGACACGAAAATTGAAACAGATTAACCCTTGTCAATGATCCAACAATGTGTAGTGCTATTATGATGCGTGTATGCATTTCTGATATTTATTTATGACTAATCATTCGTGCTCAAGGTTACTTCTGAAGCCCCTAACTCAGAGCACTGAAGGTACTGAGGGTCAGTTCAAACATCTTCGCAATCTTTCGATGAAAACTGTGATCATACCCTCAGGGTTGGATTCATAATGAAGCATTATCTTACTTATTGTCATCCTGATCGACACTTGCCGGAATATAAACAGAACACTTCAAACGACGTATTTGGTTACTTCCGTATTAATAAGCGCCAATCAGTTATTGGATACGTGTAATCACGTTCAGAAGACCTAGATTACAAACGAGACTCACGGTCGATCAATTTCCGCCAACTACCCACACTTTACGCCAGCATTTACAGCCCAGATCAAAACATACCGCGCTGAGCTGCTCTTACAATGTAACGAGCCCGTGTCGTCGGCTCTGACGAACACCACAGATCCACTTGCAGATCCATCCATCAACAAACTTGGTCAGATGCGTGCAAATGTAATTTGCCAGACATCCATCCGAGGAGGCAACCGAAAAGTGCAACCTCACATTAACCCAATTCGTCGGGGATTGGATGGGAAAGACGGGCAGAACGACAGAGCTTCGTCCCGACTAGCCATAATTCAATCATAATAACACTCGCGAAAGAGAGAGGAGGATGATCCACGCGCGCTCCAAACACGTCTACGGAAAGCACTGAATCTCTAGTAAGTAGTAAAGTCGGATATATTTCGCCCAACCACACGCTCCAGTAGCCAGCAGATGTCCGTTAGATTAATCCGCAAGTTCCGCGCGGTCAGTTCCGCATGAATCACCTGATGAGTAATGATCTACTCTTAGTGGTCGTGTAGCTCCAGATTCGCACTGTGATTAACTGTGCAGATCTGCTGTGTGACCTTTCCTGATCAAATATTCCATTGTGCTAAAATCAGCCTTCACAAAGTTGATGTACGGATTAACAATGCCTAGCTTCTCACTTATTCTGCAAAAGATATTAACATAAATTAGTACCACTTCGCAGTCAGCTCAACAAGCGGAACGGCCAAATTTGGCAGTGATAAATTTAGTTGGTCTAAATGTCAGATAATGCGATACATACGGTCTAACAGAAATTGTCCACATTAGAAAGCCTAAAAGTAAGTAAACTAGATTTCAGCTAGCTTTCATGTTACATCGCAACTGATCTATGTGGAACGGAGACGCTAATTTGACGCTCGAGGCTACAATATCGTAATTTGACCAAAATACAGCTTCGCACTTAAATGGCTGCAAGATTGATTGTTATTAATTTATCCTGAGTGCCCCGAGGACCAAGAGTAAACTGCATTTTTGTAGATCTAGCCCATCTACGACGAGAAGTCCGTACCTGTTGCAATGCCCGACAAGACTTGTTTACCTATATTACCTCAAACCGGACATTTGTTGAGACAAAGGGGAATGAGAGGGGGCTTAGGAACTAGGTTAGTTGTAGGTGAGCTCCGATCGACTAAGTGTTGTCAGAAGGTGGACCGGGTGTTTTCCTCAGAAACCGGACGACGACAGCCGCCGCACTTTCTACTTTAGAAGAAATGCCGCTCGACGGTAATGAAAATGTTATCTTTGCTTAACAGCCGCAGTCTACAAGTAGTCGTTGTGTATATAAAATAAGAGCATTGCAGTACCGTTGGCCACCCGTTCCTTACAACGTCCTTAATGGACAGTTCTCGGGTAACTGCTGATAGGGCCCACGATCGTTCAATCTCTTTTCCTCCGATCGCTTCGTGATCATCGGCGCGATGCTCTCTGAGTTCCACATATATTATTTTTGCTTCAGAGAATGAGATCCGCTCACGCAAGTTTCATTCTCGCTCTCTTGGCTGAAGAGCGTGCCATGTGCGTTTTGGAGAGCGGCATTTTTTAGAGGTCGCATCAACATCTGGAGACTGAATCGAAGCAAGGGGTCACGCGGAGTGGACAACAAACAGTCAAGTTCGAGGTAAACAAGCCATCGATCCGCTTGCACGAAAGGTAACTGTAAAAAAAATACGTATAGGTACACAAAACGGCAACTGTGAAGTGTGTGCTCGTACGTAATTGAATCCAAAGCTGGGCTGCTGAAGCCATGCATGCGCGGCTGTTGCTGCCCGAGCAGTAAGTGACGGTAGATAACATATGTGTCTACCTATCTGTCCGCGGGTATGAAAGGTTTCGAAACTATCAGGTACGGGTCGGGATCGTCCAGTATGCCAAACGTCCGTATGGGAAATGTTCTTATGCGAAACGTCTTTATGCGAAATGTCCCACCCCCGTAATAACCTAAAGATGAAATTGATGAAGAGAAATCGATCATTGCAATTACGCTCTTATGATACTGAACGCGTTATTTCATAGTAACGGTTGTTCGATAAAAATAAGATTTTTAAGTCATATACTAAAAAAAACACCGTATTTTTATTACAAAAAGAAAATAGTTTCTACATGTTTATGATGTCTTGATATATGTAAGGAGAAAATGCATCGAAGTCAAACCTCGAGTTTTCAATAACATTAATCTAGAGAACTGTACAACCGTTTGCGCTGAAAATTTGGTCGATTTGTCAACACCTACAAGTGATCAATCGATCAAATTTTCAACACGAACGGTTGTCTGATTCTCTAGATTTATGATTTTCAAAATTTAAGGTTTGGTTTTGATGCATCTTCACCTTCAGTCCAAATGTGGGCACAGTGGGTAAAATCGGACCTTTTTAAAAGCCGCTGATTTAGAAACTTGAAATGATGCATTTCCGATGAAAGAATGCTCAATAAATCGATTTGTACAGATTGCATCCTGTGCACAAATCAGATTCATTTTTTCTTTTAAATTTGTAAAGTCTAGCTGTTAGCTGTTGGGCGTGCCGATAAAAATGTTTATTTAAATTTGTTTAGTCTTGTTTTTACGTAAAAATATAGAACAACATTTTGATTCAAGTGCCGAACACTGTGTTCATTCTTCTCCTATTCCGAATACCTTAATTCCAAATTCTGAACCGCACGCATAAAACGTATTCGAATGTATATTTTTGCAAATAAATTTATCGGAGCTAGTTTTATCGGTCTCGAACATGCGAATCATCAGTACTCTCGAAGTATGAAACAGATTAGATCATCTTATTAATGTATTCGAATTCTCTGAGCAGAATCTCAATAGAGAAGCTTAAAAGTAGATGGGGTACCTTGTAACTTTTATTTCCGCCCCTAAATACTTATCTTGGACAGATACGCGTATTTCGACTACCACTTGCAGTCTTCTTCAGTGTCAGTTACTCCATGGATACGAGTAGTCGAAATACGCGTGGTAGTCGAAATACGCGTATCTGTCAAAGATAAGCATTTAGGGGTGGAAGTAAAAGATACAAGGTACACCATCGACTTTTCAGATTAGAACATGTTAAAATTGATTTGAAATGGATCATTAAAATAACCAAAATGACCGCTATGAAAATCACAGATAACGCCACCGTAGTCTTGTGTGTTGGACATAACAGCGATACTGTCAAATATACGGTAGCGCCGCTGTTTTGATGCGGTGAGTGCCGAAAGAGTTACCTTCAATGATCCATTAGTTGCCATTTCCTGATGATTTGATGGCATATTTCAGCAAAACATTTCAATCAAATCGCCATACAAAAACCGAGTGTTCGGAATATTAGTCTGTTCGGAATTTGAGACAAAACACTACTACTACGGTATACTACCGACACAAACAAATTCCAACATAAAAGGAACAAATTTCTTCTTTCACTATCACTTCTAGGATTACTTCTATAAGCTATCGTTGCTAATTTAGCTATTGTCTTTGTTGATAATATTTTGATAAATATTAATGACAACTTGTTTAAAAATTACCAATTGCTCGTAAAATCTTAATTTTTTCACTGACATTAGTATTTTTATGTTGTCATGTTTTTCAATCAACTTTACAATTCCAATGAGTTATAGATAATATCGAGTTATCAAATATTGGGATGTGAAGAAACGACTATACTTTTTGGGCTAAGCACTACAAAACTCAAATACAAAATTCTAATGCGACTTCACATATAACATTAACGTCATATGAATGCCAGATATAGAATGAAACATAATAAAATGAATCACTCTTACACTTAGCACCGTATAGCACCAGCATTATAAGATAATCTTATTTTTTGTTAAACGTATAATCCAATTTGCAGCTATGATAATGCACGGTATATTAACAATCAACCAACAAAACCATAAAATACCAGATATAGGGTAGAATAAGACAATAAATGATCACTTACTTCACTTAAAACGTACGACTCCAATAAAATGTTGTTAGTTTATTATCGACACTGTACACTGCACAATACTAGATTTGTGTCCGATTGAATTAGAAATAACAATAAAATTCAAGTATTATTTATCCTGATTTTTCAAACAATTCAATTACCTTTTTTACATTTTCTGGATCGGGTTATGCTCTAATCGGAATCAGAAAATATGCATGGATACATATTTAGCTGGCGGATAATTCTCAGTTACCGGAATACATACATAGAAAAGACTATTAAAATATCAAATAGAGTAAAAAAAATACAAAATGGAACACTTTAATGACTAAGTAAGTGTATGACAACATTATAATGAAATAATATACGCATTTATCCCATTCCTCCTATTCAGATATCGGTTGAAATCGCACAATATTTACCATTTATCTAACCAGTTGTTTCACAAAATGAACATGGTTAGTTTTGCCAGTAATTTAAACTATGGTACATCCAATTTTGAAAAAATGCCAGTTTATATGATGTTATGCACAAGAAAACTGAAAAAGGGCAAAAATTAGGGTAAAATGTGAAAAATGTATCATTTTCTGAGATCTACACAAAATGAAATCTGCACCAATCGATTTATTTAGAACCTTTTCCATCAGAAATACAACATTTTAAGATTCTATTCTTTACAAGATTAGTTTGAATAGTATTCTACATAAAACTAATGTGTTGTTAAATATCGTAACATATACTTAAAATTGATACTTTTCATGTAGTTTTTGTATTGCAATGCTGTAAATTTATGAAACTTTCTGCATTTGTCAGGAAATAATACAAATGTTATATTAGGTCATGTCGGCACATTGGGTTTCTATAAGGTCAAAACATTTACTTGAAAATTTTTATAAAGAACAATCTGTTCAAACGTATATAACTTATTCATGTAGTTAGTTGAAACCAGAATCTTTCCCGAACTTCTTCTTTTCCTTCAACAGCGCCAACGAGCCATAGGTATCTATTTCATGAGTTTATTGCCTTGTTTTTCAAATATTTAAATTACTCGCAGTCACTGAGCATGATGGTGTTACCTCCCGCACAACTCTGTCTCTGCTAAACAACACAGTCATTCGAAAGATCGGACATCCTACCGAACGTTGCTGCTGGTTGGTTAGTGTATAACTAGGTTGTAACATGCAAATTATATGCCACCTCGTAGATCGCGACTGCAACAGCCTGTGCTTCACGGAGCAAAAGCAGCAGCAGCACCAGTGCATGGGTTCTGATACACATTAAACAAGAGCAAAAGCAACAGCTGTGCCAGGAAGCATAGAGCTAGTAGCGGTACTTAAATATGTCACTGTCGCATGGCGGCGTGGTAATTCTGCCTACTGCCAATTATTAATCGAATGGTGGTGCTGCTCCAATTTTCGCTTTCTCCCCAATGTAGCGAACAGGAGCCTGTTAGGATTGCTAAGGTATAAATTTGAACGCATTACGACTGATTCAGGAGCTGCGCACTGGGATTACACATTAAAGATTTTTGATATTCATCATTTTCTTTTTTCAGACGTTATCCTTGAATCCCTCAAATTATTTGAAACTTGCTGACATTTTTTTATACATAGAACACGGCTGAAATTTCTGACAGAAGATTTGTCAATTCACTTGATGATTAAGCATAATTTTTATACAACCCAGGCCTAGGGGTCGTTCATTGATTACGTAAAGGTTTATGGGGGGAGTGGAGGAGGAAGGGGGTTTGATATTTCTCACACGCCATTTAATTTAATGTAAATTTTCATACATAAAATCTTACTATGTGGGGAAGGCGGCTTTAAAAAATTCCGAAAATTGTTTTACGTAATAAATTGACAGTTACACAATCATGAGAGAGATTCCTACATAATCCTTAGCACGATCATCAGCATTTCTTCGAAAGAAGCTTATCTAACTGGCTGGTTTTTGTTTGATACTTTTTATACGAATTAAGCAAAAAATGGTCCGCTGTAATATGTTTTTTTTTTTTGGGATTTGTCCCGTGGTACAAAAAGGTAGGGCAGGCCTGATTTAGAGCGATCCATGCATCATATTTATTCTATGCTAACCAAACGAACAACCACCTCGTGCGGAGAGTGAAAATTATGTGCGTGGTTTCTCGTTCGTTGCTACTATTCTGTCAGAGAGGAAATTGATGACTTTTCAATTCGTCGTGATTTTGTTGTCGACACCCCCGCCGTCCTTCGTGCCTGTTTGATGTGCTTCCTAAAGCAGGAGACTGGCGCAGTGGCACTACGACGGAAGAAATTCAGGTTAATTGACAGCAGAAGAGCTATTTTTGCGTTCCTCTGGAAACATTTGACGGCGAATTGTCATATGTTTGGCGCATTCAATACAGTGGAGGGTGACATGCTTCTGTCGGCACTGGCACCCACGGGTTGCGCGGTAGCCGCAATGAAAAAGAGAAAACTCCAGCTGAACAAGTTGCACTACGCGCAAACTTTAAAGCCTACTGCACCACGAAACCATCAAATCAATCCATGAAAAGCTTGGTTGATTTTGTTTGGAATTTTCATTTGTTAGTGCTTGTCAATTGGCTCTAGTTAGATGGCAGCCTGATGGGAGGCTATTATTCTGCTCAAGCTTACATTGTACTAATGAGCCGAAACTACGTGTTTCCATATACTAAGCTTCTGATGTTCACTTTCAATTGACTTGGAATGATTCGGAACCTAATATCCGCATACATCCAACCTCCTACTAAAATATTATGTGTTCCTCTCAATCAAAAAATCCACATGAACTTTCACTTAAAGTTTCGAAACGCGTTCCTCGCCCGTGCTAAGCTTTGCCAAATGCGTAAAAATCTAACAAGTCATCGCATTTTGAATCGCAGGGATCATCGATACGGCGCCACACGAATGTTTCTATCGATGAATATAGATCTTAATTGATTCATGTGATGATATTTGTTTGTGAAATCACTTTGTAGGACGCATGAGCAGAGACGATCGAATTTTAAAATTGGATTTAAACACCAACTGGTAGAGAAGGGCGACGCATTAAAGCATTGTCAAAATAATTATTAAACAGACCACGGCTCCTTTCAAAAATCATAACAATTTTGTTAATCCCAGTTCCAGTCGTAGTGTCAAGATTCAACGAACCCTTCGTCGCTCTTATCAGTCATGTGAAGTTCACAGGAAAGCTGTTCTAGTCCATGATTTTCCATAGCTCTGTGACGTTGATACTGTCCTGTCCTACCTTGTAATCGTTGGCATTTTCGACTAATTTGCCGTACAGATCTGGGACGATCAAGAAACCGGCTTGATAACTTACCACAAACTCGTTCACTACCAGTGTCAGACGACGGTAGATGATCTGGGATAATAATTGGTAAGCCGCATTTGGAATGTTGATTGCTCGTTGTAGTTCTCACACTTCAACTTGTCGCCTTTCTAGTAGATGTGGCATATTACGCCTTCCTTCTACTTCTCTGGTTGTAGTTGTGTTACATCACGCAACTTCATCGTGGGAGGGCTGTGCTCATGCGTTTCGTCAATCTCAGCCTCTAGTTGTTCTGTTAGTTCGCTGTTGGAGCTTAATGTCGTCAAAAACGCTGCTCACTACGACATTTCTACTGTGTCTCTACGACTACTCGCTTTGCCAATTGGCGGTTGAATTGCTCTCCGACGAATCAAGCCGATGATACGCGACGTACTACGGCGGTGGATTTTTCCTACTGCGACGAAGATTTCCCCGGCGGCGGTAGAACTCCTGAACCGATGCTTTCCGGACAGATGCCGAGGTCGGTCCATCGATTCCGGTGGAGGGAAACTTCCGGTTCACAGTTGTAGTTGTGTTTCACAGATTGTTTGTATCATCTCATACATGCAGATGGCCACCATCTTTGGGACCATGAGTTCAGCTCCGATACCTGCTTTGTTGTTCTTCAGCATGCTTGATCTTCCTCAAAGTGGAAGCTGTTTTTTTTTTCGTATCGTTTACAGTACTGGTGTAAATATTTCCTCCGTTGTTTTGACCTTCATTGTCTGTGCTCTCAGCACCATTCATCGAGGTTCATCGGATCCTCCTTTTGATCACTTTACGTTCATCCTTCAAGATGCTCCCATTTTTTTTCCTGTAAATCTCCGCACGCGTCTTCTTAAAAACGCGAATCTGGTGTTGCCGATTCCGTCTTTAAAATTCCACGTTCTGCCAAGTCCCTTGTTGCATTCACATTTTCCACCAAACGTACCCGACGTTGCTCTCAGCTGCATCAATGATAGCTAATCTTACTGTACTCCTCAAGACGGTCTTCATCCAGTTCACGAGTTGTTGCGCGTATTGTGGCGACATTCAGTTGCGTTAGCCGCACTAGGTCATCCCGAAGCGGACGTCGGTACAAATACAAATTCTGGACCCAGTTCAATACCAGAGCGGAAGCGGTGAGATCAATCAAGCCTTTCTTGTTTGTCAGCTGAACTTTTCAATACTCGGTGTGAACTCCTCCTCCTGGTCAATCTTGAACGTTTTGCTCACATAAATTATATTCCCAGCTCATGTGTGTTTTTGCAGTTTTGATAGATGGTTTTATTACCTCAAAGCATTCACATCATTGATCCCTACCATAACACCTTCTTTAGTGCTATGATGCCGAATCTGCGGTCCTTCAGCACAAATGCTTGTGCTTCCAATGAAGTTGAAAGATTTACAATTCTGCCTATCGAGCTGTCAATCAAATTTGCCATTTGTGGCTAGGAAGAGCCCGGGTCAGATCTTTTGGAGGAACCCTGTGATACATAATGAGCCGAAAACGCCAAGCATAGAAAAAAATGGTTTTAAGAAAATAAAATCTTCGAAACTTCCAGCAAGTTGTATTAATAATTTAACAACACACATCACTTTGTGAATATTGCGTAAAAAGATCATCTATAAAATACTTACATAATAGATTATAAACTTAAATTTTGACTGGATCGATAAAATTTCCAAGTCTAAAAAGAAAAAAAGAATCAATTGAGATTCGAAAAAAAATATCAAAGGGTATATTCAGTTTTTCTTAGATATAAAGGTTGCTTTTAATGCAGTTTTCATAGAAATATTGTCAGAGCACATGTATTGGACGGGGTTTGTGGTCCTATGGCTACTGCTTCTGCTTTATAAGCAAAAAGTCATGGGTTAAAACCCAAGCCCGTCACTTTCCTCGTACTTTGTAGCTGTATCTTTCAGTTGCTTCTATCTTACAATCTTAATATCACAGTTGATCTATCACAGTTCATAGCATTTGCTAGAACCAGAGACAAAAAACAAAACCGTTTGCCTACGCCTCCATTCTTCCGTCATTATAGCACATCTTTCCTTACGCCTGATACATAGGCAGTCTGCTAACCAAAGAGCAAGCCCCTCTGCCATAAAATTTACCACTCCTACACCTTTTCCGAATAATCTGGCGTAGATGCAGGAGTATATCTACTGTGGGAGCCAGTTTAATGCATCATCAATTCCTCCCCCTTCCCATCATTGGTCGTCAATCTGGCGTGGCAGGCGCCATTGTTGCCTTACATAGAAGATCGTCAGCACTTATACAATGAGGGTGTCTGTTAGACCCAAGTAAGTGCAGCTGATCTGGTGATACTGGAGTAACAACCACGGGTGGCCAATCAAGCTCAAGCTTAAATATTGTCAGAGTACCTGTATAGTAATGGGCTACCTGGAATATTGAATGATTTCTTACACAATTTGTTGTCAGATAAACTTGAGCTGCCCTTTGACAACTGAACAAATTTTCGGTAGAATGACAGTTTGATAAAATAGTAATTTAAGTACCCTGTTAGAAGGCCCGGATTTAGGGGGGTTGCCAAGGAGGCAAATGCTATGCCCCAAAGCATATTGTTTAATCCAGTCGCGATAGGGCCATTTCTTCAAACATTTAAGGCAGTAAATCAGAATATTTGTACACAATAAAACAAAATAGTTCATCGATTTGCTTATTGCTTCAACAACGATTGTCATTTATGTTCATTAATTGGAAATAAACAGTAGCAAAATTGAAAAATATTAATATAATCTTTGTAATTGCTATCCGAGTCTCGATGAATCATATAGTCTTGATTTCAACTGGATCATTTCCAATTTTGGACTTGATTAAGAATGATTCAGACATAATTGAATCTTATCATCTATAATGTACGACTTGTCAAGTATTTTATACAGATTTTACGCAACATTCACGAAGTGGTTTAAGTATAAGTAAATTCGAATACAGTAATGTTCCGATTTTGTCAGCCCCATGCCGCATTTAGGGTTGACAAAATTAGAAAAGATTAGATCGGGATAAAATTTTTTGACTGGTTTCAAGTTTTATTTTAACTTAAGGACTTAGTTTTATGATTATGTTTATATGAACATTGTTTTTTACTTGCATTTTCTATGTACCGTAATCCAAGGTAACATTGATAAGTTTCTTTGATAATTATTAAGAATTTCAAATTTGAAAAAATCGATCTTTAGATGATGTTATAGACATGGCCAAGGTCATAATTGAGTTTATGCACCCAATATTACCAATACAGACGTGTTTAGTCTAATTAAAAAAAATATATATAAATTTGAGGCTGACAAAATCGAGAATAAAGGATGCTAAAATCGGGGGTAGACAAAATCGGGTCAAAAAGGGTGCTAAAATTGGGGGTAGACAAAATCGGGGGCTGACAAAATCGGGTCATTACTGTAATATTATTTTTTTTGAGTTTTTCGGATTTTTTTTTTGTAATACGTGCTAAACTTTCCCATGATTAGCGTTTACCGCTCATTTTATACCAACGGCCCCCGTTAAGAGATCTGACCCGGGTTTTCCAAAGTCCAGCATTGCCTGTTAGTAAATCGTGAAAATGTAAGAATCAAAGATCATTCCAGGGTATAAAGTCTATCTGTATGGGCAGTATCTGTCCAAAAAACTGTGACAGTTTGCTATATATTGAACCGAGAAGAGTTTCAAAGATTTGTATATAACCTTAATGGTATGCATAACCGAAAAGAAGGATTCTTATCAAAACTGAAAGATTCAGATAAAAATCTTATGTAATTTACTACTACCTATTATATAAGATAATTTCAAGTTATAATATCTGTATCGAATAATAACTTGAATAATGGTTGTTACCAATAAGTTAAGTGATGTTAACAATAAAATTACAATTACAATTACAATTACAATTTTGATTTTAAATTTGAGGTAATAATTTAGAATCTAGTTCATTGAGGCCCAGGGCATTTGTCTCCTTGACCCCTCCCCCTCAAATCCAAATCGGGCGGTTCGTTGATTTTTCTTATGGCTGCCTTGTAGAGCCTGGCACAATGAACCCAATCCTTACCATGTCCTTTTTTACAAAAATTGTGACCATTAAGCTCGAATTTCCACGAGTACCTGGCACCAAAAATCCTGAGTACGAAGTGGACTTATTTTTTGGTACTGAAAATGTGATTAAATTGTAAATAATACAAAAAATGAATTTCGGCTTCGTAAAGCGTTAAACGCAAATAAACGAACTAGTTACAAAAAGAATGGATCAAAAACATTCGACTGATGTAAAAAAGTACTTTATTCTTAATTATTTTGTTCAATAAAAAATAGTTTCTTCCAGTAGTGCTACTATAGGTACAATGGAGCTTAAATTTTAAGTGAAACTATTTATTTCGATAATTTTTTTTACAAAGCTGTGAATCAATGGTACTTAGATAAAAAGCTCCTGATGTTCGTTTAAAAAATATTTTTCAACGATGCAAACAGCCATAAAAGTTCACTAGTGCGACTATAGGGGACTGTCTACTAAGGAAACACCGACCCTAGTAATAAACTGTATCAGCAATTAATTTTAACTTTAATTAATGTCTACGTTCTACCGAATCACAAACTGCTTCGTAAAAATGTAAATATTAATTAAAATTCAATTTTATGTCTGCTACAGTGCGGTACAATCCTTACCTAAAACAAAACAAATACATTATCCAAGAGATTGAGTAACCCGACCAGTGGATTACAGCAGAGTTGTAACAGTTTTTGTTACTCAGTTAAGCCATTTTTCTAACAAAATATGTCATAATTTTTGCTGGTTAGTAGTTAAAATAACAAAAAATATAACACAATTACCTCTACACTTACCAAAATTGTAACAAAATATGTTATAATTTAAACAAAACTGTAACTTATTATGTTTCAAAAACAAAAGCATAACTCATTTTGTTATTTTCCATATCAGAATTATTACAAAAATTGTTACAAGCAATTGCTCTCAATTTTTTATAACAAATTCTGTTATAAGTATGTTTAGAATTAAAACAAATTTGAAACAGCCTTTGTTATCATCACGGATTTTATTTAATCATATTATAATTTCCTCTATCAACTCAAAATGTTTCTAACGAAAATGAAACAAAATATGTTGTTTGTAACAAATATAATTTTGCTATAATTTTGTTTTAAACCTCTGGTCGGGAATCTTCTTACTTGTCATAAATTAAGCCATTCCTTCAAAGATTGAAACATTGACTTCCCGGATAATGCCATCTATTCAACGGAGAAGATAACCGTTCATTACCAGTCGGACGTCTAGCAACTGCATTCGTTGATGCTTATTCCGATAAAATACAATGGTTAAATATAGTACTTATCTTTCATTCTGAACACTTAATGACCCTAGAACTGTCCAACATCTAACTGAATACAATGTAACAAAAAAAGCATGAACCGCTACAGCACATTGTGGAGTAAACTCGCACGACACGCTCCCACACACACGACAGGTTCTTCCAAGAGAAATTCACGTCGGCACCGGCACAACCTAACTGGGGGCAACCAATAGTTAGTTTGTAATGAAAATGAAACCGTAATTTTGCTTTCACATCGTCTAGCATCCCGCCTGAAATCACCATCTGTGCTGAACACTTGATTATACCCCTTCGCTCCATTCATAGAGCTCTCGCAGATTATCCCTTCAAGGATCATTAAATTCAATCTCTTCTAACGTAGTCATCGAGCAGTTTCAGTTCTGGCTAGAACAAGGCGGGACAACAGGATCGCACCTCGTTGCACACCAACTGGCACGACATGGGAGCATTTCTGAATTGTGCAACACAAATTTCTTTTGACAACACTTCCTCGAAAGCGTTACTGAGGTTAAATGCTCGGTGCATAAACTACTCCAAACTAAGTATTTGCTATTGTAATTAAACGACTCAACATTATCCAGACACGGTGCAGTGCAGTGGGAACGTCTATAGACCCACCGCAGCAGAACGCGTGTTGGCAGCAAAGGTCAACAGCATCCACTGCAAACACTCACGTGTGTCCAGGCATGTCTTCGTCACTAAACGGCATTATGTCTGAAGGGGCGTGCGATCTTCATGCGATATGATCGCAGCAACGGAAAACGCACAGGAAAAAAACTTAATTTAATTGTTACGTCCACGACTTCCCAGAACACCACGATGAGAATGCATCGCAAGAAGCTAGAGTGCTCATATAATCATATGGTTGAAAAACGGCCCCGTAAACTGAAAAGGGCCACTGAGAATTAAATAGCGACGTAGCCGACGGTGGCAATAAAATCGTTTCTAGATACAAGAGGCAGGGAACACATTTTTTCAATCATTGTAACGCGCCGACCGCATTCTATTTGAATCTCGGTATCGATAAAACAAGAGTGTTAATATCAAACATCTCGTCACATTGTTCTTACTCGGATCCATCCTAGTTATACCGGTTTAGCCGTGCGTTGCGTACCCATCATCGTCGTCATCCACATGTCATCATACTTCGGCAAAAATACTATCGCGATCTACAATAACTTATCGATGTATATTTATAGTACAAACTTGTACTTCTCGGTGCAGCAAGTTTAACTTCTTATGTGAATGATCTCACGTTCTTGTGCAGATCCTTCCCCTCGCATCAACTCAGTTGAGTCCGTACCAAGTCACAGTCCTGACAGCTCTAATTACAATTTAAAATGAGTGTCGGCAAGACCTTGACGCATTATCTCCAGTACTCCCATTCTGCAACAACTCCTCCCTTACAAGCCGCGAACGCATCGAACTGACGCTCATGAACGCTTAACTAGAATGACAAATGTTTTTTCTTCTATTCTTATTATAGTTTCGCTAGGCCTAAGAAGAAAGAATAGGAAGAATTAATGTAGAATTTATAGGATCACTGTGCGGGAACGAACGATTGGCGGAATTCTAATTGGTTGTGACAATTGTGGTTGATGCTTCGAATATTTTTCATTGAGTGTCGTCAGAGGGGTGTATTATTATATTAAATGCATCGCAGAAGTACAATTGATCGAATGTGTTTTTTTTTTCTGCAGCTGTGGAATATATCCGATTGTTTAAACCCAATAGCATTGATGTATAGCGTACTCAGAACATACATCGTCTCAATGGCATGCTTGTTACACACAGCACAAGCGGGTTGTTACTCTGCGGGACTCAGTCGGAATGACCATTTCCCGACTTCCCTGGCCATCTTCGTGTTGGCAAAAGCGTAAACAAATACAAATAATGGTCAAAGCTGAGAAGTAGGCTGTATCCCATTTGTAACGTAACGCCAGAAAGAAAAGAAAAATTACTTGTACCATAATTTTACTACAAGGTTGTCAGCTGAATGTTCAATTCCCTGTCCCCCTTTTGTTATATTTCAATATGCCACATTTGTTATCAGGCAATAGATTAATTCACCTTCAGTAGAGATATCCCTTAGGTTGAAGCATTCAGCATATTTCTCGCGTGATTCCGGCGTGACTTTTTGGGAAACTGTTCGTTAGGCGCTTGCAATTATCAAGCACAATAACCTGTACGAGCTTTTTAACTGGTTTAGGTTTCTGTTCGTTTCAAGCGCTTTTCATCAAATTTTCAACGGTTAAACGTCATGCTCGATAGCTCTACAAGTCTACAATATCCGTAGATGCCTTTTAACAGACATATTCAACGTGACTAATGAAGCTGAGTTTGTTCCTTAGTCATTACGTCGAGAAGTTTAAGAGATCGCTTGGGCTCGTACTCGATGGTTTTTTCACTTATTGCGATGAGAACTCTTCGTTCAACTCTACTTCCTACATGGTTTCGCCATAGACTACTACGAAGAAGTCATCTGTGAAGCCTACACATGTAGCTGCCTCAGTACGCAATTGTACATCGAATGCCATAATACCGGGTCCTGGAGTAGCTCCCTGTGGAATTCGAGAGCTCTCCTGCCCTTTCGTGAATCCGAACTGGTTGTTAGATAGCCGTCCACAACTACCGTATACGGTAGTAGTCTGCTGAGGAGGCCAAGCACTTCCGGTGCCAAATGTCCTTCAGCTTGGCAGTTTTCTTTAAAATTAGGATCATTTCTCCTAGGTATTTATTCCGCCTTATGCTCTGCACGTTAATGACAGCTTCTCTGTGCATTGTATCGCCGTCAGAACGTGATTTGTGTATTTCGCCTCCTCCGTTGTTGATAGCGAGGGCTTCGCATTTGCTATTCCCACTCGTGTCCAAGTATTGACCTAGATGGAGGACAGCCGTGTAGCTAGCATTTTCCTTAGATACCATGCACTCACGGTGTTCCCCTGACCGTTATTATCAGAAAAAAATTTCCATTAAATCTATGTGCTCACTATGTGCTTATTTTGAAGTTTTGAAAAAATCGTTGGGCCCGTTTTGAAGTTACGCCCTTTTGATTGCATTAGTCCACAAATTCAAAGGAAATCTGAGATGTTTAAATGGACTTTTATTGGCCGTGATTATCAGAGGGAATAAACCAACAAAATTCTCTGGGCGGAGTTTTGAATGAGAAGATACATGACATTTTGAGTTACGTCTTTTTTGAAGTGTAACTATTAAAATCACAAATTTTCAATAGATTAATCAGGCATTCTAATACCGGTAAGCATGTTCAAATGTTTTCAATAACACGCTGCACTTACATGCCGTCAAAATCTTGCACAATCGACTGAATTTTCATAGGCTCAAGTGATATAAGGCATATAAGGTTATTATTAGTCATAAAATATTGTTAAAACCCAACTAGCTGGCCCTGCTGTTCTGGTTGGCCCCTGCCAAATTCGAAGTAATGCCATTCTAGGAACTGGAACTCGAGGTTACGGTCTTCAGGTTCATGATATTCGGGGTGGTGGAATTCAGAGAGATATTTGCATTATTTTGTATCGCTGCTTTCTACATTGTTAATTTCATTGTATTCCATACCCTGCTACTCATAACCGAAAACTCAAGTCCGAAAAAAATCTTTGACGTCAACTTGCGCTTCGATATACACACGCATCATCTTAATCATGAGTTCAATGTTTCACCAAACTATCCAGAATATTTTTGTATAAAAACTAATTTGTTCACATGATGAAATTGGCTCCATAATGCCTTATATCGCTTGAGTCTATGAAAAATCAGTCAATTGACAAAGATTTTGACGGCATGTAAGTGCAACGTATTATTGAAAACATTTGAACATGCTTACCGGTATTACAATGCCTAATTAATCTATTAAAAATTAGTGATTTTAATAGTTACACTTCAAAAAGGGCGTAGCTCAAAATTTGAACGATTTTCTTATTCAGAACTCCAACCAAAGGTTACAAATAACTCAAAACACATACTTTGATTCAAATTTTGTTGGTTTATTTCCTCTGATAACCACGGCCAATAAAAATCCGTTTAAGTATCTCAGATTTTCTTTGAATTTGAGGACTTGAACAATCAAAAAGGCGTATCTTTAAAACGGGCCCTACGATTTTGTTTAAAATTTTGCCCAGACATGCAGCCTATCTATAGAAAACGACTGGTGAGCACAGATTTGATGGAGATTTTTTTCTTATAACAGCACTGTGGGAGCACCGTGTGCACTTATTCGCTACTTCTTATTCTTCTTCTTATTGGCATCAACGTCCTCATTGGGACAGAGCCTGCATCTCAGCTTAGTGTTCTTATGAGCACTCCCACAGTTATTAACTGAGAGCTTTCTTTGCCAAAGTTTCCATTTTCGCATTCGTATATCGTGTGGAAGGTACGATGATACTCTATGTCCAGGGAAGTCAAGGAAATTTCCATTATGAAAAGATCCTGGACCGACCGGGAACCTAAACCTAGTTATCTAAACTTAAGTTCTCCCACTTAAGTTGGGGTTGGTCCCTTCATATCTTTGGTGCAGATCTCTCAATTTTGCATTCCACTTGGTGTTTGGTTGTATGAATCATCACTTACGGGTTCCTCAGAGAGTTCTGCCGAAATAGTCGCCTTTGATCTCATTGTCATCCATTTGTCTCCATAAAAAGGCAAAATTACTGAAGCAATTTCTTGAACAATAGTTATTGGGAATTTTTGACGAAAAATGAGGCTTAGTTCAAAACACATCATCCCAAAGAATTTCAGCCTAACTATGTGGCTAAGCCTGATTTTGCTTCAATTTTATTGGGTAATTTCAGATAAATAAACTAACTGCATAAAATGTAAACTACATTTTTCCAAGAAAACTTATGTTTTAAATTTTTAAGAAATTCCAAATATTATTTGATTTGATTTCCAACAAATCTGCAGCAACATTGTTGAATACACCCTCCGATATTCCTTAAAAAAAATTGTATAATCAAATTCCTCATTGAAAATCGAAGGGTGGCTTTAGAACGTTTGCTACAAATCTCTTGTAAATTAGTTAAACAATATTGTGAGATTTTTTTCACAATGTAAATTTTTCCTGAAGGACAACCATTCCTTCTTCTTTGTCTATTTTTTATCCACAAAACTTATTTTGGAATATGTTCCAGGATTCAACTAAAAATAACTTAACCTTGAACCTACGATAAATAAATATATTGATTTTAAAAATTCTTCACTGAGATATTTCGCTAAAAGTTGTACTACAAATTCCTCTGTGAATTCGTTGAAACAGTTTTCTCATATAATTTTCAAAAGACATCATAAATTGCGTCAGAAATTGTTCAAGTTTTTTTTTTCTGGAGATCAAGCTCCAAATTCCAGGATTATAAAAGGATTATCTACAAAAAGTGTCATCGAAATTCCTCTTACCTATGAAACTTCAGAGTAAGTTTGTTGGAAACCACAAGGAATACTTTTGCTCTCGGAATCAGCATAGCGCTAAAGAAATCTGGAGTTACATTTAACAAAATTACTGTGTAGAGAAAAAAAAACATTTTTTTTTTTCTTCAGAGATAGTTCTTGTGCAATTCCTATAGGCTGTATGGGCGAATTTTGGGGATTCCAGAAGTCAAGGAAGGAATTTTGATAGATTTCAAGGATAATTTATGTTCATATGGAACTTTTTGAGATATTTAGTTTATTTATAAGAGAGGCGTTAATTATCCTGATATCATTAAGTTCTAGAGAAAATATTATAAAAATACACTTGTATTTTGTTGTTCCGTTTTCCATCAAATAGGTACAAATACAATCATATTGAACTGTAATTCCTGAATTTTTCGACAGGAATTTAGTGATTTTTTTCCCAAACTCGATTTAATCCGAAATGACCTGAAAAAATTTATAGAAGTTCTTCTAAAACTTTTTTTTTCATTACTAACACATACATTTACTCTGGAAATCAGATATAAATTTATAAAAAGTTATGTTTGGAGATTTCTAGACGAATTTAAGAATTCCGGGATTACCATTCGGAAAAACTTATGGACACTGATTTCTAGATCAGAAAACAAACCTAATGAACTTTTTGAAGAAATTTTTGAGAAGTTTAAGAACGAATTGCAAAATCTAATCTGCGTATAAATCTGTTGCAATATTTCTTCAAAAATTACTCAGTAGAATCGCTAGTGCTGTTTAAAGAAAAAGTCTCTGGTATGGAAGGTGCACCGGTATTCGCCAACCCAAATCATATACCGTTTTACGACATACATGGTTCCAATCGTTTAGTGTTCGTTAAATTGCTTTGAGATGAACGGAAACATTCTTAGAAATCTCAAAATTTGATCAGAAAATAAAAAAAAAAATTTTTCCTAAAATTGCTTTTTGGCACCTTATTTTGCCACTGTGTTCCTGATTCGCCACCCTCCATTAGAAATCAACGTAGGTGGTGAATTCAGGAACCGAAATTAAAACGTGGCGAATACTGGTGCGAGTGGTCCAGTATTCGCCACCCCAATTTTTAATACAAAAACAAAGTTTCTTAACAGTTTAGATATATCTCCTGATGAACATGGCTTGAAAGCTTTCGTTAAAAGTATTGCCAGTAATCTAAGCTTTTTTTATTAATTTATAAACAATATTTTTCCTTAGGGTGGCCAATACTGGTACACCTTCCCTATTTTATTTGGATGAATCTTTGACATATGATTTGGAAAAAATCATAGGGTGACATACAAGGGTATATAATAATATAATTCTCTTAAGCAATCCCTGAACAAATTGCTCGTCATTGTTTAACGTATAAGGAGTTTTTTTAAAACCTGTTGAACGAATTCCGCTAAAAATGTTTGAATTATTTAGAACTTTTTCATTCATTTTTGAAGAAATATTATTAAAATATTATTTTTGAAAGAGTTCTGAAGGAATGTGGCAAAATCAATTTTAATATTAAGAGAAAACATGTAGAGAATTGTCAGTTAGAAAAATTCATATATATTTGCGGAGAACTTCTCTGAGAAATCGCTTAGCTTATTCTCCCAATTGAATCCTCCTCCTTCCTTAGTGCTGAAGGTGTCTGGGTTCGATTCCCGGTCGGTCCAGGATATTTTCGTTACGGAAATTTCCTTGACCTTCCTGGGCATAAAGTATCATCGTAGCTGCCACACGATATACGAATGCGAAAATGGCAACTTTGGCAAAGAAAGCTCTCAGTTAATAACTGTGAAAGTGCTCATAAAAACACTAAGCTGAGAAGCAGGCTCTGTCCCAGTGAGTACGTTAATGCCAAAAAGAACAAGAAGTTGAATCCTGTTTTATTCGCTTATGAAAATCTTGGTGATGAAGGGAAATCCTTAGAGCAACACCTAAAAGAAATATTCAATGTATTTACAGAAAGTACTGGATAATTTATGCTTCGAATTTATCAAGCAATCCAAGCAACGTCTGAACATGTAGAAAAGCATGTTTATTTTTAACTTCTCGTACGTATTTTCAACTATCTGATATAGTAGATGAATGTTTGACTTTGTTTTTCAACTAAAAACTAAGTTTGGAAATGGAGTTTTTGCCAGCTATTTGAAATTCTGGATCAATGTGCGTCAAGGGAGTTCCGTCAAGGGAACTCAGAGAAAACTGGTAAAGAAGTTTTTTAAGAAAGCACTGAAAAAGTACGAAAATAATTCATGTAGAAATCGCCGTGGAAATTCTCAGAGGAATTTCTCAAAAGTATATGGTCAAATATTTGGAAAGTTCGTGAAAGAATCACATGGGATATTCCTCTTCAGGCCTTTGGAAGAATTCTGGAAGGATTTTTATTATTCAATTTACAAATATCACTGGTGGGCAGCGATATGGGACAAAATTACAAACAAAGATATCAATACATATCTATGCAAACTTGTGGAATCTATATGCTAAGTCGATATGATGACTGCTTCAATTTGTGTACCAATTCACGACGAACTAATTTTTCACAACGGATATGCTGATCACAACTGCTAATTACCTAACAAATTGTTACCCGGCAAGATTCCTTCTCATATGCGTCCGCCTAAAACTGATCGTTTGGCGCGCTGCGCTGTTCTTCCCTGGCTTCCACATGCACTTTGGAGTGCGAAAGGAGCGTCGTAATTAAGTGCAAATGATACGTGTACATTCGTTGTCGATTCTGTTTACCCGTACAAACATTGCGAACCTGCCGCAACTTTGCAGTGCATTGGAGAGGAAAGCCCGTTAAATTTATAATGGTATGAATTAATCAGCTTCTTGCCGCATTGCTCCTACGTAGAGGAGGTGTCTGGGCTCGTGCCGCTTCTCCAGACGAGAGAAGCAACTTGTGTTTACAGTTCAATGCTGACGCAGAACTATGTAGGTCTATAGGACTTGCACACTCCCCGGTCCCCGGTTTTAAACACCTGTTGAGAAAAAGTGCGAAAGTGATCTCAACAATCAACAGTAATAAAACTGATTGCATACATTCTCACGTTTCCGCATAACTCTCATGTTTGTGTCGAAATATCGGAATACACAATCGAAAGGCATTTCCCCGCAATAAATTGGTTTTCCGTTATCTGACGGAGCTTTCTTATGCACCATATCAACGCGAGGAGAGCTGCTGCCGTCGATGACGATCGGTTCTTGCATTTTACGACTCTCACGATCTCCCATTTAATGTATTTCGTTAATCTCCCTTAAAAGAACATTTTCTCATAGGCGCAAAAACCAGTTTTTTTAAAGATCGTTTACTGTTTGTTTTTCTTTTATTACACAAACCTTGACAAATATTGAAAAGAAGAATAAAAATATATTTTATTTTTGGCGGAGAAACGAATTGGAGCCAAAAATTGAACAAGTGTTGGCTTTCACAAATTTGTGGTGCTTGGGTATCCAAAGTAGAGTGGCACTCTGAAATATTAACACTTCATGTGCAATTTCGAAATTAAAATTTAAGCACAAAACTAAAGTTCTGTTAGCATACAACATAATCAAGCATTTTATTGTCATTGACAATCAGTCGCCACCTTCTCTCGAGCATGGATACTGGCAACGGTTTTAACCTGTTTGTCGCTCTTGGGGCGTGAGTAGTTTCAATGGAATCACCAGCAATAGTGCATACTTTCAGTTACCTTTCACAGCTGGAGCAACAACTACAGATCTGTAGCGTTTCTGCCAGCATCAGGTGACGAGGAACGCGAAGGCAACAAAATAAACAAGTCACTTTTGAATAATAAATAAGACAATCACACAGAATAACTCGCTCATGCAATACGTCGAGAGCACGAGTTTCGACTCTGAAGACGTGCAACCGTTACGTTTCGTCATCGAGTCGGGTTTTAAGTGGGCTTATCTCACTATTCAAGTTGACGAGCAGACATCGAGGTGTCAGGAACTCTCGGTTGGTTGGCTTGCAAACAGAGAAGACAATGAAATTATTATACTCCTCCAGTTTCTAGATAGGCAGCTCCTGCTTCTACGGAGCATCATTATCATTTAATTCAATTATTGCATAATTATTCAGTTGATTGAGCAGATGGTTGTATGGAACACTTCTGAAAGGCTACCGAACAATCGGCATCTGACGCTCTGTAGCCCGGAGGAGTAACAGTCGATGAATAAAACAATGTAATACGGAATGCAACCTGTGATTAGGGGTAATAAAACGAATGGCAAGTTCATCGTTTGATATTGTTGCCGTTATATCTGAAATGTCTTATGATGAGGTGTCTCAGATATAGGTTAGCCAGAGAACACTGATACGCACGATTCATTGAGAAAGAAACAGTAACGTGCAACGAATCTCTCCTTTTTCTTTCCTTACGTCCCTACTGGGACTGACTGTACCCCTTACCTTAGTGCTCCAAGTATAAATTTACAGTGATGAACTTTATTTGTCTATTTACCATTTTGCGTGTATATATTATGTGGCACGTTTGAACATACTTTAAGTTCTGTAAAGTCAAAAAAAAACTCAGCTCCAAAAGATTCTCAACCGAACCGGGATACAAACCCACCATTCTCTATAAGGTATCTGCTAAATAGCAGTGCGCATGCCGCTTCGGTTGTGTTAGCCTGTTTTATAATTCATTGCTAGTGTTTTTCTATGGCTATTTGTAATTTATAATCTCTACTCCGTGTGTTCTAACTTCTAGAAAGAAAAAAAAACAAATGGCGTTTCAAGCTACTAGCACGTTTTCTATGAGTACATGCTTCCTTGATTTGACATTTCGTTAGAAACAAGTATTTTCTATAGAAACACGCGAACTGGATTCTATTTGTAATATGGATAAGCATTTTTTAGTAAAACTAAATTATTAAACATTTATTAAAACAATATTTTTTCATTCTTTTCAGGTATGTACCATCAATGAGATTGTATTCATTTGGAATTGGATTCCAAAGGTATCCGCCCATAAAAACTTTTACAATTCTGTGTCAATTAAATACGCCCAACGAGGAGACGAAATCGTGGTAACCAAGGCTATCCTTTCTATGGTTAGCTTAATAAAACGAATCACCATTGCTTTGAAAATACCGCATAAAATTCCGTCTTCAATCAAAAGTAAGCAATTTAGCCACAGACTTATCATATTAAAAAAGAAATCACTTAACACTTGATTTTACTCCAATTATCCAGCAATGCCTCATGTTTAGAACATGACAGAAATTTATTTTTTTTTACAAAAACAATAAAAATCACATTATTTGGTTTAAACAAAATTTTGATTTTCCCATGATTCTTTTAGCATAATGAACTTAATGAAAAAATTAAATCCCTTCAATCAGTTCCAAAACACATATAGCAGCGTCTCTACAAATGAAAAAAAAAAACTGTTTTATTGAACTAAATCAAGTAGGCCGTGGTGTTCTTGTATTTTTGAAATATATGGGGCTCTGCATAATTTTTTTTTCTCTCTTTCACTCCTTCACATAATTTGTAAACAACATGGCCAGTAAACGGCAAAATGCCATGCAAAATCAAAACAGTGTAGAGCCACATTGTACGCCCATACATTGTTTATTCATAAGCTATGTTTAAAGACCACATAGGCAAAAAAAAACAAATACCCTCAGCGCTCAGCGAATACTTAAGGTGAAACATCTCGGAATCCAAAGATGGCCGGCACAATGGCCGACTTCTCCCCTTACTCACGTTTTTAAAGGCAGAAAACTGGAGAAATAGTTGGCAAACGTTCCTGATCTTCTTATTTTAAGCTTTCTGCTAGTGCACAAATCCAAAATAAAAAGTGCACTGTTGTGGGATGCTTTCTTCGTGAGATTTGTGCCTTTAAAGTTTTAGTGCAATCTTAGAAGCTGATTCCAAAATGTTTCACCTTAACGGATTCCGATATTTTTTGTCAGTATTTCTACTCGTACTCGTTCTAAAAGTGGCAAAAAAAAATCGAGAATGTTTCTGCGGCCGGAGTCACTCCGGTGAGTCACTGGGTCAGGTTGAGATAAAAATGGGCTGTTTCTTGATAAATGCCAAGTTAAAATAAGCAGTTTGTATGAACAATCAAATGTAGGGTGGGTAAGTGGTGAACAGGGGTGGTGAAATGAACACCGTTTCTTTTACAGAGGAAAAACAAATTTTAATAAATGTTTGTTACTCATGGACTATTAGAGCATAAATAAGAGTGTTCGATTTGAAGCGATGGTCAATTAAAGTGAAAACATCTACGATATCTAAAATTTTAGAAATCCACATTTGAAAATTAGAACTGGAGTATTTTAAGGCTCGAAGGTCTTGAGGTAATAAATACGAGGTGTAAAATTTAATACTTAATATAATTTAATAATTTCGGAAATACAAAGGAAAATTTCAAAAATATTTGCTTAGTTCATGTATTTTGTATGGTGCTCATTTTATCACCAAAAGCTGTTCATTTCACCAACATAGTGCAGATAAAATGAACATTTCCATATTTTTTTGCTAACTAATAATATGTGAAAATTTAGCTATCTTAGTCTGAATTCGAATCGCTACTATAAATTGAATGATATCCCTATTTATGATGTTGTGCGATAGATCCATACGGTATTCATCAATTTTCTATTAGAAACAAGATGACATCATTGGCGGTTCTTTTTACCACCCCTTTTCCTATTATCATCCAATTCAATTGTTTCTCGAAAAATTCACATTGATGCATTTTTTTTCTAAAAAATCTTTGGCTAAGTGTATACATTATAGCTGATTCCGGAAACTTTCTGCGACTTGAAATTTGCCTGTCTACATAGGTACAAACGACAGCCTTTTTTACCATTTTGCTTCACTGGAATAACTCCAGCCACATGAACATTCCCGAGTTCCTCTGGCCTCTTTTAGAAACTAGAAATGTGCAAAACATTTCCGAAATACGTCAAGTATTCGCGGAGCGGTAAGAGTTGTATTTTTTTTTGCTTTCACTCAGTATTCATCTTCTGATATTGTATTCGATTAAATCCTACATGATAAGTTTTCATTGTGAGATTTAAAAACGTAAGTTATAGAATAAGATTTTAAGTTGATGTTTATTACGTATACTACATATGCTAGTAATGTTGGAAATACAAGTCACTGAACATCATGCATTAGAAATAAAATTCAACCGTTCACGCAAACTTCATATGACCTAAGGAACTCTCTAAATTTTGCACTCTAAACACATGTAAACAATACAATCTGAAAAGAAACTGATACATTATTATTTAGGTCAAGTATTATTAATAATTATATTAACTAGCAGCAAAAAATACAACAGTCAACTCTCTTTTACTCGATATTTTGCATCTCGATATCGAGTTAAGAAACCATAGTAAAAGATGGTTCCTTGGATCACATTTGCACTGGATTTGTGTTGTATTATTCGATACCTCCATAACTCGATGAAAGGGCCCAATATCGAGTAATGGAGAGACGACTGTTTATTAAAGCTTGAAGATATGTAGGGGAAGACGGGGTGCGCCCCCTAAGGACAAACTTCATTTGAACTGTGAATTTCGTCGAAAGCGTTAATCTAAATGCAGGGCTGTTATAAAAACTTCAAAATCCGCGAGAATTGCGACTTCTGAAATATGATCCGCGATTGAGAGCACACATCCGCGACAAAAAATATGAATCTAAATGTCATTGAGATCTTCACTCATGATGAGAATTTGGCAAAAACAAACTAATAAAATAACTATATTTTTTTTGGTACCATTGAGGTAGACAAATTTGTAATATGCGTATCTGCCAAAACAATACTGAGGGCGGAATGAAGTGAAACATGTTTATTTTCTCCAGTTGCGTAACTGGGCAACAAATGGTCTTCTTCCCCATTTTGCTTGCAACTATATTTAACACAGTTTGATATGATCTTTGCGCGAAAAATCATACATTTTGAAGTTATTACAGTGGGATTTCGTTTTTGGCAACAAAGTCGAAATTTTCAATCGTAAATGCGTACAAATTTCAATGTCTTCAATGATATTTATAAGCTTGATGTACACATCACTCAACTCTCCATAACTGATATTGAAGGGGCCATCGAGTTAGGGTGGTATCGTATTATAGAGCATTAAACCAGTGCAGATGCGTTCCAAGGGACCAACTAGGTAGCCATGATAACCAACTGTAACTATGGTTCTCTACTCGGTATCGAGATACGGAATATCGAGTAAGGGAAAGTTGACTATACAGTCAAACCTCCATGAGTCGATATTTGAAGGGACCATCGACTCATGGAGATATCGAGTCATAGAACCGAAATGCCAATAGTAATAATGGAATTTTACTATCAGTATGGTTTCATGAGTCGATATCGAGCCCTGGATCATCGAATCATGGAGGTATGGACCATGTAAAAATACTAATCGCATAAGTGACCATTATTAACTGGATAGTTCTACAAAAAATGTATAAGAATATAATACTTTTCATTGAAATTTCTGAATTGATTTTTTTATTTAACTAATATAAACGATAGTTTATTACGTAGCCCTAGCATAAAATTCGGTAAGGTACAAAGGTCCTAATGATCTATAAATGTAGCCTGTAATTTTGTAGAACAGCGTTAGAATACACAAATAGTCTTTGAATAGTTTTAATTTGAAAAAGTTCTTATTGTGTTTTAAAAGATGAGATGTTAATGATAAATCAACCATATGGATTCAACGGAAATTCATAAGACTTTGCTTTGAAATCCCAAGAGCCAGATAGGAAGATTAGGTGCTCGTAAGAAACTTGTTGCGATGCTGAAGCATCTTATTATAAATCTACAAGAACCCGTCTAGGATGTTTAGGATCTCGCTTAGGATTCAGATAGAAATAGACATATGTTCAAGAGCTCGATAGGAATTTTGAGTATATCGTTTATAATTTCAAAATTCCGGTGCAATATTGCTGAAAATTCTCAAGCCTTCTAAGGGAATTCACCATTAGGGCTCTATTAGCCTATTAGGACTTCCCAGACTACTGCGAGCAATCTCAAAATTTTTCTGGGAACCTTTCCAAAAATCTCCATTCCGCTTATACTCAAAAAGCTACTAAAATCCACAGTTTCTCACGATGAATTCATAGAATACCCCGCAATGAATTTATGGACTACCCTAAAATATTTTGAGGCAAAAAAATAATGCCGCTAAAGGGTTAATAATAACTTGAGCAGAAATAAAAACAAATAGAGAGTTTGATTTGCCAATACTGAATGCACCTCTTATTTAAAGAAGCAAGTATTGTTTTCATAACGCTGCATTTTGGAAATAAATACTTTTCGTTTTGAAAATATGATTAGGAAAACAAAAAAAAAAAACGAAATGGATGCCATTAATTGTACAAAAATTGTTACAATTTCGTATGATACTTTATGTTCTACTACTGAATAAAAATTCGATACAAAAACTTATATGAAAGACATTCATATGAGAATTTAGATATTATTTTTACAGATATCTGTGTGTAATGGAAATTTTTGCACAGTTCTCAGCAACAAAAGATCTTGAGACGCAATTTTGTTGTAAAAAATCCCACTCTAATCAAATTACTACAACCTTTGATATGTCGTACATAAAACTTAGATTCAATCAGAAGTGCAGCACAAGTTTATGAAAATTAGTTCAAAAAGGACTCAATCTACTGTTTCAGTGCTGGAATATTTTGTATAGGGTGAAGAGCTACTTGGGCACTTCCATAATTGACTTTAGCATGGGGATTTTTTCTCGGCCGAATTGTCTGAAACTTTGCAATGAGAAGCACTTCAATACGTCGCATATTGTGGCCAAAGATGGGCTCAGTACCTTTCACTAAAAAACTCTGCCCAAGTGAATCAAAAGTGCCAAGAATAGGATCCGGCTCCCTATAACTGTTTTGTTCAACATTATATATTAACAGGCTGTCGCGCTGCTCTGCCCATAACTGCAAAACAGTCACATTCGACATTTTTGACAAATCGGAGTTAATACCATGGAGAGTCTTCAAATGATAAATACTTTCGATCCACTTACTGAAATCTGTGAGATTGTTCTAGAAAATTCGAAAAAAATACCAAGTTGTTTTGTCACATTGGTAATAATAATCGCATAACAGTCACATTGAGATTATGAATGAGCCTCGTAAAGTAATGACAATGAAATTTGTATCAGAATTATTTTCTGACAATTCACCTAGTATGCGATATGAGTTGTACAAAATATCAATCTCAAATAAGCACTTTTGAGTTCCTGGTAATTTTTTGAAATTTTAGTTTCCTCCCATACTGCCATAAAATGCACACTTGGTATTCCATTTACTCAATGCCTACTTTTGTCGAATGTTACAAATATGCAGTTATGTGCAGTGCTGTACTTTGTACAAGACACAATTTGAAACCGATATATCTCAAAATCCAGGGCCTTCCTTAGCTAAATGGGTTAGAGTCCGCGGCTACAAAGCAAAGCCATGCTGAAGGTGTCTGGGTTCGATTCCCGGTCGGTCCAGGATCTTTTCGTAATGGAAATTTCCTTGACTTCTCTGGGCATAGAGTATCATTGTACCTGCCACATGATATACGAATGCGAAAATGGCAACATTGGCAAAGAAAGCTCTTCGCTAATAACTGTGGAAGTGCTCATAAGAACATCGAACTGAGAAGCGAGACAGAGTCTGTCTCAGTGAGGACGTAAATGCCAAGAAGAAGAAGAAGATATCTCAAAATCCTAAAAATTTCGGATCATGGGGTCTTCAGTAAAGTTGTTCTGGAGGCGGAGTGCTATCTGATGGTACCACATTTTATTCAGAATATGACCGCTAGGTGGCACAGTTTGAATGAAACTTTTACTTTTGTTTTGCAGATATATCAGGAGTTTGTCCATTTACAAAAATGGCGTTTTCGACAAAGTTGTTCAGTAACTCAAGGGCTATCATTGTTCGAGCAAGTTGATTCAAAATTTTGCCAACAGCTGGCGCTAGTGAGCATGAATCTTTTGTTTTGCAGATATCTCAGGAGTCTGACCACTTAGAAAGATGGCGTCTTCTGCAAAGTTTCAGTAGCCCAAGAGTTATCATTATTTCATTCAATCTCCATTTCCGAAGCCTGAATAGAGACAGCCTTTGAGCTACTGAACAGCTTTGGCGAATACGCCATCTTTCTATGTGATCGGGCTGCTGAGATATTTGCATAACAAATGTTTCATGCTTATTGGCGTCACCTGGTGGTGAAATTTAGAATCAACTAGCGCAATCAATGATTGCTCATATCTTATTGAACAAATTTTCCGTAGACGCAATTTTAATAAGTGATTAGGATACTGAGATATCTGCCAAACAAAAGTTTCATCATAGACAAACAGAAGTAACACTTAGAACAAAATCCATTCAAACCTGGTGGATTTATTTTGGCTTGAATATTACGCGTTGCAAGAAATATTATGATTCCTGGAAAATCGAGGATCATCTATTGGAAAATTTCCCATTATATTGATCATAATCACCTGCGACTTGAAAACTGAATTATTTTGGTTTATGTACTGTCCTGCTGTCAACGAGCAGTTTTGGCCTGCGGCACCAAATGCTTTTTTTCTGATAAGGGATAACCAATGATCCGGGTTACAGAACCTGTGTATTCAGGTTCTGTTGTCCGAACCATTTGAATGAATCAATTGTCTCAACATTGCTAGACTGAATAAGAGATGAGGGAAGAAGAGTAGTACATAAAAACATTTTTAGACAAACAAATTTAGGGAGATCAAGCGATTTAGTCCTCTCTTAGTCGTTGGATCGCTTATTCACTAAAATGATGTTTCATTTGAACTCTCAGATTTGAACAATTTCGGACCACATTGCCATTGTCAGATCTCCTTTTTAAATTCAATCAAAGGCTTCAAAAAATAGGTTTATTTACTGATTATTAACTCGTTCAACCCGTTTTGGAAACTCAAACTCAAACGCAAAGAAATGATTTTAATTTTCACGCAGCGGCTCAGGAGAAGAAATTGTTGCAATTGCTGCTTACTGACATTGAATTTAATCTATTTTCCTCAAGAGTGCTTGCTGGGGACGGACCTGGTGTAGTGGTTAGAACACTCGCCTCTCACGCCGAGGACCTGGGATCGAATCCCATCCCCGACATTGTCACTTATGACGTAAAAAGTTATAGTGACGACTTCCTTCGGAAGGGAAGTAAAGCCGTTGGTCCCGAGATGAACTAGCCCAGGGCTAAAAATCTCGTTAATAAAGTCAAACCAACCAACCAAGAGTGCTTGCTGTGGTTCATTTGTACTATGCGGGGATTGCTCGCTGCGCGTTATTTCCGCGAAGCAATCCAAATTTTTAAATTTGCCCGCAATAATGATAGCCCTTGGCTTATTAAACAACTTTGCCGAAAACGCCATCCTTCTAAGTGATCAGGTTCCTGAGATATCCGCAAAACAGTTTCATGCACACTAGCGCCACCTGGTGGGAAAATTTCGTATTTCTTGGCTCAAATAATGATAGCCCTTAACAACTGCACAACTGTGATAATAAATCTTCGAGCTGTTTAGTTGAATACCTATAAGTAGATGAAAATCGAATTTAGTTCTATACCTTTCTATTCCTCTAAAGTATGTATCCTTTGACAGAGACGCGTATTTCGACCTCAACTGTAAGGCCGTCTTCAGTGTCGTGTACTAGATTCGAACAACTTTGCCGAAAGCGCCGTCCTTCTAAGTTGTCAGGATCTTAAGATACCCGCAAAACAAAAGTTTCTCAAAAGACTCTGCGAAGAAAAGGCATTGGTTGTCATTGAAATTTAGTGGTTTTCATAAAAGTTAAGTTCATTTTGGGAATCTCTGGATTCCCGGGACACCAGAACTTATACCTCGGAAAACGGGAAATCTCGAAATTTGTCAAATCCCGAGATTTTTTGTCCCAGAATGTCCCGGTATGGACACTCTATCTTCCACAGACGCGGGTTTAGTGAAAGTGTTTTCGCTTGTAGGTCCGCATGCAGGAGACTGAATGCTCACAAAAAACAGTACAGTCTTGATCAAATCGCTTTTCAGTTTATTATTCCAGTGCTATATGCAGATGCCTTGCTACAATAGATGGTAGAACCTAACATCATCATCATTATCATCAATTAAACGCTATATATATTTTTAGAATTCATGAGGATCGTAGTGTTTGACCAGGTCACCCATCGCTCATCAAAATAACGGGACTTTAGGGATTGTGCATTGTAGTTTCGAGGAGAACTATGTACTCCGTATGTTAATCGTTCCCGCTACTACACTCGTTTCGTCTAGATTCCTAATGGCTGTAGTATGCCAGTACATCAGCTTCATCTTCGACGGTCTTTAGCGATGTTCCAGTTGCCCAAATGTTTAAAATTTATGGATACTCATTCACATTGAACCACATCAAATACATGATTTGATTGTGAAGATGAATATATTACACATTTATGTATATTTATATATTTACGTTGTTGTCATGATCAAATTTTCAATTTATTATTTATTTGTATTGTTAAGGTCAAAAATGAGAAGATTAAGATTTTTCTTGGTTTCGAAATTCTAGAACATATGCAAAAAATATTTAAATTCAGCAGAAAAAAAACCAGTTAGTTTTGGTTCTTTATCGAAATGTTATGCCATTTTCATCACTAGACACCGAATATGAAAATTTTGTACTGGTGAGCAAGTACAAATTTTGGACTGTTTTTCTTTTTTTTTTTATTATATTTCCAACAGTATAGATTTATTTAACTTAATATTGTATATCCATTTGAATGTTGGATTATCCCGGCTATTTAGAAGACTGTTCGAAACAGTCGTTAAAAATCGAGGGGAATCTCAATGTATTCCATCCAGATGAAACAATGTTGCGAATGTTGTAGAAACACATAATTAGGTTAACTATACATACCTTACGCGCAATAAATTATTGCCAGCTATTGAATTGTTTCATTGAACCTGTATTTTGACCACTAAAAATATTTATTACAAGTTGAATTTTGTTTAGTGAAACATACTTTCATAAACATTCCATCCAACCACCCCTCATTTTCCGAGCCGTGCAGCCGGCAGCCGAGTGTCAACAACAGCTGTTTTGGAAATCTGACTCGACGCCCACTCTGCTGTCCTTGTTGCTCTACTTGAAAGAGTAGGGGTGCTCGTTTGCGCGCGAAAAACTTCTCGCTCGTTGATGCTGCCAAATCTGACAGCGATTGTTTCACCGACCGTTTAGAACGACGACTGTTTCAAACGGTCGCGAACAGTTAGGAACTGAACGGTCAATACTAATCGGAATAGGGTCCTAAAGCCCTGTTTCAATTTTATTACCAAACGCTTAAGTTTAGGGCAGAAACACATGTTTACTCAATTTTTAAATGATTTTCATTGGTTTAAGTACAAAAAACATTTTTTTATGATTTTTGAGATTTTGTCACACCCCTTGGTTTAAACTCGAATTTTGGGTATATTTTGTTTTCCGTGTCCCTTCCGAAATGTCAGATAGGAACAACCCCAGTGTTAAAACTATATGCCCTGTGGCATTTTTGTAGAAAAAGTGAATGTCAAACAAGATCACAAGTGTCAAGGTTGATATTTGGAACCATTTTTAAAATTGAAGTTAAAAAAATGATATAGCCGTTATTTGAGCTGGAAAACTTGCTAAAGTAGTTGTAAGAACATGCTCTTTTGTATTATTGAATAAAAACGAGAATTCATTAAACATTTTAGGACCCAATTGATTCCCCGAGGTATGGTCGCAATCTGGAGCCAAGCAAAACAACTTTCATACCTACTCTGCGCCCGACAATGCCACTGTTGTAGCACGCCAACATAAGGAATGAGGACATTTAATCTTGTATCTCAATTGGAACAAGTCTAGCAATTAAAACGTTTATTCCGTTTCATTCTATAGATGAATGACAAATTCGACTACTGTATGAGAAATTGCACTCGGTAAGATTAATCACCACGGCGGTAGGATTTGCAACTATTGTAAAGTCTGTTGCAACATTGTTGCCGTCAGTTTACATTTTATGTGGTAATTTCCATCTCAATGTTGAAAACTTTTGCCAAACAAGCCTAAGGTATGAGACGATGGTTAATCAGCGTCCTGTGATTAATTCCAAGCGTAGAGCTCACAAAATGAGGGCAAACATTGTTCGCCCTCGCGGAACACAACCGGGATTGGCTGGTCGAAGGTTTTCTAATAGACAGCCAGATGAATGCCAAAGAGTCACGGGATTAACAATGTTCGCCTTTTGTCGCATCGTCAGCCACAACAATAAGTAACGTTATCATAAACATTGAACGGCGTTGCGCGGTACTCAATTTTACAATCACAACCATGTACAATCATGCAGTGAATAAAGTCCTACTTTCTCAGCAACGGGCTGAGTGGAATCTGTGACTAAATACGAATTTCGATGGGCGATGTATTACCACTAGCTACTAACCGGCGAAAGCAGGCAGCAATAATCAATTTTAGCATAATCGTGTCATAAATTCTACCGGTGAGTCAATACAAAATCTATAAGGTCGTGTGATTGAACTAGCAGCAGCAGCAGAGCTTAACGCCGATATAGTCGTTCGTTGCATTTTTGCTCAGACCAGCGATGTGTTTAACGAGAATTATCAATGTCGCGCTACTTAAAAAGAAAGGATGGAGGACTGATTCAATAGACTGATTCATATTTTGAATTTTTTCAACGATGTTAACTGCTCCGACTCTTATGCTGTTATTTCTACTCGAAAAACAATTTAATTGCGATAATATGTATTGTTGTTTTCCAATATGTTTGCAATCAATTGTTAAATGTTCTTGAAAAGCTAACTCTTCTGTTTTTTTTTTAAATTAAAGGATCATTGGACATCCGATTCCGAAGGTAACAAAAGTTCCTTGAGGGATCAAAACTTATGGATAAGCTTACCCACGTGAATATTTCAGACTACAGAGTTTTTTTTAGGTTTTTTATTTGCTTTTCGAAACAATACTTACAAAAAAAAAACTGCTGTTCAAAAACAAGAAAATTTATGTAAATATTTTTGAGTTACGAGCATTTGTGTTTTTTGTTCTACTCAGCTCATATAAATATTTTGAAGAGAAGAAGAAATTTTGCATAGGGGGTTGACGAAACAACATCGGAATAACTCAAAAACTACGTTTACAATGATCAAAATCGACACAGATTTTGAAAATGGAAAAAATGTGAGTTTTTAAAGAAGGTGAAAAATATAGTAGAATAAAAAAGTTTTTTAAACAATTTGTTGTGGTAAAAAATATGCTGCCGGTAAAGGGGTTTATACACAGCGTAACAAAAATGACATTTTTGCGTGTCTCAAGGATCAAATTATGTGTCTCTAGTAGATTTAAGGTTGCTGTATCTAATGCCGTTCTCAGAAATGTTTTAGCTTACACAGATTTTGAAAATGAAAAAATGTGAGTTTTTAAAGAAGGTGAAAAATATAGTAGAATAAAAAAGTTTTTTAAACAATTTGTTGTGGTAAAAAATATGCTGCCGGTAAAGGGGTTTATACACAGCGTAACAAAAATGACATTTTTGCGTGTCTCAAGGATCAAATTATGTGTCTCTAGTAGATTAAGGTTGCTGTATCTAATGCCGTTCTCAGAAATGTTTTAGCTACAGGTCGCTAAACTTGTATTAAACACTGTTTACATTGATGTTTACATGAAATTTAAGGTATGATTTGTTAAACTTTTTTGTGATCTAATCCACCAAGCATGCAATAGATGGCTTAAGGTTTGAATTTGGTTCAAATTGCACGATAAAATTTAGATTAGATCGATTTTTCCAACATGCTTGCAATCCCCATACACATTTTTTCGTTTCTTTTATATGGCAACATTCAATACTCTTCGAAACCATCAATCGGAAGCATTATGAACTTTATTGATTATATTTGTTATACACATGAAGTTTGAATTATGTTCTATTTTGTTATGGCTATATCGGCTACTGGCTAGCTAGGCAAAATACAGGACGCTTCGATGCTTACTGACTTTAAAATGGCTTGCTCAATTTTCACCACCTAATATAATTTAAATCTTGTCGCTCCCTTGCGACGCCTATCCACCTATTCATTTCTATCATTTGAAAAAATCTTCTACAGACTCCCTTTAGCTTTGAGTCGCATGACCGATATAGCCATAACAAAATAGAATATACAACAATCACGATCGATACCTACTCGAATTATGTGGCAGATTAAGCGAATAAATTGCCGTATAAGCTGGCAAACTTGCATGCAAGTTGGATGAAATAGTCAAATTTTGCAGTTAAGTCAATATATATCTCAAAAACTGAACGTGCTATGATATTTTCAAAAACGGCAATGGATTCAGCAACCCTTAATATAGTAAATAGCGGTATTTTGGTGCTTAAGACCAGTGCTGGGAATGGTAATAGTAGTAGGCTTGAATTTCGCGTGGCTCTTCCCAGTACAGTAGCTCACAAACGTGAATCTCATCAAGTAACCTACCGTTTTGATTCATATTACGGACTCAGGGAAATATACCCCAGCATAGAGCATACAAAATAAATCATTCTGTATGATTCCTTAACGCTATCGAGCGTCGGAAGCCCTTTACTTTCGAACGGTGGGTGAAGAATACGCTTCCGCAACTTCAATAATTTTAAATAAATCATAATGTGTGGCCTTTTCATGATTCTTATTCCGGACGCTTCCTTACTTTTGCCTCATATTCCGGACACTTTGAATCGAATAACGGACAGCTCATGATAATCATTAATGGAACAGTCAAATCATCAATCGAAATCATTTAACCACCAAAGAGACATCTAAGGTAGTTGAGCATTATAAATTTTCAAAGATATTTATGGAAAAAGTTTACTAAAACGAGCTTTGAAATTGAGAACTTTTGAACAGCAAAAATTGAAACATTTCGCGTGAAATGTTTCCCATACAAAGTAGAGTGTCCGGAATTTGAAGCTGTCCGTAATATGAATCAAAACGGTATGTTGGGTGCATGAATTTTCTGCAAATGCAGCGGGAAATAGAACATTTTTCTACAGTAATTTTGGAATGCCCTTAGCAACGGGTGTTTTGCTATTTTCAAGGCCTTTTGCCTACAGCAGCGATGGGCGTGAGTTTCACTGGCTTCGCTGACTGTGATTTGCTTTGCTTGGCTACTGTAGAGTGAATTTCAGATTTTTTCCCAACCCTGCTTGAGACAAAAACGTGTTCCGCAGTGTTACAGTAAAGAGAGGCAAAAGTTTCTTTTCGAGATTTCCTATTTAGTTCAAAACAAATTGTGTGAATTTGACTGATAGATTTCAACTCCAACCTAAAATGGACTTATTATTTTTAAATTCAGCGTAAAATTCTTGACCGCTTGAAAATACTCATCGAAAATTTAAATGTTGCCTAAGTATACTGATAATCTGTCATATTCGGTAATATTATAATTAATCCCATTTTGGGCAAATTTCATATCAACATTTAGTGCTAAAGTGATCAGATGACTCGCCTTCCGCGGGACACCTTCACATTTCGCACGAAACGTCTCGCATTTTACTGAAATCATTGAAAAGTCTCTCATTTTTAGAGATGTTTTTATCAATGCTAATTTGCAACTACCACATTTAATTATTTTTCAGCTCCAACTTTAATTAGAAGTAGTTGCCAGATGACGTTTGTGAACTAGAATAGTAAAAAAAAGCTTACTTAGCAACAACATACAAAATACACTTTAAAATCAAAACTTGCGTAACTTCTATTGTTTACCAATATCTGACATCTCTACACATTCCAGTCTACGCATCTACTACCAGAATGTTCGTGGTTTGCGTACAAAAATCGACTCGCTCTACCTTGCTGTCAGCGATCTGGACTATGATGTCATCGTTCTCTGTGAGACCTGGTTAGATGATCGTATCCTATCATCACAGTTATTCGGAAGCCTCTACTCAGTATTCAGAACGGATCGTAGTGCTGTGAATAGTGACAAAAGAAGTGGGGGAGGTGTGTTAATAGCTGTATCATCGAGATTAAGCTGCTCTTTGGACTCTGCAGTCATTAGTAACGAGCTTGAACAGCTTTGGGTAAAAATCGTTTTGCCTCGTAATAATGTGAGCATTGGAGTGATGTATCTACCGCCTGATAAGAAAAATGACATTAGCATTATTCATCGCCACATTGACTCTATCGGAGCCGTTCAAAGTCTTCTTCAAGAAAACGATATGGTACTGCAGTTCGGCGATTACAATCTTTCTAATGTGTTTTGGTCGTCGAATGCGGACGGCAATGTTTCCATCGATCTAAATCGCTCACGCCTCAATCCCGCCAGTTCTACTCTTTTAGACGGCTTCTGCTTTCACGGTCTCTCGCAGGTAAACACATTAGTTAATGGAAATGATCGTACTCTCGATCTCGTGCTCGTTAATGACGTCGTTATGCAAAATTTTTCATTGTTGGAAGCGATGGAAGCTCTCACGGTAATCGATATTCATCACCCTCCGATTGAATTAGTTGTTTCATGTCCACTACCCGTTACCTATGAAGCATTATTCGACCATACTGGATTTGACTACAAGAAAGCAAACTTCGAGTCACTGAATTCTGCCTTGTGCTTAATTGACTGGAGCCATCTCGATTGCATAGAGGATGTTAACGAATCTGTTGAATTTTTCACCAACTCCGTGATGCAAGTAGTTGCGGAACATGTTCCGCTACGCAGACCGCCTAGCAAACCGCCATGGTCAAACAATCGGTTGCGTTTTCTTAAGCGCCGCCGCTCTGCTGCCCTCCGATTGTATCGTTCTCACCGTTCACAAGAATCAAAGCTGCACTTCAACCGATCCAGCAGCGAGTACAGGAGCTATAATGCATACCTGTATGCCCGCTTCAAACGTCGAACTGAGCAGAATCTCCGTACAAATCCAAAACAGTTTTGGTCATTCGTCAATGCCAAACGAAATGAAGATGGACTTCCAACATCAATGTACCTTGGCGATCTGTCTGCTGATTCTGCTAGTGACAAATGTGAGCTATTCGCTATACAATTCAGGCGCGCCTTCAATAACAGTATCTCTCAACAAAATCAAGCCGATCATGCCTTACAAGACACCCCTCATGACGTCTTTAGTTACGAAATGTTCTACGTTACAGAACAGGAAATAACTAGAGCAATTTCAAAGCTTAAGCTTTCGTATAATCCTGGACCGGATGGTATACCACCTGCGCTGCTTAAGAGATGTTCCACAACACTGCTGCATCCTTTAACTAAGCTTCTGAATCAATCACTTCGACTACAGCAGTTTCCTGCATGCTGGAAAAAATTCTTTCTTTTCCCAGTCCACAAAAAGGGTGACAAACGATGTGTGAGCAACTACCGTGGAATAACTTCGTTATGCGCTTGTTCAAAAGTATTCGAAATAATTATCAATGATTCCTTGTTCGATTGCTGCAAAAACTACATCTCCACCGATCAACATGGATTTTTTCCGAGAAGGTCCGTCGAGTCAAATCTCGTCGAATTCACGACGCTTTGCATTAAAGCCATTGATGCCGGCAAACAAGTAGATGCTGTTTATTTGGACCTCAAAGCGGCATTTGACCGTGTCGATCATCGAATACTTGTCCAGAAACTTAGAAAATGCGGAGTTTCCACCGGTTTTAGCAATTGGTTCGATTCTTATCTTACGGATCGATCGCTCTGTGTAAAGATAGGCTCATGCGAATCAGTATCGTTTACGAATATCTCTGGAGTACCACAAAGCAGCAACCTTGGACCCTTGTTGTTCTCTTTGTTCATCAATGATGCATCACTGATTTTGCCATCCGGAACCAGGCTTTTCTATGCGGACGATGCTAAAGTCTATATGATCGTGAATGGCTTAAATGACTGTATTAGACTGCAGAGTTTGTTGGACTCATTCGAAGCATGGTGTGTTAGAAACTTCCTAACGCTGAGCATTGAGAAGTGTCAGGTCATTTCGTACAGTAGAAAGCGTAACCCAATCAGATTTCCATACAAGCTTTCAGGAACGACACTTGAACGTGTGCAACGGATTCGTGACTTAGGTGTCGTTCTAGACGAGGAACTAACCTTTAACTACCACTATGACGATGCCATCTCCAGAGCAAATAGACAACTCGGTTTTGTGTTGAAAGTGTGTGATGGGTTCAGGGGACCCACTCTGCCTAAAATCGTTGTACTGTGCTCTAGTACGTCCTATTTTGGAATTTGCTGCAGTTGTGTGGTGTCCTTTTCACGCTAGCTGGATCACGCGAATTGAATCTGTTCAAAGGAAATTTGTACGCCGAGCTCTCAGAAACCTGCCATGGCGCGATCCAAGAAACTTGCCATTGTACCACGACCGTTGCCGCCTAATTGGAATCCAGACCTTGGAGAACAGGCGACATGTTGCTCAAACAGCTTTTGTTTCCAAACTGCTGAAAGGTGAAATCGATTCTCCTTCCCTGTTGGCTGATGTAAATGTGTATGCACCAGAACGAGCATTGCGTAGGCGTCACTTCATTAGTCTCGGAAGTCGGAGTACTCTTTATGGACAGCATGATCCTGTAAGATTCATGACTGCAAAGTTCAACGAAGTCTACCATTTATTCAGTTTTTAACGTGTCGATTACAACCCTTCGAAATCGTTTTGTGGAGTACTTTAGTAGAAATTGACTGTTCATGTTTGTGTTATGTATAATTTGTTTATGTTAGTTTATTCATTAAGACAACATTATGTCAGATGGATTATTTGAAATACAATATCTACTATAAATTCTTGATAACTTAAACAAAAGTTCCATTGCATCTCACTCATGTTCTCGCTTCATTGATCTTAAATTCTTTGTGAATCCAAGAGAATTATGTTAAAATCTATCTCAGGAGTAATCTGACAATATTACCTAGAATTCTGCGAGTTCAGGCCCAGGAGTCCATTAGAATCTTAGGATCCTTCTCAAATCTTAAGAAGGACTGTGTGAGAATGCTGCCCAGGTTAAAAAAAGATTGCTCATTTCAGTCAGAAACCCATTAAGATTTATGTAAAAGTCCCTCTAGATACAGATTACAAAACACAGAATAAGGTGCAAGTGCAAGTTCTTAAAACCTGATTATAGTTCATCGACAAATAAGTTTTTCTCATGAAATATATTTCATTATATCACATCTATCATATTTGCATCCGGAATGGGCACAAAATGTAGTGTCTGAGTGCTTATGCTTGATCAAAAAGTATTGAACCACCGAAATGAAATGTGAATTGCCCGAAAAAATATATTCAAATCACCAAGATATTGTCAACCATACATCTTTAGCAGATACGCTGTGTATGACTTGCATAGTTCATTTTGTAGCTCCATAAAAAAAATAACCTTCAAACATGTTTCAACTATTTATGTTTTTTACCTATAACATGTGAACTTTTGTCCCACTTTAGAGTAAAACATATCCAAACGTGTTTATTTAACACAACGGCTCACGACTCCATTTTTGGTGAAAAACTTTCGATTCTCATGAATCAATAATCAAACCACGACGGTGGAGGTGGTTACCGAGATGGCACTTTGTGATATCGTCTAACTTCGGTGATTAAGATCCTCGCCGATGGTAGAAAAACGTGAGCAACCAATTTGAAGATGATTGCATTCGATTGTTTCGGCTGTATTTAAACTATCTGTTACTAGCAGGTGGTACTATCAAACGAGTTGCCAAAAATCATACCTGCAGCAGTGTCTTTGTCAGCGCTCATATTCGTGATTGATATTATCACAATCGAGAATGTATATCCAAAATGCTTACATTTTATACAGTATGCTATATAACTCATTCTCTTTAACACGAATCGTACATTCATACGGCTACTAAATGAGTTGTATAATATAAAGATTTGTTCAACATGAGCACCTAAAATTACCTACAAAACATGTGAAAACCAGCTACCGCATTTTTCCATTCACCGAAGAAGATTTATCGCCATTGATTACAGGAACTGAGCTCGACAGGATGTCCACTAATTAAATTATCAGCAAAATTAATCACCAGCGACTAGCCCAGACGCAAGCTGCAATCCATGCTGCGAAGTCTTGGCTGCAAGTCAGAGCTGCATCGTCTCCTCTTCAACTCACGTTACGCGACAACAACATAATCTAAACTAGAGCGCAGAAGATCTGCGCTTCGGTCCGATATAATAGAACATAAGCCCAACTCAACGGTTTCTCGGTGCGATCATCCACCTTGATCCCTAAGTATTCCGGCACATGCTTGCTCTCTTAATAGAAGGCAAAACGTTGCAGGTCGTTGAGAACTGATTTATTTTAATCTAGTTTGTAATACTCGGTTACATGACAGATTTATTATGATACATCGACGCCACGCCAATCCCCGCATCCTCCGTAGTGCATTCGAATGCGTCTTTGCTGCTGCAGCTTTTGCTGATATAGCTGGTGTAATTGTACGATTGTTGTTGTAGCAATTTATCTTTTAGCAGGGCGAGATAATCCAGAGCACATACGCGATGCTCTGGCTCTGATCGCATTCTCGTACGAACATGGCAATGCTTCTATCAAGTGAATCTTATGCTGATGTCCAGAGAACGGAAATGGGTCAGAAGACGCTTTGCTCTTCTTTTTGTTTGATTTTTTCACTACTGCGATTATTTGTTTGTCATTTGCAGTTATATTTTATAATTGTGTTTTTTTATTATAAAAGCGCGATTTTTAATACATTTGAAAAGCACTATTTCGAACACTATGTCGTATAGAATGTTGTTCGTCTAATTTGGAAATAACATGGATAACAGATTATCTGAAAAGCAAGATCCGAACTAAGCTAATAACCAATTAATAATTTATTTAAGTAATACTGCAAGTGCTACCCCGATTTAGCTCTCATAAAGAAGTGAGGTGAAAGTTTTCCTAAAAAATACCCATGCACCCAGAAGTTGTAATTAGAATATAATAATACAAATTCAAGGTATATTATTTAACCTAACAAATATGGTTGTCTAGAGCTCCTTCGCAGAACTGTTTCCTTTAAAACCAGCTGTATCGAAACTAAAATTTAAAAAATAGAAACAAAAACTCACAAGTTGTTTTAGAAATTACTTAGAACGGTCACATTTTCTATGGGAAAAAACTCACACCGAAAAAGTGTTTAAAATTACATACATCGAAGATGGTCTAGTTCGGTGACTGACCGATTAGACACCGTCAACACCTGATGGAACAATGGATTTGAATGATAGTGAAAGTTGGAACTTTCTCAGCAGGTTTGGGTCGAAGCTCAGTATATGTCCTATTAAATAATATCAATTCAAAACATTTCCAAAAGATCATAATTTCTTTGGCCCAGTGTTCTAAATACTGGAAAAGTTTTGTTAAAAAGCCATAACGGTAAACATAAAACATTATAATACACGGAGACCCGTGTCTCAACTCAGTTTTGGGTGTTTTCAACGCATTGCCTTCCGAATGGCGGTTGAAGATTTTGATTCCACAACATGAATAATTTTAAATAGATAGAAATTTGGGGACTTTCCATGATTCTTATTCCGGACGCTTCCTCATTGTTGCCTTGAATTCCGGACACTTTCATTCAAATTTCAGACGGCTCATGAAAACCATGAATAGAGATCAATTGAAATCTCAAAACCACGAAACAGACGTCTAGGGCAGTTGGACAATATAAATTTTCTTCTTCATGAAAAATGCTCATTAAAATAAGCATCGATAGTAAGAACTTTTGAACGGCATTACAAGGGACCATCGAGGTAGCCACGAAAACCAACTTTTACTATGTTTTTCTATCTCGATATCAAGATACGAAATATCGAGTAGGGGAAGTGCACCAATTTTCGACCCAGCACTAATTTTCGACCCATCAATACGATTTTGGCCAACTTTATATGAAAATCCGATAATTGACACAGAATTCTTGTAGGTCGAAAATTAGTGCTTTTCCCCTAAGGGAGAGTTAGCTGTATTTATTGTTAATAAAATAGTCATTCAAGTCATCGTGCAAAAGTTTCAACCCGCAGTTTTGCAAGATGCACAAATTTAGGTTCACTAGAAATTACTTTAAACACGAAAATTCTGTGAACTTATATTGTACCAATTATGCGCGCACCGTCATTTACGTTCAAATAAGCTATTAATCATTGATATTGGTAGAAAATGAACTTGAGTTGCTTTCTAATAGTTTTTAGATTTTTCTGTCAAAATTTCGCTAGTGCTCTTAGGAGAATATAAGATTACGGTTCTAATGATGCATTTATTTCAAATTTTGGTCGATACAATATTGATACAGTATACAGACGGCTCCATTCCATTACCTCGAACGCCATTACCCCAAGCGCCGCTACCCCGAATGAGCCATTACCCCGAATAGTTCAGAATTTAGCAAAGTATTTTTTGTGGGCAATAAAATTGGACAGAGCATGGTTTGTATGTAAGCATCTGTAATGTAAACTGGCAAGAGATTTTACTTTCTTTTGGCCGATTGATAGATTCTTATACTTACTGTCATTATTATTATTATCTTTTTTAACGGGACTTCCAGCCTGAGATTAATTCATCTCGGTGCTTATTGGCATCATAGCTGCAAGTATTTCATCAGGGATATTCCCTCCTCTTTAAAATAGACTGTTCTGCTGATTTATTGTTACAAAAATTAGCCACTGATATTTTTCTAATACTGTTAATTTTATTGTAAAACAGACTATTTTTAATCAGTTATACTGTTGTAAGGATTATTGATAAGCGATTAGGCAGCACTTTTTTCTACAGTAATATTTGAGGGAATATTTAGAGTTCTGTTTGATCTTTCGACCTTGACACTTGCTTTTCCCGGGGCAAGCGACGAGGGCAGGATCAAACATGTCGCGCGTCGGTCTCGTAAGTGAAAAAGTGGCGTGATCGGTGAGTTCGGGTGAAGAAAGTGAAAAAAGTGCCGCGATCGGTTAGTTCTGTTTGATCTTTCGACCTTGACACTTGCTTTTCCCGGGGCAAGCGACGAGAGCAGGATCAAACATGTCGCGCGTCGGTCTCGTAAGTGAAAAAGTGGCGTGATCGGTGAGTTCGGTTGAAGAAAGTGAAAAAGTGCCGCGATCGGTTAGTTCTGTTTGATCTTTCGACCTTGACACTTGCTTTTGCCGGGGCAAGCGACGAGGGCAAGATCAAACATGTCGCGCGTCGGTCTCGTAAGTGAAAAAGTGGCGTGATCGGTGAGTTCGGTTGAAGAAAGTGAAAAAGTGCTGCGATCGGTTAGTTCTGTTTGATCTTTCGACCTTGACACTTGCTTTTGCCGGGGCGAGCGACGAGGGCAGGATCAAACATGTCGCGCGTCGGTCTCGTAAGTGAAAAAGTGGCGTGATCGGTGAGTTCGGTTGAAGAAAGTGAAAAAGTGCCGCGATCGGTTAGTTCTGTTTGATCTTTCGACCTTGACACTTGCTTTTCCCGGGGCAAGCGACGAGGGCAGGATCAAACATGTCGCGCGTCGGTCTCGTAAGTGAAAAAGTGGCGTGATCGGTGAGTTCGGTTGAAGAAAGTGAAAAAGTGCCGCGATCGGTTAGTTCTGTTTGATCTTTCGACCTTGACACTTGCTTTTCCCGGGGCAAGCGACGAGAGCAGGATCAAACATGTCGCGCGTCGGTCTCGTAAGTGAAAAAGTGGCGTGATCGGTGAGTTCGGTTGAAGAAAGTGAAAAAGTGCCGCGATCGGTTAGTTCTGTTTGATCTTTCGACCTTGACACTTGCTTTTGCCGGGGCAAGCGACGAGGGCAAGATCAAACATGTCGCGCGTCGGTCTCGTAAGTGAAAAAGTGGCGTGATCGGTGAGTTCGGTTGAAGAAAGTGAAAAAGTGCTGCGATCGGTTAGTTCTGTTTGATCTTTCGACCTTGACACTTGCTTTTTGCCGGGGCGAGCGACGAGGGCAGGATCAAACATGTCGCGCGTCGGTCTCGTAAGTGAAAAAGTGGCGTGATCGGTGAGTTCGGTTGAAGAAAGTGAAAAAGTGCCGCGATCGGTTAGTTCTGTTTGATCTTTCGACCTTGACACTTGCTTTTCCCGGGGCAAGCGACGAGGGCAGGATCAAACATGTCGCGCGTCGGTCTCGTAAGTGAAAAAGTGGCGTGATTCGGTGAGTTCGGTTGAAGAAAGTGAAAAAGTGCCCGCGATCGGTTAGTTCTGTTTGATCTTTCGACCTTGACACTTGCTTTTGCCGGGGGCGAGCGACGAGGGCAGGATCAAACATGTCGCGCGTCGGTCTCGTAAGTGAAAAAAGTGCCGCGATCGGTTAGTTCTGTTTGATCTTTCGACCTTGACACTTGCTTTTCCCGGGCAAGCGACGAGGGCAGGATCAAACATGTCGCGCGTCGGTCTCGTAAGTGAAAAAGTGGCGTGATCGGTGAGTTCGGTTGGAGTAACTGAAAAAGTGCCGCGATCGGTTAGTTCTGTTTGATCCTTCGACCTTGACGCTTGCTCCTGGGCAGTGCGTCAAGAAAGCCCGAACAGTTTTTTTTTTATTCTTTTTGGGTCGCGCGCTTATTTTTTTTCCTGAGTGCTTTTTTATAGCCGAGCAAACGAGTGAAGCCGAAAGTGGATTGTGGCTGCTCAGTCAAGGATAACGGATCAATTGGTGAGCTCGTTTCATGCTACTATTTCTAATCTATAAAATATATGATTTATCAACAAACTATGGATGGTTCGTCACTGTGAGTGTCGACACAAACTCTGATTCATGATTTATTTATGTTTAACATTTTTTTTTTCAGAACACCTTTTATATACCTTTATTTTTGTAATTAAAAAAAACTTTGAATGGTTCGACACTACAAGTGTAGACTTGCGAAAGGTTCACTTTATTCAACAAACTTTGGATGGTTCGCCACTGTAAGTGTCGGCATAATAATAAGAGTGTTCTATGATGTCCCAACCAATCGAGTTTTTTGTTTCTTTTCAAATGAGTAAAATATAATAACACATGCTTTCGTCCTGACAGCTGTAGGAATGTTACATTTAGGTATTTGTTCAACAAACTTTGGAATGGTTCGTCACCTCAAGTGTCGGCATTATTTTCCTCTACATAGAAATTGTTCATATCAAATGAAAATATTATATTTACGTATAAGTATGTATATATCTCACAAATCATTGTTTATCATGGTCTAATCGCTTATCAAAGTGAATCCTATGACCCAACGATCCTCCCCATTAACAAACATCCCTCCCAGTAGCCTTTGTGGAGATGCAGAGGCAAACACGGTCTCCAAAAAGCAAAGGTTACACACTAACATTCCTTCCCCCAATCCCACCTGACTGCAAGGACGTGGCCGGCGCCGTTATTGACCCTGTATAAATAGAGGCACTGAATTATGCACACTGAAGAAGATTATGGCCAATCCCAGCCGAACTTCTAGTTGATTCTTTGTGCATTTTCACTGACTTCGGTCAATCACGGAATAGCAACCATTGATATGTGTAGTCAGTCTAAGCTAAGCTAAGCTAAGTAATATTTGAGGGAATATTTAATTTCTTTTGAAGTGTTCTTTTTGTTATATGTAAGTTCAGATCTCTTATAGAGCTGCTGTTTTCTAAATTCAGCTAAAGAATTGAATTTCTTTTCGAAATTCAGCTAAAGAATTCTGCATACCAAAGCGTTCTTTTTTCTCTTTGCCGTAACGGTGATGGATTTTTGTGATCATATTTGTTGGAGTCGATGCAGACAAAATCTACCCAGCCTTCTATATTATAGCCCAGAAATTTTGGTCAAATTGATCATCCAAATGGTCCAGATGGCGATCACTCGTTGTCGTTACTGCAAATAAAACATGAGCGAAGAAAATAATAGCGTAATAAAATAGTGTTATTGGGAATTTCATAGTTGTTTATTTTACAAGATATTTTCCTTCTTTTCAATATAGGCTGTTCTTTGAAACATATTCAAATCATAACGGCATAATTTGTGCAAATTTTGGAACATACGCTGGAGTCTCGACAAATGAAAAGTATTGTGCCAGCGGATCAAATCACCTAAAGGATGATCAATTTGACCCCCCCCCTTTGTTACAATTGTTAGACACAGCAATAGGTTGTTCAAGAACCTCCTGGAAGAACCTGACTTTACATCGGAGCCCAGACAGTCGTAGTGGTAAACGCAAAACTAGTCAGCAAGATCAAACTAAGGGTCATGGGTTCGAATCCAGCCGCTCGAGGATCTTTTCGGTTTGTATGTTTTTTTCGATTTCCCGGAGCGTGGAGTATCTTCGTACCTTTTACACGATAAACACATTGAAAACTAATCAGCTTAGTCAATTAAGCATTTTTACATAAGTATGTTGAGTGGTAAGCACAAATATCACCTTCAGGATGTACGTTAAGGGCTATGCCTATTTGAATTCTATACGAATATTTCCCATTGATCGAAATTCCACATTACAATACTCCACAATTATCCATCTCAAAATATTATACTTCCGGGGTAATGGCGTTCGGGGTAGTGACCCATTCGGAGTAATGACCCATTCATGGTAATGGCGTTCGGGGTAGTGGCGTTCGGGGTAACGGCATTCGGGGTAGTGGCGTTCGGGGTAATGTCATAGAGTCATACAGACACGAGCAATGGGTGCAACATATGCATTATCAAATAACATTTAAAGAAATATAAAAGAAATGATCGATGTTACCCTGGATTATGCTGCCTTCATTTTCTGTGTCCTTTTGTACTTTCGACTTTTTGTTATCCGATTTTATATATTTCCGTAGTTTTTCAATGTACATTGTACTACCATTGAAGCATTAAACCTTATTGAAAGTTTTTAGATTTATAAAAAAAAATTGAGAATTTGAGTAAAATTACATAGTTGTAAAATTAAAGCTATTACAACTCACCGAATAAGAACATAACAAACTGCTCCAATTGCTTTTATTACACCAGAAATCACGTACAGACTAATGTCTCATCTGCAATGAAAGAGGCAGAAGTTGTTGCTAAACTAGCCCAACAGTACTACAATTTAATTGGCCCTTTATTTATACTTCATTCGTATGTTACGCCAGTTGGCAGCAAGGCGTCGTTGTCCTCAGTTAGCGTAATAAATTACCTGTTTTTTATGATCTTTACCACTCTTTCCGCGGAGGAGACCTACGCTGTTGGCACAACCATAATAAATTTATTGATCGTTCAACAATTTTCCTCCCATACAATTTGTTCGACTAATTGCGGCTTTTTGTTGTCATTCTCTATTATATGGTGTGCATTCCAACGTAATTCGAAGCGATTCTGGGATGCCCTGCAGCCGAAGAACAGGATTCCGTGTAACAATCTCAGCTCCGAATTACAATGAAGCCAATCAAAACATTCTATTGGAAAGTCAAGCACTAAGAAGTGTTGACAAGAGTTCGGCCGGAATTCGCAATTTTCATAAATTTGTATTAGTTGAGCTGAGCTGTTTGGTTATAAAATGTGTTACCTGCATTATGTTCGATGAGTAACACTCATAAATTTATGACAAATTTATATATATGATTCTGTTGAATGGAATTATATGATATAAGCAGAATCATAGGAAATATACTTCAAAAAATGGTTTGAATTTTTCTTATAGTGTTGTTAAATAATTGTTGTCGATATAACTTATTATCTGATGCAGAACACATTCATGTTGTCACCCCATTACTCAAGCATAATTTATAAATTTCAATGAAATAAATCAGTGAAATGTTTAAAGTTCCGTTGAACGAAGCGCTTCCACAACCTGTATTATGACCGAAAAATCATACCTTCTAGATAACAGTTACGCCCTTAAGTCTATCGTTCTCCTTTTAACCGAAGCCCACTGCGCATCAAGAAATTTATGAAGCTGCTTTGCGGCACTATGATTTACAACTTGTTAATGCTAGCACCCTATTCAATGAAGTACTCTTCGTAACTAACTTACACCGTCTTCTGCTTCTGCTATTACAGATTACCATCTTGACGAACTTTGTGTTGACACAATAAACCAAAAGTAACCAGGTAAGTTGAACCAACTGATGCGAGGAAAATCTCTATATCAACGGTGACAGGTTTTCTCGCCTGTCAACCGGTTGTCATATTTCTTAGCTTACGCACATGCACTAGTTCGTACGTAATCATGGGAATCCAAGCAAGATTGTTTTTCTAGCTGACTTTTGAGAAAGAATGCTGAATGATTGAGATCATGTTAGTTTGACAAATCATCAAAATAAATTACAGCGAATACTTTCAAGTGAAAATCATGTGCAAAATGCTCTAAAACATTAGAACGAAATACTTAGTTTTCAACAAAGGAAAAGCTCAAAATGCATCGATACTGAATACATGTTTGCGCCAGCGAATCATCTCATAGCAACTGATGGTAGCATTAACAGCATTCCGGTTTAAATTGAATTGGATTTGGCATAGCAAATTTGGAGGAATTTTTCCACCAAACTTAAATGTTTTCGTACTCAAACAAATCTTAAGCTTATGAATTTTATTGATACTAAGCTGATTTGGGATTGACCAGATGTGACACCATAGAATTGACGCCAACAGCTATTCGTTTTGTATCCAATATTAATTTCGTAAAATAAGATTTCATACATGTAACGCTATTTTCATTCACCATATGGAATATTTGTACGTGACACGACACAATCTCCTGGTTCAGCAATTTCATGAAACATTCGTGAAATGTCGCATGGCTTAGTCGTACTAAAGGAGTGAAATGTGACTATATTTTCGAGACCTACGGAATCTCCGGAACACGATCTTGTTCTGTGACCACTGGATGGCCATGTTAAGGTTTTCGTGTTGGCAAGTAAGTCACATGGCAGTGTTCTACGAAAGTGTACATTGAGCACCTCCGAAACTTTTTCTGTAGCCACCGGATGATCATTGATCATCATGGCTGAATGTTGAGATTACCTCACACTTTTTTTTTCTTGATGAAATTTTGTTAGTACTGATATTACAGATAACTGGGTTCTATGGAAGCACATTAGCAGGATGATACCCCGTGTGGCATACGTATATTTGTCGTGTATGCTTGGTCGTGTGAACGTTTGAAATTATGACGTTTGGCCGAATAAGGTATATTTGCAAAATAATGGGAATTTCATGCAAAATGACCACAAGTAGTCTAAGCTTTCTTACTCTATGTTGGCTCCCCAAGGACCTTGAAATAAGTTCCTGAAGTCCCGGTAAGAGAACGTCTGCGAACTACGTCACGGAAAATTTGGTAATTTTATTTATGAAAAATTAGAAAGTTTCATAAGGATCACCATATTTTCCTCAAACCCCCTCCTTCCTAAAAGCGTGACGAAATTGATGATCCCTAAGATGCGTCAACGGTGACAAGTTTTCTCGCCTGTCAACCGGTTGTCATATTTCTTAGCTTTCGCACATGCACTGGTTCGTATGTAATCATGGGAATCCTAGCAGGATTGTTTTTCTAGCTGACTTTTGAGAAAGAATGCTGAATGATTGAGAATTAATCATGTTAGTTTGACAGATCATCGAAATAAATTACAGCGAATACTGTCATGTGAAAATTGCAACTATAAGTAAGCGTTATTATGACTTTTGTGCATATATAAAATATGAAAAATATAAAATATATAAATTCTTAAAAAAAAATTATGTTTGGAAAATGATCTAAAACATTTGAATAAAATACTTAATTTTCATCGTAGAAGAAGATCAAAATGCCTCGATATTAAATACATGTTTGTGCCAGCGAATCAGCTCATAGCAACTGGTGATAGCATTTACAGCATACCGGTTTAAATTGAATTGGATTTGAATAGAAAATTTGGAGGAATATTTCCACCAAACTTGAATGTTTTCGAACTCGAATGAATCTTAAGCTTATTAATATTCTTGATCCTAGTCTGATTTGGGATTGGCCAGATGTGAAATGGCGCCAACACTGGAAACAGCTATTCGTGTTTTATCCAATATTCATTTTATAAATCAAGATTCAATAATTATTTTGTAAAACAAGAAATAACGCCATTTCATTCACCATAAGCAATACCTCAATACCTCACCATAATACACAATCTCCCGGTTCAGCAATTTTAGGAAACATTCGTGAAATGTCGCATGGCTTAGTCGTACAAAAGGAGTGAAATGGCCATATTACCGAGACCTCCGGAATCTCTGGAACCCGATCTTGTTCTGTGACCACTGGATAGTCATGTTAAGGTTTCCGTGTTGATAAGACAGTGTTCTACGAAAGTGTACATTGAGTACCTCCGAAACTTTTTCTGTAGTCACCGGATAATCATTGACCATCATGGCTGAATGTTAAGATTATCTCAGACTTTTTATTCTTCATCAAATGTTGCTAGTACAGATATTCTAGATTCTAGGTTCTATGGAAATTGAACACATTAGCAGGATGATACCCCGTGTGCAATATGGATTTATTCGTTTCTAATTTAGTAAAAAGCGATATTGAGACACCTCATAAGAACAACAACGTTGTAAGTTGTGATCCAGCTGTTTGAGGAAACGCGTTCCTTTGCAATTTCCATTTGTACATACTATAGCACAAACGACGCGAGTATGCCCAAGTGCCCATATGTAACCGCCCAGTTTAAGGCAACGGACTACACGACCCCTTATCAGATGCAGGTTATTGTTAGTACCGTCATAATATTTACAATTCTTTTTTCCACCGGTGTTCATGTTTCCTCATATCTATCGTCAGCGTTCAGGGAAATAATAAGATACCCATTGAATGTGGCGTGTGGAGTATATGGTCGCGCGTCGGTGTCCCTACGAAAGCAATCATAACATCAATAATAGTTATAATAAACGACACAATTATAGCCATTAGGCTTCGAAAGATCGCATTCAAACGCGTAGAGTTCATCGAGTTATGAAAACTAATGTACACCATATATTATTACTGTTTATTACGATCGTATGGTTTCTTCTGTAGTGTCTACCACCGAAGGGAGGACGATCTGGAAGCGTAGATTAGCGTTCACTTCCTTTCTGCAGCCACGTTCCATCGCATTCCCATCCTTAGTCATGCGTGGATATAAGAGTAAACGAACGCAAGAACAAGATCACATCATGAGGCATTTAATGTTTCCGCTTGGCAGCTTCTTCGCACCTTTACCCAGTGCTTCTTCTGGCGATCGAAAAGTGTCACTTGTATCGTCGGATAGCATTTGACGCGTAATTAGATTCTAATTAATAAGAAGCAATCTCAACGTAGAAAAAGTATCGCCATCTCAACATCCTCCTCTCGCCGGAAGGAATACGCATTACGTGCAATTATAATGCATCCCGGTCGCAGCTGGCGGTCGTCTGGGAGGGCTCTAAATGAAACAAAAAGTGTTATTTCTGCCTAGTGTGAATAACTTCCCTTGTAGATTTCATCCACCTATAATCGATTGCATTGGATGCGCGCAATAATCGATTCTTCACTGCAAGCAATAGGCCCTTGGGAAAGAGGAAGAGTAGAGTTGCCGAGTGATTAACAAGCTACCGGATCAACCATGATGACGGTGTGATGACCAATCAGATCAACTGGAACAGGTTTGTTTGCAAGTACTTTTCGGAGTTGCAAACACGGGTAGTAAACGAACAAATTCATGGAAGAGATTCATGAAACAATGCTTTTTTTGCGACCAGTAGAAGGTCAGCTTCAGAGGCTTATTTCCTGCCATTTAAGATCAGTAATCAGTAATCTCTGTTCATATACACATGATTGTCCCATGTTATTAGAAAAGCCGGCAAACATGGGAGTTATATGCGTATGAACTATTCTAATGGGTTAGGTAATTAAAAGATGTTAAAAAGTTACTTGAAGACGACAAATCGTTAAAGTGAAAAGAGTGCATAATTCATGCCAAATTGGGTTCAAACTACGCCCTAATTGGGTTCAAAACGCCCACTGGTAATCGCAAGGCTGTAAATAACTTTTTTTTTCATTTTTTTTAAAGCCCACCACTAACCCCCACACCAAAAAGCTCTACATCGAACTTCGCACCACAAACGAATACTACAAGTAGTTTAGCAGCTCAAGCGCTTTCATTATAAAGCCATGAGATTCGAAATTTAGTCACAAGGCGGCGCTAGTGAGCATGGAACTTTTGTTTTTAAGGATATCTCATGATCCCCACCACTTAGAAAGATGACGTCTTCGGCAAAGTTTTTCAGTAGCTTAAAATCTATCATTATTCTAGCCTAAAGATTCGAGGTTTTTCCATCAGTGGGCGCCAGAGAGTATTAAGCTTTTGTTTTGCCGATATTTACGAATCTTGACTACTTAGAATGATGACGCCTTCGACAAATTTGCTCAGTAAGTTTTGACTTACTTTGGGCTATTATTGTTCTAGACATGAAATTCGTGTTTTGGCCATCAGGTGGCGCTAGTGAACATGAACCTTTTATTTAGCGGGTATCGCAGGAGCCTGACCAATTGGAACGAAGGCGTCTTCGGCAAAATTATTCAATAATGGGCATAAAATTTTTGTTTTGCGAATATCTTGGGATCCTGACCACTTAGAAAGGGCTATCATTATTTTCTACTGATATTTGAGATTTTGCCATCAAGCGGCGCAAGTGAGCATGAGACTCTTGTTTTGCAGATACAGTCATCTCTCCCTTACTCGATATTCTGTATCTAGATTTTTCCCCTAACTCGATGGAATGCGCGGTCCCTTCAATCTAGCATGCTTTGATACCTCTGTAAGTCGATACCTCTCTAACTCGATGTTCCCAAACTCGATGCTATCTGTTTCAGTTTCCCAAGTAAGTTCACCTCTCTAACTCGATATTTTCATGAAAAGTTCCAAATGTCCTCCAAACGTTAATAAATTTCATGAATTTGATTATTATGATTAAATTGCTAGTAAAATTAAGGTTTACTGCCAATTTCTGGGTGCTAAAATTTTTAATTTTTGCAGATCGGTAAAAAAGTGTCACATAGGTAAATATGAAAAATTGTAATGTTTTTCACGTTGAAATAACTATTTTGAATGTATTTTGTCAAAATAATAAAAAGTTTAATATTTGAAAAATACGTGTTCTGTATCTCGATACCTCCCTAACTCGATGGTCCCTTCAATATCGAGTAATGGAAAGTTAACTGTATCTCATGATCTGGACCATTTAGTAATATGGCGTTTTTGAAAAAAATGTTCAGTAGCTATCTTAGGGCTATCATTATTCTGGCCTAGAGGTTCGATATTTTGTCAACAGGTGGCAGTAGTGAGCATAAAATTTTAATTCCATGATTACTAGCGCCGCCTGTTGGTAATATCTCGAATCATCTGGATGAAATCATGATAGTCCTTGAGCAACTAAATAACTTTGCCGAAGATGCCATTTTTCTAACTGATCAGGCACCTGAGATATCTGCAAAGCAAAAGCTTCATGCACACTAGCGCCACCTGGTGGCAACGTTTTGAACCCACTTGCTCGAAAAATGATGACTTACTGAACAACTTTGCCAAAAATGTAATCTTTCTAAACTGGCAGGAACCTGAGATACCTCAAATCAAAAGTTTTATGCTCACTAGCGTCGCCTGGTGGGAAAGTCTCAAGTTTCTTGGATAAACAAATTACAGTTTTTGAGCCACTAAAAAACTTTGCTGAAGACACCATCTTTCTGAGTGGTCATGATCATGACATATCTACAAAACAAGAGTTTCATGCACACTAGCACTGCCAGGTGGTGAAATTCCGTATCTCAATCACCGCATGTCATCCCTTGAGCTATTGAACAACTCTTTCTAAAACACCAACCTTCCAAATCATCAGGATCTAGAGATATCATATGTGCCAAAGGATACATTCTCACCCCTCAAAGTGCATATAGTGCAAGTTCGAAAATGCGCCCTTACGGGCCAAGTTCTCAACTAAAAAGATGATCCTCAACTCCTAAAGTAAGATCGTACTGAGTACTGAAGCTTCGCCCAAGACTGTGTTATCTCTTAACGCATACGAGATATTCAACAACAGCCCAAAATTGATAAAATCTCATAAGCCCTGGGTCATGTGTCTTCTCCTGATTGCATTTAGCATATTCGTGCAATTTTATCAGTATTGCCAGCGTAAAAACAATGACTGTGTTTCGCTTTTCCGAACGCAATGTGTAACCCGAAATGCATATTTAAACTTTGCTCAACATTAGGGGAATAGGGGGAAATTTACCCATAGGGGGCAAAACGCGTCACCCTCGATTTGGACGAACGATGTGTTTCAGAATGCTTTTTTTCACCCAAGATTGTAGTAAATGGATAAAAATGCTTCTTTTAATATATTTTTATGACACATTTTTTTAGGTCGAAAAATAACCGATTTTCTGAAACTAAAGACGATAGCCAACTTGTGCACTGTCATAGTTTGTGTTACATGCAAAAAATATGTTAAATTTGTCATTAAAAAGCTTATTGAAGGACCTAAACTTTAATCAACTCGTGGGGCAAAACGCCCACCCCTGTTTCATAACACCAAAACAGTAATTTGAACTCAAATTCTACCAAACGTAATGCCACGTTGAAGTTACGAGCAAATTGGAACTTTACAAAAGCACGCTTTTAATATCAGCATGTATAATAATTCGGGACTACGAAGCTGCAGATGTTTTCTTCGGTTTTCTGGGAAAAAAACAAAGAGAGATATATTTTTTGCTTTTTTGCACTAAAAAACTTTGCTGAAGACACCATCTTTCTGAGTGGTCATGATCATGCCATATCTACAAAACAAGAGTTTCATGCACACTAGCACCGCCAGGTGGTGAAATTCCGTATCTCAATCACCGCATGTCATCCCTTGAGCTATTGAACAACTCTTTCTAAAACACCAACCTTCCAAATCATCAGGATCTAGAGATATCATATGTGCCAAAGGATACATTCTCACCCCTCAAAGTGCATATAGTGCAAGTTCGAAAATGCGCCCTTACGGGCCAAGTTCTCAACTAAAAAGATGATCCTCAACTCCTAAAGTAAGATCGTACTGAGTACTGAAACTTCGCCCAAGACTGTGTTATCTCTTAACGCATACGAGATATTCAACAACAGCCCAAAATTGATAAAATCTCATAAGCCCTGGGTCATGTGTCTTCTCCTGATTGCATTTAGCATATTCGTGCAATTTTATCAGTATTTCCAGCGTAAAAACAATGATTGTGTTTCGCTTTTCCGAACGCAATGTGTAACCCGAAATGCATATTTAAACTTTGCTCAACATTAGGGGAAAAGGGGGAAATTTACCCATAGGGGGCAAAACGCGTCACCCTCGATTTGGACGAACGATGTGTTTCAGAATGCTTTTTTCACCCAAGATTGTAGTAAATGGATAAAAATGCTTCTTTTAATATATTTTTATAACACATTTTTTTAGGTTGAAAAATAACCGATTTTCTGAAACTAAAGACGATAGCCAACTTGTGCACTGTCATAGTTTGTGTTACATGCAAAAATATGTTAAATTTGTCATTAAAAAGCTTATTGAAGGTGGGGACGGACCTGGTGTAGTGGTTAGAACACTCGCCTCTCACGCCGAGGACCTGGGATCGAATCCCATCCCCGACATAGTCACTTATGACGTAAAAAGTTATAGTGACGACTTCCTTCGGAAGGGAAGTAAAGCCGTTGGTCCCGAGATGAACTAGCCCAGGGCTAAAAATCTCGTTAATAAAGTCAAATCAATCAATTATTGAAGGACCTAAACTTTAATTAACTCGTGGGGCAAAACGCCCACCCCTGTTTCATAACACCAAAACAGTAATTTGAACTCAAATTCTACCAAACGTAATGCCACGTTGAAGTTACGAGCAAATTGGAACTTTACAAAAGCACGCTTTTAATATCAGCATGTATAATAATTCGGGACTACGAAGCTGCAGATGTTTTCTTCGGTTTTCTGGGAAAAAAACAAAGAGAGATATATTTTTTGCTTATTTTCACGCACACGATGACAGTTCCTTGCGAGGTTTTCCACAAGTGCGAGTGCTTTGTAAATCTCTTTTTGTTTCGTCGTCGCGAATAGTATACATGCTGATGCGAAAAACGAACAAAACATATGAACAAACGCCCGGATGTATGCAGCATATAAGCAAGCGTGATTGTGTGCGTTCGTTTACAGCCCGAGTAACACCGAACTCAAGCGGGAACTCAATACATATGCAGTTAAGCAATCATTTTTTGAAAATTGATTTATAAACCCCAAAAGAGCTAAAATTGATAGCTGTTTCTACTATTTGATAGACAACATGATTGTTTTTCGGACCATAATTAAAAAAGAGCATAAAATAATGTTTTTCACATCTAAAATCGCTGTATTCCTTAACATGGGCATATTACCCCTAGTCCCCATAAACTTAAATAACGTGCAGAAAATTTGATATATCGATGAGCAGTGTTGCCAGGTACGACTTAAATTTGAACCTTTTGTGAAAAGGATGATTACAGTTGTTGAGTATTCCTATTTTGCTGAGCATTCTATTTTTATAATTTTGGTCTTTTCTTAATTCTTCTCAAAAAGTGTTGCCAGTTACATGAATATTTGTGCTTCGACAGACTCATGCATTACTTCCCTCAAATTTAATGAACATTCAATATCGTAATCTTTGAAATTTATTTGTGTCTGCCTATAGCTCCACCATATAATGAGCTCTTTTGATAATAATTGAACAGTGTTGCCATCTGTTATGAGGAATTGTAAATCTAAGAGGCCATTTTGGGAAATTTTAATCCATGCTTCAACTATACCGAATATCTCTGATCAGTATTTCCACATCTAGACGATGCATTTTTCAAAAATCCTGTTTTTGAAAAATGGAGTTTAAATGTTTGCCAAGTATTAGAAATAGCTCTGCAATATGCGCTGATCAGGATATTTAAATTTTGATTTGACAGATGTTTTAAAAACTTTGTCATCCTTAGAGATTGCTTCGCTCAGCACATCGAAATTGGAATAACTAGCTCAAAGGCGTCATGTCAACACTCCATAGTAAGCTAATTCACCAGCATACAAGGTTTACAGAATTAATTGAATTCAGTTCCTCAATATGAGTTCGCAATGCGATGACTAAGATCGATCTTAAGTCGACCGAAGCTAAGACTTTGATAGCAGCCTAATAAACTGAAAAGAAGTATGTCACTATTTCCATTACGTGCTAATACTATTTCAAGTGGGTAAAACTGATGCAGCTTTAGCTCACGAGAATTTGCCACCAGCTCCAGCTCAACTTTCAAACAAGAAACCGTCAGTGTAATATACAGTCTCGTTTGATATATTTCTTTCCAGATAGCCGTTTCTATTAAGCAATTCCATTCCTTAAAAACATTCGTCGAGGAATCTCTCCAGATATATAAACTCCTTCAGGAATTCCTCTAAATAGTTTCTATTAATATTGATTCATTTTATTTTTTACTAAGGTTATTTAAGGGTTTCTTCAAATAATCAGGGATACGTTCAGAAATCGAATTTTGCCCCAAAAGTTCGCTATTTTTCCAGAAGTTCTTCCAGGAATCCTTCCAAGAATTTATCCATGAATCCTTCTGAAAACTCCCCCAGAAACTCATCTAAGAAATGTTGATAAAAACTTAAGTAAAAGCACAAAGAATTCTTTTAAAGGATGCTTCAAAACAAATTAGGATTTTTTTTTCCAAATATGTATCTTAAAAGACAATTTACACTGTCTTCAGCATAAGGCTGCACAGACTAAACAATCACGAACATTAGGCAACGGACAACACGGAACACCCAGTAGCCCAGTGATGAATTTTTCGTTCGACGAAAAGTTTCCACCGACTGGAGCGGGAATCGAACCCACGCTTCGTGGCACAATACGCCTAAACGACTGGTGCCGCTAACCGCACGGCCACGAAACCCACTTTCAGTTCGGGTCGTTGTTCTAGAGAAATATGAATTTCTCTTCAAGGCCCGTCTGGATCAGCGAAACCTCCAGATTTTCCCGCAAGATGTTAATGTAGGAATCTGCCGTCATTATTCCGTCGATTTTCACGAGGCTTTCTACTCCACTCCATGAAAAACACCCCCAGACCATCACATTTCAACACACCACACATCCATGCTTCACCGCTCCTTGGATGTGGCGCTCCTGAAGCTCGAGCTGTTTAACCGAAAGCGGCGGGCTCGTGTGTGGTGCAGAGCACCACATCCAAGGAACGGTGAAGCATGGAGGTGTGATGTGATGAAATGTGATGGTCTGGGGGTGTTTTTCATGGAGTTGTGTAGGAAGCCTCGTGAAAATCGACGGAATAATGACGGCAGATTCCTATATTAACATCTAGCGGGAAAATCTGGAGGTTTCGCTGATCCAGACGGGCCTTGAAGAGAAATTCATATTTCTCTAGAACAACGACCCGAAGCATACTGCCAAGAAGACCAAGTCTTTCTTCCGGTCTTGTCGGATTAAACCACTGGAATGGCCTCCACAAATCCAAGACCTCAACCCCATCGAGAATTTGTGGGCGATTCTCGATGCCAGGGTTGACAAAACTGGTGTTACCAACAAAAATAATTATTTTGAAGCCTTGGAGCGCGCCTGGGAAGAACTAGATCCACAACACCTACAAAACCTGGTGAAAAGCATGCCGAAGCGCCTCCAGCAAGTCCTTAAGGCCAAAGGTGGACACATTAACTATTAAATTGCCTTTTTTTTTTTTCTTAAATCATCTTTTCTGGGGCCAAGAAGGAAGTGGGCACTTTTTTTTGTCACTAGTTTTTTTTTTTCAATACAAATTGATTTTCTTTTTCTTTGAGTAAAATTCTTTTTTTATCAAAATTGCAACTTTGAAAGAATATCAAAAAAAAATATATCAGAAAAGATTTAACTGTGTGAACTTTAATTTGAACCAGAGAACTTTAATTTGAACCAGAGAAATTCGAAAACTGGTAAGGTGGGCACTTTATTTTGCCTATCAGTGTAGGATATTGTTAGCACGAATGATAATTATTGGCAGGTTCGTAAACTTCAAGCAAATGTAGAACGAAAAAAAAATCAGTTACTGAAAAAAACGAGAACCTTTTTAACGAGCCTCGTCTTTAAACAAACACCGGTTAAGGTCGGTGATTGAATCCGAAGAAAACCCTACCAAATTAGAAATAAAAAAAACCCTTATAACTATTCAATTGAAAACTATTCAAGGCTCTCATTTCAATGTATCCAGTTATATCTAGCCATCGAGACCACCCCCAGGTGATGGTACATTCCCCTCGTGAGTGAACATCATTCCCCGGCAACATCGACTCTGACCTCTCGGTGTTTCGTTTTCTTTCCGAAAGAATAAAGACATCACTGTGTACCACCAGGTTACACAAAACTTCCGGTTTATCTTATCTTGGGAAAGCGTTTTTCATTTGCTATTTATCGTTCAAGCCAGCCAGCCAGCCAGCCAGGAGATTCTCCCATCGCCAACGCTGCGAGCAACTTGACTATCAAGATGTTTCGTGTCATTTTCTAATCTTTCCCTGCCTAACAATTGTGTTTCGTGTCGCCTTTCCACCGATCCCCACGTTTATTTCAATATCTTTATTTTCATTTGTGGCATCAGCAAGCTGAATCCCATCAAGTTATGAGCGGAACAGTTTGGCTATTGAACACTCGCGAGTGTGTTCTTCCCTGCTAAACGGTTTTTGTCGAATAAGGGAAAACAATGCAGTTTTCCCGGTGCAATCTTTTCGTTTCTCATATCGTTTGTAATACGAAGAAAACTGATTATGTAATGAGCGGTTTCACTCTTTACCGAACTGTGGCGCTAGTAATTTGGTTAAGTTAGTTTTCGCAATTACACTGAACCCGTTGAGTCACATTGGTATAGAATGCGGAAGTGATCATGTAGTGTAAAATTTGTTAACGTAAATATTGTATTGAATGCTGATTATTTGTGGTTTAACAATTATTAACTAGAAACCAACTTGTAAGATAAATAAGTTCCACGATAGTGCTACATTTCCCCGAACACCAGTTCACCGAATGGCTATTTTCCCCGAATGACCCGTTTCTCCTAAAAGTTATGCAGTTCAAATAAGGATAAAGAATATTCTTCAATGACAGGATGATGAACTAGAAAGAGCAAGAGCAGATGAATTGAAGAAGGCTGCATATCAGATCACCTCCCAGAAAAAAATAAATAAATATCGTAGCTTCTTTTCTTTTACTTTTTTTGCGTTAGGTCCCAACCAGGATAAAGCCTGCTGCTAAACCCAGTGTTCTTATGAGCACTGCCACAGTTTTCAACTAAGAGCTTTCAATGCCAATTGACCATTTTTGGCTTCCATTGTGCGGCAAGCACCTAGATACTCTGTGCCCTGAGAAGTCGCGAAAATTACCAATCCGGAAAGAACCTCGACTGGCGAGATTTGAACCCACGGCCCTCAGCAAGGTCATACTGAATAGCTGGGTGATTACCGCTAAGCCATCTACGTTTCTAACCATAACAAACTATGTTGGGAAAACTTATCGTGATATCGTGTTACTAAGCTAACAAAATCAATTATATTTTATTTAAAATTTTCTGTTCCGGCATCGCAGGTTTTAAGTATTAAGCTAGATAAACTTACAGCAAGTGTTATGAGTGAAATTAAGACACATTGTAGATTCATTTAAAACTATCGGTAATGTGAGTGATGCAAATTTTGAAATTTTAGCTCCCTTATGCTTAAACGATTTTTATTATGGTAAATAGCATCCTTCCAAAGTTTGAAGTGATTCGGAAGAAATTTGACTGTGCACACGCCATTTGAAAATTATGTGGAGTTTACTATGGAAAACGCCAATCTTCTGTGTTCAGCCCTCTATCTCTTCGTCATAACATGTTATGGGAAAGTGAACACACTCATCCTATTTGAAAACTTCCCAGCTACAACTTTGCTGAAGACCACTTTTTGATTGGACGTCAGGATAAATTGTTATTCATCATCGTAAACTTGGTTTGCATGTAGCATGCTTCACCATCTGATCGACAGGCAACAGTGATGCTCCTGGCGGGAGGAATAGATCAAAGTAATCCAGGCTACTATGTTCTACAGCAAAAAAAAGCAGTGTTGCTCTGAAAGTAATTGAATGATCATCTCAGCATGATATAGTCTTTGTTATCAATAATAACAAATTATCCTTACGTCCCATCAAAATGTGGTCTTCGGCAAAGTTGTAGCTGGGAAGTTTTCACATTAAATGGGTGTGTTCACTTTTCCATAAAATGTTATGACGAAGAGATAGAGGGCTGAACACAAAAGATTGGCGTTTTCCATAGTAATTTCCATATAAACTTCAAATGGCGTGTGCACAGTCAAATTTCTTCCAAATCATTTCAAATTTTAGGAGAATGATTTTCATCATAATTGACATCGTTTAAGCAAAGGGGAGCAAAAATTTCAAAATTTGCATCAGTCTAGTGTACCGTGATGAATCAAAATCCGGACGGTACCAATATCCGGACACCCAATCAGTATTCATGAATTTTACGATGAAAATCCATAAAAATGTGGTTATATTTTACTTTAAAATATTATCCTTAATCCTTAATATTACTTTATCATTTAACGATTATCTGCAATCTAGTGAGCTGTGCAAAAATATAATAAAAATGAAAACAAATTCGGTACTTCAGTTCGGCACTTTTCCTGCGGCGTGCAAATTTTAGCTGTGTAGTTTTCGACTGTCTTACCGGTATTGGATCATTCGCAAAAATGTGGACAAATGTTAGTTTTTCTACTTGTTCTGTTGAAAATTTCCAATGTGATGGTAGATTGTACAGTTAAATGGGCGATAGTAGTGATTTAATGTGTAAATTAGTTATTTCAAGAGCAACAAGATGCTGTCCGGCTTTGTGAGCCAGTGGTTCTATAGCCGGACGTAGAATTATATTGTTATATATCTGCAGTGCAAACGAATCTTTATCAAGCATATTTGTGGAAACTTGAAAGTTTATGCTGAAAATATATATAAACAGTGATAATGCAATAGTTGTGCACAGAAAAACCGATAAAAACCATATTCATTTCAGTAGCTTAACAATACAGTTTTCGAATCAAGTCGCATGCAAGGAATTGAGGTAAAAAGTCAAATTACATATAAAGTTGTGTTTTTATAGTATATTATACGGCAAACGCATGTACTACGTTTTCCGAAAAATCATTTTCTATAGTATACAAGCTGATTTCAATGTGTTCCGTATACAGTGATACCTCCATGAGTCGATGTTCCATGACTCGATATCGACTCATGGAACCATACTAAACACAAAATTTCATGGTTACTATGATGGTCCCTAGAAGCAGCTTCCAAAGGATTGCTATTCCATGACTCGATATTTCCATGAGTCGATGGTCCCTTCAATATCGACTCATGGAGGTTTCACTGTAGTTTTGGCCTATTTCATTAAAGCTGTCCGGATTTTGATTCATAAGTGTACGGCATATCGATTCATGTGTCCGGATTTAAGGACAGGACATGCTTCAATATTTCCGCAATTTAGATCCTATTTTTGCATTTTTTTGCTAACATTTTCGTCGTTTACATGAAGATATGACCCTAAACTAACTGTATGAAAATCACACTATAATAAGATGAGACAACAAAGTAGTGAAAATAGAGCTGGAACATTTGGTGCCTCTTGAGCGTCCGGATATTGATGCAGCACGGTATAATGACCACCTCAGCGTGTTGCTATTCTTTCTTTGTGAAACATAAAAGCTATAACAAAGAAGAAATATTCTATAAAATTTTAGGCGTTAATAGTTATTATTCACAGAGCTCATTTGGTTTTGGAAGAGTTGAACTATTATAGTTGAATTTTATATTTAGAATTATTTTTCTAATATGTACTCGTAATCCACTTAGACACAATTTACATATGGTTCGAGTGCAGAAGCATACAGTCCCATTTTAAAATAGAGTACTTTTTATCACAATGGCTTATTAGACCAGACGTATCAAAACTGACACGATCGTTGCCAACCACACGTCTTTTCGTTCCGCTTCGATATAATTAGGAATAGTTCGAAAAAGTTCACGATTCTACGCTCCACGTTAACCCCTTTCCCTTAGATCACCATCTCTAGCGAGTGACAACGTTTCGGACCCTTGTAAAAGAAAATTCAATTGCCCATCGCTTAGTGGACTACTTTCGGTACAAAACCACAGAGCGTAGGCAGATAGGTTCCCAGTAATAGACAAATATGTATGCACGCGCAAGCAAGCGCAGAGGACCGGTGTGACTTTCCGGAAGATTCACGTCCCCAGATCAAGTGCCGCACGGTCCCAGTTAGTGCCGCGGGTTTCTTACCCTTCTCCTGACCAAGCTTCGTGTAGTTTGGAATCAATTGTACCCAATTTAAAGTTCGATCTAAAGAGGGGACTCCCAGCAAATACCCAGCGATGGCAGTAGTGGCGGTCCCATTCTTCAATATGTATAGCAGGAGAACAAATGCAAATTATAAACAACTCACCATTGCCTCGCGACCGCCAAACTGAACTGCTTGAGTCGTGATTAGGTCGTTTTTTTTTGTTCCATTTTGTGTCTGAGTCTTCGGTAGATTCAACGAGGGTTAAAATTTTAATGAATCGCGCGTTCGACGGTCAACACTTGATAACGACCGCGGTATGCAGTAGAGCACTGGCTAAAGAACTCCACTTCTCTAGGACTTCCTTAATTAAGAGGGTTCAGAGCGCATCCTCGCGCTCCCTTCGTTTTGTTGGTGAAAACCATACGACTAGAAAAGTCATCACGTTTTTCGAATTCTTTGAGATACGGTCCACAGGCTCGTGACGAGCACCAACAGGCATTGGCGATGGTCTTCGATTCCTTGGGAATTTATTGCGCCGCGTCGAGGTGCGAGATGTCGACTGCTGCACAGTTTGGACGCTTTGCAACAGGTCAGAATCAACAGGAGGAGATCTTAATTTTCACCCGTTTGGAAGTGTTGAATCGACAACGCGTTTGGGATTATAACTCACATACACACGACACCATCGTGCGAGTCAATCCGGGCTTGCATGCGCCAAAGATTTATGAGAACTCGATAGGAATTGTAGAATGGTTCAATGTGTGAATAGCGTTCCTGAGGAAGATATGTCATCGGAATCTTTGGATTTCTCCCCGAGTAAAACTCCTTGAAAAGTCTTGAACATTGCAACTCTCCCTCATGCTGGTGTGTTGGTCAGGGAGAAAGAGGTCTTGATCTATCAGATAAATTACCTGATGATTATGTAATTTACGACCACTTGCATTCCTCACTGTTGAAGCGCATCGGAGCTCACTGCATGCGGACATGCGGAAGCTCTCTATTAGAATATTTCAATAATCGAATAATTCCATGCATTCGCTTATCGATCTAACGGTAGCTGCTGTGGTCGGCGCGTATCATGTGCCTAGCCCAGGAAGATGGCGGCTCATGGCGATGATTACTCATGCACTGTGCATATAGGTCTCTTATTTTCTATTATAATTTTAAATTGTTTTACGGTACTGTGTTTATCAAAGAGACCCTAGGATGATGAGACATTGCTACTTGAGACTTGCGGTTGGAGGTGATTTAATCAATGACCTCGTCTTAGGATAGCAAAGTCTGATGTAAAGCGCAGTCAGTAGAATTTATTGCAACGCGAAACAGCTGAAACTTTGTTCCGTCTTAAAATAGGGTGGCGAACCGAGACGCTTTGGCTTTAAATGATGGCATTTGACGAGAACACCTTTTTATTTCAAAGATACTTTAATGACTTAAGAGACTCCGTATATTTAAGACGAATAGTCTATTTAAGTAATACAGATTTTGATTTACTGAACATAGGCAATCGCCCAATTTTTATAGTAGATATCTGCAAGAAAAGAGGTGTTGGACATAACGCTCTGCTCGAACAGAATCGATAACGAATTGGCGAATTGATATTCGTTAGATCAGGAATCCTCATCTAAACAGTCCAGTCCCATCAGGTCCGTCTCTTTCCTCGTATATTGTAGTTGTTATCTATCACTTGCCTCTTTGCCGGCTGCTTGGGCACGTCAGGAGTTAATCATCAATATTAACCTCCTTTTCCCGAGCAGCCTAGATAGCCGCGTAGTGTCGGTAGCGGTTGTTTAAACTGGCTAAGAATTAACACTACGGACTGCCTGTTCCGGTGGTAAAAGTCCACCTCACAGGTGACCCCTAATTTATGGTGTGATGCGTACCGTGCCTAGGAATGAATGGTTAGGGGGGTCTAAATAAAACCTAACCGCTAACGGAGCCTGTGGGGTACCAGGGCGCCCTCCACAGTATTGAGTCTTTCCTGTGCTACCCGGAGCAATGGTGCAGGTGACCTTGTGTTTCTCCGAGATAATCGGCTGCCCTTCTTCAGTCTCTATCCTGAGGCTTAATAAGGGTGGGATTATGAATATGTTGACATTTAATTTAAATTATCACCTATATGGATTCGCATTATGCGTTTTACACAGTGTATTCTGTGCTCTTTCGCCTTTGGCGACTTTAAATAGATACCGATCTGGTTTTTTCGTAGCTGGTCTTTTTCGTGCTGAGATTGCAAAAAGCTTAATCCTGCCTAGTTTGGGTAGTGGCTACGGTTAGGTTAGCCCAGATCAATCTTCAGCATAAAAGAACAGCAACGATCAATCTTTGCAGACTCATGCAAAATGGTGCAGCCCAAATGGCGCTAGTTCAAGAACCCTACTTTCGTAGAGGGAACTTCTATCTAGGTAATCTTGTGGACCCAGTTTTTGCTACTTTTAGCAAACTTGAAATGGCAAACTCGCGCTCCATGCCCCGCGCATGCGTGCTCGTTAATAAAGCAATCGTTGCTACACTCATTTCTGAGTTAACTACCAGAGATGTATGTGCTGTCACAATCGATGTTTCTGTTGGTGACCTCAACAGGAAATACGTCTATTGTTCGGTATATTTACCACATGATGAACCATCCCCAACGGATGACTTCAAACGAGTTGTCGTACACTGCGTAACAAAAGGCCTTCCGCTGATTATGAGCAGTGATGCCAATGCTCATCACATCATCTGGGGCAGCTCGGATGTCAATTTGAGAGGCTCCAGTCTGATGGAATACTTAAGTAGTACAGACCTTGGATTACTTAACATAGGCAATCGCCCAACTTTCATGGTTTCTAATAGAGAAGAAGTGTTAGACATAACGCTCTGCTCGAATAGAATCAGTCACGAGTTGACGAATTGGCATGTATCCGATGAGGAATCATTATCTTATCATCGCTACATCTTCTTTGAACATTCAAATGTAACTGCGCAGACTTTGCGTTTTAGGAATCCCCGGTCAACAAACTGGGAACTCTATATTGAATTGGTTGCGACCAAATTTCATGGATATTCTCCGTCTATTGAAAATCCAAGTGATCTGGATGATGCCGTTGATACTACAACATCCTACATTATGGAAGCTTTTGAAGAAGCATGTCCTCTGCGGTCTGTAAAGACTACAAGAGGGACCCCATGGTGGAATTCCGATCTGACTAGACTCAGGAAACAATGTAGAAGGAGTTGGAACATACGCCGTTCAGCTGGATCAGAGTCGTTCAAGTCGGCTCGCAAGGCTTACAAGAAGGCTCTTCGTTCTGCTGAACGATCCGGCTGGAAAAACCATTGTACAAATGTTTCCAGTTTGAGTGAAGTCAGTCGGCTGAACAAAATCCTTGCAAAATCTAAGGATTTCCAAGTGAACGAAATTCGCTTACCTAATGGTGACTTTACTTCTTCCGATGAAGAAGTTATACAATGTTTATTCAATACACACTTCCCCGGATGTGTGGACATAGCTTCTACGGATGAACCAAATGTCTTTTCATGTAGTTACGAGTCTCTGGCCTCGGCTCGCAGTATCGTAACTACTGAATCGATTCAATGGGCACTTAATAGTTTTGCTCCTTTCAAATCTCCAGGAGCGGATGGGATTTATCCTGTTCTGCTCCAAAAGGGATTTGAATTTATCAAACATGTTTTGAAAAAGCTACTTGTAAGCAGTTTTGCTACCGGGTACATTCCCAAATCCTGGCGTGATATTACTGTAAAGTTTATCCCAAAAGGAGGACGTGCGTCGTATGAGGAAGCGAAGAGTTTTAGACCAATCAGTCTGACCTCTTTTCTTCTGAAATGTCTTGAACGCATTATCGATCATCACATCCGTGATGTTTATTTGGCAAACATGCCTCTTCATGTGAATCAACATGCTTACCAATCTGGAAAGTCCACCGTGACTCTTTTACACAAAGTTGTATACGATATCGAGAAAGCATTCGCTCAGAAGCATTCCTGCTTGGGTGTTTTCTTGGATATTGAGGGTGCCTTTGATAACGTGTCTTTCGATGCCATATTGGAAGCCGCACGAAACCATGGGCTACCTACAATGATTACCAATTGGATTCATCAAATGCTCAAAGACCAACATCTCTTCTCGACATTGCGTCAAGCAGCGATTCGAAAATTGTGTGTTTGCGGATGCCCCCAAGGGGGAGTCTTGTCACCACTTTTGTGGAATCTCGTAGCAGATACGCTATTGAGGCAACTCAATAATAGCGGTTTTCCAACATATGGATTTGCCGACGACTATCTAGCTCTGATAGTTGGTATGTGCATAAGCACCCTATTCGACCTGATGCAAAGTGCTCTTCAGGTAGTCGAGAGTTGGTGTCGCCAATATGGCCTTTCGGTTAACCCGAATATAACATCTATTGTTCTTTTTACGGAAAGACGAAACCGCGATGGAATTCGACCTTTACGTCTTTTTGGCACTGAGATTAATGTGATTGATCAAGTAAAGTATGTCGGAGTCATTCTAGATTCCAAACTTTTATGGACAGCTCACATTGATTTCAGAGTCAAAAAAGCTTGCATGGCCTTCGGTCAATGCCGGCGAACCTTTGGTAAAACTTGGGGCCTCAAACCCAAATATATCAAATGGATTTACACAACAGTTGTTCGACCAATATTGGCATATGGATGTCTTGTGTGGTGGCAAAAGGGCGAAGTGAGAACAATCCAATTAAAATTGGGCCATCTCCAAAGGATGTGCTTGATGGCGATGTCTGGTGCGTTGTCTACAACTCCCACAGCAGCGCTTGAGGCTATTTTCGACGTTGCGCCACTACACATATATCTTAAACAAGACGCACTTTCTTGTTCTTACCGTTTATGGGTACTGGATCTACTGGAGAAAAATCCAGTGAATCGTAGATCTACACACTTTTGGTGAATTGGGACAAAATTGTCCTTGCTCCAAGTGATCTCACAATTGCTTGTAACTTTCCTTACAGGACATTTACCACACAATTCCCTTCACGGGAAGAGTGGACGTCTGGCTATTTGGAAAGAAGTATATCAAACAATATAGTATGTTACACTGATGGCTCCCTTCTTGAAGGTAGAGCTGATGCAGGAGTATATTCTCGTGAGCTAAGGCTGAATCAGTTTTACTCACTTGGTAGAAACTGCACCGTTTTTCAGGCGGAAATATTTGCTCTTATGTGTGGAGTGCAATCAGCACTTCAACAGCGTGTAATGGGTAAAGTCATATACTTCTGTTCAGATAGTCAGGCTGCTATAAAAGCTCTCGCTTCGGCCAACTCAAGGTCGAGGCTTGTTATCGCATGTCGAACTCAAATTGAGGAACTGAATTCAGTCAACTCTGTAAACCTTGCATGGGTACCTGGCCATTCTTCCATCGCTGGAAATGAATTGGCTGATGAGCTAGCTCGCGATGGAGCATCGCATGACGTCATTGGCCCTGAGCCGGCTATTCCAATTTCGAAGTGCTGGGTGAAGCTTCAGATAAACTCTTGGGCGGCAACTCAGCACAAACAATATTGGAATAGTTTGGAGTCATGTCGTCAAACAAAATTGTACATTACTGAGCAATCTCCAAGGGTGGCAAAGTATTTAACAAATCTGTCAAAGCAGAATTGCAGTCTCTTGGTCAGAGCGTTGACAGGCCACTGCCGACTCAACTATCACATGGCAAATATTCAGCGTGCTGACTCATTTGTGTGTGATAGTTGTGACTCCGATTATGGAACTTCGTATCACCTGATATGTAACTGTCCAGTTTTTTCGCAAATGCGATTCCAATTACTTGGTAAACACTTAATAAGTGAAACTGAATTCTGAAGCCTGAATCTTCAGGACATTCTGTTATTCTTAACCCGCTGTGGTAATGAGCTATAGGCTCTCTACGCTCATGCGTTTTGCAGTGCCCTTTTTAGGGCGCTGTTCGAACCCATTGTGGTATGGAGCTACATGCTCTCATTTCGCTTATGCGATTTTCCCTCTTCAAGGGACCCCACTCCTATTTCCTCCCATCTTTCCTCTCCCATCGGGTAGATGATGAAATAGGCTCAAATATGGCGATGGCACAAATCTCCCAACTGGTGGGGAACGTGCCTTTGGAGCCGGCCTTCTGATACCTGATATTTAAGACGAATGGTCTATTTAAGTAATACAGATTTTGATTTACTGAACATAGGCAATCGCCCAATTTTTATAGTAGATATCTGCAAGAAAAGAGGTGTTGGACATAACGCTCTGCTCGAACAGAATCGATAACAAATTGGCGAATTGATATTCGTTAGATCAGGAATCCGCATCTAAACAGTCCAGTCCCATCAGGTCCGTCTCTTTCCTCGTATATTGTAGTTGTTATCTATCACTTGCCTCTATCTTCCACGCTTAATTTATTATACTTAAAACTATACGTTCGTAGCAATCGCTAGAACCAGAGACGGACAAGAAACCGTTACCTTACGCATTTGTTCTTCCATTTTTATAGCACCTTCCCTTACGGCTGATGCATAGGCAGTCTGCTAACCAAAAGCAAACCTCTCTAACATCAAATTGCCTTATCCCCAATACCCATTAGGGTAGTTCAAAATTCAAGAAAATTCGGAAATCCAGTCTCCCATATCTTCCTTACCATCCTTACTAAAAAAATAGTGTCCTGTGAAATTTTCAGTTATATTTAGATATATTCATAGATTTGTTTGCTATCATTTTGCTATAATTTCACATATAGTCCAACAAACTTCTGCAAAATCTCAAACAAAAACTAATTTAAAGAGAATTGGTTTCTTCATAAACTTCCTTTATTATGGTTTGAGGAATGAGTTTTCACTATGGAATGATTAGTCTATACTTACATTACAATACTAACGTGTTTGGATTATTGTTCAAAAATTCTCCATAGTAATTTCCATATAAACCTATTTCGTCTTTTGACCACTTTTAAATCTTCACCAAAAATATTCACAGAACACTATTTTTATAGTAAGGATGGTTTGGGAAATATGGGAAACTGAATTTTAGAACTTTCTTGAGTATTGAACTGCCCTAATACCCATACCCTCCAGCATGAACTGGCGTAGATGCAGGGGTATATCCATCCAGTCTACTGTGTGTCAATAATAAATGCAACATCAAATCTTCATGCTTCCCCTCACTGGTCATCTGACATGGCAGGCGCCAATGTTGTCGAAAAATAGAAGATCACCAGCACTTTTACATTACTGCATAGGATGCCTGTTAGTCCTATGCAGTCACCCGGATGTCCTTGTGTAAGTGCAGCTGATCTGGCGATACTAGAGTAGCAATTACGGGCGACCAATCAAGCTCAACCTTAATCTCTAATGTAGCATCTAAAACCTTGCATTTTAAGGATCTTCGGTCAAATAACTGGAAACTCCATTAAAACTGGGCTTTTAGTGACTGAGTGCCTGACACCCTGTGACTTTTCCAGGATTAATCCAATTTTTTTTGCAAAAAAGCAAACAAAAATTTTCTAACGGTAGTTCCATATATTTTCCAGTCATTTCTGCAGGGATTCCTCGTTAAGGAGTTCCCTTTCTAAGGAATTCAATCAACAATTTATCTTTAAATTAATTTTAAAAATTTACATTTTTTTTAATTTTTTTATATTTTTTTTTATATTATTTTTTAGAAAATTCGCTAGATAATTGCCCTGGAAATTGAGGGAACGTTAATTAACTTTTGAATCTGTGGAAGAGACCGCAGAAGTTATCCCTGGATGTGAGGCTTGAGAAATCTCACGTACATATCCGCTTGTGTTGGTCTCTAAGGTGTCGGCCAGGGTAGACGCGTCACGCGAAGCGACGCGAAAATTGCCTGGGAAGGAATAACAATTATTAATAATGAAATGTCAAACTCCAAAGGATTTTCGCGTCGCGTCGCGTGACGCGTCTACCCTGGCCGACACCTAACACTTCATTGGGACGAACTTTAGTAGTTCAAATCATGCCCCATGAGCGTCTTGAAAGGCACGTCAATACATTACAGATCTTAGCCTGAGAAATCTCAGGGTAAACTTCATGAAGAATCAATTGAGAAGTCCTTGAAAAGTTCCATATAGATGTGGTATAGATAGGTGGTTGAATTTTAGACGGGATTTCTGAGAGAAAAGAATGTTTCCAATGAATCTCTATGAAAATGGCTAACAAACCTCTGGAAGAATTTCTGTAGGATTTATTGGAAAAATTTCCATACGAGTTTTTTTTTAGTTTTTTTTTTCTTTAGAAAACCCTGGAATCAAAGAGGTGAATATATTGAAGATCACCTGCAGTAAAAGCTGCAGAATTAGGAGGAAAAATTATCATTTTAGAAGCAATCAGTGCACGGCCGTGTAGAAGTCGTGAGCATTGGATTACTGGAACCATTTTTGAAGAATTGCTTTTAGCACTTTTTGAGAAATAGACGGAACGAGTTTCAGAAGGAATTTCTGAAAAGATCCATGAACATGGAAATGTATTTACTCTCTCTAGAGCAGGGCTGCCCGACCTTTACGAAAATATCAGTAACAGTTTTTGGTGGCGGGCCACATTTCTCTTAGTCTAGGTATGAACGAATCCATTTTCGTGTAATCGGACAACAGTAAGCATCTCACCAAAGCTTCGCAACATAGAATTTTCTAAGAATCTTGCCTTAATTTTTATGAGATTGAAGTCCAAGATTTTATAAGTAACCTACTCACAATTACACTGGTCCCACAGTTATGAATCATTTAAGGCTCAGCTTAAATTTGAAAAATTATAGAGAGCAAAATAAATAATATTTTTTGATGAAATCAATGCCAAATGGTAATGTGGGATATATACCTGCAGTGCATGCACAATGTTATAATTAAATTTGTTAAAAACATTTGAAATTTCCACTTATTTGAACATTGTCTTAAACCACAATTCATGAATCGGCAACAAAGTTGTCCACAAATATGAATCAATGTGAACACGATTTATGAGTCAGTTATTTACTTTCAATTATTTCGCAATTAAATGCTATATAGTTCATATGTTTATTAGAACACCGCCTCGTACAACTTCAATTATATCCGGAGGTGACCGGAACCAAGTATTTCAAGAATCAGCATGACATTGCATGATTTTTGATGTTGCTACTGAGCGGGTTGAACTAGTGATCATTGAATTTGTGGATTTATATGCTTCTGGAGCATTTTTATTTGGAGGATGATGGCAGGTAGTGTAATTAGACAATCATTTTATCTAGATTGCAGAGCTCGTAAATGCTTTTTTTGTGTGATTGACTGTGTGATGTGATGAAAATTCACACGATCGATTTGTGTGCTTAAAATTATCGATCGATTCATGAACGTCTATATCGAATTGCTGTGATTTTCTTGCAAACTTCGTGTATGTTACACATTAAATTCCTTTGTTTTGGATCATGGATTGATTCATCAACCGATTACAGGGATTTCAATTTTTTCTCACATAAGTTCTCGAAGCTTTCCCTTCAGATTTGTATGCGTCAACCTATGGACGCATAGATCATCACCCAACACGGATTCAGTGTGTTTTGCTTATGGTTAGCTTGTGTCATGATCATTATGTTCAAGTTTGTCAATTAATCGATTTGCGCAATGAGTTTGTTATGTTGAAATCGATGAGCTTTTCTATCGATTTCCATGTTCAAAACTTCTAAATTGTTTGTGATCAACCCATAGCGAACTGAACTGCGGTTGGACCTCGTGTCGAACAACAGACAACATCATTCTTCCAAAGAGAAAAAAAAAATTTGAAGCTGAATGTGTTATATGAAAATTTGTGAATCCGATTATTCCTTTATTAGTAAAGTTGTCCGATGTTTTTATTTTCTAAAAGTGTGAATATCTTCTCCATGTGTCTGATAATAGAGCCAACAGTTTAGCCTGGGAGTTAATCTAAAAAAAACTTACGTGCAATAAAAGTGATCATAAAAATGACAAACAATTTGTATTGATGTCAATCAGAGAGGATGCAATCCAGTTCTTTTCTTTTCCACTCAGCTTTTGGTCCTTCTGCAGAAGCGATACCCCGTTTTTTATAGTGTAGTTATGGAGAACCTATCAGGTGTAAATAAATTGTTTACATTTTTACACCTAATCTTTTTCTTTTTGTTCCTCACATATTATTTTTTAACGTTCTCAATTTTTATAGCCATATAAAACTATAAACCCCCTAAATAACTTTTCTCATAAGAATTTGTTTTTTTTTTTCAAAATTCATGGAAATTTATTTGTATGTTCAAATTTCTATTCCACAAAAAAAAACCGTAGTTTGTGAACAGTCCTAAACCACTTGTGCTCTCAAATAACAAAATTTTACATTGGAAATTACTTGAAACTAAGAACCTTTTTAAAAATACTAAGCACCAGTAGTTTGCACGCTGATTCATAAACTGTGACTGGTGTGTATATTTCCCATAATTTAATAATCAAGTATTTTACTCAAAAATCTTAGTCAAATCCGTATAAATACGCATTTATCTCTCATAGCTATGTTTATTGAATCTTTAAAAGTTGTCTGGGGCTTAATCTCTCACGAAAAATCTTCGAAACAAACCTTAAAACGTCGTTTCTAGTTAAGCGTCAAACGCCACACGGCTTACAAAGTTGGCCAAAAATACAGCCCAAATAGCTACAAAAATAATTTAGTAATATTGTCGGTTTATACCGCGATCAAGAGCTTTTTTACTGAGATAAAAAGGCTTGAAATGGCTGAACACTATGTGATGCTTATCAGTAAAAATGATTCTGTGATGTTTTGTGAAAAGTTTGATAATAATTTTGTCTTCTAGAATCAGCTGGTTCATAAATTATGGGTGATTTAACTGCGTGGGGTTACTGTATGTCAAAAATCTACATATGATTTGCCCCTGAATGTCTTGCCAGGATTCTAAAGTCCTGAATTTTGAGAAAATCTATAAAATCTCGTAACCAATATGTTTCCGAAGGGAAACCAAAATTTTCGACAGCGGCTGTTTTGTTATCAGCAACGCTTGAAACTGAAATTTATTTTACATTCAAATATAATTAAACATACTCACAAGAAGTGGTTTCCTTTCCCACAACTTCCTCTTCCACTATGGTATGATATTCACGGTGCCCCGACAGACCGTTATTATGTAAAAAAATTGTCCATCAAATCTGAGTACAGGGCTCGATTCCTAAGGTCATTCTGCACCTCTGGGCCAATTTTTAAAAAAATCCCTAGGCGGAATCTCGAGAAATCCGGATTTGAAGTTTTTGACTTAAAATTTCAATATAATTTATATACAAATTACAATTAACGCCGGGAAAACCTAAAAAAATCGTCCAAAAAGACGTTTGGTCGTCTTAACTAGTAAATAATTGTTATGGATGTTATATTTATAAATATTTTTAACTAACTTAACTAACCAGCGTGGTTTGAGTATGTTTTTATATGGCTTAAACCAGTAAGCTTAGTTCAATGGAATGAAATCAAAAAAACTAAATTTCAATTTACTAGTGATGCTGCGTTCGAAAAAAGTAAAGCTTTCAATGGTTGATATTATTTATTTACATCTTGTTTTTAGACTTTCACACTAAGTGACCAGCCCACTGAAGTCTGCCGTATTAATTTTTCTTAATATTATTTGCTTCTTTGTACGTCTTGTACTACTCTTGATGTATACGTCAAGCTTTCCACCGAGTAGTGTTCTTGAACTTTACGTTAAAATTAACGTATTCTGTTTTCTCATCCACAATATGATTTTGACTACTCGGGGAACATCATTGTCACATGTCGGAAGTATTCTAAGATGTGCAAAGTCTTCAACAATTTCAATGCCTAGTTCTATCAGAATTTCAACATCACTTGGACTCTCACTCTCTTGCCCTGCTATCATGTAGTTTTTATTATTATTATTGAAGACTATTTTTTTTCGAAACTCTTTTTAGTTCACTTTCTACGATAAAGCATCGCGATATCGTAAGATAGAAACATTGCAGTGGTGTTTATTATTGCGAAATTATTTACGAAAGAGAGAATGGATGAAGTTAGATAAGCTTTTATCAGGCAACAGTGTAGAAATGTAATTTGCCATTGCAAGTAACGGGTTCTCAAGCTAATTACGTAATCCATAAAAGTTGATAATCGTAGCCAGTATAAGTGTTTTTACTGCACGGGAGACATAATTGTCACACGTTCAAGGTTCTTCGACAATTTCTAATGCATCCCCTTCAAGCACTGCCTCAGCCATAACACAACTGAACCTGCTTCTTTCTATCCATGCAACCATGTACATTTGGGTAGGTAAAATGGCATCACAAGCTTATCTTAGTTGTGTGTCTTCAAGATAGTGAGAGCCCGCTCAACTGCGCTGTGATCGATTCCAATAAAGTCATCGCCTACAAAGCCTGCAAAAGTGTATACATCAGAATGTAATGGTGACTAGTAAATTTCGAAATGCATTTTTTATAATTCATGTAATACCACAAACGAAGTTAACATCTCGTATGCAGTCTATACACTTGATTGTATATATCAGCTTAATCAGCTTTCCTAGTTAATGTTAAAGTATTTCCTGCCGGAAAAAAGTGAAGTTTGGCCAAAACTATTTTTATCGCCTTAATCGATGAAATATGTAATCTGAATATGTTATTTGGCGTTTTTGTTGTTTCAGAAGGGGTTATTCACAAATTACGTAACTTTGAAAAAAAGATTTTTTTAAATTAACATTGTTATCAAACTGGGCTGAAAGCACAAAGTTTGTTTATATTTGATCGAGTTTGATCAAAATGTGTATGAATAGTGGTTAAATATATTTTAAATAAACTTTGTATGAAAAAATATCGTCAAAATATATGTAAAATATTGAATTATTCAAATAGCTCTAACTTGCAAATCAGCAAATTTCTGCAAAAATTTTAAAGGTTTTTTGTAAGATCTAAGGATGCTTTTTGATGTGCAATATTCGAAATGGCGGCGACATGACGCGACAAGAGTTGTTTTTCATGTTCAAAATCATCAAAATTACTAAAGTGTAATATTGAATAGAATTAAAACTTTAACCAAATATTTTTTTCCATCCTCATGCTCGATAAAAGTGTTGAACCATAAGCTTTCAGATAGTGGGTAACTTTGGGGAAATATTGCATTCCTAAATCACAAATGTTGTGCTTTATTTTATTGTCACATTTTTCAATTTTTTGACTTCAGCCGGATTGCCGTCATAAAAGTCATATAAATTTAAATTTTAGTTCAATTTCAATAAAGGATCATAATAATATAACACATGAAGTATATTTTAAAATTAGAAAAATCATGAAAATCTCAAAAAAGTTTTTGGTAGTTTTGGCCGCCCCTTTATATGGAGCCCGACTATTGTGCACAGATAGATTTGCGTCACTGAGTCGAACGCGACCTTGAAATCAATAAACAGATGACAATTAATTGCATAAAAACAAATTACATGGTAACAAGCTAAGTAAGACAAGAACTAGGACTCCCAGTGATGTTGAAACTTTAGTAGTACTTATTGGGTTTTTTTATGAAGTTGTTGAAAACTATGTTATTCTTGGAACACTTTTGACATGTGGAAATGATGCTCTACGTGTAGTCAAAACCCTGTTGTGGCTAAGTATACAGAATACGTTAATTGTAACGTAAAGTACTGAGAACAATACTTGGTGGAAAACTAGACGTATACATCAAGAGTAGTACAATATGTATGAAGAAGCTAATATTTTCAAAAAAAAAAAAACGGCAGACTTCAGTGGGCTGGTCACTTAGTGTGAAAGTCGAAAAATGGGCTGTGCATAAATAATATTAACCATTAAAAGTTTTAGTTTTATCGAACATAACAACAACATTATATTGAAATATAGTTTTTTAGATTTCATTCAATTGAACTAAACTTACTGGTTTAAGCCATATAAAAATATACTCAAACCACTCTGGTTAGTTAAGTTAGTTAAACATATTTATGAATATAACCACTATAACAATTATTTACTAGTTGAGAACAGTTTGGCCGTCGTTTTGAGCGATATTTGTTAGGTTTTCCGGGCGCTATTGTGTAATTTGTATATAAATTATATTGAAATTTTAAGTCAAAAACTTCAAATCAGGATTTCTCGAGATTCCGCCTAGGGATTTTTTTAAAAATTGGTCCAGAGGTGCATAATGACTTCAGGAATCGAGCCCTGTACTCAGATTTGATGGACAATTTTTTTACATAATAACGGTCTGTCGGGGCACCGTGATATTGGGTACTGTTATCCTAAACAGTCGGCTGTTTCACGGATGCCTTTTGGGTCGTTTAGGTCTGGTGGGTGGAAGGCCTTTTTTTATACAGGTATTTTACCGGGTGGATATGCAGAAGTTCACCACGGCTATGGTCTCGTGTTATAATACGAAGAAATCCTCGCTCAAAAAATTATTTCAATTATAATTAAGGCACTTTGGAATAAATTAACTGTTCACTAATCTACAATAATCACACAGTTTTTCGCATCTTCTACTTCAACAAACTATTTTTTTTGCTTTGCCTCTCCTTTTCTATCTACATTACCACTTCACGCGAGCTGTCATGCTGCGGTTATGCTCCCGCCTTGGAACTGTCCAGGCAGTAGACCTGTTCAAATGGCGTCGCAACACAATATTTTGAGAGAATCTTGCCTAGAATTAAATGAGAACCTTGTGCTGGATTCAACAAGAATTGTGCTCAAAATTCTATCAGAATTTATTTATTTTGTAATCCTGTCCAGGATTCTGTAAAATTTCTGCCTATGATTTTATTTCAATTCCGCTCTAAATACCATCAGAATCTCTAGTAAGATTATGAGAATACCGTGCCCAGGATTTTGTGAGAAACTTGTTAATCTTGTCGACGATACTGCTGAACTTTATGTAAGAATCCTCTACAAACTTTTCATGAAATTCATGTCATTGATTCTGTGAGAATACTGACCAAGATTTTGCTAGAATCATATTGAGAAATGTGCGAAACTAACACCCAGGATTGAATCAAGTAGTGAAAATAGACTTTCACATAACGAACTTCAAAACGGGTTTTTTTAATAATAAATCTTCGTGCTGTTTAGTGGAATATCTATAAGTAGATGATAAACCAAATTTAGTACTATAACATTTAATTCCACTATAGTTTGTATCCTTTGACAAATACGCGTATTTTTTAGATTGTTTAACCTACATTATTAAGAAGAACAGTTCTATTGATTATATAGATAAAAACATAAATGCTTCACTGGTTTCCACCGAACTTGAGACAAATCGAATCAGATGAATTCTCAGCAATAGTTACTAAAACAAGATTCTACACTCATCAGATTAACCCAAAAGTCAACTAATTGTTTCAGTATTAAAACTTTTGATAAACAATCAATTTACAATTGAAAAATTAGCTCAAGGACCATTTATAAAAACACCTTTTTCATAAAGAAGAAGTCAATCGAAGTCTTGGGGAACAGAGGGGTTAAAGTTGGTAGAACAATCAACGGGCCAGATATGAGAAGAGTCTTTGAACACTTCGCGGGCCAAACAAAATGATGCTAGCCGTACCTTGGGCAGACCTGCTCTAGAGGAATCACTTGAAGCTTTCATTCGAGTAGTTTATGAATGAATACTTGAAGTCCCTGTTTGCAAGTCACGTAGAAATCAAGGGAGCCTTTAAGATTCACACCAAAATTCTTTCACGAGTTTCAGAAATTTCGTTCTTATAATTGTTCTACGAATTTCCGTGAAACTGTTTTGGTGTTGCTCCAAAAATTCGCACAGCAGTTTCTTTCATAAAACCATTTTACTAAAATTTCTCAAAAACTATGAGAAGTTTGTTCAGTCTTATTAGCTAAGTTTCTACATTAAATTTCTCCAATTATTTCCTTTTTAAATTAATAACACATATTTTTTGCATTTCTTCTAGAATTTCCGTTAACGATATCAGATATTTTTTCAAATTACCCAAAAAATGCATCAAAACACTTTCTTTATTTTACCTAGAATATTCATAGTGATAACTTCATGAATGTTTTTCATTCTTCCAAGAACAATCAATCAAGAAGTTTTCTTAAAATATCTTCCAGAATCCGCAGAAACCACTACAGGGGTTACTGGAAGAGTTCTTGTAGCAAAACTTTACAAAAATCTTGAGGAAAAGTAACTTTAGAAAGCATTTGTCTTAGAAAAAGAAACTTCGGAGATCATCCATTCAAAAAAGAAACATTTTAGAATATGCCAATCGTTGAGGCTTCAGATGACATCCTGGGCTAAGGAAACACTGTAGTAGTAGCTGGAATAGAAATCACTTACCACAAGGCTTATAGGGATGTTCTTCAATCTGCTGAACGAATCTGGTTGAATACTTTTGTACAAACGTTTTAAGTTTCAGTGAAATAATAAGGTTGAACTTATCAATCAAAAGTTTCGATTAATTCGAGTGAACTATCTGTCGTTTTTTTTCACGGAGAGACTGGTTCCGTTCCGACTGATCAGGTGAAGTACGTGTTAGTCATTCTAGATTCCGTGCCTTCCTGGACACTTTATTTGGATTTAGGCCTTCGATCTGTTGGTTGATCAATATTGTCGCATGAATGTCTTCTCGTAAAGTTATATTTGGTGCTGTTGTCGATTCTTGTGGGCTAGGACTGTATCAGTTTTACTCACTAGGACCTTTTTCCGATGGGTGTGATGTTATCACCTAATCTAGATAAATATTTCTACAATCATCTAGTAACTGCTGTAAACTATTGAACTATAGTATGACTTTCTAAGATGACATCGTCTTAGTCGACATTAGAATATAAACGAATCTTGACCTTACTTTCATGGGAAAAATCAACGGAAAAAACATATGTTCAGCAGAAACTTAAGTGTTCCCATATGATTCTTCCGAATTACCCAGATAACACATCATTCGACCATTATGCAAATGCAATCGCTGGGAATTAAATAATCTGCCAGAACACAGCGAATAAATAAAACCAACGAATCTCGACAAGTTTTAAAATGTCGAGAACGTGGCATTGTTAATGAAGAAATTACTCCCATTTGCCGACGACTGTAACATCAGCAGAAACCGCCGAAGGCGACACCTACGTAAAAAAAACAGCCGCGGCGCGACCTTTCGAGCACGAAAAAGTAACAAAATGTAATACGTGTGATGTTGAGTGTGCCTTGGCCAGCTGGTTCCGTTCACAGCCGCCACAACAAGAGTTCCTTCCTGCCCCGGTAGAAAGCGGTAGTCAAAAGATCGAGCTGGCTAACCACGGTTCCCGCGGATTATGAATTATTCATAATTTTCTTTCGCTTCGCACCCGAAGGCGAGAGAACAAAGTCACAACATATTAGGCTGGATGAAGGGTAGGGTGTCCCAGAAAAAATCAATGTTCGAAACGTTATGGTGCTCAACCCTAGAATTAAAGATATGCTTATTTATAGTATTTTTGTAGAACATATCAACTTTTTGAAAACATGTTTGAAGGTTCGGTCAGATCGATGAAATTTCATTTCATTTTTCATTATTTCATGGTGAAAATAGGCATTTTTTGACGTTTTGTGCAGAAATTTTCGAAGGGGCGCAGATCCACTTGGACACTTCCAAGATTCACTTTGACATGGGTTTTTTTTTCTCGGCTGAATTGTCTGAAACTTTGCAATAATAAGCTCTTCAATATAACGCACATTGTGCCCAAATATCAGTAGCTTTTGAAAAACCCCACTGCCGAAGTGAATCAAGAGTGCCAAGAACAGGATCCAGCTCTATTAAAATTTAAAAAAATATATTAGAAAACATATTAAATCTCATATCAATAGAGCATTTAATAGAATAAGATAAAATGCTATTATGACATATTGGCTCCTAAAACATTCAAATAGTAGGCTGTGCTTTGACATTAAATCTCAAACCGTAGAATCCTTACTAATAATATCAGTTATTCATAGTATGGCGCGATTTATCCTATAATTTCTGAATTAAGGTAATATATGGCTTCGGCACCATTCGGCTATTATCGGCAACCAAATTTCAAACGTCAAATCAAAACACAACAATGAAAACATTCATATGATTCTTCGTTCTGTCAGCTTCCCGTCAGATTTCCGAGACTGAACAAACAATTTCACCAGAGATGTCATAAATTTGAATGAACACGCCTCAAAATGTGACTGATTTGGAGCTGCCGAACAGATTCGCCTGCAGTTCTTATGGGAAAGCTGCTGAAGAGAATGAGGTTGCCAACAATAGTCAAGAAATGTTCGAAGCGTTATAAAAATGTTTCCAAAATATGTAAACAAACAAACACATAATTTGTCTGCTGATGTCAGAGAACAAGAAACGCGGCATCTGCTTAGACTGTCGAGAATACGTAAATTCCTCTATTCTTTCATCCATTTTTGTTCCCAAGTTTGAAGTAATGTAATAAAATTTGATTCATAAAGCGTGTGTAAATCCAATATAATATTTCGAAAGTGGAAAATGTCACTGAGAAATAGTAGCAAAACTGCACACCAGTTGTCTAAGGAGACAGGTTTACTCAGAAACCATCTGTCTGATTATGATATAGTTTTCCGATAATGATGAAATTTCTTAACATCTACTGTTACAATCAGGAAATATTATAGAAGAAAATGCAAAAAATATGCATTAAGAAAAGACTTTTGAATACTTGGAAAAAAGCTGAATATTCGTTTCACGACATTGATCGAGCGAAATCTCTAAATGATTTCTTTAAAAGTTGATGTGTTCTACAAAAATGTTATAAATAAACATAACTTTCATTCTTGGGTTCAGCACCATAACTTTTCAGACATTTTTTTTTCGGGACACCCTAATGGAACGCTGCGAGACAAGCCCCTTTGGCATGCTGCAATTGAAGTCTTTTGTTTCAGCGCACCCAGGTCGTGCTTCTTTTCACCTCATTAGAATGTTCTGCCGACACACGCTTTAGCCCGGGATACCTACCTATCTCTTGCGATAGATCGAGGCCATTATTAGCAACAGCGCGAGAAATGAAGCTCGTTTGACTAACAAATTATGAGCGTTACCACTTTAACCTTCTGGCGCCTCCTCATAGCAACTACGACAACATCGACGTATAACTGTTACTTGGTCTGCTCGACGCTGCACTGGTAAGTGAGTCAATTGGACGTATTGACTTGAGTACCACTAGCAAGTGCAAGTGGCGGTTGGTTCTCAAATTACCGGGAACAATTTCAAAGATGCAATACAGAGAAGATCTATTAGAAGTTGTGGGTTTGTTAGAACTATACATCTACTACAGCATGGCAGCATCCATTTATTAGGTAACGCCAAAATTTTAAACATTCGACCTCCTCCCTCTCCTCCGTAACGCTTCTTTTATGAATTTATTTTGAATATTTTTATGAGTCGTAACGCTTGAGCCTATTCTTCTCCTTGAAGCGTTACATAATTTGTGGTTGGTGCCTATTGGACAAATTTGAAATTTTCTCGATTTTCAATACAAAATTATCAACTTTGGTTGCCTAGACCTCAGTTATTTAAGGATCGATTTAAATGAACCTTTTACAGCACGTCTTTATTTATTGATACATATATTGGGTGGTATGAATAAAAAGCCTTGAACTTTACTACATGTAGCAGCTACTGAAAAACAATATCCACAAAGTTTACTAAACTTTTGGTATGAGCCTTTCGAACATGCAGTACGTACTGCTTTCGAACATGAGCTCTTACTACATACGGGTAGCAGTGACTGATGCTGCACGTTAAGAAAAATCCATTCAGAGTGTAGAGTGATTCTGATGCACGTAAAGAAAAATCTATTCTGAGTAACGCTTAAAATCAATACAATCGTGCATATGAAGGATATGCATGGGATCTAATCGATTACGCAACAATTTGCACAAATTCATGAAGGTGCTGTAATTTGACAAGACTTGTAGTGTATTTTTGCGATTAGTATGGTATTCTCTTTATGTGTATTGTTTTATGATAATGGTACATCAAAGAATTTCCTGGGTAGTTTTCGGTCTTCGTCAAAGTCAGTGTTTGACGAATTTTTGAATTTTAGCTTAAAATCTATGACGAGATCTTGAGATTACAGTTATGAAACTAGGAACCTCATATTTCTTAGCACCAGTACTGAGATTCTGGTAAAATTGCGGTAGAACTTTGAGGCTCCCCGTGTGTTTTCTTAGCAGCATGTTGAATTCCGGAAATTCTAAGTGTTTCTGTGATATTCTCGTTATTTAAGTGGAGTTCCTGATAGTATCCTTGAAATTTCTAGAATGTAGAGATTCTTTTGTAGTGAGTCCGATGGTAGTCATTAGTAACCAATGAGGATTACCCCTAATAAATCCAGGGTTTCCTTTAAAATTATAAAAAAAACTCATCGACTTAACAAAAAATCCCATTGGAACTATTCCGTAATTCCAAAGGAAATCTGAGAATCTGAGATGTCAGAATTTACACGTAAAATTCAGAATTACTTTATAATTATCTGAATTCCCATCGACATTCCAGAATTCCTAGAAAATAACATAATTATCGTAATGCCAGAATTCACACGGATATTACAAAATGCTACGGCCAGTAATCTTACCGGAATTTCAAAATTGGCGGGACGAATGTTTTCGTAACTTGAGAATTCCTAAGCAAAACTCAAAATACCTTCCGAAATATCAAAACTCGTATCGTTTTCCCACGGATTTTACTCAAAAGTAAATTATACCATTCAATTCCGCAATCTCAAAGCATGTGTAGCAGCCTCTGAAGCTAACTACCAGTAGCTTTGTAGTAAATGCTACCTTTATTCATAGCAACACGTTGTTTTTTAGTATGTTCGAAAGGTGTAGAAAGGAAAATGACACAAACATGTTCCACATATAGCGTTTACGACCGATAATGTAATAAACTCAACTTTACTACATTTTATTCATACCGCTCCTTGAGTTGTTCAGTAGTCTTTTCCCAATGTTATAAAAATTAATTAATTCATTACTCGCAGTAATGGATAAATTATGAGAGAAATTATGAAAAAATCCTCCTGATCAGGTGGGATTAGAATCCACGACTCTTGTATGCTAGGCGTGTCCCTAACCAATAAAGCTACCGAACCACTAGGTGATCCAAAAGCTCAGAAGGTTACAAGTTTTCATTCTTTCTTTCGTGTCGGGTGCTCAGATCACTGCGACCATTATATTGATCTATTATGTAACTTTTAACTGTCCACTTTTTCTAATTTCTTCATTAGTATCGTTCCAAACATTACATGCATTTCTTATATCTAGGTGTTCTGTGTTATTAGACAACACTATCATCCTAATTTGGTAAAACAAATTTAAGATTTCATTAACATTTTGTTAACAACATATTACATTTCATTTGCCGTTGCAGTTCAGATTTTTAACAGGTGAGTTGATTTCACCTGCTTATAAGAGAAAAAAACACGTGTAACTGTCCACTAGTGATCGCCATCTACTGACTTGAAACCTCTCTCCCAGTACGGTAAAACACTTTGTAGGTAGTGCACTACCGTATAAGAATTTGTTTTCCAAACTTCAGTGGCTTCTATCAGCCCTTTTTTGAAGAACTGTATTTTGTTCCAGAATTTCTTGAATTAAAAAATGCCAGACTATGGTATAATGAATTATCCGAGTCTTCCCTTTCCATTTTTCAAAAGCGGCATCTCGAATAGTTTATTATTTTTAAACTGATAAGGTAAGCCGCGTAGGCTAAAAACCGACCCAATTATTGAACACGCATAAGAAATACACGGGCTTGGTAATATTGACTTTACGTGTTTCTAGTCTGTGCAATATTTGGCAGAAGCTGTCTACAAAAAGGTTCTGGTCCTATAAAGTGATGGTCTGAGTCTTGCCAGCATATCGGCTTTCTTGATTCCATCAATTCCACTATGACCAGATCTCTTTAGCTAAGTGATAGGCTTGTTAGAAAAAAACTTCGGTCAAATGGGTGTTTAAATCGATTTCACCTGGTGCCTAAATTTTCAACCGGTAGTTTAAAATATTTCATATTTTGTGATAATGAAATTGAGTACCGTAATCCGGGGTATCATTGATCAGCGGGGTAACATTGATCGGAATGACTCACCTCATCAAAAGTTTGTATTATCATTTATTGATGAAACATTTTCATATCATGAACGGTGCTTCTGTTTCTTATATTCATAAGCTAATAAAAGTTAATATTTTTGTGAAAATTGCGTTTACCTTATGCGTGAATTTGTCAACTTTTCGAAATAATTATTTGAGTTGTTAGGGATGACACTACCGAAGATTCATGTCTCACATAAGTTCTGCAAACGATATAAGCAAGCAAAATGTGATTCTTACTGAAAATGACATCGCCGAAAACGATTCCGTTGTCAAAACTTTTATAAGTATGCTCAATTAGGCAACATTACTGAATTACTGTTAGGAATGTAAAATTCCCTTAGGAAATTGCCTACCTTTAGGCGTATTCCGCGGTTCGAGGTGTTTTTAATTTTAAAATAACTCAAAAAGTAAATGACTTGTAAGCGTTTGGTCTTCATATTCGGCTTCAGGGGCCATGATTTAAGTAAGTAACGATATTTTCAGTATTACCGAACGTTGTTCATATAGGTGATCAATGTTACCCCATATCAACTAAATCAAAAAATCGCCTAAAACATTTTTTTAACATGCTTAAATCTTTCAATAAACAAAATACAGTATCTCGAGCTATGGGTGGCAGTACTTGTTTTAAAAATATAAAACCTGCAACATTTGCATTTTCAAACGAAATATTGAAGAAACATTCAGAAAAATGATCAATGTTACCCCGGATTACGGTATGTTTGTAGTTCTCTGCCAAAATTTCATGCCGATTGATTATAGGGAAACAAAGTTACAGCATGCCAAAGTTGAGCATTTTGTATGAAAATCGGCTTCCACTACTATCATTCTGAACACAACTGTATGTTCCCTTTGTTAACTAATCGGCACTCCAACCATCAGCGCACGATCGTCAAAAGCGAGGGACAGATATGTTGAGAGGAGAAGGTTAAGATGACTGAATCAGAAATAGTTTTAAAATGTAGAACTGCTTTGATTCATTTCAGCTCCTCACTCATGTGCGTGGACAATGTCAATGGTAGAGGGAGTGTCGAACATGTCGCAGACCCGAGTTTAACTCCCGTCTTGGTCAGGTTTTGTAAAGGCTGGAATTGATCATTGAAGGTAGTTTTTGTCCGTGCTCACCGCATCAAAACAAAGACGCCACTGTATATGGGATTTAACATTGTGACAGCATTGCTGTTCTGTCAAACACACAAGGCTACGGTGGCGCTATCTATGCTTTCCATAGCGGTGTTTGGTTATTTAATGATCCATTTGATTTTAACTATTGTCATTTTCAATAAATAGAGGAACACTCTTAAAATAATACATCAAAGAGAGTTAAAATTTACCCAAATTACATTTAACCTATATTATTATATGTAACTTCACCTGTTATAATTTTGAAATAACCGTTTCAATATCTCTTATAATTTTGTTACAGTCAGTGTATATTTTGTTACAATTTTTATTATTTTAACAGCTTATTTTACAAAACACTCTATAGCCAAAAAAATTTGTTTTAATTCTGTTTTGCTCTTCTGATCAGGTTTTGTCTTGTAATGAAAGTGCGTTTTCTTTATTAACTTTAGAGTTTTAGAGACGTATGTCGGCATAATATGAATTTCGACATACATTTTAGAATAATTTTTTTTACGAGTTCAAAAGTTATAACAATTTGACAAAAGTGACGAAAAATTATAAACGATTTAACAGAAATTAGGAAAGCCCCTATACAAAAAAATTATCTTTAGCAAGCTTGGTCATCTCGTCTGAATCTACAACTTTTCCTTCATTTTTACATATTAGTTATTCAAATTTGTCAAAAACAAATCAATTTAATCAGACCGCCATTGCTACAGAACTCGTGGAGAATCACAAAAAAATGATTTTTATTTTAAATCGGTCCATAAATAACTCAAATCTAGGACTCTGAAGTTGATCATTTTGTATTGAAAATCGAAAAGTTTGCAAATGTATACTCCTCTATGTTATTATTATGCATTGTGGCAATAAAGTATCAATAATTTAGAATGTAACTATTGCATAATGATGTTTATTCCATTATTCGTTGTTACGCTTTTAAAGCTTGACCGTTACACTTTAGATAGTAATCCGAATCTCTACCTTCACCTGTTTGATAGTGAAAACGAAGCATAGTCTCTAATGCCTAATTGCAAACGACCAACTACAACATCCGCTAAATCAAAATCTTATATCGCCAATAAATGCCCATCCATCCATCTGAGTGAGCACATTTTTGAACTGCGGCTTCTTATGAGTCGCATGAATTGCGAATAGTGTTCTGTAATGCAGAGTCTTTAATGGAAATTATGATTGAACTCTGGCTAAGCTGGCTACCCACAGCGACCTCCGCAGTGTTTGAGGGACCAGCTCACAGACCGAACTTAAAGCTATGAAGCTATGAAGCATAATGGAAAACAATTACTCGACCAGAGAACTAGCGGAAGCTATTGATATTTTCCGATCCCGCATCATAGACCATGTAGTGTAGACTGTAGTGTGAGAAATCGTACGCGTCACAGGCGATTAGCTGATGTGGTTTAGTGGTTAACGAATAGATATTGGTTCGGCGGTGGTTCTTATAGATTTATGAGAGACAGAGTCGATGAACTATTCGTTCCCAACTTGAAGATGCTGTTAGTAGCGTAAATAATAAGTAGTTTGCGTGCGAAGATTCCACGAGCGATTCCCAACATTCCCCGGATATCAATCAGCTCTTAATTATTTGATTCTGTTAAAAGGGAAACAGAAGTTGTTTTGGCCTAATGAACAAACTAATTCCATAAAATTTCAAAAATGCTGAAATATCAGTATCTCGAAGAGGTATAGTAGTGTGATTGTGTGACAAAGTAACCCAGACAACCAGAATTTACGTATAAGGAAATCACTTTTTGTGTTATGAGATGCTTATACGCGCAAAGTTTCACGTATAAGATGTCTCTTCAGAAGACCTTATACGTACAAAAGTGGACACTTGTCATTCAAACGATTTCATCCACCATGTAGTGCAGGTGTGATGCAACTTGTATAATTAAAAGATTTTTTTCGACAAGAAGTCGTATGATTCTGATTGTCTGGTAATGTAAGCGTTGTTAAGATTACATTTCAATTTCAATATTTTCTTAGCTTGCAATAAAACTTGCATCTCAATGCTACAGATACATCAAAAATGTCACACTTCTTTTGATATTAGTTGGAATGTGTGTAAGTTTTCAATGATGTGATCAACATACATAAGGCAACTTAGTCTCACCAAAACATAGTTAATGAAATTAACTCACATTTGGAATCATCCAACAACTTATTATTTGTAAGTTTTATCAATTTCTATGATAAAGTTTGATTTGCTGAAATGAAGAATAAGGATATTTAAGCTTTTCTTCAATAATTTCTACACAAATTTGAACTGTGTGTTCATTGTCAAGTTTCTTATAAGTTGTTCTTTTAATTTTCGAAAAAAAAAATAGTTTTTTGCTTGCCATTGTCATTACTAAGTATAAATATATTTCTTTCTTTTTGAGAAAAAACGACGAGAAAAGCGAAACATAAACTGACACAACTAACAACTTCCGTGCTAAACTTCGTAGACGAAGCTTGTATGTGACACACACTTCACCCCCAATGCCACCTTCAGAGCCATAAAACGATCGCGTGAAAACGGAAAGAAATAACTCTTTTTCAAACGATTCGAGCTTCGCTTTTTGCACAAATACGCTATGTGAATCTAAAAGTAAACGAAAGTTTCACTCTCTTTTAGTGTGACCGATCGTCGTTGTCGTCAATATTAATTTTGCACGTGTTCTAGTTCCCACAGGGTTTCCGAACGGCATGTGAACCCAGACACTGCTCAAGAGGAAGCGAATTTCCTCAACGAGAAAAAAAAACAACACAACAAACGATTAGAAAAACGCAAAAAAGTCGAAGAAACATCAGTTCAATGCTATCTCATCGAAAATCTTAGATCTTTCACTTGCCCCGAAGACCTGAGCGCGAATTTAAGCTTATTCACAATGTGCCCACGGCCTGGTGTAGCCTCTTATCGTAGCCCGAACCGGGAAACAGGTTACTTTGGTGAACCTTGCAGAGGATGAAACAGAAACGTGTACCCAAGCATTCAAGTTCAAATTACTGCTGGTGGTATCGCGTTGTTTCATTGGCTAGCCGAATTTCCCATACGTGCAGTCAGCGTAGGTGGAAAGAGCAAAGGCGATAGGTGGTCTTTAATTGCTTTGTGATGGATGAATTAACCGATCAATGGCTTAGGCATTTAACATTAGGCTCGGCAGTGATTATATAGCGCAACGTTCCCATTATCTTGTGGGGTTGAAATCCATAGAGGCTCTAGTTCTTTAATTAAGTACTTGCAGACTATATGATTTATTTTTTTATTTAAATAAAATATTTCATCACGTAACTGAAATCTACACCTGGCGTAAGTATCAGACCACGTTAAATCTTATGACTCACTTGGCATAATTTCTTCTATAGAATATTGTACGAAAGCTCCATACTGGAACCAGCTTGTATTTGCACAAACGAATGTAATTTTGTTACATCGACTCGTTGTAACATTTTTTAACTGAGTACCGTGAAGATTTGTGGAAGAAATGCGCCTGCACTGTGCAGGCTGCACATATTTTTTGATACAATTAGATATCTATATCGATGCAGATAACTATAGTCCTGGAGATGAAAGATGATAGCTTCCCGATGATAGCTGCTTAAACCATATTAATTATGCTCAATACTATTCTCCCAGGACGAAAATAGAAGAAGAAGTATGCCTTCCCATTCCGAATAATTCAAAATTGGCAGTGTATGCACAAGTTGTTTGAGTTGATATGAAAATTATTACGGAAAATCTATCTTTTCGTCATAAAAAAATGTGGAAAATTTACAAATTCAGCTGCAACTTGGCCAAAACCCACATTTTGATTGGACGTCAGGATAAATAGTTATTCATCATTTTGAAGTGGGTTTGCCTGTACAATGCTTCACAAACCGTTAGGCAGGCAGCAATGAAGCTTTTGGCGGGAAGAATATGTCAAAAATATCGAGGCTACTATGTTCTTCTGCAGCAAAGAAGTGTTGCGCTGAAAGTTATTGAACGATTTTCTCAGCATGATTTAGAATTTGAAATTATCAACAACAAATTATCCAAACATTCAATCGAAATGTAAACTTAGCTGGATAGATTTCACTTGAGAAGAGTTTGTTCACTTTTCCATAAGAGATTATAAAGAGCAGTTAGAGGACTCAACACTGGAAAGATTTCACTTGAGAAGAGTGTTCACTTTTGCATAAGAGATTATAACGAGCAGTTAGAGGACTCAACACAAGAGGCTTGCCTTTTCCATAGTAATTTCCTTACAAACTTCAAATGGCGTGTGCACATTTTTTTTTTCAAATCACTTCCAACTTTTGGAGAATGGTTTTCATTGTAATTGTAATTTCATTGTAATTTTTTAAGCATAGAAGAGCAAACCCTTAAAAATTTGCATCAGTCTAGTTTTCATTCAAAATCAGTTTTGAATTCCCGGATGATATGGATCTGCAACTTTATATTTTACACACATTTTTGATATTTGATTTCATTTTCAAAATGACTACGACTGGTTCCTGGAAACGAATCTAGGACAAAAGGTCAAAAAGACAAAAGGTCTAAAAACAAAAAAGAAGGGACAAAAGGTCTTAAATCTTTTTTCAAAGAAGGGAAAAATTCCCATCAAGCAAATCGCTTTCGATCTTTTGTCCTTTCGACATTAAGTCTTTCGACCTTTTGTCTTTCGACCTTTTGTCCATAAACCCCTGGAAACATTCCATAGTAGCGATCATTGTAGCAGAAACGATTTCTTGCCAAAATAAAAATATATATTTGTCAAGAATGTCGTCAAGCTGAACAAAAATCTGCCCAAGAATACTTAAGGTGAAGATAAATCGAAGCCAAACCTCAAATTTTCAAGAGCACGGATCTGGAGAGCTAGATATCCGTTTTAGCTGAAAACTTAATCGATTGGTCACTTGCTGGTGGTGACCAATCGATTAAGTTTTCAGCTCAAACGAGTGTTTGGTTCTCCAGATTTGTGCTCTTGAAAATTTGAGGTTTGGCTTCGATCCATCTTCACCTTAAAAGACTTTGGCATTCATTCATCCATCAATGCTATGAATCCATTGGGTATCTCACGAGAAATACACTGTGAATAGCTAGAAAAAAAACCGGTGGAAATCTACAGAAATCCTTACAAACACTCGTCAGGACTTCGTCATAGATGATGGATTAGTCATGTTGATAATCCAAACAAAGGTTCTTCTAGAATCAGTATCAGGAATTCGCCTAACATGAATTCTTAATGAATCTATCCAGAATTTCGTTTCGTTGCCAAGAAAATTGTGTAAGAAATTGTCTAAGAAATCCTTTAGTTTGATTTTCTATCAACTGCTAGGGATTTTATAAGAAACAAAAACCAAGGATCTTTTGAAAGATCCTGTTCCGCTAATAACGACCGGCACTGTAGTTGCCCTGCGTACAAGTACGATGATACAAACTTGTATACACAGCAAAGCGGATCTACTGAAACCTGAGTTATTTGGACGCAAAACCGAAGTTGAGCCCAATAACCCAAATTTGGCTAAATTTCCATGGCCTCCATTAGGTACTTTGCCTTTGAAGGCTTAAAAAAATTATTCAAATTTGGTTTGATTCAACGCAAAATTGAGTTCATTCAACCCAAGCTTGAGAATGAGCTTGAGCTTGCTTGAGCTTGATTGGCCGCCCGTGGTTGCTACTCCAGTATCGCCAGATCAGCTGCAGTTACACAAGGAACCAACCGAATGACTGTTTGGGACTATCAGACACCCTCAGTGTATAAGTGCTGGTGATCTTCTATTTTAGACAACAATAGCGCCTACCACGTCAGAATGCAGACCAATGAGGAAGGGGGAGGAATTGATGATGCATTGAACTGGCTCCCACGTAGACCGTATATTCCACTGCATCTACGCCAGTTCATGCGGGAGGGGTTGGGGGAAAGGCATGGCAGTGAGGTTTGCTATTTGGTTAGCAGACTGCCTATGTATCAGGCGTAAGGAAATTAAGGCATGCTATAATGATGTTAGAGTGAAGCGTAGGGAAACGGTTTCTTGTTCGTTTCTGGTTCTAGCGATTGCTATGAACGAGTAGAGTGTGAGTGTGATAGATTGAGAGTGGAAGATAGAAGCAAGTGAAAGATACAACTACAAAGTACGAGGAAAGGGACGGGCCTGGGATTGAACCCATGACCTTCTGCATATGAAGCAGAAGCGGTAGCCATTAGACCACCAACCCCGTCCATTCAACCCAAGCTTGATAATAATGCATTTACTCAAATTTGGCTTATTGGGCCAAACTACCCCCATGGGTTAAGTGCAGCTCTCTATGTTTGACAACATTGGTGGGGAAGAGAGAGTAAACCGAGACATTGTGGGTTGAGAAAATAGTCGATTTCCCTATTTTTTTGGTAAAGTCAACTAACAAATTAGGTAAAATGTTTTTTAAGTGTAAAATTTTTACCATGCAAGTTTGAATGTTGTATGATAAAACGAAATGTCAAACACTCGTTGTGTGTAGATTATTGTTTTTGTATCCGTACTTTGTTGACGTCTAGACGAAACTAAAAGTGTAGGTGATATCGCATTGTATTTTATGTAGAGTTACTGTGCACGTGCTGTAGTCTAAGGTGCAGGAGCCTCATTTCTTGCAAGCGCACGGGTGCGCTGTACATTGTGAGACCTTTTTTGATGCGCCTCATTTTTCTTGAGATGTGTCTCACTGCAGTCTCATGCGCTCCATCACATGTGCTGTTTAAAATTCAGCGCAAAAATTGAAGTGATTACAAAAGTTTTCACCGAGGATCGAAATTGTAACTCTTGGATCGCGAGTCTTCGATCTTATCATGTAGGCCATCTAGGCACCTGCATAATAAGGAGAAAATAATTGTAGAGGCTTTTCGTTACTAAGCAGTTGTTTCACAACTTGGATACCGATGGTGAGCCGTAGCGCCGAGCAGCGCATGAGACGAGTCTCCCCGAGAGCACATCACCTAGCGCACGCTTTTAGAATTTTCGTGAGCCTCCGTCTAGCGCAGCACACTAGGATTCCGATGAGCTGCGAGACGGTTTGGTTGGAGGCTCGTCAGTACATTTATGTGCTCCTGAGAAATATGTAACTCTAATTTTATGGTAAATTTTAATGTCAATATATTTCAGTTTCGAGTGTCTGTCGAACACAATACTGGAGAACTGGTTTCTACTCCAGCTTCCGAAAAAAAAATGTGCTGCATCAACGCCGGTTTTAAATGTCAGAGTAAAACATGGATTTGTAATAGTTACAAGTAAATTCAGAAAACGAATTAACGATCAATTCGTAGAAACAATTTGTGGCAGTTGCTCACAATAGCGTTTTAGCTGCATTTATCATTTTCGTTTTAATAAATAAATATTCTTGCAATCAATGCTGCCTTGTTTTGAAGTATACAATATATAATCAAACTATTGGTTTGCCATTATCATAGATCATCCCAGGTTTTTGCAGCTTTATACTAATTTATCTCCTAACTATAGGCCACCCCAATATCGATCAACCCTACACACCTAAACGGAATCGCCGAGAACCCAAAAGCTGATATCTGAGTAATAATTTGACGATTCTCGGTAACGTTCGCCGAGATGTCGGACACAAAATTGGATTGTCGAAATCTCGGTAAAATAAGTACCGAGATTCGGCATTGAAAATTACCGAATTCTTAGCTGTTGGGTTCTCGGCGAAACGTTTAACTGAGGTCGGTGAAATAATTTAAGTGTGTAAAATGAGGTATTATTGAGTTTTGCCAAGTATTGGATTATTTAATAATTGGGACATCCTAATGATTTGGCCATTCTGACGTAAAGTCACTCTAATGATACCTCACACCAAAAACATAGTTATTGAATAGCTCTAACATTAGCCACATTTAATGAAAATATTCATGTTCATGAATGAATCATTTTCAGAATGATTGTTTTTAGCACGAGTCTTAAATTCATGCAACAAAAGTGGGAGATACACTTCGCCACATAGATCCATTTTTGAGTGTATTTCGTATTATTGGGTAGATAATTGTTTTAACCAAATGACTCAAGTTTTAAATTGGTGGAAAGTTGAATTTTTATATCTCGGACGTTACCACTAGGTTAAGGAAGGTACTAGGTGAGTACTACATAATATGCTTTTATTCGACTCCTTGAAGCGTCCATGGCGATTAAATTTATTGGGACTTTCATTTAAATTACAACTTATCAAAATGAATGAAGTCCCATAAAGCTTTGGAGTTCCTACAACGCGGTTTATCGTGATTTAATAGTACATGTAGGAGTCCCGTTAACATCTACACAGATAACACTGAATCAACAATTTCACGCCACAATACTCGGTTCGTGGCCACATCTCGCCATCCTCGGTTCTGCCCCACACTCGCCAAATCGATACGCACTTGATCCGCCCTCCTAGCTCGCTGCGCTCCACGCCTTTTTGTACCAACCGGATCCGAAGCGAATACCATCTTTGCAGGGTTGCTGTCCGGCATTCTTGCAACATGCCCTGCCCATCGTATCCTTCCAGCTTTGGCCACCTTCTGGATACTGGGTTCGCCGTAGAGTTGGCCGAGCTCGTGGTTCATCCTTCGCCGCCACACACCGTTCTCCTGCACACCGCCGAAGATCGTCCTAAGCACCCGACTTTCGATGACGTATGAGTCCCGTCTGTATATTATTTTTTCAAATAAAACATCATAGTTCAAAATCTACATGCACTTCACGTTTCATATAAGCTAGGACCTTATTCATGGTGCAATTAACAATTTTCTTATCTAATATTTTTTCTCTTCTTTTTCAGGTAAGCTTTATCATCAAACTACTTGTTATGAACTTGGATTCGAACCCTCATTACATCAAACGTTAAGTATGACAACTTGAACTGAATGCGATTCGGTATTACATCCTCAGAAATGATATAACCGTCAACGAAATATAGACATCTTACTAGAATAAGATTGCCATTTGACGGGTTTAGCCAAAGGGTTTGTGGTTCGCAATGTTTTTTCTCATACGTTAAATATTAGAATTGCAATCTGATTCTACTGATTTATGTTCTACACTAATCACTTCATCAAGCTTAAGCATAAGCACTCATCACGAGAGTGATGAGATGCGGCATCATTTATCTTCAAAGAAATGACACAATCCGTAAATCACTTTCGCCTCGGAACCGATTACCTACCTTGTTGTATGTACATCGTAATCATTCAAACGAGCCAACTCCACCTTCAGACACAGCACGAATACAAATCATTTCAATCGTTTAGCTGATAGTAAATAAGACATGTTGACTCTTTCCGTGCATTCGGTGGAAATAAAATTTTGAGTTCAAGCGCTGCACTCAATAGTGCAAGTGCGAATTTGTACTTTTACTGTTATGTCGTTGATGACGATAACGACGTTGTTCGTCCATCTACACTTGGAATTGATCCAACTACTTTCAGCATATTTTTTTACATGCCACAGAAGAAAAAGGTGAAACATTTTAGTCACGATAACTTTTTAATTTTTCAATATTTTTGCTGTACTTACAATACACGTTACTAAAACAACTCGTATATTTTTATCATCATAATATTGTTCTGAAAGCGAATAACCGAACATGAAAGAAATTCTGTAGTATGAAATGTTCATGGCTACGCATCAGTTCACCTAATCATTTAAGAATATCTCCGGAACCAAAAATTTTCAAAAAAGAAAAAGGCTTTGCTTCTTAAATTTTTTATCGCGTTAAAAAAATGATGCAACCGGTAGAGGGATTAATCCCTGCAAGGTTATACTTGAATGTGTCCCGCACAGACGATGCAGAAGTGAAAACATAAGAAAACTCATCTTCCACTTCTGGTGATATGACAGCCTTTGAAATTATCACTCCCTCTGACGGCAACAATAAACAAGAAAGCAGTGATGTAAGCCTGGCAATACCGCCAGCATACCACTCAAGGTCTTTATGCAAATGAAGTTCATACATTGCCATTAAGGGCGATTAAGGTGCGACGTATGAGGTTGACCACTTGCAATGAGTCGCCGTGCAGATCGGAGGTTCTTGTTAGGCAAACATACCAAACGGGTTAATAAATAGCACGGGCCACATCTTCCTCTAATGAGGTTTCTGTAAGAATGACGCCTGGTGGTGACGAATGAGATAATAGACCACTAATGACGTACAAGTTTGCGCTTCTTTTAACAAATTCTCCACCTCCTCCAGCGGCGATTCTTTTCACACTCTCAGAAGAAGCTTCTGGAAACCTTATTTCAAGTAGAACAGTTCATATTACGGCAGGCAACCTAAGGAAGGGTAATTAATGCAGAAAACGTTATAGAATAATGAGAGCACCTCGATGCCTAACCTTCTGCTGGGCGTTTGTTAACGTACGATCAAACATTTTAAGAACAGCATGAAGTGATGTTGTATCTTGATATCGCCTCAGAACAAAAAAAAATAGAAATTAGTTGGGTACGTTATTTTTTACTCTAGAATTTTTAGCCCGAAGCTAATTTAACTCGGGATCAACGACCTAACTTCTTTCTTTAGGCATACCTTTACCAAATACTTTGAGAAAAATACCAAGGAAATTTGCAATGAATTTATCCAGGAATGCCTCCAAGAAATTGTCATTTTTTTTTGTTTAAAAGAAATGGAGAAACTCCCGTTTAAAAGCAAATCTCAGATTTTCATGATGGTCACTTGCAAGGAGCTTTGAAAAAACTTATGGACTTTCAAGGAAGTTTTGGAGGATTGTCGATTAGAGATAATGTTTTTAAACAATAATCGATTCAATTCATGAATAATATCCTGTAGATTTTTCAGAGTAATCCCTGCTGAGCTGCTACCAGCCCTATGTAGAACGATTGTATTTACTATTGAACAATTAATCAATGGAAACATCCTCATCGATTTCACTAACAATAAAACCAACCCTCTATAAAATCTTTGACTCGATACAACAATTTTCTGGCGCTTAGGTGTACAAACAACCATAACTGAATGTCAAACAGATAATCCGTATCACAGTAATCATATCAACAATTTAGACCACCTCAATGACAAAGCCACTTACCAACCGATCCGTCACTTTCAAGCGGTTTGTAAAACACAATACTATTTGATCTATGATGTGCCCGAGCTTCACGCGGAAGTTATATTTTATCTCATTTTTTTTATTCTATTTGTTGTTGCATACTTCATGCTCGTCACAGCGACCAACTTGTCGACCCAACAACGATAGCAGACATAGACGACCGGCACGGAAAACATCTTTCTAAAAGCGGAATTTTTTATTTATTTGCAGTGCAGAGCTCCTCAGAGCGTCATTCTTCATTTCTTTTGCCTTTTTCCAACAAAGCCTGGGCTTGAGCGGATGCACTCTTACTATTATGATTATTTAATAAAATGGTGTTGTAGTAAATTATGTTTTGACGATGTTACGTAACACGAAACTGCTGGTTTTTATTCTCCATCAGTTTATACTACGTAAACATGGTCTGTCAAGTTCACTAGAATGAGTAGGCATGAGGCGACGTCGAAAAAAAATGGACACCGTTACGCCAGTTTAGAAAAAATAATGATCGATTATGACTAGAACAGACGTAGCACCGAGATAGTATTATCTCAATGGGTACGATTCGAAAAAAATATTGTCTTATGCCCAGCTCATTTGAGTTGTGTAATGAGTCATTATGCAACTCAAATAAGTTGCGTAAAAAGAAAGGAAAGCCCATTGTGACTCTTTTACATAAAGTTGTATACGATATCGATAAAGCATTCGCCACAAGCAATCTTATTCAGCCGATTTATTGGATATTAGGATATTGAAAGTGCTTTTGATAACGAAAACATGGGTTACCTGCAATGATTGCCAGTTGAATTCATCAAATGGTCAAACCGATACCTTTTCTCGACATTGCGTACCGTTTTGATTCATATTACGGACACTTAAGGCTTCAGTGAACTTCAACTAATCGAAACATATATAAATTAAATCGTTCCCTATACAACTTTAGCGTAATCAGGCCTTGCAAACACTTACATTTCGAATGCTGGGTGAAGATTTGGATTCCACTGCTTTAATTCACTTTAATCAACAAAAATGTTCGGCCTCTTCATGATTTTTATTCCGGACACAACCCCACTTTTGCTTCATATTCCGGACACATTGATTCGAATTCCGGACAGCTCATGAAAAACACAATTATAATAGTCGAATCATTAACTAAATGCACTAATCCGTTAGAAAGACGTCAAAACTAGTTGAATATTGTAAATTTTCATGGATTGCTATGTAACATGTTTATAAAAATCATCTTTCAAATTGGGAACTTTTTGACGGCCCATTTTGAAACATTTCGAGTGAAATCTTTCCCATACAAAGTAGAGTGTCCGGAATTTGAAGCTGTCCGGGATTCGAATCAAAACGGTATATCGGCTATTCGGAAATTGAGTGTTTGTGGATGCTTCGAAGTGATCCATGAATTCCCAATTGGTTTCTGGTTTCACACCCTAAGGAAAACTATTCTTAAAGGTCAGTCAAAAGATGTTTGATTGTTGTCAAAATATTAAACGAAAGCTTCCAATCTATGTTTAGCAGAAAAAATATATAAAAAACTGGTCAGAAATAGTGGTTTAATATACTGAATTGGGGTGGCGAATATTGGCACTATGACAAATATCAGTGCATCTACCCTATACTTAATTGAAGGTTTCCCTTGAAATATTTGCTACTTGCACCTAATTTTTAACCTTTGCACCTCGATATGAAACATTTCTTACTCTTCTTAGCATTACGTTGCTACTGAGACAGAGTCTCCTTCTCAACTTTCTGTTGTTCTAAGACATTTTTATGATTATTAACTAAGAGCTTTCTTTGCCAAAGTTGCCATTTTAGCATTCTTATATAGTATGGTATCGAAGAAACTCTATTCCCAGGGAAGTCAAGGAAATTTCCATTACAAAAAATCCTGAACCTAGAACCTGGACAGAGGAGGGCCCCTATCGGAATCAATGTAGGTGGCGAAGTCAGGAAACGAAATTTAAACTTTCATGAATACTGATAGAGTAATGCGAGGTAAAGGTACGTACCTCAACATATTACTTTTAAAATGTTGTACTAGATTTTTTAGAGTATTATTTCTATAGAAATGTAATATTTAGTACAACAGTACAGTGTGTATTCTTATCACTACACCAGGCCCACAAAATCCAATCTCATTTGCAGAAACAGAAAAAGCTAGGTATGGTACTAATGAAATGTGATATAGACGGATTTATCAGTAGGCAGATTTCAATCACAGCATCAGTAAACAGATTTCAATCACAGCACACTCCTGAAATACAATTTATTACTTGAAAGTACTCAGTTAATATATAACAAAAATGATATTTACTTTGCTCATAACTTCGCAGCAGACGGTCGTGGTCGGGAAAATTTACCACCAATTGAAGTAGCCTTTAAGGTGAAGATGCATGGAAGCCAAACCTTGAATTTTCAAGAGCACAAATCTAAAGAACCAGACAACCATATGTGTTGAAAATTTAACTCATTGGTCACTCGCTGGTGGTGACCAATTGATCAAATTTTCAGCGATAACGACAGGTTCTTTAGATTGTGAATCGTGATCTTGAAAATTCGAGGTTTGACTTCGATACATGCACTTTCATATGCCGGTAACTACATTTGCGCCTTTTTACGCTCTTTACGATATATGCGCATGGAATGTTTGTTGAGAAGAGTTAAACAATTATAGACAACACATTCTATGGTGAACCTACAGCCTTGGTGTGTTAAACAAAAAGACGTATTTCATCATAGCAAACAACTTTGTGAAACATTGTATTGCCTTAAATCTCATTATTCATGTCCATCTTTAAACCAAGCGCTCTATCTCGATTTGAGTAAAATATAGGAATTCATGTTTGTTTGCAGTAAGAAATTTCACAACTTTGCTGAAGACACCAATCCTCTAACTCACCGATGAGAAAGTTGACACATATCATACCGATAACACTGCGAAGCACGTTTTTGTCTCAAGCACCAAAATGCCGCTATTTACTTAACTAAGGGTTGCTGAATCCATTGCCGTTTTCAAAAATATCGTAACACGTCTAGGTTTTGAGAAATTGGCCGTTAAAAATGCAAAATTTAGCTATATGAACCAAATTGTATGCAAGTTTCCCAAACAACCAAAATGTACGCATAACGAAATCACCTGGAGGCTTTGTATGTGCAAAATTTCACTTATAAGATGTCGCGAAAAGGCTTTCTACGTACAAAAGTGGAGGCGATATGCGTGCAAATATTATGTGATGAATAATAACATACAATGCGAGTGTTTAAATATTCCACCGAACTAACCTGTGATCTTATGCGACTTAACTTATGATAACAAATGTTGATTTGACAGCTGCTACGAATTGATTCGACTTACTTTGTACGACTGTACGAGGCGAAACAAAATGTGCAAATGAACTCAGAAAAAAAGTGTTTTATGTGAGGAAACTCATCAATTTGACGAGTTTATCCACGATGTTTTGCGAGTTTGATATAATTAGTATGAATAAACGAGTTATAACGTGAACTTTCATGCGATTTCTGGTTGTCTGGGTTCCCAGCTTCTATGACAATTTATTTGCTTATTTTGACACATAACTCATACTTCATGTGTATAACAATACTTATCAATAAAGTTTATAATACTTTAAATGCTCAAAAGTTATGTTTTGGTGATTTAGAATTGTATTTTGCTGTTTAAGATAAATGAATAATTTTGTATGGAGACTGCAAGCTTGCTTGAAAAATCGATTTGATCTAAATTTTATCATGCAATTTCAACCAAATTACATCTGAAATGAAAGTTTAAGTCCTATTTTGAATGCTTGCTGGATTAAATCACTAAAAAAAAGTTTAAAAATCATACTTTATGATTCATACTAAATTAGAACAGTGTTTTATGCAACTTTGGCGACCTTCAGCTAAAAATTGTGACGAGTAAGGACATTCAGATTTATTAGACACTTTTCAATCCAGGGAGCTATTAATTAAGAGTGGGAAAATGGCTTTTTGAACCACTGTACAATGTCGAAGAAGCAAGAAGGCTGCTTTTTACTAGAAGTACTTTTTTATTATTACTCTACACTGTCCATAGAAGCATAACTGTCCCATATGAAAAAAGTAGGCTTTGAAAAAATAGCGCTCAAATTTTGAAATTTGTCATTTCATATAAATGTACGACATTTTTTAGTACATTTCTGCATACCATATTCATTCAGCACCACCGCATAGAGAACTCATTTTGCTTCTATTAATCAGCAAAAACTATAAACTTAAACATAATTCTCGTTTTGTAGTTGCTATTTGGATTAAAAGTATAGAGACACTGTTGGTTAATTTTTATATGCATAGTAATGTTCTTTTAATAAACATTAAAACATAAATGCGATCAAAATATAATAGGACAAAGGACAAATTTGAGATTTATATTGAAACATGTGATTTCAAAATAAACTTTTTTATTGCAAGTGTTGAGTAAACGTCCTCCGAATGCGGTAACACGAAATAATCAAAGGACACCTAGCAACGATTATATAAATCACCACCGCCCTAGCAAGAAAAATCTATCTTTGACATCGCATTTCTTGTGAAAAATCTTACCGCGTTTGGTGTTTCCGCATTTGATATTTGCATTTCAAATGCACACAGCAATACTTCACTACACTTCAGATAAAGGATAGTTTCAATAAAACACATTGACAAATATAACAATGTTAGATATTTGGAAACTGAAAAGCGATTTAAGTTTCAACAGCGTGCATCAGTTCTCCATAAGGTGACGGATACCTTAATTAACAATCTGTAGGTGAATTCCGGCGCACATTTTCTTCGAAGAGAAGAAATTTTCTTCCATAATCCACCGGCAAGAAAATGTTCTTTTCTTCGAAGAAAATACGCGCCGGAATTCGCCTACTGGTCTGGTTTTATTAATGTTGAAGACAATTGCAAAGCTGCCACGTGATTGCTTCAAATTCTCTACTAACAATACATAAAAGTACTTCAAATGGAAGCTACAACTAAAGTCAACTTAAAAGCTTTTCATCGACCAAGGTCAACCCTCTTAGACGAACATTAGTTCATCTTTCTTTGTAGTGCAAAGTAGAAAAAAATACCCATTTCAAGTATAAACCTTCTCGATCAACTGCTCAAAGTGCCACGATTACTCAGCAAAATGGTTTGCAAAATGTTCGTTATGTGAATTCGGGGGCTTCTAATTCAAATGTACTCCCTGTGGCAGAAAAAAAAACCTCTTTCGACCAGCAATTATTTAATAACTCATTAAACGAAAACGATAGCCCATTTCGAGTCGGTATAATGACCCCCGTTGGTGATGAAATTGATCACATCGTGCACACCAAGATAGGTCTAGCAGGGCCTGGGGCGGTCATGGGTTCAATAAACGTTTTTGTTTTGATATCTTTGATAGTGTGCGGTTTGTTTCGCAATTTTCGTACTTCCACTGCGCAATGTTTTCTCAATTTGAGCTCTGACGTGGAGTGAAGTGATATTGTGCAAAAGGAGTTTTTAGCGAGGCAAAAGAAAAACAAGCACTGGACAAGAATCAAACAGAGTGCGCCTGTTATGTACAGAACCTTGCCGGTGGTCAAGTTCAAGTTCAATCGCCCTTCCTCAGGGCAACAACATATGGCGAATAGCCATAACCACGAGAAGGAATGCACTCTCTCATGGAGCAGCGAAAATGCCACTGCCATTTTCATCAAGTTTTTCTGGTGGCTGGTGCTCTGGTTTTTTCTCGCTCTCGACGTTTGTCCAGTAGGCAAAAATGCCTCAAGAACTTTACGAGTTGTTTTTCCTTATGTTAATTACCTTGTGCCTCGGTGGACTAGTGGTCACTTCTGTAATGAGAATAGCGGAGAGTTAATCGATGTTTTGTTTTTGTTTCAACCACCAGCCCATTGCCTGATGGCCACAATGCACAGTGGTTCCTTTTGTTTTACGAAACGGTCATAAATCATCCTCTACAATATCTGTTGAAAAATATCTACGAAAGATTATAAGTAAAATGAGTTTTGATAATCAAAATCTTGATTTTTCATATTGATATCACTTTAAAACATCTGACTGATTTTTTCTTCACATAGGGAGCCGGATCCAATTCTTGGCACTTTTGATTCACTTCGGTAGTGGGTTTTTTAAAAGCTACTGAGCTCATATTGCGTCGTATGAAAGTGATTCTTATTGCAAAGTTTCAGACCATTCGACCGAGAAAAACCCCCTATGCCAGCGAATCTTGGAAGTGCCCATGTAGCCCTGCACCCTATAGCAAAAATATTGTTACTTGAATGTTTTCTTCTTTCTGGCGTTACCGTCCCCACTGGGACAGAGCCTGCTTCTCAGCTTAGTGTTCTTATGAGCACTTCCACAGTTATTAACTGAGAGCTTACTATGCCAATGACCATTTTTTGCATGTGTATATCGTATGACAGGTACGAAGATACTCTATGCCCTGGGAAGTCGAGAAAATTTCCAACCCGAAAAGATCCTCGACCGGTGGGATTCGAACCCACGACCCTCAGCTTGGTCTTGCTGAATAGCTGCGCGTTTACCGCTACGGCTATCTGGGCCCCTACTTGAATGTTTATATGGGTCAAAAGTAATTTTGCAAACATTCTTCTTTTCGTGTTTAAACGATATTATTGCGATTATTATTGACGTTGAAAGCAACACATTCGATTTATTAATGTCCGATATTATTATTATTAGCTTTATTAGGGAGATTTTCAGCCCGTGGCTGGTTCATCTCCATAAAAATGTCCGATATAATGTATACCTTTTCCGCACTTTTTTTTTTGTTAAACTGCACATAGTAAATGAATACAATAAGAAATCGAAAATGACATTTTAAAAGCTGATTCGATGAACATTGGAAAACTGATGAAGATTTATTTTTTAATTCTAAGATACACACACACATTTCCATTTTATTATATCAGCATGTTGGGAAGACATGTCATATTTACTGAAATTGAAATATAACGCTGCAATTATAATAACAATTGCATAACAATCATAACGATAAAGTTAAAGTGAACATTTCATTATTGTTTTCATTCATTCCAGACAGTGACATAAATATTGGTATGCGATGATTTATGTTAATATTTTTATCAAAGCATCTTTTAGTAAAAAAAACTAACAACTTTGATGGCACGCTGCAAATTGATTTGCAAATATTTGCAGCCAAAGCCTTCACAACCTTGTCCTATGGATGGTACCACTGTGCAGTGCTACGACGGTCGAGAAGGCGCACATTAAGAACACAGTAGCTAAGGAGACAAGAACGGTTAACATGTCGCCGTTAATATTCGTCATTACAATCCAGCTTCGCAACTGTCCAACATGCACTACTACTGGAACTGGAGGTTCTATTATTTTCCCCCAGGGTAATGATGATCGTGACATAGTCACTGAACACATCATGCAATGTAATTGTAATCACATTTCGCTCCCTTTTGGACAACGGTTTAGCTCCAGCTTTTGGCATTGTCCGTTAACTTCAACAGAACTTTTACAGACTTTGCTGACTGCTTATTTAATTAACTTGAGAGCTTGTTATGTTAATAAAAAATATTAGGCACCGCTATAGGCTAAGAACTCTTCTTTTCGGCATTACTTTCTCACATACTCAAAATATGCTTCTCAGGTTAAATATTCTGAAAGCACTTCCTTTTAGCCAACGTCTCATTTGGCAATTTACCCATTTTGAATTTGTATATCGTATTTCAGGTACGATGAAAGTCTACACTCAAGACGGTCGACTGTAAATTGCGGACACAATGAGCAGGGCCTTGATTCGCGGGCGTTACCAAAAGTTAAAAAAGGCTGCCAAGAGACGAAAAATCATACAAAAAGTCATTTATCCCCTAATTACGGATCAACCATTTTTATGTATTTTTCATCGTGACATAACATCAAATGGGAAGGTTCAAAAATTAAGTTTTTACAAATTTCTAGATCCCCTTCATCCCTTTGTCATGCCTTAAACCAGTGATTCCAAAAGTGGGCGAATTCGCCCCCCTAGGGGCGATTTTCAGGCTCAAGGGAGCGAAAATTTGTAAAACAGAATATGGGGGGCGAAAAATCCGGAAAGGGAGCGAAAAAGCTAACATGGGAGCATTTGAAAATAATTACTCATAACCTTTGGAGGACACACATCTGAAGGCTAATCAATTCCAAACTTAAATACTCCCAGGACTATTTTACCTTAGATCGTTATATCTCTAATCATTGTAATTTTAAAATTATTATAGACAACATTACATGATTGTCAAACACAAAATATTTGTGTTATTCATTGAGCTTTTAAATTATCATGTGAGTTTTAAGAATGGTCAGCATTTGAGATTTTCACGAGATTTTGCAGATGCCCAATATATATAAGGACCTTTTTTTTGTATGAGAACTTAAAGGTTTGGAAGTTAATATTTCTGGTATCCAGTTTTTACAAAAAAATCTACAATACCATTTGTGATGTTTTTAATCATTTCATAAACAAATTTTGGAAAATTTAGCCTACAAAAATCGCGTTCCAGCGATGCTAAGGACAAAAAAAACTCTATTTATAAATAGATTTGAAGAAATTTCAGAGATGCGTTGGTATTATACCTCCAGAACGTACGAAAAATTCGAGTTTTTCTTGGTGTTAGAAAAATACCCTTTTGATAAATTGAATTGATAAATGAGTTAAAAAACTTTTTAGATTTTCATATAATTTTCAGGGTTTTTGGATTGGATAAAGAAAAGCGTAAGAAACGTCAGGCATTCATTACTCACAATTTTTGAAAATTATACCAGTAATTTTAGAAATAGCAGATAAATCATAATTCACGGGGTGAGATCTTTCAAAAAACGAACAATTGCGAACAGAATAATTGCAGTTCACCCAAATATGACATATTCATGTATAAATAAATGCGTTTGCTTGGAAAACATTGCAATTGGTTCAGTTTTGGAGAACTTTGCCCCCAACTACGTCACAAGGCGCCTATGAATACATTACATTTGTTAAGTTTAAACTAGACCAAACTTTTACCGACTAAATCAGTAGCTTGTAATGTACGCAAGATATTTTTAAAATTGATTTTATCATTTACAGCCCAGGTTACCGATAGTTAAGAAAATATTTTTAAATGGTCATTATTATTAGTTCATTAGTTATTGTATTATGATTCTTTGGATATGCGAGTCGAAGACATTTTTTGTCCTAATTAAAATATTTGAATCACGTATCAGGGGGGGCGATTCCAGATTAATATTGGCCTCAAGGAGGCGAAAGTTGAAAAAGTTTGTGGAAGCACTGCCTTAAACGATGGATTTATCGAACTTCTTTTGTAAAAGCAAGCATAAGTAGTTTTTTTTTGTTCATCCTGTTATTGTTGATGCCATTCCAAGAAATTTCTCTATCTATCTATCTATGAATCCAAAACGTAGGTATCCATAGTAGTCCTCTGAATCAAAAGTATAATCTTATAATATTAAGATAAAATATATTGTTTTCTTATTTTTAATCAAGTTGAGAAAAAAGAGAATTAGATTTGATCACACGCAGACAGCTGCAAACATTTGTGTTTTTGTATGTTGGGGAAGACGGGGTAAGAGCGCCCGCCGGGGTAAGACGGACCACCTTCAGTTTGGCATAAAAATAGCGGTTTTCTTGAAAGTTTATCAAGCACTTTGCATAAAGACAAGATTTTTGTCATTCCGAAGCATTTAGGATGATATTTTTATGAAATTTTTCATAACAAATATCAAACACAAAGTTTCTGCTTGTCGACATTAAATTTGATCTAAATTTAACAAATACTAACTTAAGGATTTCGGAAAGGATTTTTTTGTAAAAACATTACAAATTACCCGTCCATGCTTGAACAACAATGTGAAATGTGCATTAGTGAAGTGAAAATTGAATCGTAAATATTTAGCTTTGAAATAAAGCCATAGTTTTAACATTTGCGTAAGTGGGGTAAAACCGACCACTGTTGATGGGGTAAGACCGCCACTCCTAATTTATACCAAATCAAATGCCTAAACCATTTTTAAAGTTGTAACTACGTTGTACATTACTATTCCAGTAAAATTAAATCAATTTTGTTGAAAATTCAAGCCAAATCCGCATATTTTTCTAAAATATGGATGTTTTAAGGATATGATAAATATATATCTCAGTTTTTTGAATTCATTAACCCTCAAAATGATTCAATATTCACATTAATCAATGTAGAATTCATAAAACATTATACTTTTTTGAATCACAGCGAACTGATATTTTTTTTTTTTGCAAAATTGTGTACGAAAATCGTGGTGGTCGCTTTTACCCCGTGTGGTGGCGGTTTTACCCCGTCGCTAAAAATAATCGTGATAAGACATCACTTTTTCAAGCTTCAAGAAATAAATAAAAAAAATTTACAAATACAACAACTGTGATATTTTTTGATCATACCTAAGGCTTCAAAAAACGACATGCCAAGCAGAAAAATAATTTATTGATTCTTGATTTTTACATATGAATTAGATTGCTTAGGCGGGCGGTTTTACCCCGCCTTCCCCTAGGGTAAAAGCACCGGTTTTGGCCAGCCTGAGAGAAAATATCAATAAAAATTATAAATATTGAAAGCTGTATTTATTAGAGTGGTTCAAAAAATCGTTTTTGCTCCACACCGCTCATTCGATTCTAGATCAAATTCTGGTTGTCCTTCCAAAATTTCAGCTCATTTGGATGAAAACTGAGACTGCACAAGTCCTTTAAAGTTTATATGGGAATTACTATGGGAAAAGCAAGCAATTCATTCAATCGGTCATAGTGTTTTCCTATGTGCTCTTGGGGATTAGAGCTACGTTGATACTGTGAGATACATTCATCAGCTACAACTTTGCCGAAGACCGTTTTTAAATCGGACGCCTCAGTAATTTGTTATTGATGTATATCCAGTCACAAATTCTTCGGCAGTGCTCATTTAACTTCTGAACAGGCAACATTGCAGCACTTGGCGCGAAAGATAGCACGCACAAATCATGGCTACTATGTTTTACTGCATATATCCAGTGATGCCTGCAGAACAGCCCAATAATTATAGCCAAAGTTTTCCAACTCATTCAAAAATCAATAACTAATTACCGGGGCGTCCGATTTCAAAACGGTCTTCGGCAAAGTTGTAGCTGATGAATGTATCTCACAGTATCAACGTAGCTCTAATCCCCAAGAGCACATAGGAAAACACTATGACCGATTGAATGAATTGCTTGCTTTTCCCATAGTAATTCCCATATAAACTTTAAAGGACTTGTGCAGTCTCAGTTTTCATCCAAATGAGCTCAAATTTTGGGAGGACACTCAGAATTTGATCTAGAATCGAATGAGCGGTGTGGAGCAAAAACGATTTTTTGAACCACTCTAGTATTTATACTACAAATTTGTCAAATGCAAGCTTTCAATCCATATTTGTGTGTAAAATACCAAAACTGAGCGAAACCCGTTTTTACGCTTTGAAAATCTCGTTTGTCAATATAGGCCACCAGAACCGGTTTCGGCCATATATATAACTTCGGTTTCTAAATTGGCCAATCGAGGGATTTTCTAAATTGGCCAATATGGGAGTTAAAATTATAAGAGAAATGAATTGTTTTGTTCATGTTTCGAATCAATTTGGACGAGTTAATGAACGCAGCTCTATCTTGTTAATGTGGTCTAATGAAAACAAAAGGTTTCATGCTGATTGGCTATGTAAAACGGAGTATAATCTACTATGCCTACAACTGGCGTATGGCCAAAACCGGCACTTCTACCATAATGTCTTAGAATTTTATTAAATCAGAATCAACAAACTAATAAAGAACACAATTGGAGTCCTAGTCTGTTTGAGAGTATATTACTATTGTTTACACGAATATTCGATTTTGTGTTGCGTTAGCGAACTACTTGTAATACAGCTAGACTAATTTGGTACGTGGAATTCGTAGAATGGGGCCACACAAAACTACAGACTACAGTTGTGTACAGAATAATGGTAGTGAAATCCGATTTGTATGAGTAATTTAGATATTTTTTTTACAATGAAATACAAATATGCTTTATTTTATAATCACGTGGTGTTTATTTATCGAAATTTAGCTTACCAGCCAGTGGGTTAGGACAGAAAATGTACATTTTTAAGGATACCCTGAATTTAACATAACTTGCAACACAAACTTCTACCCAAAGTCTGTTGTTTATGTGAACTTCTTCAAATGGCATTTTACAACGACAAGTAAATGCAAAAATCTAAAACTATTTGAGCAACTCTGATGAACATGACAACGAATATTTTGTTTTGTATTTAAATTAGTTTTACTTCACTAGTAATAATGGAAACATTTCCCAAGCATCAGTAACTTTATCGTACTCTTCCAAACTATCATTTTACCCACATAAAAATAATTCCGAATCACGATAGCTCCCGCGGGGATCGGTTTCGAACCTTTTATCACAACAGCACCCGCATGGCAATCTTTTTTAGCTTTAGAGAGAATGAGAGAACTCCTTTTATTTCCCGACATCCGGGATGGGAGACTTTGAGATAATACTACCGAATGCAAATATTTGCCTTTCAATTTCATTGCCTTCCACCCTCCTTCCAAACAACACAACAACCACCCAAAGTTATGCAAATGGGTAAAATTTCGTGCTCTGCTGGCGTTGCGGTAGCCTCCTACTGACTGATGCAAGTAAACTCGGCAGCGCTCTTGCTGCGCAAACTAGGCAGCATGAATAGCAACACAACGCGATGAGAGGTGATTTGTTTTTATTGCTTTTATGATAGCCATTTAATTTTTCGCTCCATAGTGAACACTATCGACGGAAGGATCTTCTACCAGCAACAAGGTACCTATGCGAAAATGCTGCATAGGGGACAGTTGTCAAGTTTTAGAACTTATATCTTTTTTTTTTCTTTGAAGACATTGAGTGTGTGACTAATATCAATTTCACAAAAATACGGGAAATGGTTTGAAGTTCCGAAATTATTAATATGTATAATAAAATATACATATTCTAACAGTTTAAACAGTTGTAAGCCTGTTTAACATTTTTATTTGTTTCAAAATAATCTGCTTGGGACGTTAAATTATTTTGTTATGAAGATTTGTTTAGATATTTTGGGCTCCAAATCGACAACCATAAAAGAAGTTTATGGCGGCCTTCCTTAGCCGACTGCTTAGAGTCCGCGGCTACAAAGCAAATCCATGCTGATGGTATCTGGGTTCGATTCCTCGTCAGTCCAGGATATTTTCGAAATGGTAATATCCTTCCTTTCCTTGGGCATAGAGTATCGTTTTATTTGCGACACGATATACGAAAGCAAAAAGGGCAACTTTGACAAAGAAAGCTCTAAGTTAATAATTGTGGAATTGCTCATTGAACACTAAGCTGAGAAACAGGCTCTATCCCAGTGTAATGCCAAGGAGAAGAAGAAAAGTGATTTATATGCCAGAACTTTGCACGATTTGACTAAAACCTTACATTGTGAAGCGATGTACGGAAGTGATCATTTTTTCTTCATTTGATTTAGTGTAAAGTACTCGAAGCGCTTATTTTGATTCAGGTATTGACCAAATTTTTGAAACTTTATGATTTCATCCTAAAACAAATTCATTATATTCTGGCAAACTTATCTCTGATTGATTGTGTTTTTAAAAAAAAATCAAATAATTATCTGTTCATTCCTACCAATACAAGTTTTGCTTTGTGATATTTGACAACTCATTATTGCTCACTTTCCCCTACCCAACAATTGCTGCTTTGCACGCGATCGATCTGCCCATTTTTCTCCAGTGCAAGATAGAGTCGCGGAGGTCGCCATCACTCAATTATAGATGCAACACTTACAGCTGTCCCACCGTGACGGTGGCGCACAATAATGACCATTATGCTATTACCATTCAGCAATTTAACACAAATCTGCTATTTATGCTTGTGCCATATTGCACTCCAACCTGAAAACGCAGTAATGCCACCAAAGGTGAACGCATGCCCCTGCTGAGTGCACTAACGAGTCGCCAATAATTTGCAAGCGAACGAAAGTGAAAATTATCGGTAGATCGTTGTGGTGATACTGACATTGCCTTAAGTAATAATTGCAGCCACAGGAGCCGACAGACAGCAGACAGTTGCGGTTTCATTTCAAAATTATTATGATTACTGTGACGGTGATCAAGAGTCTGTCTACTATACGGTGTTAGAGAGAAACGATGTCTTAGGCATCTGGAATTGCTAGGTTTCATTGCTTGTGATAGTATCTTAACAACGAGTACATTTGTCGCGTTCTGTCATTTATAGATAAGGAATTATTTTGTGTTTGAGCTCAAGCGGCTCAAGTTTGAGAGCGAATCCTAATACAGTAGTTTCTCGATTATATCATGAATCAAAAAAAAATAGCGTGGTATAATGATAATGTGTTTTCTTGCTATATGATTCTCAAAAATGTATTTTCTTGCTATATGAAATCTCTCTCAAACAGAGCAGAAATCGAGTGATTGAAAAAAAGGGTTTAAGGGAACACGGGAGACCGTGTTATTTTCCCTATCTTTCGTCTCACTCTAACAATTATCATCAAAACTTTGTGGAAGCAAATCTCGAGTTTTATTGAACCGATGAAGCTGAAAATCTATTGGGTTGTGCACTACATATATAGAATCATAGTAATAAATTTTTCGCTTCGATATATGGAGTGGTTCTTGAGATTTGCTTCTTGAAATGGATAGGGTGATTATGATGACGTCCCGTGCGGCCTTAATAGTAATAGATCAGTAGCAAACTATGAACACTTTGAGGGTTATAATTTAATGTAAAACGTATAGGGTGATGTGCTAGTATCCATCGTATTAAGCATTGATCAGTGAGAACTGCAATTTTCCCAGTATTGCAGTGAATGATGATGATATAAACCGATGCCAAACAGTTCTTTCCCAAAACGACTTTAGCATTGTACAACGAAATTTTGATAAGTCTTGATCTATTTTTGGAAATAATGCAAAGAAAATGCATCTTGCCGTATTCTCAATCCGTCGTATCGTTTTCATTTCTGCCGCAATAAGTTTCCAGATTCGTCTCACAACTTACGGCTCACTGTGATATATTGAGTGGTTAAACACAACATATCAACTCTATTATAAAATGTTTTACTAGAATATATAGATCTACGAGCATCTCCCTCCATTCTTTCTGCATGATGGAATATACCAATTTCCTTTAAAATTCATTGTTCGGCATCTAAATTCAGCCCAGCGCACAAGCTTTTTTCTCAGTACGACGGATTGAACTTTGTTTACATTCTCAATTTTATGCGGTCGTTGAGAAAATTTAATAAAATTTCGTGAATCACAGAACTTTTACGGCGTGTGATTGGAATGAAGTCCTTCAGTGAAGAAGTACGAACGTAATAAGTGCCTGGCGAAGTAAGTCACACAGGGGGGCGGGAAGAAACTTGTATCATAAAGTGGTGTGACTGGTTTCGATCGTTAAGCGTTTCTCTCAAATCGTGTTCGTTCATGCGATTTCGGTGAAAAAGTGCAAAGTGGATAATTGACCTGAAGTCATTTAACAAAATACAGTAGTTTTATTGCATTTTTGGTGTACAAGTGTACAAACCATGACAGCTTTCATAAAAATACACTTGGAACATGAATCTATGTTGCAGGTTATGGCGTTGTAATATCCGCCGTAGTGTAACATTTTAAGTTTGATACGACGAATTATAGCGCTTACGACGAAGTAGAACGAAACATTCGAAATCGTTTTCATTCATTTTAAAAGTACGAAAAAAATTGGTTTAATTTGATTTTTACTGTCGTTACCGTGCTGCTTCCAATTTCCAGACGCTCCGAGTCCCGCAAACCAGCCTTAATTCACTCAAAAAAATATTAGTTCGCTCGAACATTATTATAAATCCCAAGCGAAAAAATCGGAATTGAATCCAAAAATACCGTTTGAAAGGTACATAAGTGTTTGCTTCCTTTGTCCCATTTTTTATTCCAAATGTATGCGATTCCTTGAATGATGTCTGCCAATCCTTTTTCAGTTTTGCGTTGGATAGTTCGTTTCAGTTTTATTTTGTTCAATAATTCCTTATTCACTCATTTACACAATATTCAGCGTACACATATCTCATATATTATAATAACAAGACTGGAACTTCTTGAAATGCTTTGAGAACCGCATTTATTTTTTGATCTCTACCGTCTTTGAAAAACAAGTGGAAACTACTATGGCATTTATGGAACGAGACAGATCATCTAAGGAGTCCATAAACCACGTGATTATCAATGGGAGGGAGAAAGGTCTACCCAAACACCACGGTTTATACCAATTCTAAAATGTTTGCATAGACAAAGGACCACGATGGGAAAAGAGTGGAGAGCTTTGAAAATACAAAAATAACTCACACAGATATTTTTCACACCTGAACAAATTCGTAGACGGAAAACGCTTTTCTTAGACTGTTTAATAGTTTTACAACTATTCAACTTAAGCCATTCTTACATATGTTAGACTATGTTTTATTATCAACCTTGACCCAAGCTGTCGAAAAAAAAAATATGTTATTTTCATAGGTTATTATGTTTTCATTGAATTCCTATAATTATCTCGTTATATTTCATGTAACAAATTTACAACGCATTTTAATATTTTTACAGAAGATTGTTTATAGCATCAACCGATGTTATGAACAAAATCTGGCGGTGTTGGTGGTCTAATGGCTATCGCTTCTGCTTCATAAGCAGAAGGTCATGAATTCAATCCAAGGCCCATCCCTTTCCTCGTACTTTGTAGTTGTTTCTTTCACTTGCTTCTATCTGTCCACTCTTAATCTGTCACAGTTGATCTATTCCAGGGTTTCTCAACCGCTGGTCCGCGGACCCTTAGGGGGCGTAAAGGCTTCTCGTAGGGTCCACGAAGCCGTTTTTTAATAAGTGTTATTTTTGTATTGATAAATTAATTTAGAGGATTTACTTATCTCGCTTGTTTTGCAAAAACTCATAGTAAGTGGAGTTTTATTTTCAATATTAGAAAATCGACTTTTTTACTCACACAATCACTGGTAAAATAATTATAATGCAATTCTGTCCATATGAGATTACCTAACTTTTAGTGCAAGCCAGAAAACAAAATTAACATCTTATCTAGCGATGTAGCAGTAAATTCCTAGCATTTTTGGGTCTAATCCTTGATATATTTCGACAGCTTCCTGCTGAGTTTCTGAAAAGTTTCTTAGCGAACTATTCACGCGAATGGAAAAAAATGAAGGTACTCGAACCATTGGCGAAATCTTGTTGAGTCTATCCGCAGGATTTTTAATGAAGTTTTCGAAAGATATTCATAGTAGTGATCCTTAAAAAAACTACGAAAATTCTTAACGGATACCTGACGAGGTTTTTGAAGAGTTATTGGTTACATTTTAACACCTATTGTCTAGTTTCTAAGAAGTTAAATGAAAAAGTTTTTCATAATATTCAAAGAAGCAAGTAGAGGAACATATTTTTGATAAATTTATTCAGGCCTGTCTAGAGTTAGTAGTGACCAACACTACAACATCTAGCCGTTCAAGACCAGGACGTTAGGCAACGATTTGTCGTTTCGATTGTGTTGTTCACACATATGGCCCTCTGTTAAAACAAATTTTCAACTTCTATTCATTTCTCTCGTCGCTCGCTTGCGATTCTATCCATCTTGTCATTTCATTACTTTCGTTACTCCCTTTCACTCTGAGTATAGGTATTGTTATTCACCGAAAAAAGCCAATAAATTTTCATAATAATACTGATCTATTCGTTCATAGCATTTGCTAGAACCAGAGACGGACAAAAAAACCATTTCCCTACGCTTCCATTCTTCCGTCATTATAGCACGCCTCTCCTTACGCCTGATACATAGGCAGTTCGCTAACCAAACAAGCAAGCCTTTCTGCCATAAATTTACCACCCCTACACCTTCCCGCATGAACTGGTGTAGACGCAGTGGAATATACGGTCTACTGTGGGAGCCAGTGACGTGGCAGGCGCCATTGTTGCCTACAAATAGAAGATCACCAGTACTAATACATTGAGGGTATCTGTTAATTCCAAACAATCATCCGGTTGGTTCTTGGTTGGTTATGAACACAACCAAATTTGTTACAATATTGTTTATGAAACATTATTGAAACTTATTATAATAGTAATAATAATAGTAGTTTCAATTGGTGAGAATTTTGTCAGATTTGTGTGTTATTACAACTACTAACCATACAAATTTATTAACAAATTTTGATATAGAAATAAACATCGATATAACTTCTTCTTCTTCTTTCTGGCGTTACGTCCCAACTGGGACAAAGCCTGCTTCTCAGATTAGTGTTCTTATGAGCACTTCCACAGTTATTAACTGAGAGCTTTCTTTGCCGATTGACCATTTTTGCATGTGTATATCGTGTGGCAGGTACGAAGATACTCTATGCCCTGGGAATCGAGAAAATTTCCTTTACGAAAAGATCCTCGACCAGTGGGATTCGAACCCACGACCCTCAGCATGGTCATGCTGAATAGCTATGCGTTTACCGCTACGGCTATCTGGGCCCCATATCGATATAACACATCCCGTAACAATTTTGTTATTTTCGTCTGTCAAAGGTCTTGATTCATTCAGGGGAATGATTTTCTAGAAAAAAAAAATGCTGTTCAAATTGTTTTTTCACGAAACACCTTTTGACGAAACATATGTAGGGAAAATCTCACAACACCCAATACCGGACATCGTCGAAAAATAGAGAAACCATGCTCCAATCAAGATGGTTTATTAGAAAAAAAAAAACAATTATAGAGAGCAACGTTTGCGTATGATACATACATTTGTACCATATTTGAACGCAATGTGAACAAATTACAATTTTGTACATGCATCTAATGTCCCCCAGTTTCGTACATGATATCTTTGTAAGTTTTGCACCAGTTTAAAATCAAACCATTCATTTTTCATGAATTTTATCGATCATAGCAGCTATAAGAATAAGAGGAATGAATATTCAGAGCAATATCGTAAAAGGCGTTATTTTTCATCATATCTGAAGATGTTTTTAGGTGGACATCTTGCAGGCTAAGTAGAACTAAAATTACACATGTGAATGTTGCAAATGCTTTGAACTAGCAAGGAATTACTATTTCTAGAGTGAAACAATTTAATGAAGTACACATTTACAGAATACGAGAATTCAAGATGCTTACTGTATCATCAGGACAATCAATATTTTGAAAATCGACTAAAAGTTGTTCTTAGAAAAACTTTTTTATTAAAAATTTCTCCATCATGAAACTTTGTCCCAAATACCTGTTTACTATAAGATTCTATGGTGAAAATTTAAAAAATATTAAAAATGGGGTTTTTGTGTAATTTAAAATTTAGGTTTTATTTTTGAATTTTTATGAAAATAAATAAAATATTTTTTCTGTGAATATTTTTTTCTTGTAGTTCTAACGGTTCACTACAACTTCTCCTCCATAGAACATTTTTCTCTAAAATCAACAGTTTCAGAGTTAGAATTTTTCAAATTAGTTGCATGCAAAAATTTATTGATCATTAGTCAAAATGATCAATTTTTCTATGGAAAACACTAATTCTACCATACCAAAAATATGCAAAACTTAATCCAAATCGAAGATGGTCGAGTTCTGTGACTGACCGATTTGACATGGAATTCGTCAAAATTCGAATTTATATTTTCAAATTTATTTTTGCACGTTACAAAAATGATAATATTTGTCATATATGAGTAAAAAAAATCTCATAAAACCAATTAATTTTATAATTATGAATTTATCGGTTTAGATGTCCGGTACTGGGAAATGAATGTCAAAATAACACATCCTGTACCAATTTTGTTATTTCCGTCTGTCAAATGATTAACTCTGGGGGATGATTTTCTAATAAAAATCGTTTAATAAAATCATTTTTCGAATTGTACTTACACACGTTAATGGCACTAGAGATTGAAAATAATATTATATCGTCCCGTAAAGTTTTGACATTTTCTTACACACTAAGTATAACTGATTCCGTTGAATTTTACTGTAATCTTCATGAAACTAGAATTACATAATCATATAAGTATTACTTACCGAATTATAAAAAAATCATATGTGCGTTAAAGCTTACCTGTGGAATAAAAGAGATAAAACCGGTTAATATAATATACATGAATACAATGGAGCAAATTTAATTACAATTATTTATTATTACTGAATTGCAAGTTGAAAGAAGTGAGAGGATAGTAAAGAAAACAACTTACTGCAGATAGCTAAAGAACTAGCCATATGTCAATGTGCTAATATACATCTGAATAAAGAACAAAATAAGAAAAGTTACTGTAGATAATAAATAAAATTCATCCAGTTCAAAAGACTTCAACGACAATAGAAAAGAAACCTTTTCACCAAAAATCATTCTTTTATCAATTTAAAAATAAATATTTTTTGTTGATGACACCAAAGTTGACAAATTTTAAATAATTTGAACTTAAATAATACAAAATCGTATATACAAGAACACTCTTCACAAAATGGCATCATATAATCATTAGATAACATTTTTTTAAGAAGTCCTTTAAGTCCAATAAATATTTCCAATGAATTATTTTAAAGATGGGATCATCTAATTGCGCTCAAACGTTGCACCACGTCAGCCTAATTAGACTGCGCCCTGTCTGAACTATTTCCATACGCTCAAAAGTCCCTTAGCTCAAGAGGGCGTCATCTGTCGCGCAGAGTAAAATCAAATGCACTTAAGATATTTTTTCGACGACAAAGCAAATAGCCCTCAGTGGGGCAACAGCCATTAAAAGTGTACAATCATCATCATCATCTGCTTCCACCCGTGCCGTTTCTTATGGATCCAAGCCCAGCAGCATCTCCGACGTGGTCCAATATTGCACTAAACTAGAAAAACCCGTCAAATTAAACCATAAATGAAATTTTTTGCCTGCTCCCTATCTTATGGTTGCTCTATATTATGCATAGCCACCACCGAACCGTCATATCCATGGTTGGAGAAAATGAACGGTTCAGGTCTCCCACCCTGAGGCAAAAAAGGTCCAGCCCCAGCCAGTATGCTACACTCAGCATACGGATTAGGAATGCAAATATTGTACAGTTTTGTTTGCGGTTGACCGCAGGGTCCCTTTGGCGCGACCACGCCGACCGCACCAAAGCTTTTAGGCCAGGGAACTATCTATGAAGGAAATCGACAGTTTTCCTGTGGTTTTCCGCCTTCGCTCCAGAGACCTACAAATTGAATGGCGCTGATATTCAGTGTCGCCGTCCTCGTCGACAGACAGACAGAATTTCGTGTTTTACTAGCATTTTCACTAGCGCTGCCCGGAGGCACCTGTGACCTAGATGTGTACCCTGTTAGCTCAGTTCTATGCACCAGCACTGAGAGGATAACTGAGTTTGTATAACAATGTTGCCCCTCCCGAAATATGAAACCGCAAATCGTTGAGTCTCACGCTGGCTTTTGCATCCTTACCAAAGTCACGCAGAGCCTCTTTGAAACGCCTTCCGTATAAAGACGGGCACGACACAAAACGAGATTCATGATGAAAGGCCACCGATACCTGTTGGAACATTGTTTCAATTAGGGCAAGAATTATTGCTACACAATCCTAAGTTGAAGTAAGATAAGCAACTGATCAGTTGTTGCACGTAATGACTTGAATTTCTAAGAACTTTTATCTTAGGATATTAAAAACACATGTTTGCTTTTTTTTATTAGAATTTATCATTGCTCACCACACTGACGTGAAAAGCGCTTGCATTTTGAGCTAATTATAAAAATAAATTATTTTACCGCAATCCGCGAATTTCTTCGTAATCTCAACAGCTGAAAAGATCGGTGACAGTAATTAACGGAGTCCGGTTATTTTTTACAGTTTGCAGTAAAAATTCATCGAAATATGTTGACGGAATTACGGTGTTTTATATTACCAAACTGTTCAGTTGTTGCCAATATGGTGAAATTCACGGAAAATAAGCTTAGCGTGTAGTCACCTTTAGAATCGGTTCGTTATAGTTTTATGGACCTGACGACCCTTAAGGCGAAGTAGGCCGTCATTGAAATTTGTATGCGTCGTTGATGATTGTTCCTAATTCATCTCATGATTTCGAGTCAAAGAAAATCAGTTGGTTTTGCACTGACACAGCTGGAAAAGTATCAGCATACTTTATGCATGTTATCGCGTACAGTGATACTTTTTCAAGTCAATATAAACTATCAAGACTGAGTTTTATCACTTTGAAATGCAAGCTGAAAAGTCATCATTGTTGCCAAAACGAATGACGGGCTATTTAGCCTTAACACCAATCATCGGAGGTACATGATCAGAGATCAGCTTACTTTGAATTAAGAGGAGGTTTAACTCATACTAGCTTTCATACAAGCTGAAAAGCAGGCACTGCCTATATTTTTGACAGAATGAAAAAAAAGTGGAAGAATAAAACAAATTTGACTTGAAATCATCTAAAAAGCATAAACAGTTAAATCAATATATAAAGCGCTTTTCGACAACAAAGCTCAAACTTGATTGAGATTTTTTTTTAATTCGAAATATCATACCCTCAAAAATAATTCAGTAACATAGAAGTTTCGAAAAATGGGTTTCGGGTGATCTGACCTTGAAGCGTTGCCAACTAACTGGAGACTTGGTGAAAATCTTTGTAATCATAACAAATGCTAATATGTTGATAATAAATCTTCGAGCTGTTTAGTGGAATACCCGTAAGTAAATGAAAACCGAACTTAATACTATCTACTAGTACGCGTTAGACAGATACGCGTACTAGTAGATAGAGCTAAGGCTACAAATTCTAGTGGAATTAAATGGTATTGTTCTATGTTCGTTTTTCATTTATTTCATTGGCGGTAGTTTCTAAAGCATTTGTTATATTTGTATTGTCCTATATTAGCCAGATCTATGTAAAATCCGATAAACGCGGCTTGAATTGGGTTTTTAATATGAATATCGCAATTTTTTTCCAAACTTTGTAAAATGAGGAAAAATTATAGATTTTTTGAGGGGCCCAAACAGCCATGACGGTAAACGTGCCGTGCTAAATCGACCTAACGCCATGCTGAGTATCGACCTCCTCATTATCTCATTATCTGAAATTTACATAAATTTGTAATACTGTGTGGTTTTGTTACATGCTCCTGTAAGAAGAGCGACGGAATCAGGATCAAACTTGTCCGGTTCGCGTTGTGCGAGTGTCATGATGGATTACCAACTGATGAACTCGTTTCATGCTTTTGATAACACATTTCTATCGTTACAGCATTACTTTTATGTAATTTCCAACTATGGATGGTTCGTCACTACAAGTGTCGGCATAAATCCTTATTCCTGTTTTATATCATTTCAATACTCACATTTTTTTGTCATTACTAAAAACAACTTTTGAATGGTTCGACATTATGAATGTCGACGATTTTTTAAATCTTATATCAATATCTTTTCATCGCGATACAAAAATGCAAAACTAGTTTTAAGTAAGAGTCGTATTTTTCCTTCTTACCCATGGATCGCATCACCGACCAAGGGTGACTCCCAGGCATTTTTCCTTCTTCACTAAAATACACCCTTCCCGTGATAATTGTGGAGATGCAGAGGTGTTCTCGGTCTCTGGAAGCAACAATCACACAATAACATTTCTTCCCCATCCTAACTGATTATAAGGACTTGTGGGCTTCGTGGCCGTGCGGTTAGCGTTACCAAGCATTTAGCCGCAGCGAGTCAAGGAGTGTGGGTTCGATTCTCGCTGCAGTCTGGAAAACTTTTCGTCAGGAACGTTGTCTAGTGTGGTGCTTCCTTCAAAGGACATAATCGTCCACTGGAAGCATTAACGTGTCGGTGTCTTTTAAGGACTTGGCCGTCGCCGTTATTGATCAATAATATCGGATCTGATAAAATGTGCACTTCATTAATAAGCGGAAAGTCCCATCCCTTATTCATTTGGATCGAAGTGCAATTCTTCCAATCAATCACGGAGTAGCAATGGTTACATGTACAGTCAGTCTATTCTATACTATGCCAATTGAAGACATAAAAAATATAAAAACTGAATGGAACACAAATATTGACCGGAAACACATTCTACATAGAAGTTTTTACTCTTTCACTTTGTTCTACAAAAGAGTGTCCAACACACTTTTGGGTCGTCGATACATTACGTCACACCAAATTTAGCCATTTTCAATTTTTCAACCATTCTTATAGCTGATTTTCCAACGTTACGAAATCGTATCTAATTATCAGCTTGTCGGGTTTCTTTCCCCTTTGTCACGCTTTTTATATGGAGCGTTCGAAAAAAAAAATCACGCTTCATCGAACCTCTATCCCACTCTCCAATCTAAAAGTGTGACGTACTTAAGGTCCAAGTAAAAAAGGAGCAAATGTCAAAATTGAAAAAAGCAGTTTTCTGCCTCAAAATCCACAATTTTGAAAATAAAAAACCACACAACATGTTAAAAATAAAACTGCTAATTGTTTATATTTTTTTCGATTCCTTGATTTTAACTTAGAAAATTGATTGTTCACTTTCGACATTTGCTCTACTTTTATTTGGGCCTCAAGGCCTGAGTTGAATGGCAAAAATACGATCAACGATCAACAATCAACTGATGGAACATACACTTCGTAGTTGCTACAGTTTTCTAAAAAATAATAGACAAATTGAAAAAAGTAAAACACACAGTTGTTACGTTTTGTAAATAAAATAGCTGTGTTTTTATTTATTTTTTTTTCTATTTGTTGATTATTGTTGAGAAAACAGATATTCGCTCCAATTCGCCAATGGGTCTTAGTGGATGACCCTATACTACTTGAGCGGTAGAATTCCAGACATTTTATCAGACATGAATAGAGCTGTTCAGGAAATATACTATTTCGGGGAATGACTCTCTGGGAAATAATATATAATGATAGATTGCACCTTCGTTTGGACACAGGCTTTTCTTAAATTTAAAGTGTTCATCAGATTTTTTGTTCATGCTATTTTATGTTAATGTTTATTAAGGGTATTCACTTATTGGCGTAAATTGCCGCGTATATCGTGATAAACTGATTATCTTAAATATTTCACAAAATTCCTGAAACTCTTCAGGAAATATTTCAATGTGTTGAGATTCAACATACGATCAATCCAAGAATGCGTCGGTCGTTATAACAACATTCAACAACTGTGTTATTTATTGAAAAACGAGAACTAATTCAATAGAAAACTTGTGACTAAAACTGATTAAAATATCTTGACATTGCATGTCAAAGCTGAGAGACAACTGGAAATTGATCATAAGAAAAGGATTGGCAATAGATTTTGAGAAGCTTTCAAGGAAATGGAAGCTGGATTGATTTTATGCGACTGACGACGATGGTAGAACGAATCGGAGACATTGCTCTCTCCGGATGTTGTTCGTCCTGTTAAAATACGTTTTTGTCACAATAAGAAATGAATATAACTATTTGATTGCACAACATTGTGCCTGAGTCTAAGCAAATAAAGTCTATAAACTCTTGACCAAATTTGAACGCACCCGCATGTTTCCTCATTTTTTATCATCGAATCAGATTCCAGGCAGTAAATGCATTTCGAAGTTTCGAAGACCACATGATTTTTATTCGATTATAAAAATATACAAGTTTTCATCCGGGATCACTTTTATGGTCGTGGAAGTTTATTCAGACATGGTTGTAGCTTTAAAAATGTCTAAACCAATGAAAAGACAGACACATCAAACCATGTACCGTTTTGTCTCAAATTCCGAACAGACTCATATTCCGAACACTCGCTTTTTGTATGGCGATTTGGTTGAAATGTTTCGCTGAAATATGTCATCAAATAACAAGGAAATGGCAGTCAATTTCAATTCAATTTTAACGTCTCCAATATAATTTATACCGCGGGAGTAGTGATGATTCTATAGTTTGAGACCAGTAGAACAAGCTGAGATACATTTATTTGCGAAATTATTCATTTGAATACGATTTATTCGTGCTGTTCGGAATTTGAATCAATGTGTTCGGAATATGAGACAGAATGAACACAGTGTTCGGCATTTGAATCAAAATGTTGTTCCATACTTTTACGTTAAAATAATACTAAACAAGTTAAAATTAAAATTTTTAACGGCACACCTAACAGTTAGGCTTTGCGAAGAAATTAAAATTTTCACAAATATCGACTAATTAATGCCCATCAGATGCATTTGAAGTCACTGCCGGCCTTAAGTGTTCGGAATATGAGTCAAAACGGTATAAGATTTTTGAGGAACATATTAGAGCAAATTGTTGACCTTCAGTGATAAACCGAAAGAAACTCCGGGAACCTACAGAAATCAGTAACGCGATCATAAACTCTCAATTCTTGGCTGACACAAATCGAATTTAAAACTGTGATGTCACACAAACAAACACACGAAAAGCATAACATTTTGTTTCTTCTCAGATTTCATCCCCTGAAATCAGAATAGGAATATTTCGTTTGAAATATTTCTCCACTGATACCTCAGTTTACGCAGCTTAAAGTGAATACCCCTATTAATGTTTATAAATAATTAATATATTAATGCTGCCATTAAATACATTTCAGCTCATATCATGGAATATCCTGGGATATATTTCTCCGACAAACGGGACATACTGGAAATGACTTCCGGGAAATCTCTTTTTCGGATAATGGATAACTGGATATAATTGGCATGAGGAGTAATGGAGAATTGAAATTTGGTACTCGGTTGATATTCGGTCTCTCTCAGTCTCAGACTAATGTCCATTCATCTATGGTGATTCGGCATAATGACACACCATCGACATGAAAGATTTACATTGAATCCACAAAAAAACATGAATATTTTGTATCGGAACCCTGTGTCTGCGTGCAGCTCTTATCTTACTGTGTTTGTCTATCTATACTTCAACTCAATAAGTCATTTTCCGCTTTTCTACAGAAAATGACCTCCCACATGAACAACTTCTAATGGGCATGGGACAGGGTTCGTCGATAAATTGGCGGACACAGACATATTTACACTATTTATAAGCCACTTTAAGTTTAAAGCGCTAGAACTAACGAGCTGCTACAAGCCTCACTCGGCAGTTACCAGAAAAGGTTACCCATGTTCCACCAATGCGAAAATATGAAACAAACGGCACCACCAACTACGATGAGACAAGATGTACTTGATACATTTAATAAACCAACCAACCCGGTCTTCCGTTTTAGAAACCAGAAGCTATACCCGGTCACTGGGAGCATATGTTATATCGCTTGGCGTACATCGATTTTACATATATTCTGGTGTCCTCTGCTATTAATGGAGAAGCGATGAGACAGAATTGAAGAACATTAGACCAGCCGCCTTCCTGGCCGTAGCAACATACGTGGGTATCCCCTTATGCGCTCATTTGTTCTTGAAAAGCTGGCAGAAGATCTTGTTGACAGACCACTTACCATCCAAACAACTACGCGGATTCCTACTATCGGACGGTCAAGGGGGCTTTGCAAATGACTAGAACGAAGCGAATAGGGTAACTCGGTATAATATGCCCCCCCTTAAACAAAAATGGATATATCTCGGTCAAAAGCACTATCTCTAATGAAAAAAGCACTTCAATAGGACCATTATCTTACTAGTTGTTAAGCAAATGTAAGCTTTTCCGCAACATCTGTTTAATTATCTGAAAATAACATCTTTTTTACAATCATCTGGATCACGCACTTCAAAAAGAGCCTGGGCAATATGCCTCAGTATCAGTATAATATGCCCCACAACAAACGGATAGTACGCCCCATGACAAATGGACAGTATGCCCCACAACACAGGGGTTATATGCCCCAGGACTGTCAGCTGCTTATGCACGCTGAAAAACTGCTAAAGAGCTTGCTCGGAAATAGATGGCATCAAGAGTGGGGCATATCATCCGGCCCGTGATGGGGCATATTGCCCAGGGATGAGAAGTTGTTGGAAAACGAATATTTCAGTGAATTTCCACAAATAAAAAATAAATTGCATGCACTCGAAATGGTCCAGGACACCAGCCAGCGGGTGGTACCCCATCTCTTCATCGAACGGGACAGACGCTTCAAGGACGGAAACAATACTTTGCTACTGCCACAGATAACGAACCCCTAATTGAAAATGACTATTGCCTCTTTTGGCAAACAACAAACTGACATCGGTTGGTGTTCTCGGTGGTATTCACTTATGCACATACATATTTTCTATCTCTTTGCTTCTCATTTTCAATGTCAAAAGTTAATTTCTAGTACTTGCTTGTAACATCAGAACAAATTTGTGATTTTTTTGCATTTGCTTCACAACCTTCAGAGGAGAGGACTTCTTACTTGAGCGTAATTCCTTCTTAACTAATGAATTAACTCAGTTATCGGAGAAAAGGGTTAATCATATGCATACCTTTTCGGACTTATTCATAATGAATGTACCCATATCCCGTCGTGGGAAGTGCACATCCGCTATGGAAACCCAGAAACGATTAGACATAGAAAAATGAAAGCCCTAATATTCCCGTATTAGGATTCTACCTCCTCATTGCCATTATTGGTGCAGTTCATTTATGCCACCTTCTTTGCACATCCCAGTTGCTTTATGCTTAGGCATATTCAGCTTCCATTCGACTCGCTGGAAAGATTCTCACGACTGTCCGTGCCATAGCAATTGAAAGTGGGCGATCAATAGTCTGTCCCAGCTTAACATCTGTCATATAGGCCGCCACGTTCATGGTAATGGCAATCCGATGAATCATCCCTACAAATTTTCAACATCTCGATCAGCAACGATGATGCTCCATCATAATTACTGCCTCGAGTGTCATTCGACTGTTCAATGCGATGATCCATCGGAAACGTCATAGGGTAACCGATAAAATTTGGACCTCTAATAAGCGGTTTCTTCACCACCGCTTAGGCCTTAAACCTGGTTTAATCGTATGGGTAAACGTGGTTTACGGCTTAAGCGAAGGTGAAGAAATCGGCCCTAAGTATTTTAAATCCTCTCGGCCATTTTACAACAAATTTGCCATCTTATATCAAAGGACCAACTCAGGTCGCATGTCAGTTGGATAAATATGATTGTTTGACGCTTGCAATTCCCGTTTGTGTATGAAAAATGACTTTAGGGTGCAGAACTACTTGGGCACTTCCATGATTCACTTTGGCATGGGGCGTTTTTCTCGGTCGAATTATGTGAAACTTTGCAACCTGATGCACCTCAATATGACGCATATTGTGGCCAAATATGAGCTTCGTAGCTTTCGAAAAACCCCACTGCCGAAGTGAATCAAAAGAACCAAGAATAGGATCCGGCTCCCTATTTCGACTGAAATAAATTGAGTTCAATCTGTTCATTCATGCAACCGTTACTACACAACACATAAAAATTGAAGCCGTTTTTCGAATATAAACCAAATCTTTTTACAAATTTCTGGACTAAAAGCTTAAAATTCCTTTGGGTTTTCATTGGTAATCGATCGATTAGACTATGTGCAAGCATATTAAATAAGCAGTATCTTGGGCTTTGTCTCAAATTGAATGTAAATGTATTGGGGTGTCCAAAACAATAAAAAAATGCTCAACAGCTGAATTGTTTTCACATGACACATGACCATGCGAACATTTTTATCTGGTAGAGGAAGTTTTCATCAACATTTTGACATGCTCGTAGATTTAGTGACGCTGTGAAATCAATAAATTGGGACAAAACCCAAAAATCACTTCCTCAAAGGGTCCAAAATACGACTGTTACCCTATTTCTGCAGTTTAACTCATTTATCCCCATTTTTATTTTATTTACAGATCCACAATGCTACCAAGATCGTTTCATTCGATCCTCCTAGCTTGCTTACTACTAGCGCCTGCGCTTAGTATAGAAGGTGCCAAGCGACGATCCCGACTTGATCTCCCGATCTCGAAACCAGCGGATGCCCCGCTAGAGGACAACATTGCCACCGCATCGGGTTCGGACCCCACATACGAACGGGCGGATCCGGTGGCCGTTGTTGCTACGAATGCCGCTCCGACGGCAACTTCCACCGAGACCGAAGCCGGAGCCAACAGTTCCGGCAGTGGAAGTTCGGAAAACAGCTCGCAGATGATTGACGAGTACACTGACGAGGATTGTGATCCAGATTTTGTGGCGTTTGAGCTGGTGACGGGGTAAGTCGATCTTTACTGCTATGTATTTTAATAACAAGTTTGTTATTGCAATTGAAGAGATTCCCCTGTCATTATTGCTGAAACCTTGCCACCATGCTTAAGGTAGCAAGGTAGATAGCCCTATTCTTCAATCAACTCGAGGAAACAACCATCGATTGAAAGCTTGTTACTTTTTTGTCCAAAAACGAACAAATCTAAGTTAAAATTGCGAAAAGAAACAACGTCCTCCGGTGAGGTTCGAACCCACGAACCCCCTATTCACTAGAATGACGCTTCGACCTACAGGCTGGAATAGCAAACTAGGAAATTTAAATGTGCAATGTTTGCATTGATTGCATTCGCCATAGAAGGGGGGTTTGTAATTTCTCATGTACCCTATCAATTTATGTTTGGCTTACCAAGGGACGAGGGAGGCTTAAAAATCATCAAAATAGTCTATCAAAATTAATGAACAGCCCTCTATACGTTAATCGTAGAGCACTTTTTTTGATCAATTGGTTCTGAAGCGCTGTTCAAATTCAAGAAAAAATATTGTGTGGCAGGCAATTTTTTCACGGCAATTAAGCAGTGCGTTAAAATCAATGAAAATAAGAGATTGGAAGTCTATGCTTGCTTCTGTGATAGTCCTCTAGATAGTCATAGTCTTCTAGATAGTTCATAGTCTAGATTCTATGAGATTTGTGCTCAGGATTCCGCCAGAATCCAGCTCAGGAATCTTTTAAAAACTCTGCCCAGAAACCTGTAAGTATGTTGTTCAGAATCCTTAATGAGATTATAACAAAGGGTCAAGAAAGTTTCTGACAGAATTCTTAAAAAGATTTTTATAAGAATTTCGTCAAAAAAAAATGTTAAAATTTATATAAATAGGTCAGAATTTGTTATACGATTGAATCAAAAACTCATCTACTATTATTTAGAAAATCTTGCACAGGGCCTAGGCCTAGCGTTTTCTAGCGTTCCCAGATTCTGCGAAAATCCTGCGTAGAATTCAGTTGAAATTGTCGTTAAGACAGTCGTTCAGACAGAACCTCATCAAGACTAATTTTAAAATCGTTTTCTGTAATCTGGAAAAGTCTGTCCTGCTCAAAATTTTGCAAAAAAAAAAAAACACTAAGAATTTTGTGAAAACCTTTCTCAAGATCAGGCTTGATAATACCCCTGAACATCATCAGAGTACGGTAACATACTCTAAAGCAGCATGCTGCCTTTGCCTCTTTGCGAGGGGGTGAAAAAATGCTAAGCAGAGAGGCAACGAAAAATGAGCGAGGAAGATGCAGCACAAAACGCAACAGAAACAAATTCCATCAAAAAGGTGTGCCATCACAACTCCCCGAGGACTGTCTTGTTCGGGCAGCACACTCAAGCCGTGTTGCCAACCTTCCAGATTTGTCTGAAATATTCCAGATTTTTGAGGCTCCATTTTTCAAAATTCTGGAAGATCCAGATATTTTTTTAATGAATTTGTAAAGTTTTGTAAATAACTTGTAAGGTTCTCTATTTACGACATAGGAGATCCAGACCTTTCCAGACAAGTTTTCAAAATATTTCTAATTTATGAAAAAAAAAAACACTTGGCATCCCTGCACTCAAGAGTTTTTTTTTTTTTTTGATGTTTGAATAAAGGTGAGCATCGCAACAAGAAAGAGAGAGAGTACCTGAAAAAATCCTCGACTTGTTTTGCACCCTCACTCGAATTGCTTGAGGATCTGTGTTGAAAATTTTGAGTTCAGTTTTTACTCCTCATAAAAACGGCAAAATCACCTCATCTTTGCATCGTAGAGGAGTTGTTTCTATCAAGCCTGGTCAAGATAAAGTCCCAGATTCGGTGATGGCTAGGGTTTTGCATAATCTTACTAAGTATTGTGTGACAAACTTGCCCAACATTTTGTGGTGATGTTCCATATGTTCCGTGAAATTTATGTAAGAATCCTGTCTAAAATTGTATTATTCTGCTTCAAAATCTGCCTATCACTGGTTATAATCTTACACAGGTATATCATTTATGCACCGAAGTCTGTGAGAATCTACCCTTTTATTCAGTGACATTGTAACCAATTTTTGAATTCGAATATGATTGAAAAATAATGCAAATCTTCAAAATAACGTCATTCTACCAAGCATTTAAAACACGTGAACCATATTGTGATTAATGTAGAGTAATTGTCAGAAAACTATTAAAACACTTCCTTCAAATAGCTCATTGCTCACTGGAATGTGTTCCAAATGAGCTGTATATACTTGAATTGTTCTCAATAAACGAAAAGACGAGGAGGTTTTGTGCCTGTTGGAGGAAGCAGCTTTAAAAAAGTTCACCTCCAATGGGTTTTTCTCTGCTCCACCTTAAAAAAAAAAAAAAAAAAAAACAAAACAAAACAAAATTTCAAACTGAATAATATAGAGTTGTAACCTTGGGTTGTTACAGCACAAAATGAATGTTTAAATTTCACTTCATTGGATAAATACTATTGCTCATCTAATCTATCTCTACAAGATATTTTATTTATACCGGAAAAAAATTCAGAAAAATGAAAATATTTGGTAGGTTTTTGTACAGGAAATTCCAAAGCTATCTCTGTTGAAAGTCCTCGAAAAAAAACTTGATGAACTCCTATATAAGGGAACTCATTAAATGATCCCCGTCAAACTTCTGGACACTTGAGAAAGTCTTCAGGGATTTTCTAGATTAATTGCTGGGATTACTAGGAAAAATGGCGTAGGAAAATGTAGAAATATTGTAATGAATGCAGTGGTTAGAACACACGCCTCTCACGCCGAGGACCTGACATCGAATCCCATCCCCGAAATGGTCACTTATGATGTTGAAGTTATAGTGACAACTTCTTTCGGAATGTAATTCGCGTCCGCGAACGCGATGCGATCAAAGGATTTCCTGTTGTTGATATTCTGCTTTGCGGGCTCGCACACGCGCACGCATCGCTCGACGCGTTTACTATGGCAGCGCCCTAAGGCGGAAGATGGACGGGATCATTCCACGGAAGATTGCGTAGTGCAAACCTAATGAATCTCCTTTGTACACGTTCAATTTTGAGAACCAGCGTAGAATAATAAGGACACCATACGGGAGCAGCGTATTCAAGTATACTACGTACTAGTGAGCAGTAGAGAATTTTCAGTGAATAAATGTCTGTGAAATCTGCAGCATGCCGACGAATAAATCCAAGAGCGGAAAAGGCTTTGGCCACGGTAACCCCTATGTGTTCGTTGAATTTTAGCTTTTCGTCGATGATAACGCCCAAGTCGCAGATAGACGTCACCCTTTGCAGAAGAACCGAATCGATTGAGTATTCAAAAACGGTTTTGTCACTGCATCTACTGAAGGAAATAACCTTACACTTGGTACCCTTTGACGCGCATTCCGTTATCACCGCACCATATCAGCAGCGTATTAACATCCTCTTGAATAATAGGATAATAGGAAAAAGAATAATAGGATTATTTGAAAAAAATCTTCGCACCTAAAACTATATGAAAAATTACGGAATGTTTTGAATCGTAAAAAAAAAATCTGTAGCACTCTATTGAAAAAAAAATGCAAGGATCTACAGCAGAGTATTGAAAATAAAGCCTATATACAGTTGTGGTAAAAAGTTTAGCGCCAGGTGGTATCGCTCAAAATAATAGTAGTTGTTCTTTCATATATTTTTGTTCAGTAACAATTTTGTAAAAAAATAACTTGTTTATACATTTATAGCTTGAGTGGAAATTTCTAAATAAAATCAAAAACTTAAAACACACCAGATATTTAAATTATTAAAACTACTATTATTTTGAGCGATGTCACATGGTGCTAATTTTTTAAACCAGTAGTGTGAAAAATTTCATGTTTTGGCATTATAAAATTGAGTATATTAGTGGTTCCCTGCCAAAATTTCGTACAGATTGCTCATACAGAAACAAAATTACAGCATGTCAAATTTGAGCATTTTTTATGAAAATCGGCTTACTACTATTATTTTGAACACAACTGTATAATGCTAGAGACCCTATAGATACTATCCTAGAGTAGATACAATACCAGAATCACATAACAAGATTATTACACATTATTAACAACACCTGTCATTAATAACAGAAGTTGATATATATTATTTTGTAGTCAAGCTTGCGTTGTTCCCAACTCGTTACATTTTTGTAACAGATTTATAACAAAATTGGTTATATTTTTGACATTGCATTGTATTGTTTATTGTAAATTACATTCAAAGTTATGAGCAGTATATACTTACAGTACATGTTTTATAACAACTATCAGAAAAAAAGAAAACTAGATAGGTGTACAAGTGTACAAACAAAAAAATCCACTCAGTTTTCGATGAGCGTTGAAAGTTTTAGTATCTGTTTTTCTTTCACTCATACCTGTACAGGTTAGGAGTTGTGTTTGATCCTTCGACCTTGACTCTTGCTCCTGCGGGGGGTGGGCGATGAGGGCAGGATCAAACATGTCGCGCGTTGTTCGCGTAGTGAAATGAAAAAGCACCGCAGATCGTTAGTAATGTTTGATCTAAAGATCGCGTCGCTTGCTCCTGCGTGGGCGAGTGAAGAACACTTGTTCGGCGATGCGATAATAAAATTATTTCGCGATTCCGATTAGGCGTAATTATATCATGGATCACATCACCAACTATTGGTGACTCTAAGATCTTTACCTTATCCCAATATCCTTTTTTTATTTATTTATTTTCCATGACAACTGTGGAGATGCAGAGGTATACTCGGTCTCTAGTAACAACGGTTGTCTAACTAATATTCCTTCCCTTACCCGAACTGTAAGGACGTGGCCGGCGCCGTTATTGACTTTTGAAATGTGAGCTCTTGATTTGTGCACATTGAAGAATGGTAAGCTAATCGCAAGCCCCATTCATTAATTCCCTGTGCAACTTCGATTGTTTTGGTCAATCACGGAGTAGCAACTACGAATTGAACGGTCATCTATGCTCATGCTCATGCTCACTCAGACCTATACAAGCTATAATTATTATATCCAATAAACTATTCATTTTTCTCTTATATTTACATTGCAGATACGTATTCTCGGCACCGAACAAACTGCTTGACTCCATTCCCGGAACTCTGATGTTGACCGACTGTCTGGAAGCTTGTCAAAACAATGATTCATGTTCCTCCGTCAACTACGAAACTGGACTCTGTGTGCTGTTCTCGTCCAATTCTGACAAATTGCCAGGTAATTTTCTTCTCTACTGCTCCTTTTGATAATAATGTCCATAAGAAGTAAAAGTCCAATCATCAATCAGTCCAGCCACCAGAGTGTAAGAAGTTCCATTTGAAGCAGCGTCAGTACTGACCACTACTGCTGCTACTTTTCATTGGCGTTACAAAAAATGAAAAGCCCGACCTATTTCAAAAGAACTAACACCCATAACCTAACACGTTTCTATCAAAGCCACAAGTAGGAGAATCTACTTCATTATCATTGTTCAATCATCGTTATTTCCTGCAAATGTTTGACGATTCGTTCAACTTCAGCATCGACCACAGTCGAACATGGCTAGGTGATTGATTTACATTTTATGCGATTCGATTAGCCCTATTTTTTAATACGAGTAACGAAGTGTTCCCTTCAACATAAAGTATTAGACAATTGATCGCACCATCCATTGGAAGCCGTCCTGCTGTGTGGGGTCTTCGGTTTTCTTAGGTTGTCGCCGCCACACCGTGCAAGTCAAAGGCGAATGTTAGAAATCGATAATGAGAATGAATGATGTCAAGTGACAGGGTTAAAGATTTAGTTTTTTTCTCTTTCAACTTTGTTCATTTAATCGTCGGTCGCCGGATTGTCTGCTTTAGGGAATGAAGTCAATCCTATTGATTTTATAGCTTTTTTCTCAAAGAAAGTAGGAAAAACAAGAATAGCAATAAGTTTTAAAGTAAACTCTGTCTATGCCAATGCATTGCAAAATAATTAGGAATACATCAAACGAACTTTCGAAAGTAAAATGTTCCTTTCAAGTCTTGTGCTGGCTTATCCTCATTAAACAGCATTAAAATACATCTAATCAAACGATTACTACTTGTTCAACTGGGTCAAATATTACATACTGGCTGTAAAGGTGACATTATGCCAAAAAAGTGATTATCGACAGATCCGACAATTTTAAATTAAACTATATGCAACAGATTATGAAATGCAATGTTCAAATGCCATAAAATATTGAACTCTGTATAGAGGTTTAAAAATTAACAGGAGTGGTCATATTCGAGATTCAAGTCGAGATTTAAGGTAAGAACTACTTGACTGTGCAAAAGTGGTGCAAGCGTTAAAACAAATTAATGCTCAATATTGATTCTGATTAACTACAAAAATATATTTAACTTCTTCTTCTTCTTGGCAATAACGTCCTCACTGGGACTGAGCCTGCTTCTCTGCTTAGTGTTCTTATGAGCACTTTCACATTTGTTAACAGAGAGCTTTTTTTGCCAACGTTGCCATTTTCGCATGTGGCAGGTACGATTATACTCTATACCCAGGGAAGTCAAGGAAATTTCCATTACGAAAAGATCCTGGATCAACCGGGAATCGAATCCAGACACCTTCAGCATGGTTGTGCTTCGTAGCCGCGGACTCTAACCACTCGGCTAAGGAAGGCCCTATTTAACTTAATTTTTGGAATAGTCAAGACCTGTCCAGATGTTTGAAGTAGTTGTTCAGTAAATTTCAACCCTTATGATAGAAATTGAATTAGGTCAAAATTTCAGCCATTTCAAGGTGACCTTGAGACTTTGATGGTTCATCTTCTTCTTCTTCTTTCTGGCATTACGTCCCAACTGGGACAAAGCCTGCTTCTCAGATTAGTGTTCTTATGAGCACTTCCACAGTTATTAACTGAGAGCTTTCTTTGCCGATTGACCATTTTTGCATGTGTATATCGTGTGGCAGGTACGAAGATACTCTATGCCCTGGGAATCGAGAAAATTTACTTTACGAAAAGATCCTTGACCAGCGGGATTCGAACCCACGACCCTCAGCATGGTCATGCTGAATAGCTGCGCGTTTACCGCTACGGCTATCTGGGCCCCTGATGGTTCATATGAAGATTTATATGAAGAAACTAAAATATTACCTCCAATACCGGTACAACTATCATCCATGCACATTCTCTTAACAATGATTGAAACCTTTCGCTCAATGATTAATGAAGTTTGCTTAAGAAACACATGTTTTCAAAGTTAATTTTGGTTGGAACTCTTGTAGAAGTTTACGGGACTACAATCACAAATCAAAGCGAATAATAGCAAATAAATTAATAGATATGTTCTACCCATCCGTCTGAAAAATGAAAAATGAGTTTTGACTTTGAGATGATATGTTTAAACTAACACTAAAGTATTGAGGTGTTGAGAATAATCTTAAAAAAATCACCACAGTAATTTCTACGTAACATACATCGTCTTTTTACCCCCTTTAAATCTCCATAGAAAATTTCACTGATTCATATTGTTATTATAAGGATTATTAGAAAGATATTGGAGATTGGATTGTTATAAGCGGTTTATTGAACACCGCTCAAGCCTTGAACCTAGTTTAAGGCTAAACGTGCTTTACAGCTTAAGAAAGGGTGAATAAAACGGCTCTTAAACTTTGTTATCGCAATTGAGCAATTCTAGCTGAAACCAGGCCGCCATCGGCACACATTGTTAGAATTCCATTTTTATGTCACTGATTGGTATATACTAAAACTAAAAGGTGGTTGTTTCGGTTTTCTCAAATTGGCGGACCTCTCGTACGCCAGCCAGCTTAACAGTTTGCGAAAAAGATCATTTTTGATACATTCTAGGTTTCAGACATGTCAGAAACACACAAAAACTATCAAAAAAGTAACATACAAAATAGTTAAAAGCCTCTTTTTATAACTAATTAAGCTTAGAAGCAAGCTCTGTTTCAGTAAAGACATAACCCTTGGAAAAGAAGAACAAGAACAAGGAGGGGGAACTATTTTCAAAAAATCAAGATCTCAAATTTGTACAATGGCGGTAGTTTGAAACCAATATTATAATATTCTGTATCTGAAAATCATGATGAACAAGAAGGACATCGACTGAGATCCAGGAGATATCATAAGCTTCTGTATTTGCATATTAGATACAAGGATGTTCTGTGGCAAAGTTATCAAGCTTTAAAAAAATACTAGCTAATGAATAGATTATTTCGGGTTAAATGCATATCGTTTCTACTATTTAGTGCTATTCTTCTAAATGGCAAACCAGTATCTTGAGATTTAATAGATTGACTATAAATTAGAATTATAAGAATAATTGTGAATACGCTCACGCTTATGCCGTTAAAAATTACACAATCATAAAACCCATCGGAAATCTGTCAAAACCCAATATTTTCATTATCACCTGTCGTATGACCGGGACAAAAATACGAAAATGCTTGTTCCAGATTATTCAATTTTCAGTATTTAAAAAAATCAGAAAAAAAATGTCTACTTCGCTCAACGATGAATGCATGTTTGTTTAAGTTTAATTAAGTTTTAAATTAATTAAGTTTAAGCTTATTGAGCTCATATTTGGCCACATTATGCATCGAATTGAAGTGCATCTTATTGCAAAATTTCAGACAATTTAATCGAAAGAAAGCCCCATGCCAAAATTATTCATGAAAGTGATCATGTAATGCTTTACCGTGATGAATCAATACCCAGACGCTTAACCCGTATAGGCCTGAGTGAATGCAAAAATACTAAAACATTTACCACTCAGCGAATACTTAACGGATTCAAATAATTTTTTGTCAATATACTGGCCCACATATCTAGTTTCAAGAAATGGCAGAAGGAACTCGGAAATACTCCTGTAGCCGGAGTTATTGTGGTGGGTCACTGGGTCAAGTCGGGTAGAAAAATGCGATTTTTTGGAACATGCCAAGTAATATTTAATTATTTCCAATGGCATTCATTTTATTTTGCATAAATCATTAAGATCTGATATTCAACATTATAAATTAATAGTTTTGCACCGTTTAGAGTGTACCATATGCGGCCAATCGGGCTTAATGTACTGAAGAACCAGCTCTAGATTTGATAGGTATTTAACCATTTCAAAACTATAAAAGTATAGATCGAACATAATAGTTTACTAAAATGCGCTCCCATAAGCTTGACACAGACGTTAAGATACAAATGTGTCACTTTATCATGAATTTGAGGCATCCCGGTGACCCGTAAATGGTCATTTGTAGGATCAATCAAATACAGTTGACATAATTATTCAATTTAATCGATTATCAGAAGGTTTACGCTGATGCGTTTTTCTTAAAACTCTTTGATATAGTGGCTACATTATAGCCGATTCTGGAAATTATCTGTGACTTGAAATTTGTCTACCTCCAGGGGCACAGAAGCACGAAACCCTTGCCACCCGACCTGACCCAGTGATCCACCGTAATAACTTCGGCCACATGATCATTCCCGAAATTCTTTGATCCTTTTTAGAAACTAGATATGTGTACGAGTATACTGACAAAAAAATAATTGAAATCCGTTAAGTATTCGCTGAGTGGTGAGAGTTTTAGTAATTTTTCTTTCACTCAGGCCTATACGGGTTAAGACGATACACATGTTGAAACTCTTATTTCAATATGTTTTGTTGCAGTATTCTTGAAATATCGTTGTTTAAAACATTGTTACAAGCCAGATAGTCATAAAAATGATGAAATATCCGGTCATAACCACGATTTAAAAAAAAAAAATACTAAAATATGAGTGCTGTCTTTGTGTTTAAATCCGAACACCGGATGCAAAAGATGTTTTTTAAATCCGGACACTGTTGGATCGAAATCCGGACATCTGTGTTAAAACATGATTTATTTGAATTTAGCTTATGAAAATCATGTCAAACTCTATAAAATATTACGCTTCGACCGAATCGATCTAAATACTTCCTTTACAATTTTGCACGTAAGTAATATTAATGTTTTAGTTACTTGAACTGGAGCGCATGCAGCTCGAACTAAAGTACATGCGGCTTGAGTGTCCATCACTAAAGGTTTACAGATTTTTTTTACATATAATCATATGCTAATAACTCACACCACTTTTCATACATTTTTTCTTTACAATGCTTCACTAATTTTCCAAAATAAACCATTTCTACTAGTTAAAATCAGGTATTCCAAATGATGTCCGGATTAAAGACCACTGACTCGTAATCTCGGACAGTCTCTCAACACATTGTAAAATCTATATTTGCATCACAATCTTCAACAAAGGTGTACTCCAACATTCAAAAATGCTTCATGTTAACAATTATGTTCAAAACACTGCATAAGAAATGTTTCACATACTTTTTCTTTAACAAAACTTTGTTCGTGCTTTGACTTGTGCGTCCATAGATTTTAAAACTTGAATTTACATGAACCGCGATGAAATGACGTTACCGTAATCCGGGGTAACATTGATCAGTTTTTTGAATATATCTTAAATATTTGGTTTGAAAATGCAAATGTTGCAAATTTTATATTTTTAAAACAAGTACTGCCCCCTATAGCTCGTAACTATATACTTTATTTTGTTTTTTGAACGATTTAAGAATGTTTAAAAAAATGTTTTAGGCGATTTTTTGATTAAGCTGGTATGGGGTAACATTGATCACTTATGTAAACAACGTTCGGTAATATTGAAAATGTCGTTACTTACTTAAATCATGGCCCCTGAAGCCGAATATGAAGGCCAAACGCTTACAAGTCATTTACTTTTTGAGTTATTTTAAAATTAAAAACATCTCGAACCACGGAATACGCCTAAAGGTAGGCAATTTCCTAAGGGAAATTTACATTATTAATAGTAATTCGGTAATGGTGCCTAATTCAACATACTTGTGAAAGTTTTGACAACTGAATCCGTTTCGGCGATGCCGTTTTTAGGAAGAACCGCATTTTCCTTGATCATATCGTTTACAGAACTTATGTGAGACATGAATGTTTGGTAGTGTCATCCTCAACCATTAAAATCATTATTTCAAAAAGTTGCCAAATTTACGTATAAGGTAAACGGAATTTTCGCAAAAATCATCACTTTCATTAGCTCATGAATACAAGAAAGGGAAGCAACATTCATGGTTTAGAAATGTTCCATCAATAAATGATAATGCGAACTTTTTACGAGATGAGTCATTCCGATCAATGTTACCCCGCTGATCAATGATACCCCGGATTACGGTAAACAGGAACTACTCATCTGTTATTATGTTTATCAATTATTTGCCAGTGGTAACTAGATTTAAAATGATAGTACAACGATCTTCAATGTTAAAAGTAAAGAATTTGAATAAAATTCAAACATATTAGCATGCAAATCTAGCTAAAATTATTGAATATTACCAGAGCGTCCGGATATTGGTACCGTCCGAATTTTAATTCATCACGGTCAGTGTTGACCAGACTCATTTCCTCGAAATTCGAATTGTGAAGCCATGAACTGTTATAATTGTGCGTTGTATTCCTGAGATGGAGGGGGAGGTGGTTGGGCTTGAGTGTTGCACATGGGATCCGACAGTTTCGATCTCGGTGGGCCGCAATCCAAGTTTCGGTGAAATGATTCGCACTCACTCACTCACTCATTTCATTTCACCGAAACTTGAATTGTGGCTCTCTGGGATCAAAATTGATCGATTTTGTGTGCAGTACTCAAGCTTAACCATCTGCTTTTCTATCTTAGGAGGATAGAGCATGGTTGTAGTAGTTCGTGGCTTCGTAGTTCGGAAAATGTTATTTTCGGGGAAATGAGTCTAAACAACACTGATCACGGTACACTACTCACGGCATTTCTGAATGAATTGTCGCACGGAAAATATCTAGTCCATGGTCGAGCAGCCGTCGATGAAACCGTAATGATTCATTGCACAACACAAAAAGCGAGGATATCAGAAATTATATCGGAATGCATTCACCATTACTTTTCAATTTCTGAAAAATTGTTGTGTTATGATTTATTACGCAACTCAAAACAGTTGTGTAATGAGGAAGCGATGCGTAATGAATCATTACAGCACTGGTTTCAGTTGCGTAATGACTATTCCCGCACTGCATACTTCAGTGCAGGAAGGTAGGCCGTTTCATGACAGATTGGCGTGATGAAAAACAGCCTATTACGATGAGAAATTGCAAAAACAATCTTATGACACTGCACAATTCAGTGCTGTAAAGTAGGTCGTTTCATGGCAAAACATTATGATGAAAAACAACCTATTACGATTCGAAATTGCTAACTAAAACCTCTAAAATACTACTTCCTCTCCATCCCGCCATTATCCTAATCGTATCAAGAAACACAAGCGATTATCGATTACCGAAAATAAAACATGAAAAGCTGTCAGCCGACTCCCAAGCACCATATCCTAATGTCTGCTGTTCATAACTACTGCTGGTATGACCTCGTGAGCCGCATTCTCTCTGGTCGACTAATAAATATGGGAAAGTTGGAGGTCGTGATGCGCTTGAGATATGGCACAGTTTTACACCAACGAAGCCACCTTGCAACTACCATCCAGATTCCTGAACATGGGCTTATAATTCATTCACGTGCTACACGATGGATTGCCGTTCGTTGGCTTGACTTGCCACCAACGCCGCTATAAACCACACGTTAGCTAAACAAGTGTCTAGCTATTATTGTACCCGATACGTTTTATTTATTAATCGACATGCCTGTTGATATGATTCGTTCCGGGGCCATTGCTTTTCCCGGTATCCACGCTGTGCAATACTAGGACGGAAAAATAACCTCCTATCAGCCTCATAAATTTACCATTATATTTTGATCGTCCATTCTTGACTCGATACCATACGAGTAATGGAAAATAAAGAAGGCATAAGTTTGGTAGCACCCCACTGTATTCTCCTTTGAACTTGCCCAGCATGGTAGAACATCCTTCCGAATGGTTGTTGAACAAGTTACCTAGATCGAGATCTCTCAACTACTGGCTCTGCGCCGACGGCAGCTACACCCATTAAAAAGGACCGAACAGAAAATGTTATGCGGCAACAACTATGATATGAAGATTTTAGGCTTCCGGAGACGACCCGCAAAACTACACCTACATCGTAGACATGCTGGGCAGATCACGCGAGCAACATATGAAAAGGCGGTAAACAAACAGTCATAATAAAATTGTATCTACAACACACAAAAACCATCGTTCAGCAAAAACAAACGCTCTAAGCATCGATATATCTCAACGCCGGCATTGCGGGACTGCCGGACTTGACCTGTGCGGTACGGCAGCAGCTGGTCCCGATCGAGGAGGCAATATAGAACATAAATATCAATTCAGCTTTGGCTTGACTTGATCTTTCTGAACTACAGTCAACTACCATTACTCGATATTGGGTATGTCGAAATCGAGTTAGAGAACCATAGTAAAAGTTGGGTTTCATGGCTACCTCGATGGCCCATTTCGCATTTGCACCTGAGACGAGACTCGCGAAGACGGTCTTCTTTTTCTGTGATTGCTGAGTTTTTTTCTTATTCCACTTTGTGTTTATATCAATTATGCGCATGCTGTTCAAATCCTCACATTTAACTTCTCAGCAAAAAATGATTGAGTTTGCATCACATCGAATCATAGATAGCCGTTTGAGTGAAATTTCATGCCAGCAAACGTAGCAGACATTAGAAATAATTAATCTTCTGCTTAGATTTATCAGCAACTTTGGAAAAAACTGCTCCGCCGACTGAGGTTTTTAATAACAGTTTACTTTGAACACAATACTTTTCACTTTTTCAGCCATAAAAACGGTGGGCTGCATTTGACGTTTCGTGAGAGGGGAAACTGGGCTGCATATGACGTTGATATTTTTCCTCTTCGAGAATCTCTCTCAGATTTGCACTAGTTGTGTGCTCTATAACTCGATCGATATTTCGGGGCAAATGTGCTACATATTTGATATACTAAAATTGTTAGAGTTGAATTATGCAACTGTAAACGACATCAACAAAAGCATAATGGGGGAAGAGCACCAATTTTCCAGCTAGCACTAATTTTCGACCCATTCATACGATTTTGACCTACCTGTGGTCTACCTGTATGGAAATACGAAAATTGGTACAGATTTCTTGCAGGTCAAAAATTGGTCCTTTTTCCTGCTAAACCAAAATGAGGCACCCGTAGTGATTTCTGACGTGTAGAAGGGGCTGGCATTTTTGCTCACTAAGTGATTTTTAAACTGGCTTACCCAGCGTGGCTAGCCACGCTCTAACAAAATTTGAAAGTGGAAAGCTGTGCATAATCTATCAAAGGTTAATAATGTTTTATGTTTAACAGCAAAATAACTACATGGACTAATACATTTCTCTGTTCATAACTGTGAAACTGCTCAGAAAATAATAAGCTGTGAAGCATACTCCGTCCCAGTAGAGGTGTAACGTTAAAAGAAGATAATAATGATAAATTTTATCAACATGACCCGACATCGACACGCATGATTCTAATGGCCTTAATGCTGTTGTAATGCTCTAATCTGGAATAATTACAGCCATAATGCTGTTGTAGTGTTTCTTCAGCCGTGAAACATTTCGAAAATACCAGAACATTCTATGAATTAGAGAGAATAACATTCTCGAATATTCAACTGAATAGTTGTTGCAGTGTTCCATAATTTATTGTTGTTGATATAGCTTTCAAAATCACAGTTGTAATGATGCTTGGAAACATCGACTCATAGAACAGGAATGCTTTAAAGAGCTGTTGTGGGGGACCATCATAGTAATAATGAAATTTTGTTTTTAGTATATTTCTAGTTTCCCTGTACATATGTATGTATGTATGTATGTATGTAGGTAACCACCATCCTAGCTTGAGTCTTGCTCTGCATGCGGTTCCACTTTACAGTAAAGACAACCTTCATTATCAAACAGAATTCAACATACTATTGTTTGAAGGGCCAAAAGGGGGTGTGGCGGACCCGTAAGTAAAGGCACTTACGCGAAACCCGCGGGAAATAGAGAATCTCCTTCCAATAATATGATCTAACAGAAAGTATAATGAAATTTGCAATATCTGTCAAGTTATCCACGGGATGGTTTGTTATAAGAAGGGCGCGTCAAATCCATTACAACTGTTGGGATAGAAGAACCCATCTACAAGGATGTTACGGTTACTTCAACCCTTGACTCCGGCTGACACTCCACACCATTGTCCAGCTGTAACTTCAATGATGCCCTGATGCACCCTACCAATATCACCCATGATATATGATTCAATTAAATGATTATTATGTAATAAAATTAAATATAGTAATCAAAAATATTTAAAATATATAATAAATCATGCAAAACTCGATGATTTGACCTAGAATTGTTACATGAAAGATGATTGATATTAAATACATAATAACAGATTGTTCCAACTAGCCTGAAAAAAAAATACAATGACAATATTTATACTAAATGTTTACGACGGCTTCCTGCAATAATATATTGTTGATATATCCTGAAAAAAAATGAATTAAAAACATCGTTGTCAGGTCCTTTTCGAAGATCATAGGAAATGTTTCAGGAAACCTGTAATCAATTTTTGAATTAATGGTTAAAATTAGCAACTTAGCCAATGACTGTCATTTTCACAATATCACAAAATCACAATATCAAAGGAACAAATTTATGTATTTCCAATACATATATGATCACTTCTGTAAGGAAGCAATATTATTTTGTTGATAGTATTTTATAAACTATTATTTAAGAACTTTTTTCAAAATGCTCGGAAAATCACGATATTTTTACCGCCAATATTTTATTCTTATTTTTGAACTGTTATTACAACTTGTAAGTATTTATTCACCTCCAAACAAGTATTAGACCAAGTTTTCCACACAAGAATGTTTTTAAAAAAGATATCGAGCTATGGAGAGAAATTTACCTCTCGCGTGACATCAACTATTGGAGATATCGAGTTATAGAAATATCGAGTTACAGAGAGCATGATGTATGGAAATTTGAAGGGACCGAAAAATCCATCGAGTTCTAGAGTATATCGAGTTGTGGAGAGTCGACTGTAATTATGATGTGCCATCGAACTATAAAATTAATAAAGTGTGAACTCGATTTTGGCAGCCCATTTTTGTTTATACTGTATACTCCCAATTCCCAATATATTGCAAACGAGATAAATATAATGAAAAATACTAAAATGGGAATCATGGTTATATGTATATGGTTGATAAAGATGTTCACAATTATTTAATTTGATTTTGAGCTCTTTTAGTACACTCCAAAATAAGACGATATTCATTTGGTAGAGACGAACGGTAAACTGAAAGATGAAGAGCATTGATTAAGTTAGTATCTCTGATATTTATACTCCATGCTGCTCCTGAAAGTTTAACCAATAAAATGACATAAAGTTACTTACTAACTTACATGCCCAAAAAACAATAATTAAATAAAATGATTATTATGGCTGCGTTTTTTAAAATAAATTATTTGTACCTAAACGTGATTTAATACGTTATATAATATGGATAAAACAATATATTAATATGACATTTTGAATACAAATACGCATACATATAAATCAGTTAATTTGACAACATTTAAACACTGCGACCATGTGCGCTAAGATGAAATAACTCTACAGTAGTTCTACTGAAATAATAATTCTTTAGATTTTGTAAAGCAAAATAATCATTTGATTGGTTTTATGAAGAAAACGACAGCCTTATTACTAAAGAAGGTAAATAAAAACGTCAATGAAACAGTTTGTTGTTTTTTTATAACAACCTAATTTTAAGAACTGTTAGAATTTTTTAGGCGTGCCAAATAATGTCATGAAGCCATCTCGTGGCAAATAGCAGGGATTTTACAAGCTAACCAAAGAGTTTTTTTTAACCGTTTGATTTTCACCGTTTGAACTTTTTGCAATACAAAAGCTCCATAATTTAATTTATGATGGTGGTGGAATTCAATATTGAATATTACATTGTGTCCACTAAAACCACTTATTCTTTAAACTTTTCGACATGTAGTGAAATATTAATCACAAATATCATGAAACCATCCAATCGAATATTAAATATTATTGGAATAGGATATTTAGCTATCATCGATATTTTGTCTAGGTGAAGTTGTAGAAAACCCCGTTCGTTGCCAACACCACGGCTGCCACACTCACACTCACACACAGTGATTTTTTTTCATTTCTTCGCCAAGCTTTTTTTTCGGATAACTTTTTGGCTTCGTTTCACTTCAGTATCACTTTTATTTCCCTAAATGAGTATAAAACTAATAGTTCTACATAAAACTTTAAAACTGTCCTAGACCACGAGATGAATATCATTTATCAAGGGAAATATCTCATTTAAACTGCGTAATTTCGCTACAATCAATGCACGCCAAACGAGCTTTAATCGAAGACATGTGAACGCAACAAAAGCACAAGCCGAACTGCGTATTTCTAGTTTCCCTGTAGATAAAATAAAAAAAATCGATTTGACGGACAATAATCTGATCCATGTGTATATTACTATTCCACATGTCAAACTCGTGTTTAGATGTTGGAACTGCTGAAACCCCTTTTGAATCACATATTTAATTCGAACCCAATCCAAGTTTGACCGAACTATAATTTGCTTGAAGTTGGTTTATTTTCGATTTGATCACCGGACAACACGTTTAATTGAAGTCACTCAAAATTGAGAACGATTCAAACAAAATGGAGTGCTTCAACCAACACATTATGTGTGTAATATCAACACATTTTGAAAAACTGCTCTAATGTTGATATCTTTTGCTTTGCAATATAAAGATTCTCAATGTAACATGATTTTTTTTTTAAATAAACACAAAACTGATTTTGCAGCATGAGTGAAAATTACACATAGATATATTGGTAAAAAGGGCCTTCCTTAGCCGAGTGGTTAGAGTCCGCTACAAAGCTACAAAGTCATGCTGAAGGTTTCTGGATTCTATTCTCGATCAGTCCAGGATCTTTTCGTAATGGAAATTTCCTTGACTTCCCTTGGCATAAAGTACCACCGTACCTGCCACACGATATACGAATGCTAAAATGGCAACTTAGACAAAGAAAGCTCTCAGTTAATAACTGTGGAAATGCTAGTAAGAATTCTGAGCTGAGAGCAGGCTCTGTCCCAGTGAGGACGTGATGCCAATTTTGTTTAACTTTATTTAAGGAGAAGTTCCCAAAAATGAATACGACAACGATGAAAAATTCTAGAACATTCTACGAATGAGGAAGAAACATGGTCCATAAAACTCTAGAATATTCTTTCAAATAACTGTTGTCACTACAAATTCTAAAATTGCTGTTGTAGCGCTCAGTGAAACTTTTCGGTGAAATATTTCAAAGCGTTACTAACAGACAGACAACTCTGGGATTTTATATATAGGTATATATTTAACACTTACATTTTTTTGCGTGTTATGTACTTTTTACTTATTCACATCAAATTCGTACAGAGTGCTTCGTGAAGCCCAAGCAGGACAGTTCAGTTTTGCGTCGTCCGAAAAATTTGGCTCACGGTTTCGCGCATGTTTTCGTCGCCGGAGTTTTTTTTTTTTCCTGTTTTCAAGCGTCTTGCTGGGTAGTGCTTCGTGAAGCCCAAGCAGGACAGTTCGGTTTTGCGTCGTCCGATAGATTTGGCTCACGGTTTCGCGCATGTTTTCGTCGCCGGAGATTTTTTTTTTTCCTGTTTTCAAGCGTCTTGCTGGGTAGTGCTTCGTGAAGCCCAAGCAGGACAGTTCGGTTTTGCGTCGTCCGATAGATTTGGCTCACGTTTTCGCGCATGTTTTCGTCGCCGGAGATTTTTTTTTTTCCTGTTTTCAAGCGTCTTGCTGGGTAGTGCTTCGTGAAGCCCAAGCAGGACAGTTCGGTTTTGCGTCGTCCGATAGATTTGGCTCACGGTTTCGCGCATGTTTTCGTCGCCGGAGATTTTTTTTTTTCCTGTTTTCAAGCGTCTTGCTGGGTAGTGCTTCGTGAAGCCCAAGCAGGACAGTTCAGTTTTGCGTCGTCCGAAAAATTTGGCTCACGGTTTCGCGCATGTTTTCGTCGCCGGAGATTTTTTTTTTCCTGTTTTCAAGCGTCTTGCTGGGTAGTGCTTCGTAAAGCCCAAGCAGGACAGTTCAGTTTTGCGTCGTCCGATAAATTTGGCTCACGGTTTCGCGCATGTTTTCGTCGCCGGAGATTTTTTTTTCCTGTTTTCAAGCGTCTTGCTGGGTAGTGCTTCGTGAAGCCCAAGCAGGACAGTTCGGTTTTGCGTCGTCCGATAAATTTGGCTCACGGTTTCGCGCATGTTTTCGTCGCCGGAGATTTTTTTTTTTTTCCTGTTTTCAAGCGTCTTGCTGGGTAGTGCTTCGTGAAGCCCAAGCAGGACAGTTCAGTTTTGCGTCGTCCGATAGATTTGGCTCACGGTTTCGCGCATGTTTTCGTCGCCGGAGATTTTATTTTTTTTTTTTTTTTTTTTTTCCTGTTTTCAAGCGTCTTGCTGGGTAGTGCTTCGTGAAGCCCAAGCAGGACAGTTCGGTTTTGCGTCGTCCGATAGATTTGGCTCACGTTTTCGCGCATGTTTTCGTCGCCGGAGATTTTTTTTTTTTTTCCTGTTTTCAAGCGTCTTGCTGGGTAGTGCTTCGTGAAGCCCAAGCAGGACAGTTCGGTTTTGCGTCGTCCGATAGATTTGGCTCACGGTTTCGCGCGTGTTTTCGGCTCCTAAGATTTTTTTTTTTTCTGTTTTGGAGCGTCTTGCTGGGTAGGTATTTGGAAGGCACAAGCAAGACGGTTTGTTTTCGGGACGCCAAGAAGTTTTGCTGTCAGTATCAGTTTTGTGTTCAGTCGAGGATGGATTACCAACTGGTGAGTTCGTTTCATTCTTGTGATAACACATATTTTCTTGAAAGCGTAACTTTTAAGTAATTTTAAAACAAACTTTGTATGGTTCGTCACTATAAGTGTCGGCATTATGTTTTTTCTTATACAATTTCAATATACATATATTTGTCTCTTTTATACGTTATTAAAAATTATCTTTTGAATTGTTCGACATTGTGAATGTTGACGTATTTTTTAAAACTTGTACCATATCGAGACAAAATGCACAGTAATACTCATATGTAATTTTCAAACAAACTATGTATAGTTCGTCACTACAAGTGTCGGCATTATTCCTGTTTCATATAATTTAAAATATATACATGTAATTTTCAGTTTTCGTCATTAATAAAAACATCTTTTGAATAGAGTAGTGTTTGATCCTTCGACCTTGACACTTGCTCCTGCTGGGGCGGGTGATGAGGGCAGGATCAAACATGTCGCGCGTCGGTATATTTAACACTTACATTTTTTTGCGTGTTATGTACTTTTTACTTATTCACATCAAATTCGTACAGAGTGCTTCGTGAAGCCCAAGCAGGACAGTTCAGTTTTGCGTCGTCCGAAAAATTTGGCTCACGGTTTCGCGCATGTTTTCGTCGCCGGAGTTTTTTTTTTTCCTGTTTTCAAGCGTCTTGCTGGGTAGTGCTTCGTGAAGCCCAAGCAGGACAGTTCGGTTTTGCGTCGTCCGATAGATTTGGCTCACGGTTTCGCGCATGTTTTCGTCGCCGGAGATTTTTTTTTTTCCTGTTTTCAAGCGTCTTGCTGGGTAGTGCTTCGTGAAGCCCAAGCAGGACAGTTCGGTTTTGCGTCGTCCGATAGATTTGGCTCACGTTTTCGCGCATGTTTTCGTCGCCGGAGATTTTTTTTTTTTTCCTGTTTTCAAGCGTCTTGCTGGGTAGTGCTTCGTGAAGCCCAAGCAGGACAGTTCGGTTTTGCGTCGTCCGATAGATTTGGCTCACGGTTTCGCGCATGTTTTCGTCGCCGGAGATTTTTTTTTTCCTGTTTTCAAGCGTCTTGCTGGGTAGTGCTTCGTGAAGCCCAAGCAGGACAGTTCAGTTTTGCGTCGTCCGAAAAATTTGGCTCACGGTTTCGCGCATGTTTTCGTCGCCGGAGATTTTTTTTTTCCTGTTTTCAAGCGTCTTGCTGGGTAGTGCTTCGTAAAGCCCAAGCAGGACAGTTCAGTTTTGCGTCGTCCGATAAATTTGGCTCACGGTTTCGCGCATGTTTTCGTCGCCGGAGATTTTTTTTTCCTGTTTTCAAGCGTCTTGCTGGGTAGTGCTTCGTGAAGCCCAAGCAGGACAGTTCGGTTTTGCGTCGTCCGATAAATTTGGCTCACGGTTTCGCGCATGTTTTCGTCGCCGGAGATTTTTTTTTTTCCTGTTTTCAAGCGTCTTGCTGGGTAGTGCTTCGTGAAGCCCAAGCAGGACAGTTCAGTTTTGCGTCGTCCGATAGATTTGGCTCACGGTTTCGCGCATGTTTTCGTCGCCGGAGATTTTATTTTTTTTTTTTTTTCCTGTTTTCAAGCGTCTTGCTGGGTAGTGCTTCGTGAAGCCCAAGCAGGACAGTTCGGTTTTGCGTCGTCCGATAGATTTGGCTCACGTTTTCGCGCATGTTTTCGTCGCCGGAGATTTTTTTTTTTTTTTTCCTGTTTTCAAGCGTCTTGCTGGGTAGTGCTTCGTGAAGCCCAAGCAGGACAGTTCGGTTTTGCGTCGTCCGATAGATTTGGCTCACGGTTTCGCGCGTGTTTTCGGCTCCTAAGATTTTTTTTTTTTCTGTTTTGGAGCGTCTTGCTGGGTAGGTATTTGGAAGGCACAAGCAAGACGGTTTGTTTTCGGGACGCCAAGAAGTTTTGCTGTCAGTATCAGTTTTGTGTTCAGTCGAGGATGGATTACCAACTGGTGAGTTCGTTTCATTCTTGTGATAACACATATTTTCTTGAAAGCGTAACTTTTAAGTAATTTTAAAACAAACTTTGTATGGTTCGTCACTATAAGTGTCGGCATTATGTTTTTTCTTATACAATTTCAATATACATATATTTGTCTCTTTTATACGTTATTAAAAATTATCTTTTGAATTGTTCGACATTGTGAATGTTGACGTATTTTTTAAAACTTGTACCATATCGAGACAAAATGCACAGTAATACTCATATGTAATTTTCAAACAAACTATGTATAGTTCGTCACTACAAGTGTCGGCATTATTCCTGTTTCATATAATTTAAAATATATACATGTAATTTTCAGTTTTCGTCATTAATAAAAACATCTTTTGAATAGAGTAGTGTTTGATCCTTCGACCTTGACACTTGCTCCTGCTGGGGCGGGTGATGAGGGCAGGATCAAACATGTCGCGCGTCGGTAGTGAAGCGGTGAAAAAGTGATCGGTTCGTTAGTAGTGTTTGATCCTTCCACCTTGACACTGGCTCCTGCGGGAGCAGGTGATGAGGGCAGGATCAAATATGTCGCGCGTCGGTAGTGAAGCGGTGAAAAAGTGATCGGTTCGTAAGTAGTGTTCGATCCTTCGATCTTGACGCTTGCTCCTGCGGGGGCGGGCGATGGGGGCAGGATCAAACTTGTCGCGCGTCGTTCGCTCAGAGAAATGAAAAAGCGCCGCGGATCGCTAGTAGTATTTGATCTATTGATCGCGTCGCTTGCTCTTGCGTGGGCGAGTGACGAACACTTGTTCGGCGTTTAATGCGATTATCGAATTATTTCGCGAATCCGGTTAGGCGTGATTATAGCATGGCTCGCATCACCAAACATTGGTGACTCCCAGATCTTTACCTTATCCCACTAACCCAATATCCTCTCCATGACAACCGTGGAGATGCAGAGGTGATCTCGGTCTCTAGTAACAACGGTAGTCACACTAACATTCCTTCCATTCCCCGATGACCGTAAGGACGTGGCCGGCGCCGTTATTGACTTTTAAATTTGAGCTCTCGATTTGTGCACATTGAAGAATGGTAAGCTAATCCCAAGCCCCATTCATTAATTCCCTGTGCAACTTCGATTGTTCTGGTCAATCACGGAGTAGCAACTACGAATTGTACGGTCATCTATGCTTATGCTTATGCTTATGCTTATTCACATCAAATTCGTACAGTTATTTGGTGCTTATATTGTGTAATACTATACATATCCGCCGTTACCATTGTTAATACATTTATGATACGGATTGGAGACAAAAATAACAAGTTCAGTTAGTCGAATTGACTAGTAAAAAGTACCGCATGTGTTAAACCTTGTTATAAAACATCCCCTTATGACGGTAAACCTTAAAATGTATGTTTATTTACCCATTAGCCTCTGCTTTGTAAGTAATATAAAAAGAAAAACAAATCCTTTCACTTGGACCTTTATGTTCATTTGGTGGTAGTCTTTCCCAGTATGGGTGGCACACTTGCCCATCGTGCTGTAAAACACAGTATTTTGGACAATTTTACTGTTTATTATTTCGATAAATTATAGCAATTTCTGACAACTTTTGTTCGAGCACTTTTATCAATTAAAACTTTAGAAAAATTGTGGGATGGAAGGGAAAGAACTTATTCTTCTTATTTTTTCTGGCCTAACGTTCCAATTAGGACAGAGCCTGATCCTCAGTTATTAACTAAGAGTTTTCTATGTCCTGGGGAATCTAGAATTTTTTTAACCTGAATGAATCTTCGGCCGGTTTCGAACCCACGACCATTACTTTGGTCTTGCTAAATAGCTGCACCCTCCACAGCTATCTAGGCCTCTAAGGCGTTAAGTTGATTTTACCCAAATATTAATCAGCTAATGGGTGTGCCAAACGTGTAAATTCATACCTCATTGAATTTCTCTATCAATTCCTATACCTTTTCTAGCAACAGAAAAGTAAACTTTTGCTGTCTATACCTACTTCGCGTTCGGTTTTTGTATGCCACAGGAATCTTCAACATTTTTTTTTAGTTTTTACGCGATCGCACTAAGCAATGGGTGCGCGCGCAGCTCACTAGAAGGGAACACATGGGTTTTCGGTGCCACTACTACCTGCAGTGAGTTGAAAAAAGTTACGTGAAAATCGAATACACTGAATCGAGTGTCCATTATTTATGTACCCCTTTCAACATCCTAATGATTTATCGATGTCGTATATGTGAAATGAACTTCCCCTTGTAACGGATTGAACTAAATGATCAGAAAGGGAGTTGTATTTCGGTCATTAGTAAGCTTGCATGTTGCTGGAATCACTTTCATTGATAAATGCGTGTAGTTTAGTAATACAGTCATCGCCTAAATAATTATACTTATAAATCATCATTATTTTAATTGTTTTGGGCTTTTTCGCTATTAGTTAATGATATTTTGTTTTCGTTTTCAATGCCAAAATCAACGTTTTCGATAATTTATAAAATTATCTTGGGGCTAGGGTCCATTTGTGAGATTGTACTTTCCAAATTTTCTATTTCTGAATTCAAAATAACTTTCTTTAATTTCTTTATGCAGATTTACCGCAATTTCATACCAGGATCGCGAGTACGTCGAAATTTCCTTCTACTCACGTTATTAAAACGAACCAAGATCGTCGCCTGAATTTATTTTCACACTTTGGTTTTGCCATTCCCCTTGCCGCAACAATAAAATTCGTTAAACTGAGCAATGTCAATATCGGTGTATGTTCTATTTGCATTCTTATCAGCTCTTCGATAATTTGAAGTGAAACTAGAGCATTGCTTCATTGGAAAATAGAAAAGTAACAGGAACATGAATCAAAGTCAGCATGCGTAACCAGTTGGCTTAAAACTACAGTCAGGTCTCCTATTAGATGCTGCCACCCACTTTACGCTCACCGCATTTTCTCAGCTATCATCCAATTGATTCTGGCACTCGACTTTTATTTCGGGTTTTTTTGTCCCTAAACCAGACGAAGTAGAGATGGGTTTTGTCGTAACAGATAGAAAAGCCAAGTGGGCAGTTTTGAAAGTATATTTACCAAACTGTGTTGCAAACAAGGCTGCACATATACAGATTTTTCTGTATTACACAGATTTTTTATGCAAACACAGATTCAATTTGTATGGAACACAGATTTTCTATCAACAATTTTTGAACGGACACAGATTTATTTGTATGAGACACAAATTGTTTAACAAGGTGGATACAGATTTTCTTTCAAATAATCTGGAAGCTCTGATTTCAACCGAAATACCAAAAGTTCCAAAAATTTTGGTTTCAAGAACAAAGTTTATGTTTCTACGCTTATGAATTTAGACAGCAACTAGTAATAGCGTATATTTACGATATACGTAGGCTCCAGGCTTCAGTAGTAACTAAAACCTGTTCGTTATCAAGTAACTGTTAAAAATTGAACAGCTCGCTATCTTTACCATTCAAAGAACGAACATCGCAATTAAAAAAATTTCAAAAATTATTTGAATTCATTCGTGAAAAAGTGATTTAATCACAATTTTGTTAGTAAATCTCATGTCAAATTGCTTCAGGAATAGTAACGATTTTGAAAATTGCATAATGTCCTGATAAGAAATCAAAATCAGCGGCTGACATGTTACCATAAGTTGAATTCTTTCAAACTGATGGAGATAGAATACACAGCGTGACTTGCTAAAGTTTTGAGTATTGATTGCAGACTAACTAATTTTGTGTTTGACTCGATAACTATTGTTGTTTTTAGAAACTTTACTCGACTTTTTTTCAGCCATTTTGTTTTTCTAACTGGCAAATGTGGATTTCAAACCAGCATTTTCAAAAACTAATTAAAATTTAGACACGTTTATGCGGCATTATTTGAAATTATACACTTGTCATCAAATAAAACAAGACATCCACGCGATTCCATTGAAGCTCAAAATTGTCAAATTGCCAATATTGATAATGTTACGAAGAAAATAGCTAAATAATACAGATACGGGTTTAAATGAATTAATTGATCAATATGCATTGATGATGTCATCTTCAGACAAACGATGAAATTTAAAAATCTATAAGCACTTTAATTTGCAGCACAAAGACAAATAAACAGCTACATCGAAATCCACTTCTAATCTTCGCATTCTCAACATTTTATCAAAGAAAATGCCATCATTACGACATTCTTCAGTGCGGGAAAGTGGAATTGCATCTACCGCAATCAGTAGATTAATTGGTGAAAACACCACCATTAATGAATCATCAGAAACGCTCTTTGCGACAATGTAAGGAGCTCGCTGCATGTCCGGAAAAATTCTCCCTTCTCATGTCCATTTGTTGGTGTCTGCTATAGTGATCATCAAAGCAGCTACCACTCTCCACGGAATACCATATTGGTGAGAACACTGCTCAGTTGACTGCGGGTAAAAACCTAGTTCCCACTGGGTGACCATGGATGATTGGATGCATGAATTCTCCTTTCACATTCATTGGGGGTTCGTCAATCATCAATAAATTTTATCAAAAAATAAATTTAGTTCAATAATTAGTTTTCAATTTTAGACTCATCAGTTGATTTGCTGACCACCATAAAACTTAGAGCAGAGTGAACTACCTACTCAAAATATTCTGAAGGTGAACAATTTCTACCGACGACTACTGTCTATGTCAAACGTCCAAGATGGCGAGCTAGGAAAATAGTAGCGCTCGGAGATCTTGGGAAAACACGATTTTATCATTATCTTTGTGTCTCTCCCGCGGTTGGAATTTTAGCTAGCTCTCCACTTTTGGACGAGATGTGCGCAGACGGCGGAATGTCGGTTTGGTCTCGCCGTCATTTCGTCTTCGTCGTCGTGAGAGTCACACAAGAGCAAACAGGGCCATTCAGAATGCTGTACCTCCTCCGAGCGCATTCCCCTCACAAATCCCTAGCGGGGCAGTTGCCGAGCGAAATCCCAACGGATACAACTTCTTCGTGGAGAGCATTAACCCTCGTGTGACATTCAACGTTACACTCAGCCCACTAAACATAGACGAACTTAGCGCAGGAAACTGCTGCAAAGCTGAATTGAAATGTTATTCCTATTTTACTGTCATGTATCTCGATCGCCTCAATAGGAGCTCACGGAAGATTCTTTGTCGTTAAATTTTCAAACTCGTGATACAAAAGCAGATGTATATAAATAAAAATTGGAGTAGCTCCTTTCACACTCACTATGCCACCCCTCGTCTTGGACAAACTGGTCGTGATTGTGCATATATAGCGAACTCCCATCAGTTTTCAATTGACCGCGAATGGAGCACTACATTCACCACCTCCACCATTTAGCAAACGATGAATGATGAGAAGATTCGCAATTTGGTACTCCATTCGTGATTCACCACTGCATGTCCCACGCGCAAGAACTTTTTTTATAATGTTTGTTTTCGCTGCACTTTTTGCCAATGACGCGACAAAGGCTTTACGCGAAACGCTCTAGTTTCAAATTATTCCACTGCACAAAGTTCACTAACTGATTTATGACAAGGTGGGAATTACTTTCAATACCCATTTACAGTATGGCAGTAAGATCTACCTGTTGTTAACATTGTACAGCATGAATTATTAATTTCCTGGCACTCGCCATCAAGCCTTGGTATTGCAGCGACAGTATTTACATTACCACCAGAGAGGCCGGGCTAAATCGTGGACCCCTCCAGGGCTGCAAATAATCATCATCACGACATGACCGCAGCCGCCTAGATCTACGGAACCGCATTTCTTCCTCTGTTGTTGGTTGCACTAAATCAAACAGCAATAACAGCAAATGGCTATTTCTACCGATTGATAGTCCGGCCAATTGGTTATGACTTTCACGTTCTACCTTCACGGTAAACATAACCAACACAATTTCCTCTAGGAATAAATATTGTGTGGGAGTTTCTTGGCGATATCTCAATTATTTCCAGCGAGATGCCGATCGGTAATCAACACTGTACGCCGTAGTCCACGGTACACGGAATACCCCATTATATGCAGAGAAGATACATCGCACTGCCGGAGGTGTCGATTCGAAGCCATCGATTGATTTATTGAAACTTGAAAAATAACTTCATTATAGTATATTTCCGTTCCAAAGAACAGCCATACAGGCGTTGTTGGACGTTGAAGAGTAGTAGAGCACTCGAAAAAATACATTAAATTCAAATTCGTAAAAATCATGAACTAGTTTTTTTTTATTTCTTTCTTGTTTAAAAAACAAGTTCTTTCATATGCTTTAGTGATGGGATATTGCCCATAAAGTCTTTTTGTTTGAGTTTAACCCGTAGGCTAAGAGGCCAAGATGAATAGTTTCAAATTGTTCGTATTTGAGCATAGGTCAATCAGGTACAGTGAAGCTCTATGGATCATAAGATGCATATGCTGTAAATCATGCCCGTTTATTTTTTATTTTTTGGTGATTCTGGTATTACGATAATTATTTTGTGAACCCTAAAGCAATTCTGAGAATCCGATAGCCATTCTGGACTTTCTGTAAGCATTTTGGGATTCCCGTTGGAATCTATGGGACTGTAGTTATAAAATTTTTAGAATCCTGTAGGAATCTTTGTGATACTGATCAGAACCTTTGGAATTTTGTTAAGAATCTTTTTGATTTCGGTATAATCATTCACGATTCCCATACAGGTTTCAAATTCCATGCAAAGACCCCAAAATCGTTAAACACAGTGATGACGACAATGACGGAAAACCAACTTTAATTGACAGTTCTGGGGTAAACGTAGGGGAATTAGGTTAAAATGCGCCACCGGGTTAAAACGCACCACCGCAATATCTCAAAGATAAAAGGTATTCTAGTCAAGTCCGACCATTTCATGCGATTTCTTAATCAATTTTATCGGAAAACCAATTTCCACAGAAAAAAATATAAAATTCAAAAACGGTGTTGGCAACTATGTGAGTAACTGACGTGGGGTGAAATGCGCCACTACCAATGGTTGATCAGAAATAGGGCTGTGCACGATGAGGATTTTCTGGTATAGGCAATATCATATGGATCCAATATCGAAATCGGCGGTATATCGGATTTGATATCATCGATATCGAACCGATATTCGATAATTTTCAAAAGAGATATTACAAAGCAAAACCGACAATTGGGTCTCAATGTTTTGATAAAATTCTGGACAAACATTTCAAAAGGGCACATCGACATTGGTAAACAATGGCTTTGCAAGACGCTGTGGGGCTCAATTCAACTCGATCACACTCACCAATACCACTATCAGGAAGAGCTAACACTAATCTTCTTGACAGTGGTGTTAGTTTACGTGGGCGGGCTAAAATGGGCTCAACAGCAACGTTTCCGAAAAAAGGCTCAAGACCTCTTGAGCCCTTTCAAATGTTTGTCCAGAATTGTCATTTTATTAAATAACACGACAGAGCGTATCCTTGTTACTACTTTGGCAAATTTTCTCGCTCAAATAACAGCTTTATCATAATAAATCTTCGAGCTGTTTAGTAGAATACCTATAAGTAGATGAAAAAACCGAATTTAGTACTATACCATTTAATTCCACTAGAGTTTGTATCCTTTGACAGAAACGCGGCCTTACAGTTGAGGTCGAAATACGCGTATCTGTCAAAGGATACAAACTCTAGTGGAATTAAATGGTATAGTACTAAATTCGTTTTTTTCAGCTTTATCATATTTAAACTTTAAATTTTGAAATTTGTTCAAATACTACAACCTTGACACTTTTGATCATGTTTGACGTTCACTTCGCCGACAAATTTCCACTGGATTTTTGCTTTTCAAAAATATGACATTTCAGGAGAAACACGGAAAACAAAATACATCCAAAATTTGAGTTTAAACCAAGGGGTGTGACAAAATCTCAAAAACCAGAAAAAAATTTTTGGGGCTAAACCAACGTAAAACACAAAATTAAATAAACATATGTTTGTGGCCTAAACTTAAGCGATCGGTACTCAAATTGAAACAGGGCTTTAGGACCCTCTATTCGACACCAACAATTGCATAATGGAATCCATTACTTGAATTTTGGAATAATATTATGCCATACCCAGCAAGCATTCAAAATTTCATTGAATCAGCTTCGTTTATGTAATTGAACTAATCAATGTTCCTCTGAATCTCTGACTTTTTATCGGACTAATTATTGTATTATCGATATAGGATAATATCGGGCCTAGAAATATCGTATTGATCAAATTGACCCGATAATATCGCTATTTGCGCAGCCCTACAACCCTCGGTGAAATTCAAATTATGCTGCAAAAACCTACACTCAAACGAGACATAGAATGCATTAGAATTTGGAAAATAGCTGGATTTTGTCACAACAAAATCATTTTAAACTAGGGTGGGGCATAATGCCCCAGCTGTTTTAAAAATTGTTGATTTTGGTTCCATTTGTTTTTAATAGAATTTCTTAGAAAAGATTACCTCAATCCAATGACGATTTTTACTAATTGCGAGCTTATTTATGCAACTTTTTTGTATACCTAATCAGAATAACGTTTTTGACGAAATTATTTTTGAGTACATTTAATTGTTGGTGTCAGTCGAAATAAGGCCCTAAAGCTCTGTTCCAGTTTTAGTAGAGTAGATATATTGGATGGTTTGAATAAAAAACGGTTTACTTGACAGATGATGGCCAGCTTCAATGAATTTTAAGGTGAAACATCTCGGAATCCAAAGATGGCGGTCACAATGGCCGAGTTGTGGCCCTACTCGAGTTTTCAAAGGAACTAAACTGGAGAAATAGTAGACAAACGTTCCTGATCTTTTTATTTTAAGTTTTCTACTTGTGTACAAAGTCAAAATAAAAAGTTCACTGTTGCATAGGTTGTAGCTTGAAATCTTGAATCCTGGTGGGGATCTTAAGTGTATATACATTCTTGAGATTCCAGTAAGAGTATTATGATTTTAGTGAAATTACGGTATTATTTCAAAATCGCATTGTTCGGACATTACACTCTAAAACAAAGTTACACAAAATCGAGTTCTTGTGGGCCAACACACTATGTGTGTGTTATTTTTTTACAAATAGATTTTGTGCTGATTTCTGCTTAATTTTCTAAAACTTCACGTCGCACAAAGATACTTAGTATTGCGGAGCTTCTTTGTGTGTCATATAATTTACACAAAAAAAGCAGAAGAAATCATACCAGGAGAACATTTTAGCATGACCCATAACGCGGGTAGAACACCTTTTCGTGGTGCGTTATGGGGTAAAGATCTACCAGTGAACCCTAGTCCTGACTGCTTCAAACGAAGAGAACAGGATATTATAGTAATCAAAGGAACATTTTTAGTCCTTGTTACATTTTTAAACCTTGTTGAAAGTGACAAGTCTCGGTTTTCCTAGTGGCCGAGAATGATTTTGAGACAAGGAAAAAAATGAGTCGAATACAACAATTTGTTTTCTAATCTTTTATTTATTTAGTTCTCTAGTTTGAAGCAGTAAGGACTAGGATTCTGATGCATGGTCAATATCGGTGTAATTTCTTGGCTTTATCAAGGGATCCGATTTTGACTGATAAAGGGGCGCGCCTGTGGAGAGTGTACCCACCACATTCTTCAAAGGGTCTAAATAGCGGAACCTTTTAATTAGAATCCATTCCTACGATCAAGTTAGGAATTACAACTGTAAGAAAACCGAATACTTTATCACTTCTCAATAGTGATAAAGTAACACGACATGCACTAAACGAAGGACCTGGGATATACTACAATAGATCAAGTATTGGTCGCAGTGGTTTATGTTCCGAACAGAAAAAAAAAACATTTTAGCATGTGTTAAAATTACACACCTGATGCTTTGATCTAGAAGAGCTCGATTTTGAATGACTCGTACTAAATTTTGTGTAACGTTGTTTAAACGTGTATGGGATTTCTAAACATGTTCAATTCCTAGAATTGAAAATCATCTTAGTAACTGAGATTTGTGATTGGAAATTAGATATATTGGTATTTTTTATTCTAGTAGACCCTATTGATTTCTGGTGGATATCTTCTAGTCCTTGATATTTTAGGATTTCAGTGATAACCTAGTTATTCCGCTGAGAATCGTTGAAATTTATTGAGAGTCCGCTCTGGAACCTCACCAAAATCCCAAAACTTCATATTAATATTTCAAAGGTGCACAAACCAGATAAATCCTGCCGGTATCACATAAAAATCTCAAACAGTCAACGAAATCCCAAAAAATGTCATAAAAATTTAAAAAATGGCATTACAATTTCTAAGCATCCACCAAAATCTCAAACATCGCCAACGAAATTCAAAATATTATGGTAGGAACCACAAAGATTCTCACAGAACCAAAAAAAAAACAGTCCCATATCTTCTCACTGAAATTGACAAGATCCATGGTATGCAGAATGTTTGTAGCTATTTCCGGAATTCTTAAGAAAAACTCAGAATGCATATCGGAATCTTAGAATGCTTAAAGAAATTTCGAAAATCCAACAAAACTCCGAAATTTCAAAATGTTTATAAAAAATTCGGAAATCCTAGCGAAATCTCAATATACCGACAAATATTACAAAATAACTATAATAATGCCAAAAGTTCCACGGAAATTCATATATTCTCATTAGAGTCTCAAATTTTTCTCTGGCATCTCAGAATATTGTTGGGTTTTCTTAGCTTTTAACCTCGCTTCAGTCAACTGTTAAATCTGCTAAATAAACTGCAACCATTTGGAAATTAATATTATTAAAACAATACTTTCTTATTTTTTGCAGGTGCTTTGACCAAGTCCCAATTCCCGGTTTTCACCATCTACGCTCAGAAGTCTTGCCTGAAGCTGCGTCCATGTGAACGAGCCTGGTGCATCGACAGGGTGCAAGGATATAAGCTCAATGGCCACGTTAAGCGTACCGCCCAGGTTGTCTCCCGCCGCGACTGTCTCGAGATGTGTTTGGGTGAAAACGAATTCACATGCCGGTAAGTATGAATCATAGTTACTATCCAGTTTAACCCTTCCAATCACCAATCGCTAGAATGTGGACCGACAGATATGTAATAAATCGTTGCGGTTAGATATCACTATCAGGGCTGATGTAACGAGAGAGTGTCGTGAGACTTTTACATAGATGCTTCCCTCACTGTCATCGGATGGCGAGACAATGACAGAGATTTTTTTACAAATTCTCTTTCATTTTCCGCCGCTACGGCTTGTGACGGAATCATAAACTTGATAATTTTTAGCTCATTATCTGTTATGATTGTTATTCATATCGCTGGAATCATGAAAGGATATCCACTTAACTTATCAAACAAATTTACTTTACGAAAATCTCCAAAATTAGTTAGACGTTTTAATAGCAAAACAACATTAAAATTTCTCTCGTGAGATCTCCGTCATTGCGACGTTACGAACTGAGCACATGAAATATAGCTTCATTTAGTGACAGTTAGAAGGCTATAGCAAAAGTTTTGAAAATCATGTCAGATAATTTCTATTAAGTTGTTGTGATTCACGAACCAGAATAATAATTGACATATCCAAGCGAAATTACTGGCGATAACTTTACAAGAAAAATCCGCTCAATAATTTACTGGTAAGATTTTAACATCTTAAAGCCAGAGAACCATTAATATTCGTTTCGGTGACGGAAGATCCATTAAAGTTTTTTTTAATGAGCATGATAAACCCATGAATATGTTTGAAGCTATGGTAGCAAATCATATTCGCTAGTTTTAAAATAAACAACTATTAGGATTAAATTATCGTTATTATTGTCTTAATTATAGTGGCTTTCCGCCTTTGACGAATTCGCCACTAAAAACAAATTTAAGCTGTTATATAAATTAAATAGCTTTCTCCGTTTTAATGATATAAAATCTGAGATGTTTTCCGTTAAGTTTACCACCTTTCACGACCAGCCTATTGTGACATTGACTCCTTCCGATTACACTGTTGACCCCAAGCAATATTATGTTGTCTGCTGCTTTGTTGCAATACTCCACGTTCTGTCGCCCGTGAAGGCGCTGAATGTATATTAAAACCAATGAGTGAGCAAATGTGAGTCTTTCTTAGTTCAGCTGGTAAACGTGCAACTTTAAAGTGAGCCCATATTGAAAGCGGCTGGATGAGAATCCTGGCTCAATTGAGAATCTTTCGGATGGGAACTTTTCTCGACTTCAAAGTTCTCTGTTAATAGCTGTGCGAGAGATCGTAGTACACTAAGCCAAGAAGCAGGCTTTGTCTCAGATGGAAAATTGTCACGAAAAAGATCAAGTAGAAGACTGAATGAGCAAATAATGACAATAATCAATATTCCAATGGTTTGTCTTTTCCCATGACGGTTGCCGCCATCTAAACCGCAAATAGCGTTGTGGTATCAACGACAACGAAATGATGCAGAACGTTCCGATGGTTTGATTTGAAATTTGATTCTCTGGCGATTGGGTTCGATAGATCAAACAGATTTCAAGGATTAGCCTTAGAAATGAAATTCACACGTGCTCAAGGTCGACCAAGAGAACAGAAGCTGAGTCAAATCTTCAAGTCATGCTTTCAACTATTAACTAAATACCCAAATCGACACATAATTGGAATCGATTGTATCACATAATAGTATGAATTCAAAGTAGCCAGAACCGTGAAAGTGAATTGAGTGACTGGCAATTCTGAAATATAATATTGCGCATTGCGTTCATCACTGAACTATCGCAATGGTTCATATGACCATGCGAATAAAAGTGCGCGTTTGCATCAAATCGAGTCGGTGCATTCATAGAACACATTCTTTGAAAATCGAAGAACGAAACATCGCATAGGATCTAATATTTTAGGTTTTCTGCGCCAGGTTCGCTTTGTTTCGCTAACGAGCGTGTATTGTTCTGTTCTTTGTTCATCCCTTTAATTTCGTTTTATTATGATTATCTTACAGTAGCTACAATAATCAATACAAAATTATACTTTTTTTGAACCTAAGACACAGATCAAAGTTTCATTCTTAACATCTCCGACTTTTAATGGCCTATAAAGAGTGTCAGTAATTGTTGTGCACCTTAACACCCATGTCATAATCTCATCCTAGTTTGTGGTGATGTGTAGTCTAAGAGCTATTTAAAGTAGAGCGTTTCCAGAAAGTTCTTCTTGCGGCAATCAACATTAAACGCACAGGAAGTTCTTTTCTAGATGCAGTCACATTGATCGTTTAGAATCTTCGTGATCTCACTTTCGCCACGGTGTGTACCAAAAGCAGCAGCTGTCAATGAAATTGATGGCATAATCTCGGTTGAGGGCTTATAACGCCAAGGGTACTTTGTCGGTCATTTATAATGATGATTAAACTAGAACCTTGAGATAAAGATTGTTAGGGCCAACAGCCGGGTCACCTTTCTCCGAGCGTAAACTAACTTAAGGCCATTTTTTCATGAATTAAGTCTGGATTACTCTGCAATTGCCCAATAAACGTGCACGTTTCCATCGCATTTCCAGCGAAAGATATCAATCCGCAAACACACACTGTTAGATTTTTTTTATCCTACGGATAAAGTGCACAGTTGCAAAGCCACACTTTGTTTCAACCATCAATATGCACCTCCGTTCACGAGAAAATAAGGTTGTTGCAGGGTAGTTGATGATGATGGTGATTGGCAGAAGAATTACTCGCTGCGAATTCTTGGCCGGGTTCCACCGATCACGTCACGAAACCCCAGCACTCTCTATTGATTGGTTATTAATACGACGAGCCCTTTGGAAAAGAAATGAAGCCTTCAACATCGTCAGCCAGCTAAGAGATCTATTCATGAAGTGTTACAATAATTGCACCAGGCCCGCTGCACTCTAAGTGAGAAACCCATTGAAGACCTTGATGGGTTTACGTCTTATAATTATCTTCGTAGTATTATGGTAATGTAATGACCGCATCTCCTCGCCAAGGATAATCCATAAGGGCTGAATGATGACGATGACAATGACAATGACGATCACGACGGCGGTAGCGACAAAGTCATAATATTTATTCCTTTTGATTTTACCGCCATCTTCGTGGCCCGCTATCCCCGTCCTGAGGAACCAATTACGTTTCCAGAGCTTTTCTTTATTCAAGTGCATTGCATCACTAGAGATCTAAAAAATATAAAGTCATCTGAACATTTTAGATACAGAAGTAGTAAAAACCAATGAATAATAATGGAGATGTTTTTAACAGCTCTCTCTGATCTGCCACCTTCATCTCTGATGAGTAATGCTTTGTAGTAGAACTTAAAAAAGACTATCTTGTGGCTACCCTGCCAGCCTAGCTGATCGAGTAAAAAGGCGGTAATTAAAAATTATGAACCATACTCATTTACAATATCACGATGATAAAAGACAAGAAGTGGTGATCACTTCCTTTCCAAGTTGAAGCTTAACATCTGTAACATAAGAGCAGTGGCGCCTGCAGCTACCATCACTACCAGGTCGTATGCCTACTGTACGAGGCGACCACTTGTAGGTTAAAAGATAAATTGCATGGACCTGAATCGTCAAATAAAAGCCTGTTTTTTTTTTGTTAATATGGTTGCAGAGATCAAGTATGACAAGAGGACAACTTATTGTCGATTCTCCATTCCATTGGTGATAGGAATTCGATGCATGTTATGAACCCTAGTAAGAAAACTGAAAAGTCAAAACTCCCTTTCCGTATGAAATACCTTTAGGGCAATCGACGTAGGAACTCCTGGAGTAATTCTTGCATCCCTCAACAAAAAAACTCTGGAATAAACTTTCGAGGACTTTCTCGGAAGAAATCTTTGAAAGATTTCTTAGAGCAACAACTGGAGAAATCGTTGGAAGAGTTTGTGGAAAATCTCCGGGTTAGTAACTTCGCAGTGATTAAGGATTTTCTAGAGCATATTATGGAGCAATTTCTATAATAATCCTTTGAAATATCGCTGGAGGAATTTCTGGACGGATTCCTGAAAGAGTCCTTCATCAAATCTTTCCTGAAAGAGTCCTTCAACAAATCTTTCAGGAATCCGTCCAGAAATTCCTCCAGCGATTTTTCAAAGGATTATTATAGAAATTGCTCCATAATATGCTCTAGAAAATCCTTAATCCATAAATCTAGAGGAATTTATGGAGTGATTCCTGGAGCAGTATTTGGAACTATTCCTGAAAAAAATCTGGTAAAATCACTCGAAGGATTGCTGCAACTTTTTCTCGCGGAACTGGAGCAAAAAGTCAGGAATAACCTGTGGTAGAAAAACTAATGAAGTAACTTTAGAGACCATTTTGCTTGAAAAAACAAATTAGAAAACCATCAAATTAAAATAGAGAATTTTTAAATATTCTCGTAACTGCCACGATAAACGAATGAATAATAAAATGAAAAATGTGACAAAGAAAGCCCTCAGTAAATAACTGTGAAAGTGCTTAACACTGACAACTTAACTGAAAAACTACTCCTGTGTTACTTATTGAACAGTAGTTGAAGTTTTGCATAACCCTCTCTTTCCCATGATAGCTCCATTGATTTTCGAAGAACTTGCGACAAACCGAATCAGTATACAGTAGCTAGAAGAATATGATTCCATACTCCATACTCGGATCAATCAAAGCGTCAACTATCTGTCCAAATAGTTGATAAACAATGAATTCACTATTGAAAAATAACCATTTTTTGCAACTGGTTTTGAAAAATTAACATTGTTGTTCAGGCACTTTATATAAAAATGTTTTTAGCGTTAAAAAAGTCGAACAAAGTCGTTGGCAAGAAATGGTTCGAGATGCTCAAAAATAAACCCAATTGGTTCATGTTCATCCGTCATAAAAATATTGCATAATCTTTCGCGGAATTTTTCATGCATTGAAATGTGACATCTTTGTTTCAAAGATCATTACAGTCAGGTTTCCTGTTAGACGTTGTCAACCACTTTACGCCTACAGCAATTTATGAGCAGTTTCTAATGCAATGTAGAAGATTTTTCGTTCGATGCTAACACATAACCACAACTTGGTTCATTGAGATCTACTGTACGAAGGAGAAAGGGTGGTGGACTGCAAAATACTTAAGTTTTACATGACGTGCTAAATAGTTGTTCTCTTAGTGTATTTGTTTATGTTTTAACATCATTTTAGTCGAAGATGAATTCGAAAAATCATGTGTCGACACATTTTGCTTGTCATTATCGATCGTGTACAAGAAGTTTTTAAGAGTTCCTCGATTTATTTAAGTCTTTTCTTCATCAACATTACATTTTTTTCCTCCCGGATCACTGCACCCATCCAATTCACTCGTACCTGAATGTAAACGACTCTTTTATAGCAACTGCATGACTTCTGGAAAATGTCGTCAAGACTCCCCCAGAAGTACAAAAAAGCACTTTCCTTGTCCAGCCATCTAACCGCAAACACGAAAAACGAAATTTCCTTTGAAAATAAAAGTAAATCTTTCCAATGAACATGTTGGGGAGCAGTTTGTGGTCCTCCTTGCGCTCTGGCGCTACCTTCCTTTCCATCCGAGAATATCCCAGAACTAGTAAACCAGACTAGAAAGTCAAAGAAGGAGACGAAATAGAACAAAGAACCACATCCGGACTTCACGTTGCTAAACGACAACGAATATGTAACATGCAGTGAATTTATTGTTATGATTACAACCCAAACAACTCAACCGTTTGCATTAACAACATCGGATATTGCAACCATCAATGAGGAGCACTGTCCGACCGCCAGCTTCCCTCCTTTCGTCTTTACCGACAATGACGCGAACGACAAACCAAGCCATTGGACGAACAGAACGGTGTTTAAAGTTGTTCCGTAATGGATCTACATGCGCGCGGATTGTGTCGTTCTGGTCTCCTTCGAGTTCACGAATAGCCAACCTCGAGAACATACGGCAGCACATTACAGCACTCTGAATAGAACTGCCGCGTACCACATTCGTGTTCTTTTTCTTGGCATTACGTCCCCATTGGTTCAGAGCCTGCTTCTGAGCTTAGTGTTGTGCCAATTTGTCATTTCCGCATTTGTATATTATGTAGCAGGTACGATGATCTTGCTCAAGAAAGTCAAAGAAATTTTCATTAGGAAAAGGTCCTGGATCAACCGGGAATCGAACCCAGACACCTTCAACATGGGTTTGCTTTGTAGCCGCGGACGTTATTACTAGGTTAAGGAAGGCCCCACATCCGTACCGTAGTCTATTCAAACTCACTGTAATGCAGTGTCAGTGTTTACCGAAAAGAACATTTATGTAGTGCGCACGTGAATGGTGAACATCGCGGAAAGGTGGTTTGCGCCTTTTTTTTCTTAGAAAATGTCACTTGGTCAATGGTAGAGGATTTGCTTTGGACATTTGTTTTGTGTAAAAATTCAGATTTTGAAATAAATTGTATGTTTCTATAATTTTATCAGAAATGTCTTGATTTTATCACGTATTTGTTGAATTTATGAGGGTATCCAGTAAATTCCAACAGAATTGTAACAAATTTTGTTACAAAGTTAACACTTTTTCTAACAAAATATTTCATAGTTTTGGCTCGTTAATGATTAAACCACATATTTTTCCAAACTAATGCGCACAAATGTAGGGTAGAAGCACCGGTTTTAGCCATACGTCAGTTGTAGCCATAGGGGATTATACACCGTTTTACAAAGCCAATCAGCATGAAACCTTTTGTGTTCAGTAGATCACATTCACATGATAGAGCTACATTCATTTACTCGTCCAAATTGATTCAAAACATAAGAAAAAGAATTCATTTTCCTTATAATTTTAACCCCCATACACCTAATTTGGCCAGGGCACTCCTAATTTGGCCACTCTCATTAGAAATCAATGCAATTGGCCAATTAAGGAACCGAAGTTAAATCTCTGGCCGAAACTGGTTCCGTTGGCCTATATTGACCAACGGGATTTTCAAAGCGAAAAAATGGAAATATCTCAGCTTTGATATTTTGCACACATAATGTGGATTGAAAGCTTGCATTTGACTTATTTGTTATATAAATACGGCTTCCAATATAATTTTTATTTACATTTTCTCTTAGGCTGGCCAAAACCGGGGCTTTTACCCTATTTGAATTCTTCGTGAAAGGAACCTATGCCCAAATTTCAGCAGTCACCTTATAGCGCGAATGTTTAAAAACAAGTGCACTGAGCTTAAAAGGTTGCTTCCAAGAAAATAGTGCTAGCACACTTTTACGATATGCACCTTTTTCCGTAATCAACTGTCAACTCTATTACCTTCCCACTTTCAATACAAATACCAATCGTTAAAGCTTGCGCAGAACAGTACAATAAATTTCAAAGCTATTGACCAAAGGCTTCCCCACTGTTTGCTCTGAACCGAAGAGTCCCATTACACAGTTGCGACTTTCAACAAGTCATCCGTTTACCTTGCTATCGTCGTGCGCAGTTAAGAGTTCCATAAACACATAACAGCACCCAACTATTACCGTAGTGGTTTAGCTATTTGTGGAACAAGTAGAACAAATCAAAACTCATCAACGGCTACCGGTGCTGGTTTCGCTGCTGTTTGCTAAAACTTATTTGCCTTCAGCATCGGTAGCCACGGATGGAGTCGTGCCGATTGGATTGGAATACAACTATGAGGCTGGAGGCGGCCACGAAACAAAAAAATATTGAGTTTAGTGACGAAGAGTGATTTAAGAACGACAAGGATTTCAGAAAAAATGGCTGTAGATATATGTATAACAATAAAGTGTGTTTTACCTACAGATACTAGAGCCAAACATCATGTCAAATTGAAAATACGATAGATCACAGCAGATGGAAACATTCGTTAACCCTTATCATTTTGGAACAACACTTGAAAGATTAAAATAATTTGATTAAATTTGGTTAACAATTTTGGGAGAAAAGCCACGGAACAAGCATGGAAAACCTCTGTTACCGAATACGAACTCAAAAATGACAAATTCAGCAAATGCAGCTCTCAGCTAACAACTGTGGAAATGTACTTAGAATACTATGCTGAGAAGCAGGTTCTGTCTCAATAGGGTTGTAATGCCAAGAAGGAGAAGTGGCTATTGAATAGGTTCTGAACGTCTATAAATTCCAGAGGAAATAAATAATAAGCAGTTACGAATCAATAGATTTCAGTTGCCATCTTGGAATCACCATCGAATTCTCAGAACCATTTCAATTTAGGGATTTTCACAAAAATCATTTAGTTGGCTCCTTATATTTGCAGGGATTTCCTCTAAAAAATGATAGAAACGAACTACTTATAACATGTATAAATTCGCATTCCAGAAACTCCAGAACAATTTGAAGTGTTTATGTCGAGATAATTGGAGAAACTTTTTGCAAAAGATTTTTTTGTTGGTAAATTATAAAGGGTTAATACATACAACATTTCTGGGATAATTGATAGACAATTCCTTGCAGAAATCGAAGAATATGTGGCAGAACTTGTCAAAGATTTTTCAATGAGATGCCTGGCCGAGTTTCACAAGAGATTAATGATTGTACTCGTGGCAAAATCCTGAATAATTGGAACAAATAATAAGAATTGAATTCATGAAAAATGGGTTAAATGCTTACTTAAAAGTTAAAAAAATTCGTCAGGAAAAAATTCTAGTGTAGGTCACGATTTTTTTTTAAAATAAAGATTCTGATAGAATCTCTGATTTATATGCAACAGAATCTTAAGTGTAAATTTCTTAAGCGTCTTGAAGAAGTTTTCGACAAAGTTTAAAAAACAATATTTCTTTGCAAAATTTCCTTCAGAGGTTCAAAAATCAATACCAATGTTCCGCTTAATACATCTTGGTTTTCCTCTAACAATTGAGTTGTTCAGTGATAAAAAAAGTTATATTTATTGTTTCTTGATCAAATGAGCACATTTTCCGGAATTAATTTCATTTATTTAGTTAACATCTAAACAGATAACACTGAATCAACAATTTCACGCCACAATACTCGGTTCGTGGCCGTATTTTTCCATCCTCGGTTCTGCCCCACGCTCGCCTAATCGATGCGCACTTGATCCGCCCACCTAACTCGCTGCGCTCCACGCCTTCTTGTACCAACTGGATCCGAAGTGAACACATCTTTGCAGGGTTGCTGTCCGGCATTCTTGCAGCATGCCCTGCTCATCGTATCCTTCTAGCTTTGGCCACCTTCTGGATACTGGGTTCACCGTAGAGTTGGGCGAGCTCGTGGTTCATCCATCGCCGCCACACACCGCCAAAGATTGTCCTAAGCACCCTAGCATGTAATTTGTCTAGGCCGCATTCACCACCAGTCCAACTTTCGCTGCCTCGCGGTTCAAGCGGGTATACAGGTCTGCCACTTTTTCAAATATTCAGCCGACAATGTCCATATCATCTGCGAAGCAAACAAATTGACTGAATCTAGTAAAAATCTTCCCGGGAAAGCTGTTCTCGTCCATTTTCCTAAATATAACCTAATATTATTGCTCTTCAATATCTTAATTTATAATGGCTTATTTAAACATTTGTAGCTTGGGTAGAAATTATTAAAAGCCATGGATAAAGAAAATTTTAATACTCAAAGTACAGAATATATTTAAATTATTAAAGCTACTATTATTAATCTGATCTGACTATTCTGAAGACAACTGTATTCAACGATTTACAGTCTCAAAAACATTTTAATTCAAATAATGACAGCTCGTTCCGTAGAAGAAATTTGCCAAGAATGATTAAACGAAAAAAAAAGTGATTTCCATATTAATTTCAAACATGTTCCAAAAACAGTTTTGGGGCACGGAAAATTTTAAAACTTTGGGTTCTGATTCAATTTTTAACATAGAGCCAGAATATGTAAAGATCTGGATACCACTGAACTTCTCAATTCTCTCAGAAAAACTTCCAATATTTTTTCCACATATCACCCAAGAGAAATGATATAATCCACCGGAAATTTCGGCACAATTTCCACCTGAATATCTACAAAAATATCGCTTGAAGTCCTTCAATTTACCCCATAACACACTTTAGGTCCAGTTCTTATATTTATGTTTCTCTCCAGGTAAAAAAAACACTTAAATCTGCAAATCAAGTACTGTATTGTTACCAAAAATCTAGACATTACATATGCTTTTCAATTTGATTTAATGGACTAAATAAAGTGAAATTTTGCGAAAAAGTTACACCGATTCTCGGTGAGAAATGTAGTCACGACTTTCAATTCACTAGACAAGCGTGTTACGAACTACGCCACGAGAGGAGCCATGAACGCAAAAGGCAACCTGATTTAGATTTCAACTGAATATCTGGTTTTTATTTTGTAAAGCGAACTTCTTTCTGAAGAATTAAATGTATATCCAACACATGCTAGGCACGTATAAGTAACATCAATACCAGGCTCTTTGCAATATTATGCTGAGGATTAATAACAATGTAACTGCTTCTAGAACACTGAAGGACTCAAGAAATATCTCAAGTAAAATCGAGTAATCGGAGTATGAGAAGCTAAAGATAAAAAAATTCATAAATTTTGCAACAAATTAATATATTTTTTCCACGAGAGTTTATTTCATAATAAAAAAAAATTTCGACCAAAAAACTCCCATGGTTTTTCAAACAAATTATTCAATTATTATGGTTTTATTATCCAATTCGCAATTGAACATTATTACAACAGATCGGTGATAAATGCTTATGAATAGAATTAATATGCACAGAAAAGCTAAATCCAATCACAACAATAAAAATAACTTTAACAGGAAAATAATTTAGGCTAGAGAAATTAAGTTTTCCATGTCGATTTCCAGTCATCGAAAAACGGCTACGACTCGCCTGCATCAACTTAACTAGAACGAGGCCACTGTGTCTCGAATTCCAATCTTGGCACTGCCGATAGGTTATCTTATGTAAGATCTGTTTCAGGGCTAATAATCCTGACTAATTTAGTCGGTACCAGAAGGCCGCTTCTCTACCAAATAACTGGGCTTATCTTGCAACGGCCAGCAGACGCCAAGCTATTCTAGTACATGATACCATTTAGAGAGAATGCTCCCCTCGCCGAAAACCTCGCCTAATCAATTGAACTGGTTTCTGAAATTGAGCTCATTTACTCAATTTCAAAAGCTGCAAGACTTGAAAGCTTCGATGTGAACCCACATCTGCGGTCGATTTCTATGGTATCTTTCTATCGTAGTCAGACTTCACAAAATCGCTATTCCCGGCACGAAAGATGCACAGGCGATTCCGGCTCTTGATACGATCCTTCTAAGTGGAGACCTGCACAAGCATACCACCGTAACTGTAAACGGCGATATCTGCTTACCTTCCTCCCGTGCATAGAGAAGCGCACAAGCTGATTCACTTGTTAAATATTTATTTAAGCAATCAATTTAAATTACCTTTCTCGGGGTTCTTCCGTAGTCCAGATCAGATCATCTAGTCTAGTCCAAACCACTTCGCGTTTCTTGCTTCCTTCGCTCACCCACAACATTCCTCAAAAATGGCATTGAAGCGTATCTTGAACGATTCGCGAAGCTCATTCTAACCGCAGATGTGGTTCTACCAAACTTGTGTAAATTTATCTGAAACTTATCTTCTAGCGTCGCCTTTTCGATGCCATTTGCGGGCCAACTAGTTCCAACGAGAGAAAATCAGCACCTTTTTCTACTGCGCCGACAGACACATGCAGGTTTAATCTAATTTATTAGCTTAAGCCATATGTGCAAGTGCTCTCGGCAAGAAAGAAAGGGGGAAACGATAGATTTCTCTTCCAGAAGTTTGCGCTCACGTATGGACTAATCAATAAAATTAACATTCTATCAATGGGTGCTCAATTTTACGGAGAATTGCGCACTCCCCCGTCTGCGCTCTGTTCCATTCATATAGGAGTCTCGCGCTCTTTTCATTTCCATCTATAAAAAGAAGATTTAATTTGTCAGACTGACTGGGTCCAATAGGTAGGGAAACTCCTGATTAGCATTTGTGATTCAGTTCCAGGAAAAAGGAATCAGACAACGCGGCCGAACATTTGAACCGGAAAATTTAGTGCTGCTGGAATTGCAAAATTAACATACAATGTTAATGTTATGATAATACCGACCGTCGCCTCATCCGACAGACCCCGTCTCAATAGCGAACGGGTCTGGGAAACACGGCCAACGACTTTGTTGTAGCTCGACTTTGATTTAAGGAGAGGCGTCAATTTGTCCTGGTACAAACTTCCAGTGCGGACAGTGCAACAGCTTTCCTTAATGAGATTCAACTCCTATGTCGCATCATGTCATGTTTGCAATGGAGGGACACTTGAGTTCCAGAGCACTTTATTTATCGCGCTGCAGTAAGAGAGAATCCAAAGCAAAAAACAGCATTTGCTAACGATGATGTTTGCGCATATTTATGAACGAATCTTTTTTATTATTTCCGAGCACCTGTCGGAACAAGGGCACACCCGAGCTGTGAGCTTCACTTTAAATTGCTCTCGAAAACTTATTTCAAACAGCAAACATGCAATGGGAGAAGTTTAGTTCACAAAGAAAGTACATGTGATTTCTCTTTCCATTAATTTCTCAATGTTAGATTTGCTTTCAAATTATTGCTTTGTTCATCTGTTTCATTTCTACAATTTGTTTGAAGAATTATCAGCAAGACTGACACTTCTTTCGACTACATTTATTATCATAAGCCGAACTATTGTTTAGATTTACTTATTTAAAATAAATGCGTGGTCAGGTAGCGTTCTAACCCTCGACTCTACTAGCATACAAAGACGAGTACAACAACAAAATCTATACTATTCGATATACCTACTGGTTCACGATTTTTAATTTCTTTTGAAACATTCTATCAAAACAAGTTGACATTCAGTTCAGTAAAATTTCGATTCGTCCCAACAAAATATTGAGCCCATCTCTGCAAAGCAGCAACTCTTAATGAAGTCTTTAGTGATTTAAACAAGCGGCAGACCGCGAACCGACATGTTGCTTCACAGTAACTGCAACAATCTACGTCGCGATCTGCTATGTGTTGCAAAGCTACCGCAATTCCTCTTGAGGTAACCACCATGCCAGCGCCCCGGATGGTAAATTAATTTGCAACAATTTAAAATTTATATCTCATTAACAAATGGAGCCTTCGTGTAGTTCCGCTGCTGCTTTTATACACCATCTACACATGGTTCTACTAGGAAGGCGCGTGGTATTTAGTATAGCAGTTTCTCAGCACAGCATCCCTCTATCTTCGTTGAGCTGTTACAGCTCAAACAAGTGGAACGAGCGAAATAAGAGGAAATGAACTGATTGCCTCTTTAGCTTTCTACTGTGAGTTGTAAATCTGTAGCGGCTCGTAGCACTTATTACACAAATTGTAATAAAGTGGACTTACTAAAGACAGCTGCTTCCTAATCCAACAAAAAGCTTTCTATTGCATTGACTGGTTCTTTAAGCTGGTCAACCTAGTGAGTGACATACATTTGATCTGTAGCACTAACAGTAAAAACTAAGCGAATCTAAGCAAATATAATTGAGTAATCAAGGTCTCTGGGGCGCATGACAGCTTGAGCGGCTGTTCAGAAACCAATCTGTGAACTGGAAAGAGAATTGAGTCAATCAGATGTGATTGGAGGTGTTTAACAAGATAAGATGCACACTACAGAAAATAAGCAATTATGTGTTTTAAAAAACAGCTCCTAGCTAACTATTCGTGGTGATCGAACTGAGTAGCATTAAACAGAGTTAATTACTATCCTAAGGAGTAACCGCAAGCAGTTTACGGTATGGTTCAAGTCGAAGCCATGCCGCGAGGCGCCTCTACTCTGTACAATTTGTACACGCCTGTCAGAACATAGTGCCGTTGACGAGGGGAATGTATGTTGACAACCGTAAAATAAAGGATCCCTATGGTGGTTTTGCTGTCGCACATGTACGTCGAAAAGACGTCCATCCTTTCTCGGATGGTATCATCAGAACAAATAATATGACAGCTCTTATGATAACAGTGGGAGCGCAAAAATCGCATCTTCAAGCGCCTTTGGCCAAATCGGTTTGCCGACGTCAATGCCGATAACCGGCGGCGTTCTCCGATGGGACCTTTACACACATTCGTTGATGGACGTTCTGCAAAAGGAAAGAGAGAATTATCACTTGTTCAAATCTCATGATCCTTACCGTAGTGCTGTACACTGCACTGTCACTTAATATCGCATACTTTTTATTGCAATTATAAATAGCAGTGACGAAGCAAAGTGGGAGATCTTCAGTTTTTCCCCATAAATGGAAATTATTTTTAATTGGACTTTCTTTATCGCCCATTGCGAATAGCGTACAAACTTACTCCCGAGGGAGCACTTGATGGCTAGTCAGCTTAGTTTGAGTTGGACACACGGACAGAAATTAATTACATACACTACTTTTGCTCGGGTGTACCAGTAGATGAAGAGTGGAGGCAGCAATGGCAACTCCGGACAGCGGTTAATTGACGATCTATTTTGAAGGAAAAACGGAGGCACCGTTACCAATGGACGTGACCGGTAGTGCATGGTACTGGCTTATAAGCACATGATGCAGATGATAGAAATACTTACACCATCGTCGGGCGGTTTGTATGATAGATTGCCGGCATTGATCGCGATGCAGGCGGCATGAAGTCACCTACGGAGGACGATGACGACTGACCCAAATTGAATCGCATCCATTGGAATCTTTCTACGCGTCGTGTAGTGCGTGGGCGCATCATTATTACTATCCATAGAGAAGCGTGGGAATCATACGACACTTTTCGATCAAAGCATACACTACCCACCATAAGTATGGAATCGGGTACTGTAACACGTAAAAAGTTTGGCACCACCTGAAATTAATGTTATTTCGTAATTTTGAGGTTTCAGATCAATATTTCTGGGATTATCTTTTGATTACTATGGTCGGTGTTCCCTTAGTAGACAGTCCTCTATAGTCGCACTAGTGGCTTTTTACGGCCGTTTTGGTATAAATCGTTTCAAAATATTTTTTGACATGAAGGTCAGAAGATATTTGTCTAAGTACCATTGATGCACAGCATGATTTTGTTCAAAAAATGATCGAAATAATTAGTTTTGCTTAAAATTTGAGCTCCCTTGCGCCTATAGTAAACCTATTGTTCCTATAGTAGCACTGCTTAAAGTAACTATTTTTTATTTAACGAAACTATTGATAAATTAAGAACTTTCTTTACGTCAAGCGAAAGTGTTTGATCCACACTTTTAAGGAAAAATAGAAAAGTTTTGTAAAAATACGGTTCTCATTTGTATTTTGCCAACTGTGGTGCTAGTGCTACTATAGGAATTAGAAATAGTGCTACTATAGGCACATATTTTCCTATAGTGGCACAAGCGATAATGAATACAAACATATGAGTTTTCGTTGTTTTCATATTTTTCCTACAAAACCTAGATAAAAAGCTTTCAGATGATGTATGAATAATGACGCTAGCGTTATTTTCGATTTTATATGAATATTTGTTTTTAGCTATGCGGCTATTGGTACATCGACCCTACTATGATTTTTTTATTTTGATTCCAAAAAACTTTAATCTATGCTTATCTTGAAGGTGCTGCATTACTCAGTATTGCAACGATTTCATGCTTTCGGTGGGTAATGTAGATGAATCCCAAAACATGTGAATGTGTGTCTGATGAGTCGGCAACTATCATCGTATACGATATACATTGTACAATGTACAAAGCTTCGAAACCCACCGATCGAGGATCTTTTTGTAAGGGAAATTTTTTCGACTTTCCAGTGCATATCTTCGCATCTGCCACACGATATACAAGTAAAAATGATCAATCGGCAAAGAAAGCTCTCAGTAATTATCCCAGCTCCCAGTTATTATCAGCATATTTTCTACTAGACTATTCTCTACAATTTATTATAAAAAAAACTGACATTTTTGTATTTCTATCAGTGACCTACTCATGTATTATTCAGCAGAGTCAGCTCTCGGTAATGAGCGAACGAATCACGATTCATTTCTAAAGAGTGACAATTTGTGAACATAAGTCCACACAGAGCATTTTACAAGTGATCCTATCTACCGTTTTGACTCATATTTCGAACACCTAAGGCCAACAGAGATTTCAAATGCATCTATGGGCATAAATTAGCTGATATTTCTAAAAATTTTGATTTCTGTTGGGTGTCTTACTGTTAGTTGTTGGGTGTGCCGATAAAAATAATTATTGAAATTTGTTTAGTATTATTTTAATACAAAGTTATGGAACAACATTTTGATTCAAATGCCAAACACTGTGTTCAATCTGTCTCATATTCCGAACACTTTGTTTCAAATTGCGAATAACACGAATAAATCATATTCAAATAAATTATTTCGCAAATAAATTCATCTAAGCTAATTCTACTAACCTCAAGCTTGAGTCTCATCATTACTCTGGAGGTGTAAAATATATTAGAAGGCCCTAAAATTGAATTGCAATTAACTGCCATTTTCTGGTAATTTGATAACATATTTCAACGAAAGATTTCAACCAAATCGCCATACAAAATTCGAGAGTTCGGGATATAAGTCTGTTCGGAATTTGAGACAAAACGGAATTTTGTTAATGAGTCGCCTGAGTAAAAGAAAAAAAACTAAAACTCTTATTGCTCAGTGAATACTTAACGGATTTCAAAATATATTTTTGTCAGTATACTGGTCAGTGCTGTAAACATTCGACCCTTTGCGCGACCTTCGTTTCGTTGGCATGGTCAACAGTCATTTTATTTTTCTGCATTCACCACACAACATCAAAGATAGAATGCACATCGAAAAACACAAAAAACTGTCAATTGAATGTCGTCTGACACGATGACATTTGCTTAAATCATAAATTTTGCTCAGAATTCAAACATATTGAATCATAAACAGCATGCATAGTTTGGTCTTGCTTGTTATGTCGAATGTAACACACTTGAACATAGCTTTGATTACCTCTTAACTAAATTTTTTTTCCAAGTTCGTTAAGCTTTGCGTTAAACCGTAAATTGTATACACCACGCTATTCAGAGCCCCAGCATAAGAGGTGCACAATCTCAAATCAAAAGCTACGATTCATTCAAGTGCTATCCTTTGCAAATCTCATAAATAAAGCACCACTGGCCACCCACATAGAGAGCCGGACGGATGCATTGTAAACACTTACTCACAGCAAGGTCATGAACTTGTGAACTAACGCGACCTGCAGCGCATTATGCTCTTCAGAAATTGCATAAGATCCCCTCATGTAGTTTGTTCTGCGTCGGCGGGAACATGCAGTGATTGCATCATTTCCTTGACTTGCTCCGCAAAACAAGCGAACCATCGTTTGAAGATAACAATGATCCTGGTATTATTTGCAATTCTTTATTATTGGAAATGTTCAATTAAGTGCAATTCAGTTGCCCTATTATGCCGGATGAGGTAAACAATTTAGTGCGTTTTGAGGCCCCTAGCAGGAAGATGATCAATCAATTATCTAATAATTATATTTTACATTCATTTGAAACTAATCGTAAAAATCAAAAGTAGACGCAAACAGTTAAATGACAATTAAAAAATTATCAAACTTGTTGTAAACAATCGGAATGATTCAGTATGCCATTTTTTATACATCTTTGAAATACTTTAATCGATTAAAACAAAATTTAAACAAGCATTTTTTCATCCGATTTTTATATTGAATAATATATACTCAATTATTATTATATTTATTATATTATTTTATTTTTATTTTATATTATTTTATTATATATTATTTGAAAGAAGTTTAGGCAAAGCTAGAACCAATGGATGAGTTAAAAAATATCTCTCTGAATCCTATTTATAATCAAAATTCAGAAAAGTCGCCCGCCAAGCGGCTCTGTTCGTGTTGCAACACATAATTGCTGCTGCGCCACCACCGTCGATGGAACACATATGGGCATTCATCGCTGGCATCACGATACGCCCATCTCCGCTAGTACAATAGGAATTCAAGCGGTCTCAAAGGTCGGGTCATGGTATGTTTACTCACATTTTCCCGTTCCATCTTGTTAGCTAATGATAAAGATGGGCTTGGGCTCCAGAGACTAACAGATAGCTATCAAGAACAGCTAAGACCCAGGTCTCCTCTGCTATCTAGCGGTACACGCTACAGTCATCGCTATCGCTGTTTCAATAAAAGGAATGGGGTAAAAATATTCCAATTACCAACCCCAATCATCCCGCAAGGTCGGATCAGACGACTAACGTTGGACTCAATAGCAAAATATCTTTTTGCGATTTGGTTCTCTTATTAGCCTAAAATGGATCACATACAGGCACACCGCTGCTGGTCGGTCAGATCTAGGCAGCTCTAATCGGCACGCCCGATAGCATGCACTCAGTTTAGTTTTCCGTCACTCCATTTTTGACGAGGGTAGAAGAAGATGTTCCCATGGAACACATGACAAGAAAATGTTAATGATATGTATGCACTCTTTTCCGTAGGGTTTTGGATATAGAGAGTCCTAGAAAGAGTAAATATGAACAATTTAGAAAATGAAAAGATTGTTGATATAGGTACTTACTTATTTTTAACAAGTAAATGACAATTTTTAAATCTCTAAAAATTGATTTAACATACTTTTCAGTTAATGTCATAGTAGCAATAATTGGGTTAATTCTACGAGTGGCGTGAGGTGACAATTGTCGGTGTCGTATTTGATTTGCACGGCGAGTCACTTCACTCGAGTCGAGAATTGTCACCTCGCTATACGACACCGACAATTGTCACCTCACGCCACTCGTAGAATAAACCCAAATATCTAAAAATATTACGCCTTGTGCTCTGATATATCGGTAACACCTCCCCCATCTATTTGGCGTTATGACCTAACTGTGACAGAGCCGACTACTCAGCTTGAGCACTTCCACATTATCTGAGAGCTTTCTTTATCAATTGATCATTATATCATGTGTACCGTGGCAAATACGGAGATACTCCGTGTCATCGAAAGTCTACCCGTGGGATTTAAACCTACGGTCCTCAGCTTGATCTTGCTGAATAGCTACCTGTTTACCACTGTGGCTTTTTGGGTCCCATATCCATTACGTTCTGCCATAAATAACCTTTGCTCCAACATCAACGTAATTCATATGAAGCAGTGTGTACGTACGTATGTATGTACGGGTATGTAAATTACAATCACATTTGTTTTTGTATAGCCCTTATACGCATCAAAGAAAGCGTAGAATGCGCAATTTTGAAGCCCAGATGTTTGTAACGATGAATGCTATTATGTTGCAGTAAAATAAGCATCTAGTTATTTATTCTATCAAATGTATGCATGTTACAAAGTAACATGTAACATATAGGTTCAATTTTGTCGTTCGAATAAATTTCTTGTTATTTTCAATTACAAACGGAGCCTCTAATTTGCGAATACTAAAAGGCCAAATATTAGTTAGATTTGAATGTTCAATAAAACAAAGCAACCAATATACGCGTTGTGCATAATACTCCTGTTGAAGAATAGAAAGATTTTGATAAGTAATCATTGCCCTTAAATCTTCGAATCCGACGATCATGACTTTGTAGCAAAGGTTTCATCATGCCTAATTCATCAAATGCAATTGGAGGACTTATTGTCCTACTTTTTTGTCAAACTAACCTAAGAAATAATAGCAACACAATGAAAATCTAAGCTGAAAAAGCGACAAGTAGATCCAATCTGCGGGATTTGAATAACATACATTCAACAGCGCCATGTGTGATACGAAATATTGTATTAGGAAGAGTTGACCCTTTTCCCTGTCTTTCTGCCTGATTCGCATAAGCGCTGGTTGAAGATTGCTATCGATATTGGTCACTACTGTCACCACCAGTTAGGGTAGAAGCACCGGTTTTGGCCATACGCCAGTTGTAGCCATAGTGGATTATACACCGTTTTACATAGCCAATCAACATGAAACCTTTTGTGTGCAGTAGGTCACATTCATATGATAGAGCTACATTCATTTACTTGTCCAAATTGATTCAAAACATAAGAAAAACAATAAATTTTCCTTATAATTTTAGCTCCCATACACCTAATTTGGCCAGGGCACTCCTAATTTGGCCACTCTCATGAGAAATCAATGCAATTGGCCAATTTAGGAACGGAAGTTAAATCTCTGGCCGAAACTGGTTCCGTTGGCCTATATTGACCAACGGGATTATCAAAGCGAAAAAATGGTTTTGGCTCAGTTTTGATATTTTACACATATAATATGGATTGAAAGCTTGCATTTGACATATTTGTTGTAAAAATACGGCTTCCCATTCAGTTTTTATTGACATTTTCTCTTAGGCTGGCCAAAATCGGTGCTTTTACCCTAGTGCTGTAGTTGGGAGACAAAAAAAAAACAAAATCCATGACCGCCACAAAGCAACACACGGTGACCGACGCGGAAGTACAATTTGTTGCAATTTTTATGATTCATTGTTAGCTATCGGAAGGCCAGCATCTCTGGACACGAGCCACCAAGCATGCTGTTACATGCTGCACATTGGACATCACACTAAGCCACTCTAATTAACCATGTATTGTTTTCTCTTATTTTTCGCAGGTCTGCCAACTTTTACCAGTCTACCATGACTTGTGAATTGTCCGATATGGACCGCATAACGCTAGCCGGATCCAGTGCATTCCAAGTTGCTGAGACATCTGACTACCTGGAAAACAACTGTGCCGAGGAGCCAACAAAACTGTGCGAATTCAAACGTATGTCCGGTCGTATCCTAAAGACAGTTGATTCCGTTTACCAGGACGTTGCCAGCGTTGATGAATGCCGTGAACTATGCCTGAGCTCACCATATCGTTGCCACTCGTACGACTACGGAGATACCGGAGATATGGTCTGCCGTCTGTCTCACCACAGCCGTGCCACACTTGCCGACATTCAGGATCCTTACCTAGATGTGCCAGAAGCTGCCACCTATGAACTTTCCTCGTGCTACAATGTTTCGATCGAATGCCGCGCAGGAGATATGATTGCCAAAATCCGAACTTCCAAATTATTTGACGGAAAAGTGTACGCCAAGGGTGCTCCCAACTCCTGCTCTGTCGATGTCAAAAACTCGCTTGAATTTGAGTTGCGCATGGCTTATCAGGACATTGACTGTAACGTTCGCCAAAACGGTCTTGGTCGCTACCTCAATGACGTCGTTATTCAGCATCATGATACCATCGTCACATCTTCCGATTTGGGACTTGCCGTTACTTGCCAATACGATCTTACCAACAAGACAGTTTCCAATGATGTGGATCTGGATGTCACCGGAGATATTGAGCCAGCATTGTCCGAAGAAGTGGTTGTCGATTCACCTAACGTTGTTATGAAGATCACTTCTCGCGATGGATCTGACATGATGCGCACAGCCGAAGTCGGAGATCCCCTTGCTCTGCGATTCGAAATTTTGGACCCACAATCGCCATATGAAATCTTTGTCCGCGAACTGGTTGCTATGGATGGAGTTGATAGCAGCGAAATCACTCTTATTGATGCCCGTGGATGCCCGACCGATCATTTCATTATGGGACCAATCTACAAGAGTGCAAACTCTGGAAAGATCTTGTTATCTCATTTCGATGCATTCAAGTTCCCATCCTCGGAAATGGTTCAGTTCCGTGCTTTAGTCACCCCATGTATGCCAACATGTGAACCTGTACAATGCGACCAAGACGACTTTGCTGCCGGAGAACTGCGCTCAATTGTATCCTACGGACGCAAACGTCGCTCCATCAACGCCACCACAGAAGAACATAGCTTCCGTCGCGAACGTCGCGAAACTACTCATCAGGCTCCTCAAGATGACATGCTGCTTGTCCAATCTATCCAGATTACTGATAAATTTGGGTTTGAAAAACAACAACAAGCTAAACCTAAAATCAGCAACAGTGAAACAGTGTTCGTTGCCTCATCCGATTCTCAAGGAATTTGCGTTAATGGACTTGGTAAGCTAATTATTACGCGTGCAATGTTTTCGTCATTATTAATCATGTCTCATGTTAATATAGGTCTCATTGTTGCCGGAGCCGTTTTCCTTTTGGGACAACTTGCCATTATTGCCATTTGGACCTTTATGTGGCAGCGTCGCAGGAAGCAACGTCAGTTCGAGAGTGCATCGATGGGATCGTCAGTTATGCCCAGCCCCGCAATGGTTGCCAGCCGAGGGGATTCCATGTGCAAACTTTACGACAGTGGCTACGCCGGAAGGCACTTCTAAGACATCTTTTTCCTCCTGCTATACATACAACACATATACCACATAAGGCTGATCTATTCCTACATCCCCATAAACTGCAGATTAATGCCCTTCATGTCGAAACACTTCATTGCACAAAAACATCATCACATATTTCTAGATTCCTTAGAGCACATCCACTTGTTTTAGGATTAGCATATGTTTTTTCCTTATCCAGCTCTAGTAGAGCTGCATGGAAGAAAGTCGAGCAACGGACATGCCATTCAATGGTTCACTTAATTATGTAATGTTCTTCCTAGAACTCCATCTGCTACGGAAAAATGTTTTGACAACTAGTATTGTTGTATGAGAGACGATATTGGAAGATGGATAGTACTAGACCAGTATTCGAAACTCTCACATCCGCGCGCCTTCAGTTTTCCTTAAACGCTAACTTTTGCACCTCTTCGGTAACTCTCCAACATAAAATGCAGGAATCAGTACTCTATGTAGACGGCACTTCTTGAAGATCTACTAATAATTCAATTATCCAACTAAACCTTATGTTTTACATTCCCAAAAGGGAGAATAGGACGACTGGAGTATATAAATGAAATTCGCATGGAACGAATGATTGAGAGTGGAGTGTTTTAAACCGATATAGTATTCTAGCAAAAAAACGAGTTAGCGAGATATAATTGTGTGTTTGAATTTGTTGTTGTGTGAGTGTGAATTAGGTTTAACTAATTTGTCTTGATTGAGGGAAAAATCGAACTCTAACAAAATTATCTTTTTAGCACAATCGATTTATACCCTTTTGTCCTTTTCTCCCGAGTACTAAGCATAGAGAATTGGCGATTTTTTGCTAAAGGCACCTGTAGCTCAGAGTTCAAACAAACGCGAACATTTTGGTTTATTTGAGCTCCATGCACACAAAAATACGGACCAGAAGCGAAAAATCTCTCTCTCTTAGCTCAATTTTAAGCATTTATCATAATTTATTTTTTTTATTCAATAACACCCTACATTTAGAACCTCTCAGTGCAGTTAAACAACACTAGCTAAAAATGTTTCCCACTCTGCTTTGTAATTTATTTTAGAACTGCAGAAGTATATTCATAATAGTTACAAATCGAATGCAATAAGAGATAAATAGAAAAGAATCGAATTCAATATTAGTAATTTACATGAAACTAATCTAACTGACCGTACTTGTAGATTACATAAAACAGAATTAAACAACAGAGACTTCTTTTATTTCACTATTCCAAGCTATTTATTTATAGATTCGTAGCTTACTAACCATTTATCATCAAGCATTAATTGTAACTTCCAGAAGAAAGACACTTGATACAACAAAAATAATAACATTGCGAAAAACCGAGTAAAAGTCAAATATTATCATTTAAAAAAATGAGAGAACGAAAGTTAGTAAAAAGAAACATAATTTAATTTTTACTATTAAGTACACATCAAACGAACGAACTTCCATACGAGATCAACGCGAGAAATGATCACAAAGAGTATAATACATAAAACACATATGCATATGTTTTCTATGTATTCGAAAAACAAGACATAATGTAAAACATTATTTTTATGGATAAAAATAAAATTTGAAAAATTAAAACTTCACCTTTTTAATTATCAAAGAATGTTCTCCTTGATGGGTATCTTCTAATAATAATTGTCTTCAGAGGGGTACCTACAGTACTGAACGAAAAAAAATAGTCAACAATTTGGTGAATTTTCGTGATAAATATGAAAACGATTCCACATAGAAATAATTTTTGAATGAAGATATTTAGAGCAAACTAAGCTAAACTATTGAATTTTGTAAGGCAAATATGTTTAGAAAAAAAACTGCTTATTTTCAAAGCAATTTTCCCAGTATTCTAGTAAATGATGATGATACACACTTTAAAAAAATTACGGATTACGGTGAAATTTCACCGTAATCTCAACAGTTGAAGCTTCGGTGAAAAATCACCGAACAATCTGTAAAATCTTTGAACAAAATCATAAAGAAAAACAAGAAAACGGTTCGGACCGGGGATCGAACTCCCGACCTACCGATTAGGAAGCAGGCTTGCTACCACTAAGCCAGCTTTCAATGCTTGTTTGTGGTGTGCAAAAACAGAAGAAAAAAAAGAAATCTCATGCCTGCCAGAGCAACTGTCACACGATTTCACAGAAGTTCGGTGAAAATAATGCTGTTACCGAACTGATCGTTAGTATTTCACAGAGTTACAGTAAAATTGTTTGTTTCACTGATTTTTTCCGGTAAAATAGTAGATTTCACGGATTTTCTTCGGTAAGACAGTTGATTTCACGGATTTTGTCGGTAAAATTGTAGATTTCACAGGAAAATCTGTATTTTTGTTGTTTACAGTTCAATTTCGGTGATTTATTTCACAGGATACTGCGATTTATTTTAAGTGTGTACAAACCGATACCAATAAATTCTTTCTCAAACCGGCATTAGCATTTTGATAAATCTTAATCTCTTTTTGGAAATAATGCAAAGAAAATGCATCTTGCCGTATTCTCAATTCGTCGTATCGTTTTCATTTCTGTCGTAAACAGTTTCCAGATTCGTCTTAAAACACAACATATCAACGCTATAATAAAATGTTTTACTAGAATATATAGATCTACGGGCATACAGTGCTGTTCTGAATAATAGCAGCGCATGTCGATTTTCATACAAAATGCTCAACTTTGACATGCTGTAGTTTTGTTCCCTTTCAAGCAATCGAGTTGAAATTTTCTCCACAGAACTACAAATATGCCCAATTTTGTAAACACAAAATTTCAGTTTTTTCTGAGTCCCTGCCGGAAAGTGAGATACTAGGTGAAATTGTTCGAAAAAATAGCAGTTTTAAAAATTTGAATTTCGGCTTGACATTATAGTTTTAAATTGTATATCATTTACCATTGGAACAATCTCCTCCTACTTATCAAACCTACATCTAAACCGAAAATGTTTAAAATATTTGTAGAAGAAAAATTTTAAAATGAAAAACTGCTATTTTTTCGAAAAATTTCACCTAGTGTCTCACTTTTCGGCTGGGACTCAGAAAAAACTGAAATTTTGTGGTTACAAAATTGATCATATTTGTAGTTCTGTGGAGAAAATTTCAGCTCGATTGCTTGAAAGGGAACAAAACTACAACATGTCAAAGTTGAGCATTTTGTATGAAAATCGACATGCGCTGCTATTATTCAGAACAGCACTGTATGTCCCTCCATTCCTTCAGCATGATGGAATATACTAATTTCCTTTAAAATTCATTGTTCGACATCAAAATTCAGAACAAACATATGAACACAATTCCTTTTGACCGTACAATTATGGCATTTGCTCACAGTGCAGCGAAAACAACACAATCAAAGGAACCGTATTTTAACGTCGAGCATCGCGCACACATTGATGCGCACAAGCTTCTCTTTCTCAGTACGACGGATTAAACTTTGTTTACATTCTCAATTTTTCGCGGTCGTTGAGGAAATTTCATAAAATTTCGTGAATTATAGAACTTTTACGGCGTTTGATTGGAATGAAATCCTTGAGTGAAGAAGTACGAAGGTTTTCCATAGTGAAAATAAGTGCCCGGCGAAGTAAGTCATACAGTGGGCGGGAAGAAACTTGTATGATAAAGTGGTGTGACTGGTGTCGATCGTTAAGCATTTCTCTCAAATCGTGTTCGTCCATGCGATTTCGGTGAAAAAGTGCAAAGTGGATAATTGAATTGAAGTTATTTAACGAAATACAGTAGTTTTATTGCATTTCTGGTGTACAAGTGTACAAACCATGACAGCTTTAACAAAAAAAAAACACTTGGAAAATGAATCTATGTTGCAGGTAAGTTGGAATATCCGCCGTAGTGGAACATTTTAAGTTTGATACGACGAATAATAACGCTTACGACGAAGTAGAACGAAACCCTATCAGAATGCAGATCAAATAGCAGTCTGTGTTTGCAATAAAATTGCTAGTTAAACCAAGAGGAGTGACTAGCATACCTGATTAGTATGGAATAATGTCACTAGTTGGCACTTATGAGCATCACATATTTAAAACCCATATGCTCCAATTTTTATAGCTGAATCTTGAAGACTGGTGCTTTTGAAAAAAATGCACTTTAGCTCGTCATTATCGAATTAAATCGAGTTCATATGTGCTTACTCCACAATTTGGCATTACGGAAATATGGTGAAGCAAATCAATACCACAGGTTTCTAAAACCGGAAACGCAAAATTCAATGGTTCCTAACTGAGAAGCAAAGAACATTTTTGTAGACAATACCTACAGTTATGTTCAGAATAATAGTTGTTCGAGCGCGAACTATGTCGGTATCGAAGGGCTTTCTTCGCTGCCTTTGGCAGCCACCGAAAAGTAACCTAAGTCCGGCAAAAACACACGCGAATACCTGACCGAGGGCTTGAGTCGCTACAAGCCACTTGGGTTCCAGAACACCACCACGCTTTCTTCAACGGTAGGTCACTAGCGCTCGTGCACCTTTGCCCTAAGGTCGGACCGATACACACAACGCGAAAACCAACTAAGTCCTTTGGTAACCGAGCACTTAGAAAAAGTCACACACGCACTTTATCACCACCGCACAACAGCGAAAACGGCTAAGTCCCTTGGTAACGGGGGACTTGTGATTTTTCTCACTCGACCGAGAACAAAGAATAAAGCGACGCAGATCGACCGTACGTTATACTCGTTTGACTTTCTATTTTCGACTGTACATACAATATATGGCCTTGCTACCTATTGTTCACATACGGTGGACAGTGGCTAGTGTGCGCAAATCTGCGCTCTCCTCTCACAGTTTCTCGCAGTTCTGCTGAGTGGCAATGGGGTACTTTAGGGGTACACAACTGTAGCTTAAAATGACATTAAAATAAATCTATACAATTCACTGAATGGATGAGTTCATTGGATGGATGGGTCCAGCTCCAACATTCCGGCCACCTTGGAACATGGAGGTGTTCCAAACTTCATGGTTTGACGAATTCAGCGTATCGGTTTGCAGATGGGCATCGCTATGGATGATGATCGCTCCGTCGTAGATCCTCGCCAAAGACCGGGAACAAAAAAGAGAAGACCAGGTAGATCGAACGACTCAGCTTAGAGGTATTGGAAACACAATTACCTGTACTAAGCGCGGGTGCGCTTCGAGCAAGTTCTCCCTTGCGGGTTGCTCTACCTGGAACGATTAGATGGTTGGATCCGGTGATGGCAGTAGAGCGATCTTCGCTACTGCACGAACGATGTCCTTTCCCGGTGCTGTCCGTAGTGTCACTACTCGGACGACACCATCCTTGCCCGGATGAAGCTTGACAATCCTTCCGAGCGGCCAACTGGCCGCAGGAACGTTGTCTTCCTTGATGACTACGATGCGGTCAACCTCGACAACAACCGGTGGTTTGCAGCCCTTGGTAGCTCTTGACTGCAGTTGTTGCAGGTACTCCGGATACCAGCGAGCCCAGATGTGCTGCAGGTGTTTCTGGACCAGCTCGTACGACTCCAGACGGTTGTCGGGAATCTCACGCAGATCAAGTTCGGGTACCGCTTGAAGATTGGCTCCGACGAGAAAGTGTCCTGGAGTTAGGACCTCCATATCCGACGGTTCACTCGGCATCGGCGTTAGCGGACGGGAGTTCAGGCACATTTCGATTTGAACCAAGAGAGTGACCATCGGTTCGTAGGCGATGTTAGTGTTACCGACGGTTTTCAGGAGGTGCTTCTTCGCTGACTTGACAGCGGCCTCCCACAGACCTCCGAAATGTGGTGCTCGCGGTGGGATAAATTTCCACCGAATCTCGTTCTCGGAGCACCAACTGAAGATTCTGTTTCGATCGCTGTTGTCCACCTTCAGCATTTGATAGACACGGTTGAGTGCGTGTGACGCACCCTTGAAGGTTGTGGCGTTGTCCGAGTGTAGTTCGGCGATTCTGCGGGCGACGACCCGGCGAAGTGCTGCCAAAAAGGCCGCCGTAGTAAGGTCGCTCACAAGCTCGATGTGCACTGCCTTCGTAGCGAAGCAGACGAAGATTGCTACGTAGGCCTTCGTTGGAGCACGATTACGGATAGATGATTTGATGAAGAACGGTCCGCAGTAATCGACTCCGCAAACGGAGAACGGGCGAGTTGGTGAGACTGCTGTGCTCTGCTGGACTAGTGTGGGCTTGCTACGAAAACAAGTGTGGCAATGGTGAAAGACGGATTTTGAGAGATTTCTGCTGCCGAGAATCCAATATTTCTGGCGCAGTGTGGCTAGCAGGAGTTGAGGGCCTGCGTGCAGTAGCTTTAAGTGAAAGAAACTAGCCAGCAGAGTAGACAGCTGGGGTTTGGCAGAATGCACGATAGGGTGCTTCACGAAGTCGGAAAGAGCGGCGTTCCGCAGCCGGCCACCGACACGAATAATGCCGTCTTGATCGATGAATGGCTTCAACCACTTCAAAGCGGACGATTTGGCGACAAAATCTCCGCTTGCCAGATCAGAAAGTTCTTCTGCGAACGACTGATGTTGCGCTAGACGACACAGCTCCAGTTCAGCGCTCTGTAATTCTCCAGTATTGAGTGGAGTGATTGGCTGATCGCGGAAGGTGAGTTGGCTGTACTTGTCTGGATCCTTAAGACGTAGCTTGGCACGTTCTTGCAAGGTTCGGAGATAACGTAAGCAAAACGCAGTAACACGACGAAACTTTGAAAAGCTGGAGTAGCGAGCGAACAAATTGTCATGAAAATCGCTCTGTACGACGCCCATTGAAACCAGCGGGATCTTTCGCATTTCTTCGGTGACGGCTTCTGTATCTTCGTCGGTTGGAATAAAACTCGGCCAGCATTCCGGAGGAAGTGACAACCAGTCAGGACCATTCCACCAGCGCTTACCTGGATGATATCGATCGGATGCAGTCCTCTTGAAATGTCGTCTGCTGGGTTATCGACGCCAGGAACATGTTTCCAGCGACTCACATTGGATATGTGCTGGATTTGTGATACTCGATTGGCTACGAATGCCTTCCAACGGTTAGGCGGCGACCGTAACCATTGGAGAACGGTAGTGGAGTCCGTCCAGAAATACGCTGGCAGCGGTATCTTAAGGGCAGAGAACACTTTCTGGAATAGCTGCGAGGACAGCCGTGCAGCACATAATTCAAGCCGGGCAATTGAATGGCGACTAGATAACGGGGCTACTTTAGATTTCGCTGTTAGTAGCTGGATCGATACGCCGTTGCTAGTTTCGGCCCGTACATAGCAACAGGAACCGTAAGCTCCCTTGGAGGCGTCGGAAAAGAAGTGTAGCTGGAGATTGACAGCATTCGGAAGTGAAACGAATCTTGGAACTCGGATTTCACCGAGTATATGCAGCGTGGAGTGGAACTCTTTCCATTCTGCTTGAAGTTTGACGAGAAGCGGCGTGTCCCATTCACAAGATTCTCCATTCTGCTTCAGCGCCCACAAGCGCTGCATGAAGAGTTTTGCAACTACGATGGTGGGACCCACGAGACCAAGTGGATCGAATATTTGCGCGATGTACGACATCACCTTTCGCTTTGTAAGGACTGCAGCCGGAGGCGGCAGTTGGGCCTTGAAACGTAGTGCGTCAGTTCTTGGTTCCCACATCAAACCCAGTGTGGAAACCGCCTGCTCGTCCTGAAGATCGTGTAGTGGTTGCAGGGCTAAGTCCTCCGGTGGTACACCGTCGAGAGCTTCCGGAACATTTGACGCCCACTTCTTGATCGGTAAGCCAGCATCATTGAGCATGGACGTAACTTGCTCTCGCACTTGAACCGCAGACTCTACGTCGTTCGCCCCTGACAACAGGTCATCGATGTAAAATCGTAAATGACAGGATCTACAGCAGCTGGATACATGTGTCCATTACCATGAGCAATTTGCTGTAGAGTTCTCGTGTAGGTAGAAATCGGATCGGTGGAGCTCTTCCGGAACCGAATGCGGAGGAATCTGCGATCCTCGGGAAAGTGGAGTATCTGCCGATACATTTTCTCCACGTCGGCGACAAGGGCAACACAGCGTATTCGGAAGCGTAATACAATCGAGTGAAGATCTTCCTGAACGACAGGGGCCAACTAACAGCGTATCGTTCAGCGAATGTCCAGATGACGTCTTACACGACGCGTCGAAAACAACCCTGACCTTAGTCGTCGTACTCGACTCTTTGAAGATGGCGTGATGTGGAATGTAGTAGTGCGGTTGATTGTCGTCTACTGGTTCGTCGAGCTTCTTCATGTGACCTAGCTGAAGGTATTCGTCCATAAAACGGTGGTACGCGTCCTTGATTGCAGGATCACGTTCCAGTCGCCGCTCGACACTCAGAAGACGGCGATCTGCGATTTCCCTGGAGCTTCCTAAAACGACTTCAGGATTGTCGGTTCGAGGAAGCCTGACAATATACCGTCCAGACGGATCACGAGTAGTTGTTGCTGGGTACTGCTCTTCACAGCGGTTCTCTTCTACAGACCGTGCTGGACCATCGGAGATGGTTTCGACTTCCCAGAATCTCTGGAGAATAACTTCTAACGGATCATCTTTCGTAGAAAGGTTACAGATCCGAGGGATGCAAGTGTACTGACTTGCAGCAGCCCCAGCGACGGCCCATCCAAATGGTGTTTCAGCCAACCACGGAAGTCCATCTCCTAATGGAATCTTCCGGCCACTGTGGAGTTCCCAGAATGCCTCACTTCCGATGACAAGATCTATCCTTCCTGGGACGTGGAACCGAGGGTCCGCTAGCGCAACATTCGGGATATCCCACGACGATATATTGATTGGTGTTGCGGCTTGCAACTAGGTTTGCTTGCTTAAGGACCGATGGCTCCACAGGAATGGACTCTTAACAACTCAAGTCTTGAAAAAGACTGTTTTTGCTTCCACTAATGGAGAGAAAGGCGGTTTCGTTACTTTAAGGTGATTATAGAACGAGGCCACACCTCAAATTTTCAAGAGCACAAGACGAAAGAATCGAAAAGCGCTCCGCGTTGAAAATTTATCCCATTGCTCACCTCCAGCAAGCAAGCAATTTGATTGGTTTTTCAACGCGAACTGGTGACAGATTCTCCAGTCTTGTGCTCTTGAAAATTCAAAGTTTGGCTTCGATTTATAATCACCTTAACTGTACTATATTCTTCACTTGATGATCGCACAAAAGTTGAAAATAAACTGAATGAAGAGCTGCGTACGCAAGTTCATTAAATAGCCTACAGGTAGATGCCAAACATTGGATGCGCAGCGGTGGGGTTGCGATGGAAACTTCCACTCTCTTATGTATTGCTGAACGATGCTGCAATGGGGTGCTCAACGATGGGGACGGTTGTGGTGGTGGTAGTGCAATCTGTGTGGTTGGCACGTTCGCTATACATAGCAGGCTAGATGGATGGTGAAATGAATAAGCTGAAAAGAGATGCGACAAAATGGCAACAGTGGGGTATTTTCCGCTCCCTATCCTGATGCCGCAAACCGGGTAGCGAAATGCAAGGGTGATGATGGAATATTCCGCTGTTTCCTGCTGCCACCGCTTCTCAAATTGCTTCTTGTGACGTTGGGACGGAACAATTGGGATAGTTGGCAACTGTGCCGAAGGGTTCTTGAGGATGAGGAATTCCAACTTCGTCGAAAAATCCTGTGTTCTCGATTGGATCGTTGCGGTTATCGCACTTTTTATGTTCTGCTTTGAGCAGCCGATGCCTGCTATGGAAACGTCCACCTTCGACCGTGGGTTGAAGAGTAGCTTTGCCAATGGCTTTGAAATGAAGTTGGACATGGACGCCGAATCCAGCAAGGCCCTTGCCTGGTGCTCATGGCCGTGGTCATCGATTACATTGAGGACAACCGTTTCCAACAATACTGTGTTGCATGCAGTTTGGACTGCCATGCTGACTTTGGGAGGAGCGGAGCTCGGAGTGTCCACGCTTGTGAACGGAGAAGGTTGTTGAACAGAAGGAGATGATGCCACGGAACGGACTCGGACGGAACTCGACGACGTCTTGTATATAGCAGGATCGTGAAGCAACGAATGATGCTTCTCGTGACACGTGCGACACGTGAACTTTGACGAACATTTCTTCGCCTGGTGTCCACTGCCCAAACAATTCCAGCACAACCGTTTCTGCGTAGCGAATTCTCGGCGAAGGCATACATCCTTCCCGAGGAATACGGGACAGTTGCGTAGAACGTGATTGTCAGAGCACGACAATGGACATGTCGAAGGAGAAATGGAGGATGCAGCGGCTTTCCCTGCGAACTTGAACTTCGTTGATTTTGGAATGTTTCCGGCCACCTTAGACGAAGGTGCTGGTTGCTGGTGCTCGCAGCCGACGGAATTCAGCACTCGTACACGCTGATAGAGGAACTATACCAGTTCGTCGTACGTCACATCATCTTTCGTACTGGTTTTCTCCTCCCAGGCTCGCAAAGTGGATTGGTCCAACTTGTACGAAAAAATATTTACCAACGGTGTGTCCCAGTGTTCCACAGGTTCGTTGAGTTTCGCTAGTGCCCGTACATGGCGCTGGAAATCGTCAACCAGACCGTGGATGCGTTTAGCAGATTCCTGCTTCACCGCTGGCAAATCGTAGAGTGCTCGAAACAGTTGACGCTTCAAAGAACGACGGTTGTCGTACCTCTTGAGGAGAGCGTCCCAAGTGCAAGCATAATTGTCGGCTTCGATGTCGACGGATTCGAAGGGCTTTCTTCGCTTCCCCTTCGAGAGACTGCAAAAGATATTGCAGTTTGGCGACTGTTGGTATGTCCGCATTGGAGTGGACCATGGACGAGAATGTGTCCCGAAACGACAACTATCGCGAGAAATCGCCGTTAAAACGTGGAAGGTCGATCTGCGGTAAACGGAGGTGGAAATTGGCTGCTTGAGCAACAAAAGAGGAGTTCAACGGTGGCTGATTATTTTCGGCGGGACGTTTCGACAGCAAATATCCTTTCGCTGCACAATATCGATGCTCGAAGTCAACTCTTTCGGTCAGGTGTGCCTCGAGATGCTCCGGATCCAATCGCTCGATGACGTCTTTAACTTCTGCAAAGGCAGTATTCACACGGTCCAGGGTTTCAATCCTCACTTGCACTTGACATCTGTCCCGCACTGCCTCGTAGTCTTTGACGAACTTCTCGACGGCGTTCCGAATTGCTAATAACGACTGCCGCTGGACCAACTTGTCCGTAAGGATTTTGTCGTCCTTAAGAGGCATTTCGGCGAGGACACAAACGGACTACGTACGGAAACGGTAGCAAATCGAAACGGATCTCCTTCCCGGCGCGAGCTACTCGTTTCTACGCGAAACCGAACCGGCGAGGAACAAATACACGATCGAACGATTCAAATCCTTCCCGTCGCGGTGTATTGGCCTTCACGACGACAGTAACGAACGGGAGAGGGCTGTTTTACTCTAAAACGCAAACTCCTTCCCGTCGCGAACAATCCCAATCCTACGCGGAACGCAATCAAGGGCGCGAACGTTTTCCACTTCAATTGCGCACCGTCTTCCACCAATTGCCACAATGACATAAGAAAAATCGAAAAAGTCACCCAACTTTCGTCAACCAAATGAAATCAAGTTCAAATTGGTTGGAAATAGCATTCACTTTCTTAATTGGTTCGCTACTACAAGCCACATGCATAGAGAAAAGGAACGAACTCACCGGGCTTCAGATGACGAAGATGGCCGCTCCAATCCTAGTGATGGTGTTCGTACCACCACTACCACTGCTTGACACCAATAGTTGGGGACGCTTGCTCGGCGTACAAAATGGCTCCGATGACAATGGCAATTGGGGTCAATCACCTCGTTGAATGACCACGGATCACAAGATGGCCACGAAACAGCTCCATACAGCGTAACTTTTTCAAACGTAGAGGCTTCTTCCACCAAACACACAAATTCACTCACCGGCGGGGCGATCGATTTCGTTCGGGCTAATTAATTATCCAGCACCGTATAACTTTCACACCCGCGCGTACAACGTTCACAAAGTACCGTTAACACGTTTAGGCGTACCGCGTGGCTAGCAACCTCCAAGCGCGATGGCGCCGGCACTTTTTCACTTTTCGACCGCGGGATGGCCTTCGATCCGGTTCGAAGGACCAAAAAATGTTCGAGCGCGAACTATGTTGGTATCGAAGGGCTTTCTTCGCTGCCTTTGGCAGCCATCGAAAAGTAAACTAAGTCCGGCAAAACACACGCGAATACCTGACCGAGGGCTTGATGCTTTCTTCAACGGTAGGTCACTAGCGCTCGTCCACCTTTGCCCTAAGGTCGGACCGATACACACAACGCGAAAACCAACTAAGTCCCATGGTAACCGAGCACTTAGAAAAAGTCACACACGCACTTTATCACCACCGCACAACAGCGAAAACGGCTAAGTCCCTTGGTAACGGGGGACTTGTGATTTTTCTCACTCGACCGAGAACAAAGAATAAAGCGACGCAGATCGACCGTACGTTATACTCGTTTGACTTTCTATTTTCGACTGTACATACAATATATGGCCTTGCTACCTATTGTTCACATACGGTGGACAGTGGTTAGTGTGCGCAAATCTGCGCTCTCCTCTCACAGTTTCTCGCAGTTCTGCTGAGTGGCAATGGGGTACTTTAGGAGTACACAACTGTAGCTTAAAATGACATTAAAATAAATCTATACAATTCACTGAATGGGTGAGTTCATTGGATGGATGGGTCCAGCTCCAACAATAGTAGTGATAGCCGATTTTCATACAAAATGCTCAACTTTGGCTAGTTAAAGACTTTATTTCCCTGTGAGCAATCGTAATGAAATTTTGGTAGAGAACTACAAATCTTCAATAATATTAACAGAAAATTTGAAGTACCGGTTAAAAAATTAAACAAAAAGTGGAATCGTCTTTTGATGATCTGTAGTTTTAATGTAAAACATTGCAAAATTGCATTTATTTATAGAGAAAATCTTAAGCTTTTGATCTCAAAAAATTCCTTGATTTTGTAAGCCATAAAGTATCGTTTTGACTGCCGCCCAAAATACATGAGATTTTCTCACAGCGAAATTTAACAGCTGAGAAGCAGGCTTTGTCCCAATGTGGACGTGGAGCCAATACTCAGAAGTATCATTTTGAGGTTGAAAATCTGGCGGACATTTTGGAATTCGATTTGTTGTCAATAGTTGTATGAATTTTTCCCCATCTTAGCGCTCATCATGTTGAGTTATGAGGCATCCGTTGAAAAAAAAACAATCAGATTCTTTCATTCTTACATTATCTCAGCGCACACTGGCCGCATTCCATGCAAATGCTGGCCAAAAGTACAATTCTCACTAAAAACGTTCAAAATTGCTAATTATTTGACGAAACATGATTTTTAGAGGTAATTTGATAGAAATAGTCACTGAAATAGAAAATCGATATTTTCGGTACATTTGACAGAGTTAGATTAAAAAAGCACATTTTTTAATTCAATAAATGAAATCCGTATCCAGATCAAAATTAAATGATACGTCATTATTTCAATGCCCATTTGAAGTTCAATATCGTGGGCAAGCTTTAGGTAGTTTTTCAAATCTATTGGGGAGCATATAATGGTAAAAAAATGCGATATTTATAACAAGTACGATGGTCTAATGGGCTGATTCGTAGTGTAACTAAAAAATATTTTTTCTTATTTTGGCGCAAAAAAGCGCAAGTGAAGGCATTGTACATCGAATACTATGGAATATTTGCCACACATTGAGGGGTAAATGATCATTTTATAGCGTTTCCCAGATATCTTGAACTACCTTTGAAGAAATTACTTATTTTTGAAGGAGCTCTATGTTATACAGTTCTTGACATTCTCGAGTGGTAAACATGTCAAATATGGTTCAAAATATCTTCAAAACAAAGCCTAAGGTATATTCTTTCGAATGAGACCAGTTGAGAAAGATTTGGTCATGATTTATTACAGAAACTACAATTTCTATAGAACAAACTTCATGAAATTTGAAAAATTCAAAAGGGTCAATTTCAGCTGACATCTCTCCAGGTCACATGCTGTGAAAAATCGAAATATACACCAATCGATCTGAAACTTTGGAGAATTGTTATTCAATACTGAAGAAATCAAGAAAAAATATTCGAGAAGGAATTTGCAAACTTCATTTTTTTGACAAAAGCCAGCCTTGGGCCACTGTGCAGCGGTTCAATTAGCTTGTTTAAGGGTAACGAGTTTTTTATATATTATAATTCTACGTTAAAAATTGGAGCAGAACCCAAAGTTGGATAATTTTCCGTGCACTTGAACTATTTTAAAAACACGTTTGAAGTAGTATGGAAATCACGTTTGAATCACCTCTCGACAAATTTTACTACGGGGCGAGCTATCATTCTGTGAATTGAAATGTCATTGAGTCTTCAGATTGAAATCTTCATGAACCATTTAAAGTTTCAAAATTAAGATGTTGAAGCGCAATAAAATTGTTTTATACTTAGAAAAATGTGCTCTTTCGATAAATCTACGAAAACCTGCAACTTTATCATCGCTAAACAACCCAATTGATTGTTCATTTCAATCTACGGTTTTACACCAAATAAGTGAAATAATTGTATTAAATAATAAATTCATTAACTCCAATAACCTGTTTCCATAACTAATTAGCTAAGAAGGCTCTGTTCCAGTAGGGACGTAACGCCAGAAAAAAAGAACAAGAAGAGTAAGCGTTACGGTAGCCTTTAAATTCAACAGTTGCTAACAAGGTGAAAAACTCATTCTACTCTAGGGGGTACGGATTCGAATATTTAGGTCGTTCAAATTGAACATTATCTTTTCCACGAATTTTTTTTAATTTCTTTATAAGTATTATTCCAAACATTACATTCATTATTTCTTGTATCTAGGTGTTCTGTGTTATTAGGCAACACTATCATCCTAATTTGGTAAAACAAATCTAAGATTTTATTAACATTTTGTTAACAACATATTACATTTCATTTGCCGTAGCAGTTCAGATATTTTACAGGTGAGTTGATTTCACCTGCTTATAAGAGAAAAAAAAACGTTTTGAATATACTTAACCTAACTTAACCTAAACATATAACGCATTAATCGTGGCAATAGAAGATTGTAACGATTTTTGCCTGAAATTATTGATTATTTTTTTTGACATTTGTTCTAATGTTTCAACATTGGATATTCTATGTAACTCATTGGTACTATACCAGGGAGGAAGCCTCAGAATCATTTTCAAAATTTTATTTTGAATTCTCTGCAGAGCTTTCTTCCTGGTATTGCAACAGCTAGTCCATATTGGTACAGCATACAACATGGCTGGCCTGAAAATTTGTTTGAATATCAAAAGCTTGTTCTTAAGACAAAGTTTTGATTTTCTATTAATAAGTGGATAGAGACATTTTACATATTTGTTAGATTTGGCTCGAATGCCCTCAATGTGATTTTTGAAAGTTAAATTCTTATCTAGCATGAGCCCTATATACTTAACTTCATCTAAAAAAAAAAGACACGGACACCGTCTTCAGCCATTTAGCTGCACAGACTGTAACTTAACACTAGACAACGGACAAGCATGCTCCAATGGTACAGCCGAGAAACATTCCTCACGAAAAGTTCCAATGGCTGCAGCGGGAATCGAACCCACACCCCATGACACGATACACTCATTGCCTGACGACACTAACCGCACGGCCATGAAGCCCACATCTGACATCATCTGACCAATTTATTGGAACGCCTCTCAGCGTGACAACATGTCTACTTGAAGGTTTCAAATAAAAAGCTTTTGGTTTATGTGGGAATATTATTAGTTGAGTTTTGGAAGCATTAGGAGAAATCTTCCATTTTTGCAAGTATGAAGAAAAAATATCCAAACTTTTTTTGCAATCGACTACAGATGACACGCAGGCTTCGTCCTTTGGCGGAGAGGCCTGTGTCATCCGCAAACAAAGATTTTTGACTTCCCTGAGGTAACACAGGTAAGTCAGATGTGAAAATATTGTATAATATTGGTCCCAAAATGCTGCCTTGGGGAACACCAGCTCTTACAGGAAGTCTTTCAGATCTGGAGTTCTGATAAATCTTTTCCACGAGTGCTAACCGTTGTTTGTTTGCTTGTTGCGCAGGAAACCACATACAAAGTGCACTCTAAACATGGTTCACACAAAGCATCATCAATTCAATACTGACGATAAACCTAATAAACAGACTTAATCAGATAATTGCAGGTCGTATGGCAATAAGAAACATATTTGAGAAAAGTTGTAAAAGACTTCTGCATAATTTGGACCAAGCACAACTTTTCTTAACCAGTTGGCAGCAGAGCTGTTTAATGTCATGAATTTCACGCGACTTTGACATTCGAATATTGTTAATATCACCGATCCCCGCGGAAAAAGTCGTCGGAAAAGCATTTTTCCGTTGTGCAGTTTTTGTGTTATATACAGTGCTGTTCTGAATAATAGCAGCGCATGTCGATTTTCATACAAAATGCTCAACTTTGACATGCTGTAGTTTTGTTCCCTTTCAAGCAATCCAGTTGAAATTTTCTCCACAGAACTACAAATATGCCCAATTTTGTAAATACAAAATTTCAAAATTTTCTAAGCCCCTGCCGGAAAGTGAGATACTAGGTGAAATTGTTCGAAAAAATAGCAGTTTTAAAAATTTGAATTTCGGCTTGACATTATAGTTTTAAATTGTGTATCACTTACCATTTGAACAATCTCCTCTTACTTATCAAACCTACATCTAAACCGAAAATGTTTAAAATATTTGTAGAAGAAAAATTTTAAAATGAAAAACTGCTATTTTTTTCGAAAAATTTCACCTAGTGTCTCACTTTTCGGCAGGGACTCAGAAAAAACTGAAATTTTGTAGTTACAAAATTGATCATATTTGTAGTTCTGTGGAGAAAATTTCAGCTCGATTGCTAGAAAGGGAACAAAACTACAGCATGTCAAAGTTGAGCATTTTGTATGAAAATCGACATGCGCTGCTATTATTCAGAACAGCACTGTAAATTGTGTAACTTTTTTTAGCGTGACGAAATCATGACCGAACATTCTTAGACATACTCGGATCATTTTTGTGAAAATTGTTGTTTGACAGCAGCCTGGCTGCTTGTTGATTTTCGTTTCGCATCCCCCAGATTCTACTTTTTAAAATCAAAATGGCGTCAAAATCCAAGATGACCGTCAGGTTTTTTCACTTGAATTAACACTCGAAGAGAATACCAACGATTGACACGTCAATATTGTAGAACATGATTTAGAAAATCGATCATTTCATAGGGTTAATACCATTGCTCACCTAGTTTTTGTAGCCTATCTTACTCAGTTTTTTCTCCACGTTCTGATGGTGATCTCAAAACTCAAAATGCGGTGCGCTAATGGTTGACAAAATTTAAGATGGCGGCCAAATTCAAACGGGCCTCCAAATTTTGTTCAGCTCCAAAAGAAAGCTATATTTTTCCTCTATACGATTCCCTTAAATTTTCTTTGTGTTTCAAGGGAAATATGAGACATATCAACATTTGGAACGGTGGCAGACCTGTACACCCACCTGAAACGTGAAGCAACAAAGGTCGGCCTGGTGGTGAATGCACCAAAGTACATGCTGATAGGCGGAACCGAGCGTGACAGAGCAATATTTAAAGCAATATTTATTTATTTATTTCGTCAAGCATAGGTAGACTACATACAATAATTACAATACTTTCTTACATGCTATGGATTACTTCTATTGTTCTTTAGCTGTGTTTTAAGCTGCTCTTTGGACATAGTAATGCCAATGAATTCGCAATGTACATTATACTGACGCATCATATGGTTTATTGGTCCGTTTTGAGCATAATGCGTTCTGCATGATTTTTCTGAAAATAATTTTCTTGTTCTTAAATGCCGAGAGGGTGTGTAGAAGTTTAGTTGAGAAAGAAGTGCAGCAGAGTCTACACGGTTCGAAATAATGTTGTTTATAAAGAGAATCATTGCGAATTCCCGGCGTTGCTTAAGTGTTTCCAAGTTGATGAGCATGCAGCGTGCGACGGAAGTGGCAGTACAAGTCCAATTCAATTTCCGAAGGGCGTATAAAAGGAATTGCTTCTGTACTGATTCTATGCGTTCTTCCTGTACGACATGATACGGGTTCCATACTAGGTGACAGTATTCCAAAATTGGTCTTACATATGTAGTATACAATAGTTTAATAGTATATGGGTCTTGAAAATTGTTGCTGAACCTCTTAATGAAGCCAAGCATGCTGTTTGCTTTGTTTATTATGGAATTATAATGTTCTACAAAAGTGAGTTTAGAGTCTAGGATTACGCCCAAATCCCTTACAATTTTACCCTTCTGCACTACTTGATTTCCTAAAAATACTTCAATTGGTGGTGTTACATATTTTCGACTAAATGCTATTGAATTACATTTTTTGATATTGAGCTGAAGTAAACTTTTTTGGCACCAAGTGAAGAATAAGTTAATGTCATTCTGGAATTCTTCTGCTTCGCTAGAATTACTTACTTCCATGAAGAGCTTCATGTCGTCTGCATATATAAGAAATTTTATTTTTCTAAGTAAAAAGGAAATGTCGTTTACATACAAAATAAAAAGAAGTGGGCCTAAATGAGAACCTTGGGGTACTCCAGAGGTTACAGAAATGGGTGCTGATAATTTATTTTGAAAGCGCACAATTTGTTTCCTATGTGATAGATATGACTGGATCCAACTCAAGAGTCCTGGCTCCATTCCTATTTTTTGCAATTTGAAGATTAATAATGGTATGTCGATTCGGTCAAATGCCTTACTGAAGTCAGTGTAGAGGGCTTCTACGTGCTTGCCATTGTCCATTGCGTTGAGAATAAAAGATACAAATTCTAGCAGATTGGAAGATGTTGAGCGGCCTTTAAAAAATCCATGCTGCATACAAGTAATTTGGTTTTTTACTTGCTGGAAAATTTTGTCGTTTACGAGAGATTCAAAGAGTTTGGGAATACATGAGATAATGGCAATTCCGCGATAGTTCCGTATGTTAGATTTTGTACCTGATTTGAAAACAGGCACCAAATATGAGGATTTCCAAGCTACTGGGAATTTTCCATTATTTAGAGACATGTTGAAAAGGCGTTCTAAGGGAAGGGTAAGTTCTTCTGAGAGATTTTTGAAGAACACGGGTGCAATGCCATCCGGTCCTGCTCCCTTAGTTGCGTCCAGGTTTTTTAGTGCCGATAAGATTGCTTGTTGTGATAGTTTTTCAATAGATATACTATTAGAAATTTCTGGGTAAAAAGAAAAGAAACTGCGGTCGCGGTCTTCTTCGGAGTAGGTGGTATACACTTCTTGGAAGAAATCTGCAAAGAGGTTGCAGATATCGGAAGAGTTTTCACCTACGTTTCCGTCAAAATGCATTCGCGAAGGGAAATTGCTACTTTTTTAATTTTGTGTTTACATAATTAAAAAAGTTTTTAGGACATGATTTGACTTCGGATTCGACCTTACGATTATATTCTTCATGTGCGGAGTTAATGGCATAGTTGAGTTGGCTACATATGTTATGATAATTTTGTAAGTTGGTGGCAGTATTTGCTTTTTTGTATAATTTATGCGCTTTCTGTTTCTTGTTCTTTAGGTTTTTCAGATGTGGGCTAAACCACACCGGTAATTTGTTATTTTGTATACGTCTTTTTCTTCTTGTTGGCACAGTTTCATTAATTAAGTGTTGAATAATTGAATGGAACTTGTCTACTTCGGTGTCGACATTCCCTTCAATACTTATGATATGTTGCCAATTAATTGTACATAGTCTACGTTTGGCTTCGTTGTAATTTGCTTTATTGTATTCCGGCACTTCCTCGTACTCCCAGTCGCTGGGGAGAGAAGTTTTATGTATGAAGATTGAATATTCAATTGCAGTGTGAAATACTTCATTTTTCCATAGAGGTGATAATGATGTATGCACACAGAAATCTTCAGTGCAATTTGTAAATAAGATGTCCAAGTAAGAATTTTGCTGGTTTTTTACGTGATTAATTTGATTTAGGCCAAAATATGATGTTTTGTCGAATAAAAATTGTAAAGTACTGTCTTCGCCTACGACTGGGAGTAAAAGTGATTCATTTTCATTGTCTGCAATAAAGTCGGCATTGCGTTGGTTGAAGTCGCCATAAATATGCAGTTTTACTTCAGGTTCCATATTTGAAATAATAGTTTCGACAATTTTGAAAAATAATTCAAAAGAATGTTTGTTAGCGTGTTCAGGTGGAAAATACACGGATGAAAAAATATGCGTTTCCCCATTAATTAGAGCTTTAGCCCAAACATTTTCGAATTCTTTGTGTTTGAAAGTTTCAATTTCTTCAGAAGTAAAGTCTGCATTGATGGCTATGAGAACTCCACCACCGGACTTCTTATTACAGTGTTGCAAATTTCGGTCGTGCCGAAATACATTAAAAAATTTCTTCGCTTCTTACGCTTTCGTCCCAGCTAGTTTCAGTTCCAAGAATTACATTGAAAGAAGAAGATAAAAGTTTTTGTTGAATTTCCTTCATTTTGGCTGAGCTTTTCATGCGATTGAATTTTTGACAATATACCAGAATTTCAGTCGCATTCTGTTGAGAAGACGAAGAAATTTTTGGATTATTTGTGATACTTACATTACTATGTGCGTCAGGTAGCGTGTGTAGGGTGGATGTTGTGGAGACGTCAGTGATGTCTGCTTCCAAGGAATGCGTCTTCATTTTTGAAAATTTTGTAAGCCGGTTGAGTAAAATTTATTAGCACTCTCCCTGGTAAGCTGCAGTCGCTGTATACGCTCGCTGGATAAGAATGCCCGGTACGACTTCAAGTCTTCTAAGACGTCGCTTCGCGAAATTCCGAGTTCTTCGTGGACGTCCAAGAAAATTTCGCGCAAGAGATTAGTGTCCGCTGGTAGTCCTTCTGCAGCTAATGTCAAAGATGCGCTAGTTTTAGTAAGTCCACGAATACATGTTGAAGGGGTCTGGTCATGCAAGAATGAAAGATAGGTCCGCACTATGTCCATGATTTTTGACGTAGACGTGCTTGCAGGAAGCGTTGGTCCCCGGCTGCAGATTCTTCCGTGAGTCTGACTATAGGTGGACGCATGGGGTCAAAGAGTGGAGGGTTTTCAAGCCTGGCAGGTTTTTCAGGGCGATAAGGGTTGATGGTTTCCCCTTTTTGGAAAGAGCCCGCCTAGGAAGCAGTGCTACGATAGACGGGGATACTTTTGAGGTGGTTGATGAGTTCGTCTACCTCGGATCCTTGTTAACGGCTGATAACAACGTTAGTCATGTAATACGGAGACGCATCATCAGTGGAAGTCGCGCCTACTATGGGCTCCAGAAGAAGCTGCGGTCAAGAAAGATTCATCCCTGCACCAAATGTACCATGTGCAAAACGCTAATAAGACCGGTGGTCCTCTATGGACATGAAGCATGGACCATGCTGGAAGACGACCAACAAGCACTTGGAGTCTTCGAAGGGTGCGTAGGACCATCTTTGGCGGAGTGCAGGAGAACGGTGTGTGGCGGCGGAAAATGAACCACGAGCTCGCTAGGCTCTACGGCGAACCCAGTATCCAGAAGTTTGCGAAAGCCGGAAGGGTGCGCTGGACAGGGCATGTTGCAAGACTACCGGACAACAATCCTGCAAAGATGGTGTTCGCGTCGAATCCGGTTGGCACAAGGTGGGGAGCACAGCGAGCGAGATGGCTTGATCAGGTGCAACAAGATCTGGAGAGTGTGGGCCAAAATAGCAGTTGGAGGGACACAGCCATGGACCGAGTAAATTGGCGTAACATCGTTAACGAGGTTTTATCAAATTAGTTGATGTAACACCAATTAAATAAATAAATAAATTGAGGATTGATAATCCAAAAACCCTATTATGATTTTGTCCAAATTAAGATTCCAAATTATTTTGTTTTGGCAACAATTTTTCAAAATAAGGTAAATTTTTATTTCGAACATAAAATATAAACTATATATTATGCGTTACAAAAATATGTGGATTCCTGAAAACCAAGCATTTTTTTGAAAATTAAAGTTTCGTCAATATTTTGTTAAGATAATTTGCCTTGTATTTGTAGAATCGAGATCTGTCATTTGTATCGAGCAATGTTTGCAACAAATATGCAAGCAACAAATAGCGTCTCAGTTTTTGTAGATTTTCTGGGTGATACATAGATCTTGTGGATTTGATTTTTTTTTCAGTTCAAAAAATAACTACAAGTTTGACGGATATCTTTAGATGGTAGAGATCATTTTCTCAAGAAACTTCGAAATCGACCTGTAGAAGTGGACTGCTCTTCAAACATGACACAAATTTAAGCTTACGTATTCCTTAGGAACATTGGTGTAATGTTAATTTAAATGCAACAACTGTTTCATCAATCCATTGTTCTTCTTCTTTCTGGCGTTACGTCCCCACTGGGACAGAGCCTGCTTCTTAGCTTAGTGTTCTTATGAGCACTTCCGCAGTTATTAACTGATAGCTTACTATGCCAATGACCATTTTTGCATCCGTATATCGTGTGGCAGGTACGAAGATACTCTATGCCCTGGGAAGTCGAGAAAATTTCCAATCCGAAAAGATCCTCGACCGGTGGGATTCGAACCCACGACCCTCAGCTTGGTCTTGCTGAATAGCTGCGCGTTTACCGCTACGGCTATCTGGGCCCCTCAATCCATTGTTATGAATCTTAAAAAAAACTTTTCCTAATTATATCGTATGAAAAACATTCAATGTGTATTTTATTCAGGGTTGTATTGGATTAAAGGATATCCTACAAAGACCATTTCTTCAGAGACTCCAGAGTTCTAATAAATACAAAATAATTGTAATTTTTATAACTGGTCGTATCTTACTGTGTTAATTCCAAATATTCCACCTAAATGTTTTTCGCGGACAAAATAGTGCGATGAGTATCTCTTACGAATTCTAATTTAAGAAAGACCCAAAATACTTGATCACCTGATTCTTGTTATGATTAGTTGTCGTTCAAAATCAACATTCTAAGTTTTGAACTCATATGTTGAATTATTTAAAATCCGTTCAAATTTGACAAAAGTTATCGCGATTTGAATTTGGAGTCAATAACTAAATAACAAATACGCACAGACAGAAGGTTAATGAAATAATTAATTTTTCACAATCTTCATCTTTATTGTGCTGTTATACGACTGAGGCATGGAGAGGCATATCAAACAGAGGACAAATTTAATCATTTATTGTTAATCAGTTTATCATTCATTTATTTTTTTTTTTTTAATTTCTTTATTAGTATCATTCCAAACATTACATTCATTTCTTATATCTAGGTGTTCTGTGTTATTAGACAACACTATCATCCTAATTTGGTAAAACAAATTTAAGATTTTATTAACATTTTGTTAACAACATATAACATTTCATTTGCCGTAGCAGTTCAGATTTTTTACAGGTGAGTTGATTTCACCTGCTTATAAGAGAAAAAAAAATGTTTTTAATATACTTAACCTAACTTAACCTAAACATATAACGCATTAATCGTGGCAATAGAAGATTGTAACGATTTTTGCCTGAAATTATTAATTATTTTATTTGACATTTGTTCCAATGTTTCAACATTGGATATTCTATGTAACTCATTGGTACTATACCAGGGAGGAAGCCTCAGAATCATTTTCAAAATTTTATTTTGAATTCTCTGCAGAGCTTTCTTCCTGGTATTACAACAGCTAGTCCATATTGGTACAGCATACAACATGGCTGGCCTGAAAATTTGTTTGAATATCAACAGCTTGTTCTTAAGACAGAGTTTTGATTTTCTATTAATAAGGGGATAGAGACATTTTACATATTTATTACATTTGGCTTGAATGCCCTCAATGTGATTTTTGAAAGTTAAATTCTTATCTAGCATGAGCCCTAGATACTTAACTTCATCTGACCAATTTATTGGAACCCCTCTCATCGTGACAACATGTCTACTTGAAGGTTTCAAATAAAGAGCTTTTGGTTTATGTGGGAATATTATTAGTTGAGTTTTGGAAGCATTAGGAGAAATCTTCCATTTTTGCAAGTATGAAGAAAAAATATCCAAACTTTTTTGCAATCGACTACAGATGACACGCAGGCTTCGTCCTTTGGCGGAGAGGCCTGTGTCATCCGCAAATAAAGATTTTTGACATCCCTGAGGTAGCTCAGGTAAGTCAGATGTGAAAATATTGTATAATATTGGTCCCAAAATGCTGCCTTGAGGAACACCAGCTCTTACAGGAAGTCTTTCAGATCTGGAGTTCTGATAATTAACCTGAAGTGTACGATTTGACAGATAACTTTGAATTATTCTAACAATGTATGTTGGAAAATTAAAGTTTTTTAATTTTACAATCAAACCTTCATGCCAAACACTGTCGAATGCTTTTTCTATGTCTAGAAGAGCAAGACCAGTAGAATAGCCTTCAGATTTGTTGGAACGGATCAAATTTGTTACACGTAAAAGTTGATGAGTGGTCGAATGTCCATGGCGGAATCCGAACTGTTCATTGGCAAAAATTGAATTTTCGTTGATGTGGGCCATCATTCTGTTCAAAATAACCTTTTCAAAAAGTTTACTGATGGAGGAAAGCAAACTGATTGGACGATAGCTAGAAGCTTCTGCAGGATTTTTGTCTGGTTTTAAAATTGGAACAACCTTAGCATTTTTCCATTTGGGGATTTTTTTTTATTACCGTACGGGTTTGGGCCGAAGGGTCTCAGATTTTCATGAAACTTTTTCCATGGGCAGGCCTCATGGATATATGAATAAAAAAAATTGAGAAAAATTCAGGGTCGCCTATTTTTCCGGAAAACTCAGGTGTAAATTTTTTGTTTTCCCTTGACACTACTTACTTTGAAAAATCATAACTCAAGAACGAAGCATCGTAGAAACAAAGTTTTTATATGAAAATTTAATCAAATTTTGTCAAAAATCCAAAAAAAATATGAACTGGAAAGAGTTTTCCACAAAATTTTCCACCGTTGGGAAAATTTGTAAAGAAAAGCCGGAAAAACTATGCCCGAACTCGTGGAAAATTTTCAAAAAAATATTTTCGAGAAGGTAATTTTATAAGCTTTAATCACTGAAATTTTTGGAATGCACTTTTTTTCGTTTTTGAGTTATGGCCAATTTTGTGAAAAATGTCCAGATGTGCCATATAAGACTTTTCTTTGAAAAATCATAACTCAAGAACGAAACATTGTAGAAACAAAGTTTTTATATGAAAATTTAAGCAAATTTTCTCAGAAATCCAAAAAAAAATATGAACTGGAAAAAGTTTTCCACAAAATTTTCCACCGTTGGGGAAATTCATAAAGAAAAGCTGGAAAATCTATGCCCGAACTCGCGGAAATTTTTTAATAAAATATTTTTAAGAAAGAAACTTTATAAACTTCAATTCTGGTAACTTTTAGGATGTACTTTTCATTAGTTCCTGATCTATGGTCAATTTTGTAAAAAATGCAAAGATTTGCCATACATGCCTTTTCGTTTAAAAATCATGACTCAAGACTCATCATGACTTGTCGAACCGGATTCAAATTATCTCAAAAATATGAAATTTTTGAAATGGAATCAGTTTCCCAAGACATTTTTCACTGTTTATGAAAACAAATAATGAAAACCCGATTAGCTATTCCAGCTTTCAAACAAAGTATATTTGAAAAGAGCGATCAATAAGATCCAATCCTACAATATTTTTCAATACGCTCATTTTTCGTTCCTAAATCATGATCAAATATTGCTAGGATGAGCTGTTTGAACCATATATTTACAAATTTATAAGTTCATAAACAAAATTTCTTAAGAACGAAACTACATAGAAACAAAGGCAATTTTTTCCTGTTAGGTAACTACAAAATTAACAGTTAAATAAATGGGTAGACAATATGACAAATAGGTATTTACCAATTCAAGTTTAAAGCGGCTTGAGAATCATAAGTTTACCAAAAACTAACAAAGAGCAGTGAGAAAGTGCAAGTGTTGTCTATCAGCTGTATATTTTTTTGGAAAGTGAAAAATGTTTTCCCGAAGCTGTTGAAATGGACAAAGTTCAATATTACGAATACAATTCTTTATGCTGTAACCCCTTCGGACTGGACGGCCACAAATCAGTAAGGACAAATCTACGATCAATCAGCCAAGGCCTCATCAGTAAGCTTCATTCGGATGGAGTTTGCGTGAAGTGTTCCATTACCGGTTCGACAAGTCATGATGAGTCTTGAGTCATGATTTTAAAACGAAAAGGCATGTATGGCAAATCTTTGCATTTTTTACAAAATTGACCATAGCTCAGGAACAAAAAAAGTACATCCTAAAAGTTACTAGAATTGAAGTTTATAAAGTTTCCTTCTCAAAAATATTTTAATAAAAATTTTCCGCGAGTTCGGGCATAGATTTTCCAGCTTTTATTTATGAATTTCCCCAACGGTGGAAAATTTTGTGGAAAACTTTTTCCAGTTCATATTTTTTTTGGATTTCTGAGAAAATTTGCTTAAATTTTCATATAAAAACTTTATTTCTACAATGTTTCATTCTTGAGTTATGATTTTTCAAAGAAAAGTCTTATATGGCACATCTGGACAATTTTCACAAAATTGGCCATAACTCAAAAATGAAAAAAAAGTGCATTCCAAAAATTTCAGTGATTAAAGCTTATAAAATTACCTTCTCGAAAATATTTTTTTGCAAATTTTCCACGAGTTCGGGCATAGTTTTTCCGGCTTTTCTTTACAAATTTTCCCAACGGTGGAAAATTTTGTGGAAAACTCTTTCCAGTTCATATTTTTTTTGGATTTTTGACAAAATTTGATTAAATTTTCATATAAAAACTTTGTTTCTACGATGCTTCGTTCTTGAGTTATGATTTTTCAAAGTAAGTAGTGTCAAGGGAAAACAAAAAATTTACACCTGAGTTTTCCGGAAAAATAGGCGACCCTGAATTTTTCTCAATTTTTTTTATTCATATATCCATGAGGCCTGCCCATGGAAAAAGTTTCATGAAAATCTGAGACCCTTCGGCCCAAACCCGTACGGTAATAAAAAAAAATCCCCAAATGGAAAAATGCTAAGGTTGTTCCAATTTTAAAACCAGACAAAAATCCTGCAGAAGCTTCTAGCTATTGTCCAATCAGTTTACTTTCCTCCATCAGTAAACTTTTTGAAAAGGTTATTTTGAACAGAATGATGGCCCACATCAACGAAAATTCAATTTTTGCCAATGAACAGTTCGGATTCCGCCATGGACATTCGCCCACTCATCAACTTTTACGTGTAACAAATTTGATCCGTTCCAACAAATATGAAGGCTATTCTACTGGTCTTGCTCTTCTAGACATAGAAAAAGCATTTGACAGTGTTTGGCATGAAGGTTTGATTGTAAAATTAAAAAACTTTAATTTTCCAACATACATTGTTAGAATAATTCAAAGTTATCTGTCAAATCGTACACTTCAGGTTAATTATCAGAACTCCAGATCTGAAAGACTTCCTGTAAGAGCTGGTGTTCCTCAAGGCAGCATTTTGGGACCAATATTATACAATATTTTCACATCTGACTTACCTGAGTTACCTCAAGGATGTCAAAAATCTTTGTTTGCGGATGACGATTTTTTTTTTTTTTTTATTTCTTTATTAGTATCATTCCAAACATTACATTCATTTCTTATATCTAGGTGTTCTGTGTTATTTGACAACACTATCATCCTAATTTGGTAAAACAAATTTAAGATTTAATTAACATTTTGTTAACAACATATTACATTTCATTTGCCGTAGCAGTTCAGTTTTTTTTTTTTTACAGGTGAGTTGATTTCACCTGCTTATAAGAGAAAAAAAAATGTTTTTAATATACTTAACCTAACTTAACCTAAACATATAACGCATTAATCGTGGCAATAGAAGATTGTAACGATTTTTGCCTGAAATATTAAAAATATGCTAATTGAAAACATTTGTTAAATATATCAACTAAAAATGATAAGCTACTTTCTGGAAGTTTCTTGATGAGGATGTAGAAAATTCCATCATCGCCAGGAGCTTTCATGTTTTTGAATTTTTTAATAATAGTTCTCACTTCTTCCAAATCAGTCTCCCAGGCATTTTCGAAAACGTTCTCTTGATTGAGAATATTTTCGAACTCCTGAGTAACTTCATTTTCAATTGGACTAGTAAGTCCTAAATTAAAATTGTGCGCACTTTCAAACTGCATAGCAAGTTTTTGAGCTTTTTCGCAATTAGTTAGTAATAATTTGTTTTCCTCTTTCAATGCCGGTATTGGTTTCTGAGGTTTTTTCAAGATTTTCGATAATTTCCAAAAGGGCTTAGAGCCGGGGTCCAATTGAGAAATTTTATTTTCAAAATTTTTGTTTCTTAATTGAGCAAAACGTTTCTTGATTTCTTTCTGCAAATCCTGCCATATAATTTTCATAGCAGGATCGCGAGTGCGTTGAAATTGCCTTCTCCTCACGTTTTTAAGACGGATCAAGAGTTTAAGATCATCGTCTATAATCACGGATTCAAATTTTACTTCACATTTTGGAATTGCAATGCTCCGGGCTTCAACAATGGAATTTGTTAAAGTTTCAAGAGCATTGTCAATATCAAGTTTAGTTTCTAAAGAAATGTTAACATCAAGATTGGAGTCAACATACGTTTTATATATATTCCAGTCGGCTCGTAAATAATTGAAAGTGGAGCTGATAGGATTGAGAATCGCTTCTTGGGATATTTGAAATGTAACAGGGACATGATCAGAATCAAAATCAGCATGAGTAATCAGTTGGCTACAAAGATGACTAGAGTCGGTTAAGACCAAATCAATCGTAGATGGATTTCTAGAAGAGGAAAAACATGTGGGGCTATCAGGGTATTGAATTGAGAAATATCCTGAAGAGCACTCATCAAATAAAATTCTGCCATTGGAATTACTTTGAGAATTATTCCATGACCGATGTTTGGCATTAAAGTCACCAATGACAAAAAATTTTGACTTATTGCGAGTCAATTTACGCAAGTCAGTTTGGAGCAAATTAACTTGCTGCCCAGAGCATTGAAAAGGCAAATAGGCAGCTATGATAGTATATTTACCAAACTGTGTTTCAACAGAAACACCTAAAGTTTCAAAAACTTTAGTTTCAAATGATGAAAAACAGTTGATGTTTTATACGCCTATGAATGATGATTGCAACTCCCCCACATGCCCCATCAAGTCGATCATTACGATAAACAAAAAAGTTAGGATCTCTTTTGAGTTTAGATCCAGGTTTTAAATACGTTTCGGTAATAACTGCTATATGCACGTTATTAACCGTAAGAAAATTAAACAGTTCGTCCTCTTTACCATTCAGAGAACGAGCATTCCAATTTAAAATATTTAAATTATTATTTGGATCCATTAGAAAAACGTAATCCAATAACAATTTGATTTGTAAATTTTACACCTACTTGGACTGCTTCAGTCATAGTGGTGGCTTTGAACATTGCATCAATCATTAGATTCAATTGTTCAGTTAGAAAATTAAAATCAGAGGCAGACATGTCATGTGATTTCCCATTGGAATTTCCGGTAGACGAAGAAGCGGAGTTACCTGTGGCGGTAGGGTTTTTTCCATTTGATTTGAAACAAGTAGAATGGGTACCCATGGATCGAACAGGGGAGGAGTTCGAATTTCCTGCTACGATATCGGCAAAGGATTTACCGTGGGTAGATACATTCGAAATAGAAAGATTCGAACGGCTACCCGACGGATTAAAATTAGTTTGTGAATGAGCATGATTATGATCTTCCTGATGGGTATGATTCATGATCAAGCGATCGTTAACTGAAAAATGAGCATTGTTCGATACTCTACCAGGCAAATTGCGGAAACGACCGTTATCGTAACGGATATTATCTTTCATCTGCCTGGCACGAGCCTCAATGACCTTTTTGCGTGAAAGGACAATTCCAAAAATTGGACTTATGGTTAGCCCCGCAATTACAACATATGAATTTGGTGGTATCTTCCTTCACTGGACAGACGTCTTTGGCGTGAGAAGAACCTCCGCAAATCATGCATTTAGCATCCATGCGACAATTTTTTGTACCATGACCCCACTTTTGGCACCGACGGCACTGAGTGGGGTTCTGGTAATTTCCTCCAGGTTTCTGGAAATGTTCCCATGTCACACGGACATCAAACAAAAGTTTAGCTTTTTCTAAAGCTTTAATATTATTTAGTTCTTTTTTGTTAAAGTGAACTAAATAAAATTCTTGAGAAAGCCCTTTCCGAACAATGCCAGATTGGGTTCTCTTTTTCATAATGATTACTTGGACTGGGGAAAATCCAAGTAAATCATTTATTCCATTTTTGATCTCTTCAGGTGATTTATAGTCACTTGAGAGACCTTTCAAGACAACTTTGAACAAACGTTCAGTTTTGTCGTCATAAGTAAAAAAATTGTGCTTCTTCTCTTCAAGATGTTTGAGAAGAAGCTCACGATCTTTAAGAGTTTCCGGCAAAACGCGACAGTCTCCTTTCTTTGCGATTTGGAAGGAAACCTTGATTCCCCTAATGGAGTTCAAGATCTCCTGCCTAAATCCCCCAAATTCGGAACAACTGACCACGATAGGCGGCACTCTTTGCTTCCTCACTTGAATCAAAGAGCCTGGGCTAGAGGCTGCTTCGATTTGGTGTTCGGAAAATTTGTCTAGAGCATCGAACTGATTGCTCATTTCGATACAATTATTCATTTCACCCTTGGAAGAAAGTTCGCATTCCGGGGAAGCGTCCTTTCTTCCATTCTTGCCACGTGTAGTGACAGTTTTAAAACCCACTTTTTTGGAAGGAAGTAGTGAATTCAGAGATTCACCCTTCCTTTTGTTTGTTGTTGATACCATGTTTAATTAATAAACGAAAGAAGACGTGACCTTCGAAAGGTTTTTTCCCAAGACGGTGTCCAAGTAGGATTACCACCGCTAGCTTTCGCCAACGGGTCCAACGAAAAATCGAAGGCACGGGTCCAAACAAGGATCGTAAAGGGATCAATAGTAGAAAAAATAGTACTGAAAAGTACTGTTTTAGTAGCACTGAAAAGTACCGTTTTTAATTTAAGCACTGAAAAGTACTGTTTTTGTAGCACTGAAAAGTACTGTTTTATTGCTTTAGGTAGTTTTTAAGAAAACTTCCAAGAGCAGAGAGAATTCGTGTACGCACAGCACGAAGGTACGATGCGCACTGAGCGGATGACGATCAATCAGCCAAGGCCTCATCAGTAAGCTTCATTCGGATGGAGTTCGGTGGATTACGGAAAAGATGAAAATTTGCGTGAAGTGTTCCATTACCGGTTCGACAAGTCATGATGAGTCTTGAGTCATGATTTTAAAACGAAAAGGCATGTATGGCAAATCTTTGCATTTTTTACAAAATTGACCATAGCTCAGGAACAAAAAAAGTACATCCTAAAAGTTACTAGAATTGAAGTTTATAAAGTTTCCTTCTCAAAAATATTTTAATAAAAATTTTCCGCGAGTTCGGGCATAGATTTTCCAGCTTTTATTTATGAATTTCCCCAACGGTGGAAAATTTTGTGGAAAACTTTTTCCAGTTCATATTTTTTTTGGATTTCTGAGAAAATTTGCTTAAATTTTCATATAAAAACTTTGTTTCTACAATGTTTCATTCTTGAGTTATGATTTTTCAAAGAAAAGTCTTATATGGCACATCTGGACAATTTTCACAAAATTGGCCATAACTCAAAAATGAAAAAAAAGTGCATTCCAAAAATTTCAATGATTAAAGCTTATAAAATTACCTTCTCGAAAATATTTTTTTGCAAATTTTCCACGAGTTCGGGCATAGTTTTTCCGGCTTTTCTTTACGAATTTTCCCAACGGTGGAAAATTTTGTGGAAAACTTTTTCCAGTTCATATTTTTTTTGGATTTTTGAGGTAGTGCTTCGTGAAGCCCAAGCAGGACAGTTCGGTTTTGCGTCGTCCGATTGATTTTGGTGACGGATTCGCGCGTTATCGTTGCCGGAGAATTTTTTTTCCCCCTGTTTTGGAGCGTCTTGCTGGGTAGTGCTTCGTGAAGCCCAAGCAGGACAGTTCGGTTTTGCGTCGTCCGATTGATTTTGGTGACGGATTCACGCGTTTTTGTTGCCGGAGAATTTTTTTTCCCCCTGTTTTGGAGCGTCTTGCTGGGTAGTGCTTCGTGAAGCCCAAGCAAGACAGTTCGGTTTTGCGTTGTCCGATTGATTTTGCTGACGGATTCGCGCGTTTTTGTTGCCGGAGAATTTTCTCCCTCTGTTTTGGAGCGTCTTGCTGGGTAGTGCTTCGTGAAGCCCAAGCAGGACAGTTCGGTTTTGCGTCGTCCGATTGATTTTGCTGACGGATTCGCGCGTGTTTTCGTCGCCGGAGATTTTTTTTTTCACCTGTTTTGGAGCGTCTTGCTGGGTACGTATTTGGGAAGGCCCAAGCAAGACGGTTTATTTTCGGGACGCCAAGAAGTTTTGCTGTCAGTGTCAGTTTTGTGTTCAGTCGAGAATGGATTACCAACTGGTGAGTTCATTTCATGCTTAGGATAACACATATTTTCTTGAAAGCGTAACTTTTATGTAATATTAAAACAAACTTTGTATGGTTCGTCACTATATGTGTCGGCATTATGCTTTTTCTTATACAATTTGAATATACATATATTTTTCTCTTTTTGACATTATTAAAAATTATTTATTAAAACAAATCTTTTGAATTGTTCGACATTGTGAATGTTGACGTATTTTCTAAAAATTCTACCATATCGAGACAAAATGCACAGTAATACTCATATGTAATTTTCAAACAAACTATGTATGGTTCGTCACTACAAGTGTCGGCATTATTCCTGTTTCATATAAGTTAAAATATATACATGTAATTTTCAGTTTTCGTCATTAATAAAAACGTGTTTTGAATTGTTCGACATTATAGATGTTGACGTATTTTTCCAAAAACTTCTCGAGACAAAAATACAAAACTAGCTTTATATACAAGTCGTATATTTCCCCCTTGTCCATGGATCGCATCACCGACCAGAGGTGACTCCCAGATCTTTTCCTCCCTCACTAATAAACACCCTTCCCGTGGTGATTGTGGAGATGCAGAGGTATTCTCGGTCTCTAGAAGCAACAATCATTACACCCTAACATTCCTTCCCCATCCCAACTGACTGTAAGGACTTGGCCGGCGCCGTTATTGATCAATAATATTAGATCTGCTAAAATTGCACTTCGAGAGTAAGCGGAACTCCCATCCCTTATTCATTTGGACCGTAGTGCAATTCTTACCAGTTCCGATCAATCACGGAGTAGCAACCATTGACATGTACAGTCAGTCTATGCTACGCTATGCTATGCTTCATATTTTTTTTGGATTTTTGAGAAAATTTGGTTAAATTTTCATATAAAAACTTTGTTTGTACAATGTTTCGTTCTTGAGTTATGATTTTTCAAAGAAAAGTCTTATATGGCACATCTGGACATTTTTCACAAAATTGGCCATAACTCAAAAACGAAAAAAAAGTGCATTCCAAAAATTTCAGTGATTAAAGCTTATAAAATTACCTTCTCGAAAATATTTTTTTGAAAATTTTCCACGAGTTCGGGCATAGTTTTTTCGGCTTTTCTTTACGAATTTTCCCAACGGTGGAAAATTTTGTGGAAAACTTTTTCCAGTTCATATTTTTTTTTGGATTTTTGAGAAAATTTGCTTAAATTTTCATATAAAAACTTTGTTTCTACGATGCTTCGTTCTTGAGTTATGATTTTTCAAAGTAAGTAGTGTCAAGGGAAAACAAAAAATTTCCACCTGAGTTTTCCGGAAAAATAGGCGACCCTGAATTTTTCTCAAATTTTTTTTATTCATATATCCATGAGCCCTGCCTATGGAAAAAGTTTCATGAAAATCTGAGCCCCTTCGGCCCAATTTGTACGATAATAAAAAAAAAATCCCCATTTGTCAGGAAAATATGCTAATTGAAAACATTTGTTAAATATATCAACTAGAAATGATAAGCTACTTTCTGGAAGTTTCTTGATGAGGATGTAGAAAATTCCATCATCGCCAGGAGCTTTCATATTTTTGAATTTTTTAATAATAGTTCTCACTTCTTCCAAATCAGTCTCCCAGGCATTTTCGAAAACGTTCTCTTGATTGAGAATATTTTCGAACTCCTGAGTAACTTCATTTTCAATTGGACTAGTAAGTCCTGAATTAAAATTCAGCGCACTTTCAAACTGCATAGCAAGTTTTTGAGCTTTTTCGCAATTAGTTAGTAATAATTTGTTTTCCTCTTTCAATGCCGGTATAGGCTTCTGAGGTTTTTTCAAGATTTTAGATAATTTCCAAAAGGGCTTAGAGCCAGGGTCCAATTGAGAAATTTTATTTTCAAAATTTTTGTTTCTTAATTGAGCAAAACGCTTTTTGATTTTTTTATGCAATTCCTGCCATATAATTTTCATAGCAGGATCGCGAGTGCGTTGAAATTGCCTTCTCTTCACGTTTTTAAGACGGATCAAGAGTTTAAGATCATCGTCTATAACACAGAGGAACACGTTTTTGTCTCCAGCACCAAAATTCCGCTATTCGCTTAATTAAGGGTTGCTGAATCCATTGCCGTTTTCAGAAATATCATTGCACGTCTAGTTTTTGAGATATTGACTGTTGAAAATGCAAAAAATGACTATTTCAGCCAACTTGCATGCAAGTTTGCCAGCTTGTAAGGTAATATATTGGCTTACTTTGCCACAGAATTCAAACTTTATGTGTATAGCAATACTCATCATCAAAGTTTGTATTACTTTCGATACGGAAAAGTTATTTTTTGATGGTTTAGAGATTTGTTGTATTTTGCCATATAGAAGAAACGAAGAATTTTGTATGGAGACTGCAAACATGTTTTTAAAATTCGGTTTAATCGAAATTTAATCGCGCAATTTCAATCAAATTATGTCTGAAATGAAAGTTTAAGTTCTATTTTGCATGTTTGGTGGATTAGATTACAAAAAAGTATGATAAATTGTACCTTAAATTTCATGTAAACATTAATAAAACCAGTGTTTTATACAACTTTGGCGACCTGTAGCTAAAAATTGTGACGTGCTGGAACATTTCTGAGAATCACATCAGATTCAGCAACCCCAAATCTACTAGAGACACATAATTTGATCCTTGAGACACGCAAAAATGTCATTTTTGTTACGCTGTGTAATCACGGATTCAAATTTTACTTCACATTTTGGAATTGCAATGCTTGTGGCTTCAACAATGGAATTTGTTAAAGTTTCAAGAGCATTGTCAATATCAAGTTTAGTTTCTAAAGAAATGTTAACATCAAGATTAGAGTCAACATACGTTTTTTATATATATTCCAGTCGGCTCGTAAATAATTGAAAGTGGAGCTGATAGGATTTAGAATCGCTTCTTGGGATATTTGAAATGTAACAGGGACATGATCAGAATCAAAATCAGCATGAGTAACTAATTGGCTACAAAGATGACTAGAGTCGGTTAAGACCAAGTCAATCGTAGATGGATTTCTAGAAGAGGAAAAGCATGTAGGGCTATCAGGGTATTGAATTGAGATATATCCTGAAGAGCACTCATCAAATAAAATTCTGCCGTTGGAATTACTTTGAGAATTATTCCATGACCGATGTTTGGCATTAAAGTCACCAATGACAAAAAATTTTGACTTATTGCGAGTCAATTTTCGCAAGTCAGTTTGGAGCAAATTAACTTGCTGTCCAGAGCATTGAAAAGCCAAATAGGCAGCTATGAAAGTATATTTACCAAACTGTGTTTCAACAGAAACACCTAAAGTTTCAAAAACTTTAGTTTCAAATGATGAAAACAGTTGATGTTTTATACGCCTATGAATGATGATTGCAACTCCCCCACATGCCCCATCAAGTCGATCATTACGATAAACAAAAAAGTTAGGATCTCTTTTGAGTTTAGATCCAGATTTTAAATACGTTTCGGTAATAACTGCTATCTGCACGTTATTAACCGTAAGAAAATTAAACTGCTCGTCCTCTTTACCATTCAGAGAACGAGCATTCCAATTTAAAATATTTAAATTATTATTTGGATCCATTAGAAAAACGTAATCCAATAACAATTTGATTTGTAAATTTTACACCTACTTGGACTGCTTCAGTCATAGTGGTAGCTTTGAACATTGCATCAATCATTAGATTCAATTGTTCAGTTAGCAAATTAAAATCAGAGGCAGACATGTCATGTGATTTCCCAGTAGAATTTCCGGTAGACGAAGAAGCGGAATTACCTGTGGCGGTAGGGTTTTTTCCATTTGATTTGAAACAAGTAGAATGCTTAAATTTTCATATAAAAACTTTGTTTCTACGATGCTTCGTTCTTGAGTTATGATTTTTCAAAGTAAGTAGTGTCAAGGGAAAACAAAAAATTTCCACCTGAGTTTTCCGGAAAAATAGGCGACCCTGAATTTTTCTCAAATTTTTTTTATTCATATATCCATGAGCCCTGCCTATGGAAAAAGTTTCATGAAAATCTGAGACCCTTCGGCCCAATTTGTACGATAATAAAAAAAAATCCCCATTTGTCAGGAAAATATGCTAATTGAAAACATTTGTTAAATATATCAACTAGAAATGATAAGCTACTTTCTGGAAGTTTCTTGATGAGGATGTAGAAAATTCCATCATCACCAGGAGCTTTCATATTTTTGAATTTTTTAATAATAGTTCTCACTTCTTCCAAATCAGTCTCCCAGGCATTTTCGAAAACGTTCTCTTGATTGAGAATATTTTCGAACTCCTGAGTAACTTCATTTTCAATTGGACTAGTAAGTCCTGAATTAAAATTCAGCGCACTTTCAAACTGCATAGCAAGTTTTTGAGCTTTTTCGCAATTAGTTAGTAATAATTTGTTTTCCTCTTTCAATGCCGGTATAGGCTTCTGGGTACCCATGGATCGAACAGGGGAGGAGTTCAAATTTCTTGCTACGATATCGGCAAAGGATTTACCGTGGGTAGATACATTCGAAATTGAAAGATTCGAACGGCTACCCGACGGATTAAAATTAGTTTGTGAATGAGCATGATTATGATCTTCCTGATGGGTATGATACATGATCAAGCGATCGTTAACTGAAAAATGAGCATTGTTCGATACTCTACCAGGCAAATTGCGGAAACGACCGTTATCGTAACGGATATTATCTTTCATCTGCCTGGAACGAGTCTCAATGACCCTTTTGCGTGAAGGGCATTCCCAAAAGTTAGCTTTATGAGGGCCCTTGCAATTGGCGCATTCAAACTTTCTGGTATCTTCTTTCACAGGACAGACGTCCTTAGCGTGAGAAGAACCTCCGCAAATCATGCATTTAGCATCCATGCGACAATTTTTTGTACCATGACCCCACTTTTGGCACCGACGGCACTGAGTGGGGTTCTGGTAATTTCCTCCAGGTTTCTGGAAATGTTCCCATGTCACACGGACATCGAACATAAGTTTTGCTTTTTCTAAAGCTTTAATATTATTTAGTTCTTTTTTGTTAAAGTGAACTAAATAATATTCTTGAGAAAGCCCTTTCCGAACAATGCCAGATTGGGTTCTCTTTTTCATAATGATTACTTGGACTGGGGAAAATCCAAGTAAATCATTTATTCCCTTTTTTATCTCTTCAGGTGACTTATAGTCAATTGAGAGACCTTTCAAGACAACTTTGAACAAACGTTCAGTTTTGTCGTCATAAGTAAAAAATTTGTACTTCTTCTCTTCAAGATGTCTGAGAAGAAGTTCACGATCTTTGAGAGTTTCCGGCAAAACGCGACAGTCTCCTTTCTTTGCGATTTGGAAGGAAACCTTGATTCCCCTAATGGAGTTCAAGATCGCCTGCCTAAATCCCCCAAATTCGGAACAACTGACCACGATAGGCGGCACTCTTTGCTTCCTCACTTGAATCAAAGAGCCTGGGCTAGAGGCTGCTTCGATTTGGTGTTCGGAAAATTTGTCTAGAGCATCGAACTGATTGCTCATTTCGATACAATTATTCATTTCACCCTTGGAAGAAAGTTTGCATTCCGGGGAAGCGTCCTTTCTTCCATTCTTGCCACGTGTAGTGACAGTTTTAAAACCCACTTTTTTGGAAGGAAGTAGTGAATTCAGAGATTCACCCTTCCTTTTGTTAGTTGTTGATACCATGTTTAGTTAATAAACGAAAGAAGACGTGACCTTCGAGAGGTTTTTTTCCCAAGACGGTCTCCAAGTAGGATTACCACCGCTAGCTTTCGCCAACGGGTCCAACGAAAAATCGAAGGCACGGGTCCAAACAAGGATCGTAAAGGGATCAATAGTAGAAAAAATAGTACTGAAAAGTACTGTTTTAGTAGCACTGAAAAGTACCGTTTTTAATTTTAGCACTGAAAAGTACTGTTTATGTAGCATTGAAAAGTACTGATTTATTGCTTTAGGTAGTTTTTAAGAAAACTTCCAAAAGCAGAGAGAATTCGTGTACGCACAGCACGAAGGTACGATGCGCACTGATCATTCATTTATTTATTTATTAAATTGATCGGCGTTATGTCAGAGTGAACCATGTGACAATTTTCATGATTTGAGAAAAAATGGTTTCAAACATCTTTGAATTACTTTCAAACAATATAAAGTAAAGTGATAATCATGGAAAAACATAATCCAAACCTCTAATAATGGATTTTATGGTAGGCTAAGTGCACTTGGTCCATTCTGAACTAAAGAACACCGTTTAGTGATGTGGTTCACTCTGACTGAACAATTTATTGGAAAATAAAAATCATTAAATGTTTGCATGGGCGGACTCGGTTCAAATCTTTAAAATAAACAGATAACCAACATCCTTCGACACCAGTATCGTAAATTCTTTAAGAATCCTTATCTCTTATTATGAAATCAGTGACATTACGATAGCTTGAAAACTAAAGTTTTGTTGGGTCAGAGCATTGAAGATTATAAATATTCAAATTTGCGTTCAATCAAAGTGGACCAAGTGAATATTTTGGGTACCGACCAAAATGTACTGGATCAATAGGCGGATTTTAGAATATTTCATACAGACACCATATAACTACCAAAAACTTCTATCGGACTCTGAAATTAATTTAAAAATATGCAATTATCAATCAGTTCATTGCTTCTCGACTCTTAGTCCACTCTGTCCGCACAGAAATTGTTGCAATTGACTACCTATCCAAATATGGTAAATATCCTGAAATCAAAATCAGATGCATCGAATTTTGTAATATTTATGAATTTCTATTGATGGATGAGCAGAATAATCATTCCATGTAGAAAAATCCGACAAATCACTTGGAATTTTGCATTTTCTCAAATTCCTCATCGCGCTGATCGGTTTCGTTATTGTGGTAATAAGCACCTGGTCCACTCTGACTGCATACTTTTATCGTTTTTTATTGATCATCCAAAGTAAATTTGGTACACATCTCTCCCAGTTTAGAACATTCATCCAATCTGATCAAGGTGAAATGTAGATAAAGTAATTTTGCATCTAATAACTCCAATTTTCCCAAGTTTGGTACTTGGTCCACTCTGACTTAACGCCGACCAATTATACATATGGCGTCATGATAACAATTGTATAATCGCTAATTAGGCTAATTGCAAAAATGTGAACAATCCATTTTTGACCGTTTGACCCCGCTCTGACGATTGCAAAAAAACAGCAGGGCGAACCTCGTTATGTTTGGGTCGTAGCTGGGGCGAACCCGGGTTCGATTTGACTGAATAAAAACACACAGTCGAAAGGAATTCTTTTTTTTTTGCGACTACCGTCGATGGGGGTGACAATGGGTCTAGGGGGTGAGATTGGGTCAAAACGGAAAAATATGTTTTGTGAAATATTTCAGCTAATAACGCTGATATTACTAAAATTAATAATTCATATGTTAGGGAATAGAGTGTCCATTTCCAGGCCATTTTGCTCGTCCCGGGATTCGGGACGAAAATCTATGCTTGTCCCGGGAAATCCCGGGATCCCGGGATTTATCAATTTTCAATAAAACTAGCATTTCGGTAGTACAAATTTAACAATTTTTTTTAATGAAAGAAACAGATAATGTTACTTTTTGAAATAATTTGTTTGTTGGCGCGACTATTCACCGCGCACTAAATTGTCACGTTTGACGATCTTCAAAAATTGGGCAGCGTTAGAATGTTCGAATGGGGGTGGAAGGGACGATAGATGGCTGGAACGCACTGAACTGGAGAGAAAAAAACACTGACGAGAAGCGAATCGTGGGGAATCTTCTTTCACCGACGCGAGAGATGTAATACAGCGTGTGTACTGTGCAATAGTCGAATTCAAACTGATTTTATTGCTCATCGTTAATTGTCTCCTTAGTGTCGATGCATGTGTGTGCAATTTAAATGGTTGTTCTTCGTGTATTGTGTATGTATAAAACAATAGTAATGAGGGTACTATAGACTAGGTAAGGATGTGTAGTGGTTTATAAATTGTGTTCTTAAATTGTAGTATTAAATGTTAAGGTTCAAATCATCTCCAACACGCCGGCCTCCGTTGAAACGGTTGTTTCAACTATCCACGTCCTAAGTTGACGGACCGACGGGTTCTCCACCTTTGTCCAATACTTGAGTTTCAACGGCTGACTCATCAATAGGCAGCACATAAACCTCCGCTATTGCTCGCTTGTACGTACCCTTGGCAGTGCGCACTTCGACGACCCGAACATGACCGTCAGATCCTGGTAACACCGCCACAATGCGGCCTAAGTTCCACTCCAACGGTGGTAGACCCTCTTGTTTCAGTAGGACTAGCGATCCTACCTTAACCTCGGCCCGTACACGTTGCCACTTGGAACGCTGATGAAGCTCGCGGACATACTCTCTTGCCCAGCGTTTCCAGAAGTCCTGAATGCTGCGCTTCATCTCTTGGTAACGGTTTAGACGACTAACGGACTGTCCAGTGTAGTCGGGTTCTGGTATTGAATACAAAGGCTCACCCACTAGGAAATGGCCGGGAGTAAGGCTGGACAGATCTTGTGGATGGTTTGATAACGAAGAAAGGGGGCGAGAATTTAGTATACTTTCAATTTGAGCTACAGTAGTAGTTAAGTCCTCCAACGTAAACGATCGACTGCCTAGGACTCTACGCAGATGGTATTTAAAGGATTGTACCCCCGCTTCCACAGGCCACCGTGGTGGGGAGATCGAGGAGGGATAAAATGGAACGTTATCCCACTCTCCAGGCAGTAGCCATTCCATTGCTCGGTAGAGAACTGTTCAACGTATTGTCGGCGAAGCTGTTTCAGTTCTCGATCAGCACCGACGAACGCTGTCGAGTTGTCACAGTACAAATTCACTACGCGACCACGACGAGCAATGAACCGTTTCACTGCATTGATACACGCGACGGACGTCAGATCGCTCACGACTTCGAGGTGTACCGCCTTCACCACCATACAAACGAACACGGCGACGTACATTTTTACGTTTGCTCCTCTCCCAACCAACGGACGAACACTGAATGGCCCGCAATAATCCATGCCACTATTCGAAAACACTCGTGCGGGCGTGATGCGCACCGATGGAAGAGGACCCATGAATTGTTCTGTTGGTTTCGGGACGCAACGGAAGTAGGTTACACATTGTCGAACGACTTTCCGGGCTAGATCACGTCCGCGCAATGGCCAAAATCTTTGTCGAATAGTCGCAAGAAGTAGTGTTGGTCCCCCATGCAGGGTTCGTAGATGAAGAGACCGAGCGATCAGCCAAGAAAGGTGATGTTTGGCCGGAAGTATGATGGGCGCTCGAGTGTCCAGAGAAGCTGATAGCTTTGTTAAGCGTCCTCCAATCCGAAGGAGACCAACATCGTCCAGAAAGGGATTGAGCGACTTAAACGACGATTGGAGCTTCTTATCCTTGTTAGTAAGTCTTCGTTGAGGATTTGCAGAGAGATAACGAGTTTCTTCAGGAAATTCCGTTCGTTGGACGGATCGAATTAGCGATTTCAGCGAGTAATCTACCTCTGAGGGCTCCAAAGGACCAACCTTGCGACAAGTAGGCGAACTTCGAGAATTTCGACAGAATCGGAAGCAGTAACTTACTACCCGAAGTAGCTTACCGAGATCGGAATATCGTTGGATAATTGAGTGATCAATTTGGGCCACCGCGAAGGTGACTACTGGACGTGCCTCCGCATCACGAACTTTTTGTTCATCTCGAGAGAGAGAAACGATGTCTTCTGGCCAATTATCCACGGTCTGTACGAGGTAATCGGGTCCGTGCCACCATAACGCATCATTGAGTATTTCGGAAGGCGAAATTCCACGCGACAACCGATCTGCTGGATTCAACTTAGAGGGAACATGACGCCAGCAGTCATTCATCGACAGTTTTTGAATTTCCGCTATTCTGTTCGACACGAATACTTTCCACACAGTTGGCGGCGTACGGATCCAATGCAGAACTATACTGGAATCCGACCAGAATGTCGCCGAGCCAGCGAAATTTGTTGTGTTTCGTACTTGCTCCAGCAGTTGACACCCTAGTACCGCAGCGCAAAGTTCCAGTTTAGGTGTAGTAAGGCCACGCAATGGTGCAACTCTAGATTTGGCGATTAGTAATTGGCTGTAGTATGCTCCAGTTCCAGTGGATGACACCACGTACACACACGCGCCGTAGCCGTGGTTGGATGCATCACAGAAGCAGTGTAATGCGTAACTAGTGTGATCGTTTGCAAACACTCGTCGTGGAACCTTCAACCTTCCAAGTTCCGGAATTTCATTACGGAAACGCAAACCACCAATCTCGCAAGTTCTCAGGAAGCTCGTCATCCCAAGGCATCCCAATCGCCCACAGTTTCTGAATAAACATTTTTGCACTCATCACTACCGATCCAACTAATCCGAGGGGGTCAAACAACTGTGCCATCTCGGATGCCACCACTCTTTTTGAGACTTTGTTTAAAGAGGGCAGCGATGGGATTTTGAATCCAAATTCATCGGTAACATGTGACCACAATAAACCCAACGTTTTAATGGTTCCGGAATCATCAATTTCTGTTTCCGGCGCTAACTCCTTCACTTCATCTGGCATGTGAGCCAGAATCCTGGGATCGTTGGCACTCCATTTTCTCAAATTAAAGCCCCCTAGCTTCAAGAGCTCTGTCAGCTGCTTGCTTGATTCTATAGCGGTTTCCAGGTCGTTTTCCCCGGATAGAGCGTCGTCCATGTAAAATCCCTTCAAAACAACCTTTGCCCCAAGCGGATATCGGTGCCCTTCGTCTTCAGCCAGTAGGTTTAGCACTCGAGTAGATAGGTAAGGTGCGCAGGACGTTCCGTATGTAACCGTGGTGAGTTGGTATCGCTGGAGTTCCTGGAACGGGCTTGTCCGCCACAGGATTTGCTGAAACCTGCGGTCAGTAGGATGGACCCAAAACTGGCGGAACATTTTCTCTACATCCGCCTTGAAAACAAAACGAGGAATTCGCCAGTTGAGAACGATAGCGAGAAGGGGTGGTTGTACGATGGGACCGACTAGTAACACATCATTTAACGACAACTGGGAACTTCCCTTGCAGGTGGCGTCAAAAACGACGCGAGTCTTCGTGGTGGAGCTGTCAGGGCGAAATATGGCGTGATGTGGTAGGATGAACTGGGGATTTTCGACACGAGGGCTCAACTCCATATGGCCTAGTGCTGCGTAATCCTCCATGAACTTCACATATTCACTCTTGAACTCACTGTTTCCAGCAAACTTCCTCTCAATGGCCAAAAACCTACGTTGTGCCACCGTGAAGGAGTCTCCCAACATAGCCAGCATTTCTTCACGTATCGGAAGACGGACCATGAAGCGACCATCACTTGTTCTGGTTACGGTGCTTCGGAAGTGTTTCTCACACTCTTCTTCCAAAGGAGTCATCGCTCTACGATCTTCGAAATTTTCGACTTCCCAAAAGCGCTGCAATTTACTATCGAGACTAGTTGTAGCGCTTACTACACAAATCGAAGGCTTGCGTAATACATTGGATAGCCGACCAGCAACAACGTACCCGAAAACTGTCTTCTGGAGCATCGGGAATCCGGTACGCAAACTGATCCTATGTGATTGCATGAGCGAATAGAAAAGTTCTCCACCGACGAGAATATCAACCCCAGAACTGATGTTAAATCTTGGGTCTGCGAGAGGGACGTTTTTGGGGAGATTCCAATCCGATATATCGATATGCTTGCTTGGAAGCGTGACTGTGATTTGCGGTATAACGAGACATTCGAGAAGGTAATCGAATCCACCAAAGCGAGACGAGATTTTGACCACTACCTTTGAGCGAATGTGGACAATTCCTTGCCCAATACCACTTACATCGACACTGATGCGATCACGCTTTAACTCCAGCTTGCGCGCCAGAGCTTCAGAAATGAAATTAGCTTGAGAACAGCTATCGAGAACGCCGCGGGCGTAGTGTGCGTTACCGTTGATGTCCTTCACCTTGGCAGCCACTGTTGACAGAAAGACTTCCTCGCAGGGTGCATTAACAGAACCGCCTTGCGGTGCAGCGTAGGAGGCCACAGTAGAAGAGTCCGATTCAAGATTTTTCTCGATCGATAGCGAAACGCACGGATCAACCGACGACTGGGAGGGAGCAACGACGACCGAATACGAATACTTGTGCGCCGGGTTGGACGAACTAGCCCCGACGGTTGGCTGTAGCGCACGCGATGGTGGTGAAGAAAACGATTGCGGGTTGAATACGAACGAATTGGACGACACTTGAGGTTGTTCTGGAGGAATCACTTCACTGGAAACTGTCGAACATGCCAGCGTCGTTTGGGATTGCGACTGCACAGCCGCGGCCAGTGGCGGCAGATGCAAAAGCGTGTGGTGCTTCTTGGAGCAGTTCCTGCAGCTTCCACTGCTGCAATTTTTAGCAAGATGCGAACCCTTCAAGCAGTTGATGCATAATCCATTTTTCTTCACCAGCTCAAAGCGTTGCTTCACCTCCATTCCAAGAAACTGATTGCATTTGAAAAGGGGATGGGCTTCCTTACAAAGCGGACATTTACAAGTAACTTCGGTTGCGATATGGGTGGAAATCGGTTTGGGTTTCAAGGGCTTAGAGTCGGGAGGGGAATATGGCGTTTGTATAAGCTTAACCGACTGGAGCACTCGAGACGTTTTTCGGATGAATTCAACAAGTTGCTGATAAGTAGGGCGCACATTTTCCTCACAACTATTCTCCCATTCCTTCAAAGTAGCGGGATCCAACCGCTTGCTGAGGGTTTCGACGAGCACAGTGTCCCATAAATCAGCTGCCGTATCCAGCTTCCTCAAAATGCCCACGTGATGATCAAACTCATCGACAAGCTCGTATAACGACGACGAGGTTGCTCTTTTCACAGAATTGATTGCGAAGAGAGCTGCGAAATGATGTTTCCGAAGTAGATTGGAATTATCATATCGCTCACAAACCGATTTCCATGCGGTGGCATAGTTGTCGGAATTGACTTCCAAATTTGCAATTATGCGCGCGGCCTCGCCTTTCAGAGCAGCCTTAAGGTAGTGCATTTTTTGCACTGACGAGAGATTGGTGCTTGAATGGATCATGGAACGAAAAATGTCCCGAAATTCGATCCATTTCGACGGATTTCCACAAAACTCTGGAATGTTGATTTCCGGTAACCGCACAGAATGCATTGGTTGCGCCGGAGGACGATTAGCAGCTGAGTTCCCGGATGGCGGGTCTACTGGCAGCTTACTCACGAGAGAGGCTTTGAGGTCAAAATACAGATTTTGGAACTGAATTCGCTCCGCGGACATGGTCGGTTCCGTTTCTTCATCAGAATCGTCACCAGAAACGGCATTTTCTACATCCTCAATTTCGTCCTGAATGTGTGCAAACTCAGCCCACAAACGATCGAGCGTGTCGATCCTAACCTTAATTTGGTGATGTTGGCCTTCCTGACATTCGTTGTTGAATTGCTCAATCAACTTGGCAGAGCCCATAATGTTAGCTCGGTGCCGCAAAAGCGTTTTCAAGGTCTTCATTTTGCGTGTAGTAGGTAGTATGAAAAAGATTAACCCACCTGGTATCGATGATTTGGTTTGACCTTACCGCTCTCTATCACTCCGTGTCGTTCTTGCACACACCGCAAATGGTCCAAAGTCCAGGCAGATCGCAGTGCCGAGATGATAAAAGCGGGATCGACGATGTATTGACCCGCTCCGAGGCCGATTTCACTGCGATGCTCAGGAACAATAGGCGAAACAATGCAGTCACGTGGTCCAGCCAACGACGACAATGGCTACCTTCGAGACCTTTCTGCAACGTGGTCCCGGGTTTCGGCACCAAAAATTTGTTGGCGCGACTATTCACCGCGCATTAAATTGTCACGTTTGACGATCTTCAAAAATTGGGCAGCGTTAGAATGTTCGAATGGGGGTGGAAGGGACGATAGATGGCTGGAACGCACTGAACTGGAGAGAAAAAAACACTGACGAGAAGCGAATCGTGGGGAATCTTCTTTCACCGACGCGAGAGATGTAATACAGCGTGTGTACTGTGCAATAGTCGAATTCAAACTGATTTTATTGCTCATCGTTAATTGTCTCCTTAGTGTCGATGCATGTGTGTGCAATTTAAATGGTTGTTCTTCGTGTATTGTGTATGTATAAAACAATAGTAATGAGGGTACTATAGACTAGGTAAGGATGTGTAGTGGTTTATAAATTGTGTTCTTAAATTGTAGTATTAAATGTTAAGGTTCAAATCATCTCCAACAATGTTAATTATAGCAAATCAAATTTCAGATAAGCCTTTCTTAATCTGATGAAGTAACCTAACGAAATCAAATCTTAGCTTGACTAATTACGGGTTTGCTATGGTTTTTTTTTTTTCAAATTCTCTACAATACTTATGAATGGAAGTATGATAAAAACTTAAGTCATAATTTTAAAGCAATTTGTTTCAAAAATTTGAGAAGTCATAAAAACTTAAGATCAAAAGAAACGATTAAAGATCATCGAAGGTATTGTAGATCTTAAAGTGATTATAAAACGATGCCAAACTTTGAATTTTCAAGAGCACAAGACTTGAGAACCAAACAGCGCTCCACGTTGAAAATTTATCCCATTGGTCACCACCAGCAAGCAATTTGATCGATTTTCAACGCGAACTGTTGATCGATTCTCCAGTCTTGTGCTCTTGAAAATTCAAAGTTTGGCATCGTTTTATAAACACCTTAAAGTTAATTACTGAAAATTATTGACTGCAGTTTACTACCGTGAATCGCAAGTTAGTCCCATCTGCATTTTGGTCAAAATTGAGTTGATATCAATTTTCATTATATCTTCTAACGATCTTTCAGCTTCACTAACGAGAAATCACTTTTTGTCCAGTAATTAAGAAAAAACACCAAGTCGAATTCCATAATGAAAAGTAAACGCTTGTCAGTCCCACTGCAAATTTTCGCATCGTGTAACACAAAAATGAATCTTTATTTGGTCATCTTTTTATTATTCTTTCAAATTTGTTATCTCAGCTGGCTAATGTTGAAAAAAAAGCATGAAAAGTTTGCAACTAGACAAATAAAAATATGTGTTCCTTACTTGGTAAATTGATCTTTTCATGAAAATAATTACTCGTTTATTCTCTGTTTCATTATGCTTTCCTACTTTATCAAATACGGTTGATAGTGAGGAAAAATGTAATTGTTTTGCATTGAAATTTAGTGGTTTTCATCAAATTCTACGTGCATTTCGGGAATCCCGGGATTCCCGGGATGTTAGAAATAAAATCCCGGGAAAGGGGAAATCTCGAAATTTTGTCAAATCCCGGGATTTTTTGTCCCGGGATGTCCCGGGATGGACACTCTATTAGGGAACATATTATTACACATAATTCATAACAATATACATTTTTAGAAATAGTAGTTTTTGTTTACTACATCAATAAACTTGCATGTTGAAACTAGATAAAATTTACAACATTAAATTTCTCCTGTACAAAGTATCTAGCATGTACTCTAGCCTCTACCGTTGTATTAGTAGAATGTTGAAAGTCTTTTCATTGCACATCACAGGTATTTTCCAGAATCTGTTTGATTTTCCTACAAAAAAATCATTTTTTTCGGTACGATGTCTAAAACATTGAAAATGGGGGTGACATTGGGTCAAGCAAGAACGTTAGTACATGAAATTCCAAGTTCATTTTTTTGACATTTTACGGTGCCGGGTGTTCTCTTTTATCATTAAGATGTGTTTATTCTTTTATATACAGCATCTCTGAAACATCAAACAAGTCTACTTGAGTATTCCGTGCATTGAATAACAATACAACGCATTTTGACAACTTCTCAAACCAGCAACTGTGTTTCGTGCGCAGCAACATCGTAAATTTTTATCAAAAGGGTGTTTTTTTTTCTAAATTTGATTATTTATCAGTGTTTTCATATAATAGCAACATCTCACGGAAGTACAAATGAGTTGGATCGCTGAAATACTGGGATTATGACGTCAACTTCTGCCTGAAATTTATTGATCGTGGAATGTCGCACCGAAATTTAACTATTTGCGAAGGTTTAAAATAATCACTGTTTCAGTACACCTTTGGGGAAACTGAATGGGCTTTATAGCAATGGGGATGAGACTTTGAAGACAATTTGAGGGAAAAACCAAGAAAATTTATGTAAACTTGACGATAAATGTTGGGTTTACATATTTTTTCTCATAGCTCTTCAATTTTCTGTATAATTTTTCTTTAGGCGGTTGAAACTCATAACATTTTATGTAACTCTATAACGCAAAAATATACTTTTTTAAATGTTTGCCGTTGGATTATTATTTATTATGCCGTAAGCTTTTTTGCCTACCAAGGCTAACTTTTAGTGAAAAAAACGCTGGTGCATGCAAGTTCGATAATATGTGTGTTCCAGCACACCGTAGCTCATTTCAAATAACCCAGTGTACCCTTGCCAAAGGTGGTGTAAATTCTTCTTTACCGAACTTCCCCTCACATGAAGTACACACAAACGCAATTCATCTGTATGTTCGTCGTACAGCATCTGCGCAGCATCCGTGCCGTGTATCCGCGAGATGTCTCCCCTGAATAATATGTTGACATATGTTGCATCTTTGATTTCTCCTCACAGTGAGTATGTACTGCCCTGCCATGTGATGTGTAACATAATCATACAATATTCATAAAAAGAACGGAATCGCTTCACCGAATATTACAATACACGATTTGAATATTGAAACACCCCACAGCAACTTTAAAATTATAATAGCAACTTATTCTTACCGGTGATTTATTAGGGTGTTACAATATATAAAACCGATACAACACTTAGTGAAACGATTCCACACTTTTCATTTCACGATTCCATTTCCAAGCAAAACTTAAAAAAAATCAACCAAACCCATTTGTATTATCATGCTTGCAAATCGATTTTTTTTCTCAACTTTACTGAACAAAAAGCGTTGTTTGATAAAAAATACCGTGAAGCAAGTGGGTAAGTGAAAAAAAACTTACATAATTTAGTGAATAAGCGAATTAACGTTCCAAACTCATGCACAAACTTTTGAAATCATTTAAAACATTATAACAGGCGAGAAATTTATTAGATTTATTATTGCATAATAGAACGAAAGATTATTTACCTGTCAGTTATGAATTCGTAACAAGTTGATGACGTGCAATCTTATTTTGATATTTTTGGTGGAAAAATGTTGCGTAACATAAATTTCTTCACCTACGACTTCTAAGTTGCCCTCTCTAATAATTTCAAACTGAAATTAAAATATGTAGATTTAATTCGATTGAGGTCCACACAAAATTAAATTGAAACATCATCAATTTTGTTACCACATGGTAAGTGTAAAAAGTTGTTATTAGAGTTTGAATTTGTATTTGCTTTTTGAGTAGCCATATGTTAGCAAGGTACGCAAATATGAAAAACAGAACGTTCCGAATATTTAAAAACACACTTTACTCAAAGCGTTGAACGCTATAGAACTCCTCAAAATGATGCCAGCCAACTTTAAGATAATACGGTGTCTACTTCGAACAGCCGATTAAAAAGAAGACGTGTATTGTTCCAATCTAAGAAACCGCAAGGAGATCCCGTGAAATTTCGATGTGAAGTTAATTGTAAATTTAATAATGAGGGTTCAGGCTACCGACATATAAAAAGTTTCAAATACTTTATTAAAGGATTCCGCTCCGAGAATACTACAACACAGAAATGCAATTACTGTCTCATGATGTTAGAAATAATAATGAAAATGCTGTCGACCGTTTGAACAAACATGACTAAACTTAAGAAAATTGAATTGAAAAAAATAAAATGTTCATAATTCTTCTTCTTCTTGGCATTAACGTCCCCACTGGGACAGAGCCGGCTACTCAGCGTAGTGTTCTAAGAGCACTTCCACAGTTATTAACTGAGAGCTTCTTTGCCTAAATTGCCATTTTCGCATTCGTATATTGTGTGGCAGGTACGATGATACTCTATGCCCAGGGAAGTCATGGAAATTTTCATTACGAAAAGATTCTAAACCGATCGGGATTCGAACCCAGACACCTTCAGCATGGCTTTGCTTTGTAGCCGCGGACGCTAACCACTCGGCTAAGGAAGGCCCCATAATATACATGTTATTTATGTTATTGTTTATCGGGACACCTTAACAAATGTTAAAGGTAATATAAATCGTAAATCAAACCGATAATTTTTCAAAGTATAATTTAACACGACAATCTTTTGACTTACCCCACTAGTGGGTAGAGACGTTTTTCAAAAACTTTTTTTTCCTGAAGCATTGACACAAAAAATAACTATTAGCTAATAATTAGTGGGAGTCATCCTAAAAATTATACACGACCTCATTCATTTCGGTTTAAAGTCTTCATGAAAAGAACTCAACGATTTTCTCTACCCACTTGCCCCATGGTACCTTAGAGCAATCAAAAGATAATATTTTATTTATTTATTCCACGGCCGTATTTTTACTAGGATTTTCTATGCGAGACGTGTCCTTAAACCTATCTTTCCCATGGTAGCTCCAGAGCTGCACTGGTTTTCGACGAACTTGAGACAAATCGAATTAAATGAATACTTGGCAATAGTTACTAGAATGTGATTATATACTCATCAGATTAATCCAAAAGTCAACTAACTGGTTCAATAGTAAAACTATTGATAAATAATCAATGTAATATTGAAAAAAAATCTAAAGTTTTTAAACCGATTTCGAAAAAAATAGACCATTTGCAATATTCAGGGTGTCCATTCAAAATCAGTTTTCAAATTCCCGGATTTTTCCCGGATGCCTAAAAACTTAAAACCGGATGACATCATGGTCCTTATAACTTTATATTTCCCTAACATATGTATAGGAAGTTTTGATATTTGTTTGAACCTTCAAAATATTCGTTTTCAAACTACGGATTTCAAAGTAGCATCTTCAAATGGATATTACTTATGGTTTCCACTTAAAAAAAACTTTATGCATTAGTCAGTATGTAGATTGACCAATAATGAAAAATAAATATCAAGTTCCTGAAATATTAACTATAAGAAAATGTTAACTGCAGTTTCATAAATATTGTAACAAAGGGAGTAGATGGTTATTTAAGGTAATTATAAAACGAAGCCAAAATTTGAATTTTCAAATGCACAAGACTGGAGAATCTGACAACAGTTCGCGTTGAAAATCAATCAAATTGCTTGCTTGCTGGTGGTGACCAATGGGATAAATTTTCAACGCGGAGCGCTGTTTGGTTCTCAAGTCTTGTGCTGCTTAAAATTTGATTTGTGGCTTCGTTCTATAATCACCTTAAACCTCTACCTCTTTTGCAAATTCTACCAAACTTTAAAGAACTGAAAATTTTCTGAAGATACCTTTGGATTAGGTCTTTGATGTTTTAGAAATATCAATTCACTTTTCTTACCAGAAAAAAATCACTTGTATATTTAGAAACCTTTGAAAAAAATGTTTGGCATAGTAAAAATAACCTTCAATACTTTCATTCGAAAGAGTATAGGATGCCATGAATATATTAGAAATCATAGTAAATCCGGTAACATTTTGAAATTATGGGAAAAAAATATTTCTACAAAACAACAAAGTGTGACATGGTCTATGGCTGGTTTCTAAGTCCTGGTAAAACTTGCCAATGGCTAGCTAGCTAAAAAAAATATAAATCCAAACAAGCATCTAAGCAGGAATCCTTCAAAGATTTTTCTAAGAATGTCCCCACCATGAATTCATAATAGATCTCACAAGCAATGCGTTTCATTGGAATGTGATGAAATTTTGAATCATGGTTCAGGAATATTTAAAAATAAAGCAATTTTGCCAGTTAAAATTTTGGAATGTGTTCGATTATCGAAATTATTATTTTCAGATAAAGGTTCTTCATATACACATTCGGCCCAGATAGCCGTAGCGGTAAACGCGCAGCTATTCAGCAAGACCAAGCTGAGGGTCGTGGGTTCGAATCCCACCGGTCGAGGATCTTTTCGGGTTGGCAATTTTCTCGACTTCCCAGGGCATAGAGTATCTTCGTACCTGCCACACGAAATACGTATGCAAAACTGGTCATTGGCATAGTAAGCTCTCAGTTAATAACTGTGGAAGTGCTCATAAGAACACTAAGCTGAGAAGCAGGCTCTGTCCCAGTGGGGACGTAACGCCAGAAAGAAGAAGAAGATATACACATTCGAATTGCATCAAAATCACATTTGAAGGATCTGTTCTTCCTGATTTTGTTGTTGTTGACAATGTAAAATTTCATGTTAGGCTATTTTACCCTAAAATTATGCATTGCGATTGTTGTCTTCTTTTTGGACACACGTCGCATTTTTGTTCCAATAAACAGAAATGTTCAAAATGCGGTGGAATTCATTCTCCATCAGATTGTAACAAAATTTCTGACATTTGTATTCATTGTGGCAAAAAACATAATTTTTTGAAAGAATGTGCTGTTTTTATAGCTCATCAAAAGCAATTCAATTTGAAAATAAGGAATAAAAACAAATTATCTTATTCTGAAGTTATTAAAACATCTAATGCATTTTCGTCAAATAATATTTTTGAACCATTGACTCAAAAGGTTGATATTGAGGATTCAAATGAGGAACACAATTTTGTGTATAATCCTCCTACTAAAAGAAAAAGAATCAATAAAATAAACAATCAAAACAATATTTTTGATCCTCAACCATCAACATCTTATGAAAAAAAATTTCCTTCAATTAATTTATCAAAATCTCAAAACATTCCTGGTTTTCAGAAAATTAATCAAGATTATTTTGGGAACAAAAATGATGATATTAAAAAGACCACCAATAATTCTAATGTTCAAAATGATGATGGGGGTAGTATTTTGAAAATTTATAGAATTTTTAGGTTTAAATGATTTTTGGAAAAAAATGATAAAGAAATGTTTACCATTTGTAGCTAGTATACTAGAGAAATTGAATTCTTCCTCATTAGTTCCTTGTTTTGTTCCTAATGGCTCAAATCAAAAATAGTAGTTTGAATATTTTACAATGGAATTGCAGAAGTGTTATTCCAAAAATTGAAAGACTGAAAGCTTTAATAGTCAATAATGATATTGATATATATTGTTTGAATGAAACATGGTTAGTGGAAAATAATTTTTTTAGAATTCCTTCTTTTAATATAATTCGAAAGGATCGTAATATGGCATATGGAGGTGTAATGATCGGAATTCGTCAGAATATTGAATTTAAATTTTTAATTTTTTCATTGGACTCACCAATTGAATATGTTGCTATTACTGTCAAACATAATGGAATAGAATTTTCGATTTTATGTTTATATATTCCTCCACAAGCAAGTTTTTCATTATTAGATTTGAAAACAATTCTCCATTTTACATAGGGAAAGTGTACCAGTTATGGCCATAGTGGTTCCCTATTTGGCCATATATGAAATTTCGATGACTTTCACATTTTTAATCTTTTTGAATGTTTTAACATCAAGATATATCGTATATCTTACAGCTAAAACACACAAAACTTTTCAAAATGTGGAGACATTCAAGTTATTACGTATGGCCAAATAGGGAACCACTATGGCCATAACTGGTACACCTACCCTACTTGGTGATCTGAACGCTCATAACTTGGCTTGGGGTAGTGAGTTTTCTGATGGCAGAGGTTCATTAATCATGGATCTGATTGATGAGTTGAATTTAAATATTCTGAATGATGGCTCATTCACTAGAATAGCAGTTCCTCCTGCTCATCATTCATGCATTGATTTATCATTGTGTTCAAGTAGTTTGGCTATAAAATCAACTTGGAAAATTATAGATGACCCAAATGGTAGTGATCATTTACCTATTCAAATATCTATTCATTTTCTTCTTCGTGATCAACATCACCAAGAACCATTTGTTCCTGATTTAACAAAAAATATTGATTGGTCCAAATTTTCAGATTTAGTTTCTACTGCTTTAATCAATTTCGATTATTCACTTTCTCCTCTTCAAAATTATAACAGGTTTTCAGTCATTCTAATAAATTGTTTACAAAAATCTCAGACTAAAAAAATATTTTTGGGGCCAACCAAAAGAAGACATAATTCTTCTTGGTGGGACCATGATTGTACTGTTGCACTTAAAAATAAATCTGAAGCCTTAAAAAATTTTCGTAATTCAGGTACAACGAACAATTATATTTTTTATCGTAAAACTGAAGCCCAGTTTACACGAATTGTTAAGTTTAAAAAAAGGAATTATTGGAAAAATTTTATTGAAAATCTTGATTCAGAAACGTCATTAAATAAATTATGGTCTGTTGCTAGAAATTTAAGGAACTATAATATTCCTTCTACCTCTGTTTTGGAATATTCTGAAAATTGGATAGATCAATTTTCTTCGAAAATTTGTCCTGATTTTGTTCCTACCCCCATCATATTTAAAACTCATCAATTGTACAATTATTACCCTGATCTTTGTAATGAATTTTCAATTGAGGAAATGGAATTAGCATTATCTGTTACTAAAAATACTGCTCCAGGTATTGACAATATAAAATTTATTGTGTTAAAAAAATTACCTGTTGATGGTAAATTACATTTACTATCTCTATATAATTCATTTTTGTTTCAGAACATTTTTCCTTCTGAATGGCGATTCATAAAAGTAATTAGTTTACTTAAACCTGATAAGAATCCGTCATTAGTGGAAAGTAGAAGACCTATTAGTTTATTATCATGTCTTCGTAAACTAATGGAAAGAATGATACTTAATCGTCTGGAGTTATGGGCTGAGAAAAATAATATATTTTCATCATCTCAATATGGGTTTAGAAAAGGTCGCGGAACTAGAGATTGTATTGCTCTTCTAGCTTCGCATATTGAATTATCGTTCAATAAAAAACAAGATGTAGTTTCTACTTTTCTTGACGTTTCTGGTGCATATGATTCAGTTCTTATTGATTTACTTTTCAACAAAATGAATGATTGTAAAATTCCAATCATTATCTCCAATTTCATATGTAATTTGTTTTCCTTCAAAATAATGCATTTTTTTCATAATGGGTCTTCTAGAATGGTCCGTTATAGCTATTTTGGCTTACCACAGGGTTCTTGTTTAAGTCCCTTTTTATACAATTTATTCACCAGAGACATCATTTCCATTATTCCAAATGGATGTTATTTTATACAATTTGCGGATGATAATGTCATTTCTGTCAATGGCCATAGCAGAGAAGTTATTCGTCATTTTATGCAAAATTGTTTAGATAATCTTCACTCATGGGCACATAATAATGGTTTTACTTTTTCAGTTCAAAAAACAAAATTCATATTATTTTCTCGTAAACATTCTCCAGTAAATATTGATTTGTACCTTAGTAATCAACAAATTGAACAAGTTATTGATTATAAATATCTTGGGCTATGGTTCGATTCGAAATTAAAGTGGAATAGTCAGATTAAATATATTCAAAAAATTTGCTCGAAGCGAATAAATTTTCTTCGGATGATAACTGGAACATGGTGGGGTGCACATCCTAATGACATGATCACTCTCTATAAAACAACTATTCGTTCAGTAATGGAATATGGTTGTTTTACTTTTGGGAGTGCTGCACAAATACATTTTTCCAAACTAGAAAAAATACAATTTCGTTGCTTGAGAATTTGTTTAAATTTGATGAATTCTACGCATACTAAATCTATTGAAGTCCTTGCTGGTATTATTCCACTCAAATATCGATTTCATGAATTGAATTGTAAATTTTTGATACATTGTTTTTCAATGGATCATCCTTTAATTGGTACACTGAAATCTTTGTTTGACATCAATCCTTCTAATAGAATATTGAAATCATATATCTATTGTTCTAGAGAAAATATTGTATCAAATGTTTCTCCACATTTTTATGAATATAGCATAGCTGCTCATTCTTTTCAACCATGTGTGGATTTATCTTTACATGAAGAATTAAAACAAATTCCTAATCATGCTCGTTCCCGTTATGCCAATTTATTATTTAAACGTAAATTTAATGGGGTAGACAATGATCAGATTTTTTTACCGATGGATCTTTAATTGAAAATGTAGCAGGGTTTGGAGTGTTTAATTTTCATTTGGCCCATTTCTATAAATTAGAATCTCCTTGTTCAATTTTCACAGCTGAATTAACAGCTATATATTTTACATGCAAATTGATTGAGAATTATTCTCCAAATATATTTATGGTGTGCTCAGATAGCCTTAGTTGTCTTCAAGCTCTGAATTGCATCAGTTTTAATTTCAAAATCCATCATATTGTTCTATTAATTAAAGGGTTATTAAATGATTTATATTCTAAAGGATTTATAATTAAATTGGTTTGGGTTCCAGCTCATTGCAATATTTATGGTAATGAACAAGCTGATTTGTTGGCAAAATTGGAGGTTTTTCGTGGAATAATTTATAATTGTGATATTTATTATTCGGAATATTTTACTAACTTGAAAAAATATTCTATGAATGATTGGCAAATTTCTTGGAATACAAGTGACAAAGGTCGATATTGTTATTCCATATGTCCGAAGGTAAAAATATTTCCTTGGTTTCGCAGTCTTCCTGTTGGACGTAATTTTATTTGCTCCTATTCTAGACTAATGTCAAATCATTACATTTGTAGTAATCATTTATATCGCATGAATATCACAGATTCAAATATTTGTGAATGTAATAAATCATATGAAGACATAGACCATATCGTTTTTGAATGCTCTTGTTTTAATACACCTAGAGAAAAATTCCTTGATAGAATAATCAGTTTAAGTCATGATATTCCTGTGTCTGTTCGGGATATTCTGGGAAATCATTCTCTTCCTGTCATGAGAATTTTATACAAATATTTGAATGAAATTTCTTATCGTGTATGATACTGCTCGTTTGTTTTTTTTCTTTGATTTTATTTTCAGAGACATCAAGTTTGGTACTCATCCATCTAATCGATTGGCTTCTGAATGCGTGCTAGAGAATATTCGTGATGACTGAACTTGGAAAACTTTGGCTCCGCTATGGATCGATTCCGGGAGAGCCTTTATTTAATAAATATTATTTTATAACGTTATTCGAAAAGATAAAGAGGTTTTGTGCCTTTTTGAGAAAAATTTCATTAGAATATCACTCAAAGGGGCTTTTTCCTCTTTCAAAATTCATAAGTTAAAAATAAATAAATAAATAAATAAACAAGCAATGCGTTATGGAAAACAGTAAGAATTCGGTAAATCTACAGAAACCATAAGAAATCCATCAGAACCATCAGGGATCTCAAGGACTGTGGACTAATTAAGCCAGTAATTTCACCAAAAATCAGTATTAGCTTCTCTAGGAATCCACCAATCAAGAATCATTGATAAAACTGTATAGGATTTCAGTAAGAAACTACTCAGCTCTCTAAGAAATTTCACAGGAAAAAAAATTAAACTCAGTTTTTTATCAACTGTTATGAATCTTTTAAGAACTTCATGAAAAAATCTTTTAGAGAATTCACTAAAAATCTCTTATGAAAATTTATTTTTGGGTTATTTTCCGAAAAACTTTCAAGAATTTGATCAATTATCGTCTTGATTTCCGTTAGGATTCTTACGAAAATATTATCAAGAATTTGCTATGAACATTAATGAAAACTAATCAAGCATCTTACCAAGAACCTTGCCAGAAATCTTGAAGTACCTTTCTAGAACATTTTCAAAGATCTAAGACTTCGCATGAATATGCTCAATGTTTTCAGCTAAAAATTTACAAAAGATCTAACAAGAAACCAATTAATATTGTAAAAACTAAAGATTTTTTACAAAAATTTGCTATAAAAAATAACTATCAACTGACAAAATTAGGGACGGACCTGGGGTTAGAACACATGCTTCTCACGCCAAAGACCTGTGATCAAATCCCATCCCCGAGGTAGTAACTAATAACGTAAAATTTATAATGACGACTTCCGTTGGAAGTGAAGTAAAGCCTTTGATCCCGAAATGATGTAGCCCAGGGCTAAAAATCTCGTTAATATAGATAGAAAAAAAGAAAACTCACATAAAAGCATGATATCAGTCATGATAAAAAGTGTGAATTGTAAAGCAATAGTGCCTTCCTTATAAAATTTTCTAGTTTCGCCCAGAGTGCTTTTCCCGGCGTCTTCTACAATTTCCCGGGTATTTCCCGTATTTTTCCCGGTCATTTTGAATTCCCGGGTTTTTCCCGCTTTTCCCGGATTTCCCGGATAGATGGACACCCTGCAATATTGTTTGTTCATGTACTTTTAATAGAAACGCTTTTTTCGTAAAAAAAATAGTCGATCAAAGTCGTGGGAAAGCAAGGGTTAGGCATAAGCATAAGCATTGATGATCGTACAGTTCTTAGTTGGCTTAGACACCTAAATCACCTTTGCATCTACATGGTTTGGAACGATTCAAATATGACGTCCATCGTTTCTCGGGATTTCTAGACCATCCCCCTCTGTCACGCTTTTTCCAATACCTTATACACGTACTGTCACACTTTCTAAGACCCCCACCCCCTCCATCAAACGATGGACGTAATTTTTGAATAATCCCTTTTCACAGGGAGAAGTTTTTTTAGTGGGAAGGTTCAAAAGATACATGACCCGAATTCACTTTACAATTCAATTCAATGCGATTCATGTAGCCACAATTTAAACAGTAATCTATCAGTGCGTCGACATTTTTAATGTCGAACTATTCAAGGGTTAACTTTAGTAATTGCTACAAACAAATAAAAGAATAGGTACCGTAATCCGGGGTATCATTGATCAGCGGGGTAACATTGATCGGAATGACGCATCTCCTAAAAAGTTTGTATCGCCATTTATTGATGGAACATTTCCAAATCATGAATGGTGCTTCTCTTTCTTATATTCATAAGCTAATGAAAGTGAAGATTTTTGCGTAAATTGCGTTTACCTTATGCGGTAATTTGTCAACTTTTCGAAACAATTATTTCAATGGGTAAGGATGACACTACCAAACATTCATGTCTCACATAAGTTCTGCAAACGATATGAGCAAGGAAAATGCGGTTCTTACTAAAAATGGCATCGCTGAAAACGATTCCGTTGTCAAAACTTTCATAAGTATGCTCAATTAGGCAACATTTACGAATTACTATTAAGAATATAGAATTCCTTTAGGAAATTGCATACCTTTAGGCGTATTCCGTGGTTCGAGGTGTTTTTAATTTTAAAATAACTTAAAAAGTAAATGGCTTGTAAGCGTTTGGCCTTCATATTCGGCTTCGGGGGCCACGATTTGAGTAAGTAACGACATTTTCAATATTACCGAACATTGTTTACATAGGTGACCAATGTTACCCCATATTAGCTAAATCAAAAAATCGCTTAAAACATTTTTTTAAACATGCTTAAATCTTTCAAAAAACAAAATACAGTATATAGTCACGAGATATGGGTGGCAGTACTTGTTTTAAAAATATAAAATTTGCAACAATTGCATTTTGAAACGAAATATTTGAGTAATATTCAAAAAAAATGATCAATGTTACCCCGGATTACGGTATGTGAATCTCATTTTTTTAATTCAGGAATAAGGGCTTATGCCGACATTTATAGTGACGAACAATGGGTCTACCCCGTTTGGCATAATGCCGTTTGGCATACAGTCGTTTGGCATAATAGCTGTTTGGCATAATGCCATTTGGCATAACGGTCGTTGGGCATAATCGCCATTTGGCATAATAGCCGTTTGGCATAATTGTGAAAAACATTGAATTTGATCAAATTCCTTCCATTAAGCAAAGGGGTGTGTATAAACTGCTCACGATCGTACATTCCGTTGTCAGTTAGTGATAGGACATACTTCTTAATCATCATTTTTCAAGGAAACCAATATCCAATAAAGCTCTTTTGGAATTGCATAATACATGACTTCCGGGGTCATTAAGTCCGGGATATTATGGCACATTTTTAACAAAAATATATCCAACGCCTAAATTATTCCATGCCATTTGAAAAAAAAGGAACATGTAGTTTTATGACGCATCTTATGGTACGGCATATTACTGTACCACTGCAGTATCTTCCTTTTTCAAATTATGCCAAACGACCATTATGCCAAACGACTATTATGCCAAACGACTGTTATGCCAAACGACTATTATGCCAAACGACTGTTATGCCAAACGACTATTATGCCAAACGACTTTATGCCAAACGACTGTATGCCAAACGGCATTATGCCAAATGGCATTATGCCAAACGGGGTAGACCCACGAACAATCCATAGTTTTTTTAGCGATTAAATAAATGTAACATTGTCACGATACAAATTTGTGTTATCACAAGCATGAAACGAGCTCACCAGTTGACAATCCATCCTCGACTAAAGTTACAATTTCGGCATCAACACGTAAAATATGGAATAGAAAAACACTCCGATGACGCACGAAAACGAATTAATAGGCTTTCGCAAAGCACTGCACAACAAAATGTGGTACCGAAAAAACCTTTTACTCCGTCGGCACGAAAGACGAACCCTTGGGTTTTACCAAGCGCAATGCTGACGATAGTGAAAATGGAAACGAATCCACTCCGGCAACGCAGAAAAAAAAACAAGATCTACTTCCCTATGCAGGGGAACGTCATTTAGCATAAAGCCGTTTGGCATAACGGTTTTTTTGTTAGTAAACACTATCCACTTTCCTGTTACCGCAATTTGATGATTAGTGCGCACCATTGAAAATTGCTAGCATTTTTATCTGTGATTTTTCCTATTTTGCTATCATAAGCTGTTCTTTTTAATTACGTACTTAAACTAGTGGTTTGCATTGTAATATTACTAACATTTTCATTTTCCTACGGATTACACAGTGCATTGTTGGCACCATAAACTGCTAACGTTTTCATCGATGGTTTTTCCTTCTTTTGAACACAAGCACTATAAGAGTCACTTTTCCTCCGTCTTCATTTTCAGTTGAAAACCTCCTTTTCACAATCCCAGTTTGACGACTTGCATGCAAAAGTCATTTTTCAAAACAATGATTATTTTTGTTATTTTCAACAATCAATCTAAATTTGTTGTAATTAAATAAATTACATTGAAACAACAATCATTTTTATCAAAACAAAATAGAAATATTGTTGAATTTACGGAGAGCATTTTCAATCAGATATATTTTTAAAACAACAAAATCAAATTTCATATCAAATGGAAGGTTTGTTTGATTCAATTATTTCCATTGTTGGCGTGATGTTTTTTTGCTTCAAACGATGTAGAAGTAATAATTTCCAACGCGGATACACTTATTGAAGCATTTGACGTGAATAAATTTTTGTTAAGAAAAGTTCATCGTTTTGGAACATCTGAACCAACGATCAAACCATTCTTGGTAAGTTATAACCATTTTTTCTAGAATTCTGATACTTATTAGCTGTTGTTAATAATTGCAGTTACATACAAAATTGAAACGCTGATACTAATTTAGTAGAAGAAAATTGAGTTGCTAATTTCATCCGGTCGCTTGCGAAGCAGGAAAAATCCATTCACTGACAAAGTGACAAAGTGGCGCAGATACCTACTTATAGCATTTAGAACATATTTATGAAAAAATGTTAATTAATTAGGCCTTTCAAAGCCGTAATAGTTTTTTTTTCATTTCAAAATATACCAAAATGAAGAAAGCGGGGCCTTGGACCAATAAAAATATATTATTACTTCAAATAATAACATTATCAAATCAAAAAACAGAGAGACTTTGTTTTAAAATACTTAAGTTTTATTATCTTGTTGAACCTCGTTGTACTCAGCTGTCAAATGCAATAATAAATATTTTTAAACTAAATGATGAGTAGTATTCAAAACAAAGAAATGCTATTATAAGCCGGCAAATAATACAGAAAATTTGTTGTCATGATTCAGTATATATTTGATATTTTGATACTTTTCTCTGCGTGTTGTTAACATTTTCATTAGAATAATTATTATAGTCTAATGTAATTTTCAGATAAGAAATTCTAATGCTCTTCACCTGTATGACTATCACAAGATTTTTTCCTTCAAGTTTTTTTTTATTTTTTTAATTTCCTTTGTTTTATGCCAAAAGTCCATTATGCTAAACGACTTTATGCCAATTGGCTTTATCTCAAATAACTAAATATCCCTTCCTATTTGGGGGAACGCGTTTCCGCAATTTGGTAGTTTATGCGCACCATTGACAATCTGACCAGGCTGCTATGTTTTTGGAATTATAATTGTTAACATTTTCATATGTGATTTTCCCTTATTTTGATCATAGGCCGATCTTTCTAATTAAGTTGTTAAACCAGTGGTTTGCGTTGTGACTATGTATTAACATTTTTATTTATAGTATTCCCTTCTGTCCTAGGTAAACTGTTGGCATTATAACTTCTAACATGACCATCGATGATTTTCCCTTCTTTGGAACATAAGCTGTTCTTTTAAGTAGCACTATTTATTTTTCTTATTTTTTTGTGTTTTATGTCAAACGTCCATTATGACAAATGACCATTATGCCAAATGGCCTTTATGCCAAACGACTTTATGCCAAACGGGGTAGCCTCATGTTTTGTATATGGTGTAAATAAATTTTAAAAGGGTTTTCTCTACTGAAAATTCGATGTCTAGAAATTTTTGTGGTTTATTCTTAGATACATTTAAAATAAATAGACAAAATATGAGGCATACCTTTTCTGGCAGGTATGTATAAGGGTGTAAGGTAATTACGATAAAGGGTTCATTACTAAACAGGACTTGAACCTGCAATGTTCGAATTCGATATTCGACGCCTTCATCTGTTAGGCCACGCGATCGATTCGATCGATTCACAATTGAAGAAATGATGTTTCAATAGAAAACCTTTTCTATCCGTTCTAGCTATATGTAAGCAATTAAACTTATTCTTTACTTACCCTAAGACGTTGATCAGCAACGCTCCACACACGGCATGCAAAGTCATTTGAAGCTGCTAAAATTGATGAACCTGTGCTGTCAAATTCCACAGAATTTATACCTTGGTTACTACCAACCAAAATACCCCGTGGTTCACAAGCCCCTGAAAAGATACATTTTGATGAATATCTAAAACTTGAGAACACAATGTCACAAACTCACCCTTTCCCACGTCCCATAGTTTTACTTTCCTATCAGCACCACCAGTAGCAACCACTCGTTCTACGGGACTCCAACGAACCGCGTTCACTTCACCGTCATGGGCATCGAATTTGAACTCTATTCCCTCAGGTGGGCCATCGGAACCAAAATCGAGTCGGTCAATTTCGGATCCGATACCACCTAACGACGACGGTCCAGGAATATCCCTGATTGCTCGCTCTAACTCACTTTCAATTCGCGCTTTCTTTTCTTTGAAGAATTTGTCATTTTCTTTGTTCATAGAGTCTGCAAGACGTGACTTGCACTCCATGAGCGATGCCAATACTTTGTTGTACTCGTCTTGGACTGTTCTTAACTTATCTTCTGCAGCGTTCGCACGTAGCTGCGAAGCTAAGGATTCATCCTTGATTGTAACATGTAATGTCTTAAGCTCTTCTAGCTCGTCTGTAATAGTTATATTTATTGCACGTTGTTCAGCTAGGGCCTTCTCTTTTTCGGTCAGCGTTCGTTGTAACTCAGACAGCTTTTGATTCAAGGTAATGACCATTTGCGAATGGTCACCCTTGCGCTTGTGTAGATCGGTCAACTCTTCCTGCTGGGCCAATATTTTCTTCTCAAGGGCTTGGATTTGAGCGTTAGTAATAGTCGCCAAATCTGCTCCTGCTGTTCCACCAGAGCTATCGCGAATCTTTTTGTCGATTTTTAGTTCAAGATTCTCTTGGCGAAGTTTGGCAGCTGCGTCGAAGAGACGGTTATCTGAAATAAAGAGAATGCAAGGTGTACTTTAGTTGTGTTAAATCCCTTTTCAGGTAATTAACAAAGTAACACTACAGATCTCAATTTGAAAAGGCAGAAAGCTTTCAAAAACCCCACTGTCAACGTGAACAAAAAGTGTCAAGAATAGGACCCGGTCCTACATGTGCAAGTTCTTTTTTAGCTCAAATTCCAGATATCACTCATATTCCCAATTTCCAACAGCATTTCCAAAGATTTTTTTCTCGATTTTTAATGTCGAGGACTCGTAATGTGGGAGCTGGTTGGTTTCCACTGTCCGCTGTGCTGACATAGCTATCGCCTTCGCTGTCCTGACCTTCTGTGCCTGTGTTCTCTGCGCCATTCAGGTGTTCATCGTAGTGCTACTTTCACCTTCCGATCACCTCGCGTCCGTCCGTCAAGATGCTCTCATCCATATCCCGACAAATTTCAGCTCGCAGCACGAAGCCTTTGCGGGATGAGTTGAGCTTATGATAGAACTTCCGCGTTTCTTGAGAACGGTACAGCAACTCCATCTCTTGGCATTCCACCTCTTCCAGGCGGCGCTTTTTGTCCTGGAATAGGCGGGTTTGCTGTTTCCGCGTCAGTCTATATCGTTCCACGTTTTGCCGCGTACCGTGCTGCAGCACTGCAGCCCGCACTGCATTCTTCTCCTCTAAAACTTTCTGGCACTCCTGGTCGAACCAATCGTTTCTTGAGTTCCGTTCCACATATCCGACAATGCTTTCGGCAGCGTAGTTAATGGCTGCTTTGACTGCCATCCAGCAGTCCTCAAGAGGGGCACTTTCGAGCTCGCCCTCATCCGGCAACGCTGCCCCAAGATGCTGCGCGTACGCATTGGCGACATCCGGTTGTTTCAGTCGCGCTAGATTGTACCGAGGCGGGCGTCGGTACCGTGCAACGTTGATGACGGATAGTTTTGGACGCAGTTTCACCATCACCAGGTAGTGATCGGAGTCAATGTTAGCGCCACGATAGGTTCTGTCGTCGGTTATTTCGGAGAAGTGCCGTTCATCGATCAAAACGGTGTCGATTTGCGATTTTGTCTAATGAGGTGATCTCCAGGTGTACCGATACGGAAGGCTGTGCTGGAAATAGGTGCTACGAATGGCCATATTCTGATAGTTTTTTAAGAGTTATATGATGAGATATATATTGTTCAATTATAATTTTGCCACTTGCTCCTCAGGGTCTATCCGGGAGAAATTGAACTTTAAGTGGACTCACTTCTCGAGATTTTTTCACCAGTCGAACAACGAATTGAAGATGGCGGAAAAGGTAGGATTTGGTCATAAAAAAATATTCGAATTCAATGAGTTTTTTAATTCACGTTTTTAAATTGAAATAAGATGGATGAAAATACGGAAATTTGGAGTTGACACATCTTTTTTGTTCGGGTAACGGCGATCTTCGACGCTCGCTGATGATGCGACGCCGCGTCTTGATGCTGCCTTTAGGTTCGGGTTGGCGCAATTTATGCCACCTTCAAGCTTCAACGTGCTCACCGGGTTGTCGTCGGGACGCCTTCTCCGTCTCGCTGGTAGTAGCAACCTACTAACTTGGTCGACTCTCACTCACGTGGCACAACCGTCAGAACATCTAGCTTCACTGACGGGCACTGGAGAACTTCAGGCCGGGATTATTCGTCCGACACTCACGCGGGCACTAGTCTCACTAATTGTTATTGTGAGATGGGGATAAAACGTTTTTAACTTTCCAATGGTCGATCTGAACTCCTCCTCCTGGCCAACCTGAGCGTTCAAATCTCCTATGATGATCTTGACGTCGTGGCTTGGGCAGCGGTCATACACGTGTTCGAGCTGCGCGTAAAATACGTTCTTGTTATCATCAGTGCTTCCGGAGTGTGGGCTATGCACGTTGGTTATGCTGAAGTTAAAGAATCGGCCTTTGATTCTTAACTTGCACATTCGTTCATTGATCGGCCGCCACTCGATCACGCGCCTTTGCATACCACCCTTCACTCTTAAAGCTCACGTGTGTTGCCGCAGCTCTGGTAGATTGTATGATTACCTCTAAACGTTCGCACCATTGCTTCTGTCCAGCACACCTCATGCAGCGCTACGATACCGAAACCGCGGATCTTCAGTACATCGGAGAGTATGCGTGTGCTTCCGATGAAGTTGAGAGATTTGCAGTTCCACGTACCGAGTTTCCAATCGCTAGTCCGTTTCCGTCGCTGTGGTCTTTGCCGATTGTTCTGGTCCGTATTTTCTCGTTGACGTTCCTGTGCTGATGTGTTTTTACGGTTGGCTTGCAGGGCCTGACACCAACCCCCTAGATCTCTGGAGGACCCTAAATGTTCGGAGGACCATAGTGCGCAGTTTAGCTTAGAGTCCTTCTCTGGCACTCGGACGATGATCAGCCGCCCCTGACATGGGGAACAGACGCTGTTGTGAGCCGCTCCTAACATGGAGTGCAGACGCTCCAGTCAGCATACGACCAAAGTTGGGGCAGCAGAAAGTCCAGGGGCTTAACGGACCCCCCCCCCCAGGACCTGTGCGAGTTGGGTAGTTGCCCAGGATGTGGTGAAGTTCGCAGTGGGCTCTGATGAACCTTCATAAAACCACAAAAATCCGAATGCAACTCTGTCACAGCGACCGGTGCCGCTTAAAGTACCAAAGCACCCTAGCTCAAACTAACAGGAGTGCCAACCGAGATTGATGCCAGTGAGATCCTGATTATGGCATACTGGTCGCGATACAAACGGACAAGGCATGGAACTACGAGTAGGAGTGCTTCGAGCACATTGGGACCAACGACAGTATAGTTATGTATACTGGCAGCGCACGACTAAGGACAAGTAACGGTATATGTACTGGATAATATTTTGAGGCTGACAGCGGCGACATTCTACTCCCTTAGTAGGGTCGGGTGACACTGGTCCGAAACGACGAGTGGGTTAATGGCGCAGACTGCCCCCGTCCCGTAAAACCGTGGCAGGCCTTAGCGTACTTTCCTACTCCGTCGCCTTATTGTTCCAACTGGGCGGGAGTAGGCTCAGATGCCATTACCTGACTTGCGCGTATCCGGCTCTGAACATAGTACCCCATAAAGGATCATAAAGGCGACTATTCCAGCGGAGATGGATAGCGGCTCTTAGGGGGACCCATAAGAGATGAACAACCAAAACAAACAACTAGCGGAATGTGAAGGAGAGGCATCTGACCTATCAGTAAACGGCTTAGGCCAAGGAAGGAGGCGACCAACATCAACTTTAGTGAAAGCAGTGTGGGCGAAAGCCTAGATACTGTGACGACGGCAGGCACTGGCCGCTCCAGTGCAACATGTGGGGTGACCGATGGCCCGGAGCTAATCGAGGCCATGGATCGCAATAGGGAGTACCTCCCTTAAAATGCAGGTAGCTGCTGAGCAACTTGATGTCATCATCGAGTTTGTTAAGAGAAAAAGCAATATCAGCAAAGACTTGAAAACAAATCTACTGAAATTGCGACTATCAGTCCTAGCTGCAAAGCAGGACTACGAGAAAGCCAAGGCATAACTTGGCAAGGTAGAAGGCGAAAGAGACACTAAGTCGTGTCAGTGTTTTTCTTCACAGGCAACGCGAATATATCTGATGATATTATTCGATACGCAATGGGAAAGAGAAAACCTTCCGAGGATGAATACGTGACGAAAAGACGTTTGTTTGCTAAGGGGAAAGTGACATACACGGCCGTCCTCTAGAGCGGGAAAACTGGCACGAGCCAAGCCAACGGTGGAGAGACCAAAACCAAGCCTAAGGCCAAGAAAGCCAAGAGAAAAGAGCCACGAGTTAGCCCGAACCAGGCAGTGCATCCATAGGAACCACAGGAGCAAGGTAACCAGCAATGCGTGGATACGAGTCGGAAAAAAAGAAAGAAAGGAGAAAACCGGAGCTCGAGGAGAATGCTGAACCGAAAACAGAGAAACGTAGGAATTAAGGCAAGGCACTCGTTATTAAAACGGAGAAAGCGAAATACATCGAGGTTCTGAAGGCGATGCGAAGCACGGAGAAGTTATCTATAATATATACATATATATATAAGTCATCCACCTCAGAAAGGGCCCGCAGGGCACCCAGGTGGCGGCGATCAGGCAAACAAACAAAACGAAAAACTTGGGCATACTCAAGGTAGGCTGGTCAGTTTGCCGGCTGAGAATACAACGGCCTCCTGAATTTTGCTTCAAGTGTTTCGAGAAGGGCCATAAATCGTGGAATTACAATGGTTCCGACAGAAGTAAGATGTGCAGAACATGCGACACCGAAGGTCATAGGGCAAACGATTGTAAGCAGGGCACAAGCGGAGTATCAAAGCAGCGAAAACGGAAGTAACACAGCTAAATTTAAACCACTGTGTTGCAGCCTAGCAGCTGCTTTGGCAGTCAGTCAGTCTCGGAAACCAAGACTGACGTGGTGTTACTATCGGACCCATACCGCATACCAGCCAACAACGGGAATTGGGTGGCAGCTAGCAGCTATAAGGACGACAGAACGATACCCAATCCAAGAAGTAGTTTCTATCCCAAATGACGGTTTTGCGATAGCAAAAATCAACGGCGTGTTCTATTGCAGTTGTTACGCGCCCCCAAGGTGGTCGATTGAGGAATTGTCCCACATGGTCGACAGGATAATAGCCGAACTAACTAATCGGTAGCCAGTAGTGATAGCTGTCGACTTTAATGCATGGGCAGTGGAGTGGGGTAGCAGCTGCACCAATCAAAGAGGCCAGCTATTGTTAGAATCCCTGGCCGCATTAAATGTAGAGCTGGCAAATGTGGGTACAGTGAGTACCTTCCGCAGAAATGGTGCAGAATCGATTATCGACGTGACGTTTTGTAGTCCTATCCTTTTAGGCAGCGTCCATTTATTATGTAACGCTGAAATTGGAAATTTTTGTTATATAAATCACATGTGCTTCATTATGTTAATGAAAAGTGTTGCGTAATGAACCATTACTCAACTAAAATGCATTGCGCTTTCCAGTTAGGTAATAGACTCATACGACAATGCGGGAAAGTAGGCCATTCCATGACGGATTGCCGTGATGAAAAGCAGCCTATTACGATGAGAAATTGCAAAAAACATGTTTTGCAATAACAAAAAATCCCGTAAAGTTGGATTATTTTTCGACGATATTTCAATAAAATCCACATGAGCATTAGAGTGATGCAAATTTTGAAGTTTTTGCTCCCCTATGCTTAAACGATTTTAATTATGGTAAATAGCTTCTTCTCAAAGTTTGAAGTGATTCGGAAGAAATTTGACTGTGCATACGCCATTTGAAGTTTATATGGAGATTACTATGTAAAACGCCAATCTTTTGTGTTTAGCCTTCTATCTCTTCGTCATAACATTTTATGAAAAAGTGAACACACTCACCTCATGTGAAAACTTCCCAGCTACAACTTTGCCGAAGACCACTTTTTGATTGGACGTCTGGATAAATTGTTGTTCATAATCATAAAGTTGGTTTGCATGTAGCATGCTTCACCAACTGTTCGGCAGGCAACAGTGGTGCTCCTGGCTGGAAGAATAGATCAAAGTAATCCAGGCTACTATGTTCTATAGCAAAAAAGCAGTGTTGCTCTGAAAGTAATTGAATGATCACCTAAGCATGGATTAGACTTTGGAATCAAGATAGCAAATAATCCTTACGTCGCATCAAAATGTGGTCTTCAGCAAAGTTGTGTTACAAAATTCGAGATTATGTCGACCGAAATTCGACAACGATTTCTTGCAGTGCACCTAATGAGAGAAATATAATGTAATTTGCTCTTGCTACATCGTACCTCTACCTCTTTTGAACAAACCACAGATACTTGTTGGGATTGATCTAAACTACCACATATATCCGATCAACCAAGGTGATACACAACAAGAAAGAACAATGCGATGATCATTGTGCCTCAGTGAAAGCAAGAGTGTGGTTCGATTTTGCCTCGTCAAGTGCTCATGGCCGAAAAATAAGTGCATGTTCCATAAAAGCGATATTGCGAACTGTCCCTAACGATCGATAACTTCCATCGAATTCGCAATCGACACGCTTCCTGAAAAGGTAAAATGAGTGCTCATATCTCCGCTATTCCCTTGACTAACATGAAAAGTTAGTTTTCAGTGCATGCACGTGGGACGCCCAGCTAGACCTTGGAAGATCCAGTACAATTCACATCTTCTATGTAGAACCAGTAGGTAGCTGATTATACCATTCATGATTGTACCATGATTTATGCAACATAATTTGATTACAGCACCTTCTCGCCAAATTGTGAACCGTATTGCATAAAAGGGACCATCGGCGACATATACAAGAAGGCCTTCTACACCAGGTAAAACCTGAGCAATTAAGCCTGACGGTGTTTCAGTCCAAGCTAACCCACGGCATCCTCACCAGAGGGCCTTTTGTTTGCAGTGCAAAAATCTCACATACGGTTCTAGGGTCCATACTGGCCATAGCGATACCACATCTCCACTACATTGGCTTCACGAGCAGCACCGACGAGGGGCGGTAAGAGGCTTCAACGCATGGTAGCATAGAGTCGTGCAACATCTTCCCCGCATGCGTGTGACATCCTGCATGCAACATTCCTGCATCAAGTTTCACTACCAGTGCGACTAGTCCATGATACATGATACACGTCCAAGGAGTCGTGCGACAAAACAGAGAGACGGAGCTGGTGCATCTATGCGACAAGGCCGTTGCAGCTTATTCGGTGTGAAGGTTCGTCGCAGTAACGACAGCGGCCATGCAGTTTCGGCAGTGATACGGGGCCCCCACCGATGCAGATGATCATTGTATGAACATATTAGTTAGCCAGGTACAATAGATGTAAGAAAATGCATTATTGAGTTTGAGTTTATGCGGTAACCTACCCTACATTCATAAGTCACAACATAAAGCTTCATTGAGTTTAGTTTAGAATAATGGCAGTGGCCAGCCTGCCAAGCCCAACATAAATATTGTGTCTCAGAAGGTCATCTAGCACACCTATCCTCAGGGCACTTCACACGACACGTCTCTGAAATAGTAGCGTTTCTTTTGCAATTACTTAGAACGACAGTCTCACCAACTAGAGAATTTGTCACATTGGCGCCCAGACTAAAAAACCCACATTCGCGTTTTGCCACATTCGCGTACTCGTTCTGTTAAGTGAGTGATCGGAGAGGGTGGAAGTGCATCGCCAGTGAGGAAGCTCAAGTGATACGTAAGAATGGATTTGAATCAACTTACACCGGAGGAGATAGATTTCGAGCTGTTATTGAGGAATACGACTGGAATTAGGGGGAAGAACGTAGAATGGAAGATCACACGGCTGCAGCAGCTAAAGAACAGCGAGCTTAATGGATCACCGGTGCCGAGGTATTCATCACACGTGGTATCGGACATGGATAGTATATACTGCTGTCAAACAACAATATCTCCGATTCTTCATGCATTGAGTTTAGCGTTTAAGCAGGTGAATGAAGCCCAAGTGAGATCGTTGAGATCAAGGCTGATACACTATCAATTCAGACTTTCGCTTATCACTGACGCAATGATTTTGGACGAAGCCAAGAAGTCATTAGCAAAAGTAGACAATGCTCTTCATCAGATTGAAGAATTTCTGCAGGAGAACACAGATCCGGAACAGATTGAACAACTCTTGCAAGAGGAAGCTGTACGCAGTGAACAACAGAAGGATGACCCAGAAAACATTCCAAGTGACCCAGAGATACTAAAACGGTTGAAGATAGCGCAGCTCCAATCAAGCATTGACGAAGCAAGAAAGCAGCAGAACATGTTACAGCAAGAGCTTCAACGGGAACTTCAAAGTGAACAGGTTCTTCAACAGGCAACAGGTCCTGACGCACTGCAGCAACAACAATGTAACGATCTACAACCGCGCCCAAATCTGGTGTATTCAAGGCAGCAGCAGACACTACCTGAACAACATGTGCGGGAGAATCCCGATTTGCGTCGACTACAAGATCAGCAAGAGCAACGTCAACAGCGAGGATTTCAACAAGAACAAAGTCTCCATCTACTTCTGAATCAAATGCAATTGCAGCAACAACAGCTAGAGCAGCAACTTCAGCAAGAACAACATAGGCGTCAACAGCTGGAATGGCAGTTACAACATCAACAACGATCAAATTATGCTCCAAACTATACTTACGGATCGATATCCGGGTATTGGGGTCCTCATAATCAGAGAGAATCGGGAATAACTCAAGAACCACGCCGAAGCGCTCAAACACCACCGGAAATCGCTCCAAATAGACCCAACACACCGAGAATCAACCAGCATTTGAACACAAACCGGTTTCTTCAACCGGTGCATAAGTGGCCTTTTGAATACGCCGGAGAAAACAACATTGTGAAGTTGGGAGAGTTCTTAAACCAAGTGAATACCTACGCAGTCACAGAAGGCATGGACGATCAATCTTTGCTTCGGTCGATCAAGCATTTGCTGAAAGGTCGTGCTCTTCAGTGGTACACGCGATCGTACCTTGATCTTACCACATGGGAGATTTTTAAGGCAGAAATCAAACAAGAGTTTCTGCCACCAAACTACTCGGAGATTGTTAAACAAGATTTGTATCTACGCTTCCAAGGTCAGAACGAGCCATTTACAACTTTCTATCGGGATCTAGTGGCAGCATTTGAAATCGTCGAACCAGCAATATCGGAATCTGAGAAGCTTTTCATCTTGAAATCCCATCTTAACTCTGATTTCTCACCCATCGCCGCAGCCTCGCGTTCCCGCAGTGTAAGGGAGCTCGTAATAGTCTGCAAGGATTTTGAAGTTTCGCGATCCTACTCAACACGGGGACGTGCTCCAACAGCACGAACCCTAGTGACTCGTCCTGAACCTCAACCATTCCAGCGGCCAATCATTAACAGAATGGAAGGCAACAATCGGCCACAACTTAATAGACAACAATACGGAACAGCTCAACTCAACATGGTAGATCTTAACCAAGATACGGAGGAAGAATTGAATCCGGTGAACGTCAGGGATCGCGAAGCGTTCCAGCTAGACTTAGCTTATCGTAACGAATCAACGCTGAACGCGATGGAAGAAATCAACGCTCTGCAAGCGCAGTCCAATTGGAGAGGAAGACCGTCAGACAGCGATCCACAAGCATTGGTGGGAGACAACAGCAATAGAAATTTGCAAACTGTAACCGTCTGCTGGCAATGTGAGAATCCAGGTCACACGTACATGAAATGTCCAAACCAGAAACCTTTTCTGTTTTGTTACAGTTGCGGTAAAAAGGGATGTACTACGCGTAACTGCGACGCCTGCATCCTTCGCTGGAAACAACTCGAGGTACAGAATGTTTCTCAGGTTCCGCGAAACTGGGAGAACCCGCAGTAGAGGGTGCGGGAGCTCCCGAAAATACAGACATTCCCCTTCTCAACACTATCGCCGCTTTTTGTAAAGCGGAATCTATAATAATCGACACCAACAACAACGACAACCGGCCATATGCTGCTATATCTATTCTAGGACGGGAACTACGAGGACTACTCGATAGTGGTGCAACCTGCAGCCTCATTGGAGGCTCACTAATCAAAATAGCAAACGAACTCGGACTTCGGAAGTTTCCGGTTGTAGGAAAAGTGAAGACAGCGGACAATTTTGCACATTTGGTTTCCTTTTTCTCGCACGTACCAATTTCTTATCATAATAAAAACCAGACATTACCAATGCTCTTCATTGAAACGATGCCGCCGATTCTGATCCTGGGAATGGATTTTTGGACAAAATTCGGAATTAGGCCGACTATCTGTGGAATCACGGCGAATTAGCATTCGGAGTCCTCGGTCATTGACTGATAGGCAACAACTAGATCTTCAAGAGGTTATCCAAACCTTTCCAACATCAGAAAATGAGGGCAGGTTGGGCAGAACTAACATATATTGCCACAAAATAGATACAGGAAGTTCTTCTCCTTTCAAGCAAAAATACTATCCGATGTCTAAATTCGTCTTAGATGACTTGAATACAGAAGTGGACAGGATTTTAACACTAGGAGTGATAGAAGCGGTGTGCTGCCCGTGGAACAATGCTACTGTAGCGGTAAAGAAAAAGGACGGTTCCATGCGACTCTGCCTAGATGCTCGAAAATTAAACTCTGTTCTGGTTCAAGAAGCATACCCAATCCCTCAGATAGCATCCATTGTCAACAATCTTAGTGGATCCAAATACTTATCATCAATTGATTTGGAGTCAGCATTTTGGCAAATTCCTCTAGACGAAGAATCAAAGCAGAAAACCGCTTTCACAAACCCTCAGCGTGGCCACTATTAATTCACAGTAGTTCCCTTTGGACTCTCAACGGCCAGCCAAGCATTGTCACGCGTAATGAACCATCTGTTTATAGACCTTGAACCGAAGGTTTTCGTATATTTGGACGATTTGTTGCTGGCAACTGATACGTTCGAAGAGCATTTGGAACTGTTGCAAGAGATATCGCGTAGATTGAAGGCAGCAGGGCTAACCATAAATGCAGGAAAATCGATATTCTGCCGGAAAAGCTTGAAGTATTTGGGTTATGTTCTGGACAAAACAGGCTGGCACGTGGACGAAGATAAGGTTGAAGCCATCAGCAAATTTCCAACGCCAGTCACCAAAAAGGAGGTTCAACGCTTCATCGGAATGTGCGGCTGGTATCGAAGATTTATAAAGGACTTCTCGAAGACAGCTGCCCCTGTCACAAAACTAACGAAGGCCAAAGTTAAATTCAAATGGACTGAAGACTGCGAGAAAGCGTTTCAAACATTGAAATCTCATCTAATTTCCGCTCCTATACTCGCAACTCCTGATTACAGCAAACCTTTCGCAATCGCTTGCGATGCGTCTAACGTTGCCATAGGAGGAGTTCTCACGCAAGAAACTGGAGGGCAGGAAAAGGTTATTTGCTACTTTTTCCAAAAACTTTCTTCGTCCGAGAGGAAATACTCCGTTACGCAACGAGAATGCCTTGCGGTGATACGTTCAATCGAAAAATTTCGAGGCTATGTGGAAGGTACACATTTTACTGTTTACTGCGACCACTCAAGCCTCACCTACCTCAAAACTATGAAAACCCCCACACCACTCTTAGCCAGATGGATTCTACGAAAGAACGCCTATTCTTTCGACATAAAATATCGTAAAGGAAGTGCCAATATAGTGCCAGACTGTCTAAGCCGCATTGAAATTGTAAATACAGTTTCTGCATCAACGGCAACGGATCCATGGTTCGACAGATTAGTAAAGGAAGTTCGAGAGAATAACGACAGATATCCTGATTTCAAGATAGTTGGAGAGAATCTCTACAAGAATTGCATAGTCAAGGATGAGCTTGGAAGCAAATGCCATCGCTGGAAAAAAGTGGTTCCAACCCATCTACGTCAAGATCTCATCCATCGATTTCACGACGTTCCAACAGCAGCTCATCTAGGTTGTGACCGTACGATCCACCGTATACAAAAGGAGCATTACTGGCCTCAGATGGCAACAGACATTAGGAGATACGTACAGACTTGTGAAGTCTGCAAAGCCTGCAAAGCACCGAATAACACCTTAACTCCCACATTAGGTCACCCAAAGCCAGCTCATTTACCTTGGGAATTAATATCGATTGATTGGATAGGTCCACTCACGAGATCCAAAAATGGAAATACGGTTCTCCTAGTGATTGTGGACTGGATTACCAAATTTGTTATCTGTGAACCGTTTCGAACAGCGAATGCCCACAAAATGACACTATTCTTGGAGCAATATGTGTTTCTGAAGTTCTGAACACCACGGATAATTGTTTCAGATTCGGGCTCGCAATTTCTCTCTCACGTATTCCAATCATTACTCAAGCGTTACAGCATGATCCACATGAGGACGGCATTCTACACTCCCATG